>NC_081312.1:100727482-101977482 GCF_026419965.1 Kogia breviceps
CAACCGTTGAGTACTTCATTAACCCTATCCTGGGCCAAATACTGTGCTTATGGTGTAATGGAGTTGGAATTGTGGAACGTTATATGAATTCAAAACTACTTACTAGGGCTTCCCTGGTGGCACAGTGGTTTGAGGGTCCGCCTGCCGATGCAGGGAACACGTGTTCATGCCCCGGTCCAGGAGGATCCCACATGCCACAGAGTGGCTGGGCCTGTGAGCCATGGCCACTGAGCCTGTGCATCTGGAGCCTGTGCTCTGCAACCGGAGAGGCCACAACAGTAAGAGGCCTGCATACCACAAAAAAAAAAAAAAACCAAACAAACAAAAAACCTACTTACTAATAAGAAAGTTTGAAGACCTATCTTGTGAAATTGAGTGTTGAATACATATAACTTTTATTTGATAAAGCAAAGAAGTTGGGTGAAACTTTTACCAATTAGAAAAATATAATTTGAGATTAATTTGAAAGTTGAATAGCATATGTTTACTTATATACACACAAACATCATTTTGGCTTTTTTTTGGCTAATAAGAGAATTACTTAGATTAGAATGTTAAGGGAAACTGCCTAGCTTTGTGTAGTTAAAAGTTTTTATTTTCATGTAAATTAAATAAGTCCTCTTTAGAAATTCAGCTTCAAAAGTTTTCTTTATGATGTAAATGTATATTTTAAATCCTTCAGATCCCCACAATTACATAGTTTTGTTCTTAAGTGTTTCCTTAGTTTTTATTTATTCAGTCACTGAGCAAATATTTATTGAATGTGTAGTAGATATTAGTTCCTGCAAAGGAAACAAATGAATACAACAATTAATGTAAAAATACATAAATGTTTCCTATAATGATCAGAGCTTAGAAATGCTTTTAATAAAATGGGGTTTTTTTATTAGAGTTCTTTGAAAGGATATTGATATAATGGTACTATTGTAATATTTTAAAAGTACTTGGAGGTTATACTTGTCTGAGTATGCATTCCAGAGTAACCAGTATTGGACTGGCCCTCCTCATGTAAACAACTAGAAAATTGGACAAAATGAAATAAATGTTTCTAGACATTTGAAAATATGCAAGACCATAATCCTTAAGAGATGACCCCCAGCTTTCTTCCTGGAAGCACTTTACAGGCTGGAGTACAGGGTTGGGAGAGGGGAGCAGGCAGCTTAGCAGTCTCAGTGAGCTAAGGAGACAGAGAACAGAGTTTAGGGCTAGAAAGGTAGAGGAATTTGTGGGGCAGGCTGCTGGAGAGAAGAAAGATGTGCAAAGAAGCTCAAGAAAACTGTATAGGGTTCCCCTTGAGTCTTTTACTAAATACTAAGCTGCACATAAACAGAGCAAAACTCTCCACAGTCCAGACAAAGAACACCTACTAAGGAAAGAACAGCTACTGGAAAGCTGAAAAATTACTGGAGTATACACAGAGGTGAGAAATATTCACATTCTGTTCAACTAGAGTAGAGAGAGATCTCATAAAACACACCAGGTATTCGGCAGATACTATAGAAAGGCTGTATTTTAAGAATAGGGCTAATACAGATCTAAGTTCAAGGCTACTGTAGAACCATCCTAACAGCTTAAAACACACCTTGAAAGGAACAAGTTGGATTAACTGCCTGCCAGAACAAAGTTCAAGACTCTACTTAAGAAAATGACAAAATTCATGGGGCTTCCCTGGTGGCACAGTGGTTGAGAGTCCGCCTGCCAATGCAGGGGACACGGGTTCATGCCCCAGTCCAGGAGGATCCCACATGCCGCAGAGTGGCTGGGCCCGTGAGCCATGGCTGCTGAGCCTGTGCGTCTGGAGCCTGTGCTCCACAACAGGAGATGCCACAATGGTGAGAGGCCTGCGTACCCCAAAAAAAAAAAAAAAAATGAAAATGACAAAATTCAAACAACCAACAGGTAGCATACACAATGTCTAGCATATAATCAAAATTAGTGGACTGGCCAAAAAAAAAAAGGAAAAGGAAATGTGAACCACAATCTGGAGAAAAGTCAGTCAGTAGAAAACAAACCCAGAAGTGGAAGACATGATGAAATTAGCAGACAAGGAATTTTAAAGCAGCTATTATAAATGTGTTCAAAGATATAAAGGAAAATATGAACATAGTGAAGGAACAAATGGTAGTTCAGTAAAGAAATGGAAATGTAAAAAAGAACTAAATGGGGCTTCCCTGGTGGCACAGTGGTTGAGAGTCCGCCTGCCAATGTAGGGGACATGGGTTCATGCCCTGGTCCGGGAAGATCCCACGTGCCGCAGAGTGCCTGGGCCTGTGAGCCATGGCCGCTGAGCCTTCACGTCCAGAGCCTGTGCTCCGCAGCGGGAGAGGCTGCAACAGTGGGAGGCCCGTGTACCTCAAAAAAAAAAAAAAAAAAAAAAAAAAAAAGAACTAAATGGAAATTCTAGTATGGAAAAATATGATATCTGAAATAACCCTTGGAGGAGCAGAAGTTTGCCAGAATTAAGGAAAAGCAATGATGCTAACAAATATAAATTTCTCTTTTCAACTATCTTGTTCAACTGTGCCTAAAGATTCACGTAAGTTAATGCTAATATAATCACTATTAACACAGCTCTACATAGAATATTCTTTTCATATAGTTCTGTACAAGCAGTATATGATTAATTTTAAATAATTACATAATTGCAGTATAGGATAGTGAAATAAACTCTTCTTAGTACCACATGTGAGAAATCATATGGCTTTTAGGTTGCTGCTGGCTCTGTAGATTTCATCAGTGTGATATGGATGCCAGGAAGCATTCTTAATTTTTATTACAATATCAGAAATATATAGTATCTTTGTGTATATTTTGGCAGCTTCATTTTGAGAGTTTATAAAAAGATTCTGGAACCATATTAAAAAGGGAACAGAAGAAAAAACTGGGAAAATTTGATCAAATAAGAGAACTACCCCCAAATACTTGCCAAAGTAGTCTTTGGAAATTCATTCATATTTGAAAGTATGGTATTTTTTAAAGTGTTGAAAGCTCTGTTTATATAAATGGGCCTTTTTAAAAACTTTATTTTGAAGTAACTTTAGAATTACAAAAATGTTACAAAGATTGTGCAGAGTTTTTATAGTATAGTCTTCACCAACTTCATCTAATGTTAACATCTTATATAACTGTGATACTGTAACATCTTGTATAACTTTGATACTGTAGACAAAACTAAGAAATTAACATCGGTTAACTATTAACCAAACTACAAAGTTTGTTCTGATTTCACCAGTTTTTCCACTAATGCTCTTTTTCTGTTCCATATCCACTTCTGGATTGCATATTGCATTTAGTTGTCACATCTCCTTAGTCTCCTTCAGTCTGCAAATGGTCTTCAGTCTTTCCTCGTCTGTCCTACCCTTGACACTTTCAAAAAGTATTGGTCAGGTATTTTGTATAATGTTCTCAGTTTGCAGTTATCTGATGTTTTCTCATGATTACATTAAGGTATGGACTTTTTGGGGGACAAATGCTACAGAATTGATGTGCCCTTTTCAATACATCCAAATCAGGGGTACGTGATACCAATATGTCTTATTATTTGGTAATGTCAACTTGATCATGTGGTTATGGTGGTTTCTGCCAGATTTCTCCATTGGGAAGTTATTATTTTTCTCTTTGTAATTAATAAATATTTTGGGTGTTACACCTTGAGATTGTGTAAATATCCTGTTTTCCATTTGGGGGGTAAAGCTTTTTAACTGCTGAGCTTTGTTATAGAATAATTGGGTAGCCAATTTTTTTGTAACTGTTGCTGGGACCTCACTGGATAGCAGTATTTCTGAGTCTTCTCTGCTTCTGCTCAGTTTATCCAGAGAGGGATGCTTCAGTCTTCTACCTAGTGATAGTAAGCCTGCCTGGTTGCCAACCTACTGGAATCTGTTGAAGAGGGAGATAGGCAGTTCCATGTTTTTAGTATGTGGTCTTGATCCCTCTGATGGTCTCCTCTGAGCCCACAGCCTCTCCGATTTAGTTTCTCCTGAGTGTAAACCTCCCATCTTCAGGGGTGAGTTGGAGATTTAAAAGCTCTTAAGTCCTCTACCCCCACATCATCCCTGTCTCCCAAAGTGCTGCCAGCTCCTCAAGGTCGGTTGGTTTGAGTCTCATCAGTGTGTCCCTCTGGAGGCACTTAGATTACTTCTCTCTCCCTTCTTTTTTCATATATTTTGGGTTGGGATTACAGATATCACTCAGTTTCATCCAAAATGGAGTTTGTGTTCCTCTTTCTTGTCCTGTTTGTTGTCTGGAGTATTTTAATAAAGTGGTGGACCCAGAAATGTATTTGGCCCTTTGTCCTAAAACTGAAGCCAAAAATAACTTTCATCTCTCAGCTTTCACATTTACAAACCTTTGGCTTGACATTTTCACTTTTAGGAATTTGTCTTACAGAAATGTGTATACGGGTACCCAAAGATACATGTATAGGAAAGTTTACAGAAACATTGCCCATAGGAGCCTTAATTAATTAAACAGCATAAATGTAAGCAACATAAAGAAATGATGAATAAAATTGTGATGTATTTGTATTTTAGAATACTATGCAGCAATTGAGAATATTCAGGTCTGTTTATATATATACTAATGGGAAGCTCTTAAAGACACATTATATCAGGGCTTCCCTGGTGGCGCAGTGGTTGAGAGTCTGCCTGCCGATGCAGGGGACACGGGTTCGTGCCCCGGTCCGGGAAGATCCCACATGCCGCGGAGCGGCTAGGCCCGTGAGCCATGGTTACTGAGCCTGCGCGTCCGGAGCCTGTGCTCCGCAACGGGAGAGGCCACAACAGTGAGACACATTATATCATACAGCAGTTTGGAAAGCAACATGTTTGGTATAATTTCATACTTATGTGTATGTATATCATGAAAAGGAAAATATTTGGAAGAACATGCACCAGACTTTTAACAGTGGTATTTTGGAGATGATGAAAAGTGAAACTTTGATTCTTATACTTTGTATATTTATGTAATGTATTAAATAACTTTAATAACAAGCTTATTATCGCATTTTGATTTTTAAGTAAAAAAATATGAAATAGATTATCTACCGAAGCAGTTGAACAGTGACTGGAGGTTTTCAGGCAGGGGCTCTTGTAAAGGATCTCTCTGCTAGGTACTAGCTCACGTATCATTTAGTTCAGGATTGCCCAAACTGGATTACTGTTTGGGGGAAAAGGGATTTCATGATCGAATAAGCATGAGAAATGCTAGGTTAACAAACTGAACTGGTTTTTCTCCTACAAAATTGCTGTGAGTCTTCAACATGCTGGTAAGCATGGCCAATCTCCACAATCTTCCAAATATGATTGTTTCCGCAAAGAAATGCTCTGTGGAACCGTACTTGTGATCACATCGCTGTTATGTCTAGAGCAATAAGCACCATGTAAATCTGACTCAGTTCTGAACACTGAATTCTGAATAATGCTGCTGTGAATGTTCTTGGGGAATACAAAGTAATTCCTTTACATAAGGAAATGTGGGGCAGCAAAAGAAACATTTTCCCCAAGATACTTTCTTAACTTCTGAAGGAGTTCAGAAGATTTTGAAAGAAGTTCTAAAACTAATCTGTCTTCAAATAAAGATTATGAAAAAGAAACAAATTTTTAAAACAAGTCTTGAAAATTTCAAAACAGAGTTTCAAAAGAAAACTTAAATATGCCTGCTCACAGCTCACTTTGCTGGTATGAGTGGGTGTCAAATTAGGATAAGTGGATCCACTTAACCGAGAGCAACGTGCCCAGCACAGAATTTAATGATCTCTACCTAGAAACTGTTTTAAGTGCATAGATCTATTGGTTAAGCTCATAATTATAATCTACTAGAAGTGACACTTTGTCACAAGTCTAATTATCATTAAACTGGAGCCATCAACCACAGTGTAGCTGGATTTTAAAAGTGATTTCTCACTTTCAAATGAAAAGTGAGAAATCCTTTCATTTTCAAATGAAAAATAAAGAGTAGCTCTGATGATTAATTCAAGTAACAAAAAGCTAGATCAGGAGAAACATAATCCTTCAGGATTTCACATAGATCACTTCAGTTAGTTCCAGTTAAGAGTTGATTGAGATCATTAGGTATCAGTGAAAGTGCCAGCATGAAGCTACTGCCAAGCGTTTGAGCAGCAGGTCAAAGCTAACAGCATTTTTGATGTTCAAATTTTCAAGGTATAATACCTTTTCTCAAACAAATTTCCCAGTTGTCTTTGACTCGAGTCTGATTTACATGTTGTTCATCGCTCTAAACCTAGTAGTGTGAACATAGGTACAGACCTGGAAAGTCCATTCTTGTTCAGTAACCAGGCAAACCTAGAGCACAGCATGTCCTGGAAATGAGACTGGAAAGCTGGATGGGACCAATTGTAGAGGACCTTGAACACTGTGCTGAGGTGTTTGGACTTTATTCTGTAGGTAGTTTGGGGAAGTGATGTGATCATCAGACCTTTTTTTTTTTTAGCATGTTTTATGTTTATTAAGCAAATATTATACAAGTGAAATGAGCATATTGTCATAGAAAGAAATCAAACAATTAAGTACAGCAAAACCGAGAAACCCCCTTTTCCATATCTCTTGAACTCTTCAATATACTTTTCACATTATTCCTTTAGATTTTTTTTTTTTTTTTTTTGCTCATTCTTGAAAATCTTTTCTATCATCCGTGGTTTTACTCTGGCAATTGGATGAGGCCACCCAGCAATATATCTCATGCTTTCACTGCTCCCCAGTAATTTCTATTACTTATTGATCAGAAAAGTCAAAAGATAAAGCTGCCTCCTCAGTTTTCATCTCTTCAGACTTGGGAATATTACTAAAATTTCTCAGGTTTATGTCTCTTCACCAGAATGGTTTCTAGGGATTGAAACAGACATAGGAGCAGTCAAGTTTATCCCCAGCTCTGCTCAAATTGAATTAGGTCTCCTCTCTTTTTCTTTCCTTCCTCCCTCCCTCCCTCCCTCCCTTCCTT
Source organism: Kogia breviceps (assembly GCF_026419965.1). Lineage (NCBI taxonomy): Eukaryota > Metazoa > Chordata > Mammalia > Artiodactyla > Physeteridae > Kogia > Kogia breviceps. Next base: position 100,734,440 of record NC_081312.1, read on the forward strand.
CCTTCCTTCTTTACTGATACATTTTGTAATGGGAGAGAGGTAGCTTGTTTCTTAATTTTTACTCATTGCTTTAGGTATTGGCAAAGAGATTTTCTGTGAAGAAATTTCAATCTTAAGGCAGAAGTCGAGTTGATTCTTTTCTGTGAATGCAATGGTCTTCTTGATTCTCACTGACAATATTAATTTTACTTACTGAAAAGTGTTTTTTGCTGGTTTTGTTTCTTTTTGCAATTTTACCTGTGAATATTGTTCCTTCTTTTAATGCAGTTAAGTATCAATCTTTCCTGGTGGTTCAAAGCAGGTTAACCAAATGTTATTACTGATGTTTGACTATTTTCTAACCTACAAAAACAGCGAATTCGTATTTTGCAAGGCTTGTAAGACCCTCTATTTCTCTGCCTATGCTTTTCTATGTAGTTTGTTCACCAATAGGGTTACCGGGTGGGGTGGGCTGGCCCCTTGTGAACCAGAACCTCTGAGGGCTTCCCACTGCTGGGCCACACCTCAAGCATTGTGGGTGGGGAGGGGCAGAGGGAGGAGGTTGAGCACTGCTTCCCATTTCATCACCCTGAGGAATTACTCCTCCACTTTTTTTACTCACCTGTTGACTGTGACACTGGGACTACATGGGACCACGCTCATCTCTGCGACAGCGCCTCCTACAGCAGGGGTACCCAACCCCTGGGCCGTGCAAGTGAAGTTTCATCTGCCGCTCCCCATCACTCACATTACCGCCTGAACCATCTCCTCCCAACCACCCGCCCCTCTTCCATGGAAAAATTGTCTTCCACAAAACCGGTCCCTGGTGCCAAAAAGGTTGGGGACTGCTGCCCTATAGCATGTTGGGTAGCACTTGGCTCCCTCTATCTATTCTTCTGTCTTGCTTTCATGCATTCTGCAACATTTCTGATCTACTTGTTAAACTTGTTACACTTTTTCCTTTATTTTCCTCCCCATAAGGTAATGAGCATGCTCACTTTACTATATTGATCTAAATTCTCATGAATGATTTTAAGGAATAATTACTGACTCAAGAAATGGTAGAAAATCTGAATATAACAACCATGATTTTTTAAAATTGTTGATGAATATCCCTCCCCATTAGGGCTCCAGATCTGAATTGCTTTATGGATAATTTTTATATTACTCTCATATAAATTATACTCTTGCAAAGCACAGAAAAAATATAGAATTTCTCTTGTTCTTTTAGAAAGCCAGCTTACTCATAATAAAAACACCTGACCAAAATTGAATACAATAAAAGTTTAGCCTTTTGAATGAACATAGATGCAAGCATCCCAAATAAAATCTTAGCAAAACACATACAGTGGCAAAATAAAATAATAACAACAATACATTACCAAGGAGGTGAATATGAGTACATTTCAACATTAACACAAATTGATGTAACATAAAATATTATATCACAGAATACAAACTAAAAAGAACAGGTATCTCCGTATCTGTAAAAGGCCTTAAACAAAATCTCATTTATAATTAAAGTGTATTTCTTTTCTTTTTTTTTTAACATCTTTATTGGAGTATAACTGCTTTACAATGGTGTGTTAGTTTCTGCTTTATAACAAAGTGAATCAGCTATACATATACATATATCCCCATATCTCCTCCCTCTTGCGTCTCCCTCCCTATCCCGGCCCTCTACGTGGTCACAAAGCAATGAGCTGATCTTCCTGTGCTATGCGGCTGCTTCCCACTAGCTATCTGTCTTACATTTGGTGGTGTATATATGTCCATGCCACTCTCTCACTTAGTCCCATCATACCCTTCCCCCTCCCCGTATCCTCAAGTCCATTCTCTAGTAGATGTGCGTCTTTATTCCCGCCTTGCCCCTAGGTTCTTCATGACCATTTTTTTGTTTGTTTTTTAGATTACATATATATGTGTTAGCATATGGCATTTGTTTTTCTCTTTCTGACTTACTTCATTCTGTATGACAGTCTGTAGGTCCATCCACCTCACTACAAATAACTCAATTTCGTTTCTTTTTATGGCTGAGTAATATTCCATTGTATATATGTGCCACATCTTCTTTATCCATTCATCTGTCAGTGGACACTTAGGTTGCTTCCATGTCCTGGCTGTTGTAATTAGAGCTGCAGTGAACATTTTGGTGCATGACTCTTTTTGAATTACGGTTTTCTCAGGGTATATACCCAGTAGTGGGATTGCTGGGTCATATGGTAGTTCTATTTTTAGGTTTTTAAGGAAACTCCATACTGTTCTCCATAGTGGCTGTATCAATTTACATTCCCACCAACAGTGCAAGAGGGTTCCCTTTCCTCCACACCCTCTCCAGCATTTGTTTGTAGATTTTTTGATGATGGCCATTCTGACCAGTGTGAGATGATATCTCATTGTAGTTTTGATTTGCATTTCTCTTATGATTAATGATGTTGAGCATTGTTTCATGTGTTTGTTGGCAATCTGTATATCTTCTTTGGAGAAATGTCTGTTTAGGCCTTCTGCCCATTTTTGGATTGGGTTGTTTGGTTTTTTGATATTGAGCTGCATAAGCTGCTTGTCAATTTTGGAGATTAATCCTTTGTCAGTTGCTTCATTTGCAAATATTTTCTTCCATTGTGAGGGTTGTCTTTTTGTCTTGTTTATGGTTTCCTTTGCTGTGCAACAGCTTTTAAGTTTCATTAGGTCCCATTTGTTTATTTTTGTTTTTATTTCCCTTTCTCTAGGAGATGGGTCAAAAAAGATCTTTCTGTGATTTATGTCATAGAGTGTTCTCCCTGTGTTTTCCTCTAAGAGTTTGATAGTGTCTGGCCTTACATTTAGGTCTTTAACCCATTTTGAGTTTATTTTTGTGTATGGTGTTAGGGAGTGTTCTAATTTCATTCTTTTACATGTAGCTCCCCAGTTTTCCCATCACCACTTATTGAAGAGGCTATCTTTTCTCCATTGTATATTCTTGCCTCCTTTGTCAAAGATAAGGTGACCATATGTGAGTGGGTTTATCTCTGGGCTTTCTATCCTGTTCCATTGATCTCTATTTCTGTGTTTGTGCCAGTACCATACTATATCGATTACTGTAGCTTTGTAGTATAGTCTGAAGTCAGGGAGGCTGATTCCTCCAGCTCAGTTTTTCTTTCTCAAGATTGCTTTGGCTATTTGGGGTCTTTTGTGTTTCCATACAGATTGTGGAATTGTTTGTTCTAGTTCTGTGAAAAATGCCAGTGGTAGTACGATAGGGATTACACTGAATCTGTAGATTGCTTTGGGTAGTATAGTCATTTTCCCAATGTTGATTCTTCCAATCCAAGAACATGGTATATCTCTCCATCTATTTGTATCATCTTTAATTTCTTTCATCAGTGTCATAATTTTCTGCATACAGGTCTTTTGTCTCCTTAGGTAGGTTTATTCCTAGATATTTTTTTCTTTTTATTTCAATGGTAAATAGGAGTGTTTTCTTAACTTTACTTTCAGATTTTTCATCATTAATGTATAGGAATGCCAGAGATTTCTGTGCATTAATTTTGTATCCTGCTACTTTACCAAATTCATTGATTAGCTCTAGTAGTTTTCTGGTAGCATCTTTAGGATTCTCTGTGTATAGTATCATGTCATCTGCAAACAGTGACAACTTCTTCTTTTCCGATTTGGATTCCTTTTATTTCTTTTTCTTCTCTGATTGCTGTGACTAAAACTTCCAAAACTATGTTGAATAATAGTGCTGAGAGTGGGCAGCCTTGTCTTGTTGCTGATCTTAGTGAAAATGGTCTCACTTTTTCACCGTTGAGAATGATGTTGGCTGTGAGTTGTCATATATGGCCTTTATTATGTTGAGGTAAGTTCCCTCTATGCCTACTTTCTGGAGGGTTTTTATCATAAATAGGTGTTGAATTTTGTCAAAAGCTTTCTCTGCATCTATGATCATATGGTTTTGCTCCTTCAGTTTGTTAATATGGTGTATCAAATTGATTTATTTGCATACATTGAAGAATCCTTGCATTCCTGGGATAAACCCCACTTGATCATGGTGTATGATCCTTTTAATGTGTTGTTGGATTCTCTTTGCTAGTATTTTGTTTAGGATTTTTGCAGCTATGTTCATCAGTGATGTTGGCCTGTAGTTTTCTTTCTTTGTGACATCTTTGTCTGGTTTTGGTATCAGGGTGACGTTGGCCTCGTAGAATGAGTTTGGGAGTGTTCCTCCCTCTGCTATATTTTGGAAGAGTTTGAGAAGGATAGGTGTTAACTCTTCTCTAAATGTTTGATAGAATTCGCCTGTGAAGCCATCTGGTCCTGGGATTCTGTTTGTTGGAAGATTTTTAATCACAGTTTCAATTTCAGTGCTTGTGATTGTTCTGTTCATATTTTCTATTTCTTCCTGATTCAGTCTCGGAAGGCTGTGCATTTCTAAGAATTTGTCCATTTCTTCCAGGTTGTCCATTTTATTGGCATATAGTTGCTTGTAGTAGTAATCTCTCATGATCCTTTGTATTTCCGCAGTGTCAGTTGTTACTTCTCCGTTTTCATTTCTAATTCTATTGATTTGAGTCTTCTCCCTTTTTTTCTTGATGAGTCTGGCTAATGGTTTATCAATTTTATCTTCTTAAAGAACCAACTTTTAGTTTTATTGATCTTTGCTATCGTTTCCTTCATTTCTTTTTCATTTATTTCTGATCTGATCTTTATGATTTCTTTCCTTCTGCTAACTTTGGGTTTTTTTTCTTCTTTCTCTAATTGCTTTAGGTGTAAGGTTAGGTTGTTTATTTGAGATGTTTCTTGTTTCTTGAGGTAGGATTGTATTGCTATAAACTTCCCTCTTAGAACTGCTTTTGCTGCATCCCATAGGTTTGGGGTTTTCATTGTCATTTGTTTCTAGGTATTTTTTGGATTCCTCTTTGATTTCTTCAGTGATCTCTTGGTTATTAAGTAGTGTATTGTTTAGCCTCCATGTGTTTGTGTTTTTTTACAAATTTTTTCCTGTAATTGATATCTAGTCTCATAGCGTTGTGGTCGGAAAAGATACTTGATACGATTTCGATTTCCTTAAATTTACCAAGGCTTGATTTGTGACCCAAGATATGATCTATCCTGGAGAATGTTCCATGAGCACTTGAGAAGAAAGTTTATTCTGTGTTTTTTGGATGGAATGTCCTATAAATATCAAATAAGTCCATCTTGTTTAATGTATCATTTAAAGCTTGTGTTTCCTTATTTATTTTCATTTTGGTTGATCTGTCCATTGGTGAAAGTAGGGTGTTAAAGTCTCCCACTGTTATTGTGTTACTGTCAATTTCCCCTTTATGGCTGTTAGTATTCGCCTTATGTCCTGTGGTGTTCCTATGTTGGGTGCATAAATATTTACAATTGTTACATCTTCGTCTTGGATCGATCCCTTGTCCATTATGTAGTGTCCCTCTTTGTCTCTTGTAATAGTCTTTGTTTTAAAGTCTATTTTGTGTGATATGAGAATTGCTACTTCAGCTTTCTTTTGATTTCCATTTGCATGGAATATATTTTTCCATCCCCTCACTTTCAGTCTGTACGTGTCCCTAGGTCTGAAGTGGGTGTCTTCACCCACTTCAGCATATATACGAGTCTTATTTTTGTATCCATTCAGCCAGTCTATGTCTTTTGATTGGAGCATTTAATCCATTTACTTTTAAGGTAGTTATCAATATGTATGTTACTGTTACCATTTTCTTAATTGTTTTGGGTTTGTTATTGTAGGTCTTTCCTTCTCTTGTGTTTCCTGCCTAGAGAAGTTCCTTTAGCATTTGTTGTAAAGCTGGTTTGATGGTGCTGAATTCTTAACTTTTGCTTGTCTGTAAAGGTTTTAATTTCTCCGTCGAATCTGACTGAGATCCTTGCTGGGTAGAGTAATGTTGGTTGTAGTTTCTTCCCCTTCGTCAGTTTAAATATGTCCTGCCAGTCCCTTCTGGCTTGCAGAGTTTCTGCCGAAAGATCAGCTGTTAGCCTTATTGGGATTCCCTTGTATGTTATTCATTGCTTTTCCCTTGTTGCTTTTAATATTTTTTCTTTGTATTTAATTTTTGATAGTTTGATTAATGTGTGTCTTAGCATGTTTCTCCTGAATTTATCCTGTTCGGGACTCTCTGTGCTTCCTGGACTTGATTGACTATTTCCTTTCCCATATTAGGGAAGTTTTCAACTATAATTTCTTCAAATATTTTCTTAGTCCCTTTCTTTTTCTCTTCTTCTTCTGGGACCCCTATAATTCAAATGTTGGTGCATTTAATGTTGTCCCTGAGGTCTCTGAGACCGTCCTCAATTCTTTTCATTATTTTTTCTTTATTCTGCTGTGCAGTAATTATTTCCACTATTTTATCTTTCAGGTCACTTATCCGTTCTTCTGCCTCAGTTATTCTGCTATTGATCCCTTCTAGAGAATTTTTAAATATATGGAATGCTTCACGAATTTGCATGTCATCCTTGTGCAGGGACCATGCTAATTTTCTCTGTATCGTTCCAATTTTAGTATATGTGCTGCCGAAGCAAGCACATCATCAGATCTTTTATTTTTACAAATGAACTCTGGTGGCAGAAGGAAAAGCAACCAGCCTAATTCTTAATATAATCAGACCTTTTTTTTTTTTAAGTGACAGATTTTTACTACATTTGGCCTAGATATCTGTATAGTTCACTTATGCTTTAGGATCCTTGATAATTAGTTGGCATACCTGTGAAACCGAGTAGTTTCTGGACATTTTAATTTTGTGATGACTTCAGTTAGGTTGATTTTTTTTTTTTTTTTTGCGGTATGCGGGCCTCTCACTGTTGTGGCCTCTCCCGTTGTGGAGCACAAGCTCCAGACACGCAGGCTCAGTGGCCATGGCTTACAGGCGTAGCTGCTCTGCAGCATGTGGGATCTTCCCAGACTGGGGCATGAACCCGTGTCCCTTGCATCGGCAGGTGGTCTCTCAACCACTGCGCCACCAGGGAAGCCCAGATAGGTTGATTTTAAGCTCAGGTGTTTTGAGCAACAGAGAAGTCCTAGGACTCAGTAACTATTGCTATTTTACACTAGAAAAAAAATATTGTTTAATTGTTGCGACTAGTCAGTCTAAACCATTTCATTCTTTTCAACAGTATTATTGAAGTATGATATGTAAAACTCTCTACAGATAACATCATTTTGTATATAGAAAATCATGAAGAATCCATGAGTAAACTATTAGAACTAATAAATAAGCTTAGCAAGTCAGTATCAGTATACATAAATCATTTGTATTTATATATACTTACAGGAACAATCTGAGATTGAAATTAAGAAAACAATTTCATGTATAATAGCATCAAAAAGAATAAAATACTTAATAAATTTAACAAAGGAAGTTCAAAACTTATGCTCAGAAAGCTATAAAACATTTTTTAAAGAAATTAAAGATGTAAATAATAAATGGAGACAATTCGTGTTCATCAATTGAAAGAATTAATACATTCTCAACAGTGTATGAGGATTCCAGTTTTTCCAACACTAAGTATTTTGTACCTTTTTTGTTTGTAACCATTGTAATGGGTGTGTAGTAGTATCTTTTTTAAAAAAATTAATTTATTAATTTTTGGCTGCCTTGGGTCTTCGTTGCAGTGCGTGGGCTTCTTATCGCGGTTGCTTCTCTTGTTGCGGAGCACGGGCTCTAGGCTCACAGGCTTCAGTAGTTGTGGCTTGCAGACTCAGTAGTTGTGACACAAGGGCTTTGTTGCTCCACGGCATGTGGGATCTTCCTGGACTAGGGATCAAATCTGTGTCCCCTGCATTGGCAGGTGGATTCTTAACCACTGTGCCATCAGGGAAGTCCCTGTAGTAGTATCTTATTGTAATTTTGATTCACATTTTCCTAATGACATTGATGTTGAGCACATTTTCACATGTGTGTTAGATATTTGAATGTTCTTTTTGGTGAAATGACTTTTCAAGTCTTTTGCCCATTTTTAAATTGGCTTGTTTTCTTACTAATTTATAAAAGTTCATTATATATTCTGATCCTGAATATATATTCTGAATTATATGTTCAAGTCCTTCATCGGACACACTCTTTGGAAATATTTTCTGCCAGTCTCTGGCTTATCATTTACTCAGTTGTGTTTTCTTTAATATGCTGAAGTTATTATTTTTAATAAAATACAGTTTATCTGGTTTTTTTCTTCTGTATCTTATCTTTTGTTAGCATGTCTAAGAATGCTTCTCTAACCCAAGGCACAAAGACTTTCCCCTATATATTTTTTCAGAAGTTTTAGTTCTGTTAAGTCTAGGAGCTGTTTTGAGTTAATCTTTGTATGTGGTGTTAAGTAAGGATCTAAGTTCATTGCTTTGCATGTGGGTATGTAGTTGTACCAGCACCAGTTGTTGAAAAGACTGTTCTTACCACATTGAAACTTCTGGACACCTTAGCTGAAAACCAGTTGACCACAAATATAGGGGCATAATTCTGGACTCTCAGTTCTCTTTCACTTATCTGTATGCCTATTCATATGCTGGACTGTCTCAATTACTAGAACTTTATAGTAAGTTTTGAAATCGGGTAATCCAAGTCCTCCAACCATTTGCTTCTTTTTCAGAATGATTTTGGCTATTCTAGATCTTTTGCAGATTTTAATATTAAATTTTAGGGGCAGCTTATCATCTTAGCAACATTAAGTCTTCTAATCCATGAACATTTATTTATTTAGATCTTTATTTATTTAGAGTTTAAAAAATTTCTCTCAGCAATGAGTTGTAGTTTTCAGGGTACAAATCTTATGCTTCTTCCATTAAATTTATTCTTAAATATTTTATTCTTTTTTGATGCTGTTGTAAATGGAGTTGTTTTCCTTTTTTTTTTTTTTTTTTTTTTAATGCAGTATGCGGGCCTCTCACTGTTGTGGCCTCTTCCGTTGCAGAGCACAGGCTCCAGATGCTCAGGCTCAGCGGCCATGGCTCACGGGCCCAGCCGCTCCACAGCATGTGGGATCTTCCCAGACCAGGGCACGAACCCGTGCATCGGCAGGCGGACTCTCAACCACTGTGCCACCAGGGAAGCCCTGGAGTTGTTTTCTTAATTTTACTTTTGGATTGTTCATTCCTAGTGTATAGAAATAGAGTTGGTTTTTATATATTGACCTTGTATCCTATGACCTTGCTAAACAGATTTATTCGCTTTGGTAGCTTTTTTTTTTTTTTTGCTAGATTCATTAGGGTTTTCTACTCAGTTAATTATTAATTACAAATAAAAACAGTATTACTTTTTCCTTTTTAATCTTCATTCAGTTTTTCTTGCCTTCTTGCACTGGCTTGGACCAGTACAATGCTTAATATAAGAAGCAGGAGCTAACATCCTTGTTTCCAACATTGGGGAAAAAGCATTTATTCCTTCACCATTTAAGTATAATGTTCACCATAGGTTTTTTAGGTCTAGGAAGTTTACTTCTTTTCCTAATTTGTTGAGAGTTTTTATTATGAATAGGTGTTTGATTTTGTCAAATTCTTTTTCTGCGTCTGTTGAGATGATCAGGTTTTTTCTGTTAATATATTACATTGGTTTTTGGATGTTAAACTAGTCTTGAATTCCTGTGATAAATTCTACTTGATCATGGTTTATAATCCTCTTAATATGTTACCAAATATAGTTTGCTAATATTTTGTTAAAGATTTTTGTATCTGTGATCATGAGGGTTGTTCTGTAGTTTTCTTTTCATGTGGTATCTTTGGCTTTTATATCAGAGTAATACTAGCCTCACAAAATGAGTTGGAAGTGTTTCTACTCTTTTTCTGAAAGAGTTGTGAAGGATTAGTATTAATTCTTCTTTTAAATATTTGATAGCATTCACCAGTGAAACCGTCTGGGCTTGGACTTTTCACTGTGGGAAGGTTTTTATTTAAATTTTTCTATCTATTATAGTTCTGTCTAGATTTTGTGTTTCTCTTGAGTAGGTTTGGTAATTTTTGTCTTCCTGGGAACGTTTTTATTTCCTTTAAGTTGTCTGATTTATTGGCATAAATTTGTTCATAATATTCCCTTATAATTTTTAATATCTGTGGGATTCATAGCATTGTCTCCTTTTATTTTTTATTTTGGTAGCTTACATCTTCTCTTAATTTCTTACCCTTGTATTTTTTTAAGAATGTAGTTAAAATTTAATTTTTTTCCAGCTTTATTGAGGTATAATTGACAAATAAATGGTAATATATTTAAAGTGTACAACATAATGATTTGATACATATACACTGTGAAAGGATTCCAACATTTAAGTTAGTTAACACATCCATCACCTCACATGGTTACTTTTTGTGTCTGTGTGAAAAAGCTTAACATGCTATATTAAGAAAAGAAAAAAAGCTGAAGGTCTATACTCTTCAGTAAGGTGGAACCTTAGGTAATTCATGTGAGACTTATCTTCTGGTAAAGGTATTTTAATTTCCCTCTAAGCACTGCTTTAACTACATCTCTTCATTTTTAATATGTTGTATTTTCATTTCATTCAGTTAAAAATATTTTTAAAATTTTTTTCTTGCTATTTCTTCATTGACTTGGGTTATTTAAGAGTGCGTGTTTTGATTTCCAAATATTTGAGGTTTTCCCAGATTTCTTTGGATTCATGTATTTTGGGGCTCTTTTGTTAGATGTATATGCATTTATAATTGGTATATTCAAAGAAGAAATACATAAATCAATGATAACAGTTGGAGAGTTCAATATCCTACTCTCAAAAACTGATAAAACAATTAGAAAGAGTATAGAGGACTTAAGCAATCCTGTCAGTCAACTTGACCTAGCTGACATCGTAGACTCTCCACCCAACAACTACAGATACGGATTCTTTCCAAGCACATATGGAACAATTGCCAGGATAGACTATATACTGGGACACAAAACAAGTTTCAGTACCTTTTAAAAGGCTGAAATCATACAAAGTATGTCTCCAACCACAACAGAATTACATATAGAGTGACATGGACATATATACACTACCAAATGTAAAATAGATAGCTAGTGGGAAGCAGCCGCACAGCACAGGGAGATCAGCTTGGTGCTTTGTGACCACCTAGAGGGGTGGGATAGGGAAGGTGAGAGGGAGACGCAAGAGGGAGGAGATATGGGGATATATGTATATGTATAGCTGATTCACTTTGTTATAAAGCAGAAACTAACACACCATTGTAAAGCAATTATACTCCAATAAAGATGTTTAAAAAAAAAAAGATATCCACAGCAGGTCCATTCTTTGTCTGGAGCTTGCTTTCCCTTGCTGTGGAAGTGGTAAATCCCACAAGTTCAGGGTTTTTCTCCTGTAACACCTACTGCATGTGCAGGCATTCATCCTGGGCCCTTTGCATTTCCTTCACGAGACTTGGGGGCGAGGGGAATTGACAAAAAGAAACAAGAGTCCCTGACTGCTCCCAAAACCCTGAGTGGCACAACAAGGACTAAAAACTTCTCTTGGCTAAACCCAGAGGCCTCTTAAGCTAAAAACCATGGCTGGTTTTAACACTCCACCACTTCCTATTCCTAGGAAGGGTGATTTAGCCTTTTTAAATGTCAGTCGCCATATATAATATAGAGATACAATGATAGTACCTATTTCACAGAGTTGTAAGGATTGAATGAGTCCATGTAAAGAGCAAGAGTGCCATGTAGAAAGTGCTCAATAAATGGTAGCTGTCTAGAGACTACGTTGGTCTTCCTCTGCCTTTCCCTTGGAGAATTTATTCTCTGTGGCATATTTATTTAGACTGCCTCATGTTAAATATTCTCCTGTAATTCATAGACATTTTCAGGAGGTTGTTGTCCTACCATTTCATTGAAAACGAGGTCCAGAATTGTCATGCTTTCCTCTCTGCCTCTCTTCTAATAAGGTTATGACAGAATTCTAATGAATTCCATCAGTTGAAAATTGTGAGATTAAACGTATGCTCCAAGGTGAAGGAGATTTTAGGTTAATATTAGGAATGGACTTCTAAAGTCAGAAGTGTCCAACAACAGAATGGGCTGACTCCGGGCATACAGACAGAGGCTTTTGACTTGCAGAGCTCTGATTTGCCACTGCTTCGTCTGTCCCATCAAGTCCCTGAGGTCTGCAAGCTGTCATAATCTATTACACTGCAGTGAGGACTGTACCAAACATATATGCTACCTAATAAGTATTATATTTGTGTGACTTTGGAATTTGTGATGCACGATTTTATACTGTTGTAGTCAAATGAATTGATGAGAGGAAATGAACTATAACTTAGTGAATTGAAAAAGGTTATCATACTTCCCTGGGTATTGCCAAATACAGAGAGCAGACTTTAATATTAGACTCCAGTTGAAGATCTGGCTCTTGAATCTCCTGCAGAGCTAAAGGCACACAAAGCTCTGCAGTGAGGTCATGATAGTCTGAGGTCTATGTTGAGTGTAATTAGGCCCATCCATACTACACACATTATTCCATATTTTGATAAAGTGGGAAAAAATATTGAGGTTTTATCATATATAAGATTTTTATGTGCAAAGTTCAACAGATGTTGCATGCTGCTTTCAGAATTAAAGAAAATTACTTGGGCACTGATGTGTCCTTCCATGAAATGTTTTATTCTTAGCTGTCACACTCCCTGTCCCTTGCCCACAGCCATTATAGTGACCAGAAAGTCTGCTTGCTCTGCAGTGATGTGTCTTGACTAGTGCCCATTAGTTTTCAGTAGTTACCCCTGGCCTGCATGTTAGCCTTCAGTTTAATGGCCTTTTTTATGTTCATTCATTTTATTTTATTTCCCATCGTGGTTTTGTTTATTTCTTTTTTGTTTTTTGTTTTTTCTGTTCTCTTTTTTAAAACCGTCGTGGTTTGCCCTTCATATTCCCCAATATTTGCACATGACAAGATGTTGCCATCCCAACATTACCTCCCACTTCACTGACCAGTGCCACTACTGACCATCTAGCACCAGCCACAACTGGACCACTGCCTTCAGCTCCTCGAGATGTCGTGGCCTCCTTGGTCTCTACCCGCTTCATCAAATTGACATGGCGGACACCTGCATCAGATCCTCATGGGGACAACGTTACCTACTCTGTCTTCTACACCAAGGAGGGGATTGCTAGGTAAGTGCCTGTACTTCTGGAGCCGGTTGGTTGCGTCTTGTCCACCCAAGACCAGCCGTCCCCACCCTGACTCTTTACTGTGTAGAATCTGTACCAACTTTCAGTCCAGAAAATATGATGATCACTGAGATGACCTAGTTTTAGGTCATTAAAAGTAAATTCCTAAACAGAGTGAAGTCCTGGTATTTTTTCCTGCCTCTCTGGGATGACTTGGGGAGAGAGTTATTTAAGTTAGAAGTATTAAAATGTAACCAGGGCTACTGTTTTTTCATAAGAGTCAGTCAAGCACAACCCGTAGGCTATGTCTTTCTTAGAACTTTCAGATTCTAGAAATTAAGGTAGTTATTAAAGTAATCTTAATGAATATCTGTCTGCACCTGTACATGGATGTGGGCTGCTGAGCTCTGGGGTGGGGTGGGGGGGTCTCCTTGATGACACAAGAGTATTTAGTGACTCATTTTCCGTAAACAGCATTTCATTAAATTTCTCTCCATCTCCACCGCTTTCAGGAACTCACGTTGCCTCTCCATTGCTTTTGGAGATTCTCCAGAATCACCAGGCTGCTTTACTCCACAGTCTACCTTTGTTCTCTTCAGTCACTTCCCCCTTGAAAAAAGGGTTTTTCAACTAAAACCAAAATTCAGTTAATCTCTCTTGGCCCAGACTAAGCCCCATGAAGCCCTCATAAATCTTTCTCTACCTTTTTCAGCACATACAGCTTTTCTCTTGTATGTCTGTGCCACTGATATTGGCACTTAATTATGATAACACATGATCTAATACTACCACAGTTGTTACTCTTCTGTTATTTTATGTGTATTTGTGTTGTTTTCCCAACCAGGTTATAAACTCTTTGGGAGGTACCATGCCACATGCTGACTGTGTACTCTGAATATTGCTGAGTAGATTCCTTCATTGTGCTGTTACTTCCCACCAAAATAAGAAAACTAAAATAATCTGTTTTGGTTACGGCCCTAACCCATGAAATAAAGCTAGTATTTCTGCAAGGTGCTTACATTTGATATATATTATATTTAATACCAGCCTGGCAAGTTCAGCAAGTATAGGCACCTTCATCAAGTCAGTACCCCTTGGTTTAATACTCTTGAGACATCTGAGTGACTTAATTTGAGTCAGATAGGTGGAGCTGCTCCCAGGGTAATAGAATGTTCATCTGCACACTGCACTGGATGTTTGGGGAGTTACAAAGATAAGGAAACATAGAGCTAGTCCCAGAAAGGCAAGATATTACTACCAAACAAAACCTGTCTTAAAATGTTTCCAGTAGGCTTTTAGATCGCATTGCAAACGTCATGGGATTTCACAGAAGGAAAAAAGCGTTCAGTAATTCCTCAGAAGCAAGCTTATATGCATCACAGGGCCTTTGCACTTGTTGTTCCTTCTACCGGAACTGCATTTCCCTCACAAATAACTGTCTGGCTTCTTGTCCGTCATCCTCAGATGATCCCTTCTCAGGTCTTCCATGACTACCCACCCAGCTTAGCCCCTTGGTCACTGTCGCACAGTGGGGCACTTGGTGGCTTTTCCCAAGCCAGTTGTTAAATTTTCAGGAAATTTTGCAAACCCGATGACATGGCTCAGTAGCTCAAAATTGGGCATAGAGGGAATATTTACAGTGAGAAGTGCTACAAACCAGAGCCAGTTGTTAACCATTTACCAGAACGTCAGTGTAATATACCACCGTATTTTGTTTTTTAGCTTTTGTGTTGTGTTTCTTCAGAACACTTAATACTCAGAAATTTTCTCTTCATATTAATGCATTCATGGTGTTTGTCTTGTTCAGTGGAGTATCACCATCACCTGGAACAGAGCCTGGCTTATAAGTAGCACTACAAGTATAAATAAATACTTGTTAAGTGAGTAATTCTAATGAATTGAGAAATAATTATTCAAGAAATAATGTTGAGATAATTAACCTCCGTTTAATAGAAGGAATAAAAGCTGTATCTCTGTCTTATGTATAGCAACAAGTTATAGATGTATCAAGACGTATTTTTAAAACTTCTAAGTGTATTAGAAGAAAATATAGAAACTACTTGCATCACTTAATGTATCTTTTAAAGGAAGACAGAAAATTCAGGAACCATATAGGAGAGATTGACAGAGTTTATTATATAACTGTAAAATTCCATGTGATAAAACATAATAAACAAAATCAAATTATCAACTGATAAGCTGAGAAAAAATTTAACATTTGTACAAGATTGTATTGATACCCAGTCTATATAAAGAACTTCTACAAATCACAACTAAAAGACAGATATCTCAAGAGGCAGATGGTATAAGTAGGTACGTCAAAGAAGTTAGTGGAAAGCCAATTAAAGTTTAAAAAAAAGTTTTCACCATTACTAACAATCTTGGAAATACAAAATGATGAGTTAACATTTTTCACCTGTAAGGCTGGCAGAAATTTTAAGTTGATAATATCCAGTGTTAAGTGAGCTGAATGTTGGGATTAAATCCAATCTAGGCTCTTGGTGGCAGTATAAGTTAGAGGAGCCTTTGGAGAAGGTGATTTGGCAGAATTTAAAAAAAAATTTTTTTAATGCACATTCCTTTCAACCCAACAATTACACTTCTTGGTGTCTGTCCTATAGATATGCCAATATACATACACATAGGGCACTCATAAAAAATGTTTATTGTAGCATTATTTGTAAGGATTAAAAAAAGGAAACAAAGTAAATGTCCACTGGTAGAAGAATGGGCATATAGTTAATATATGTATATCCATATGAAGTATGATGCAGGAATTTTTTAAATGACTTATATCTATGTATTTTGATGTGTATGATGCCTAGATCAGTGATTCTCAACCAGGGACAGTTTTGCCCCCCATCTCCCGGTGGGCATTTGGCAATGTCTGCTGACATTTTTGGTTATTGCAACTGAGGTGGGAGGGGATGCTTACTGCCGTCTAGTGAGTAGAAGCCAGAGATGCTGACAAACATCCTACAATGTACAGGACAGCTCCCCCTGACCCACAAAAACAAAGAATTATCCTGCCCAAAATGTCAAGATACAGGTCTACATGCCCCCTTTAGGTCTCAGGGTGGAACAGGTTTTAAGGAGGGAGAAAAACTAGGACTTTTAATTTTTTAAATTATATATATTTTTGTTTTTAATGAAAATCTATCACTTATCAGTAAATCATGTGTTGAAATAAGCAGGGGTGATTAATAAATGAAGTTGGAATTGAAAAAATGTAGAAGATCAATTGGCAGGGGCAGGAGGACAGGGCAAGTATATGTGAGGAAAGAGGAGATGCAAAGAAGATCCAGTTTAATTTGTGTTGTCTGTTGTTGGAAGGATGGGAAAGTAAGAATGCTCTGGCCTAGAGTTTTTGGTCAGAATTAGTAAGAGATTACAATAAAGTGAAAGTTTGGAGCCAAGTGTTGGAATGCCAGTAAGAATTTTGACATAATCAGTTAAGAAGGGACCATTTTAGACTCCTGAGCAACTGTACACTGTGGTTTTATTAAACAGCTTTTATTAGCAATACTTGGAGAGCACTGCATAAGATTAGAGAGGAAAAGCAGTGGAGTCAGGGAGACAGATCAGTAGTAGTTAGGTTGATCTAGGCATGCAGTAGGCCCAGAAGAAGATGACAGCAGTGACTTGGAACAGACAATAAACCTGGGGAATATTTCAAAGGGATATTCTTGGAGATTGTATTAATAATTTTTGCCTTACGTATCTGTTAGTCTAGTCCGGGAGCTGGCAAACTATAGACCCTGGGCCAAATCAAACTTGTTATTTTTATGGCCCAAGAGCTAAGAATAGTTTTTACATTTTCCAACGGTTACATTTTAATAGGTTATACAAGTAACTACAGTTGACCCTTGAACAACATGGGTTTGAACTGCACACACCCACTTACATGTGGATTTTTCTCAGTAAATCCGTAGTACAGTACTACACGATCCACAGTTGGTTGAATTCCCAGATTCAGAACTGTGGATTGGGAGGACGAACTAAAGTTATATTTGGATTTTTAACTGTGGAGATGGTTGGTAATGTTTTTCATTTGGCGTCTTGGCCTGTAGATATTTACTATTAAGTCCTTTAAGAAAAAGTTCACCACCCTGGGCTCATTCTTTCATTTAATACATGAAGAAACTGAAGCCCAGAAAGAATTGGTGACTTTCCCACGATCCCCTAGCAAGCTAGTAGTGTTGCCAGAACTAGAATTGGAGCTCCTGACTTCTGGCCCAGCACTGTCTTAGTAGAAAGTGTATCTTTTCCTTTCTCTTTTGACTCTTAGCTAAGAAATTCTAACCCAAGACCCATCATAACCTCACACATTTATGAGAATGGTCCTCCATAACTCACCCTGGATCTTTCCTGAAGTCAAGTTTTTTTCTAGACAGACACTTGGTTCTGGGACCTCAAACCAATCTACTGTTAGAAGCCTTTTCAGGTGCTAGATGTTTTATCTTAGGGAATCATACCTACTACTGATTTTTTCTTATTGTGATGCTTCTGTAGAAATTTGTTCTAGGTATTTTCCCCTTTTACATAGGAACAAACAAAAAGATAAATGTGATATCATTACTATATCAGATTTACACATCAAAAGGCAAATTTCCATTCATTCATTCAGCACACATTTGCGATGCTACTTCTGTGGGTGAGCCCTCTGTGGTATGTGAACATGAATGAGACACTCTTTCACTTTGATTTAAAGTAAGATAGTGCCCCCCCCCCCCCGCTGTCTTTCTGAGAGAGAACTTGTTTAAACTTTCGTACAGTGAGCAAAACAGACTATTCTGTGCTCTGGCGTGGAGCTGTTAGTTTAATGAAATGTCAAATACCATACTTCCTTTTAGACAGCATTTGTGATTGGATCAAGTGTCAGAAACCTCACAGCATAAGAAATCAGTTGATACTCTCCTTCTAAATCTTGTGATTTAGAGGTTTAGCTGAAAAGAAAATAATATCTATAGATATCTCAAGTGTCTCTGAGCAATAACATTTGTTACCATGATGTTCTTTTCCAGTGGACCTAACTGACTGTAGACAACCTTTATAAATACGTTGTGCGTGGGTACTGTTTGTTTTAATTAAAATAACGTAGCTTAAAGAACTATAGAAAACTATTGAAAAACGCTTACATCTCTGAAATGCAAATGTTTACACACAATCAGACAAATTGGCATATGGTCATGTAGAACTAAACAAATTTTAATCAGTAGCTTCAGGGAAAATTATCAATATTTTAAAGTAAGAATTCAATTCAACAGATTATTAGGTAATTTAAAATAATTTCTTCCACAGAGTAGTTCTGGGCTCTTTTATTGCTCTCTCAAGATAGACACAGATCTTTCCTCACATGATCAGTAATTCTTAAAGACCAGCTATTTGTCTAAAGCAATTATTTTCCTTTACAATGTTTGTTGAAAGCAAATATAAGCTGGTTTTTGTTATAGTGAGTACAGTATACTGAGCATAATTATGGGCCCAAGTGTGGACACAGAGACCCCCAAAATAGAACCTGGAGGCCACCTTTTTAAAGAACCTAACCCAATAACTGTTTTTATGTTTTCATCTCATAACACTAGACCACTGGCCATTTGTACTGTTTGTGGTAAGATTTGTTAAACATTTCAAATCAGTTTGAAAATCATTCAAGAAGATTTTTTGTTTTAAGAAATAAATTATAAAAATCAGAGTCACGATTAGCTTATTTTATAGACTGATTCATTTAAATTTTTAATGTTTTGTTCTCAGTTTTGAAGGTGATAATCTCTAATTTTCTTTTTGTTGAGAGCCTGTTATCCAGAAGATACACAGCATTCTTTGATACTGTCTGTGAAAATTGGGTCATACCTATAATCACCTTCTATATGTCTCCCTGAGGATAACCCCTTAAAATTCGGTGATTTTCTAAAGCATACAGAATTGGTGACCAGCTGCCCCATTTGAGATGGCACCAAGAAGACTCTGTGTCTTTTCTGAAAGGAAGTTGTGATTATGGCCAGCAATATCAGTAATGTTTAAGCAAGAACATCAGCGATTTATCAGACATGTATGACATTGCTCTTTGCCAGCGTCTATATTCTGTGCACTATTCCACCCCCAAAAGTTTCCTTTTTTGAGAGTTGATTTGACTTAGATTTATTAAGATTTTGATGTCATATGGTATCTATAGGCATTACAATGAAAATGAAACTGCACGTTCTGGAAATTTTCCTAATCGATCCCTCTTTCTCCAAAGGGAACGTGTTGAAAATACCAGTCGCCCTGGAGAAATGCAGGTAACCATCCAAAACCTAATGCCAGCGACTGTGTACATCTTTAGAGTTATGGCTCAAAATAAACATGGCTCCGGAGAGAGTTCAGCTCCACTACGAGTAGAAACACAGCCTGAGGGTAAGTCTCCCACCTCTCTGTCAGCCCCACCTGTAGAGAGACCTGTGTGAAGGGCTACCTTATATATAGTGTGGCATTCCATAGGAGTGCAGAAGATAACAGTTCCTCACCTTCAAGGTTCTTACAAAATAGTTACGGGAGATCAAATTAATTCACATCAAGCAGTAGCAAATAGTGTAAGACAATATAATTCTGCTGATAGACACCCAAATTTTACTGATCCTTTAAGACCTACTCAGATGCCTTCTTAGAATCTTCCCTCTGATCTTATCTAATATTGTATCCTGACAGTCCTAAGCTACATTATCATTTTCTTCCTTGAATTATAGTTATGAATATATCTCATTAATTTTATGGCAAAGACAGTGTCTTTGTTACCCTTTTATTTCCCACCATATCTAATACAGTGCCTCACACAGGCAGTAGGTATTTAATAATTGTTATTAACGGGATTGCCCTGATCTTTATACATAACCACACTCTTTGGAATCTCTTCAGGGCTTTACTTTGGACCTGCTGTCTTTTGTGCTAAATAATGTTACTTCCAGTTACATTTCTTAAGATTTTCTCCAACTGAAATGAGTGTCAAGTTGATTTATCTTATAAATGTCTTCTATGTCTTACATTTTGGTTTTAAACTATAGGCCAGAAATGATAAGAAGCAGTCAAATCAGAATTAATGCTTATCTCATGAGGCTTTCTTCTACACTTTTACCTTTAACATGAGCCACTGTTTTTCCTTGGAGCCTTCTCCAGATTTCTTTTACTGTTAACTGCACTAGTGTTTCTGTATTAACAAACTTGCAGTAACAAAATTTTACTTCAGCTAGGGAGCATGGGAGATAAATTCATGACATTTACTGACCAGGGAACTAAACATATTAAATGAATTTACTGCTGAAACTATGGAAATAATTCAAGGACTCTGCCTGATGGGTAGAATAAGTAAAGTCGAGAAGCTGTGGAACTTCACTTTCTAATGCTGCAGCAAATCATTTACCCATCAAACAGTTATTGAGGACCTCCTCTACCAGACACTGCACAAACTATTAGAGATGCAGGGGATGGACAAGATAGGAATTCTCCCCTTAAAGAATGAGCAGTCAAGATAGAAGGCCATTGATCATTTCAGTAGTAGAGCTTAAAGATCAGGAATCAAACCCAAGCAACAACAAGAGGGCTAACAGAGCCAGGGGGTTGATTTAAGGAAAGAATATGTTCTCGCTTCAGGGAAAGTATGTTGAATTTCATGGTTACTGTGTCCAGATGAGAGCAGGAACAATGAATTAGATTTCAAACTCAAGCCACGAAGCAAAACTCAATTTTCCTTCATTAACTCTCACATACAGGCATCATTCATGATTGATAATGGAATACAGAACAAGGAAGATTTACTGTAAAAGTTAGGTATATCAAGTCAGGTTCCTAGTAAAAGATGAGACCTGAGGTTGGCCTTAAAGCATTTGGCTTAGAGCAAGCATTCCTGGGGAAGGACACTGCTTGACCCAACCCCAAAATAGGACAAACAGTGCACATGCAAGGTGAGTCATGATGAAAATGAAGGAAAAGACCATTGAATTTGATTCAGTTCCAGGGTTCAATCCTGGGGCCATGAACCTTCTGAAGATACATGAAAATATTTGTGTGTCTGTACATGTTCACATTTTCCTTGGGAAAGAGCCTGTGGTTTTCATTATCATTTCAGAACTTACAAGTCAAACTATTGAGAACCACTGGACTAGAAGGGGCATTGTCAAGTTAGAGATGAAAGAAGAGGTTTATTGAGTGCCTGTCATGTGCCAGGCACCATGTTAGGCAGCAAGATGTAAAGACAAGTAAGACTTGACTTCTGTTCACAAGGAGCTTACGGTTTGGTACCAGCGCCAGACAAGTAAACGGGCAATAATGTTATGTACAGTCATCACAAGGAAAGTAGGCAGCACAATCATTTATTCAAGGAATTCAATTAAAAGAAAGTAGCTAAATAAGAATGTAGATGGAAGGGGCAACAGATTCTGATGAGAGTATTTTAGGGGTAGAGAGTGACTATAACATGTTTTGGCAAAAGAGGAGTTAGTGGAGAGAGATTTGCATTTTATCTGGAGGTATTCAGCTTGGGGGCAGGTGGGAGGGGCCGTAAGTGTTGGAGTCAGCCCTGGGAAAATAGTTTACATTTTAACTTTTCAAACCAACTTAAAATCTTTTTCCATTTTTTAATGCCACTGTACAGATGAAATGAAAGAATTTACTAGCGCCTTTTTTTAGGATCATCTTTGCCTACATTTAGCCAATGAATATACTGAAAGTGATTTCAAGGGAATTTGTTCTGTTCTCCTTCCCTTTTAAAAAGTTAGGGAAGGGCTTCCCTGGTGGCGCAGTGGTTGGGAGCCCGCCTGCAGATGCAGGGGACACGGGTTCGTGCCCTGGTATGGGAGCGGCTGGGCCCGTGAGCCATGGCCGCTGAGCCTGCGTGTCCGGAGCCTGTGCTCCGCAATGGGAGAGGCCACAGCAGTGAGAGACCCGCGTACCGCAAAAAAAAAAAAAAAAAAAAAAGGAGAAAGTTTTCCATAGCAGCAGAAGTGTGACAAATCCCACCTGTCAAGCTGCACAAAATATGCTCTTAAGGGAATAACATGATTCATGCCTAAATAAAGCAAACAACTGCCAGAAAACCATATTCAGGTTTCTCTCTTTGGTAAGAAAACTAATCTTAAGCTGTCATGCTGTTATTTAAGCAACCTAGTTTGTTTTACATTTTGTTAGTTTTTTCCCCTTTTCTTTAATCTAATGGATGTCTGTTACAGAAGCACTGGCACCAGAGAAATGGTTTTCAGATATAGAGTATCCACCAAAGTGTAGATATAGGCACCTGCCAGGATTTGTGTATAAATTGAGACTGGAACCTGTCAGTCAGACAAAAAGAATATAGTAAAAAAGGATGTGAGCTGTTGTAGGATTTAGAGCTGGGCACACAATCAGTCAACCAATCATGGGATCTTCCAGTCACATCCTCCCACAGAGGGTGTTGTCATAAGCCCCTAACTGGTTTTCCTTAGTCCATGTTTTAGAATGAGGAAGTGCTCAGCTCCTCGCTCCACCACTTGCCAACTTTTCCATCATTTGGGAATGTTTCTTAACCTCTCAGCCTCATCCATAAGTAGGGATGATAACAGTATCCATCTCATTTGGGTTAGTGCACAGATTAAATAAGATGTAATTTAAATAAATGTAAAGCGCTTAATGCTGGACTGATTACAAGCATTCAATAAGTGGTGGCTATTTTTTAAATTATTATTTATCTAGTCTTGTGCCATTATTGTTTTTCTTCCATGCATGTGTTCACATGTTCTTTTTAAATGCAGATCTGATCATGTCATGTTCCTGCTCATAATTTTTCAGTAATTACCTAACACCTACAAGAAATAATCCAAACTCATAGCAGGGCCTTAGAGGTTCTCCTTTATCTGGCTCTTGTCATCCTTTGCAGCATTCTGTCTCCCATATCCATTCTTTGTTTCAACCGGAACCACATGACACTGTCTTCTCACCTGTTATGTCCAAATTGACTGGATCAATTTCCCTCTTGGTATCTGAGAAAACTACTCATTCTTCCTGCTCCCCAGAAGTCCTCACCAATCCTTCCCCTTTCCACCTCCACCCAAAGCAGAATTGTGTACTCTCTTCTTTCAGTTTTCATTACAGACGTTACCTAATCTATCAGCACTTACGATCTTCTTTGTAACTATATGTCTGACTTCCCTCTAGACTGGGAGTTCTTTGTGGGCAGGGACTCTGTCCATTATTCATTGTATCCCCAGAGCCTGGCAAAAGAAGGCTCTCTTTTTGTGATGTTTGCTTTTATGTGCTGCAGTTCCACTGCAAAATTAGAATTTTATAAACCACAAGAAGAATTCTGCACTGTTCACTTTTTTCTTTGAATAAATTTGAGATACTTCACAGATAATTTTTGGTTTTTCAGTCATAAAGAGGGAAATCATTTAATTATATATTATCCTGAAACCATTTCAGTGAGATCACTTGTTTTCATAGTTTTTATTGTATTAAAAACATAGTCAGGGCTTCCCTGGTGGCGCAGTGGTTAAGAATCTGCCTGCCAACGCAGGGAACACAGGTTCGAGCCCTGGTCCAGGAAGATCCCACATGCCGCAGAGCAACTAAACCCGTGTGCAAGAACTACTGAGCCTGCACTCTAGAGCCTGAGCCACAACTACTGAGCCCGTGTGCCACAACTACTGAAGCCCACATGCCTAGAGCCCATGCTCTTCAACAAGAGAAGCCACCTCAGTGAAAAGCCCATGCACCGCAATGAAGAGTAGTCCCCTCTCGCTACAACTAGAGAAGACCCGCGTGCAGCAACGAAGACCCAACGCAGCCAAAAATAAATAAATAAATAGAATTAAAAAAAAAAAAAAACATAGTGTGCCATTATTGCTGAGAATGGTCTTGAGGGTTGCAGTAAATTTTATTTATGTCTTACTGTCTTGAAATTTTCTTTCTAGTTCAGCTCCCTGGCCCAGCACCTAACATCCGAGCGTATGCAACTTCACCTACTTCCATTACTGTCACCTGGGAAACACCATTGTCTGGAAATGGAGAAATTCAGAATTACAAACTGTACTACATGGAAAAAGGAACTGATAAAGAACAGGTATAATAGGAAGCCATTTTTTAATGCATTGATTGGAATAGTAGAGTTGAAATATATTTCCAAAACTCAATACCTGCTTGTCTAAAAATCTGAGGAAAAAAATATGTATAAGAAATGAAAAGTTGATAGATTCTATTTCTTAGTACAAAGTTTTATTCTGTAGTTTTTGCCAGCAAGGGTTCCTAAACATCAAGGAGTATTTCTCAGCAAACTGCAGTGCTTATGATTAATTTGCTTTAACTGTTAAATAATATTCTGTAAAAGGGATAAAAATCTACATTATGTCAGATATGGAATTTGTATAGTTAATTATTCTGCAGCATTTCTTTTGGCTTGAGTTGTGTATATATAAATTGTTTTATTTTATTCAAGGATGTTGATGTTTCAAGTCACTCCCACACCATTAACGGGTTGAAAAAATATACAGAGTATAGTTTCCGAGTGGTGGCCTACAATAAACATGGTCCTGGAGTCTCCACACAAGATGTTGCTGTTCGAACATTTTCAGATGGTGAGTCTTTCTTCCTCTGGAACAAAACACCATGCTTGGGGGCACTGGTGGCATAGTAGCAAGATCATGGGCTTTGACGTCAAGGAGATTTGGTTCAGATACCAGTTCTAGTAGTGTGACTTCGGTCAAGTCACTTCACATGTCTGAGCATGTTTCCTTATATGTGAAATTTATAATACCAACTTAATTGGGTTGCTGTAAAGATCCAGTGAGAGAGCATTGAGCATGTAGTGCCTGGTACTAAATAGTTTCTCTGTATTTTTATTTTTACTAGATGGTTTTGTATAAGTAAATATTATTGCTTGTTCATAGCACAGACCATCCCAGGGCTGTTGGAAGGCTGGGCTTGCTCTACTTAGTAATCATATTTGCCTGCCAGATAGGTCTTTTTTTTTTAACATCGTTATTGGAGTATAATTGCTTTACAATGGTGTGTTAGTTTCTGCTGTATAACAGAGTGAATCAGCTATACATATACATATATCCCCATATCTCCCCCCTCTTGCATCTCCCTCCCGCCCTCCCTATCCCAACCCTCTAGGTGGACACAAAGCACTGAGCTGATCTCCCTGTACTATGTGCTGCTTCCCACTAGCTACCTGTTTTGCATTTGGTAGTGTGTATATGTCCCTGCCACTCTCTCACTTCATCCCAGCGTACACTTCCCCCTCCCCATGTCCTCAAGTGCATTCTCTATGTCTTCGTCTTTATTCCTGTCCTAACCCTAGGTTCTTCAGAACCATTTTTATTTTTTACAGATTCCATATATATGTGTTAGCATACGGTATTTGTTTTAATCTTTCTGACTTATTTCACTCTGTATGACAGTCTCTAGGTCCATCCACCTCACTACAAATAACTCAGTTTCGTTTCTTTTTATGGCTGAGTGATATTCCATTGTATATATGTGCCATATCTTCTTTATCCATTCATCGGTTGATGGACACTTAGGTTGGTTCCATGTCCTGGCTATCGTAAATAGAGCTGCAGTGAACATTGTGGTGCATGACTCTTTTTGAATTATGGTTTTCTCAGGATATATACCCAGTAGTGGGATTGCTGGGTCATATGGTAGTTCTATTTTTAGGTTTTTAAGGAACCTCCATACTGTTCTCCATAGTGGCTGTATCAATTTACATTCCCACCAACAGTGTGAGAGGGTTCCCTTTTCTCCACACCCTCTCTGGCATTAATTGTTTGTAGATTTTTTGATGATGGCCATTCTGACTGTTGTGAGGTGATACCTCATTGTAGTTTTGATTTGCATTTCTCTAATGATTAGTGATGTTGAGCATCCTTTCATGTGTTTGTTGGCAATCTGTGTATCTTCTTTGGAGAAATATCTATTTAGGTCTTCTGCCCGTATTTGGATTGGGTTGTTTGTTGTTTTGATATTGAGCTGCATGAGCTGCTTGCTTGTAAATTTTGGAGATTAATCCTTTGTCAGTTGCTTCGTTTGCAAGTATTTTCTCCCATTCTGAGGGTTGTCTTTTGGTCTTTTTATGGTTTCCTTTGCTGTGCAACAGCTTTTAAGTTTCATTAGGTCCCATTTGTTTGTTTTTGTTTTTATTTCCATTTCTCTGGAAGATGTGTCAAAAAGGATCTTGCTGTGATTTATGTCATAGAGTGTTCTGCCTATGTTTTCCTCAAGAGTTTGATAGTGTCTGGCCTTACATTTAGGTCTTTAAGCCATTTTGAGTTTATTTTTATGTATGGTGTTAGGGAGTGTTCTAATTTCATTCTTTTACATGTAGCTGTCCAGTTTTCCCAGCACCACTTATTGAAGAGGCTGTCTTTCCTCCATTGTATATTCTTGCCTCTTTTGTCAAAGATAAGGTGACCATATGTGTGTGGGTTTATCTCTGGGCTTTCTATCCTGGTCCGTTTATCTATATTTCTGTTTTTGTGCCAGTACCATACTCTCTTGATTACTGTAGCTTTGTAGTATAGTCTGAAGTCAGGGAGGCTGATTCCTCCAGCTCAGTTTTTCTTTCTCAAAATTGCTTTGACTATTCGGAGTCTTTTGTGTTTCCATGCAAATTGTGGAAATGTTCTAGTTCTATGAAAAATGGCATTGGTGGTTTGATAGGGATTGCATTGAATCTGTAGATTGCTTTGGGTAGTGTAGTCATTTTCCCAATGTTGATTCTTCCAATCCAAGAACATGGTATATCTCTCCATCTATTTGTATCATCTTTAATTTCTTTCATCAGTGTCTTATAGTTTTCTGTATACAGGTCTTTTGTCTCCTACGGTAGGTTTATTCCTAGGTATTTTATTTTTTTTGTTGCAGTGGTAAATGGGAGTGTTTCTTTAGTTTCTCTTTCAGATTTTTCATCATTTAGTGTATAGGAATGCCAGAGATTTCTGTGCATTAATTTTGTATCCTGCTACTTTACCAAATTCATTGATTAGCTGTAGTAGTTTTCTGGTAGCATCTTTAGGATTTTCTGTGTATAGTATCATGTCATCTGCAAACAGTGACAGCCTTACTACTTCTTTTCCAGTTTGGATTCCTTCTATTTCTTTTTCTTCTCTGATTGCTGTGGCTAAAGAGAAGCCTTGTCTTTTTAACAAGCCTTGTCTTTTTCCTGATCTTAGTGGACATGGTTTCAGTTTTTCACCATTGAGAACGACATTGGCTGTGGGTTTGTCATATATGGCCTTTATTATGTTGAGGTAAGTTCCCTCTATGCCTACTTTCTGGAGGGCTTTTATTATAAATGGGTGTTGAATTTTGTTGAAAGGTTTTTCTGCATCTATTGAGATGATCATATGATTTTTCTCCTTCAATTTGTTAATGTGGTTTATCACACTGATTGATTTGAGTATATTGAAGAATCCTTGCTTTTCTGGGATAAACCCCACTTGATCGTGGTGTATGATCCTTTTAATGTGCTGTTGGATTCTGTTTGCTAGTATTTTGTTGGGGATTTTTGCATCTATGTTCATCAGTGATATTGGCCTGTAGTTTTCTTTTTTTGTGACATCTTTGTGTGGTTTTGGTATCAGGGTGATGGTAGCCTCATAGAATGAGTTTGGGAGTGTTCCTCCTTCTGCTATATTTTGGAAGAGTTTGAAAAGGATAGGTGTTAACTCTTCTCTAAATGTTTGATAGAATTCGCCTGTGAAGCCATCTGGTCCTGGGCTTTTGTTTGTTGAAAGATTTTTAATTACAGTCTTAATTTCAATGCTTGTGACTGGTCTGTTTATATTTCTATTTGTTGGTGGTTCAGTCTCGGAAGGTTGTGCTTTTCTAAGAATTTGTCCATTTCTTCCAGGTTGTCCATTTTATTGGCATATAGTTGCTTGTAGTAATCGCTCATGATCCTTTGTATTTCTGCAGTGTCAAAAGCACAAAGTCAGTTGTTACTTCTCCTTTTTCATTTCTAATTTTATTGGTTTGAGTCTTCTCTCTTTTTTTCTTGATGAGTCTGGCTAATGGATTATCAATTTTGTTTATCTTCTCAAAGAACCAGCTTTTAGTTTTATTGATCTTTGCTATTGTTTCCTTCATTTCTTTTTCAGTTATTTCTGATCTGATCTTATGTTTTCTTTCCTTCTGCTAACTTTGGGGGTTTTTTGTTCTTTCTCTAATTGCTTTAGGTGTAAGGTTAGGTTGTTTATTTGAGATGTTTCTTATTTCTTGAGGTAGGATTGTATTGCTATAAACTTCCCGCTTAGATCTGCTTTTGCTGCATCCCATAGATTTTGGGTCGTTGTGTTTTCTTTGTCATTTGTTTCTAGGTATTTTTTTGATTTCCTCTTTGATTTTTTCAGTGATCTCTTGGATATTTAGTAGTGTATTGTTTAGCCTCCATGTGTTTGTATTTTTTACAGATTTTTTTCCCTGTAATTGATATCTAGTTTCATAGCATCGTGGTCAGAAAAGATACTTGATATGATTTCAATTTTCTTAAATTTACCAAGTATTGATTTGTCACCTAAGATATGATCTATCCTGGAGAATGTTCCATGAGCACTTGAGAAGAAAGTGTATTCTGTTGTTTTGGGATGGAATGTCCTATAAATATCAAGTCCTTCTTGTTTAATGGATCATTTAAAGATTGTGTTTCCTTATTTTTTTTTCGTTTTGGATGATCTGTCCATTGGTGAAAGTGGGGTGTTAAAAGTCCCCTACTATTACTGTGTTACTGTCGATTTCCCCTTTTATGGCTGTTAGTATTTGCCTTATGTATCGAGGTTCTCCTATGTTGGGTGCATACAAATAGGTCTTTTAAATTCCTCAGGATTTTGTGACAGTTTATTTCTCACCTGTGACTGAATATTTGCTTATACCCATGACCCTAAAGCAGTCGTTTTCAAAGTACAGCCTGCCAACAAGATTGAGTTGGTCAAGACCAGCATTTTTTAAAAATGTTTTTAAAGTAGAACAGAAAATAGCAGTTTATTGCACTTAGTGTATTTATTACATCCTGAAACTCAGCTAAATCCAAGTGTTAACAAAAATGTCTTTTTCTTAAAAATGTGTGTATATGTCTATAGCCCTTATATATAAACAAGCATGCCTTAGAAGCTATAGTTTGACTCCTTTAAGCACGTGGTCAGACATCACATCACCAACAAAGGAGCAGACTGACATCATGTGATATGTTGCATCGAGAAAGATGTAACTTCACCTGTATGTTGTATCCCTGCCAAAAATGTTTAATTTAAATATGATCATGATGAAATAACTAGACATATTAAAATTGATGGACATTCTGCAAATAATTAAATAAACTGTCCTGAATTCTTAGAAAATACTAGTCCCATGAAAAAAGGTACGAGAGTCATTCTAGAATCTAGATTAAAGGAAAGTAAAGACACATGAAATAAAATAAAACGTGTGATCTTTGACTGATTTTGGGATTTAAAACAGCTAAAAAGGACACTCTTGGTACAATTACTTAATGTTAGGTTGGTATAGTATCAGTCAGTATTAAATATTAGATATGTTATTAGGTACATTAGGTAATATTTTTGTGTTGATTCGATTTTTAATGTGATCATTGTATTTTCATTTTGTTGGAGAAAGTTTTTGTTCTTAGTAGATACATACTGTAGTATTTAGGAGTGAAGTATCATGATGACTGTAACTGTCTCTCTGCCATCCAGAAACAATATGTAGATAGATAAACATGTTTATGTAAATATAATGAGAGAAATAAAGCAGATGTGGCAGAATACTAACAATTGGTGAATCCAGGAAAAGAATGCATGGTGTTCATTGTATTCTTCTTGTCACTCTTTGTGCTTGCAATTTTTCAGGATAAAAAGTTGGGAAAAATAAATGCAAACTGTAGTTTGGTTAGCCAACTACATTACCCTGTTTTTTGAGGTAGGCTCTTAAATCTACCCATGAGCCACTTTTAACTGCATTAAGTGGCTTGGCATGCTGACTGCAGTGCCTGTCATGGGAACTGAATGTGTCTCAGCATGGTGGTTTAGGGCAGCACTTCAGAGTAAGATAAATCTTAGTTCCTACACCAGCTGAAACAAATACCTTGAGCAAGTTAACTCTCCTGAGCTGCATCTATAGTTTTCTCATCTATAAAATGGGAATAATAATAGAAACTCCTTTGTAGGATTGTTTTAAGGATTAAGTACCTGTCATGTAGGAGCATGCAGCAGATCTTAGCTATGATGGTGGCAGTGGTGATGATGAAGAAGAAGAAGACAGCAACAACAATTATGTTGGTGCCTTTGCAGCTAAGTCAGAGGTTCTTAACAGGGAGATGATCAAAACCATCCATGGACTTTTTTCAAAACACGGGTTCCTAAGTCCTTCTCCAGACCCTCTGTGCCTGAATCTCTTGGTTGAGGCCTGATGTACTTTGTTGTTAGCACAGGATTCAACAGTGAACAAGAAATAGTCTCTGTCTTCCAGAAGCCTGTAGCGCGGTGGGCACTTAGTTATACTCCTGGTCACCAAATGTCAGAGAATGGGAGGGAGAAATTTCCATGGATGGATTAGGAGAGAAAAGCCAAGGTTAGCATTTTGTGATGGAGAAGAAACTAATCAGGTTTACTTAAATTTTCTTTGCTTCCTATAATTACTACAAAAGGAGACACTGGAGGGTGTGTGGACCATAAACTTTGAGGTACCCTTGTCTTATGTTCTACTGTGTGAGAAGCTAACGTTATACAGCTGATTTTTAACCAACAGTCCCAAACTTCTCACATCTGAATGAGTGTTCCCTGCTACATAGTTGCCTTGGGAAGCCAGATGGTTTCTTAACTGGACTGTCATTGCTTAAACATCTCTTTGCTCTACTTGGAAACTGCCTTTAAAACCAGTTTAGGACCCCACAAGAAAGCCAAGCTCATTGATTTGTGTATATCACATTTTGGACTCATAGTGATATTACCCAGTTGATTCACTTGCCATAGTCATTAGACTTGTTTCCAGAAAATGCATCCCAAGATAAAGATATGCTCCTCGCAAGAATATTCAAAAGAATACATTAAAGATTCGGAATGTATTTGGGGTCTAGAAAAGTTAACAGTCACTGTCATATCCTTGAAATAAGTACCTGACTTCCCAAAGGTACAGCCTGACTTGGGTATTGGGTGCATATGTGAATGGGTCTCATTATTTTAAATGAATCAAATATGGCCCCACATCTTGTCCAGATGCTTTCAACATGAGGGCACTGGCTGCTGTATTAGACCTTCAGGTTGTATATCAGTGTTTGAGATGTGCGTTTGTATAAAGTCCAGCCAAGAATAGTCACGTGATGGGTGATGCCTGAGTGATTGAAATTTCTTTTTCTTTTTTTTTTTTTCGCCTGTGCAGTTCCCAGTGCTGCTCCTCAGAATCTGTCTTTAGAAGTAAGAAATTCAAAGGTAAAACTTTATATTGCTGTCGTTCATTTTCTATTTGCCTCAGAAGGGCAAATAGAGAGGGAGATTCTGTATCAAAACAATCATAATCAAGCAAAGAAATAAAGTAACGTAGATATTACACTTGCCAGTTTAAAGCTGGGCTTCAAAGCCAACGCTGGTTTATTCTGTTCAACTTTACTGCCTTTCTGTTGTGCAAAAATTACTTTAGCCTTTCTTCAAGTACATTGCTATTATTATGTAAATCATGACATCCTAGATGTTAACCATCCGGAACCTTGGTGACAGGTAGAAAGAAGTAAGTTGTTGTTTATGATACCATAGCCTGTTTAGTACTGTGAGGTGAGCCCAGTGTGAATCAAAGGCAGACGTCTGTCAGATGGTTGCATTGCTGAAGCTGTCCCTCCTGATCAAGTTCACTGTGCACTGAAGGCCATGTGTGCCTCTCAGACACCCAGAACCCCTACTGGGCTGCATAGACAACTGAGACAGTCAATTCTTTCAAAAAGGACTGTGGGACTCCTTTTCCTTTAAGAAACAACCAGCTGTTGATTAACAGTCCCCTCTTTGAAAAGTTTTAGACAGAAATTGTCTAATTTCGCTGTTGCTACAGTGGAAGTAGAAGAGAACCTTAAACCTAACAGTAGTTTACTTCCTAATCCACATGCCTCTGACCTTATGTTTTCCTTCAAAAACTTTCCTGAGACTTTTGCCCTATGTCTTCATTCTGGCAAAATAAATCAAGTGCCCAGCGTGTACTGCCCACAAATACAGTCTCCCCATTTAATCTTTGATGGTTTTAAAATTAAACACTATTTTTGAGTGATTATTAAATAACTTAGTAAAACTCTCTCTGAACACTCTGTTGCTTTTATGGTTCCTTCTCTTACACACTGAATTCACAGTAATAATACATAAAACAGGACCAAGATCTGATATATTCGGTCTTTTCCCTGTAATCTTGTCTTTCCCAGAGTATTGTGATTCACTGGCAGCCACCTCCTCTGGCCACACAAAATGGGCAGATCACTGGCTACAAGGTTCGCTACCGAAAGGCCTCCCGAAAGAGTGATGTCACTGAGACCTTGGTGACTGGGACACAGCTGTCACAGCTGATTGAAGGTAAGCTGCTTTGCACATAGGCGAAAGCTAAGAGATGGTGTCTCTCTCAAACATTGAATTGTGCTAGTCTAATGACTGCTCTGGGCTGTTGACTTACACAAAGCAAAAATGTTTTAAAACAATTTGTAAGAGTTCAGTCTACTTCTGACTCGATAAAAATTAGTGGAAAACACCCTTACAGGTTCTGCCATCTCTGGTGAAATTGCATTTGAGTTTCATTGCCTTACTTGTGTTTTCCTGTGTTCTCCATGTTTTCTTTTTTGAATATACACACACACACACACACACACACACACACACACACACACAAACACATATATAACTCTTTTGTAATCTGAAAGAAAGGTAAAACAGAGCTATGTAAGCAAAGAATCCACTCAGTCTAGTTGGTAGCAGAGGCCTACAAAATGACTTCTATAACACTGACACCACTCAGGTATATGTGGCCTGAAACAACATTTGTGAATAACCACAGCCATGCAATAATCATTCTTGCTTCTACAGACATGATAAAATTCTAGAAAATTCTGTCAAGGATAGCTCTTTTGTATAGTTCTCCCTTTGTGTGCAGCAGAGCAAGTGGCACATCTGATAAAAATGAACCCTAATCCATATAATCTGTATAGGTTCCTGAAAATTGGAGAGCCAGTGACAGAGAAAAACTGTACTCCAGTAAACCAGCAAGCTTTTCTCTGTACTCCTCACCTCATGGATGAGATTGACTTCTTTCAAAATAGGAGAAGGTGAATGTTTTTCTTCAAGGGTATCTTTCAGTCTTCTAGTTTCCTCTCATGAACCCCACAGCTCTAAGCTGCAGCAGATAAATATGGCTGTAGGGGTGTTGCTGAGAAGTCTCACCAAAGGAGCATTACAGCAAAATTGGTCACGGATGTTCTTAAAAGTCAGTCTGATTTTACTCCAGACACAGATAAATAACATTTCCCAAAGATAAGGCTTTTATTTTGAATGTTTAATAGTAGATATTTATTGTATACCAGGAACTCTTCTTGTTTCTAATAAATAAAAGTAGATACAGTCCTTGCCCATGAGGAGACTATGTTTTCTCAATGGAACATTTGATGTATAAGCAGAGTACCACTTTCATCATAAAAATAGCCTTTTCTTTAATAAGAAAATTCTTGCATTTTAAAATCATATTTAGATTCATTCATTTGTTTAATAGACTTTATTGAACTTTTATTAGTAGGTACTGGCACTGAGTATACAATGATGAGCAAAAGTGGAGATCATTATTCTCTTAAAGCATTAACTTGAAGCTGATAAGTATTAGAGAACAGCATGGGTTCCCAGGATCCTGTACTGAACAACAAATTGTAGGATTTTAAGTTTTAGCCAAAAGTAATTGTTGTGTCTTCTTTTTGTACCACTTACAGCACTAAACACATTCTGCCATATCTTTATAATATGAATCTAGTGCCTTGGTTTTAGTCGATGAGCTCTCTAGGTTGTCTTGAGGGAGAGAAGCTCAGCTTCTATACTCACACGTCTCTCTCACTTGCACCTGCTTATGTGCACTCTCTCTCTCTCACTTGCTCTCTCCCTCCCTTACATTCCAACTCCCCAGAGGAGAGGGAATGATAATCTGATTGGTTGAATTCTTCCAGGTCCTCAGTTGATCCATGTTTGTTGTCTGTTAAAGTTACAAATGCTTGTGTAGCCCACTCTGGCACATCTTGTTCAGTGTGTGCAGGGAGGAGACAGAGAGGTAAACTGACTTGGCCCCAGCTGTTCTGCTTCTCCTCCTGTCTTGCTTCTTGCTTTCTTGTGGACAAACAGAATCAGGATGGGCCTGCAGAGAACAGAACCTCCCATCTCTCCTCTCACACCATGTGACAGGATTGATTAACTGAGCAAGGGCTCATCCTGCATCCTAGCCAACTTCTCTCTCAGTAGCTCTCTCTTTGGAATTTCTGTACTGTGTTGCTGGCCAAAGATGCTGTTATTTGAATATGGGGAGGTAGGATAATTTTTCATAACCCTTACAAGACCTATCACAATATCTAGAATCTAAGTGCTCTAAAAATATATGCATGTGAACTGTACACTTAAAAATGACTAAGATGATAAATTTTATGTTATATGTATTTTAACACAATAAAGAGAAAAAGATGGAAGCATGAATATATGAATAGCTGACCATATTATTGACCTGTTACCCCACTTTGTAGGGTAGACTTCTACATGTAGATCTTTGTTGCCTTTGGTACATTGGTATATCAGGTACTTTGTTAGCTGATAGTAAATATGAAAGATTGCATAGTAAAAAGGCTTTATTTCTCTTTTACTTATAGTATATACTTATGGGCAATAGGCTGTTGAGAAATAGAGTTCTAGGCCATATTTGATGTTTAAAATTTTTTCTACTGTGGTTATGGGGTGGTCCAGAGAACAGAGGTAAACTGGTAGTTGTTATACCTCTGCATTATTTTCTGGTCTTTGGTTTCTTTTGAGACCAACTGACTTTGTTCCTTTGGCCTCTTTTTGGCCTTGGCCTCCTTAGTAACAAAATAAAGGGATTGCATTAAGTGATCTCTAAGATGCCTTTAAGCTCTTTTAAAAGATCTGAAGTCTCCTGGGAGCTTTACTCATTTTGTTTTCCTCTTGGACTGTGTGGGCTTTAGCCTCTACTTCAGAGGTAGGAACTCCTCTGTGCTGTATTTATGTATCACTTGTTCTGTATTAACTTTAACTGAAATGTTATCAAGATAGTAGCTTTTTTTGGTTTTTTTTCTATTATAGACTGATTTAAGAAAGTAGCAAACTGCTTAAATATTCTTTTTCATCTTTCTTTTTTTCCTTTCTGAAATATCAAACCTTTTTTTTTTTTTTTTTTTTTTTGGTGGTACGCGGGCCTCTCACTGTTGTGGCCTCTCCCGTTGCGGAGCACAGGCTCCAGACGTGCAGGCTCAGCAGCCATGGCTCACGAGCCCAGCCGCTCCGTGGCATGTGGGATCTTCCTGGACCAGGGCTCAAACCTGTGTCTTGCATCGGCAGGCGGATTCTCAACCACTGCGCCACCGGGGAAGCCCAAGATAGTAGCTTTTTATTAAGTTGGTGGATGAGATATTTGCTTTAATGAGAGATTACTGATCTTTTGTTTTTCCAAAGCTCTTGTTTCAGCCTTTTTTTTTTTTTTTTTTTTTCTGTCGTTTGGGTTGCAGGTCTTGATCGGGGGACTGAATATAATTTCCGAGTGGCTGCTCTAACAATCAATGGTACAGGCCCTGCTACTGACTGGCTGTCTGCTGAAACTTTTGAAAGTGACTTAGATGGTAAGAACAACAATCGGCAGGATTGGCACAGGCTAGGTACTAACTGAAGTCAAATGAGTCACACTGGAAAGGCACAGATTTGGGGTGTATGTGGCTTAAATCTGTGAACTTCAGTGGATTTATACTGCTGTCATTCCTGTAATACAGCAAGTCTCCTGGAATGTTTTTTTTTTTTTATTAGAGAGAACCATCCCTTTAAGCAGAACCAGCACAAGTAAAAATGTCCAAGTGCTTTAAGTCTGGTTTTTTTACCAAGGTCATCAAGTAGATAAATGATCTAAACTTTAAGGCTGAACCACATAAATTGTGCCTTTATTTCAGTTACAGTTTCCCTTTTCCCTTAGTCCTGGAAACCTTTCCCTTTTTCTCACCTGTTTATTCAGTAACTCCATGTGGGAGTGTGTATGTACCTTTATCAGAGACAGGTGCTGCACTTAAAAGACCTGGGTATTTAATTCTTTGGTTACTAATTTTTAAATAGTGGTAGAAATTTATGCCTTGAAATAATGTATGTGAAAGATACTGTAAATTGCCACCTTTTAAAGCCTCTTAGTCTCCCACCATTTAAATCAACTTGTGGTTCTAAAGTTTCATATTTTCTGACTTACCATATTACTTTGGGGAGTAAATAATTGATATCATTGATGTAATATGATACTTGATCACCTGTTGACAGCAGACTTCTAATTAGTTGATGTTGTACCTTTCTCATTCCACCTGGTAGAGTTTGGGAATCAGATGTAGGACCAAGAGGAATGGGTAACAATTGAAAGACAATTTATTTGTTTTTCTCCATTGGGAAGACGTTCTTGGATCTCTTTCTCTTCCCTTTCAAATTAATACTGCAGTGTTTTGTATTTCAGGCTTTTTGAGTTTGTTTTCTTAGACTGCAGTAAAACCATGGGCCATACTTTACTATACATACAGATTCTCTTTGAATTCTTGGACAAAATGGAAAAAACTAAGCCACAAATAATTTGGCAGAAGGCTGAACACCCATTTCCCAAGCATGATGAAATATTCTAAAGGAAAGTGGCTCTTGATATCATCCTGCTTTTCTGTTTTCCTTCCCAGAAACTCGTGTCCCCGAAGTGCCTAGTTCTCTTCACGTCCGCCCACTTGTCACTAGCATCGTAGTAAGCTGGACACCTCCGGAGAATCAGAACATTGTGGTCAGAGGTTATGCCATTGGTTATGGCATTGGCAGCCCTCATGCCCAGACCATAAAAGTGGACTATAAACAGCGCTATTACACCATCGAAAATCTGGGTATGTGTGCTAAGTAGAGGAAGTAATCGCACATGTGATTTCTTTCTTTCTAACTTTTTATTGTGTAATAATTTTATTTTTACAGAAAACTTTCAAAAATAGTACAAAGAACTTTTATATATCCTTCACCCGATTCCCCAAAGGTTAACATTTTACCACATGTGCTTTATCTCCTATATATACCTGTTGTGTTTTTTTTCTCAGAACCATTTGCGAGTAAGTTGCAGACATGATGCCCCTCTATCCACTCACATTTACTTTTAATTTGCATTTCCTAAAAATAAGGGCATTTTTTAATATAACCACAGTGCAGTTATCAAAATGAGCAAATTAACTGTGAAGCTATCTGTAGACTTTATATTTTACTAGTTGTCTCATTACTGTCCTTTATAACAAAAGAAAAACATTGTTTTCTGTTGCCGGATCACATGTTGTATTTATTGTTTCTCGTTAGTTTTCTTTTATATGAAACAGTTCCTTGTTTTTTTTCTTGACTTTCATGACTATGACATTTTTGAAAAATACATATAGACCACTTATATTTTATAGAATATTCCTCAGTTTAGACTTTTGTATTATTTCCTCATTACATTCAGCTTATGCATTTTTGGAAGGAGTGACATAGATGCATGTGTTCTTGTCAGTACATCATATCAGGAGGCACATGAGAGTCTAATGCTAGTGATGTTAACTTTAACTGCTTGGTTAAAATGGTATCTTCCACATTTCTCCACTATAAAGTTATTATTTTTTTCCTTCATAATTAAAATGTACCTTGTAGGGGAGGTACCTTGAATCTTTGTAAATATCTTGTTTCTTGTCGAACTTTTACTCACTAGTTTTAGAATCTTTAGTTAACAGTTATTACTGTGGTGTTCCCCAAGTGGTGATTTCCTAATTCCATTATTTCTTCTACATTTATTAGCATTCTTTGATAAGAAAGAGCTTTCCTTCTCTTCCATAGTGAAAGAGCGGCCAATGGGAGTCTCTTTATGACTAGTTTCTCTGTCTGTTTGACATCTCCCATCTTTCTTTGAGCACTTTCTTCCTTTTTGACACAGTAAGATGTTACAGGCTTATCTTGTATTTTCCTAGCCTTTGCCGTTGAATCAGCTATTGCTCCTGATTTTTTATAAATGATATTTAGAAACCAATATCTGAGCACTATACATGGTCATTGTTACTGGGGTAGAAATCCTGAGGAATCTATTAAAAAGGCTACTAAAACTATAACTGGGTTTAAAAGGTCACAAGATACAAAGTCAATATATAGAAACAGTTCTATTTCCACATACTAACAATAAGCAATTGGAAATTGGAATTAAAATAACAATACCACCATCAACAGAGGAATGGATAAAAAAGATGTGGTAAATATATACAATGGAATATTAGCCATAAAAAAGAACAAAGTAATGCCATTTGCAGCAACATGGATGGACTTAGAGATTGTTATAGTGAGTAAAGTCAGACAGAGAAAGACAAATATCATATGATATTGCTTATATGTGGAATCTAAAAAAAAGGGTACAAATGAACTTATCTACAAAACAGAAATAGAGTTACAGATGTAGAAAATAAACTTATGGTTACCAGGGGGTAAGGGGGAGGAGAGATAAATTGGAGGAGTGGGATTGACATATACACACTACTATATATAAAATAGATAACTAATAAAGACCTACTATGCAGCACAAGGGACTCTACTCAATACTCTCTAATGACCTATATGGGAAAAGAATCCAAAAAAGAGTGGATATATATGTATAACAGATTCACTTTGCTGTACACCTGAAACTAACACAACATTGTACATCAACTATACTCCAGTAAAAATTTTTAAAAATAACAATACCACTTAATAGCATCAAAAATATGAAGTACTTAGGAATAAACTTTAAAATATATATATATATAGAAGATCTGTTCACTGAAGAGTGGAAAATGATGGCTGAGAGAAATTAAAGAAGACTTAAATAAATGGAGATACCATGTTCATGGATTGGAAAACAGTATATTACAATGACAGTCTCCCAAGCAAAATCCCAGTGGATTTTTTTCTAGACGTTGATAAACTTATTCTAAAATTTACATGAAAAATCGAAAGAGCTAGAATAGCCAAACATTTTTTTTTTTTTTTTTTTTTTTTTTTTTTTTTTTTTTTCGGTATGCAGGCCTCTCACTGTTGTGGCCTCTCCCGTTGCGGAGCACAGGCTCCGGACGCGCAGGCCTAGCGGCCATGGCTCACGGGCTTAGTTGCTCCGCAGCATGTGGGATCTTCCCGGACCAGGGCACGAACCCGTGTCCCCTGCATCAGCAGGCGGATTCTCAACCACTGCGCCACCAGGGAAGCCCCAAACATTTTTGAAAAAGAAGAATAAAGTTTAGAAGACCCACACTACGTGATTTCAGGACTTATTATAAAACTACCGTAACCAAGACATTGTGATAGTGTTTATGTAAAAGGTAGGTGAAACAGGATAGAGTCCACAAATAGATCCATACGTACATGGTCAACTGATTTTTGACAAAAATACTGAGATAATTCAGTGGGAAGAGGATAGTCTTTTCAACAAAAGGTGTGGGAATAATTGGATATCTGTATGAGAAAGAAAAAAGAACCTTCATCGACCCTTATCTCATACCATACACAAAAACAGATCTAAATACAACAGTTAAAACTATAAAACTTCTAGTAGAAAACAGAAAAAAAATCTTCATGACTTTGGGGTAGCAAGGATCTCTTACGAAGCAAAAAAGCACAAATTAAAAATAAATAATTAATAAATCAGGCTTCCTCAAGATTTAAAACTTCTCCTTGGAAAGACACCAATAAGATGAAAAGGTGAGCCAGAGACTAGAAGAAAATACTCATTCAAGTACCTGACAAAGAATTTCAGACTAGAAGATGTAAAAACAAACAAGCAAACAAAAAAAAGCACCTCTAACAACTCAATAAGAAGATAACAATCCAATAAAAAAGTAGGCAACAGATTTGGATGGACAGTACACCAAAGAAGATATATGAGTGGACAATAAACACATGAAAAGATTCTCAGCTTCATTAATCATCAGAGAAATGCAAATAAAGCCATGATGCAATATCACTACACAACCTCTAGAATTGCTAAAATTTAATAGACTGATAATATCAGATATCAGCAAGGATGCAGAACTGGAACTCACGGTTGCTGGGGGGAATATCAGATGGTACAACTGCTTTATAAAACAGTTTGGAGGTTTCTTAAAACGTTGACCATACAACCCAACATTCCCACTCATAGATAGCTCACCAAGATAAATAAAGACACATATCTACACATAGACTTCTACACAGGTGTTCATAATATATTTATTTATAATAATCTAAAGGGGGTAAACAAGTAAATGGTAAATTATACCATATCCATACAGTAGAATACTACTCAGCAATTTGAAGAAATAGGCTATGGATACATGCAACAAAATGAATCTCACAAACATTATGCTGAGCAAAAGAAGCCAAACACAAGAGAATACATACTGTGTTATTATATTTTTATGAAATTACAGAATGGACAGCATTTATTTATAGTGACACAGCAAGATGAGTGGTTGACTGGAAATTGGAGTGGTGGAAATTTACTGCATGGGGCATAAGGGAATTATTTGGAGTGTTGGAAATATGCTCTATCTTGATTGTGGTCATGATTACACAGGTGTATATATTTGTCAAAATTTAAAGTGTACATTTAAATGGATACATTTTAGTTTATACTAACTATGCCTCAAAGTTGAATTACAAAGCCAAAATTTTGAGATATAGTTAATATTTTATAATAGAAAGTGAATTGATTTGGGTAGGTGTAATTACTTTTCCAAATTGGATTATATCATTATTGAGATCTTTCTTTGAAAGACTTGCCTTTTAATTCAGAATCTTCCCTGACCAACTTTTTTGTTCACATCATTTATTTGTAAATATCTTTCCTCAGGAGAATTTTAGGTGTCTAACAAATTACTTACCTTCATCTTTTCTGGTAGAAAATAAGCAGCAATCTAATGCTTTATTCAAAAACAGAGTAGCCTTTCTCTTTTTCCTTTCAAGAATAAACAGCAGAGTTAACCTAGGAAGTGTTCCCCACACAAACAGTCTTATAAGGCAATTGTAGGAGAGCAAAAGAATAGGATAGGATAAAAATATCTCTGTGGTGACCCACTCCTACTGTTTCCTTTATGAAACTACTGAAATGAAAATCCTCCGCAGTGCAGGCAGTACGTGGTCTTTGACTTTCAGGTGCTTTCAGTCTAATAGAAGAAATGTAAAACACAGGAAACAATGAGATGAGTTGAAGTGAAGTATGTTCAGAGAAGGAAAAGGTGGTACGGCACAGTAGAGCAGTCAGGGAAGAAGCTTTACCTGTACTTGAAAGACTGAGTCAGAATAGTGTTTGAAAAGAAGAGATGAGAAGGAGCACTTCATGTGCTGAAAACAGTAAACAGATTTTATTAGTTAAGAGAGTGTACATTGAGAAGTAGCAAAAAATTAATTTTGCATAAAGTAAAATAAGCTTGCTATATTTATCATCACAGATAGAGCTAAGATGCATATAATATTGAACAAAAGTCAGCAGTTGAGAAATACTTTTAGGAATTCATTTATTCACACAAGAGCTCTCTCCTGAGCTTCAGATCCATGTAAACATCTGCTTGATGGGTATTTGCACTGGGATATGTCCCATATTCTATCATAATTTAATCAAAATTAAAATTAGTATCTTCTGCAAACTTTCAATCAATCAGCAAATACCCCAGACCCTGTGCTAGAGACAGAGCAAAGAATCCAACAGACATGATCCCTATTATTAGAAATAATACAATTTCTAAATAATTGAAATTGTTTACAGTGCTGAGGAAGAGAAATGAGGTGCCACAGGTTATGTAACTAGAGAGGCTAATCCAGTCTGGGAAGAGCCCTTTCAGGTGAATAGGCATTATCTAAGTAAAGAAGGGTGGCATGTGTCCCCGGCATAAGGGACAGCTGCACATGTTGCAGCCCAGTAGTAAGAGAGCACATAGTGCTCAGTGAACTGAGAGATGGCCAGTAAAGATGGAGCCCAGGGAGCAAGGCAGAGTGGTGAGAGGCAAGTAGGTATAATCAACAAGGCTTGATCATTTGTGTAGGGGAGGAGGGAGAGGTCTTAATGACTCCCAGGTTTCTGACTTGAGCAGCAAGGTGCATAGTTATGCCATTTATGAACTCTAGGGAAAACTGGAGCAGCTGAAGGAGCAGAGAAAGGGGAGAGAGAGAGATTTGAGACATCCAAGTGGAAATCCAGATAGACAGTTGAACGTAGAGGTCTGGTGCTCAGAAGAAAAGTCAGGACTAGTTTGCACTTGATGGCACATACATGCTAATCCAACCAAGGAAATAAATGAAAGCACATTGGGAGAGAGTGAAGAGTAGGAATAGAAGGGGGCCTAGAATCAAGTCTGGAAAATGTGTATCATAATTGCTCTGCCTCTGTCCCCAATTTCAGTGAATGACATCACCTTCCACCATGTTGCCCTGATATGCACCCTTTCCTGCCAGTCAAGTACTAAGTCTTGTTGATTCCATTTGTTGTCAGTTCTTTCTCACATTGGAAGACCAGGTGCCTTTATATATTGCTCACTGGTATCTAGAGGATGGGCCACCAAGCAGCTTTTAAAGTAATGCAGGCCACTTGAGGTGTGGCCACTTTGGAAATCTACCCAACTTTGCCAGAAGTGAGTGTTATGGGTCAGCTTCTCCCCCTGCAAAACTTCAGTGGAGCCCAAGTCTTCATTTCTGAAGCTAGACTTTTGAAGTACCCATAGTAAACCTTGCCTGGATCAGGAATGTGATAAAGTAGACTCTTCCTGATTTGCCTTAGCCAGTAGGAGAATGAATACCATTCCAACTATTTAATACCTCTCTTTTTCATCAAGTCTGACTAGCAGCATTTTATGATCACCTGGAGGAGTGTTTCTTTCAGTCTTACATTTCCTGCAGCATCACCTCCTAGCTGGTTGAAATTCTGGGCCATGTCTTTTCCAACCAAGAAGTCTGCATGAAGGCTAGATTAAGTTGGCATTCCTGGACTTGGAGGCACCCCAGAGAGTTAAGGATCTTCAGCAGTTACTGAGTTAACAGTTTATCTCCTACTTGTCTAGCTTGGCTGTTCCAGTCACTGTCCTCCTGAGAAGGAAAGGGGTTTGTTTAATTCCAAGCTCCACCTATGGGCTTCCAGCACATGAAAATCTTACTTACTCATTTTAATCCAAGCTCTTCACTATACAATAACATCACCAAACCATTGATTAGTTGAAGCCAAGAGAGGATTCAGGAACAGTCAACCTGACTCCTGGGACTAATTCCAGGAAGTTTATCCCAGCCAGTTTTTCTATATACTCTGTATGCTGCCATCTCCATACCTCCCCACCCCCAGAATAATCCCACATAAAAAATTTAAAAATCTTTCCTGGCTTTTTTTGCAATTAAGATTATGCATTGTCACCCGTGAATTTTTTAATTCTGTAGTGAGAATTTTTTTAAGTGTTTCCACTTGTTTCTTTCCTTCAGATCCCAGCTCTCACTATGTGATTACCCTGAAAGCATTTAACAATGTGGGTGAAGGTATCCCCCTCTATGAGAGTGCTGTGACCAGACCTCACACAGGTAAGGTACCCTGTCCATCTCTGGTCTTCAGCACTTTTTCCAGCAGCTTAAGTAGACTGTTGGCATGAGGCCTGCCCCATAGGTATCAGTGAAAGGAAAAGTGTATGGCAATTTAGGGTACAGGCTTCAAATAGGAAAATAAATGGGCTTTAAACATGGAAAGTTCTATGAATCCCTGTTTTGCTTTTTAGAACATGTTAACAGTCCTGTCATGTAAGCAAATCTATGTAAATGTGTAACACATGTTTTTAATATGTTGGGATCTAGAAAGCCTAGTTGTGAGAGAATTTAAAACAATTTTTCATCTTTTGGTCATATGAGTTATAACTAAAATGAGAAAAAAAATGAAAGGATCTCCATATCTATGAGGAAATATATAGGTTACTGATGGAATAATTGATGAATCCAGCATTTTTTTTATTAGTCACCTGAGTTGGGGAGGTATTTTTCTATGTGCTTTTTATACGCTTTATTTATAGAAAGTATGAAGTCATATGTACTATCCATTTGATCAACTGTACATTTATTACAAAAGAGACCAAATATTTATTATTTTTCTTTGTAATTTAATCTATTTAAAATATCTTTAAAAGAATAATGTAAAATTTCTGTAGATTATGTAAAACGTGATTTAGATTTGAATGAGAAAGTTCATTGAAGTGAATATATTAGAATTGCAAAGTTTTCTAAAGGGTACTGAAAACCAAAGAATTTATCATTTTCAGAAATGCTCTTTTCTATTTGTTTCTCAAAATTGTGAATCTGTATTACCTGCTATGTATTCTGGATACTTTGC
Source organism: Kogia breviceps (assembly GCF_026419965.1). Classification (NCBI taxonomy): domain Eukaryota; kingdom Metazoa; phylum Chordata; class Mammalia; order Artiodactyla; family Physeteridae; genus Kogia; species Kogia breviceps. The sequence continues at coordinate 100,779,076 of NC_081312.1, forward strand.
TTAATAGTATGGATTTGGCATTATTCGTTTTAAAAAGATAATCTCTGTCCCCTTTTTATGCTTTTACTTAAAAACACCAGCACCATTGCTACATATTTGATAGTTCTCTCCTGTCTTCTGCTCCTGTGTGCTTACAATTTATAAGTTCTCTTAAAAATAGCTTTGGGGCTTCCCTGGTGACGCAGTGGTTGAGAGTCCACCTGCCGATGCAGGGGACACGGGTTAGTGCCCCAGTCTGGGAAGATCCCACATGCCACGGAGCGGCTAGGCCTGTGAGCCATGGCCGCTGAGCCTGCGCGTCCGGAGCCTATGCTCCACAACGGGAGAGGCCACAGCAGTGAGAGGCCCGCGTAACCACACACACACAAAAAAAAATAGGTTTGATATTTCAGAAAGGAAAAAAAGTAAGATGAAAAAGAATATTTAAGCGGTTTGCTACTTTCTTAAATCAGTCTATAATAGAAAAAAACCAAATTCAGAATTATTTTCTTTTATGTGACAAAAATATAACATGGCTAGAAATACACAAGGGGAAATGTTCATAAGTCATGTAACCTAGTTATCTTTTCCAAGAGTTGTTACAAATAAGAAAAAAGTTCTCAAAGAAGTCTTGGTGATGTTTGCACCTGAAGGTGCATTTTCTGTAACTAATTGGTATGTGTCCTGATCTTTGAACAAAGACCTTGATTATAAGGTATGCTGTTCCTGTGTTATTTTTAGTCTTCATTGTGTAGAAAATACACAAATGGAGACTGTTTCTTTAGCTTGGCAATTATTCATAAACAAGACCCATGCCATTTCAGATTTTAGGTTATAGAAAGGACTAGTCACCATAACTATGTGGAAAACCCACTTTAAAACCTTCACTTAAAATAAATCAGTGTGTATATACTTAGAAAACTGGCCAAGAGTTGGGAAAGCCCAAATGGATGCTGCTGTATTGCCGTGAGCTCATGGTGCCTTTGTGCTCATTCTGGCCTTTGTTTTGACAATGATGCTTAGAGAAGGTGTCTGTTGCATATGGTGCAGGACAGCACATGAGTATAGACTTTCCTTTCTATCAAATAAGTGCTCTGATTTCTAAAGTTCATAAGGCTGTGTCACTTAGACCCATAATAACTATGGCATTTCCCATAACTGATTGGGATTCATCAGTGGGTTATTCAAGTCTACTGGAGAAACTGTAGAAATATTCCTGCATGGCGTCAGCTTACCTTTCCTCTACGAAGAGTAATGCCCTTGAGTTCCCTTTGCTTTATTTGCATGTGAGCCATATTGCTGCACTTCTTTTAGACCCAGGACATCAGCAGATCTGAACTGGACCCTGCATGGGTATCAGATACGCCCAATACCAATGCCAGGCTAAGCTGCTGTTGGCTGATATTCAGGACTCATGTTTTAGAGTAGGGACCCCCACATGTCCAGTGATACCCATTGATAAGCCATGTCCCCAAAATTCAACCATCGTCACTGAAATATCAAAACAGATCATGAGCTTTGTGTTATTTGTTGAGAAAGAATACCCTTGATATTAAAAGCAGTTTTCATCCTTTAATGATCCTTTTTGGACAGGAGGTAGAATTTTCAAGTAATTTAAAGAAAATTATTTAGGAAAAAAGAAAATTCAAGTTTGAATACATTAATATAATTGACTGGATTACCAAATTTTATATACCTATTCAATATACATACAGAATACAGGAGAAGAAAATAGTTAATTACTGTTTCTCTAGATGCTTTCCTGCAATTTTTTCCTGAAAGAACACAAGTGGAAATATTCTTTTAAATGAATGGTGGTTATCTGTTAACTCCAGATTCTCTTTCTCTTTCTCCATTTCTCACCTTTCATTCCATTATATTACCCTGCATTTCCCTTTTCTTTTATTTTTATGTTTAAATGGCACTTCCATTTTTTAATTACTTTTTACCCAGACACTTCTGAAGTTGATTTATTTGTTATTAATGCTCCATACACTCCAGTGCCAGATCCTACTCCCATGATGCCACCAGTGGGAGTTCAGGCTTCCATTCTGAGTCATGACACCATAAGGATTACATGGGCAGATAACTCACTGCCCAAACACCAGAAGATTACAGACTCCCGATACTACACAGTCCGATGGAAAACCAACATCCCAGCAAACACCAAGTATAAGGTACTGGCACATTTGTTCTAGTTGAAAACCTAATTCTTGATATTTTCTGACTCTGAAGCTCTTGATTCATATATTTCCAGAATGCTAATGCAACGACTTTGAGTTATTTGGTGACTGGTTTAAAACCAAATACACTCTATGAATTCTCTGTGATGGTGACCAAAGGTCGAAGATCAAGCACATGGAGCATGACAGCACATGGGACTACTTTCGAATTAGGTATGTGTTGTCAGAACTTCGTCACATGGCATTTCTTCTCTTTGCAAGATGTGAAAGCCAGTGAAAGTCTGTGCTAATGTTGTGCCATATCTCAAGTCATAAGACATCATCTCATCACCTGTTTTTACTACCCAAGGAAAGAATTGAGTGCATGAATTGACATATTTACAGAACACAGTGAGCAGCTACAGCTGGAGTTCAGTGTTTGCTTTTTCAGCTGATGTATTATGTTTTTTCATTGTTGTACAAGAACATTAGCAAATAGGACAATATAATGCAAAGTGTACTAGATTTTAGGAGTCATAAGACTTGAGTTCGATTCCAAGGTCAACCATCTATTGACTGTGATTATAAGTCATCCAGCCTCTCTGAATCTATTTCTTCCATCTATAAAAGAGGGGTGATGTCTGCCTTTCCTACTTTATAGGGTAAAATAAAGTACCCTATAAACAAAGTACATGGTAAATTGTAAAGCACTGTGTAGATGTAAGGAATTACGGTTATTAACCTTGCCTTACTGGGAAATTGAGATAGAAAAGATGAAGTGGCCTGCCTTTCACCAATGCTATGCTTGCTAGAGCCTCAGCACTTTACCAGAGCCTCCCAAGCCTGCCCTAGGAGCTTTCTTGCAAACTGGTTAGTGTCTTATAAAATCTCCCACTGGAGTATTCTTAGGGTTTTTGTCTGTAAGTAAACATGAAAGAAAAATGACAGCTAAGTAAATCAAGGGGAAAGCAAGTCATCCAATTTTAAGATTTTGCTTGCTTTTTGCTCACTTGTAGACCTACCCTTCTGCCCCTTGTACTTCCCTAGCATGGGGAGGTGTGTAACCGTTGGGAGGCTCTGTCTATTCCACCCTCCTATTTCTTTCTCTCTTTTAAATGAATAATGAAAAAAATGGAGCTATAAAGTCTCCGTAGACTGGGTTTGGCCCTAATGTCTTTTTATCTTCACAGTTGGTTGAATTTCCTGCCGAGAAAGGGGGATAGATTTGGAGAGAAAGAAATATAATGCACAAAAGCTTAAATAGACCTTGAGTTTGCTTTCTTTGCCAGTTTTAAGAATATCTTTGTGCTTTCATTCCAGCCCATTAGGTAATAAATGATACTCCATCAGGAGTTTGCATTTCACTGGGCTCCCTTCAGTTTTATACTAGGAGAATTCCAGTATTTTAGGAAGAGAAGAGTAAATTTAAGGATATACTTACTTTGCTCATTTTCTAACTAGTACATTGTTTTCAGCCATAATATGGAAATACAGATGACACTGTCATTTTTATTTTATTGGTTTTTCTGTTCCATAAACGGCTTTACATTTCATAGCAATAACCTTCAATAGTTGACAGTATCTTTTCAGCGTAAATTTAACATTAAAAAAACATCCATTTGTAAATCATTTATTCTTCGGGGGAATGGTGGTTTTCAAACATTGTATTTTGCTTAGCGAGCCAACTATAGTTAGAGAGAAAGTTACTTTATACTTAAAACTATTCTAACAAAACAATCCAAATTGGGGGGAGAATGTCATCTTGGGCACATTATATAACATTTCTCATTTTCAGTCTCCTGATCTATCAAGCAGGGACTACAAATGTCTTTTGATTTCCCTAACTAGCCTGCATATCCCTGACCTCCCCATCTGGATGCCTATTCTGTATCCTCATGGTGTGGTATTTCCTCTTTGGTACTTTGCATATTCTTCTTTTCATTGGAGCTATTTATAGATAGACAATGAATTCTTTGAAGCCAGGAGGGTTTATCTTTTTTGCCTCTGCCCTTCATTGTGCCTTCTAAATGGAAAGGGTTGAGGAAAGGGTGAATTAAATTGAAATGGATGGGAATTATTGAAAGTATTATTATTTTGTAGTTCCTACTTCTCCACCCAAGGATGTGACAGTTGTGAGTAAAGAGGGAAAACCTAGGACCATAATTGTAAATTGGCAGCCTCCTTCTGAAGCCAATGGCAAAATTACAGGTAAGAGGCCTAAGATGCCTTTGAGTGTGTAACTGTTCCCTGTTCCTGCCTGGCAGAAGCATTCCAGGAGAGTGCCTCCTTATTAGGAGAAGTGGGGGTCTTAAGGCTGCCTTGGCCATTTTATGAGGTGTGAGTCATGATGGTCCTGGAAGGTGGAGCAAGGACGTGCTGTTTAGTGACATAAAAATGATTCACTAGCTGGTTGTTCTGACCCATGTTGCATGAAAGTCTGAAGGTCATGGGTTGCACTAGACAGCCTTTGGTTATAGTGGAACTTATGGACATATTTATTTTCCTCAGGAAAGCTGTTCTTCTCTATCTCTGACTAGATGACCAGCTTTGAGATTAAAGACACTGCCTAATTCTACAGGATGATACCCAATAAGTATAAACTCAGTTCTTTTACCCAGAAGCCAAAAAAAAAACCATTAGGCTTTTAGTTTCTTTTTTCACCCAGAGCTGCTGCTTCAGCTTCCTGTGCTCTTACAACTAGAGTTAAAAGTCCAAGTTGGCTTAGGCCTTTGAAGGGACCTTGAATTTTTTCAGAGTAGAGGGCACTATGCCTTCCTTGACCTTATCAGGGAGGAAAACCTGCCTCTGCTCCAGGTAGGTCTATGCCTCCTGAAGTTTCTTTGTATGAATAAGGCAGCCTAAGGAAACTGAAGGCCTTTCTTAGCATTGTCCTGCCTTGGCTTTCGATAGGAACCCCTTTCCATAAATCCCAAGTCTTAATGAAATTTTAAATTTAGGTTTTAGAATGTGCCTCTTCCATAAAGGAATTAAGCATGACTTGACATGGTTTACATTTTGTTTTGTCTTTAAAACCAGTAATGGGGCTTCCCTGGTGGCGCAGTGGTTGAGAATCCGCCTGCCGATGCAGGAGACACGGGTTCGTGCCCTGGTCCGGGAAGATCCCACGTGCCGCGGAGCGGCTGAGCCCGTGAGCCATGGCCGCTGGGCCTGCGCGTCCGGAGCCTGTGCTCCACAACGGGAGAGGCCACAACAGTGAGAGGCCCGCATACCGCAAAAAAAAAAAAAAAAAAAAAACCAGTAATGATGCAGTGCATTTGTGCACTGTGTAGGTCAGGTAAGCTTGTGGTTGTGGTTCTTCCTGCCTGAACCATGGAGATTGAGTGCCCTCTGGTGGATGTATCAGGTGACATTTCGCTGTGACTTCACCCACCCCAAGTTTGGGAGAATTTAGCAGAGGTGGCTGCTCATCTCCTAGGAGTTTTTCTCCTGGGAAATCACATTGGTGAGAGTTAAAATAGCATTGTTGGGTTTCCATGGTGGCGCAGTGGTTAAGAATCCACCTGCCAGTGCAGGGGACACAGGTTCAAGCCCTGCTCCGGGAAGATCCCACATGCCGCAGAGAAGCTAAGCCTGTGCGCCGCAACTACTGAGCCTGTGCTCTAGAGCCATGAGCCACAACTACTGAGCCTGTGTGCCACAACTACTGAAATCCACGTGCCTAGAGCCTGTGCTCCACAACAAGAGAAGCCACCGCAGTGAGAAGCCCGCACACCACAACAAAGAGTAGCCTCTGCTTGCCACAAGTAGAGAAAGCTCACACGCAGCAACGAAGACCCAATGCGGCCAAAAATAAATAAATTAAATAAATAAATTTTTTAAAATATATATATATAGCATTGTCAGGCCGTTACTAGTTACTAGTTTTCAAAACTGCATTGAGTTAATTGTAGACCCTTGAAGTATAGGATGTTGGAATGATTATTAGGTTATTTTCCTTATATAATTTCCTAGCTTATGAGAATATTTAACCCTATATTTTTATCTTTACTTTTTTTTACTTCAGCTGCAGATATAGATGGTAACTTACAGTCTGGCACTGTTGGAATTGTGGTTTTCTCTATATTATGTTTAGTGTAGCATTTAAAATGCATTTACCATTGCTAATTTAATCTGTAACTAGTTCTCTATTTGTATATGCTGTAACATATATCTTTATTGACTTAACTGATTGCAAAAAAAAAAAGCAGGAATAAGATTTCTTTTCCCATTAATTCCTTTGGATAGGTTACATCATATATTACAGTACAGACGTGAATGCAGAGATACACGACTGGGTTATTGAGCCTGTTGTGGGAAACAGGCTGACTCACCAGATACAAGAATTAACACTTGACACACCATACTACTTCAAAATCCAAGCTCGGAACTCAAAGGGCATGGGACCCATGTCTGAAGCTGTCCAGTTCAGAACACCCAAAGGTAAAGCCTCCCAAACAGAGTGTTTCATTGTGTGTCTCTTGAGTGGGGCTATGTGTGCACATGTCACTTTAGCATGTAGAGACTGTGGATGATACAGGAAGTCCTGATGATGCGCTTATGAGCCACAGTGTGAGCATTTATCTCAAAATGATCCCACCCACTGACTACCAAATCAATGTTCCCTAGGTTACTGACCTAACCATATAATTTACAGGGGAACTCTTCACTTCGGACTGTTTGAGGCAGATGAATTGCAGTGATCTAAAAGTTCTTACCAGTCAGATCAGATGGGATTCTCTTGGTTCCCATACAGCGTAGTAGCATGTTTATTGTGATGGATGATTCTCTTTCAATACATGCAGGCTCTTAACCTGAAAGGCTTATTCAGGGACCTTTGTAGAGAGAGACTAAAAGGGGCCCTTTAGAGAAAACTCTAGATAAGAAAGTGAAGGTAAAATATTGAACCAAGTAAGCTTAGGAGTAAAAGTCGGGGACTGAGTCTGGAAGTATGGAAACCATACATGGATTTCTTTTCTGTTAGTATAAAAAACAAGACTCAACGTGTTTGGAAGTTTGTGGGTTTTTTTTTTTTTTCCTTTAAAAATTCTGCCTGTCCCATCTTCAAAGCTTGTGATCCTTGCTCTTGTTTTTTTCTTCCCCTGTGCTTGGCCTGTTAGCGGACTCCTCTGATAAAATGGCTAATGATCAAGGTAAATGAGTAGATGGCCTCTCTTTCCTTTCCTCTCTTTTGTGACCTATTATTAGCTTTTTGGTTTTGGGGGGGGGGTTCCCTGAAAATCAGTACCAGTACCATGTGTTAAAAATCAAATATTTATTGGCCACAGTAGAGTTGAGTCCATGTTTGTGGCACTTGGAGTATCTGAAAAGCTGGGAAATCATTTGATACTTAGGAGCTAAATAGACTGGCAGGAAAAAAACTGAGTCAAACTTCTGCAGCTGTAGGAGATTGGCCTTAAATGTGGGCCAGATTATCATTTGCGCTAAGATACTGAAATTCTGTAACACAGATAGGGATTTGGGCCATGATGAGAACAAGCATACCAATTTGTCATATTTGTAGCATCTAGAATTTTATTAACATCTCTAAGTGAAAAATTTAATCAAATTCAGTGAATACCCTCTTTTCCTCCCCCCAACAGAAAATCTACAAATGTACCCTACTGAATTGTATGATTATCTGTGACAAAATTAGTGGTCTCTATTCTCTTGTTATAAGCTTAATTCAGAGCTGTTTTTCCATTTCTTCTCTTAAATATATCTGCTTATTTTAAAAGAGGACAGAGACAGTTTACAGTGGAAGTTTAGGAAGCTTGGGCCTCAGTGTCACCATTCTTGAAATTGTCAGTGTAGTCTCTTCACTGCAATTGCTATGGTGGAGAGGTAACTATACTTTGTGATTTTCATCTCTGGGAAGTCAGCTGAAGTTGGTATCTGTTTCTATACTAAGAGCAGTAAAAGTAAATTTGATGGTTGCTTTTATTCTTTAGGAGTAGTTACTAGAAATACAGAGTCTTTGGATCTTGGTTAATGGCAAGGAAGATTCAGAATTTGAAGTTTCAAGTTTTAGGGTTTTGGACATGTGTTTGCATTCAGTGAGCCTTTTGTTGTATGTTAGAGAAACTGCAAACATACCTCTGTGTCTGTGTGTGTGTGTTTCTGTGTGTAAGGCACCCTAATCATGGTAGAACCTTTGACTTAAGCATGAGCATAGAAAAGTAACTATACTGAATATGCACAGAATATAAATGTGCTCACTGTTCTTCCCTCACTTCACCCCATAAGCCAGGGTGCAATTCTCAGCTACACTGCACCTTTGGTATTTAAAATTCTTTGCCCATATTTATTTTGGGTGTTTGGCTAATCCCTGGAATTCCTTGTTTGTAGGTTAAATATAAAGGAAAAATGTTAAGAAATATAGGAATTAAGCCAATTGGTTTCTTGGCAAAGTGTGTTAATTGGCGATTATTTACATAATATGTTACTCTGGATAGTTTGGCTTAAATGTGGGCTACCTGACAAATAAGTACACTTAAATATGAAGAGCCTTACAAGGGCTCTTTCATCTCTGCCAGCTTATCACAGTGAAAAGAAAAACTGGAATCTTGAAATATGGTGTGTGCCATTTGGGAGGAATGATGGCATCAGAAGTAAAGGGATAAAGTAATAAGCATGGACAATGGGAAAGGGTCAAGGACTGTGAGTTAAATTCTAGAATATGCCCTTTTGTATACCCAGGACCTTCTGTTACCTTTGGGGGTTTTGAGCTTCTGGAAACATAGAAAATACTGTTTTCATTTCTAGATTTATTCGTTAAATGAACTACATATAGAAACCTTCAGATTTTAATTTCTTCCATTTCCTCCAAGTCTGATAATTTATAGCAGTACTTAATATTAGCTGTAATGTTTTACAGCAACACGTCTGGTTTATGCATTTCCAGTCAAGCTTTATTTTGTAGAAATAACTCTCATTTATAAGTGTTTTCTGAAGCTTCATGCTCTTTACCTCTGCAAAGGATAAGATAATATACTTCCCTAAAGTTTTATTTAGTGGTTAATATTTATTGAACATTTACTGTGTGTCAGGCAGTATTCAGAATACTTTATAGGATTAAATTTCCATTTAATCCTCACAACCATTTCATGAAGTAGGTACCATTATTATCACTGTTTCACAATGAGGGAACTAAGACCCAAATATAATAGCTAAATAACTTGCCAAAAGTCAAACAGTTAGTGCATGATGGAGCCAGTGTTCCGATGCAGGCAGTCTGTTATGCACTGTGCTGTATTAACTATGTGGAACAGATCTACTTTGCAGTTCTTGCAAACTTCTTCAAAAGAAGTATGAGACTACCTTCTGGCCCCAGACTTTGGATTGAGGAATACCTTTGCTTTACTGGGGATGGACTCCTTATATTTGCTTTACAAGGCAGCTTTTTCTATAAATGTGAAGAATAAAATTCAAGACCAAGAATATAAATTTCTAAAAATCTGATATTTGTGTTTTCTGAGGTCTGCTTATGAGGTGGTCCCAAGCCCAAGGTCAGCAGCCTGACTTGTTATGTCCCATGATGATGGATTAGGAGACAGTGTCCTTTGTGAGCAACTAGAGGGAAGACTTTGGTTTTTTTTATCTTTGGACATTTGGGTTGACTGAGCAAGAACTGAGAACCCAGTTTGAATGTCCAGTTGTCTTCCTGCTCCCGCTTAGGGTAACCTTATATTTGGAAAGGCAGCTGTATATATATTGAGAAAAGAATCCAGACACTACTGACACCCACTAGGCCAGATCAACATAGCCAGTCCCTTGGAAGAGTCCATTTCTTTAATGCAGAAGTTAACCTAACTGGTCCCCTTAGTCCCTTTTCCATGAGAAGCTACTTTTGCCATAAGTACTCTGGGTAGTATTTCAGCAAATGTTTCCTGGGCTAGAGAAACCTTAACAGCAAGGGGCAGCTTTGTTACACCGTAGATACAGCCATGGAACAAGGGTGTCAGCCTTTCAGATGCCTTCATTTGTTTTGCACAAATAGGCTATATTTTCCCCTGTTGTGTGCCTGCTACTTCCTTTTCTCATGGACAGAGTAGACTGAAAATATTTTTTTTTTCTAGAAAACACTCACTAGCTGTGAAGTAGACTTGTCACACTAATGGATTGGGTTGTTATTGACATGAGTTCTTCTTCTTCAGCCTCAGGGTCTGCAGGGAAAGGAAGCCGTCTGCCAGACCTAGGATCCGACTACAAACCTCCGATGAGCGGTAAAGCCCTTCCTGTGGCTTTTTTGGCCTCCTATGGGCATGATGCAGTTCTGCTTGAAATCTTGAAATGTTTTTTATAGCTCCTGTGTAGTGGATTGTAGCATGTTACTCATTTCTTTTTATTTAATAGAGCTGGCTTTAGGCATTTTCTGGCAAATGTTTGCTGAATTACTATAAACTCATTCATTATAGGATACAGAAATAAAATTGTTTCCCCACATATCCAGCTTAATTCTAAACAAACAAGTCTTCCTTTTGCCCACTGCCTCTAGAAAATAATTAGAATCTTGCTTTCAAAAATAAACCCTTTAGTGGAATTAGCTATCATCCAGAACAAGGCAGAGAAATGCTTTGGAATCATTAATTTCTCCCCACACTACTTACTGCAGTGTTTTTAGTTTGGGAATTCTAAAAAATTATTACCAGTCTGCAAGCCATCCTAAGAGCTGATGCCTCCTAATTACTTAAATGATGAAACCTACTTCTGTACTGAACATCACCATTTGTAATTTACTTTCACACATGAAATCACATTTGATCCTCATAACACTGTGGTGAGGCAGGGAGAACAAGTATCATTATTCCCATTTTATACATTAAGAGACTCAGTAGAGAGGTAATGTGCCTGGATCCACCCACATATTCTGGAAGTCCTAGAACCAAAACCCAGGTCTTCTGACTTCAGGTTGTGCCTTTTCCACTGTCACACGCAGCCTGAAAGGCATGGGGTTCTATACCCCATGTGGGAATCCAGGATGGCAAAATGTCCACAAAAGTAGTTACTAGAAATGACCCTTACTGTCTCCTCACTTGTAATTTTACTCCAATTTTTTAAAAAAAGAAACATATGGAAGAGAAAGGAAAAGAGTTACTAGTCCTCTGGAAACTCCTGATCTAATTGTGGAAATAAAATTATCTCAGTCTCCAGTATCTATTTAAATAAAAAGTGGTATTGCCCAGACTTCTGTGAAATCAGCCAGTTCTTAGGAGAGCTAGACAAATTTGCTTGCTTCAAGAAATTTTTAGCCTCTGAGTTCTAGGACTTTATGAGTTTCTCCTCCTGGGATGCATATGTTACATTTTTGTGCTGTCCACAGTATAATATTCAAGACTGTGAGAAAAGCAATTATTTCTTTGTCTTATCTTTCATTTATGCATTCATTCATTTATTCACACATATTTCCAAAGGTTCAGGTTCTATGTTACAGGCTATAGGAGCAGGAGGATTGAGTAACAAACTACCTGATAGAGAAAAGAGAAAGCTTTGTAGAAGAGATGATCTCTGACCCAGATTTTAAAAGGCACAGAGAAGATTGCTAAATGTTGAGGAGGGGGTTGAACATCCTAGGATGCAATAAAAGCATGTGTGGAGGCACGGCAGTTTAAAACAGCCTGCTTGGACATGGAGGCAACCTAGGTGTCTGTTGACAGGTGAATGGATAGAGAGGGTGTGGGGCATATGTGCAATGGAATATAACTCAGCCATAAAAAGGAACTAAACTGAGTTATTTGTAGTGAGGTGGATGGACCTAGAGTCTGTCATACAGAGTGAAGTAAGTCAGACAGAGAAAAGCAAATACCGTGTGCTAACACATATATATATGGAATCTTAAAAAAAATGGTTCTAACAAACCTAAGGGCAGGACAGGAATAAAGACGCAGACGTAGAGAATGGACTTGAGGACACAGGGAGGGGGATAGATAAGCTGGGACGAAGTGAGAGAGTAGCATTGACAAATATACACTACCAAATGTAAAATAGCTAGTTAATGGCAAGCAGCTGCATAGCACAGGGAGATTAGCTGGGTGCTTTGTGACCACCTAGAGGGGTGGGATAGGAGGGTGGGAGGGAGGGAGATGCAAGAGGGAAGGGATATGGGGATATATGCATATGTATAGCTGATTCACTTTGTTACACAGCAGAAATTAACACAACACTGTAAAACAAGTACACTCCAATAAAGATGTTTAAAAAAATTTTTTTAAACCTGCTTTCTCCAGGGATCACACTGCCTAGAGACAGGATAGAGAGTCTCATGTTAGAGAAGGTAGGTTAGAACCAGGCTGTCAAAAGCTCAAGTGCTGATGCTAAGAAATGTGAGCTTCCTCATGTAAGTAACATATGTAAGATGTCTGATACTACTGGTAAACTATGACTTCCATTTATTGAGTATCTACTATTATTACCCTGATGACAGTGGAGAATGAGTTGGGTGTCACGAGTATGAAGTCAGAAAAGAGTGGTTTGGAAGCTGTTGCAATAGTCCAGGTGAGCCTTAATGTCCCTGGTAGGAGGGTTGATGCTCCCATTGGCAGCTCATTCTTACTCTATTTTAAAAGGGAGCTTTTGGCCAGCTCAGAAGTTAGAGGTCAACTGCAATTAAATGAGAATTTTTCTCTGTTGAATGCAGGAAAGAACTGCCACCACCACCTCTGCTTGCCTCCCACACCCCAGCCCCCCAGCCTCTGATTGCAGTGCCTGCCCCACCACTGCCCCACCTAGTAACTCAGCACTGCTGTTAATAAAAGTTTTATGTAAAGCCCTAGTATGGTCTAATTGTATTGGCTCCCAGTTCCATAGTCTTTCCCAAATATAAAAATGTTATTTTATTGAAGGTCAGTGTGTACAATTTAAGTTGTCTATCTGCTGACTTTTTTCTCAGAAATGAAGGATAAAAGTGATTAAAGCAAATGTAGAAGAATAAGCTCTTAAGCTGTCAAAATTATCCCACATTTAGAACTGTGCTTAGTAGCCTATAAAATCATAGAATCAAAAGTGAAAGGTCCACTAATCCAGTGTTATGGAAGGGATTCCCACAATAAGTATAGTTTGGATTAGATCATAAGTTTATAAGCCAGGCTGTATATGAGAATCACTTTAGGGGCTTTTCTAAGAACACAGGTTCCTAGGCCATACCTTCATGGTAGGAATTTCTTCCCCAACATCCCAGACGGGTAGGATGACTCTTCTTAAGTACTTCTTCTAGTGACTAAATATTTAGTCACTAGCAATAGTTAAGCAAAACAGCTCATCCTATTATTGTACAGCTTTGATTGTTAGGGCAATAAGAGAGAGTAACTAGAAGAAAAGATGTCATATATCCATGGTGGTTAGATCTGTGTAGAGGGATTTCCCATATTTTATAATATGAACTTTTATATAATATATAATTATATTATATAATTATATAATATAATTATATTATATATAATATAATATAACTTTTATAACGAGGTGGGAAGCAAAGAACTATGTTTCAGAAAATGGAAGAGCAAGACTACAAAAGGCCTTGATAAAAAGCTGAGCCTCATCCTGTGAGCAATGAGGGAACAATAATAGGAAGAAGAAGAAGAAAATCTGTTTCTTCAAGGTCCTAAATGATGTGGCCTCTGCCTACCTCTCCAGCCTCACCTTCATCTTTTTTCTGCTCACTTCCTTCTCTCTAACTTCGCATATCTTTCTTTGCTTCAGCAATACTGGCTGCCTTTCTCTTGAACATGCCAAGCTCATTCCTGCCATAGGATCCTTCCACTAGCTATTCCCTCTCTATAGAATGTTCTTCCTCCAGGTCTTTGTATGGTGGGGTCATTCATGTCATTCAAATCTCAGCCCAAATGCCATCTCCTCAGAGAAGCTTTTCCCATTTTCAATCTAAAATAGCCACCCAGTCACTCTGTATCATATACCTTCATTTTATTTTTTCATAGCACTTATTACAAACTAATAATTTCTTATTTGTTTATTGTCTGCCCCCACCCCTACCTTTGTTGTTCACTGTTGCATCCTTAGTACCTAGAACAATGCCTGGCTCATAGTAACCACTCAATAAATATTTATCAAATTAATGCAGAGGTACAGAGTTACTTTTTCCTGAAACTGAATAAGAAAATTGACTCTGTATAGACTGTATTTATAAAAAGAGAGATATTATTTTTCAAGTAATTTTTTTGTGATGGCAGACATCTATATGTTGGAAAAAACCTTTTGTTTTCTATGAATGTACATTTTTAAAATAGTTTTGCAAGTCAGAAAACCAAAATGATTCACAAATGGTTCTTTATAAAATGAATTTACATACAACATAAGACACCAGGAGACAGACCCCCTTATTTGTCCAAGCATAGTGTTCAGTATAACTTGAGAAACTTTTATTGAACACCAGCTTTGTGCAAGGTACTGTGCATAGGGAAGAAACTCCGCTCTCTAGATTTCATAATCTAGTGGAAATGGCCATGTCCATGAGGCACTTTTATACAAGGCACGGTGATGACTGTTATCAAGAAGCTCACAGAAGTATCTATACTCACATGACGGTTCTGTAGCCTGATTTTATGCTAGAATTCTCTAACACTAGCAAGCGTACGGTTTTCCCTTTCCAGGCAGTAACAGCCCTCATGGAAGCCCCACCTCTCCTCTAGACAGTAACATGCTGCTGGTCATCATCGTTTCCGTTGGCGTCATCACCATCGTGGTGGTCGTGATCATCGCTGTCTTTTGCACCAGGCGTACCACTTCTCACCAGAAAAAGTAAGGAGCCCCAGTTGTAGCCCATACATTTTTTTGTATGTATTCTTTTGCTTCTATGTGACTTCTGTATCTGGAGTTGTGCACAGAGTTAAAACATAGAATATGTGAAAAGCAACGTTTTAAATATTTTTAAAGGAAATGCAGAATGGTTTCTCTTATTAAGTGTGTATCATTCAGGGTCCTGGCAGGAAAGAAGTGGCACGCTGAAAGGGGGTGAAGGAGGCTTTAATGAAGGGACCATTTACAATGTCCTAGGTGGGGTTAGTGTTAGGCAGCAGTGTTCAAGGGCCAGCAGCAGTGATAGGCCACTGTCACCCTTAAAAGGGCAAGGGGTTTTTCTGATGAGAGAGCTGTTTTCAGGGATCTGAAGCATCAAGAGAGGGCTTGTGACAAGAGCCGTGTGGGGTGGTAGGACTGTAACTACTGCCAACCTCTAGACCAGCAGTGAGGGGGCAGGAGAGAAAATACCTCCTACCTTCCAGTGTCTTGCCTGTGCATTCTACCTGCCAAACCAACTGGAAGCCAGGGACAGAGTTACCATGTAGATATAGTTCATTTAATTCAACCTCTCAAGTCACAGAGCCAAGTAGACAATTGATCTGGAGAGGAAAGTGGACAATGTCCAGCCTTGTTGGGGGCCCCTTTGGAAGACTGTCTGTCTCTGTGGACACAGTGAACCAGATGCACAGGAGTTTGTGGAATTTCATGGCACAAGTGTCATCTGAGATGGACAGAGACCATAGACCATAGACTCTAAATCTAAGCTTAAGAGTATTTTTAAAGAAGTGCTACCAAGTGTAGAAGTTGAGGTTGGGACTGCAGGAGGTGGGGTGGGGGGAATGCGGTGGAGAGATGTATTGATTAAATGAACGAGAAAGGATTACTTATAATCAGCATATCACATTAGCAGAGAGGTCAGGTGGCTGCTAGCTCTGAACTCCTCTGGGATTTTGAGGCTTGCGGCTAATTGTCTAGAGGAGATAGCAAGGTGATTCCATAAAATGGTGCTTGATAACAGCCTACACTCCTGAACCTGAGAGAATCCTTGACCCTAGGTCATATTCTACTCCTATCTCTGGCCAGCAAGACAGATGCCATAAAAAAGGAGATTCTTGAGTTACCCCTAATAGCAAAAACACAGTATGGATAATAGAACAACTTTAGTTGCAGTTTCCTAAAGGATCATAAGATGGAGGTATTGCTCCATAAAGAGAAAAGAGAAATTCATGTCTGTGTGATCATCAGACCTGGTCTGCCCAAGGCAAGGATGCATGTATTTAATAACGATAAATCTGTTTATTTTCAAAATAGAGGGCAAGTACAAGCTACCATCTAACTGCTACTAGTAATGGCTTTATGTCATTTTCTGTAGGTTATGTGATGTTTTTAATCTTTCTTTTGCCCAAATAAAATAGCTTTCTATAGCTTACATTCATCATTTTTCCAAGAGAATGGGGGCTCCCTTTATAAGCCTCTTGATTGCTGCCTCTTACAGCTTTCCCTGCCTACCTTTGATTGTAGAAAACTGTTTCTCTTTAAAACCTCAGAGATTACATTTTTCTATGCTACAACTTTTCTATAAGCTTCTTTTTCAGCATTTCCCATTTATCTTTATGAACTTGATTTTACATCTAGTTGTAGACATCTTGAGATCTTTATTTAAAAGAATCTGAAAAAACAAAATGACAGAATTCCTTAATGTTTTGGGGGATTTAAAATTCAAAGTAAATAAAAAATAAAGTACTTAGTCTTCAGATTGCGAGGTAGGAAAATGAGTTTGTAATAGGCTCTGTACTCTGTATTTGCATCTTCAGGTCCTATAATTTGCATCCTTTGGTTAAAAGAATTGTATCAAATCTTCATAGAGCTTTCTCCTCCTCCTCCCCCAGTGACCTGCTTTCCAGGTGTTCCATTGACCATGGAAAATACGTGAGCTTTTCTCAGTACTTTTCTTTAATACCTGAGGCACCTCCCATTTCAACTGTAGCTGTTTATAGACTCCTACAACCTCAAAGCTGACAGAGTATTTAGAGTCTAGCCTCTTGTAGTTTCTCAGCACATCCCTCTATAGCCCCCTCACTCTCAACAGATGAGAACTACCTCAGTGTTCCACCATCAAATCTAAAAACCCTTCCATGTTGGGAATAATCATTTTCTCCCCCTTCCTCCTGTTGGAGACCAGTTCGCCACGTAGCGTCTGGATCCCAGCATCTCCTGCTTTCTGAGACCTTGTACTTGTGGTTGTCCCTCTCTCCAGCACAGCTAACCTCTCACTTTCTGTTGGCTCTGCCCCTTCAGCATGTAAGTGTGCTCAAACTTCTTCTATCTTAAGAAATAATTATAACCCTTCCTCTGTTGCATGGTCCTTACCACCAACCACTTACAAATCTCTATCTTTCCCTTCACCACAAATTTCTTGAATACTTGTCTACACTCACTTGTCCATTTTTTCACTGCCCATTCATGCTTCAGTCCTTTCTAATCCAAATTTTGCCCCTACTGCTTCAGCAGAATTGCTTTTGCTGAGGTCACCAGTGACTTCCATACTGCTAAAGCCAAAGGAAATTTTTCAGTCCTTATCTTAATCTCTCAACACTTAACAGTCAAATATTCCTTCCTTCTTGAAACATTCTCTTGAATACATTCTCTTGTATTCCGTGATTGTGTGTTCTTTTTCGCAGCCTCTCCAATCTACTCAGCCATCAAATACAGACATTCCTCAGGGCCTGGTCCTGGAATTACTCTCTTCTCCTTCTACGCTCTCTCCTAGTGATACCTGCTCCTTTGGCTTCATTTACTTCTGAATTTCAGATACTCCCATATTTCTCTCTCTAGCCAAGGCCTCTCTTTTCTGAGTCTCAGGCTTGCCTCAGTCTCAGAACCAATTAACTGTTTTATGTTTCATCTTTAGCGTCTCAGAGCCACTTAGCATGTCCAAAACAATTTATAATCTTTTCTGTCAAACCTGCTTCTCCCCAGTGTTAGTAAATGGCTTAAGCCAGAGACCTCAGCATAATCCTTTATTCCTCTTGTTTCTTTATTCCTATCCTTTCCCACATCCATGTTTTCACCAAGTCTTGTCATTTTGGGCTCCTAAATAACCGCCAAGTCTCTTTTTCCTCCATTCTCACTGTCCCAGGCCACCATCAGTCATGGCTGAGATTATTGCAGTTGCATCCTAACTGCCCTCCTGTTTTGTCCGCTACCCCTCAAATCCGTTCTTCACATCCCAGTTGGTTTAAATTTTTAACTCAGAGTTCATTTCCTTACTCTCCTGCTTAAAACCATTTAGGGGTTTCTCTTTACTCATAGAGGGAACTTCAGACTCTTGGCGTGGCTCTAAAAGCCCTTTATGATCTAATCCCTGCCCATCTTGCCAGCATCATTTCATATCATTCTCCCCATGGTTCATACGCTCCCACCACTCAGGACTTTTTACACTCCCTCTAACACACCAGGCTGTTGCTCTGTGCTTCAGGGCTCTGACATAATCTGATTTTACCACCTGGAATGCACCTTCTGCCCTGTCCCATTTAGGTCTTAGCTTAAATGTCACTTTTTCCTTCACATTTTTCCTGTCCATTGTATGTCCAGCTATTAAGAGGTTACTATAACACTTGGCATTTCGTAAAGCTCAGAACATTTTAAAATAATAGTTCAGTGTCTGTCTTCCTCACTTGGCCAAAAGTGCTGAGCATACAGCAGTCCAGCATAGGACCTGACATAGCAGGTACCTAATAAATGCTTATTGAGTTGGGTGAGTGACTTAATGGAGAAACTAAGGCACAGAAAAGTCAACACTGTCATCCCCATTCTTGACTTTACCCAGTTGGTGGTCCTAGTTTGAGTTACCTGAAATGTTGTTCCCTTCCTCCTTTATAAGCAGACTCTATGTCTACTCCATTGTTATATTTCTAGTTAACGGTGTCCTTTCTCTATTGATTGGAAACTTGGGGAGAAACCTTTTGCTTTAGAGATTATTTGATTCAAAAATGCTGTCTAATCTGTTTATACTCAAAAGAAAAGTCACAAGGAAATATTCAAATATGCCCATGTACATACCTCTAAATATATGTGGACAAAGCAGAGATACACTTACTATTCCCAGAAGGAAACTTTTTTTTTTTTTTTTTAATTTTTGGCTGCCTTGGGTCTTCACTGCTGCGCATGGGCTTTCTCTAGTTGCAGCGAGCGTTGCGGTGTGCAGGCTTCTCATTGGGGTGGCTCCTCTTGTTGCAGAGCACAGGCTCCAGGAGCACGGACTTCAGTAGTTGCAGCACATGGGCTCAGTAGTTGTGGCTCACGGACTCCAGAGCGCAGACTCAGTTGTTGTGGCGCATGGGCTTAGTTGCTCCACGGCATGTGGGATCTTCCCAGACCAGGGCTCGAACCCGTGTCCCCTGCATTGGCAGGCGGATTCTTAACCACTGCACCATGAGGGAAGCCCAGAAGGAAACTTCTTGACTCTGTTTTTCTTGTTTGTTTCTGATTTTGCTTGAAGCATCTCTCAGAAGGGAAGTTTTAATCATTCAAACCTTTTGACTAATAATATTCAAGAGTTACTTTTAAAAATTCTCTTAATTTTGTACCTAGGAAACGAGCTGCTTGCAAATCAGTGAATGGCTCCCACAAGTACAAAGGGAACTCCAAAGATGTCAAACCCCCAGACCTCTGGATCCATCATGAGAGACTGGAGCTGAAACCCATTGATAAGTCTCCAGACCCAAACCCCATCATGACTGATACTCCAATTCCTCGTAATTCTCAAGATATCACACCAGTTGACAATTCCATGGACAGCAACATCCATCAAAGGCGGAATTCATATAGAGGTGCAGGTTTTTCCCAAATGTTTGGAGACTATTTTCATTTAAACGATTTTCCATTTTGTAAGGTTGCCTTAATTTGGTGATTCCTATATGAGGTTAGGTTTAAAGAAATGTGTGTTACAGGATCAACCTCTGATGAAGAATAGCTAGCTTGTTAGGGGGGAGAGGTTCTATACCCAGATGAGGCAGTCTTCTGGCTCTGTTAGGTCTCTCACCGTGCTTCACCAACCTGACACTCAAGCATTTGAG
Organism: Kogia breviceps; assembly: GCF_026419965.1. NCBI lineage: Eukaryota > Metazoa > Chordata > Mammalia > Artiodactyla > Physeteridae > Kogia > Kogia breviceps. Next base: position 100,799,045 of record NC_081312.1, read on the forward strand.
ACAACGTAGCCTATGTCTGTGCATTTCATTCCGTCCCTTCAGTTGGACCCCAGCTCTCATTGTGGTGTTCAGCATGTTCTTGGTCTGGCTGCTCTTCCTCACAGACCTGCAATGAAGCATGGTAGGGCAGCATTGTGTCAACTGAGTTGACTCAACAGGGACTCCTATAATGCGCTAATGGTCATTTTCCTCTTTATTTCACTTCCTGCAGAAACACCTTGTCCCATTGTTATTTGTGAGTCCTGAATCCCCCACTTGAAATGTTTTACTGCTGAGGCTTCTCATTGGCCTAGGGCACACGTGTTTGTAACCAGCCTCCATATTTGATGTCTAGGGCATGAATCAGAGGACAGCATGTCTACACTGGCTGGAAGGCGGGGAATGAGACCAAAAATGATGATGCCCTTTGACTCCCAGCCACCCCAGCGTAAGTTAAAAGCTTCTCTTTTCCCGAGGGCCGCCAATCTATCCAGTCATGTTGGGGAACAACTGTCAATGATCTCTTTGACTTCACTTGATCCTAACACAAAAAATAATCTACCAAAGCTTTGGCACCTTGAGGGAATAAGTATCAAACATTTGCCATATTTTGCAATTAATATTTATTCTTGCAAGTAGCTTCTTTAATTTCAGTGCAAATAAGCTAAGAAGCCAATTTCCACAAGTCTGCCTGGCATTAGGGAAGTGACCAGTCTCTTTAAAAGTACATCGAGTCTCTGCAGGAGAGATGGGGCTGAAGATGGCTAGATGTCACAGTATTCCTTAGGCTTCCCGATACATAATCAGTGTTGATAGGCACCTGCGGAATTTTTTTTAAGTTAATAGACGTTATACTTTAGAGAAGTTTCAGGTGGACAGCATGGAGTTTTTAAAGCAATATTTTTCAACCTTCTCTGACCCATGCTTCACTTGGATAAGCATGAAAATTGCCCAGCCTTCTTTAATAATATTTGAAACTCAAAATAAGTTAATTGTCATGATTAAAAAACCAAAAAGCCATGGGACAGACCAATTATATTTTTAAACTAGTGTTTCTTCTCCCTTGTTACTGTTTTAAAGGTGGGAAAGCCTTTCAGATTAGCTGGCACAATGGGACTTCCAGTTGAGGGTCCTCTGTGCCATTCTAGAGAGATAAGAAGTCACCTGCCTACCAATATCAAGTTTAAAAAACTATTTGATCTTGAAGTTATTTGCTCTGGACTGAACAGTAGGTTAGTAAACATTAACACTGTCAGGTGCCTAGATTCAAATCCTGAAAGATCACTTTTTAATTTAACCTAAATGAGCTTTTGGATCTTTATTCATTTCTTAAAAGATATCCCATTTCAGAACTGTTAGCCATCCCTGTTAACAAATGACAGAGATTTTAAATAATCACAGATATCCTACTCACAAAAGATGGCACCATATACTTGGAAACTGGTGGAATCCCTGAGAGTGTAAATGTCTGCACACATGCTGTTACTTGCACAAGATTCTAAAAATCAGCTTTGAAAGGGAAAGGGCTGATTTGCTAATAGGTCATTTCTGCACAAAGTAGTTTTTGCTTAGGGTCCATGATTTTAAAAAAGGGGCCTGTACTTGGAAGTGTGCCAGGAAAACTGGTTTCCCTCTCATCAGAGGTGCCCTGGATGGGGTCCCCAAGTTTAGAAGTGTCCAAAAAGAGTAAATTACTCCATTCCAGTTGCTTTTGATTTATCAGAAGATGGTAGCTTGACTACTTACTTGTTTGTTTTATATAAGACTTTAGTTCTTGCCTGAACTGGCTTATTTTTAAAACTTGTAAAATTTGACTAACCCTATTCCTAGATTTGTTACTTTTAAATATGTTACACAGAAAATATGTGCTTTACTAGTTGATAGCATTCCTGTTTTTTTTTTTTTTTGGTGGTGGGAAGGAGTATGCATAAATGTACAGTATTACTTAATTTGTGCCTCAACAGTTGGGTGGGTGAGTGAATTCTTTAATTCAAGAATCTGAAACCAGGTTCCCAAATGTACTTGTGATCTTCAGGTTTAGAGATATGCTTTTCCCCATGTGGCTTCAGTCCTTTTTCACAAGCTGGGATTCCCTGGAGTCTGTATCCCCCATCCACCTACCATGGCTTTAAATGTCTGAGCACTGTTGAGAAAGTCTTGGTGGTGTCAGAATGAGGTTCCATCAAAGGCCTTGCACCAGAAGCATTGGATTCTGATTCAGCTAATAGCTAAATGATTGCCAACTGTATTCTAGACAGGCACTTTCACATTTTTAATTTAATTTGGAAAAACTAGCAATGCCTTAAAGTCAACTTTGTTTTTCTTTTGTGAGAGTTCTCTGTACCTAAAACACTTTCAAGTTACACTTCCTAGATAAAAATCAGGAGGCTTTTTCCCTCACCCTAGCCTTAATTCTGGAAAACATTGATTCTGAAACACCCTACTTCTGAAAACTACCTGTCCTCCCCTGGAGGAGACGCTGACTGCCAAGCTGCCCTAAGGCCTCTCCTCAGCCAGGTTTTCCAAGTTGTATTTTATTCCAAGGGACCACCTGCAGCTTCTGATCCCTGACAGCAGGGAAAGCCCCTGATTAGTTTTTCCATGCCTTGAGGTGGGGAGGGGCAGCACTGCTCCAGGGTCCCTGGCTGGTTGTGCCACCTGCTTGTTTGCACGTGGCAAAGAGAAAGCTGCAGAATAAAGGCCTCTATTTTATTGACTGGGATTTTTTTCACCAAAGTCATGTTGAGTGGCTCCCCAAAGATCTAGGGAGATTCTTGGTGACAAGACATTTTAATAGACTCCAAAGGCAAATTAAGTTTTATCACAAAGTTTGTGAAGTCCTTGCTTAAAGGGAAAAATAAAAATATCCCATGTGTTCCTAGCCAGCCCCGCCTGTTTATCTGTTTGGGGGATTTAGAGCTAGTTATCTTGATGTTAAACATTCTGCTTCTCCAGCTACTCTAAGGGAGTACCTAAGAAAAGTTTATACCCCAACTGGGCTTCTGATTTTGTTTGTTTGCATCTCTGGGATCGATAATGAAGCCTCATTAAAGAAGCACTTTGTCTTCATAGAAAGTTGTATGTGGAACATCTGTGTGAAAATTTGGGTTTGTTTGCTAAATGCAGCAAATTGAATTCCTTAGCCAGTGTGGGAAGGAAAGAGGCAATTTAGGAAAAATCCATTTATCTTTTAATATGTGAATGGATGTGGCTGAGCTCCCAGACTGGAAGCAGGAAGAGATGGTGCCCCCGGCCTGTGTTTCATGCTTTTAGTACTAGATTGGACCTTAAGAGTTCAGTTCCACTTGCATTCCTTTTAAGATGAAAACTGATTAAACAGCTACTTATTCATTCAGCCTAAATACCTATTTCATGCTTCATTCAGTAAGTAAAAAAAGACAGAATGAATTAGGAATATACTCAAAGGAAAAGGGACTTATATCTTTTTAAGCAAGAGAAAAAAATAATAGATACCCAAACCACCATTTGTTTGCTTATGGATTTATATTTTATAACATATGAAAGGAGATATTTTTAATAACTCATATAATCCATATTTATTGTAGAAGAATTGGAAAATAAAGATAAACCAAAAGAAATTTTTTTTTTTAATTCTTCACCACTCTTCCCCACAAAATAATCACTGTTAACGTTTTAGTAAAAATCCTCAGGGTTTTTTCTTTCTGTGTATATCTAGGGACATATGCATAGGAGTGTGTTGATTTTTTAAAGCAAGTATAAAACCCATGGCTAATTGTCCAAATTCAGCCATCTGCTGCCAAAAAGCCAAGGAAGTGGTTGTACAGTATGGGAGGGGGGCGCGGGGTAACTGCTCTTGAACTGTGATTTGTGTGTGTCTGTGCAAGCATGTTAAGCATTTCTCTGTCTTGTGTTCATTCACAGCTGTGATTAGTGCCCATCCCATCCATTCCCTCGATAACCCTCACCATCATTTCCACTCCAGCAGCCTCGCTTCTCCAGCTCGCAGTCATCTCTACCACCCGGGCAGCTCATGGCCCATTGGCACATCCATGTCCCTTTCAGACAGGGCCAATTCCACAGGTGAGAGATGAGGATGGAGCCCCAGGCGGAAAGCATTCCGAAAAGCATCGGCAGGCTGCAATGGGGAGGAGTTGCCCTGCTTAGAACGATTTGGAATTTTTTTCAGTGTTATTTGTTTGTCATAACGTTTCTGTTACTGACTCAAATTTGTTTCTATAAAATTCACTCCATTTTTTTCCCCTAAGTTTTAAGTGCTTAGGGCAAGGTGTTGTTTTAGTAAAAACGTAACTCTAATCACATAACCATGTCTTGTTCCATCACCTTGCATCTTAATTCCATCATATTTTCAGTTTGTGTATATTTTTAATCCTCCAGTTTGAAAGGAAAATGTATTCTGGGTGATTTTCAGACACTTGATGTTGCCTTTGCCCAATCTTGGGAAGGTTCTTAGGGCAGCCATAAGGTGGTTCCAATGTTAGGTCTTAATTACTTACTTCTGTCATGTACCAAAGTAAGAGCAACACCTGGGGACAGCAGGGCCAGTGGCCATGTTGAGCTTGTGCATATTGTAAACCTCAGGTTGCCTAGTGGATTACCGAAATTAGAAAGGGCTCACAGGCATAGATCATCTCTAAAAATAGATATGAAATTAGCCTAACAATCTGCAGTGTATTTAAAGATATACATTGCCAGACTAACATGTCCCAGTTTGGAAATCTTAAGAAACAGCTTTATCAAAACAGTTTTAAGGAAGAAAAAGTGAAGGTGAGAGGACAGTAAATGGAATAAATACTGTTCCTCATTAATTGAAAATTAATTTCCATCTTCTCAGTTTTAAGGTGCAAAAAAACCCACTTCTCATCTATACAGTGTACTCTTTTTCCATCATTTGAAACTTGTCTTTTAATAGTTACATATGTTACTAGTAGAACTAAGTTTTGCTAGTTCTGGAAAATAAGGGAATTTCAAGTGAATTCCATTTTAAAAGAACCTCAAAACTTCATGCTAGAAGCTTGGGTTGCCAGTAACATCCCTTCCTCCTTTACGTTTTGATCAATTATAAACATACCCAAAGCATCAAATGGAGGTCAAAGCTTATTAAGAGATGCCTGATAACTCCGAAAGTTATCTACTCCCAAACCTTTACTTGGTTTAGAGAATGCTGCTTGAACTCATGTCTAAAATTGGCCTCTCTCTTGGGCTTCCCTGGTGGCACAGTGGTTGAGAGTCTGCCTGCTGATGCAGGGGACACGGGTTCGTGCCCCAGTCTGGGAAGATCCCACATGCTGCAGAGTGGCTGGGCCCGTGAGCCATGGCCGCTGAGCCTGTGCGTCCGGAGCCTTGTGCTCCACAACGGGAGAGGCTGCAGCAGTGAGAGGCCCGCGTACTGAAAAAAAAAAAAAAAAAAAAATGGCCTCTCCCTCCCTCCAAATCCAGGTGTGGGGTCCTGCCTTTAGGGAAAGACAGGCTACAGGAGGCTATGGAGAACCAAAGGCTGCCTCACAGACATAATCTCAGATAGAACAGACAAGAAAGCAGCCCTCCAAACCTGCTCTTAGAAAGTAGTTTTTGTGTCCTGACTCTATTTCTCCATTTTTAAGGCAGAAAGACCTCACCCGCTGGGATATGGGCCTACCTAAGTGCATGGCAGGGTCTTCCCAGTCAGATCAGCCCCCTCCTCCTCCCTCTTGGACAAGGAGGGGGTTGAAGGTTGGCAAGAAGCATAGGGCTCTCGCCCACCCCTCGTCCAAGTGGTCCAGTGTTGATAAAAGCTTGGTTCTGTATGGATTCAGGAGGAAAGCGAAAAGAGGAAAAGTAACTATTTGTACCACTAAAGGGTTCTCTGTTTTAATGACCAGAGGAGATAAAAGAAGGTAAAACTTGTAATGGAGCCACTGAAGATGGATTTGAAATGTAGAGCAGGTATCTAGAAGTGATCAAAGTTCTCCTCCTGTTGTGTTTTCCTGTGTTTCTAGAGCCCAGTGTTACCACAGACCTGTAGATGTGGGCTTGGCATGACTAGACCTTGTCTGGGGCCATCTTTGCTCTAGAGGGCATTGGCTGTGTCTTTTTCTTGGACATTTACTATGTCACTACCACCTGATGCAGAAAGCGTGCTTTCCACTTGCCCAAGCGCTCGGCCACTGTTCACTTTGTGTGTCTTTAGACAACTCTGAGAGGTCAATCAAGAAGTAGGTCCCTCACCAAAGCAGAAATTTTAGTTACAGCATAGTTTCCCTCGTGTGCCAGAGGTGTTGCACAATTTCAGGGCACACCCTTCACAGAGAATACAGTGTGTTGGTGCCCTCTGGAGTTGCTCCACACTCTGATTCATGTAGGCAGCCCTCTTTTCCTTTTTCACGTTTCCCATCATTTCTGGCCCTCAGAAGCGTATGTATCAAATTAAGGCAGTTGAGACATCCAAGGTAGGCCTGTGTGCCCAGAGCTGACCTAACATATCTGCCAGTACAATCTGACATGGTCCAGGCTAGAGCCTGCTTTCTCTCTCCTCATCCTTGTTACCCTTGCTAACCAGCTTCCACCCGGCCCAGGATCACACAGGGTGGGACCAGTAGCTCCCCAGGTGTGGTGATAGCTGACCTGAGCAAGCATAAGAAGTGAGGTCCTCAGCGCACCCCTGGAAAGGACGAAAAGTGACCTAGGCCTGGGAGGGTTATCACAGCCAGGCTCTCAACACTTGGGGATGGTGTATGAGTCCCTCATTGCTGGGACCCAAGGCCTTTAAGTTAAAGGAATAGCACTCATGACTGCCATGGCCCATCTCCTGAGAGCCCAAGGGAACAGATTCATTGCTATTTCAGCAACAAAGGCAGGGAAAGTTGGATTTCTGCAGGCTGCTCATGCATTACTGCTTAAAAGGGTTTATTTTCGTTGATAAGGTTGAGGAGTCTAGGAATCAAGGGAGGCCCTCCTTCAGGCTACCTGGTACAGCCTATGGCCCTGAGCTGGTATCCTCCAGACCCCTCCTTAGGGTGGGGATGGTGATCTGCACCAGCTCACACTGTTTGAAAGGTCTTCCTCATATGGTCTCCTTGGGTCTTGGTGCTGCTTCTGCCCCTGCAGAGTCAGGGGACGGGTGGTATTGGGCATGGAAGAGCAGTGTGATTGTAGTGGATGCAGCATGGACTTGGAACTCGGGCAGGGATTCGGAATCCTGACCCATCGGTTCTGTGTCCTTGAGCCGTGCTTAACCTCCCAGTGTCTAATGAGTTACTAGGAGAATTGAATGAGCTAATGAGCATAAAGCACTTAGCATGGTGCCTGGCTCAGAGTAAGCACTCGGGTAATTTATGAAGAAAAGAACCTTATCAATTACTCAAGCCCTGTGTTTAGCACTTTACATACATTTTCTTAATTAATCCTCAGTGAATTATGTGTTATTCTCCCTATTTTTATAGGTGAAGAAACAGATTCAGAGATTTGGTGACTGCCAAGTTCGCTCAGCTCGTATGTAGAGATTAGGGTTCAGATCTATCTGACTCCAAAGCCAGTGCTTTTTCTACCCCCCATGCTGCCTTCCAGAACAACTCTGACCCCTCTTCACATATTTTGAGATTTTTGTCATGTTCTTCTTGAGTTTTCCCCTTCTCCAGGCTTTTTCTTTCTCTGGACCCCCAAATACCTCATGGCATGATCTTAAAGCCATTTACAGACCTCTGGACTGTTTAGTTGTCCAGGTCTCACTTGAGCTGTGGGGCTGTTGCTCTGGGGAGGGTGTGCACAGTAGCCAGAGAGCATGCAGGGCCTGTGACACTGCCTCTCCTGCAGTGAACACCAGGCCTTGCAGGCAGAGCTGGTCCTTGTCAGGTACCCAGCCAGTCTTGGTGGTAAGACATGTTGTCTGTGAAAGGCTAGTCTCTGAGACTGTCAATCAATGACTGAAAATTTCAATTTTCTTTTCTTCTTCCATTTACTTATTTATTTATTTATTTACGGTTGCGTTGGGTCTTGGTTGCTACATGCGGGCTTTCTCTAGTTGTGGCGAGCGGGAGCTACTCTTCGCTGAGGTGCGTGCGCTTCTCATTGTGGTGGCTTCCCTTGTTTCAGAGCACAGCCTCTAGGCACATGGACTCTGTAGTTGTGGCACGCGGACTCTAGAGCGCAGGCTCAGTAGTTATGGTGCATGGGCTTAGTTGCTCCGCGGCATGTGGGATCTTCCCAGACAAGGGCTCGAACCCGTGTCTCCTGCATTGGCAGGTGGATTCTTAACCACTGTGCCACCAGGGAAGTCCCTCCTTTTGTTCTTATTTACATCTTAATAGACAACATCTCAGGAATCTTGATATGTGCTCCATAGTGAGTACTGAGAAGAACTTTAAATCTGTAAAATTGTGACCACTTGGTTGTGTAGGTGAAACAAATCCAACATCTGGTTGACAAAATTGTTCGGGACTCTTAGATTAGACTGTTCTTACTTAGCCTTGACAGTGGTGCTAATCCATGTTCCCTGGGACTAGCATTGATCCTAAGTGCTCATTGAGCTGGTTTCAGGAGCGCTTAGAGGTAGCCAGAACCCTGGAATGTACATATGTTCAATGGTAAAATAAATGCTAACATTTGGACTTTCCTGCTGTAGAATCTGTTCGAAACACCCCCAGCACTGACACCATGCCAGCCTCCTCGTCTCAAACATGCTGTACTGATCACCAGGATCCTGAAGGTGCTACCAGCTCCTCTTACTTGGCCAGCTCCCAAGAGGAAGATTCAGGCCAGAGTCTTCCTACAGCCCACGTTCGCCCTTCCCACCCACTGAAGAGCTTTGCTGTGCCAGCAATCCCTCCCCCTGGTCCTCCCACCTATGATCCAGCATTGCCAAGCACACCATTACTATCCCAGCAAGGTGAGTGGGGACAGCAGCACCACTGGAGGAGCCCTTTGGCTCTGGCTTATGGCGCAAGTCACCTCTTCTTTGCAGAGTAACAAAGCAAATGTCCTCCAAGCTTATCCCTGCAATTTAGTGTCACAGGGTGCATTGCCCCTCTCAGGGAGTATAAAGGCTCCTCCTTTGGGAACATACAGAAACCAGAGAATAATTTGATGGGGAGCAAGGACTGACTTTCTGAATTGTGTTTTGGGTGCAGAGTCCGTGGTGGTAAAAGCCAGTGGCATGGGTATGAACAGCAAATCTGGTCTGCCCAGCCTCCTCCCAGAGTTGCCTAACTCCATAGGGTTCCTGTCAGCTGGAGGAGGGTCAGGGAGGCCAAGACTTGGAAGCAAGGAAGAACCTTAGAGTGGAGGAATAACCCTGCAGAAGGAAAGTTAACTCCTCGAGTTCACCCAGCTCAACAAAAGCCCTCTCACCTCAAAGGCGTGCTTTCTGCCTCCTACTCTTTCACAGTTTTCTCTATTATGATGGTTTGTTTCAGAATAAATCACTGGTTTTCAAGCTGTCTGGTCTCAGGACGCTTTTTAACTCTTAAAGGTTGTTGAAGCTGCACAAGAGCTTTTCTTCACATGGGTTGTACCTATCATTATTTACTATATTAGAAATCAAAACAGATTTTAAAACTATTTTATTCATTTAAAAATAGCAATAGGGCTTCCTTGGTGGCTCAGTGGTTGAGAGTCTGCCTGCCGATGCAGGGGACATGGGTTCGTGCCCCGGTCCGGGAAGATCCCACATGCCGCGGAGCAGCTAGGCCCGTGAGCCATGGCCGCTGAGCCTGCGCGTCCGGAGCCTGTGCTCCGCAACGGGAGAGGCCACAACAGTGAGAGGCCCGTGTACCGCAAAAAAAAAAAAAAAAAAAAAAAAAAAAAAAAAACTAATAAATCTATCATGTTAAAATAAATAGCATATTTTTCATGAAAAATAAGTATTTCAAAATAAGAGTAGCATTGTCTTATATGTTTGCAGATCTCTTTAATGTCTGGCTTAATAGAAGACAGCTGGATTCTCACACCTGCTTCTGCATTTAATCTGTTGCAATATGTTGTTTTGGTTGAAGAAAATCTGGCCTCACAGATATGTAGTTGGAAAGGGGAAGATTATTTTTATAACCTTTTTAGACAACTGTGGATATTCTTTTGATACTACAGCAAAACTCAACAAGTTGTAGTTTCTTATAGGTTTGTTTGTAATGTGGAATCAGAAACCATATAATTATTTGTACTCTGTTCCAATAAATCCATATATCTTGTACTTTGAATGTGCGGTACTGAACATCACATGTTGGTCTTTGGAAAGTAATGGTTCACTAAGTTATACAGATCCTCAGAATTTTGATACATTTTGATACATTTTGTTAAACAGTATCTAAAAATACATTCATTAATATCACCAACATCTGTAAGTATTGGGAAGCTCTCAAGCTCATGGTGGCAGATACAAGTTTTTCAAAATTCTGATTTTTCACTTTAAACTTAAATTTTATCATTGAAAATAAATACTGTCCATTGTTTTCCCTGAAGTGACTAACTTTACTTCATTCAATACTTTCTAGAAAATATCTGCCCAATGCTCAAGTCTGAATAACCGGTTTGTGTGTCAGTCTTTCTCTGAACTAACATTGATGTTTCATGATGAAAGCAGCAGTTCAGCTCACAACTCAATTACAAGTGCCTTTATTGAAGACAGCTATTATGCTTTGGTGTACAGCAGAAGTATTTTACCCATATTTCCATTTTAGAATATTTTAAAGATGTGTAATCAAGGTTGAGATTTCATAACATAATTTTTGCTACTTCATTAACAATGATCTTAAACTGGCTCTTTTTAAACTTGCAAGTATGCATGTCCATGAATGACTTTACAGTTTGGTGCCACTGCCTTAATTTGTGCTAAGGCTTGGGCAGTTTTACCCACTTTTGCTTTTGTACCATTGATGGAAAGGCAAAAACTGTCTTGGCATTATTATGAAAAGAGTTTTGACCTCCCAGATATCCTGCCAGGGGCCCTTGGGCCACCACACTTCAAGAGCAACTGGACTAGGAGATGAGCTTTCTAAAGCCAAATGGAACGTTTGGCCTCTTGGATGCCCTGCTTTCTCCCTCCTGCCACCTTGTTCCAGTGCCTTTTCAGAGCAGGATCTCTACCCTGGGTCTGGGTGCATCCCTCACCCTTAGCAGCATTTGGACCTTGGGTACCTTTGTGAGGTCTGGGGAGCAGGCTCAGCCACACACCTGATGGTGCCCTTTCCCCCTCAGCTCTAAATCATCACATTCACTCGGTGAAGACGGCCTCCATCGGGACTTTAGGAAGGAGCCGGCCTCCTATGCCAGTGGTGGTTCCCAGTGCCCCTGAAGTGCAGGAGACCACAAGGATGCTGGAAGACTCCGAGAGTGTGAGTTCGCAAGGCCACCAGCCCCGCCAGGATGACTAGGTGCATGTCCCAAGGCCTGAGAGTGCGCTGGGCACGCTGATACTCTGTGCTGGCCCAGAAGTGTGAGGCAGAGTCGCTCACTCACTCATCAGGCAAGCACTGAGCAGCTCCTGTGAGCTGGGGCTGTGCTGAGGGTTTGATCTGCTTGGATTAGCTTCTCACACCAGCCCACCCACCTGCCTTTTAACTGTGTCCTGTCTCTCTAGTCCTCTTGTCTTGGTTTGAACCATCCACGTGTTCTTTTTCCCCTTAGTCCCCCCTTCATGACTTTTCCTGAGCAGGATGCTGGAGAGGAAGGTGCCTGCATGGTTGCTCTCAAAACAAAAATCAGCAGGGTCTCTGCTTGATCTTTCACTCCCACATTCCAATAAATATGTTCTGCCTCTGCATTTCCAGGTACAGGACTCTCTTAGGAGGAGAGCTTGGGGCCCAGAGATACAGGGGACATACCAACTGTGTTGGGTCCAACAGAGACTAGAAGGGACGAGTGGCGGGGCCTCTGGCCTGTGAGGTCCTCGTGACCCTGGCAGTGTGGGTTGGAGGAAAGGCATTCTGCAGTGGAAAGAAATGAGTGGTTGCTGGCTTGGGCACATCCTGCAACCTCTGATGCTGCCGAGCCAGCAGGGGCTTGGGTGTTCCAGTCTCTCAGGCAGTTTTGTCACTGACCATTTGACGCTTTGACATCTCTCTCTGGGCCCTCCTTCTGGATGGCTGCTTGGACTGCCTGGTAACAGTGTTCTCTTTTCTGTAGAGCTATGAACCAGATGAGCTGACCAAAGAGATGGCCCACCTGGAAGGACTGATGAAGGACCTAAACGCCATCACGACAGCATGACGACCTTGACCGGGACATGACTCCGGACCTGAGTCTAGAAGTCTTGGGACTTAGCCTTGAAAACAAGGAGTTGTACAGAGCACGAGAGGACAGCACTTGAAAACACAGAGTGAGCAGGCCGCCTGGCCAGCACCCCCACGTGGGGCCAGCTCCAGGCCTGGCCGCCTGCCTTCTCCTGGTCGGCCTGGAAGACGCCATGTCAAGGCAGCTTCCCTTTGCCTGCCAATAGATACCCTGCAGGACTGGGCACCATGGGCCAAAATTTTGTGTCCAGGGAAGAGGCAAGAAGTGCAACCTCTGTTTCACTTTGTGGTCAGGCTGTGTCTTCATGCTGCGACGGCATCGCCTTTATGGAGTGTAGATGTTGGCATTTATGTACAATTTTATTTGTGTCCTATTTTATTTTACCTTCAAAAGAAAAACACTATCAAAAACCAAGGAAGTCTGTGGTGTTCTCCACAAGTGGTTGACATTTGACTACTTGTTTGAATTATGTATGGAAAGTCATTGACAGTGTGGGTTGTTCCAGGGGTTGGCTTGTTTTGTGTTTTTGTTTTTATTTTTGATTCTGAGTCATTGCATCCTCTACCAGCTGTTAATCCATCACTTTGAGGGGGGGAAGAAATGTTGCATTGCTGTTTGTAAGCTTTTTTATTTTTTTTATTATAATTATTAAAGGCCTGACTTTCTCCTCTCATCACTGTGAGATTACAGATCTATCTGAATGAAATGTAACATTGAAAAGACTTGTTTGTTGGTTTCTGTGCAGTTGCAGTATTGGGGTAGGGGGGGCTGGGGGGGTTGGGAACTGGAAATTGAGGGGCTGCTGAGGTCCTGTGAATGTTTCATTCATTGTACTTTCTTCCAGAAGCCTGCAGAGAATGGAAGCATCTTCTTTATTGTCCTGGCATGTCCATCTCTATTGTCACTAAGTTGCAACTGGAGTTTCATTTGGATCTAGTTAAAAATTTCTTCTGTGCAATAGGTGGATTCGAGGATGTAGCTGCCCTGGTGTCTTGGTCATATCCTGATAAGAATGTCCACGCTGAGGAGTCAGGCGCTGTATTGCAGGAGTGATGCAGGACAGGGCATGAGCCTGGCCGAGTTCCTGGGAAATCGGAGAAGAGGTTAGAGACCCTTTCCTGCAGTTACCGTGTGTTCCCTTCAGGGAAGTCGGAGGTTAAGGAGGGAGCTTTGTTCCCATGTAGGACTCCTTGCTTCTCCCTAGTTCCTGTCCTCAGCCAGTCCAGCTCTCACTTCCACGCCTCAGAGCCCCGTGGGGAAGGCGTTAGCAAGAATGAAGCAGGCAGGGGCTGCCGCACCAATGAGGCTCCCCACTTCTTTCTGAACATTGTTCTGTACGTAGCAGTGTACAGGGACAGCGGCCTCCCCAACTCCCGCACACCATCCCAACAGCTCAGCTAAGCCCCTGATTTGAACAGGGCAGCAGGAGGTCTCTGAGGTGTGCTGAGAGGCTGTCCACACAAGAAGCCTTTGCCTTTGCAGGAGGTTCTTGTATGCTTTTTCTTAAAAATGTAAGGAGCTGAGATTTTTTTTTGTTTAATATTAAGAATCTATTAAGAAAAAATACAGGACTGACCCTCAGGCATCTTCCCCTACTCCCCAGCAAATCCCCAGAAGAGAGTGTGGAAGGCAGTGCAGAAGGCGGATCGAGCTTTGGTTCTGTAGCCGAGAAGAGGTCAGCTGCTGAGAAGACCGGTAGGCACTCGGACCCACCTGCCCTGGGGCCTGTGCTCTGCCCTGGCCACACAGGCGCCCCACTTGCCTTTGTACCTTGGTTATTTCCCTGTTTAGGTCTTATCACACATTTGCTTTTCTAGAAGATGAACTCTATTTCTTAATTGGGGGCAATGAAAAGTGCAATGCTGGAACTCCTGTTGCCCTGCTAGCTGGTCACGGAGGATAGTGCCAGGCTGGATTCTGGAAACCCAGTGCACTTAAACTGATCCTGAAAAGAGCACTCAGAACACTCTGGACACCAGGAGGGCTAGATTCCCCAGAAACTGTCTTACCTTTTGCCCAAAGAAACATGCTTGGTATTTGGGGCATTCCCTCCCATGAACCCTGATACTTCGGTTACCTCAGGGCCTTGGTACCTGGATACTGCCACAGAACTGGGGTGGGGGGAGGGGCCTATTTTTAAATAACTGTTCAAAGTTGGGGGATTTTTTTAAATTAAGAAAAAGGAAAGTTATTCTGTATTGCACCTTTTCACAGTTTAATACATTTTCTTACATTTTCCTGTGATTTTTGAAATTAAACCATTGTGTGTTTTGTAATGTCCTAGTTGAGCTGCTCACCAGCAGCTTCCTTCAGGAGGATTTGGAGCAAATGTGTCTGTTGCCTTGTCACCTACTGGAAGGGGACCTGGAGGGCTGCTGGGGACTAGTTTCTGTACACACTTGTTTGGCCTTTTCTGTAGTTGATGCTGTAAACTCTATGGCTTTTTGAAAAACAATGTCATGTTTTTATTTAGTATTGGAAATCCAATACACTTTTTTTAATCCAATCAAACTGTCGTCTGGACAAAGTGTTATTTTTCCTTTTTCCCTAGGAAAACAGAACTTCGGGGCCCCGTCTCCCATCCTCAAGTGGACTTCACCATTGCCCTCGTCACTGTAAAGGCAGGATTTCGGAGGGGCACCCAGGGCAGTGTGGCGGGTGAGCCAGGTGGTGATCTGGGTGTCCTCCAGCCCCAAAGACGAGCCCTGTCCCTGTCCCCACCCCCATGAGCATTGCTCCCCTGCAGGGACTGAGAGCCCAAAGGATCAAAGATGACACCTGTCAGAAAGAGCCAGGTGCCGCAACCCCCCCAAGGCAAAAAAGCACAGCCGTTCCTGGATGGTGTGCAGGCCCTGTCCCTGCTGTGGCAGCGTCCTGCGCAGCAGCTTGTCCTGTTGGCACACAGCCTGGGACCCATGCTAGGCCCAGGCCTCCCCGCCCCCACCTCGCACAGGTGTGTGATGCCTAGAGCGGGTGTCTGCAAGGAGCCCCACATTTCCCAGGCTGTTTCAACTTCTGACTGCATTCACTGTGTCTCAGCTTGGGCTGCTATGACAAAAATACCATAGACTAGGGGGCTTAAACAGCAAACTCTTATTTTCTCACAGTTCTGGAGGCTTGGAAGTCCAAAATCAAGGAAAGGGCAGATGTGGTGTCAGGTGAGGACCCACCTCCTGGTTCATAGATGCTGTCTTCTCACTGTGTCTCATGTGGCAGATGGGTGAGAGAGTTCTCTGGGGTCTCTTTTACCAGGGCACTAATCCCATTGTGGGCTCCACCCTCATAGCCTAATAATCACCTTCAAATACCATCATACTGGGGATTAGGATTTCAACATGCGAATTTGGAGAGAGACAAACATTTGGTCCATAACACTCTGTAAGATTTCTCACAGTGTATGAGAGTCTGGGCTCAGAATAGTGAGTGGGGAGCACAGCAGCCATAGGCCTGCCCTCCATGAATCTGGAGTAGCATGAGGGCTGGATACAGAGCCCAGCCTCCTTACTAACTGCTCCCTCGGCCCCAGGACTTCATCTGCTCTGTGGGCCGAGTGTACGTTGTGAAACCCAAATCCCATCATTCCCATTAGCCCTGCCCCATTGGCCTCAGGGTGGAGTCAGAGCTCCCAGTGCCAGGGCCTGTGCCGGTCTGCCGCAGCCCCAGGCCAGACGCTGTCGCCTTGTGCACCCAGTGTCTAGCAGAGGAAGGCAACCTGGGACACGCTTTTCAGTCTTTGCATCTGGAACACCACTACCCCTGTGTTCTAACAGCCAGAGAACCAGTGGGGACCCTCCTCTGCATCCCTAGATGGAGCTCTTGGCACATTTTACAGTGATTTATCTGTTTTGAGTCTTTTTCCACTGGACTGTGGACTCAGTGGGGACACAATTTCTCACTCCTCTCTGAAGGCCTAATGCCAAGGGCAGATTCTGACAATAGCAGATGCTTGTCTCCCAGAAGGATGGATAGACAAGCTAGGAGACTCATGGCCTGGAGTGTGTGGGAAGGCTTTCCGCATACACACACCCCCTCCCAGTCCCTTAGAGGGATCCTTGTAGGTCCCTAGTGTTACTGGTGCCAGGACCCTCCCCTTCCAGCAGCCATAGCCCCTTGGTGTCCTGGGGTGAACTTGAAAGATAACAAAGACCTGTCTGCCTGGCACAGTTATAAGAAATGAGGCTGATACCACAATGATGAACTGGGTGAAGGATGTCTTCCAGTTGGTTCTAAGACAAACACTATGAACAAGGCTCTATATGAAGAAGAAATGCCCTCTTTCCGCAGTCTATCAGCCCCTCCTGAATTTAGACACCTTCCTGCCAGGAGTGTGGTGTCATCAGGAGAGACTGGAGAACAGCACTGAACCAGCTGTCAAACTGATGGAGAGGGGGCATGGGGCAGGGGGCGGAAAAGCAGGACCAGCCCTACCCATAGACAAGGGGCCTCAGACAGGAGGTGCCTGACTCTTTACCTTGGGTCTCCAGCTACCAAAGGAGAGCGTTCACCAGGGAGGGAGAGAAGGGATGAGGTGAGAGAGAATAATTCAAGGAAATAGTACTTTACATTTTCCATAATCTTTTAAAAGTATGTAATGTTGAAAAAATGTTATCTGTGACTATAATTACTACTCTCTGAGCACAGTGGGTGATGTTTATCCCAAGATGCTCTTTTACTCAACTATGGATTTGATGGGATTGTGAAATGAAAACATGGGCCTAGAGCTAAGCTCAAAAGGGGTGAGAGGGAGCTCTTGCTGTGCTATAGTGAGAAGAATTTGGAATTTCCTGAAATAATTGGGGGTGGGGAGGCAGCAGGTATACCAACAAGAAGATGAGAGAATGAGGGGCAGGTGGGAGGATGCCCACAGTGGGAAGAGGCTGCCCTTAAGGTGCCCCAAAGAATGTTTTGAATGAGAAGATCTGAGAGGTAATTTAGTCCGGTTTGCTCTTTGCACCTCCATGACGTAAACCCATCCAACTCCCCAAGTCTTGTATAACGTCTGCCATGTGCACAAGGCCTTGCTCAAATTACTGGCTTTCTCCCTTCAAAGAAAGGGGCATCTGGGTCGACATGGTGATGGATAGACTACAAGTCTGGCATGGTGATTGAGGGTGACCAAAAATGGGATTGGCTCAGAGCCAGAAGGGACCAAAAGAGTTTAAACCTGAGAGTTCGCAGAAATCAGGGGGCACAGGAGGGCACAAGACTTTTCCTGCGTCAAGGTATGAGAATCCCAATCCGCCTTATCCAGGTTTAAATAGGCAGACTGACCTCAGCTGGTGTATGGGTTGCAGTCATGTTACATTTCCACACCCTCCACCTCAGTGTCCTGGAGCAAAGCCCCATCACTCCATCATAGGTGTGCACACAGGTTCCTGCCCCTCATTAGTGGCTCTACCTTTGTGGAGCTGGTTTCCCCAAGGAGAATTCTGGGAGCCATTCTAAACTCTTCCCTCAATACCACAGTACATGGCTCAGCAAACCCTGCAGCTCTCTCTCTCAAATGTCTCCAAACTGGCTCCTGTTGCTCATCTACTGGGCAAACTCCTCATCGACGCATCCCCCCACCTCAGCCTCACTGGCCATCCAGCCTCCACATGATTTGATTTTTCTTTCTTTTTTTTTAAATAACACAATACTTCATTTATTTATTGCATGAGTTTGGCAAACAGCACAAAACTTCAGCAACATTTTAAACATGTAAAAAAGTCAAATGCTGAACAGTACTGGAAATCTGTTTTTACATAATTAGTAATAATGAGTACCAGGTAGGGTTCTGCAAAGCTAGCAAAATACCAAGGATGGCTTAGCTTCTGAACATATACCACAAAAACACACACAAAAGCAATATAATTTATCTTTACAAAAATTACAGCCAAGCAATAAAAAAAGATGTTAATAACGAGGATACTAAAACGTATGTTCACTGTGTATATCTTATACATTGAAATGCTACACTTTGTACCCTGAAATGCCATGGGTAGAGAGCCAGGCAGAGTAAATTTAGGCTCATCACGGAGGTTAAGAATTATCTGAGAATTTAATGCTTGTATGTAACATACTCAAGTAAAACTTGCTATATGCCAATTCCTAGATCATAGCAATGCATTTCACTATATATCTGAGAAGTTGAGTCTTCTTTGTTGGCAGTGTAAAATTTTTGACCAGTATCAAAATTCTGGTAAAACACACATTGAAGGCATTTTCTAGTGTATACAATGTTTGGAGGCATTAAAGAATGTGGGAGAAATTCTTAGATTTCACACTAAGTTTCTGCTGAGCTTTGTCAAACCAAACAGCTCAACTATAAGGCAAGAAAAATTAACCCCCCTATAACAGATTAGTGGGTCTTACCAAATAAAGATAAGAATTCAACCTTAGGAAAAAACTCCTTACATAAGCAGATCTGAAACAGTGGGCACTAAAATGAACATCTAAAAAATACCTAACATCTTGATATTCAGTCATTGGTTCAGAAGCCTGACAATTTTTTGGTATATTTTATCTAATTAATGTTTTAGAATCAGCACCAGTCCCCAGAACCTCAAATTGTAATATTTACTCTTCATTAAAATAATCCTTTTGTGCTGTATTAACACTACAATCAAAGCTGAATTTACTCAACTTATTTTTGTGTATACTGGTAGGAACTTAAATTTTTTTATTTACTTGTGTTTCTGTTTTGGGGCACTTTGACTGAAGAGAAACTCATTTCACAGGATTACATCTTGCTAAAGCATTCCTTAGCATTGGTCCAAACTTGAATTCCCTTTTTGTACATACTGATCTACATGACTGCATAGCTTACGAGGGCCTCCTTTAAATCACGGTTCTTTTGTTCTTCGAAGCGTTCAATATCAGCCCAAGCATTTCTGACAAATTCTCTGCCTTCCAGATTTTTAGAGTTAAGTTGTTGCTCTCCTTCATTTATTTGTTCTTCTAGCACCTTTATTCTGGCATCTCTCTGCTCTGGAGTTTCTTGACCAGAGAGCTTGGTAGTCATTCCCTTCAAAGATAATGTTTTCAGGGCCCCAGTTCCTCACACTGCTGCTTCTTGGATGCTAAGTCCTGAGCAGCCATCTCCAAGTCATACTGCATACCTTCATGTTTCCTGCACACAGCCCACATTTTATGCATGGCTTCTGCATAAAAAAGATACTCCTTTAACTGATCTGCATAATGTTCTTCATCTTCCAAAATATCATCAATAGAAGATGCATACACATCCCTATGATGAGCAGCACTGCAGTCCATCACCCATTTCTATTTTCTGTGGCACTCCACTCACTGAAAACTTGCCCATAATTCCCATGTACTTTATATACACCATACAGTCGATCTGCTACTGTCGCTCTGACTCGAAGAAGATATGCGATGACAGACTGTAGTTCATCACTGTAATGTTTTAGTTCGGTAAATCTCTTGTCTGGGTTTTTCACTCTGAATGTTGCATTAAGTGCTTTTAACCTGCAGTCTGCCTTCAGCTGAAATCCTGTTTCATTCACAGTCTCCTTCCAGTTACCTGCCTGTGTTAAAAACAAATAGAAGATTTTGTCTCTACAGAGGACGGGATATGAAGCAACTCTCAAGAGGAAGTTTACTCAACCACTTCATTGTCTTTCCATGAAATCCTAGTCCGTGTTGTCAGCAGAGAGTTTATGCCAAACAAATTCTGCTCTTTCTTCTGGTAGAGGTGGCACAACAATATGTGGATAGTAAACTAAAAGGTAGTTTCTCAACAACTCAAATTCACTCTACTGCCTCCGTAGTGAGTCTGTTAGGACACTCTGACCATCAATATGTTCAACTGACCTTGTTTCAATGAGGTAAGCAGTATATGTTTCTTGCATGTTCATGGCATTTCTTCCAGTTTGCTTTTCTGCTTCTGAAACATTAATTTCTATCTTCTTCAACCAAAAATTATTTTCTGTCATTGTGCTGTCCTTGGGGCCCTTGTCTTGGGCCCACTCCGCTTCCTCACTGACCACAGACTCCAGCCCAGTGTCGGGGTGGCCCAGCTCTAGGGGCTCAGGCTGCAAAAGCCACTCAGGATCGGGAGGTGTGTGCTCCGTGGCTGCGGTTCGGCACGGCCCGATTTGATTTTTCTAACTCAAATCTGGCCTCTCTCCCCTGCTCAACATCGTGCAATGGCTCCCCTGTCACCTGCCCCGCAAAATAGAATCCAACGTGGCCCTTACTACCTCTTGGCTTTTATTTGCCACTTAATCTGCCCTTTGACCCAAATTTGGCCCTAGCAATACAGACCAATTTGCACTTAGAGAATAAGCCATGAAGTCTGACCTCTGTATTTTTCCCTTTGCCTCAAATTGTCTCCCTACCCCCTACCCTCACTACTGGCTTTCTCTGCCTTGTAAATTTCTACTTATCTTTAAACACCCAGCCTAACCATTCAGTCTGCTGAACCTGATGGTTCCTGCTCCTGTCCTCTGTCTCTTCTAATACACTGTGAACTCCTTAAGGAAAACAGTCATGCTTGTTTTTGTATTCTCCATCTGAGTACCTAGCACATTAGAGGTGTTGACTCAATGAACTTGACAGGTGAGGAAGATGGACTTGCAGTCACTGTGGCCCAGTGCTGGGGGAATTTGACAAAATCCTAATCCTTCCTGAGAGCATGTACTCAGAAAGGTTTTGCAGCCAAGGTAAGGCTGAGCTGAGTCTAGGAATCAATGAGACTTTCTATCTGGAGGGAGGAGGAGGCCAGTGCAGAGGCAGGCTGCTAATCCGCTTTACATGGGCATCAGATACCTTGAGAACAGATCCCAGCCATCCTGCATGGCACTGGGGCTTCTAGGACGGTGCTAGGCCTCCTGTCACTGGTTTAAGTGCTGGGGCCCCAGGATATGGAGGATGCACAGAGCTGGTGCTGTGCTCCCCAACATCCCTGGAACACTGAAAGGGTAATGCTAGGCCCGGTTGAGCTGCATTTGGTTGGCCAGGTGCCACAGGTGGGGGTCAGTCCTAGTGAGTCCAGAATAAGATGAGATTTTTCCATAAACTCAAACCCCAGCTGAGAATTCTGGGCAGCTTTCTGTAAGCGGACAGGAAGAGCTGGGATCTATTCTCGAAGACAGAATGATGGATCAGGATCCCATAGACAAATTTGCCTAGGAAATGGCAAAAGAACCAGCTGCCGAACATTCTAGACCAACACACAGGAGGGAACCTGGCTGGAACTAAAGCCAAAGAGATCTCCATGTGGGTGGGTGGGCGGATGGTGTGAGAGAAGGAATATTATGGGCCAGTCAGGAAAGAGTCTTCCTCACCCTAGAAGCTGGAAATCATTCATGGTTTCACAAAGGTTCCCGAAGGCTGACTGCATGCCAGGCGCCGAGGATGCGGAATGAGTACGACCGTCTCTATTGCTGTGTTCACAGTCTAGAGGAGGACACAGACATTTAACAGACAGAAACTACCATCCAGCATGAAAAGTGCTAAGAGACCTGACCAAGTGATCTGGCAAAGTGAGGAAGGAACTTCCAGCCATGACTGCAGCGCCTGCCAGTCACAGAGTAAGTACCTGTGAGAACGGTGGGGAATTCACTAGAGAAAGGACACAGAGTTTCTTCCAGCACTGCCTGCACTAGATCTGAAAAGCAGGAAAGATTCAGATACTGGCTAAATTACAACAGAACGACTTGTAAATTATTTGCTCAAAAGAAAGTAAGGGACTTCCCCAACAGAGGACAAGAAACAACCCAAGTGGCAAACAAAAAGGGAAGCTAGTGCTTCCCTGGGGAAAAGCCTAATACCAGGAACCTGGAAGCAGGGAGAGGAGCCCTGGGACCTGGAAGGGAAAGCTGTGAGAGGGTGGCCCCGGAGAAAACCACCTGTCAGGAAACGAAACCAAGGAAGCCTGACTGGCACCGCTGTATTTTAAAAGTAGGTAAAACTCCTCACCTCACTTGAGAATTTGTTGAAGATTTTTGTGTCTATATTCATAAGGGATATGGGTCTGTAGTTTTCTTCTTTTGTACTTTTTTAGCTGGTTTTGGTATCCGTGTAATGCTGGCTTCATCAAGTAAGGAAAGTTTTCCCTCCTTTTCTACGTTTTGGGAGAGTTTGTGAAGGATTGGTGTTCGTGGCTCTAAACATTTGATGGAATTCACCAGTGAGGCCATCTGGTCCTGGGCTTTTCTTTATGCGAAGTTTATTCCGAGTTGAATCTCTCCACCTGTTATAGGTCTGTTCAGATTCTCTGTTTCTCCTTGATTCAGTGTTGGCATTTGTGTGTTTCTAAGAATTTGTCCATTTTATCTAGGTTATCTGATTTGTTGGTGTGCTATTGTTCATAGAGTTCCCTTATGTCCCTTTTCGCTTCTTAAAGGTTAATAGTAATGTTCCATCTTTCATTCCTGCAGGTACTTTGAGTCTTCTCTATCTCTGTCCTTTGGTTTTTGGCAGTCAAAATCTCTCTTTGTGTGTGTGTGTGTGTGCAAGTAGCAAGTTTATTTTCTTCGATAAAGAATTAACAGAGTTGGACTTCCCTGGTGGCACAGCGGTTAAGAATCCACCTGCCAATGCAGGGGACATGGGTTCGAGCGCTGGTCCAGGAAGATCCCACATGTCACAGAGCAACTAAGCCCGTGCGCCACAACTACTGAGCCTGCGTTCTAGAACCTGCGAGCCACAACTACTGAAGCCCATGCGCCTAGAACCCATGCTCTGCAATGAGAAGCCACCGCAATGAGAAGCCCATGTACCGCAACGAAGAGTAGCCCCCGCTTGCCGCAACTAGAGAAAGCCCACACGCAGCAGTGAAGACCCAATGCAGACAATAAATAAATATATTTACTTTAAAAAAAAGAATTAACAGAGTTAATTTGACGTCTCCCAAATGAGGTAACACTGCAATATTTGCATAAATGTTCAAGGAAAACTTTCCTTGAAACACTTATTCAGATCTTTTTTATGGACTGTCAGATCAAAGAAACTGCAATTTCAAGTTTGTTCACAGAAATCAAAAAATTTGTTACTTGGGAAGTTTCAAAATGGCAATGTAACCGAGCGGGACCCTATGGGGCCTTCCCTATGGGGCAGACCCTTATCCCATATCCTCTGCTTTAACTCCTCTCTGAAGTACCTAGATGACAGTATCTGATGCACATTTCCTGAGTTGTTTCACAGATGCTAAAACTCCCACCAAATGGAAGAAATTAACTACTTGATGACCAGGAGCATGGTAGACCCCAGACCTACTGGCACCTAAGGACTGATGTTAACCTCTGTGACACCACCCTGTTACATCACGATCAACCAGTCAGAGGATTGTACATGAGCTGATCACATACTCTGGAATGCTAAATGCTTTGCTGAAAGTCATCAGGGAGTTCGGGCTTTTTGAGCACTAACTGTCCCGGACTCCTTGTACGGCACCTTATAATAAATGCTACACTTTCCTTCACCACAAACTAGTGCCTGTAGATTGGCTTTACTGCATGCCATGGGTGAGCGGACCCAAATTTTGGTTCGGTAACAGAAATTCTATCCCAGAGTCATAATTACCAGGGGGAAGAATGTTCTCTAGCTAAGAGTTGTTGTTTGTTTTTTGTTTTGTTTTGTTTGTGGTACGCAGGCCTCTCACTGTTGTGGCCTCTCCTGTTGCGGAGCACAGGCTCTGGAAGTGCAGGCTCAGCGGCCATGGCTTATGGGCCCAGCCACTCTGAGGCATGTGGGATCTTCCCGGACCGGGGCACGAACCCGTGTCCCCTGCATCGGCAGGCGGACTCTCAACCACTGCGCCACCAGGGAAGCCTTAGCTAGGAGTTTTGATAGCACTTTAATACTGTGTCCATTCACCTTATACAAAAGCGTGTGTTTTGCAAAGAGAGTACATATTTCTATTACATCATTTTGGAAATGTACTCAGTTGCCTTACTGTCTCCAAGAGGGTCAATGGTCAAATTGTCAAAATTTGTCAATTTTGTTCATCTTTTCAAAGAACCAACTTTTGATTTTGCTGATTTTCTATGTTGTCTTTCTATTACCTATTTCATTTATTTCTGCTTTAATCTTTATGAAGTCCTTCCTTCTGCTTGCTTTGCTTAGTTTGCTCCTCTTTTCCTAGTTTCTTAAGGTGAATGTTTAGGTTATTGATTTAAGGTCTTTTTTTAAATATAGGAGCTTCCCGCTATAAACTTCTCTCTGAGCACTGCTTTTGCTGCACCCCATAAGTTTTTGTATTTGTGTTTTTGTTTCTATTCATCTGAATTTACTTTCTAATATTTTTTGTGCTTTCTTCTTTGACCCACTTGTTCTATAGAAGTGTGTTAATATCCATATATTTGTGAATTTTCCAAATTTCCCTCTGTTGTTGGTTTCTAATACCATTGTATGATGGTCAGAGAACACATGTTGTAAGATTTCAATCCTTTTAAAGTTACTGAGGCTTGTTTTGTAGCTTAACACATAGTCTACCCTGGAAAATATTTCATGTGCACTTGAAAAGAGTATGAGTTTTGCTGTCGTTAGGTGGAGGGTTCTAGATGCCTGTTAGTTTATATTGTTGTTCAGATTTTCTATTTCCTTGCTGGTCTTCTATCCAGTTCTTCTATCCATTATTGAAAATGGGGTATTGAAGTCTACAGCTGTTACTGCTGAACTATTTATTTCTCCCTTCCATTTTGTCAGGTTTGCTTCATGAATTTTGGGGCTCTGCTGTTAGGTGTATATATGTTTATAATTGTTAATTCTTCTTGACAGATTGATCCTTTTATCATCTTAAAATAGCCTTTGTCTTTAGCAACAATTTTGTCTTAAAGTCTACTTTGTCTGATACTAGTATAGCCACTCCAGCTGTCTTCTGGATAATGTTTATATGATATATCTTATCACATTCTTTCAACCTATTGTGTCTTTGAATATCAAATGTGTCTCTTATAAACAGTACATAACTGGATTATATATATAATATATACTAATATATCAACAAATAGCATTCTCTACTCTTAATATATTAATGACTAATGTTAATATATTTATAATTATGTATTTATATATTAAAACTATGTAATATAATTTTGAGAGAGATAAATATCTCAAACATATCATTTTTTAAATCCATCCTGCCAATTTTTGCCTTTTGAGTGCTTAATATGTTTACATTTTATGTTAATTACTGATAAGGTAGGATTTACACTTGGCCTTTTGTTATTTGTTTTATATAGATATTTATTTTTTGTCCCTCTATTAATTTGTTACTGCCTTTTGTGTTAAGTAAACATTTTTTAGTGTATCCTTTTAATTCACTTGTCAAAAGACACTAATTATAAAAGAAAAGTTTGATAAGATGAACATCATCAAAATTAAAAATATTTACTCTTTGAAAGACATGGTTAAGAAAATGAAAAGGCAAGCCATAAACTGGGAGAAAATATTTGCAAAACATATATCTTATAAAGACTTGTATCCTGAATATATTATTTATAATTTGATAATAAGAAACAAATGCCCCAGTGAAAACAAATGGGTAAAGATTTGAACAGTTACTTTACCAAAGAACACATATAGATAGCAAATAAACACTCAAAAAAGATGCTTAGCATTTTTAGTCATTATGGAAATGGAAATTAAAACCAGGAGTTAACGTAACACACCGTCTTGAATGGTAAAAATAAAAGACAAGATCAAGTACTGCAAAGATCTGCAGTAACTGGAACTCTCATGCAGTTTGCAGGTGGGAATGCAAAGCAGTATTCCAGCGCTGGAAGATAATCTGGTGGTATCTTACAAAGTTTAAACGTATACTTACCAAATGACCCAACAGTGCCACTAGGGAAAAATGAAAATCCATGTCCACGTGAAGACTTGAACATGAATGTTCATAGGAGCTTTATTGTTAATAGCCCAACTGGAAACAACCCAACTGTTCGCCAGTGGATAAAGGAATAAACAAATCCTGGCATATTCGTGCCAGGGAAGGTTGCTTCACAATACACACAACCACATGGACAGGCCTTAAAGGCTTTAGACTGAATAAAAGAAATCAGACACAAGAGATGACATATTTTATGATTCCATTTATATGAAATTCTAAAAAAGGCAAAACTTTAGTGACAGAAAGCAGATTGCCAGGAGTCAGGAGTAGGAGACTGACTGCAAAGGGACGGGAGAGAATTTGGAGGAGTGATGGAAATGTTCATTATCTTCATTGTTGAAGTGGTTCTAAGGACTGAGTAAATTTGTCAAAACCCAATGACCTATACACTGAAAAGTGGTGACTTTTGTTAAATATAAATAGATACATCAGCAATAGCAACAAAAATAAAAGGTACTAGGAATAAATCTAACAAAATGCACAAACCTTCATGAAGAAAGCTATAAAGCCGTGTGAAAGATTTGGCAGAGACAGTTAATGCCCAGCAAATATTCCATGTGATCCCCCCACATAGAGCAGCCTCCTTTGCAGTTACGTTGTGGCCAAGCGATGACCGAGCATGAGAGGAGGTGAGGTGTGTCACGGCCGGAGAGAAGTAGTTCAGAATCCGTCATCTCTTCCAGTTCTCTCTTCTCCTTCCACGTGATCTTGGAGACCACAGGATCAAGTTGGTATCAGTAAGGATAGTGGTTGCCTGGCCTGCAAGGGAATTTACCTGAGCTGGAATAAATCTTCATTGTGTTAAACCGTTGACATTTGGGGCTTTTTCTGTTGGGGTCACTAGTGCTAATTGCCCTAATGCAAAAGAAACATTAAAGAAGACCCAAATGTGGGGAGAGTTGTACCCCATTCATCCACAGGAATACAAATTTTAATAATAACGTTCATGTAATTTCAAAGCAGAAGTCCACTGAGTTCTTCATGCATCTTAACAAACTGATTGTATAAAGTATATGGTAGCACAGAGACTAGAGTATCCAGGATATGCCTTAAGAAGAAGAAGGTGGCTCTACCAAGATCTACACACTTTATAAAGCCACAGTAACTAAGACAGTTTGAACAAGGATAGACAAGCTAATGGTACTGAATAGAGAGCTTTGACATAGACCCAGATGTGATATATAAGTAACATTGTAAATTGGTAGGAACAATTGGTTGTCCACATGGGGCAAAAATGAAATTGAACCATGTCCTGACATCATACCCAAAGTCTAGGTCAAGTAGGTTAAGTAAATGTGAAAAGCAACGCTTCACAGGTTTAAAAATTAATATAGAAGAATATCTTTATAACAACAGAGGAAGATAGGTTTCTTAAACCAGCAAAAAAGGCACTAAGGAAGTACTAGACTTTTTTTAAAAAAATCACTAATCTTGATCTCATTAAAATGTAAAACTTCTATTCATCCAAGAACACCAAAAATAAGAAAGAAAATATAAGCCATACACTGGAAGAAGATATTTACAACACATACAATGAACAAATAGATGTATGTGTGTAAAACTCTTATGAATCAACAAGAAGACAACAACAGGAAATCAGGCAAAATACATGAAAAAATATTGCTCAGAGAGGAAACATAAATGGCAAATGAATAGGCAAAAAAAATTCAGCCTTACTAGTAATTGGGGATTTGCACATTAAAACACAATTAGATATCACTAGACTGGGAAAAATAAGAAAATCTGATGATTGTAATCATTGGCAAGAATGTGGATTAAGAGTAACTCTCATGCCCTGCAGGTGGGAGTGTAAATTGTTAGAACTAGTTAAAACGGCTTTGCATTATCTTGTTAAGTGAAGATTAAGTCACCATACGACTCAGTTCTTCCACTCCTGGATGCGGAGCTTAGAGATGCTCTGACACATCTGTACCAGGAGCCACAAACAAGAACGTCTGTAGCAACAGTGTCTGGAATAGTGACAACTGGAAATGACTGAAATATCTGTCTCCCGAAGAACACATGTCAGTGGTGGCATATTCAGATACTGGAATGCTATACGGCAGTAAAGATGAGTAAACTATGCTCGATGCATCAACAAGCTCTCAAAATTACAGGATTGCATGAAAACAAAAGCAGATTACTAAAGAATACATACAGCAGGATGCCAGTTATATAAAGTTCAAAAATTTTCAGTACATTCAGTGGTATATGAAAGTGGAAGAGGCATGGCCCACCCCGGTGCAGGCAATGAAAAGGTACATTATTTGTAAAGAAATTTAAAACAATAATAAAACGGACTAAATCTGCTGCTGCTCATCCCCATGCATCAGCAATTCTGAACAATACTGTGGACAAAACTCTCCTCCCCACAAAGACGACTACTTCCAATCGCCACCCTCCCACCGTGATACACAACTGAACACGTTGTTTGGAGACATTTTATTTCTGTAGTAAAAAGTATCATGAGAAGTAACAGGGTGCTAAAATTAAAGTTCAGCTGAGTGGTTTCTCTTGGAGAGCGAGAGAGGGATACAGATGGGGACCAGCAGATGCCTTCAAAGGTATGCCTTATGTTCTATTTTTTAAACCAAGTGATTGGTGCATGGCTGTTTATCACATTTTTAATATTAAGTATTTATGTTTATCTATATCTTCTTCTGTGTGTATGAAATATTCCACCCTCAAGAGAAGACTGAAAATGCAAAATCAGCAGGGGGAGGGCCAGGTTGGAGAGGACTAGCTCTGTAATGCACTGGAAGCTGCAAACTCAAGAAAGAATAAAAAGACCATGGTTGACCAGAAAAGGATGAGGAACCGCATGGGGGCAGCAGCAGCAGACACCCAGGCTGAAGCTCAGGGGATGTGGGGACCTGAACTGAGGGGGAAATCTGGGGAAGCCATGGGCACAGGTGAGGCTTCCAGGAAGCACATGTGGAGTGAGAAGATGGGGGTCACAGCCAGGGGCCCAGAAGCACTGAGCCCTTACTTCTGAGGCTGAGGCTGAACAGAAAGGCAGAGCAGCGAGAGGAGAGCAGGTCCTGAAAACTGGGGAGGGCTGGTCAGTAGGCCACACACTGCTGGGAGGGCAGCAGGACAAAGCTGAGGAATCCGCCCTGGATTTCACAATGAGGGCCATGGAGGACCCAGTTGTTCTGTGTAGAAGAGGTGGGAGCCAGATTGCAGTGGAGGAAGATGTGACTCAGAGGAAGGGAAATGAGGGTGGGGAGTCCAGACAAATCTCAAGAAGTTTGGCTGAGAAGATGGGAGCGACAGCTGGTTAGAGACATGGAGTCAAGGGAGGGATTTTATTAAACTTTTAAAATGTTCTTTTAAAAATCCCAATCTGGTTTAGCCCTACTAGGGCAGAGAGGGTGCTTTCAGACCTTACCCCAATGCTGGCAACTGTAAGCATGGCAGGTTTTCACTGGAGTCAAAGCAGGGGGTTCGATGGCATTTCTAGGGGGGCTGGCTGTCTGCCATGGTGGGGAGGAGTATTTTATCACTGACTGTTCAGAATCGCTGGTAGCTGGTGATGGTGAAAGATAAGAGGAAGCAAACCACTTTTAGTCATTTTTATTCTTGTTTTTAAATTCTCTACAGACTATGAACCTTTTCTTGCCTGCACAGACAGACTGCTCCTACCACCCAGCCCTTGGTACATACCACCAATGGGAGGGACAAGGTTTGAGTTGGTGCCCTTTAGCTCACTGTAATTGAGGCTAATTCTTACCCCCTTAGGGTTGTTGTGAGGATGGAATGAGAAAACAGGAAAGCACCAAGTGCCTAGCACACAGTAGGTGCTTACTAAGCAGACTGCTGACCTTTTGAAGTCAGGGAACAGAGAAGATAGTGATTGGTGTTGCTCCAGGCCCCAGTGGAGGAACAAGGCCCTGTGTGGGCCTGGGGTGGATCCAGCGTAGGGTGGGTCGGGGTGAGTCTCCTGGATCTACCCCTTGCAGTTTGGCTGGGCCCGCAGCTAATCCCTCCCACCCCCCAGTTGCTGTCTGTCCACAAAGTCCTCCCCATAGACCCAGAGGCCACGCCTGCATCCCGCCGTGCCCTCCCCCCGCACGTCCCCGAGGACCCTCCGCTGCCTGGGCCGCAGGGGGCAGTTGTCATGGGGACGCAGGGCCTGCTGAGCTGCCTCCTTAGCAACGGGACTCCCAGGCCGGTTACCATGGCAACAGCATCGCCTAAGCAATCAGGTATGGGGACGGGGACGGGTTCCCTGCCTTTTTATGAGGACTTTCCCCTCCGGAAGGCGGGCTACACAGCAGTCTTTGCGCCACACTGGGAGCCCCTGGGACTTCGCTTTTCCAGCGGTGGATCACTGCTTCTCTCCTACATGGTGAGGTCCAGCTCCAAGGGCCCTCGAGGACCCTCTGCGGCCAGGGGTTGGGGAGGCGGCCATCTGAAGGCTTTGCAGAGGGTCTGGGGGTCAGGCTTACCCCTCCTACCACAGTGGGGAGTAGGTGCCACACCTCCTAACAGTGAGGCCTCTCAGATTCCCCAACCCCAGCAGGAGCCCATGAGCTGCGGCCCCTCCGTGGCCGCTCTGAAAAGCAACCTTTTGTCCTGACCATGACATCCGCCCCCCAGCCTGGTCACCTTTTGTCCCCCAGCCACCCTCCATTTTCTGAGGGCCCATCTAATCAAGCTAAGAGGGCATCTCCCTCTTCAGTATCCAACTGCAGTTCACGTGCACACTGACTACCCTCCTCTTTCAGGGAGCACCAAGGAGTCCCAGGGACTCTGCAGCCCCACAACCAGGGTGGGAAGGACCTGAGTCAGGGTCTTGCACCTACACTAGCAGACAAAGGACACATACTCTCTTTCTCACCCTCCTCCTTAATGACTCTCATCAGCCCCACCCACAGTGTGCACTTCTGTCCATAGCCAGAGCTCGCACTCCCTTGCAGCTTTGCCTGCCTGCTCGTGGAGGCACAGGCTTGTGCACACAAGCACCCTGTGTTCTAGGGACCATGGCCCACTGCCCTCCACGACCTGGCTCCTGAGGCTCCGAATTTCCCCCATCACAATCCCTGGCCCCTAGAAGAAGGCAGCATCTACTGGTATTTTTTTATTGAAATAAATATACAACTCGGAGCATTTATCATTTTCTGTTTTAAAAATGGAAGATTTGAAAATTGCTTGTGGGGGATTGGGGATGGGAGGGCCCACTGACCAGACCTGGCTTTCCCACTAGACTGAGTTTGGATGCAGAACTGAAGTTGAGTGTGCTGCTACTTCCAGCTCTGAGAACTCCCTGGGCCCAAGGGGGCTTCTCCTGCCCAGTAGAGACCAAGGCCAGGTGGCTCCTCATCTCTCCCTAAGATCCCAGGATCCTTCACTCCCTTCTTCCCTGGATTATTGCCGCACACTCCCTGTGACCCATCTATGGAGAAATTCTGTCCACATCCCAGGACAAAACCTGATCTTGTCAACATTCTGGCTTAAGGGTATGGAGGAGGGTTCTAGATGGACAAGGCAGTACCAGCCCTCCTCATTAATCAGGTCTTGGCAGCCTAACCTCCTCCCGCCCTTTAGACAGTGGGCAGACCACTGGCCTTGGCTCTGGCAGGTGTCTGAGCTGCTTTCACAATGGCCCCTGCTTTGGACCTGCTTCTGGCTCCCAGTTGCCTTCAGAATCAAGGTCAGTCCCCTTAGCCTGTCATCTAAGGCCTTCCCTCTGACCATCCAGCCTCTGGATCTCTTCGCAAAGCCCCTGACTCCACAACTCCACATCCACCTCAGTCATGTCCG
This sequence comes from Kogia breviceps, assembly GCF_026419965.1. Taxonomy (NCBI): domain Eukaryota; kingdom Metazoa; phylum Chordata; class Mammalia; order Artiodactyla; family Physeteridae; genus Kogia; species Kogia breviceps. The sequence goes on from NC_081312.1 coordinate 100,830,828, forward strand.
CACCGTGCACTCCATCTGACCCCCTGCCTCCCTCCCTCCTTCCTTCCTTCCCTCCCTCTAACTCTTCCCACACCTGGAGGCCTGGCTCAAGCCCACCACTGGCCACACACCTTCCTTAGGCCCTTAGAAAGTTACAGCCACCTCCTGTGTCCTGAGATCATAAGCCCTGGAGCCCGCAGCCAAAGCTCCCCAGGCTCTCACCATAGCTCGCCAGGGCAATGTGCTGGGCACATGAGGAGGGGGCAGAAGAAACATGATTTACTGAGCACCTACTATGGTATGTGCAAGGCGCTGGGCTGGGCATTTCACACGTACTACTTATCTGGTCCTCATAGGTCCTTGTGAGGTGGTACCGTAAGTATTCCCATTTTACAAATGGGGTAACAGACTCAGAAAGCTCAGATAATTTGCCCAAGGTCACACAGCTAAGAAGTGGCAGGTCTGGGATTCGAACTCAGGTCTGATTACCTCTAAAATCTGGTCTGTGGAATTCAGCCCCTCTCAACACAATTTTCTAATGAAAGGAACAGCGGCTTTGGCCTCAGGTAGGCCTGGATTACAATCTCAGATCAGTCCCAGCTCTGCCACTTGTAGTTATGCGATTCTGGAACAATTACCAAAACTTGGTTTCCTTATCTGTGAAATGGGAAGAATCAAAGTAACTACACCTCCTGGCCTTTGTAAAATTGAAGAAGTTAACGTGTGTAAACTGCTAAACCAGTGCTTGGCGCAGAGCAGACTCAATAAATAGAAGCGTCCCTCACCTCCCCCTGTACAGATGGGAAAACTGAGGGCCACGGAGGTGATGGGAATGTGCTTGAGGCCCTACAGGAAAGGAGAGGCACAGCCTGGAGTCTTCTGCTTCCACGTGAGAGGTGAGGTCGGGCTGGGACTGGATTTGACACCAGAGACGGGGAGAGAGGGGGGCTGCTGAGAACCCCGGGGGTCCTCTTCCCTGAGGACTGGAGAGAATACTTCCCCCAGGCCCTGTGGTGCCCAGCCTGTGGGCCAAGGCAGGTTGCTGGATGTAAGGTGACCTGGGTGTCCTGGCAACATGGGGTTAAACTAGATTGCACACACATGTGCACACGTGGGAGTGGCTATCTACATGGCTCTACAGAGCACTACATAACTATACATATACACATCTTACATATATATACATATACATATTCATATACATATCTTGCTAAGTTTGCAGTAGAAAAAATGCAAGACTCTCAGGGCCCTGGCCCGTTTGTCCCAAGGACTCAGGCAACTGAGGTTCCCCAGAACAAACCCAAGGGCAGCCCTTCCTGGAGGAATGAGATGACCCCCAGCAGAGTGGGGCTCCAGGTTCACAGCTAAGGGCCTGGTGGTGGCTATTGCCCTAAAATGAATACAATGACAAGTCTGCTCTAGGTACCCCAAACATGGGTCACCCCCACCCTTGCCAAGCCCCAGAGAACCCACCTGCCTTCCTCTCACTTTTGCATTTGGGCCCTGCCTGCTCCCCTCCCCCTCCCTCTAGTGCTGAGTATTAAAATAGTCTATAAAAGCAAGTGACCAAAATTCTATAGCTCTAAGAATACCTGGTTATTTTCTGCTGTCTTTTGTTTTTCTGGTGTGGGTTTTTAAATGATAATTATTATTGTTATTGGTATATCTCCTAATCACAGTTAAACCTGAAGGAAGAAAGGAGAGAAAAAGAGAGAAGGAGGGAGGGAGCGAGGGAGGGAGAGCAGCTCATAGATTGGAGGGCAGTTTGGAGCGCACTGGCTCAGACCTGGCCCCAGGTTCCCTCTGGGGAGCCGCAGTCAGAGGGGGACCCCCAGAAGAGGTGGCTCTTGCCCCAAATAAAGAAAGAGGGGGTGGCAAAGAACCTGAGGATGTCTTCCGAGGCAGAGTGACGTGCTGGCCAGGGACGGCACCATAGGGCCTCCAGGGGAGACCGAGGCCCCCGCTGCCCCCGCTGCCGCCCCCGCCTCTGGGAAAGAGCGGGAAGGCAGCCACGGACTCCCCAGAGGAGTGCGGGGAGGCTCTGCGGAGAGTCTGTGCCCCGTCCTGGGGTAGGGCCGGCTGAGAGGCTGAGATGAGCTTGAGGTCCTGGGTGAGGCGGCCCGGGGTGAGGGGCGGGGTGCCCCGGCGCTGGGGGACTTGGGGTGGCGGGGGGCTGGATGCCGGAGGCAGGAGCAAGGAACCGTGGGAGCCGGACGCCCGGGGAGGGGCACTTGGGAAAGTTCTTGGAGGGCCTGGGCTGTGGCCAGGGGGGCTGAGACCTCCTCGGGGGGTAAAGGCTACAGGAGAGGCCCCCCCTGAGGCCCCTGCCGCAAAGGACAGCCGCTCAGGCTGCCGCGGGGGTGTCTCTGGCGTACTTGGTGGGCCGGTGGCCAGACCCGGCGACAGCTCCCCGGGAGGCTGGCCCAGCTGCCCGGGGCTGGACGACGGGGACCTGGCCGAGGCTGGGGGAGGCAGGAAGTGCTCCGCCAGTCCCAGGCCGCCCCGGGCCCCGGGCAGCGGGGGCGCCGGCTGGTTGGCCTGTGGGGAGCGGGCGCCCGGCTGCAGCGGGGTGAGCAGGGGAGAGTCCGAGGAGGACAGGGAGCCTCCCAGCGACTTGTGGAAGTGGCCGAACCCGGCTGTGGCGGCGGCCGCGGCCGCGGCGGATGGCGTGGGTGCCGAGGAGGAGCTGCCGACCCCGGGTGGCGGGGAAGAGCTGGACGAGGGCAGGAGCGGGCTCAGTCCGGCGGGTGCAGAGAATCCAGCCAGCTGTTGGATGTGGAAGGAGGAGGAAGACGGCGTGTCCACCTGCGACGGGCTGCTGGCGGGCGAGGCGGAGCCCAGCGCCGACGGGATCAGGGACTGCAGCCGCTTCAGGTGCCGGGGCGTCTGCCCGGCCCCGAGGCCGCCCAGCCCGGGCCCCGGGGGAGGCCGGAAGATGGCGGCGGGCAGGCGAGGGTGGTGAGTGAGCGCGATGGCCACGGAAGTGGTGGCGGCGGCGGCCTGCAGCGGCGCCTGGATCAGCGGGGTCCAGATGACGGGCGTGGGGGTCGGCGTGGCAGAGGCGGCGGCCTGGACACGGTGGGCGCAGTGCGCCATCTCCCGGTCGTGCTGCACGATCTGCTGGATGATCTCGTTCTCCTGGTAGTTGAAGACGCCTGAGTTGAGGTCGTGCTGGACTTTGTGGAGGAGGATGGAGTTCTTCTTGCCTGGGCCACAGAACAAGAGCAGGAGCTCAGGGTAGGGTGGGAGGAGAGGGGAGCCCGCCCGGCCTGTGCAGCCGGGGGAATCCGCCCTCCCGCCGGGCCACCTCACCGATGCGGTCCAGGCGGTCCAGCGCCACCGTCTCGAAGGCCCGCCGCATCATGGGGTACTCCTCCAGGACCTCGTTGAAGTTGTCCACGCTCAGCGAGTAGAGGCGGCAGTAGGTGTCAGCCCTCACGCTGGCTGTGCGCCGGCCCCGCGTCAGCAGGCAGATCTCTGCCAGGACGGCAGGAGTCACGGGGGTGGGGGGGAAGGGGGGTTCGGTGGGGGGGGTCACCGACAGACTCCAAAGTATCCCCCACCCCACCCTGACCTGGGGCCCCGCTGTCTGGGACAGAAGCTGGACAGGCTCACAAGGCCCCACCCCTAGGCTGTGACCGCATCGGGGATGCGAGCCCCCAACCAAATCGGTACCAGACTGTCTTTCTTGTCTCTGGGACCACCCCTATCCTGGGCTCACAGACACCCGCCTCCAGGCAGTGGCATGAGGGTCTGCGATGTCATCCTCGGTGTCCCTCCAGCCCATTGCCCTGTCCCCCCAGGGCCCCTTGGCTGTCTCACCTCCAAAATAGGAGCCATCCGCCAGCTTGGTCTCCTTGTTGCCCTTGGTGAGCACGCTGACCACCCCGTGCTGGATGAAGTACATCTTCTTGCCGATGGTGCCTTCACGGATGATGTAGTCCCCCGGCTGGAAGACCTCAAAGCGCAGCTTGGTCAGCATGGAGGTCACAAAGTTGGGGTCCGCGTTGGCAAACAGCGGCATGGAGGCCACCAGCTTTCGGCAGTTAAAGTTGATGATCTCCTGCTCCCCAGACAGGGTGGATTGAGAAAGGGAGGTGGAGGTGAGGGGAGCCACCCAGCAGGAAGGCCTGGACCCCCTCCCGGGCCGGCAGCCACAAAGCTCACCTCCCGCAGCGGCTCGCTCAGCTCGCCCAGGATACTCTCCTCGTCGAACATCTTGCCCTGGTAGCGGTGCTCGTAGTAGTCGTGGATGCGCTGCCGGGTGTCGGGCGGGAGCTTGTGGAAGGACATGTACTGCTCCACCTGCTTGTACTGAGTCCCAGGAGAGAGGGAGAGGGCGTTACCTCCTAGCTAGGCGGCCCCACTGCCCCAGCTTGCACCACCCTGTCTCGGCTGCTGGTGACCAGAGCTGGCACAGACCCTGTGGGCCTTTATGGCCGACCTGTGAGATTGAGGTCCTCGGTGTGGGTGTGGCCCTGACTCCCAGCCACTCGGAGTGGAGGAGGGGCGCCATCAGAGCGTCCAGTCCTCACCACGTTCAGTACTGTGAAGACGGCCGGCCGACAATAGGGACTGTCCACCTCCCAGTTACAGGAGGCCCACTGACCGGGAGGTCGATTGAGTTTCCTCTAAATGTTGGTCTCTTCTATGTTACACTGTGGACCGGAGAGACCTCACCCACAGACTCTAGAAGGAGCTGTTTCCCATCAGTTGTAACAAACTGGCAGAGGCAGCAGAATGGGCTGCAGTGGGTTAGAGGGATTGGAGGCTGAAGCCAGGATGCCTGACCCATCAGGTGGGGCATGTATCCAAACATGGCCTCGGCTGAGGCTGTCTTTTGTTGAAGAGCAACTCCAGCCCAGGAGAGGGGCTGGGTACAGCAGGGGCCTTAAAAAGAGGTTTGGGGACAAGAGATTTGTGAACCTAAGTGCCCAGGGCTTAACCAAATAAGAAATGCTCCTGTTCACCCCGGGAGTGATGGGTGGATTGTGGGTGGAGAGTGGGGATCTTCAGGAGCATGGCTGGGACAGGAGGCACAATTAGGCAAGAACAGATTTTCCCCACACTGAGATGTAAGGAAAGTCCCTGTACCCCAGGAACAATCAGAAACAGGGGAGTCTATTTTCACATACTAGCGCTCCAAAGAGGTGGGGACACGGCTGCAGAGAGATGACAAAAAGGAACTGAGAGCTGGGAGCTGAAGTTCGCTAACGTTCTTCCAGCTGCCGTGACCCAGGCAGGGGCTGGCCAGGATAAAGGGGAGGGAGATAACAACGGGGGCAGCCATTAACAAGCATCAAAGATGGCTCCTGGTTTCTGGCCTGGGCGTCTGCGCCACTGTATCCACTAACAAGACAGACAAGAGTGGAGGTTTGCAGTGGAGAAGGCGGGAGACTGTTCTCATTTTGGACATGGTGAGGCTGAGGTCCAGGGAGGCATCAGGTAGTCTGGGGCTGAGGAAAGACGTGGGGGCTGATTATACTATTTGGGTCCCACTGCACTGAGATGGACACAGAGCGTGGGGTGAGGGTGAGGTGGGAAAAGAGCATCCCCTAGGAAGATGGGGGAGAGAGAAACAGAGAGCTGGGCCCATGCCACCGGGGGCCCAATGTGGGATGACTGAGAAGACAAGCCAGCCAAGGAGAGCAGGGAAGAGAATGGACAGTGCGTGGTCATGGAAACAAGTGCAAAGCCAAGCAGGGAGTCGTAACTGTCAGAGGCCAAGCAAGACAAGGACCCCAAAGGACCCACTGGCTTCAGCAACATGGAGGGTAGAGGTAACCTCAGACTCAGTGGGCTGAGAGAAGAAAGTGGATTCAGCAGCCTTATAAACAATGCGAGTTTTTTGGTTGGTCGGTTGGTTTTAGGAATTTGTCCATGAAAAAGAGGCAGACAGCAGAAAAGATAGCAGGCAAAGCCCGATGATGGTGGAGGGACAGAGGTTTTTAGGAAGGGACAGGTGGAGCAAGTTTCAATGCTGATGGGAAGGCCCTCAGAGAGGAGGAGGCTGGAGGGGATAGTGGGCACGGGGTGGGGAGGTCAGGAGGGAAAGGGGCCCTCAGTCAGGAGAGACAAGCCCCCAATTTCAGCAGGAGGAAAGTGGCGTACAAATAAAAAGACATTTAGAGGTTTAAGGCCGGGGAGCTGAAGTAGTTCTCACCTAGGAGGGGTTCCCCCACTCTGTCACCCACACGGGAGCCCCCATCACAGGAGGCTGGGCCCTCAGGGGCCCGGTGGCTGGCAGCCTGTGCTCCGTGTGGGAAGGAGCGACGGGCAGGTTCTCCTGAGAGAGCCCAGGGTGGACCCCAGCGTTCCAGCCTACCTTCTCCTGGTACTGGCGCCGGGAGGAGTCCAGAGACTGGATGAGGGCAGTGGCGTGGCCGATGAACATGGCGTAGCAGGTGGCACCCACGATCATGCTGAGCATGGTGAGCCAGACGTCCGACATGCCCACTGGGGCCTGCCGGCCATACCCAATGCACAGCATGTGGCTCATGGCCTTGAAGAGGGCGTAGGAGTACTGCTTTCCCCACGAGTTGTTCTGTGGACAGACGCAAAGGTGGACAGATTGGGGGAAGGGTGGGAGGGACCTGGGTCAAGGAGACGGCTGGTCCTTCTCACGAGGAGCTAGAAAAGTCCCTGCTACCTCCCACCCCTCAGCCTAACTTTCCCAGTGGCTGAGGCCTGGGCTTACAACCTTGCTGTTGGCTGAAAGCCTTGGGTGAGGGGCAGGGAGGCCCATACTGGCTGCCCATGGTGACCAAGTAAATCTCTGGCAGTGGAGGGGCAGGGCTCAGACCAGAAGCCCCAGCGAAGGGATGGGCGCCATCCTAACACCCCACCACCTCCACACACCCCCCCCCCGGACCTCTCAGCCCGGGGGCAGCCTGGAGCCTCCCCAGCAGCCAGGGCTCCAGGCTGGGCCACCCTGCTGTCCTGAGCTCGCCGAAGCAGCTCCATCCCCCGCACCGAACTACTGCCAAGTGAAGCCCATTTCCCCACTGACCTCAATTATAAAACCAGATATGCTTCCCCTGGGGGGACAAGCTCGGGCAGACTGAGCCGAAAACACTGTCCTCGTTTTGGGTGAGCAAAGTTAAAGAGCTGCCGAGCTAAGTCGCCTCCTGTGTGAACCCGGCCTGCATCCATCCAGGGCTGCGGCCACTAGTTACCCTCCCCCACCCCAAAGGTGGATGGCCTGAAACACACACAGTGCTGGGGGCGGAGGAGGAAGAAAGGGAGCGAGGCTCCTGGCTATTTTTGTCTCCAAAGCAAGTCGGTGTCTCAAGGAAGGCTCAGTGTGGGAACACTGCGCTCAGAAGGGCCATCTCCTGAATTTAATGCCTGTCACCCTCCCACAGAGGAAACTGCCCCAAATGAAGGGGCCACCGGATAAACCCACCTCCCCAGTGCTCTCTGCTCACGAGGCAGATGCGTTAGCACGAATGTGGAAAGCCACCCTAGCGCATGACGCCCAGAACCCCTGCCCAGAGCCCTAAGCACTTCCGCAATCACCAGGTTGTTCCCAGCACCTGGAGGAAGGCACAGGAGCTGTGTGCCAAGTTCAAGGTCACTCAGACCATCCTGGACACAGCTGAGCTAGTCTAGGGGCTCTCATTCCAGAGGGTGGGAGGTCTGTGGGAATGATCTCCAGGGAGAGAGGCGGCCTGGGCTCCCCGTCCCCCAGGCAGCCCCCAGCTGCCTCCAGCCAGGGCTCTGGCTTTACTGCTGAGCCTCTGGGGACCCGGAAATTCAATCCATGTGGCCGATTCATTTACACTTAGCTCATCAAAAGGCTGTTTTGCAAAGGCCTGTTTGATGCTGAAAGATGCCTCAGGGTCTCTTTCACCTCTTTCAAAGCCAGTTTTTCCTCCCCTGGGGCCCTGAGGGTTTGCCTAGAGACCAAACCAAACTGACTGGGAGTGAGAGGAGGACGCAAGGGTTCGCAGAGCCAAAGAAAGGCCCACAGGCCCAGGGGACCCGCCACCCTGCCTGGAACGTGCCCTGTTCAGAGGCTGGGGAACCCTGCCCCATGGCTCCTCTCACCCACCCACAGGGTGGCGGGGGAGGGAGGGGATCAGGTTCCATCGAACCTGCCTTCCCTGCTCAGGACCCCACCTAGGACAGGGCTGTGTGTCTGTGGGGTGGGGCAGGACAGGGGGCAGAAAGACAGCCCAGCTCTGCTGCTGGAGCAGAAAATGGCAGCCACGTGTGATCTGGGAGCCCACGTGGGCTGCCCACAGTGCGCCTCTCTGGTTTCTCCTTCCTAGGACTCTGCTGGCTTTTAATGGTTGGTCAGCCTCAGGGAGCAGAGGTCGGAGGGCAGGAGCCACCAGCCTGGTATTCCCACACCTGATACAATCTGAGGAAGCCCCGGTCTTAGTCTCCCTGGGTGCAATCAGGGCCAAACAGCAGGGCTCCCGACTGCAGTGGAGGCTGTAAGGCGGCAGAGGTAGCAGCACAGAGCCGAGGGCTCCGCCGAGGCCCCGGACTCAGGAGAGGGCCCTACGTGACCTGCTCTGCCCACGTGCACCTTGTCAGTCCCCTCTCCCCGCACCTGGAGGGAGGGCTGAGGGCTGGGCACTCACCACCATGTTGTTGATGGACACCCAGCAGTCGTCAGGGAAGTCCTGCAGCATGGGCACCAGGAACTGCAGGCAGCCGTCCCAGTGGCAGAGCAGAAGCATCATGCCAATGAGGTTCACGATGCGCACCACGGCGCTGGCCAGGTCATAGGTCATGTGGAAGATCTGCGGGAAGAGGTAAGAGATTGGCCCCGTTAGCTGGGGGCCGGCCCGCTCCCGGGCAGACCCCGCAGCTGCTTGCAGGCCCTGATGCTCTGCACACACTGGGTAGTGCGCCCAGCTCGGTGCAGGTCCCGGCCGCAGCGAGGGTGGGAAGGTGTCAGGCTGGCCCTGGGAGAAGCAGGCTGCAGGCTGTGGGGCTCCAGAGGGACTCCACCTGGGATCCGTGCAGATACGGGGTTGGGCTCCCATGGGGAGTCCAGCCCCCCAGGCCGGACATGTGAAGGGAGGGCACGTAGAGCCCCATACAGCCTGGAAACGGGCAGCTCACCTGGGCTGGGAGGACAACACAAAGAAGAGCCAGCCCACCGGAGGCTCCTCGGGGTACTGTGGTCTGTGGTCATACCAGGGACATGGTGTTTCTCTAAATCTGTCACTAGACTCTCAGGACCCTCCAGGGGCAGCGGACTCTGCAAAAGGCAGCCATGGAACTGCAGGGGGAGCAGTACAGACACCTAGGCTCCAAGTTAACACAGACCTTGATCCCAGGCCCAACTCCTACCCAATTCCTAGTTGTGGGACCTTGAGAAAGTTCCTGAACCTCTCTGATCATGTTTCCTCATCTGGGAATGGCGATAAAATGTCTTACCTTGAGTGAGTTGTCAAAAGGATTAAATTATACATATAAAATGCTTAGTACTTTATATGTATGGTATGGAAGTATTCAATAAATTGCAAACCATTATTAATTGATAAGTTATTAATAATTAATCCTTAGGATTAGTTAACATGTATGAGTAGCAATGCTCTCCTGTACAGTTTAATAAGGTACAGCAACCATGGCCACCCGTGTATCTCCACTCCTATGGCTCTGAGCAAGAGGCTGAGGTGTGGCCGGGCAGGGCCAAGGGCGCGGACATCCCAGCATCCCTGCCCCACCTCCCTCCTCCCCAAGCTGCCTCTCGGTGGGGATTCAGCAGGGGTCACCATGGTGACAGGATGGGGAGGGGACAGAGATGGAAAGAAATCTAGAGGGAGGTCTCTGGAAGTTCTGGCCTTGCCTCTGGCCTGGGAGACTCTGGAGGTGCCCCCACCCCTAGTTCTGGTCCCTCCATATTATTCCCAGGTAGAGAGCCTTCCTGGAGAGGGGCTTTGGGCCAAACCTGAAGACTTGTCAAATGCCACAGAGACCTAGTTTAAGCCCATTTCAGATGGGGCAACCTGAGACCCAAAGAAACAGGCCCTAGATATTTCAATCCCTGTCTAGTGGTCTTTTAGCAACAGCCCCGTAGCTGGTGGCAGGATATTCTGATACTTGAGACCTCAGTTTCCCCTTCTGAAACATAGGCTTAGCCTGGGTCTTGGTCTGGAGAAACCAAAGATGAATACTACTTGTCCATCACCCCCTGGGTTGCGCCAACCTGTGTCCCCCTTAGTAGCATGACTCTGGATGTACCAGCTGAAAGGATGAAACAGACCTTGGAAAGTTTCCTGGAGGATGGCAGCTCTAGCTTGTCCCATCACCCCTGTGTCCCCGGCAACAGAGAGGCAGTAACACCGAACCTGAGGGGGTGGGCACACGGTCCACAGTCATCATCTCGTTCAAACTCACAACAGCCCTTTGCTGAAAATGTTGTTAACCCTTTTACACCCAGGCTCAGAGAAGTAAATGGACTTGCCCTTGGTCGTGGTGGCAGCAGAAGGGGCAGATTTGAACCCAGGGCTGCCTGCAAATTATTAGATTGGCCCAGGGCGGGAAGGGTGGTTTTCAGTAGCTCCGTTTTGTAAATAAAACAACTCAAACCCTAAGTGGCCAAGTGATGTGGCCAGATCCACACAGCAAGCTGGACCCAGGGCCAGGTGGGACTCTCCAGCATCTCACCTCTGTAAGCCTGGTGCACAGCGTAATACTGTAGACAGAGCTGTGCGCCCGGCAGCCTAGCCCCACTGGGGCCCAGAAACCAGCCCCAGGGCTGTCAGCATGCCATTGCCCAGCTTAGCGGACATATGTCTGTATAAGGAGGGGTGGGCACTACAGACCAGGCAGGGCAGGCAGCTCCTGAGTACCAGCGCCCCAGCTGTGGCTCCAAGAGAAGATACCACTTCTGCCTCTAAAGCAGCTGCTTAGGTGAACACAATAGCTCTATGACCTTGGGCCCACTAACCTTGCAAAGTCTTGGTTGACCAGAATGCCACCAGCTCCCCAACTCTGGGGGGATGGGGAGCGCAAGTGACATGGGACCACCTAGTCTCAGAGATGGCTAACACCTGTCCTCACCTCCCTCCACACCTCAGCGTCCCCTCAACTAAAACAAAGCTAGACATCTGCCCCCACTTCTCAGGGTTGTTCAAGAAATTAAACTAGCTAAGAAAGTGCTCTGGGCCCTGAACACATACACGGGGAGTGGAGGGGGGCAATCATTATTATTAAGTTCATTCATTTCCCAACTCCTATGAACTGAAATCTCCCCCAAATCCTATGTTGAAGGCCTAACTCTCAACGTGATGGTATTAGGAGGTGGAGCCTTTGGAAGATGATTAGGTCATGAGGGTGGGGTCCCCATGGATGGAATTAGTGCCCTTATAAGAAGAGACACACGGGCTTCCCTGGTGGCGCAGTGGTTGGGAGTCCGCCTGCCGATGCAGGGGACGCGGGTTCGTGCCCCGGTCCGGGAGGATCCCGCGTGCCGCGGAGCGGCTGGGCCCGTGAGCCATGGCCGCTGCGCCTGCGCGTCCGGAGCCTGTGCTCCGCAATGGGGGAGGCCACAGCAGTGAGAGGCCCGCATACCGCAAAAAAAAAAAAAAAAAAAAGAAGAGACACAAGAGAGTTGATATGTGCCCACGTGAGGCCACAGAAAGAGGACGGCCATCTACAAACCAGGAAGCGGGCCCTCACCAGAACCTGACCATGACAGCATCCTGATCTCATCCTTCCAGCCTCCCCAACTGTGAGAAATAAATATTTGTCATCTAAGCCCCCCAGCCTGTGGTATCTTGTTCTCACAGCCAAAATCAGATACCACAGTGAAGGAAGACTTGGACCACTTTTAGAAAGCATCCCAGACTCCACAGCCTGCAATAACTGCTCCTTTCTATGTATTACTCTGGGTTTTAAAGACCAGATCAAGGTTGGCATATTTGAATGCAATGTGTCCTTTCCTTTTTCTATCATCCTTGTTTTTCTTTTCTTTGTAACTAATTTTCTTCCAAGATCAGGTCCTTGTATAATTTTGCCTTTATACTGATCTCAGCAACGAGTATGCAGAGCACATGGTAGGGTCTCAGGAACTGAGAAGTGCTTAAGGGATGAAGGTGAAGGTAATGAAGACAGTGTTGGGGATGACGGTAATCAGGGCTGCCACAAGTATACACAGTGGCATTCGAAAAACACCCCAGTCTGGGCAGGCACAGCCCACAGGGAACCCGCTTTTGCAGAAAGAAAAGAAGGTGCTTTTTCCTGCAGGTGGCATAGACTCATGTATCCTCAGAGAGCGTGGTGGTGGTGGTGGCGTGCCTGATATTGGTTGAAAGATGCAGATGCTGGGAGTGTTCTGTAGGGGTGGGGTGGTGGTAGTTCTGGTGGTGGTGAGGGGTACTGCAGATGGCTCTCAGACACACAAAGCCAGGGGCACCAGCATGGCAAAGTCTGAGCTTTCTGCAAAGAGTTGGTGGGGGATACATCCATTCAGTCTAGGAGGGTACCCCAGACGGTGGACACTCACCCCACCCCCAATACTCTACAGCATCCAGTCGTGGCTGCTGAGAGCAAGGCTGGACGTTGCTGGGAGAGGTTGCTAAACACCCGTGTGTCCCCACTGTGGTCTGGGGCCACAGGCCACCCGCAAGTCAGCTGCACTGCGCAAATATTTGTCTTGCTCTTTATACCTAATTAAAACCCCCTTTTATGATGTTGGTTCTGACTTTCAGGGTTGACTGTCTTCATTTCAAGGGCCCCACAAGGCTTGCCAGGCAGGTGGCCTGGACAGCTCGCTCTCTGTGCCCAGCATGGCACTTGGGGGAAGCTCCTACTCCTATTTCCTTCTGTAGTTTCTGGACCACAGGGTAATGGCAGGGCGACATGTCTCTCACCATCTCCCACCTCAGGCAAGTGCCTTCTCTGCTCTGAGCCTCAGTTTCCTCGTCTGTGTAATGGGTCAATAACTGCCAGCTCGCAGGGCTGTCTTGGGGATCAGGAGAGGATGTCCACAGCTGGCACACAGGAGGTACTCAGCACATGTTGGTCCCTTTCCTTCTGTCTCTTTCCCAGCCCTCAAAATAAAGAGCTGATTTCCCAGTCCTGGGGAGAGACCAGAAACTGGAGTTTCTGCCAAGGCCTCTTCTTGAGGCCTTGTTGAGTTCCCTCCTGGGATTTGTTTTCTCCTCTGGGAAGAAGAACAAACTCCTCCCTTTGTCTCAGGAACAAGCAGCCACATTGAGAACAGCAATCCGGGTCCTGAGAGAGTGGCTGGTGCATGCGTATCCTGGGTACAAACTGGAGGGTCATGCTAGGTCCCTTACTAGGGCCCATAGAGAGGACCAGCTCCTGCCCCCCAGGACCATGCCTCTGTGTTGTCCCAAACTCCCGATTCTGAGAGAGGTGGAAAAATTGAGGCCCACAGGGAGAGGAGACTCATTGTGGGCTGCACAGCCCCCTGGCCTGACTTCCTGCCTCTAGCCCCTCCCATTATGCCAAGATGCTGCCGAGGGAAAGAAGAGACTTCTGGGATGGGTCACTGGGGTGCTGGGCCCTGCAGGGGAACATCTGAAGGGGGGCAACCACGGTTTCTAACAATAGCCTCCATGCCTATAACAAGCTCGCACCTCAGAGGGAGGGAAGAGGCTTGGCTGGGAGAGGCTTGGGAGGGAGGATGCTGACCTAGATCGCCCAGGATGCAGGCAGAGGCTGGCGTCCTCTGAGACAGTTGTCTACGCCCGCCGAGACCCTCCACCTACCCTGACTCCCAAGAGCTGCTACTAACGTTCGGGAACTCTCCTACTGGGAAGCTGGGCTGGGCTGAGCTGGGCTGGGGGAGGCAGCTGAAGGCTGAGGGTCAGGAATCCAGCATCTCTGCAGCTTCACCAGGGGATCTTGGGCAAGCTTTTCCCTCCCCATGGGAAGCCAACTCCCCAGCCCTCACCCAGCACCACCCCCATGTCCTCAGAATGACCAGCTAACATGATCCTCGCCGAGGGAGGTTGGAGTGGGGACTGAGGCCCAGCCTCTGAGGACATCAGAGTACATCTGACAGTCAGGGAAACTGAGGCCTAAAGAAGGGAAGAGATTCACATGAACTGGAGTTGGAGGAGGAGATAGAGCAGGGTCTTCTCTACGAAACACCTCCCTCCCCAGGTCTCATGCAGACCTGAGGCCTCAGAGGGTCTCCCTGCTGCTGCCTCCAGGCCAAGGTGAGGCTGCGAGAAGCCCCGAGGGTGGGGAAGGCGACTGAGGGTCTGGAGACAGGGTTCCTGGGGCCAGCTGGGAAACCCCAATCCAACCCCAGGAGTCCGGGGGGAGCCCCTAGCTGGGCAATGTGCCCGGCAGACAGCAGCTCAAAGCAACTTCCTTCCCAGCTACTAGGCAAGATAAGGGTGTATGTGTGGAGGGGGCGGGGAGTCATCCATCTGGCCTCCTGGGATCTCCCTTCCTGCCCACAAAACAGGGTAGCGATGTCCAGTTCAGGGTCCTGAGCTGGGGCCTCTGTCCAGGGTCAGAGCCTGCCTGGCCGTTTTTGGATAGCCCAGAGGGTGGCCAGGCCAGAGGGGCAGTGGGGACAGTAAAAGAAGAGCTTAGCTCCCATCCCAGGGCCTACCCTGCCCACCCACCGGCAACTCTGCCAAATCTCCCCCAAATACCATGGCCCCCAGGGCCCAGGTGTAAGTGGGGAGCAAGGCTAGCCCCCAGCAGGCTGGGGCCTGGAGACACAAACCGACGCTAGAGAAGGGAAAGAGCGACTATTCTGCTTTTAACGGCAGTCTAGCTGTTAAGTCCAGGACACACAGAAGGTTGGGGGTTTCTCGGGGACTGAGGGAGCCAACGAGGTTCTGAATTTCCACTTGGGACAGAAATCAAGAGACAAGCCCCTCAGGGCATTCCAGGAAATACGCCTCCATCTTCCCTCTACAGCCACTCAGAGGGGCCCTGGCTACCACCACCCTCACCCCCACAGGCACTGTCCCCTCTCAGCCCTGAGCTCAGACCCACATCCAACCTCTCTGCACCTACATGTCCCCCAGGTTCCTCAAACCCAGCCTGTCCCGTAGAAGTCACCCAACCCCTCGACCCTCCACTGCCTGCCTCCCCAGCCTCAGCGGGGAGTCGTCCCCAACAGAGGGAGCGGTAACAGGACCAGGCAGCCTCCTTTCATGCCACCTGAGAAAGTGGGAAGGGCAGGGAACCTGGGAGTCAGGAGGCCTGGGTCAAGGTCCTGCCACTGGGGCAGCTGACCCTTCCACCCTCGGTTTCCTCACCTGACAAATACAGGTATTAAATCCTGCCCTGTTGACCTTGTCAGCCAGGTTTGAGCAACCAATGAAATCATGGGTAGAAAGTATTTGAGAAAAGTAAACACCCTGTAGAAGCATAGAGGGTTACTAAGGCAACTGAATGGGAAGGGGCATTTATGAAACAGTTCTCTGCACCGAGTTTCACACTAAGGGTTTTACAAACATCATCTCTTTTAATCCTCACAACAATCCACTGAGGAATGTACGACTTCTACCCACTTTGCCGATAAGAGACTGAGGCTCAGGGGGTAAGGTGGCCCCGAGGTCAGTCAGCTGGCAGTGTGGAGCCAGATTTTAATTCAGGTCTCACGTGTCATCCTAGCCCTAAAGCCCACACGCATTCCACCTCACCCGGTCCCTGCCGGGAGTCAAGAGTGCTAACTGGGGTCTGATCTGGCTCTGCCAGAGGTCTGCTGTGTGACTTTGGACAAGTCATTGCTCCTCCTATCAGCAGATATAGTGCAAAAATTCCAAACCAAAGAGAATTTCTGCCGTGAAGTGATTCTGCCAGGCTGGTGTAGGGACTTCTGCAGCACAGGTGTTCATGACACCTCTGACCTCGATCTGCCAGTGTCCCGACTCTCAGCCATGGGTGCTGTTGCCCAGGGCCCAGGCTGCTGCTGGGAGTGGGGTGAGGGCTTCGTGTCCTGAGTGTGGGAATTTCCATCCAATCATGCAGAGACCAGGAGACTGGCAGTGAGCCATGGCAAGAAACGCACCTCTGTGGAAGCTTCCCCAGGCCACAGCCCGCTCCAGAACCCAAGGCGGACAGTCTCACAGAACACATCTCCCCGACCCTGGTACATCCAGTCTGGCCTGCCTGTGGCTACCTCCAAAAGGTAGTACTTGGTGGTAGCAGAAAGTCTCACAAGGTCACCTGTTTTTTTCAAACCCCAGCCTGCAGTCCTCTCTTTCTCCCACAGATGGTCGCATTCAGCCCACAGATGAGTTAGGTTTGTTCAGAATGGTGTTGGCCACCTAGTTCTTTTATAATTTTTTATTCAGTTTCTCTAGTCAGTGCTCTGTCCAGAGCCTCTAGGATCCCTTTACAGTTTGTTCTCACACAACACCAGGAAAGCACCAGGCTTGAACTCCCTACAGCTAGCACCTGTGGCTCTTTATCAGAGGCCTGGCTGCAGGAAACCGCTTTGCCTGCTAGCACCAAGGGCTGGAAGGGTCCTGAGCCAGTGACTGACAGGTGAGGGGATATAAAAATTCCAACTCCTTTGCCCTGATTGGGGCAACTCCCAGGTGTGGTATACACCATCCTGGAGCTCCCCACAGGATTTGCTTGGTGTCACCCTTGTTTGGCTTCCTTCCTTCCTTTCCTTCCTTTCCCTGCCCCTCTTCCCCAGTCCCTTACCAGATTTTCCTGGAAACACTTTGCTCCCCATCAAAAAAAATAAATCACTTTCATACAAATCCTCATCTCAGGGTCTGCACCAGAAGAACCCAACCTAAGACAGTTGCCAACAAAATTCACACAAAAATCCAGATTTTTGCTTCTCATGATAAATCTGTAGATCTAGCAACCCTGAGCCCATTCTCACTTGGCCACAGTGGCTAGAGCTGAGTAGAGACTGCCTGATACAGATGGAAGATATGGTCTCCAGTTTTCCCCAGTCCACCACACTCCCTATTGTCCTCCAAATGGCCCTTTTCACCCATTCACATTCCCTGCCTGGCCCCCACAAGCTTCTGAGTTTGCAACCTCCACAGTACAGTACAGTGATTAACAATGCAGGCCCTGGAGTCCAGGTCCACCAATTAATAATTCTGTGACACTATATAAATCTCTTCATATTTCTCTATTTCCTCATGTAAAAAATGAGTACTTATACCTACCTATATGGTACCCTTTATGGTTGTTAGAGACTTAAATGGGATGTTGCCTGTGAAGCGATTCGTGTTATATCCAGTGCATGATAAGAAGTCAAGAAGTTACTAATATTTGTCCTCTTGGAAGAGACGTGCCTGCTAAAATCCGACAGCCCATATCCAACTATCTGAGGTTACCCGCTGGTCCCTCACTCCCCTAGAGGGAAGATACCTCTTCCCTGAAGAGGTTTGGGTCTGAACACTCACCTCTTCCCACTGGTGAATATATCGAATGAGGCGGGAGAGACGCAAGAGGCGCAGGAGGCTGAGGATCTTGGTGAAACGGACGATGCGCAGGGCCCGGGCGGTCTTGTAGACCTCCGAATCGATGCGTGTCTCCACAATGAGGAAGATGTAGTCCACGGGTATGGAGGAGATGAAATCCACCACAAACCAGCTTTTGAGGTACTTCATCTTAATCCGCTGCGGGTCCAGGATGATCTCTGTGTTGTCCTCCACCACAATCCCTGTGCGGAAGTTGAGGACCAAGTCGATGAGGAAGAACGTGTCCGACACCACATTGAAGACAATCCATGGTGTGGTGTTCTCATCCTTGAAGAAGGTGATACCCACAGGAATGATGATCAGGTTTCCCACCATCAGCAGCAACATGGTCAGGTCCCAGTAAAATCTGCCCAGAGACACACAGGTCAGTCATAGGAGGAGAGAGAGAATGAATTACAGACTAAAAGAAAGCTCAGAGACAGCAAAGGTGGGAGAGAGAAGTCTTCAGAGGTTCTGAGACCCTGCGGGAGATAGATGCACGGGTACCAGGGCAAGATGTCGTGACTGGCATAGAAACAGGCTCTTCCTTAGTCATCCTTAGGGATGTCTTCTGCCTGCCCCTCCATGAGATCCCCGATGACAAGCCTCCTACTCCAATCCCCATGCCCCAGTGAGAGGCTGAAAAGCAAACTAAATAATGACATCCAGAGAGAGGCGAGAGGCTGTTTTAGCAGCAGAAGTAGTTCACCCCGCACCATCCCAGGCTCAGGCCAGGATGCTCCATCCTCCCTGAGGGTCAACTGTGGCCTGAGACGGGCTGGCAGGCAGACATGCCACAGACCGTGACCAGAGAACAGGGGAGGTCCAGACACACAGCAGGAGCCTGGGAGGCTGGAGGCGTGGGATCCAGTCCTAGCTCTGTCACTGACAGGCAGGTCCCCTCCCCACTCTGGGCCTCAGTTTCCCCACTGTGCAATGAGGGGCGGGGCCTCCACGCTCGGTCCTGTAATTCTGATCTGGCCTTCTCCCACACTGGCTCTCAGGGGGCCTCCCTTTAGTCTATCCCCTATAGTCAGAAAATGTCTGACCATCTCTTTTCCTCAGAGGTTTACTTCTAACACAGCAGTAGGGAAGGTCAGTGATATCTTCAAATGCAGGCAGTGTTTTTCTTTTTTAAAAAAATATATTTCAACTATTTTATTTTTTTCCAGCAAATAATTTATATTTAGCAAAGTAGATATTTTTGATCTTCAAGTACACATTTAAATAAATACTGATTGAATAATCAATATATTAATCCAATAAAATATTGCAAATACTTTCTCATTTTTTCTTAAAAAGTTTCCTTTAACATTATTTGGTAGAATAATTATTTCAGTTAACAAAGTTTCTGTGATAAAATTTTTTAAAAAATTTTATCGGCGTATAGTTGATTTACAATGTTATGTTAGTTTCAGGTGTACAGCAAAGTGACAGGCAGTGTTAACGGGGTGATTTCAGGCACCAGTGAGGTACCACTCAATGCAACAGAATTAGACTAGTGGGGGCTTCCAGCATCACTTCTTCTAAGGCCTCAAAGCAACTGCTAATATTTCCTGGGGAGGTGGGGAGGGACCCTCAGGGCAAAGCCTCTGAGAGGTTAAGCAACACGAGGAGGTAAAAGCCAACTCACACATCTCCTATCTGGCCCAGCAGGGGCCCCTCTGGAGTATGCAGGTAGCACAGGTAGGCAGAGACCCTATGTCTAGAAGGCATGACCAGGGACCCTGCCCAAGAGCCAGCCACCCCAGGGCTGGCCCTAAAACTGAAAACTTGCACTGCAGAGCTGTTTCTCTCTGCTAGTAATCTAGACAGTTACACAATGCCAGATAACGGTATTGTGTTGGGCAGAAATAAGCCTGTCTTCTCCCAAGAGAAATAACCTTTCAGCCATCTTTAATTCTCTACTGCAGGGAAGCCAGGGGGGAGGGAGTGGGAGACAAAAAGATAAGCTTTCCTGGAGTCTTCAGTGGGTCCCACCGCAAAACCAAAGTGCCCCGGCCTGAAGAGTTCCAAGTTTGAAAAAAATTACTCCCCAGCAAATTGCTTTCTTTGTCAGACTCAGAATGGCGCTCTGAGTCAAGGAGAGGGTAGGGCCTGCTTCAGTGAAGGTGGGCAAGAGAGCTGTCCCACATCACACAGCTCAGGGAAGTGTGGCTTCCAGAAAGGCAGCTTCCGGCAGCTCCTCTGAAAGTCAAGTTCTTCAGGGCATCAAGACGGGACTTCAAGTCAGAGCCTCACTGGGCTAAGGCTTTTCACTCTAAGTCTGGTGCCAAGAGGTCAACTTTAGCTCCTTCTCTGCCCCACAGCCCACCACCCCTTTGTCAGCCCTACTCCCCCTGTGCCATCTGGGAGAACCCACCCCAGCCTTCACACCCACTACACAGAACACAGCACATCCTGCTAATGACTTGTGGGCCCTGGGAGAATGGTTTCAGCTTCTATGCTGCTCTCAAGCTGTGTACACTCTCCACTCAGCCTCATGCACACCATTCAAAGACAGCTGCAGACACTCATTAGATGTCATACACAGGTATCCTCATTCACACACACACAGTGTGCAAACACCCCTATGTACACATGGCCATCGTTCCTTTTATTTAATCTCTTGGGAAAAACAAAACAAAAAAATTGTGACATAGAGAGGCCACTGAGAGCCTTGTGGCCTCTGTACATAAAGCTAATAATACACCCAGACTGGAAGAGTTTCTAAAATTAACAGAGTGGGTACAAGGCAGCTTGGAATGCTGACTCGGGCAGGCCTGCTACTCCAGCGGGTTTCTACACTCTCCCAAGCTCTAGTTCCCTCAATTACAGACCAAATTTGAGACAGTAATTAACAGGAGAATGTTTTCATTTAGTGGTCTTCATAAAACCAAATTACATGAGGCAAAAACACCCATTTCCTTGCATTCTGATTAACTGTTTCAATCATGAATTTCCAGATGCTAAGGAATATTTCTGGTGCCTGATCTGGGCTGGGGTTGGAACACTGGAGCACTTCTTCCCACACACCACTGTCCTGGAGCATCAAAGAGATACTCAAAAGGCAGCATAATATGGTGGGAAGAAAGCAGCACAGGCTCTCAGGCCAACCCACCTGAATTTGATTCCTGGTTCCATCATTTGCTAGCAAGTTGCTTAATCTCTCCAAGCCTCAGTTTCCTCATCTGCTCAATGAGGATAACATTACCTAACTAGTGGAACTGTTATAAGAACGAAATGAACTGATATTTGTAAAATGCTCTGACTTATGCCTAGCCCATATTTTTAAATGAGTAAATAAGTAATTCAAGTCAAAAAATTCACAGGAAAGAGGTGAGGGAGGTAGATGAAATCTTCCAGGGAAGAGCCAAAGCAAAGCATCTACAGGGGGTGGGTGGACGGGAACTTAATAATGGTTCCAGAACAGCCAGTGGTGGAAGTCAGGGCCCACAATATTCCCTGGATAATTGGACAGCAGAACCTATTTACCTCAGCATAGAGATGCCCTGATCTCAGGGAACTCATGGTCTAAGGCTTAGCCAGAAGACAGAAGACAAGTTTGGCAATGATGTAAGAAACCATCCCAGGCAGCAGCCCAGGCATCTGAAAAGGTGGGCTCCTGGTGGCCTAGAAAGATGAGGTCATGAAGTGCTCCTGGAGGAGGTAACAGAAGTTGGGCTTTGGGAGCTGACCTTGGCCTTGTACACTATGCTTCCTTACTCTTTGCCAGACGGTTGCACAGATTTCTGAAAGGTGGGCCAGCAAAGAGCAAAAAATCGTGTTCAGCACCACGGACAGCTCCCAGTGCGCCTGCCATCCCCAGGGTCCTGGCCCAGCCAGGGGAAGTAGCAACAGCCTCCCCACTGCATCCGCAGCTCTCTGACCCCTCTTCTCTCTCAGTCCTAGTGATCAGAAGCATCTCAAGTGATTCCTTAATGTCCCTGCACATTTTCAGTGGGGGACTCCTTGGTGACTGAAAAGGCTCTATTCAAAAAGACCCCAAAACACTCACATGTATCAAGCACTTACTTGGTGCTTTTAATGCATTACTTCATTTATTCCTCACACCAGCACTAAGGTGGCTGCTATTATCTGTATTTTTTTTTTTTTTTTTGCGGTATGTGGGCCTCTCACTGTTGTGGCCTCTCCCGTTGCGGAGCTCAGGCTCCGGACACGCAGGCCTAGCGGCCATGGCTCATGGGCTTAGCTGCTCCGCGGCATGTGGGATCTTCCCGGACCAGGGCACGAACCCGTGTCTCCTGCATCGGCAGGCAGATTCTCAACCACTGCGCCACCAGGGAAGCCCTATTATCTGTATTTTACAGATGATGACACTGAGGTTCAGAAAGAAGTATCTGCCCAAGACCACACAGCTAGTAAGGAGCAGACCCCTAATTCAGAAAGGTCTGTGGAACGCCAGAGTCTGACCTCTTGGGATTTTAGGCACCTCAGTGGGATGCGGGGAGGTGGACAAGCCTTTCTGGCACGTTTGCATCACACTATGGAGGTAGCCTACCACAGCAGGTACAGCCCCTGCTCCAGAGACAAGAGAGAAGAGAAGGTTGCAAAGAGGTTTCAAGGGGACTTATCTTCCTGATGCCAGGCCTTCTAAGGTACTTTCTGGGTGGGGAAACTAACACACCTCTCAAGTATTAAAAGCACCCCAGTCATCAGCAGTCAATCGGGCACAGTTGTACCCATCCTGTAGAAAGGAAAACTAAGGTCCACCAAGAGGGTTAACATTTCCAAAGCCTCAACCTGGAGGCCCAATGCTCCCCTGGCCCCCACTACCCCTAGAATCATTCATGAATAAATCCCACAATCCAGGCTACGCATCCATAGTGGCAGGTGGCAGGCCCTGGCAGGGAAGCAATGGATGGCCAGACTCGGGCATGCTGGAGTTGGCACAGCCCTGAATCAGAGGCCTTGGTCTCCCGAAAGCCAGATGACCCTCCGCATCCCAGTGTTCTCTAAGCTGAGAGGAAGTCCTAGCCAGCAAGCCACCAACTGGGCTCTGGAAGCCCTGTCCCTGGACCCCAGGTCTGTTCTCCCTCAATTCTGGACCTTATTTTCTAACTGGACCAATAGGTCCATCTAGGCAGGTGATGGCCTCTCAGCAGGAGGGAGTGGCCCGTGGGCCAGCTTTGGAGGAGCGGGGGGCCCACAGGCAGAAGGAAAGGGGTGGCAAAAAGCCCAACAGCCCATTATACAGATACCTGGAACATTTCATGGTCTGAGTGGAAGGTTATGGCCTCAAGGGAGCTGAGGGAAGAGAAGATAGAAGGCTCATGATCCTGAACTCGGAGACTCAAGGACCAGACCAAGGGGCCTCTCCTTCCCTGGAGGCTGAAGAGGATGTGAAGGGTGATAAAACAGAGGCAGAAGTGGAAGTCCCAGAATAGGGATGACTTCCTTTAGTTTCCTCTTGTCCATACCTGCCCATGCTTGCCTCCGAGCACATATACTCTCTCTCTCACACACACACACGAACACATTTTTGTATACACACTCTCATCTACGCACTCCTGTTAAATTTTGTCTTCATACACGCATCCATTTTCACACAGGCATACTTTCTTGCACACCCACTTGCATACATTTTGACACAAATGATATCCACTGGGAATGCTGTCAGCTGTAAGAAAGAGAATGTCTGGTTTTTGCCCATTAAGATCTTTTCCATCCTTCAACATTCACCTGAAGTGCTACCTCTTCTGGGTCTCCCCATCTTCTCACTGATGGAGCCACAGCCCAGCCTGGGCCCTGGCTCTGGATCTCCTAGAAAACTGTGGATTCCTTGAGGGCAGGAGCCTTGCCCCAGACACGCCTATGTCCCTGCAGTGCTGGTGGCAGGATGCGGGGGGTGGGGGGTGGGGTCCCCCGTGCTTTCTCCTGGGTGAGCAGCACACCCACGGCCCCATCTTGTACCCTTCCCTCTGTGCAGACGGCTCCCACTCAGACCGCTCCTAGCACCAGACTGCATTCCCACCTGCCACCTGGAGGGCCTGCTGGCCCCTCCACCCAACAAGTTCAAGGCTGAGCTCAGCATCTTTCTCCTCAAAACTGAATGGCACAGTCAGCATTTCAATCACCTGGGCTGGAAACCTCACAGCCATCCTCAGCTGCTTTCTCTTTCCTCCCACCCGCCCCTGCAGGCCCCCCAAGCAGTGGCCAAGTCTTGTCTGGCCTCTTCAATGACAGCTTCTGAATCGGTCCCCAACTGCTCTGTCCTAGATCAGTTCCTCACTACTCCTCACCTGGACCCTTGCCCCTGCTGCCCACCTGGTCTCAGCCTCCTCCCTCTTTCCCTCCAAACCACATGCTCTCTGGGTTATCTGGCCAAATAGCATTATGATTATGTCACTCCATGCTTGAACCCCCCTTTGGTAGACTCCCACTGACTACAGAAGAAGGTTCGAGTTCCTTGGTCTGGCACCCCCTGACCCCTCTTCCCTCTTCTCCCTTCCACTTCCTTCACAGGAGTCAACTGGACACCCAACTTTTGGCCCCATCTCCATCCACCTCCTGGTTCCTCCTCCTGAGAACCACCCCTACCTCTTGAACCCCCATCTTTTGAACTCCCTTCCCTCATCCAAAGCCCAGTTCAATTGCCTCCTTCTCCATGAGCTTTGCCTAACTGTGCAGTGTGTCTACGTTAGCAGTCGTCACAACCTGCCCCTTTCATCAGGTACCACTTAACTCTCCTTCTAGCCCCTCAACAAAGAAGCCAGGAGTCTTTTGTGTCTGAGAAATGGACGGGAGCTGGGAGCCTCACCCTCCATTCCAGGCCCAGCATAGAAAACTGCCCAAGCTGCTCATGAAGACGATGAGAACGGAGGAGGACAGCCATCAACATCTGCTGGGCACTTACTATTTGCCAGGCACTCACCTGAGTCCCTTATATAGACCATCTCATTTAATTCTCATAAAAACCCTATGAAGTAAATACTATGATTATGCCCATTTTGCAGTTGAGGAGACTGAGGCACAAGAAGTTGAGAAATTTGCTGTATATGGTGGATCAGGAATTCAAACCCAAACAGCCTGGTGACTCCAGAGTCCCACTTCTAACCACACTATACAAATATAAACCTGGTTGGTAGTATTTTCTCTCTCCCAAACCCTGTGCTTACTCCTACTCCACCTCTCCCTCCCAAACCTGTCTCCTGAGCTCTCTTCCACGGCATCTTCAACCCCAACTTCTTCACTCCCTAGCCCATCTGTTTTTTCCCTGAAGTGAACTTTACTTGTGTCACTCTCCCAAACCCCAGAGGGTGGAGTGAGCACCCTCCCCCCTCCACACCGATGCCCCTTCCCGTCTGTGGTAGGAATGTCTACGAGATCCTTTGAGCGTCCTGTCATTTGCTGCCCATCTTTCCAGCATCCATCTGCCACCCTCGGGGACCCTGGTGATGCTGGCACCTGGTTCACAGCCTTCTGTCCCACTCCGAATCCTGCCATCATCGTGGGTGACTTCTACTCCTTCTCAGCAGCCCAACAATAAACACCCAGCCTCCCAGTGGCTTGAAGTCCTGCCTCCAGTGTCTTCACTCCAGTCCATTCCAAGAGCACACCCTGGATCGGGTCTCTATCTCCAGTTGGTACACCTCTAGTCTCAATGCTCTCTCTCACCCTAACCTCCTTTCCTTCCAGCTCTTTTATCCAATCATGCTAAGTCTACTCTTTAGTGTCCCAGGAGCCTGAAGTTGGCTGACCCTCTAATTCTCCCAGGAGAACCCTCCTGCCTCCTCCCGTCACCCCCAGGCATAAGGGTCCTGCTCATCAGCCTCTCTCGCCCCGTCCTTCTGGCACCCGCTTCACCAGATCACAATCCTAGCTCAGAACCAACATCAGCTCTTTTCCTGTTTACATGGGGGGCTGTGCAGAAAACCTCAGACCTCAGACCAGTCCTACTAAACACCAAGTGCCTTAGTTCCTTGTGCCTCTATTTCCTCATCAAGGTTTCCATGCTCAGCTGGGCCCTCACCTCTACCAGCCCATCCTCCAGGAGACCCTAACGACCTTTCCCACCCATCTCCCACAGCAGCTTTTCCAAATTATCTCCTCTCTCCTCAAAGCTCTGAAACTACCACTTCCCCTCTCCCTCCCAGCAGATAACACCACTTCTACTTCACAGAGAAAACACAAGCCCCCAGAATGTCCCCATCCTCTTCCCACCACCAGACTACTCCCTTGCTTGTCTCTTCCTCACCACTTTTCCCTTCCCCAGTCACAAGGGAATCAGTGACTCTTCCACCTGCCCTCCTGACACTGTTCCCTTTTTCCTCCCCAGGAAGCTTTATCTACAGGTTATCCTCTCTCTCGCCCGTATCTTCAATCTCCCTCTCTACTCATCCTTTTCCATCAGCTTTTAAGCTCTCTGCACTTAAAAAAAAATAAAATCTCTCCCGAAGCCCTACTGTCTTATCTCTTCTCCGCTCAGAACCAAGCTTCCTGAAAGACGTGTCGCCATCCCCACTCTCTCACTTCCACGTCCGTCCCCAACATGCCTCTCAACCCTCCAGCAACACTGCCGATGCACACGTCCTGCTGCAAAATCCCAAGGACACTTTCCGGTCTGTTTCCATCTTGACCCTCTGCATCATCTGATGCTGTGCACCATATCTGCTGAGACACCCTGCTCCGCTGGCTCTTCTCTGTTCTGCCTCTCCTTTCCCTCCCGTTGCAGGAGCTCCTCTTCCCCTGCATGACCTTTAAATGTTTTTGTTCCTGTGGGCCCCCACCTCCTCTCTCTCCTTACTCTCTCCCTGGGTGACCTCACCAACTCCCAAGGCTTCATTATTCCACTGGCTTCCAGACCAGACCTCTCCCTTGAGCCCCATAGCCATGTGTTCACTTGCTGACTACACATCTACACCTCGATGTCCCATGGGAACTTCACTCTTGACATAGCCAGATATAACTTAGCAGCTTCCCCCATAGACTTGGGCTTCCAGCATGTGATAGCACCAGCCATCCAAATGCTTAGCCTAGAAACCTGGGGATTATCCTCGACTCTCCCATCTCGCTTACCCTCCAACACTCAGTCATGCGGGATCCGGCATGGCTCATCAACTCACCACCTGGCTTACTTCAGCAGCTTCCTAACTGGGCTTCTGCCTCTCCCAGGACCCCACAGACCTCAGGGTCCAGGGTAGGGTCCACAACCTCTCCACGCTTTGCCAAGCCCAAAGTCCTTCCACACTCCCAGCTAAAATCCAAGATCCTCACTGTCTTTCCTGGGCACTTCCTGATCTGGACTCGGTGTCCTCTCTTGCCTTGATTCTCGCCATGCCTCCCCTGTGTGAGATGCTCTGCTCCAGACACACTCAGCAGCTTTCAGTGCCCCAGACACACCGCACTTCCCTTCTCCTCTGGGCTTTCCTACATACTGTCATCTGCCTGGAGCTCTCCTCCCCACCCCTGCTCACCCCAGGCCACTTGGTTCAGAGGAGCCGTCACTTCTCCTGGGAGGCCACCTTTGTCTCCTAGGAAATCTGGCTACGTACCACTTGTTCGTGCTGCCCCAGCATAGTGTTTGTCACACTGTGATGGAATTGCATGTTTGTCTATCTTGTGGCCACTTGACTCTTTGAACTTGCCACAGTGCTTTTTATGAGGTAGGTCCAAAAAAGGTCCAAAAAACATGGGAATGGGTGGAAGAGTGAATAAATGAATGACTGAATGAATCCCTTGGGAGCCAAAGGCTGAGTGGCAGGAGGCCCAGGAGAAGCTACACAAAATGGACAGCCCTCTGACACCCCAGCTCCCTCCCACAAGGCTTTCACAGGCCTCCGATGATCAGGGAGGAATTTATCCCATCCGAACACCCAAGGCACGAAGACTTCCAGCAACATCCACTAGCAAATGGCCCCCACCTGGTGAAGATGATGGTGGGAAAGCCACAGAGGAGGGAGGAGGTGGAAGGGGGCGGCGGGGGGAGGTAGATGAACAAGAGACAGGCCAGGAGAATCATGGGGTTGGGGTTCTGACACAGTGGGATGACAGGGGGCTGGTGGGGGGACACTGAGGTTACAGACGTCAACAGAGGCCATGAGTGTATTTCCAGCCTGACCAGCACAGGCCCACGGTGACACAACACACTAAGCTCCCTCTGTTACAGGCATGTCCCCTCTCTGGGGACTTTGAGGATTCTCCCTTCTCTCCAATAGGCTTGGCCCAGAGATCCAGGAGGTGGGGGGTAGGGGAGGGCAAGAGGAGGCAGCTCCACTTCTCCCCTAGAATCTCCCGACATCATCCCCACCTTGTGGACCCAGGATGAGTCCCATCTCCCCAAACCTGCTGTGTGCTCCCCAAGAGCAGAAATGACTTCTCTTCCTTTTCCAAGATGTAAACGAAGAGCTGGGGCTGGAGGGGGAGGAGTGGCAGTCCTCAGCAAAATTGTCTTATTGTTAAATAAATGGGTGGATTAAAGGCTGCTGGGGGGAGGGGTGGTGGAGACTGGCAAAAATAAAAATAAAAAAGAATACACTAAAATGTTAACACTGATATTTCTAAGTAATGGGATTACGGGTGATTTTTGTTTTCTCCATTACACCTTTATATTCTAAATTCCCCATAATGGGCAAATATTACCTTTTAATCAGAAAAATAAATCCACCAGTAACCACCGACCAGTGTCCCATGCTGTAAAGAGTCTTCTAACGTGTGTCAGGGGAGAGACACACACGGGTCCCCGGGGAACTCCCAGGCGGCCCGTGCAGACAAAGGTGCTGTCCGACGCGAGGGCAGGAAGAGCAGATTTCCCGGAGGCGCTTAAGGAGGAGGAGACAGAGGGAGGCCATTTGAAGGGCAGGTGTAATAGGCAAAGGAGACCACGTGCCTGCCCACAAAACCCACGTGGGAACGCACACACGTGGGCCACCTTCCTTGCCCTCCCTCCCTCACAATCAATAAAGCTACTGGGAAGCGTCGACCAGCCCCTCCCCGCCCCTCTGCGTCCAGGTTCTCCTGCACCTTTCTCGGAGGCAGCGCTGCGGCCCCGCCCCCTCCCCACGCTCCACCCACCCGAGGGGGGCGGGGCTCAGGAGTCTGGCATTTTAGCCTCCCCGCCCCCTCACGCTGGAAAGCTCTGCTTTCCACCGCCCTCCGCTCGCGCCTCTGAGGAGAATAAACGCCCACCACCCCCCTCACTGTTCCTCCCCGACTCTGGGGTCTCGTCTCCCCCCTACAGCAGATGAATGGCTGTCTGCCTCCCACCCCCGCCTGGCCAATAGGGCTCTATTTTTAACCCACCTCAAAAATCTCTAACTCAAAATCACTGTGCTCCCAGGTAGCTGCTCCCTCGGCCGCCTGAAGCGGGCCTGAAGCGGCCTCCCAAACAGATTCAAAGCCAAGAGCATCCAGCTAGCGCTGGGTTTATGGGTGGGTGGTTGGGATTTTGGCGTATCTTTAGGTTCTCACTTTTCTGTAAGGATGACCTATTACCGGAATAACAAAATTTGGTTTTGTTTCTGTTTTTGAAGACCCAAACAAAATGACCCTTTACCCCTGCCTCTTCCCTGGTCAGTCACCGTCCTGGGCTGAGGCCCTAGTCCCTCAACGTGAGGGCTAGTCTCGGCCATTCCCCAAGGAAAAGGTGAGCTGTGTGAGAGCTGGAACTGCCAGAATCTTCCCTTCCCCTTCTGTGATCTTTCAGTCATGTAGCACAGTGCTTCTTCAAACTGTAATCTGCACACAAATCACCGGGGGATCTTAACCAAGATGCAGACTCGGATTCTCTGGGTGTGGGGTGAGGGCTGACACCTGTATTGCTAACAGGCTCCCAGGTGATGTTGAGGCTGCTGGTCCAGGGACCACAGTTGGAGTAGCTAAGCTGTAGCAGACAGTACAGTGGTTAAGCACTCTAGTGTTTGAACACCTGGCTGTGTGGCCTTGGACAAATCACTTAACCTCCCTGAAATCTGCTTTCTTTTTTTTTCACTTCCCATTTTCTTTTATTTATACAAAACAATTGTTTTAAATAGAATTAAAAAACCCCTCCAAGCACCAGTGTCTGTCTCTGGTTTCCACCACCACTTCCCCACACACACCCCCTCATGGACACAGCTTGGGGGTACTTGGAGGGGCAGGGAAATGTTTGGGGTTTGTGACGTGACCAAGGCACTGTTCTGGAAACAGACACAATGATAGGTCCCTGTTTCAAGTTGGGCAAAGGAGGCGATAATGAAACCCTCTAACACAAAAAGTTACAACAGGGATGGCAGAAAAAACAAAAACAAAAAAAGGGAAGGAAAAATAAGACCGAAAACAAAAAATTAAAAAAACCTTCAATATGAAGGCAGCAGATGGGGGAGGGGCACTTACAAGGGAAAACCGAGTTCGGTGGAGACAGCAGCATCCAAGTCCAATGATTTTGTCACTGGGCCATGATGCCCCTTCCCGCCTCCCGAGCTCGCAGGCTATTCCCCCCTTCTATTTGGTCTGCAGAGATGCCCTTCAAGGTGAGGAGGGGCACCTGGGGGCTCTAATTGGGGATCAGAGGGAGGCCGTGGGGATTGTGCCCAACCAGCCGGGGATGCTGGCAGAATCCGTGCACTGCTTTTCCTCTAGTCACACCCAGTCCCGAGGAAAGGGCTCCCACACCCTCAATTTGGGGTACCCTGCCTGGGGAGTGTGTGATTTCTACAACCCCATATGGCAGAATCTCCAAATCCCTTCTCTCCAAATTGCCAGCTCCTCAACCCCATGGTTCAAAGTGCAATCCAGTGGGGCGCGGGGATGGGAGCCTTCAATCTGTTTTCTCATGTACCAAATGAGTATATTAATCCCACCCCACAGGATTCTGAGAGAATTCAGTGAGATAATAATATGCTACACAATGCAAATACTCAGTACATACTGGCCGTTATCATCATTATTATTATTCTTGTAACCACTAAGATGCAGGTCCTGGTCTGAGGACTATGGCGTATGGACTGGTCCCACGTCAAGGAGCCCTCGGTCTTGGGGGGTGGGGGGCAGCATGGCTTCTTGGGCACAAAAGCCCCAAAGAGGAGGGGGCCTGAGAGTGCCCACTGGTCAGGAAGTTTGGTGTTGTGGTTGCAGGAAGGAGGTCCCTGCTACACAGCAGAAGGAAGCTAGGCCAGGGGCCCAAGTGTCTTGGGTTCTACCCATCTCAGTCTCTTAACTTGCTGTGTGCCCTTGAACAATGCCCTGCCTCTCACAATCCCTGCCTCAGTGTCCCCATTGGTACAATGAGAGGATGGAGCCAGACAATCTCTAAAGACACGCCGATTCCATGGATCTCTGCAGTGCAGAGGCTAAAGAGGCCAGCCAAGGGCAGCTGGCCAGATGGAAAGCTTGCTGAGAGAAAAGTGCACATCTCAGAAAACCAAGACACCCCCTCCCCCAACCCAATACTGATCTGAAGAAAAGATGGGGTCATATTGAATGCCAGACTGAGTAGTCAGGACTCTTCTGGGGACATGGGGATCCATGAAGGCTGCAGAGGAAGAGCTCCTCAGGGAAAGGATTTTTAACTGCACCTTCTCAATGGCACAGCTGAGCACAGGCCTGGCCATAAGGAACACCAAGACGTCAACCCATTGCTTCTCCCATGGTCTTAGACCTCCTCTGGAGACTCTAAATCTGTGCACTCACAGAGACACACTAGCATAAAAGTGTACACACACACACACACACACACACACACACATCAAACTATACAGCAGAGGTCACCTGCTCTACAGCCACCCGGAACTTCCAGGATGCTGTGTTCCCTCAGGCTAGCGGCCTAACCTCTCTGAGCTTCACTCAGCTGACAAGACTATTGGGGAAAACTGTGGAGGGGACCAGCAATTGGAGAATCTCCACCTGGGCTTATAAGAAACAAAAAAGGCTCTCCCCACTTAGGAGAATGAAGCAAAAATGGAATATTGCTGTGGAGTAGCAGGTGAGCACAAGCTCAGGGGAAATTAGGTAGGAGAGCTCACCTGCTCCTGCGGGAAGGGCGCGCTCCTGTGAAGGAGGAAACGGGATGCGTTTGGGGCAGAACTCCCTAAGGCCAAGCAGCACTGGTGCCGCCCAGGGCTAATGAGGACACCAGGGGAGGGCTGTCCCATAGAAGGTGGCTAAATATTGGCTCTGGGAGGGTCTCTACGTGGCCCTCTTGTTAGGCTCTGGGTTTCCTGGGAGTGCCTGGGCTCTGGGGACACGAGCTGGACAGGATTCCACCTTCCCTCCAGGAAAACACAGTCTTGACAAGGACATTAAGCAAGGGGCATGTTCCCTGGGGTCCCTCCAGCCCCAGAGTTTTATGGTTCTCTTTGCTAACAACCCGCAAGGAAGAAAAGGGAACGACTCCCTGTGGAGGGGCCCATCATGAATGGCTTGGATGTATTTCACTCCCAGGCTCTGGGGAGCACTGAAGGGCTATGGTGAATGCAATGCAGTCAGAGAACCGCAGACTGTTAGCGCAGAAGGGGCCCTACGGGTGCCAGCTCATTGGCTCCTAAAGTGACAGAAGCAGAATCGCCTGGGTGCTCCCCAAACTTATACCCACCCGGGGCCTCACCCACGGAGACCCAGGCATCCATAATTGCATAAAACTCCCAGGTGACTCTACAGCCACCAATTTCGGATTTGGGGTCATGCTAAAACCCAATCTCTGGTCCCATTTTCAGATGAGGAAAGCAAGGCCAGGGTGGTGAGGGGTCAGCTCAGCCCACAGAGCTGGATGGGGCAGAACCAAGTCTTCAACTGGCCTTTTACTCACAGCCAGCCCCCTCGGCTCTGTCAGCAGAAGCTTCAGCACAACATGGCAGGAGGATTACTGCTCAGAGCGTCTGGGACAGGATGGACAGCTTGCCACATTTCCTTCCCCTGCCAATTCCAAAGGTGATGGTCCTGCTGGTCCTCCCCTTGGACTCTTCCAACCATAGATGTCCAGTGTGACCTGTGGTCTCCATGGATCCTCACATCTAAACTCTTCCAAGGCCAGGTTGGAGCTTCCAGGAGGAGAGAGTGGCCCCCTACAAGAGGTGGCTGGGAGGAGGGAGTGGGTGGGGGCCTTTGCCCAGGGAACAAAGAAAGCCTGATCTCCACTCCCACAGGGGTTAATGGGTTACAGCATAAGCACACAACATGCTAGGGAACCCCCAGCCCTGAGCCCCAGGATAGGGGCTGGCAGAAACTCTGCAGAGAAAGGTCAGGAGGTAAGGAATCCCCCACCCACTCTGGGAGCACAGGGGCCCCGTAAATCCAAGATCACGGCTGGATGGGCCTCGGCAGAGTCTCAGGAATGAGGGAGGGAGATTCTCGTCAGCTCTACATGTCAGCGGTGCCGTCCCTGCCCTGCTGGCTCAATGTGTACAATGGGGTCAGGATTACGGGTTCAATACCTATTTGGCCAATTAGTTTTGCACCCTTCTCAGCCTCAGACTGAGCCCTGACGCTGGACACTGAGAGAGGAAAGGACTTTGCTGAGGTCACACTGCAGAACAGGATGAGGGTCAGGAGGGTAAACTCAGCGTGGGAGGGGTGGACAGTTACAAGCTGGGAATACTGGGATGAGAGGTCCAGTGCTCCAGGATGGGCCAGCCCCGATGTTGTATGAGGACAGGCCACAGCTGCAGAGTCTCCCCTGCTGGACCAAGTTTCTCCTAAAAGTTGCCAGTGGCATTGATGAGACCTGAGGGTGAGGGTCTTTCCTGTCCCTGGGAAAGGGGATAAGTGCCCCATATCATATCTGATAATTTGTAGGTGGGAGAAGCCCATGGCTGGGTTTGGCATCAAGTGATCAGGGACTCGGGTTAATCATTGACAGGGGCTGCTCCAGCCTGCGATGGGGAACCACAGGGTAATTACGTCTGGGATCCAGACCACACACTCAGTGACATTATTGCAGTGGTAACACCTGCCTTCTGGGCCTAGGATTGCAGAAGAAGGAAGTCTTCTCAGAGGTTGTACAGCCGGGGCCAGGGCTTGGGAGAGCTCCCCTGGGCTTCAAGGACCCAGGGTGAGAGGCCAGAGAGAGACGCATACAAACACATACACACACACACACACACACACACACACACGTACTCAGGCAGCATCAGGGACAAGACCGGGGGCCGTGGGGTCAGAGTCCTCAAGGGCAGAGCTTAAGGAGTGCAGGTCCGAAACGGCAGGTTCTGAGCAATCTGAGTAATCCTCAGTGTCTGCCAACACCCACCCAAGCCAGGCGGCTCAAGCTTCCAGACACTCGCCTCCAAGAAAAGTGTGAAGAATGGTTCTCTCTCTCCTTCAGATCCAGCTCAGCTCTGCTTCCTCCAGAAGCCTTCCCTGACCATCAGTCCAAACTGGTCTACCTCTTGTCTGCCCTCCCCCTAATCAGACTGGGGGACCCTAAGAGGAGCTGAAGTCCTACTCTCCTCTTTGCCAGGTGGGGAGTGACCCCCATCATAATGGGTGAAAACAGTCTTGGAATGCAGTGTCTGGTCTCCCAAAGGGCACGACCTCCCTTAGCCTGCCCCTCCCCAAGCCCAGAAGATAATGTATTAGCCAGCCCTGTATTATGTATTAATTTCTGAAAGCCTCGTTCGTGCAGACATAACACATCCACCCACACGGGTAAATGCTTAGACAGACACAAAATCATCAGCAGCCAATTATCAGGCCCCCACGGCTGTGGTGAGCAGACTGGAGGCCCCACTGCTTGCTCTGCAATTTGTGGGAGCCCAGAGCTGGGGGAGCAATGGGGAGTAGAGAGTCCCTCTACCAAGCCAGCACACCTCTCTGCCCAACCCCTAGCGCCACTCTGCAGGAGCCACAAGCTGGCTGCCTGGCTGGAAAGCCAGACACAGCCCCAAACAGAAAGAGA
Organism: Kogia breviceps; assembly: GCF_026419965.1. NCBI lineage: Eukaryota > Metazoa > Chordata > Mammalia > Artiodactyla > Physeteridae > Kogia > Kogia breviceps. The sequence goes on from NC_081312.1 coordinate 100,865,010, forward strand.
CCACAGCAGGGCATGAGTGGTCACGTGTGAGATTTGGTGGCTCCGGTGTTGGTAGCGGTGGCACCGCTGTGTATTTACAATTTGTACTTTACCTCCCTGAGAAGACCAAAGGCAGCCGGCTGGGATGCTAAGAGGTGTAGGAGCTCAGGGAGCTTAAAGGAAGGGAGGGCTTCCTGAGTGGGGGGGCATAGGATGGAGTGGGCAACATGGCCACCCTGCCCCCAGCCCTGGTGCCTCAGGGAGGCACAAGGCTTGGCTCAAAGCTTTTGTTCAAGGGCTCCAGTTCCTGACCTCAGACCAAGGCCTTATCTTGGTCCCAGGCTGAACTCTGATCCTGAGCATAGACTGAGTCTCGGCCCTGGACACACACTGAGCCCTAAACCAGAGACTGACTCCAGTTCCTTACTTCTCTGATAGATGTAATGAACAGACCACATGACCACCTACTTCTCTGGTGGAGAGAACACAGATACCACTGACTATTTGTTCCCTTCCCCTTTAAACCCCAAACACTCCTATCGAGGAACAGGTGTGTCAATGGCATCTGGATGTGGCTCCAAAATCCCAAAGCTCTCCATGCCAGCCAGGACATGCCGCGGTGTCGGGGGGGCAGGTGAACAAGCATCCTGATCCGGATCCCCAGGAGCAGCAGCCCTAGAGTTGGGGGTTAGGACAGGCATGTCTCAGCCTCCAGATGCTGCATTCTCGGGTATGGAAAGACTCCCTTCTCATTGATGAGCTTAAATTAAGACAGGACCCTGAAAACACCTAACACTTCAAAATTCAGGCATGGGGCTGGGGAGACAAGAAAAAGCTCCAGGGATGAGACCATTCAGGAGAAGCCTTCTCTGGACCCCTCTGGCTGGAGGTGGAGTAGACTGTGGAGCCTTAAGACCTTTGAGCCATATGTTACATAACCCTCTTGGGTTCTGGTTTCATCTCTGACTTGGACTTACTCTCTGACCTTAGGCCAGTCACCTTCCCTCTCTGGTGCTCTGCTCCCCATGTATAAAATAAAAGCTTTAGGCCAGGAGCTTTGCCAAGCCCTGTCCAGATCTGGTATTCTGAGACCTGTTAAATTTCCCGTGCCCGCTGAGCCCCTCCACACAGATAATAAGTGTGCAGCGTTATCTGCAATGTTTTCATTCTCAGGAGAATGTTTTCTTGAACTAATTTGGTAATTTAGCTTTTAAAAGCTAACACACACACACACACACACACACACACACACACACACACACACACACACACACACACACACAAAAGAAAGAAAGAAAGAAAAGAAAGAAGGAACAGAGAGAAAGGACAAGTATGAGTTTTGAGTCCTAGAGAACAGGTTCAAATTCCAGTTCTGGTGTTTCATAGCTGTGTGATTTCGGGCAAATCTTTTTTTGTTGTTTTTTCCCATCAGAGCCTCAGTTTCCTTATCTGTAAACTGGGGATAATAGAACCTATTTTTTGAGCCACTATGAAGAATAAATAAAACATGAGAAAAGAAGCTCCTAGAACAGTCTGGCACATGGTAATGGTTCATAAATGGTGGTTATTGATCTGTGAGTCCACCTGGCTTTAGTCTCTATTGGTTTGAGCCACTGTTTGGTTTCATCACTCAGAAGCCTAAGGGGTCAGGCAGCTAAATGTGCAGGTGTGGCATGGCCAGAGACCACAGGGACAGGTGGGGACTGTGGGCAACTGGAGAGCAAAAGCCAGTTTAAAGCCTCTAGTGTGCTCCAGCTCCCTGCTGCGGGTGGCACTGTGGGGCCAGAGCTGCCAGAGTTTCCAATTTTTCAAGAAAAGCTAGAAAGCCAAATTTTTGTCTTACATCTTTCTGTTTTAAACATTGCCTCAGACGTGTTATGACACACTATGCTGGCCAAAGAGAACACATCTGGGTACTGTATTTGGTCCACAGGATGCTGCTTGGCAACCTCTGGTGTAAGTACTGCTGTCCCATCTTGAGTGCCCTCGGTGACGGGGAGCTCACCACCTCTCTGTGCCACCCCCCCACCCCTGCTCTGGGCAGGTGCTGATGATAAGAGAGTGTCTCTGAGTGGCCTCCTAGGCTCTGGGATCGCAGATTTCCAGGGCCCTGGCAATGCTTTCTCAGTAAAGCCTGGCTGGCAGAGAACATCCTCTCTGAAGCCAAGGCAGTGCCCCTGCCCTCTCCACAGCCTGCTCTGGCTGGGAAATGTGGATTCTTCAACATCCCCTGGGCCCAAGCAGGACCGCCTGGCTGGCCTCCGTAGCCCTTCTATTAATTAGCAACTGGAAACAGCAGCTTCGTGAGAGCCCTTGAGCCAAGAGGTGTGCGTGTGCTGGAGCTGGCCGCCTCCTCAGTTACATGACAAGTCCCCCGGGGACTGGGGCTGGACCTTCTGCTCTGGGTGAACTCCCCCGCGGTGGCCAGTGTTGTGGCAGGCACAAGGGCCACTCTAGCTGCTATGACACTTGTCAACCCTGTCATCTGTATGTAGACTGATGCCTTCCAGGCTGGGCAGGGGCAGAGAGAAGTGACAGGCAAGCCCAGCCCACAGGGGGACTGCTAGGCATAGTCTGGGCTGGGGGAGGGGGCATTAAGATTCAGACACCTCCCCCTCCCCACCACGACCTCAAGGTGCTAAGGTGGCTGCTCCCACGGGATGCCTCTGTCCTCCTCCCAGCCAGCCACTGTCAGAGCCCCCTCACACCAGCTCTCCTGCCCAGCCCCTCTGGACTCTCTCACTGACAACATCTGTTCCTTCCCAGAAATCTCAGTGCAGAACAGCAGTCACTGCACTCCCTGCCACTTCTCCAGCCGGCTGCCCCTCTGGCCCTTTGAATGGGAGAGAAGCTGCAAAAGCAGTGGGACAGGATGCATTGAGGGCCCTCTGGCCCCCTGGCCTCCTCCTTCTCACCCCATCGCAACAGCCAGCATCCAGGACCGGCAGTGTCCAAGCAACATTGCGGGAAGGGAGGAAGGCCGACTCCCCCAAGTTTGCGCCGACCTCTGTGGCTGAGAGCCGTTCGTCCCAGTTCACAGGACTCACCCTGCCGTGCTTTTGCTAGAGGCCGAGAGGAGAAGGCAGGGTCTCTGGCCTCCGGGAACTCTGTCAGGGAGCCCAGGCTAAGAGTGGAACACATGGTCTGAACCTCAGTACTCCAAGCATGGCTCTGGGCTGGGCACCAGCAGCATCACCTGGGCGCTTATAGGAAGGCAGAATCTCAGACCCCACCCCCGACCTTATGAGTCAGAATCTGTATTTTAACAGATCCCCAGGTGAGCTGGACGACATGACACTGTGAGAAACACTGCATTGTAACAAACACAGAGCTCCATCCTAATGCCATGCAATGGGCAGGGATGGAGAGATGGACAATGGTGGCTGCAGTGGCCTGAGAGGGCATCCCAGACGACCCGGGGGCCCTAAAGCATGGCAGAGGAGGACACATGGAAGGCAGACAGCCCAGCACTGTGTAAGACAGGCCACTTGACAGCCCAAAGCCTCATGGCTCACAGCAGCGAGGGGAACAGATGGAGTAGGGCTGGGCAGGGGAGAGGCCCCCCAGCCTCATCATGCAGTGTCCAGACCAGGAACTGAAGCCTTGCAACGGGGAGAGAACCTGGAGCCCAGGCCTTTCCACCCAGGCAGTATAAGGGTCCTGGCCCTCTGGCCCCACCGGGTTTCTGTGCATCTGGCATCCCAGGAGCACCTCGGCCCCGAGCCGGATGCCGGCCTTCGCGGCACATCCTTCACCTGCTCCAGTCTTAGCAGGTTGAGCACGTCCTCATCACTGGAGAATCCTGCTGCCCACCGTGCCAGCTGACAGCACCGCCCAGGCAGCTCACCTTGGAATTCCCCTCTGCACCAAGGCGCCCTTCCCCCTCCCCTAGCACCACAGGGGCCTGCAGCACCTTTTTGGCCTGGCTTTTCACAAGGATAGCAGAAGCGCATTCCCGGGCAATGCCCCCAGGAAGGCCCCAGAACCGCCCAGACCCAGAGCCGGCTGCTGCCTTCTTCCTCCTCACCACCTACCCGAACAGCCCCTCTCATGGCTGAAAGGGAAAGAGATGGGCATGGCACTGAGGAAACAGAAAAGTAACTAGTCCCCCAGCAGAGCACCTTTCCTTCTCCAGGCATCGAACTCTGCCCCCTGTTTTCATTTCCATCCTGCAGGCAATGGGAAGCCCAAGCCTCAGACTACAGGGCCCCAGGGAAGGCTCTGGGAGGCTAGCACCTGCCCCTCCCAGGCCAGGACTCTCTTCTGGGATAGCCCAGAGTGGGGTTCACAACCTAGATGGCTTTCAACTTAGGGGTTCCACAGACGCCAGAAATTGAGTGTCATATTGAGTGTGTCTGGATACGTGTATCTTTCTGGATAGAGACTCTGTAGTTTCCAGCAGGTTCTCAGTTAGTTTTCTGACGCAGATTCAGAACGACTGGCCTGAGCCAAGGTCAGAAGCCCATCTGGTCTGCTCAGAACTAAGGGAAGGGAGCAGTGAGGGCAGGGCGGTGTGGTTCACGGCTGCATCACTGGTCTCTGACAGTGCACCTCACCTCCACCAGGTGACCACAGTTGGACAAGTTGTGTCTGACATTGCCATAGGCAACAGGATTCCCATTTTTCTAGATGGGAAAACTGAGGCTCAGAGAAGGCTCATAACCCAAGCAGGGCCCCATAGCAGACAGAGCTGGGAAGTGATGTGAGGTGGGCAACAGCAGTGCCTGGGGCCATGGACCAGCACAGGAAGTTAGTTTTAGGCCAACGCTGGGACCTACCGAGCCACTGGCCCAGTTTCCATGATTTCGGAGCCCAGCTGTTTCTGTCCCCAAGTAAAGGACCCTCTAGGGCCCTCTCAGAAGCTTCAGAAGGCTCAGGCTAGGAAAGGGAAGGGGGAGAGGGATAGGCAGGGTCAAGCTTCTGCCTGCTTCCACTCTCAAGGCCAAGCTAGAGTTTGGGGCACAGGAGTAGCCCTAGAGCTGACATCCCACAGAGGGACTTCCCTGCCAGCCGCCATGTCCACCCCACAGCCCCAAGATACCTGCTCAGACACCTAGATGTCACATACCCAGGACAAACCCCTGAGCCTGATGCTTGAAAGCCTGACCAGCTTCTGGGAACAAAACCTGATACATCTTCACTGGGGGTCCCCACTCCTTTTCTCTCCTCTTGGAAAATCAAGATCACACAGATACTATTTTTTTATTTGTTCCAGGTTCCCATCACCAAGCTCGGCTTCTAGGACATGCCTCATGTGGAAGGAAGGACCCGCCCAGGACCAAAGAGCCCAACCAGCCTTGGGCAGGAGTCTGGGGACCAATATCCTGAGGGGCTGCACGTTCTGACCTCTTCCCTTACCAAACCCTAAATACAGGTCCAAAAGGCAAATGTGGAGTGGAAGGGGAAGGGAGGCCAGACAAGCTGGTGAGCCTGGAGGAGCCATGGGGGTAGCCAGGGCAGGGCGTGTGTGCGTCAGGGGGCAGTGAGGAGAAGCAGGGGCAGCCAAGGAAAGTCTATTATATACATGGCCCAAGTTACGTGGGTCCCTCAGAGTGTAGCCCAGTCCAGCACTTGGAAAAGGCACCCAACCTTCCCCTCCCCAAGAACAGGAGATGCCAGAAGCAACCCATGACAGCAAGCCCTGAACTCCAAACCGCAAACTCAATCTATCATGGTTTGCTGGTGATTCTTTATTAAACCAGTTCTGTTGGATCAATGCTTCCTGCCCATGAAAATGATGAATAAATCCTCAACTGGCCTGAGCAATGCTTGCAGAAGCTTTTGTGAAGCCCAAGCTGGACGGTGGGGGTTGGCTCCACACAGAGGCCAAAGGCTAGTGGCTGAAACTTGAGGGACTGAGCCTTAGGGTGCTGGGTTGGCTGGGGGGAGGGGGAGGCGGGGAGGTGAGGCTGTGTTGAGTTGGTGGGTTTTCTAAGCTTAGAAGACTTGGCCAAGTCCTTGCCTCTTTGACCTTGTGAGGATGAGACCAGCTGTTTTGGCCTAGAGGCATGACCACAGCCCCTCCACACACCACAGACAGTCTTTCTTGGATTTCTTCTGTTACACCTCACCCAGCATCAGGCTGCATACAGAAGGTGTATGCTTCCAGCTACCAGTTCCTGTTGCTTGTTGCACAAACCCAGATTCAAAGCCCAGTCTGACCCTTTTTCTGTTGCCCGCAGCCACACCTTCCTATCCCTACCACCCTCCCCTCTGCCATGTCCCGGGTGGCCTGCAGTTAGTAGGAGATTCTGCAGCAAGGGGACTGCAGACAGACATGCCAAGATAGGCAGAGTAAGATCAGCAAGGTGGGAGAGGTTCCCATAGATGCAATCAGCCGGGCCCCAGCCCTTCACCATCCGGGGTAAGGGGCAACTGGGAGGGCAAGGGCCAGTTCCCAGAAGGTGCTTGATCCATGCCTGTTGTCGATGGAAGCTAGGCATGCCTGGGATTGGCCTCTTGCAGCCTCCCACCCCAGGCAATGAGGTTGGTGGTGAGAACCCTGAACAGAGGCTTTCAGACAACAAAGCCAGAGGGGAGCTGAGTGAAGGGAGGTTGATATTGACATGGCCTACCTGCCATCACGACCAGGGAGTTCAGAGAGAGGAGGAGCCCAGGACACCCCCAGGGGGTGCAGGAGACAACAGCGCCTGCCCACTCCTCCCTAGCTCAGGCTGGGATCCTCAGGTCCTAGTGCTGACCAGAGAGGAGGTCACACTTTAGGAACCTGGCACCGGGAACCAGCCACAGTTCCTCATGAGAGGGTCTCACATCGGCTCACACACCTTGAGGACTGTGGCTGTCTGTTTGGTCTGTCCTCTGGCCCCCCTATGCCCTCTGGGAATGGGAACCCTGGATATTAGGGTTAGGCAGAGCAACCTGTCAAAAAAGGAAAAGGTAGGGGCCCTCCATTCACCACCTATTTTAAGCCCTTGAGTGTTGCCTGACTGGTCATTCCCAGCACCAGAAATCTCTCTCATTGGATGGAAAACGGCTTTGCTCTCATTACAAACCTAGCTTCCCTGAAGTTTGCAAAGAGGGCTCTGGGTTGGCAAAATGCTCATTTGTATTGGCAGGCAAGCAGGGTAGGCAGGGAAGAGAGCTAAATAGGGGGCAGGGCCCAGAGAGAGAGAGAGGATGAATCAAACCCAGCTCAAAAGCGTAAACATTTTTCAGACCCTCACTTCAATCCTGTGTATCAGAAAAGCCCAGAGAGGCACTGAGGGACCCCAAGATCTTGATTAGGGTCGAGGCATCCCTGATCCCAACTGCAGAGGCAATCACCAATATCTCTTTTTGCACAGATACCCCCACAGGCCCCAAGTGGTATCTGCTTTTCAGTGGCATCTCACTCAGGTGATGAGGAGGGGGTGGGGTCCCTCTCCCTGACCGGTAGTCACACCATTTGTTTGGGGACCCACCACTGACCCATGAAAGACCTAGCAGCTGCTGGAGCTTGGGCTGCTGGGGTGAGGATGGGGCACAGGACGGGCTTAGGGTCACAGGGCAACTGCTCATCCGTCAGGACACCAGGCATCTTCACTGACCACTACAAGCAAGGTCATGCTCTCCTGCTAGTCTGGATGCCAGCTGACCAGGGTGCCTGCTCCTGGCCCACCACTTGGCATGAGAGGCTGGGCCCAGGGTTAAGGTGGGTGCAGAAGGCTTTTATCCTTGACTTCAATCCTCCAGGAGCTCAGCTCTCCCTCCCCAGCTGCAGCTTCCCAGGACACCAGAAGGCAGATATTAATGCCTGGGGTCAGCGCCCAGGGAGCTGGCTGCCAAAAGGTCTGTCTCTCTTCCGTGCCCTGCTCTGCAGGCTTAAAGACCTGGAGCAGCCTTTAGAACGTCCACCCTGACTCTGCAGCCCAGAAGAGGGAAGTGGAATGTGGGGCTGAAGGTGGTAAAGCCTCATCTTGGCTGCGGGCAGGGCTAGGCCGGGCTCAGAACACCTTTTCAGCTTGCCTCTAATGCGGCCCAGACCCGGAGAGGACGAGGTTGGGAGGCCTGAGCACAGAGGAAAGTTCTCAGAGCAGTGCAAGAGGAAGTCTGGGGGTGTCTCAGAGCCTACAGGCGCCCCAAGTTCCCAGCGCGAGGAAGGAAAGTTAACTCCGGCTGAGAGGCAGGGCCGAGAGAGAGGAAGCATGCCTGCAACCGCTCAGGCAACCCACAGGATCATCGCCGGGCCCCCTTACCTGAAGTCGCTGTAGGGGTGGATAATCCAAAACCCGGCCGACTTAACCCTCTCCTGCTCGCGCTCCACAGCCTTCTGGCTGCCGAACATCCTCAGGGAGAATTTGTTGACCCCGGGCTGGAGCATGGCCCCGAACTGGCGCTGCATGAAGCCGGCCTGGCCCAGGCGCACCTCGGCCTCAGGGAGGATCTGGTCGCCGGCGGCCGCACCTCCCTCCACTTTGATCGCGGTGTCCACCGAGGGCTGCTCACAGGAGGCGGGGACCGGCTGCGGCGGCTGCTGGGGCGGCGGCGGCGAGGCTGCGGGCTGTGCCGGGGCGCCAGAGCGCTCGGTCTCGGCCGCCAGGCCCGGGGGCGTCCTGTCCTCACCGGGGGACGCGTCGCCCTCGGCGATGAGCCGCCGCTCCTCCGCGGAGTCATGCAGGTGCCCGTGACTGCTGCCGCCCCCTGCTCCGGCGCCGCCGCCGCCCCGGCTGCCCAGCGATGCCAGGCTCCCGCGGAAGCGCCTGCAGTCGCCGTTAGTGCTAGACTTGCCCGCGCCGCGGGTCGACCCCTCGCTGTCTGCCGCCCCGAGGGCCGCGCCCCGGGGCTCCGTGCCTCCCGCGGCCGCCGAGGGCGAGGGCGAAGGCAACGGCCGCAGCCGGATGCTCCTGCGGCTGGGGTCCTGGCGGCCCCCAGCCCCCTCCTCCTCGGCGTCCTCTTCTTCGTCCATGATCCACGCCTTTGCCCCCACCTGCTGCGGAAGGCTGTAGAGTCTCTTGCGCATGGACGGCGGCAGCTTGTCCATGGCTTCAGGGGCCGGGGGCAGGGGCGGCGCCGCGGACCGGCTGCAGGTCCGCCCGCCGGTCAGTCCGCCCGCGGGGACGTGTCCTTCGCCGCCGGCGCCGAGCCGCCTCAGGCGCCCATGCTGGGCAGGTTGCGTGCGGCGGGGACGCTCCCAGTCCGGCTCCGGGTCCCGGGGCTCGCCGCGCTGCACCTCCTCCCGGGCCGGGCTGGGCGCGGGGACACCGCTCTCTCTCGCTCCCTCCCTCCCTCCCGCGGTCAGGGGCGCGGCGCGCGGCCCAGCTCCAGGCGCCCCGCCCCCGCGGGGAACAATGGGCGCGGGTTGAAGCGGCGCTGCGGCCGCGGCGCTCGGAAAACAGCTCCGGAGCGCAGAGCGCACGACCAGCACTCCTCTGGGGCGCGTGTCCCGCGGGCAGGCGGGCTGTCCGTCTGTCCCGCCGCCCGGGCTTTGTGGCCAGCCACTCGCGAGCTCGCCTCGCTTCCTCTGGCCGAGCCCGGCCGGCCCGTCCCGGGGCTCCCGCTGCAGCCGAGCGGAGCCCAGCGGCCCGCCGGGCTTACATCAGCGGCCGCCTCCCCCGGAGCGCCCTCCGGCAGCGCCCGGCTCCCGCGCCCCGGAATATTCATGAAGCCGCCGCAGCTCGCGGGTTGCCATAGGAGCGGCTCCCGCAGCTGGGCCGGCCTACCTGGGCTTCTTAAAGGGGCAGTGGCGCGCGGGCCGGGGACCGGGGGCCGGGAGGGGGGTGGAGGCGGGCCCGGCGGGGGGCGCAGGGTGGACCCTCGCCGGAACTTAGGGGTTGAGGTGAGAGGCGTCCTTAATCCTCAACCCTCGACTGTCTTTCCTTGGCCAAAGGCTGGGAGCGCATCCCAAGCCTAGGGTTCCGACAGGGGTGTGGGGCGGGGTTTCCCGATCTCTCCTGCTCCGAGCTCGGGGCCCGCCTCTCCCCGGCGGTTATGCTTTTCAGCTGGGTCTCCGACCCTCCTCCGTGGAGGCGGGTCGTCTGCATGCGGAGCCCGGGGCCTTCCCGCAACGCGCCAGGAGAGGGGGGTTTCCGGGAAAGACACTGCGTTGGGGCTGCTCCTGGGGTTTTCCTGTGACACAGGAGGGGGCAAATCCCCCGCTGGTCTTTCCCCTGCGGAGCCTCGCAGCGACCCGGCCAGGAGGGCGTGGGGGAACTCCGGGAGGCACAGGGCGCGCGGGTGAGACCCAAGCCCTTCGAGGTAAGACTTCGAGGAAATGAGCCTGCAGCAGCCACGGTTGCGGGGTCCGATCCCGCACACACCTCTCCCGGGGTGGTTCCGATGCGGGTTTCGGAGACTAGCCGGCTGCAGCAGGAGCCAGCAGGCGGGCTCTTCCGGGCGACCTGGCACTCTGGGGCTAGCTGTGGACCTCCTTCTCCCTGGGTTCTCATCCAAATTGTGACACCCAACGCTAGGGGAGTTCCTGCTCCACCCAGGCCCCCTACCCCCAAGCAGCTGCACAGCTCCCACTCCCTTTGAGTCCGCTCCTCACCCCCACCCCCCAGGCCAGCCGGCGATCCCGGCTGTGGTCCTCTCTCTGTGTGCAGTCTCGGATTTATGGACAAATCCCACTAGCACTGCTCCTCTCCAGCGCTCTAGGACAGCCTGACAGCCCAACCCCCATCCACACAGGCTGGGCTGCCAGACCCCCTCTTCCTGGCCTGGGGGCTGCCAAGATGGCGCAGGGGTTACTCAGATCCCGTCAGGGCCAACATGCCAGATTAGCTCAGAAGTGGGGATTGGTCGTTAGAGGAAAGGGGTTGGCTGGGGAAGGTTGGAGTCTGGGTTAACGTTGAGGTGGATTTTCAGCAAAGTCTGACAGGAGGGAGGCAAAAAGGTCCCCTAGACCTGCCATCTCTCTGAGGAATAACATGAAGTTTTTCTTCAAAGAATTTTTTATTCTCATTCTTAGCCCACTTGTAACCATCTCTCCCACCCCATTCAGAGCAGAAATTTTGGAAGCAAAACTGGGGGTCGGGGACAGCCTGGCAGGAGCTTTTCTGCTCTCTACCCACTGGACCACAGGACCTCCCATGCGGAGAGGGAATGACTAGGGTGATGACATCACTGCTTGCTGGCCTTCCTACTTTTGAGCAGCTCTGAGCTGACAGTTCTCTGCACAGATGCTGGGAGGCCTAATCCCTGAATGTCCTTGGGTCTCCTTGAGAAAGAGTGTTCTTAACCAGTGGTGAGCCCTGCCTGCCCTGGTGTGCCAGCCACAGGAGGAAGACCTCCATTTAACTCACTTCTTTGGGCTTCTGTGTCAGCAGGGAGCTAGGCTGCCCTACCCCAGCTTCAGGAAGTCAACCCAGACAGGCTTCCCAGTGACCCATGGTAGGGACAGCTCCTCCTCTAGAAACCTCTTCCTGGCCACCGAAATCTTGGCCATGTTCCCCCTTTGGGGTCCCATGGCCCAGGATCTCCCATCAACCTGAGCACTGATTACACAGTGCAGTCTGTGTCCCCTTCAGGACTGAGCTCCCTGAGGGGAGGATAGGTCTAATTCACCCCAGGGACCTCCACACCAACTCAGGGGCACAGAGAGAAAATCCATAAATGTCAACTCAACACATGAATGAGGGACCCTGGGAGTTAGTTGATGCCACTGAAGGAGCTGCTTGAAGTAGATGGTGGATACAGCCAGGGTTTGGCTTCCTGGGACACTGGTACCACAGGCTGGCCAGGGGTCAGGGTCCCTTAATTCCTCCCCCTCTAGCACCTCACTTCCTCTCAATTTAATTAACACCAGCCATTCAGGACCATCTAGGACCACCCTTGGGTGAAGAAATGACCGTTTGATAACGCTGGCACATGGGAACCCCTCGTGAGGCCTGGTCTCTCCTGTCTCCTCTCTGTGAAAACCATAATGGAGGATAGCTGTGGCATGCCAGCAATCTGGGGGAAAGAGGAGGGGGAGACCCAGATCTTGCCCTTGATGGGATCCAAGTTGTGGGGAATCTACACTCATGTTCAGGAAAGAGGAGAAAACTCAAGACAGAAAAGAAGTGTGTACTAAATCATGCCTCAACCAATGAGATTTGAGGAGGGGGAACTCACTGAGGCTTGTGGATAGCTAGGGAGGACTTCCTGGAGGAGGGGTCACATTTGATGAGAGACATGTATCCAGCACTTTACAGTTCACACTTCATTTGTTAAACCACGTGAAATTTTTGTGGGCCAAATATGGTCAAATTTTTCCAGTTTCACATAGCTCAACCTAACATTCTTTTTTTAAAATATAAATTTATTTATTTATTTATTTATTTTTGGCTGCGTTGGGTCTTGGTTGCTGCGCATGGGCTTTCTCTAGTTGTGGCAAGTGGGGGCTGCTCTTTGTTGAGGTGTGCGGGCTTCTCATTGCAGTGGCTTCTCTTGTTGCGAAGCACGGACTCTAGGTGTGTGGGCTTCAGTAGTTGTTGCTCACGGGCTCTAGAGTGCAGGCTCAGTAGTTGTGGCACATAGGCTTAGTTGCTCCGCGGCATGTGGGATCTTCCCAGACCAGGGCTCAAACCTGTGTCCCCTTCATTGGCAGGAGGATTCTTAACCACTGCACCACCAGGGAAGTCCCTAAACCTAACATTCTTACTCCTGTTTGCAAGCAGGAGAACTAAAGCACAGAGAGGTTAAGTAACTTGCTAAATGTCCCACAGCAAGAAAATGGTGGAGCTGGAACTCCATCTAAGAGCTCCACAGGTCAGGCTCTTCTCTGCTGCCCAGGTGACTCCCACAGATGGGGTGGGAACAGGCCCATGTACCAGAGGGAGAGGCAGTTCTGAGTCTGGCATGGCTAAAACAAAGAGGAGGTAAAGAACCGAGCCCCCCCATTCTGTGCTCTCCCCATTGTTCCACTCAGGTCTCACACCCTCTCCTTTCCAGCACTGCCTAGAAAGCCTGAGGTCTGCTGTGGTTGGTCTTGTAACACAATACACAGGACCTGGGGACCCTAGCAAGGGAAAGGCCCTACCTTTAGACTGAGATAGGGAGAAGATCTGTGGCTATCAGCCGCAATGGGGAACTGAGTACCTCTGGGAGACAGATGTGCTTCCTGCTGGGCTGCAGGGGTCCTGGGTATTCCTGGAATGCAAACCCAGAAAAGAGCTGGGTCTAAGAGAGAAGGGGCTGGGAAAGATGGGCTTCCTTCCCTGGAAGGGATGCTGAATGTCAGTGAGATTCAGATGACCTGCTGGGAGTGGGGTGGGGATGTAGCTGATTATTATATATCATCCTCAGATCTTACTTGATGGCAACCTGGATGGGCAGATGGGGATGGGAAATTCTGGAAGTTTATTTGCTCGTGGTCTGAGGTCATTTTTCTTGCTTAAAGAGGCAGCTCTGGAATAGGGCAGTGGCTCCCACACAGTGTAGTGCCAAGGTTTTGGCCAGTTCTACTTGAAATTTAACCAAAAAAGAGAGAACAATGTAGGATATTTTAGGGTAAGATTGCCAACTGTCCTTTCTTAGAAAGCTGTCTTGATTCTACCATTATATCCTTGTCACACTTTCTGTGTTAAAATGCCCTTTTATGAAATCATAGTGCTGGGAGAGGGTATTTTTTATGTCCTTGGCTAAATAAAAAGTTGGCATAGGATCCTGTGTTTGTTCCCAAAAGTCATTTTTGAAATGTTATTGGTCTGTGTATTCCAAAAGTCTGGAATCCCCTGCTATAAATGATAGAGCATGAAACTGGAAAACAAAAGCTCTAGAATGAAATATGTCTGTCATTTACTGCCTGTGTATGCCTCAATCTTCCTCGTGTGTAAGGTGGGTTTAATGATATGTATCTCCTAAGTTATTGTAAAGAATACATGAGAAAACGAATGTGGTGAGCATGGCTTCTCATGTGTGGTCGGTTCTCAATAAACCCTGAACAAGGGAATATTGAATGAATCCACTGTTAGCCAACAGAGGGGGAGACACTTGGCCTTTGGAATCTGATTTTAGGTCATATTCATCTTCATTGCTGTTGGGATGAAAGGGTTGTCTTGCTATACAGGATTGCTTTTTTTGAATTCTCCATCCTCTATATGCCCTGCCCAGGTGTCCAGAAGGCAGACTTTCTTCTCTCTGGGATGGGCATTTGCCTAAGTGGGATCAGAGGGAACTGACTCAGAGGTCACACCTTGACCCTGTGCTCGAGACCCCCACCAGACACAGGTGCAACTTCATCTTTTTGTTTAGCGTAGATGTCATCCTCCCAGTGCACCTTCTGCTCTGCTCTGAGGCAGGTCGGCTCTGTGGGCTGAATCAGGGGGTATATCAACTTCCTTCTGGGAGTCCTGACCTGGGGACTAGGCCCCCGAGAATTCACTACATTCCCTCGGGTTTCCTGTCTTGAGGCTTCCTGATGAAGAAACGGGAAGGGGGACGGGGCACATAGGGAGTTGGCCCAGTTGGATGTAGATGTATGAAAAGAACAAGTCAACCACCCAGTCTCTGCCTCCGTCCCTGAGCACAGCCACACATGGATGGAGGCCGAGAAGGCAGAGCATGGGCAGTTCCCAGTCTGGTCGAAGCAGCGAAAGGCTATCTCAGAGGTTTGTAATCAAGGGTCAGAGTAAGTGGTTCAGAAGCTCATAGCAATTGTCCTCCTCAGTATGTATGGCCAAGGTGGGCTTCCTGGAGGAGGTGGAAAGTGGACTGGGTTTTCTAGTAGGGTTTTCTACTGTGTGTGTGTGTGTGTGTGTGTGTGTGTGTGTGTGTGTGTGTGTGTGTGTGTGTGTTACGGGGGAAACCGTGAATGGAACAGCCTGGTAGGGGTGAGGCCTGCTGCATTCTCAGTGGGGTAAGTGAGGCATCGCCAGAGGACAGGGGTAGAGTAAAGGTCCACCTTAAGGGACCATTAAGCTGTTGCCCTAAGCCGGCCCTAGGAGAAAGTCTGTTGTCCCCATAGAAGGAGGGTATTGTGTCCTTCTAATCCCTTCCTTCCCAGCATCCTCCCCTCCAGACTCTGGCTGCAAAAATGCCCTGGGAGCCCACATGCCCACCCTTCCCCAGTGACATTAAGGCACTAGTGAAAGAAAGCCCCCCCCCCCAGGTTCAATTTCCCATTTGGCTTGCTGCCTGCCTTCTTCTCGGTTCTGCCTGGTTTCTTTAGGATCTGCGAGTGTGAACTATTATATTGTTCTATTCTCCACCCCCTGCCTCTGTGCAGGACCCCACCTGGGAGTGCCCGGAGCCCAACAGAGCCCAAAGGGCTTTCATCTCCAGGCCAGCGCTGGCTCCACTGCCCTTGATCTCTCTAGTCTCCCCATCCTGCACTCCCAGCTGTTCCCCCAGTGCTCTGCCAGGACCCTGGCCGGGACACCATGCCCCTCTCCTCCCAGGGAGGCAGAAGAAAGATGTGCTGACGGCTCAGCCAGTCCTGGACTGTGTTTCTGTGTCCTGCTGGGGCTCCAGGATGTCTGGGCCACCTGGACTCGGAGCCAGGTTGGCGAGTGAGGCACTTGGGGTAGGAGGAGGCCCCCGAGGTGCTGGCTGAGCCGAGCTGCCAAGAAGTAAGGACCAGACTCTCCTCTGCCCCATGTCTGGAATTCACCATCTATCAGGGCTGAAGTGAGTTTAGACAGGGGCCCCAGGGGTGGTTTCAACAGCCTGGGCTGGAGGTGTTAGGGAGAGAAAGAAGAGACAGGATGGCCTGGGAGAGGGAGAAGAGGGAAGAGGCGTGGCAAATGGGGCAAGATGGAGGGTAGAAGGAGGGGGAGTGAGGAGACCTGGGGAGATGGGGCTCACTCGGGAACCCTGAGGTGGCCCAGGGAGTGGGCTCACAGCCCCCCATGAGCACTGGGCTCCTCCCCCCCGCCAAGCCCTGCCCACGCTGTCCTCCCTGACACGCCCTCCGTCCTCTTCCCCACCCGTCTACATTTTCTCCTTCTGCCAATTTCACATCACTCCTTTTATTTAGTCAATCATTCACCCGTTTATTTATCTAGCCCACTTGTGGAGTACCTTCTATATGAGGCTATAAGGTCCAGCCCCTAAGTTCCAGGCACCTCAAGCTGTGGCTGGAATAAGACAGATACAGAAACTCCCATCTGGAAGGCAGGGATGAGGGTCTTGTGATGTGGACAAGTGGCTGGAGAGCAGAGGATGGAGGGGGAAGGGCATAGAGGAGGGGCACAGGGGAGACGGTCATGTTTGAATTGGTCTCTGAAGAAAGCACATGTGGTTTGGAAGGTGGAAACGGAGAGGTGGAAGCACCAGGCCCCAGGGACCCTGTGCTCTGGATGGTCTGGGAGACTGCAGCCCTGGTGGTCCAGAGCAGTCAGCACAAGGACCCTTGGTGGCTTCGTTCTGGAGGCAAAGGGAAGTGACTGGAACCAACTCAGGACAAGCCAGGATTTGGGCATGACCATCGGGTTGTGCCCTGGGAGCCCAGCCCTATGCTCAGCTCGTCAGTGAGGGAGTGAGAAAAGAATAAGACGCAGTCCTTGCTCTTGGAGGCTCACAGTGGGGTCACATGAAACCATTTAGTCACCCTTCCAGGGAGAGAGACCTGGACCCCCGACCCCTGGGGGCAGAGAGTGATCCACAGTCAGGGCTGGGCAGCTGCTGGAGAGATCTGCTCTCCAGCTCCCTGCAAAGCACATCTTTTGTATGAGCCCCATGGCCCAGCCTCCCTCCCGCCAGCCCTGCACATCAGGATAACCTGCTATTACATGAGGCTTCTGCTGGACGCCTTCCAGGGAGAGACAGTTCCTCTGTGTAATGAAAGCTGAGCCCCACAGGCCACCCTGCAGGGTCCAGAGCAGAGTTAGAGTCAGGGAGAGGGCGATAGAGGCTGGGACAGGGGCTGTGATAGGGGCTGGGACAGAGATTGGGACAGAGACTGTGGCAGAGACTGTGGCAGACAATGTGACGGGGCTGTGATAGGGCTATGACAGAGACTGTGGCAGAGAATCTGACAGAGCTGTGATGGGGGCTGTGACAGGGCCTGTGACAGAGACTGTGGCAGATAATGTGACGGGGCTGTGATGGGGGCTATGACAGGGGCTGTGACAGAGACTGTGGCAGAGAATATGACGGGACTGTGACAGAGACTGTGGCAGAGACTGTGGCAGAGAATGTGATGGGGCTGTGATGGGGGCTATGAGAGGGGCTGTGACAGAGACTGAGGCAGAGAATGTGACGGGGCTGTGACAGGGGCTGTGACAGAGACTGTGGCAGAGAATGTGACGGGGCTGTGACAGGGGCTGTGACAGAGACTGTGGCAGAGAATGTGACGGGGCTGTGACAGGGGCTGTGACAGAGACTGTGGCAGAGAATGTGATGGGGCTGTGATGGGGGCTACGAGAGGGGCTGTGACAGAGACTGTGGCAGAGAATATGACGGGGCTGTGACAGAGACTGTGACAGAGACTGTGGCAGAGAATGTGATGGGGCTGTGATGGGGGCTATGAGAGGGGCTGTGACAGAGACTGAGGCAGAGAATGTGACGGGGCTGTGACAGGGGCTGTGACAGAGACTGTGGCAGAGAATGTGACGGGGCTGTGACAGGGGCTGTGACAGAGACTGTGGCAGAGAATGTGACGGGGCTGTGACAGGGGCTGTGACAGAGACTGAGGCAGAGAATGTGACGGGGCTGTGACAGGGGCTGTGACAGAGACTGTGGCAGAGAATGTGACGGGGCTGTGACAGGGGCTGTGACAGAGACTGAGGCAGAGAATGTGACGGGGCTGTGACAGGGGCTGTGACAGAGACTGTGGCAGAGAATGTGACGGGGCTGTGACAGGGGCTGTGACAGAGACTGTGGCAGAGAATGTGACGGGGCTGTGACAGGGGCTGTGACAGAGACTGTGGCAGAGAATGTGAAGGGGCTGTGACAGGGGCTGTGACAGAGACTGTGGCAGAGAATGTGAAGGGGCTGTGACAGGGGCTGTGACAGAGACTGTGGCAGAGAATGTGATGAGGCTGTGACAGAGACTGTGGCAGAGAATATGACAGGACTGTGACAGGGGCTGTGACAGAGACTGTGGCAGAGAATGTGACGGGGCTGTGACAGGGGCTGTGACAGAGACTGTGGCAGAGGATGTGACGGGGCTGTGACAGGGGCTGTGACAGAGACTGTGGCAGAGGATGTGACGGGGCTGTGACAGGGGCTGTGACAGAGACTGTGGCAGAGAATGTGATGGGGCTGTGACAGAGACTGAGGCAGAGAATGTGACGGGGCTGTGACAGGGGCTGTGACAGAGACTGTGGCAGAGGATGTGACGGGGCTGTGACAGGGGCTGTGACAGAGACTGTGGCAGAGAATGTGACGGGGCTGTGACAGAGACTGAGGCAGAGAATGTGACGGGGCTGTGACAGGGGCTGTGACAGAGACTGAGGCAGAGAATGTGACGGGGCTGTGACAGGGGCTGTGACAGAGACTGTGGCAGAGAATGTGATGGGGCTGTGATGGGGGCTGTGACAGAGACTGTGGCAGAGGATGTGACGGGGCTGTGACAGGGGCTGTGACAGAGACTGTGGCAGAGAATGTGACGGGGCTGTGACAGAGACTGAGGCAGAGAATGTGACGGGGCTGTGACAGAGACTGTGGCAGAGGATGTGACGGGGCTGTGACAGGGGCTGTGACAGAGACTGTGGCAGAGGATATGACGGGGCTGTGACAGGGGCTGTGACAGAGACTGTGGCAGAGAATGTGACGGGGCTGTGACAGGGGCTCTGACAGAGACTGAGGCAGAGAATGTGACGGGGCTGTGACAGGGGCTGTGACAGAGACTGTGGCAGAGAATGTGACGGGGCTGTGACAGAGACTGAGGCAGAGAATGTGACGGGGCTGTGACAGGGGCTGTGACAGAGACTGAGGCAGAGAATGTGACGGGGCTGTGACAGAGACTGAGGCAGAGAATGTGACGGGGCTGTGACAGGGGCTATGACAGAGACTGTGGCAGAGAATGTGACGGGGCTGTGACAGAGACTGAGGCAGAGAATGTGACGGGGCTGTGACAGGGGCTCTGACAGAGACTGAGGCAGAGAATGTGACGGGGCTGTGACAGGGGCTGTGACAGAGACTGTGGCAGAGAATGTGACGGGGCTGTGACAGAGACTGAGGCAGAGAATGTGACGGGGCTGTGACAGGGGCTATGACAGAGACTGTGGCAGAGACTGTGGCAGAGACTGAGGCAGAGAATGTGACGGGGCTGTGACAGAGACTGTGACAGAGACTGTGGCAGAGAATGTGACGGGGCTGTGACAGGGGCTCTGACAGAGACTGAGGCAGAGAATGTGACGGGGCTGTGACAGGGGCTGTGACAGAGACTGAGGCAGAGAATGTGACGGGGCTGTGACAGGGGCTGTGACAGAGACTGTGGCAGAGAATGTGACGGGGCTGTGACAGGGGCTGTGACAGAGACTGTGGCAGAGAATGTGACGGGGCTGTGACAGGGGCTGTGACAGAGAATGTGACGGGGCTGTGACAGAGACTGAGGCAGAGAATGTGACGGGGCTGTGACAGGGGCTGTGACAGAGACTGTGGCAGAGAATGTGACGGGGCTGTGACAGGGGCTGTGACAGAGACTGTGGCAGAGACTGTGGCAGAGACTGAGGCAGAGAATGTGACGGGGTTGTGACAGAGACTGTGGCAGAGAATGTGACGGGGCTGTGACAGAGGCTGTGACAGAGACTGTGGCAGAGACTGAGGCAGAGAATGTGACGGGGCTGTGATGGGGGCTGTGACAGAGACTGAGGCAGAGAATGTGACGGGGCTGTGACAGAGACTGTGACAGAGACTGTGGCAGAGAATGTGACGGGACTGCGATAGGGGCTGTGACAGCGACTGTGACAGAGACTGTGGCAGAGACTGTGATGGAGACTGTGGCAGAGAATGTGACAGGGACGTGATGGGGGCTGTGACAGGGACTGTGACAGAGAATATGACAGGGCTGTGATAGGGGCTGTGACAGGGGCTGTGACGGAGACTGTGACGGGGCTGTGACAGGGGCTGTGAAAGAGACTATGACTGGGGCTGTGAAAGGGGCTGTGATGGGGATTATGGCACATGCTGTGATAGAGACTGTGACAAAGGCTGTGACACTCACAGTGACCGATGTTGTGACAGCGAACGGGCAGGGACTGAGAAGGAAATGTGACTAAGTCTGGAACCACAACCAGAGTTGGGACAACAGTTCCTGGAGCCCAGGCCCACACTCCCACGGCCAACAGCGCAGTTGGCGGTGATAGCAGCAACACTGCAAACACATAGGCCCAGCCAGGCCCAACGTTTGTGGAAACGCCAACAGGCTGAAGCCGCCACAGGAAGAAAACAAGAGGGAGGTGAGTGAGGCCGGTACCCGCCCAGCTCTGTTGTGCACTCCTGTCCGTCCGTCCAGGGGCAAGTTTCTAGGCCTCAGTTTCCTCGATGCCTGCCTTGGGGAGACATCAGATCGCAGAGTGAGATAGGGGCTAACATGGACTGACCGAGGGGCCCTGTGAGGCTCCAAGTTATTGCAAGGGGTCCCTGAATCTCCGAGTCTCCCCAAGCACAGCCCGCTGACTAAGAAATGCGCCTTCCATGTATATGAACAACCATTTACCCCATGTGTGGGTGCTAGTGTGATGAGTAAAAACACACATTTGTTTTAAAGCATAATTGAATTCATAGTCATGATAACTAACGTTTAAGGAGAGCTAGCTCTGTGCCAGACACCATGCCAAGTACTTAGTATGGCTTAGCTCATGTAATCCTTGCTAGAGGCCTGTCAGGTGAGTGGTATTATCCCCATTTTACAGATGATAAATTTGAGGCTAAAGGGGTTGACTAACTTATCCAGACTCGCATGGTTAGAGGAGGAGCCAGGGTTTGCAGGCAGTTGTGTCTGACCCAGTCTCTTACCCTCATCCACCACTAGCAATGTTCTCAATCACAACTGCTCCCGTGTCAGATGTATTTTGAAGTTTCAGAATCAAGTGTTTTTTTTTCAGTGAAAAAGAGGTCCCTGTACTCCAGTTGGCTGGGTCTTACTGGGAAGAATTCCTTCAGTCCATGGGCATTGGGGGAACTCATCTCCTCTCTGCACCCCACCCCCCAAAGGCACTAGGAATTGGGGGTGAGCAGGACATCATTTTCTGCCTAAGGAGAGCACAGAAAAGCTATAACGATTCCAAGGGCTATGGTTGTCATTGCAGCTTTCGGTCAGGCTGTCACTGACCAATGTGGGTCATAAACAGTTCTGGCCAAGGAGTCATTGTCCTCTCTTGCTGTGCTAACTCTGCAGGCTATTCTGATGGCCTCTTGTCTCACACCCTTCTTGAGTCATGTTCAGAAAGGAAATTCTCTGCCACGGCCCTTGAGAGGACGGGCCCTTCAGCCTCTTCACAGAGACCCCCTCCTCTGCTGTCCTTGAGGGATGACTCCTCATTCTCCCAGACCACCCCTGCCCCGTGGTCAGGAAGTGACATGGTTGCTCCCTACGGCTTCTCCCAGACCACTGGGACCTCTACCACCCATAAAACGCCTCTACCCACCTGCTCCTCTGAGGCTCCCACACCCAGCACCCTCAGGGCTGTCACCCAGGGATCATCGCCACCTGGCTTCCTCACCACCTAAGTCCTGGAGAGGACTGCGCTTGAACCTTGGCCCTGACTCTGGGTTTTCAGAGCCCTTCTTCTCAATTTCAGCTACCCACTCCACAGCCAACACCTAACGCTGCTCCACCTTCTACAACCTGAAAGTCAGGCTCCCCAGTCCGACCTCAGCCTCGTCTCCTTCCACCCTCTCTGGGTCTCCCCTTTACACCCGCTCTTTGAGGGTAGAGCAAGCTCTGTCCACCCACCTCCTGCCTCAGTCCCTTCCCTCCCCAGCTTAGACTCCGAGATCCATCACCTCAACCTTCACCTCCAGTGTCCTCTGCTCCCTTGTTCCAGCCCCATGATCCTTTTGGTTTATCAACCTGGAAACTCCAGCCCTGGATCAATGCAACCACCAACCCTCTCTGAGGTTCATGGGCTATAACAGCCCTGCTGAGGCAATCAGGGAAAAATCACAGAGCCGCCCAGATTTGCTCTTCCTCAACTTCATCATCTAGTGTGCCTCGGTGCTGCCTGCCCAGCAACCCCATTGTAGTTTCCTATCTACCTTGTCTTCATCCTGTCCATCAGTTACCACTTCTCCCCAGTGTCCAACCTCTTCCTGCAGGATCCTTCCCATCCACATTTCAACCTGATCAAATCTTTTCTCTCCCAAAAAGGTCCTCCTTGAACCCCACTGTCCCTTTCTGTCCTTCCCATCACATCTAATCTTCTTAAAAGGGTGGGCTTCACATGCCTTCCTTTCTCAACGGCCACTCATTCTTTAGCCCACAGAAACCAGGCTTTGCTACCCATTGTGTCTTCAGCAAGACCAAATCCACCTTGCATTCCTGTCCCTACATGGCCCCTGAGCATCATGTGATGCTACTGACCACCTCCCCTCCCCCCATTCTCCTCCCTTGACTTCAGGAATACATACGCTTCTGATTTTCTTTCTGTATCCCTGGCCAGTCCTCAGTTTCCCTTACGTGAGGAGGAAGGTTTCCTCTGCTGGCTCTTCACCTGTTGGCATTATTCCTGACTCTGTTGCGAGCCCTTTCTTTTCTCATGTGATCTCTCTCCCTGGACACTCTCACCAAGGACCTTGGCTTCACTTTCCCATCCTTGCCTTCAGCCCAGACCGCTCTTCTGGACTCCAGACCTGTTTGATCAATGGCCTCTTGGATGTCTTACAAGCACCTCCCCCTCCACATGCTCTTCTCCAAAGACCCCCTGTTCTTCCCACTCAGTGAATGATACCAACATCCCTCTGGTGGCTAAAGCCAGAAACCTGGGCATCATTCCTGACATCTTCTTCCACCCCCTCACCTCCCACATCCAATCAATTCAAAAGTCTTGCTATTTCTCCTTCATAAATCTCTCTCAAATGTGTCTACTTCTTACCATGCCCACTGACACAACTCTAAATTATTTCTTGCCTAGGCTATGACAGCAGCCTCCTAACTGACCTACCTGCCTCGAGCCTTGTGTAGCTAGAATCCATAACATCCATGATGTTACCAGAGTGGTTTTCCAAAATGTAAAACTGGCCATGTCTGCTGAAGACTCTTCAGTGACTTCCACTGGACTTAGAATAAAACCCAAACTCTCTAACCTGGCAAGTAAGCTGCCTTGCAGCCTGCCTGACAGTAATTCCCCAGCCTTCCCTCCCATCAGTACCCTCCTTACCCTGGCACTCTACACCCCTGTACTTTCATTGGCTTTCTCTTATGGTGATGGGGACACTCTTGAGCTGGTGATTATGGAGATGTCAGTTGTTGACAATTATGGTGATGACTTTAAAACACTGCCCACCACATTTCAAAGGCAGTCCTTGGAGGCAGACCCCATCCCACAGTGCTCCCTTACTCCTGTCTCCTGTTTGTTTACGTGTGCCCGTCTCAGAACCATCTCCCTTAGGGTTGTTTTAGGACTCTCTGGTCAGGCCCAGGCTATCATCCTATACTGACTCTTGGATATCAGCCTGAACCTATATCCAATGTCCATCTTTTTCTAGCCTTGAGTTGGGCCCAGCATGTTGGTGAAGGAGCAACAATGGCAATGAAGGTAGAGGAACAAGGGAATAAACATAAAGATGCTGCTACCATCAGCACTTGGTGGGGGGATAGACAAGGTCAGCCACAGTACTGTGGAAAAGGGGCTCCATTCAGTTGGTGCCCCAAGCCCTCTCTTTGCTGTGACTCTGTCTGTGATCAGCCAGTGGGGTGCTTTGTCCTTCTCAGAGGCTTCACTCTGTAGCACTGACCTGACACCCACTGTCCATGTACGTCCAAGACTGACCCCCATCATGGGGCACTTACTTGGTTTGCCAGGCTGGGGATCTGATACTCCTTGTATGGACAATACCCCCCCAATATTAGCATTTATTTGCATCTATAAATATGCATGGAGGCTATTTTCCTTAAATGGGGAAGGTGGTTGGGGGCTAGGAAGAAAACAGATGAGCAGTCTGGAGGATGATGAAAAGGCATCTGCCCCTGTGTCGGTCTGAGTAATAGTCCCCAAAGATAATCACATCCTAATCCCTGGAACCTGTGAATGTTACCTTATGTGACAAAAGACAGTTGGCAGATGTGATTGTTTTGGATTATCTGCATAGGCCCTCAAGGCAATCATTAGTGTCCTTATAAGAGGGAGGCAGAGGGGGATCTGACACAGAACAAAAAGACAGCGTGACCCCTGAAGCATGATGCTATGCTGCTGGCTTTGAAGATGGAGAAAGGCGCCAAGAGCCAAGAAACACAGTACAACACTAGAAGGTGGAAAAGGCAAGGATTCTCCCCTAGAGCCTCTGGAGGGAGTGCAGCCTGCCAGCATTTTGATTTCAGCCCAGTGAAACTGATTTCAGGCTTCTGGCCACCAGAGGTATGAGAGAATAAAAGTGTATCATTTTAAGCCAGCAGGTTTGTGGCCATTTGTCACAGCAGCAATAGGACAGCCACGCTGTCCTTTTTCCTCTTCCCTCTCTGTCCCCGCCCCCCCTTCCCCACCCCCCTTCCTCTTGAGTTGGATTAATCCCCTTGGTGTTAGCAGGGAGGCCGGATAGAAGGTGGTAGAGGAGGCATCCTCCTCACCTCTACCTGGGGCTCAGTGCCCTCTGGTTCCAGGGAATGGTGGCTTTGGGAACATTAGAAGGGAGGTGCCTCCTCAGAGCAGTAGTCACACGCAGGTCACTGTTGGAATGGCTTTGCTGGCAGCCGGCACTGAACTAGGACAGGAGAGGAAGAATTCCGGAGAAGCCATATGGGGATTGTGGCTGACGGGGTGATGCCTCAGCATATGTGGGCTCCCTTTTTGGAACTCCCAGAAATACTTGTGGAAGAGGAGGAAGAGGGCAGAGGTCCTGTAGGTGCTGGAAGAGAAACAGCAGGAACTTTGGGTGATGGATGTTAATGGAACTTTATTTATAGTCCCAGACTGGGAGGGTTTGATAACATTTGTGCTCTTTTGCTCTTCCAGCTGACTACACCCTCCCTGCCTTTATACAAGGTGGCTGATTAAGCAAATAATGACTACAAACCCTTTTCATCCCCTCTCCCCCTTTCCGTTTAGTTTTCATCTTTTCTTTTTTCTTCTTTTTAATTTCTTTATTATTTTTGGCTGCATTGGGTCTTCGTTGCTGCGTGCGGGCTTTCTCTAGTTGCAGTGAGCGGGCTTCTCATTGTGGTGGCCTCTCCCACTGCGGAGCACGGGCTCCAGGCGCACAGGCTTCAGTAGTTGTGGCTCGCGGGCTTCAGCAGTTGTGGCGCACAGGCTTAGCTGCCCCACGGCATGTGGGATCCTCCCAGACCAGGGCTCGAACCCGTGTCCCCTGCATTGGCAGGCGGACTCCCAACCACTGCACCACCAGGGAAGCCCAGTTTTTATCTTTTCTTTATAGTGATGAAGGAGCACTTTCTATATTGGGGAGAATATTCCCTTTTCTATCATTTATTGCTACAAATATTCATTCCCCCTCACCTCGTTTGTTATTTAACTTCTGTTATGGAGTGTTTGCCAGGCAGAAATTTTCAGTTTTATGTATTGAAGCATATCAGACTTTGCTTTTATGATCTCTGACCTAGATAACATACTTAAAGAGCTCTTTCCCACCTCAAGAAATATTCACTTACATTTGCTTGTCCATAAATACATTTTCATAAATGTATATAATCCATCTTCCCTCATTAATTAGCAATGTCTCTTTTCTCATTTACTACATTTCTATATACATTTCTGAATTCTATATCTGTTCCATGATTTCCTTTCCTTTTGCCATTCTAGTATCACTCCTTGCCCCACACCCCCAAATTACTGCAATGTACTATCTTTTTTTTTTCTGTTATCTTTTTTAAAAAACAGATAAAGGAGTCTCTCTCCTCTACTGCTCATCTCTTTTAGAATTCTCTTAGCTATTTCTTTCACCAGATTAACTGTAAAATTATTTGATCATGTTAAAAATCATGCTGGTACTTTGATTAGGATTGTGCTGAATTTATAAATTAATTTAGGGGGAATATATATCTTTATATCAGGGCAAGAGGAAGGTCTGTCTCTATTTAAATCTTCTTTTGTGTCTGAGGAGAATCTTGCCACGGTTTCAGCCCTCATTTTTGTTTCTTTCTGTTCATTTCTGTCAAGTTCGGAGAGGGTAGTTTTGTAAACCTGCATTTAAGCCACCATGATTCCCAGAAGTCTTTAGATTTGCACTGAATTGAGGGTTAAGACAGGGATGATGAGCTAAAGCTGTGGGTGTGGGTGAAATTCAGAAGGACAGTAAATGCTAAATGAGAGGAACAGAAGCTTGCAAAGCTCCAGCATTTATGGAGAAAGTGAATGCAGTGGATGTGGATGAGGGCAAGCACAACAGAAAAGAGGAGTGAGAAACCAGTGGAGAGGGGTCAAGTAAGCCAGAGGAGGAGGAAAGTTCAAGAATGGCATAGTCAGTAGAGGCCAGTGTTGCTGGCAGTTTGTGGAGAATGGCTGTGATGGAGCCGTGGGCTGTGTTGGTTGTAGCTGGTTACTGGTAAGGTGACCATATCACTTAGTGTTTAAACTGGGACACTTGGAGAAGAGTTTGGGACAACAGGGATAAACCAGGATTATTCCTGGTAAACTGGGATACATGGTGACCCTGATTAGTGTTGACCCCTGAGAAAGTGACCTCAGTGGATGATGGCTGAGGTGCCCAAGTTGTGTGGGTTTGAAGAGTCAAGACAGTAACAGTAGATTCTCACTTCTTCTCTTTAGGAGTTTGGGTAATAACCTATGTGGGAAAAGAATCTGAAAAAGAATGAATATATGTATACCTATAACTGAATCACTTTGCTGTACACCTGAGACTAACACAACATTGTAAATCAACGATACTCCAATAAAATAAAATAAAATAATTTGGCCAGAAAAGTAAGGAGAGAGTTGGGTCATAGCTGCAGGGAAATAAAGGTTGGAGAAGGGTTTATTTGCTTGTTGGTTTTGTAGTCTTGAGGAATTTGTCTGTTTGGGGAGGAAAAGAACTTAGTAAGGAGGGAGAGATTGAAGATGTATGATACAGACAGGATAAATAATAAAGAGAGGATGTATAGGAGGGGAAGGAAGCAGTAGCAACAGCCTATGCAAGACATGAGTTTAGCTTGGAAGAGAAGGAAGGATAGTTCTGTTATGAGAGGCAAATAAACGAATGCATGACAAACGGGCAAAAAGTTGAAGTGCAGAGAGGAAACTTGAGGAAACTCATTTAACTTCTCAAGAACGGTTGCTGAGAAGGAGGTGGGCAAATCCATATAGGGCAAAAAGCCTCCAAAAGGAAAGGATTGGAAACACTTCACCCCTTCCCTTGGGGCTCAACATGGTCAGACCCTCTCTGATATATAAGGATGGCTCTGAATGAGGTCCACTGGTGGCGGGAACTGACAGATTGTCCAAGCTCAGTGCCAGGCACTAAGTTGGCAGGTTTCTGGCTGGTGTGTAGATGGGGCTGGAAGCTTCTCCCATCCTAGGCACTTTGGAACATTGGGGGTCTTCCTCCATTGGAGAATTACCTTAGAAAACTCTTAGAAATCTGAACCAGTGAGAACATCACTGCGTTGGTGGACAAAGACACTGAGACTACATAGGACCAGATTCTACAGGGACGTGTTGTGGGTAGCAAGAGAAGCCACAGCTAACTAGAGGCTCCAGCGCTCTTGTCACCTGGCCTTGGATGAACCGCCCTTTTGAGGAAGTCCTTGATGAGCTTGAGCAATTCAGTGTGGAGGACGAACCCAAGAGAGAGATACTGTATTTCTTGTTACTTCAGATGGTCTTAAGTGGTTAATTTAAAATACTTACAATGGGGAAAGGGCTCTATACTTCCACTGTAGGGGGCACAGGTTCGATCCCTGGTCAGGGAACTAAGATCCTGCAGGCCCCATGGTGCAGCTAAAAGAAAAAAAATACTTATGAAATATTTATCTAATTTATACCCCAACTTAATAAAGCAGGTTCATGTAACAGAATGGTATACAGCCATTCAAAATGATATTGGAAAATAAAATTAATTTGATGAAATGAAAAAGTATTCAGGATGAATTAATTGAAAAACTAGTATAAACCCAACAATCTGATTTTTGAAAAGAGTATGGAATATGTCTACATAAGGACAGATATAAGACTGTAGGAATATATACCAGTTAGCAGTGGCTGTTTCTGGGTGGTGCAATGTGGAATCAAGGGTGATTTTTCTTTTTACTTACCTTTATTTTCTAAATTTTCTATGATGTGTTTGTATTGCCTTTTTTTTTTTTTTTTTTTTGGTAAGTTGAATAACACTTGTTTTGTAAAAGGATTGCCAAGCAGCCATAGGACCCCAACCTGAGCCTAAGTGAGGAATCTGTTGAGGGGCTAGTGGATGCGGTTGGGTATACTCTCTCCAGCTGCCCTCAGCAGCTTCTCTTTCCAAAGGGGAAACAACAACCTGGCCAAATTTAACAACGCACCTAACCCAGTGCTGCTAGGTGTCGCCCATGGGACACGTCGGGAGGAGCTGCCCTACATTCCCCATTTGGGGCTCCACAGACAGCCCGCCACCCTTGAGCCGGCATCTTCAATCCGGATGACATAAATGGAAGTTTCCCCTCCTCTTCACCCTGCAGGCAAACTATTCTGAGCCCATTTGTACCCAAGACCAAAGGGAGAGAGGAGGTTTTAGGAAGGCTGAAATATCCAAGGGATTCTTGGAAGGAATAGACTGCTGTTTGCTGTGGCTGTGACTCTGGTTATGTGAATGCTGTGTTTGCCACATTGTACGAAGCTATGGTTGTACCAACAGACTGTGGACAGAAGAGCAAGGACACTGTCAGATAGTTTCCATGGCTATGTGGGGGAAAGACACACTGCCAGACCAGAACCCAGCACTCAGGGGGAAGGCCCTTTTAGTTCTAGCCAGAGTCCTTGGTGAGTCCTATTTAGCATTCAACCTTGAGCGGGATGGCGAACACGCTCATCCTGCCTTAGGTTGTTGGTCCGTCCTCCACGCATCAGTGCGTCTGACTCAGGAAAATCCTTTGGGCAGTTCCTGGGCTCAGAGGCTTTGCTCCGGGTCAGACCCATTGGAGAGGAACCTAATGATGCTTCCTAGCTACATCTGGCTGGTATGTGTAGTTGATGGATATGAGTGGTTCTCCATTGGGCCATGTGGAAAGGTCTGGAGGTTACCTGGACCTCTGCTCTTTCCAGACTTCTGAGCTTTGAATCCCTGAATCAGATGTCACCACCTGCCCCATGGGAAGCCTGTGAGGCAGCCAGACCTCTGCTCAGTGCAACAGGGCTATCTCTCCGAAGAAGAGCACCTTTGCTCAACAACAGAAGTAGTGAAATGGGCAGGTGATGAGGGAGGGCCCTTGCCTGACCCACCTCCATGCCCATATGAAATTCTATGCCATCTTTGGTACCTACCAGCTCTCTCTGAGCTTCCCACAAAGACAGTGAAGGAAATACACGATTCATCCCTGACTCATGACAGGCATTCCATAAATATTTGTTGAATGAAATGAGAGTGGGAGTGAAGTAATCAATTACCTAATTTTGTGGGCACAGAGTCCTCACATGGACAGTTGAGGAGATGGACTCTTTTTAGAATGGGGAGGGTAGATAAAAATACCTATGGTTCTTGGCCATGAGTAAAAAAGAAAGGCTAACATGCCAAGGTTTATGACTGAGATTCAAAACTTTCATGTATTAATCGTCTTTATGTATTAATCATGACACTTTACAAAATCTTCCTTTGGCACAAGAACCGTAGATTTTCAAGTCCAATCAAGTCCAAGTCTCAGATAAGAAAACTGAGGTCCAGAAAGAGAAGGGAGTGTCCAAAGCCACCAGGCTGATGGAGTGAAAGCATGATTCAGGTCTCTTGGCTCCCACCCTGCAGGGCTCTTCTCACCCTCCATGCCTGTGTGATTGGGGTCTTCTGCTCTGGGCAGGGAGGGGAAAGGCAGCTTCTCTTATAAATAAATATTGGTTGGGCATGTACTAAATGCTGCGTGCCTACTATGTGTCAAGCAAGTTGCTAGATGCTGGTGATATAATGGTAGTTAGATTGTGCCATGACAAGAGAAGAGACGGGCAGTTATGAGGAAGGCGCACCTGGCTAGGGAAGCACAGATTTGGGGTGATGGGTTGGGTAGGGGGAGCTTAGGGTGGGGAGCAGATACCCTGTTAGATAGAGTCTCTTTAGGGGCATACCCCCAGCATTCCTGTGCTGCTCTATCTCTTGCTTTTCTGAGAATGCCTGGCTCCAGGAGCCCAGGCATCCAGATAAGAGTCACAGCTCAGAGTCTAAGGGGACAGATAAGCAGGGCAGTCTGCTCAGATAGAGGGGGCTCAGGCAGGGGTGTCAGGCTCCAGAGGGAGGCCCTGGGAAGGAAAGGACCCACTGTCCTGTTTGAGGGGATGTGGTGGGGGAGGTGTGGACCCCACAGCAGAGGCCTGAGCTCCAGGACCCTCTCAGCAGGCCCTCCCACCCCCAGGCAGTCAAACTGGGTTCTGCTCTTCAACCCTGAATCCGTCTTGTTTTGAAGCCAAAGCTTCTCTAGGAGGTCCTAGATGTCTCC
Organism: Kogia breviceps; assembly: GCF_026419965.1. Taxonomy (NCBI): domain Eukaryota; kingdom Metazoa; phylum Chordata; class Mammalia; order Artiodactyla; family Physeteridae; genus Kogia; species Kogia breviceps. The sequence continues at coordinate 100,895,578 of NC_081312.1, forward strand.
TCATCTCCCTTCTCTCCCTTTTCACCTCCATCCTCCCATTGCTGCCTCTCCATCTCACTAAGAACTCACCCCTCCTGCCTCATCAGCTCACCCTGAGCCATTCCTTCCACACTTCATTTGGATAGCTCCTGAAACTCAGTCTCTTCTGGGAAACGAAAGTTTGGAGACAGAGGTAGAGATGGAGAAAGAGGAACATCCATGATCCTCCTCCTCCCCTTCCTAGCCCTAGCAGGAGGGCTAACCAAGATAGGGGCCTCTGTGTCAGTCAGGGGCCCCGCAGGACAGAGAAGACATATTCACACTAGGTCATGGAGGAGAGGTTAATAAAGATTTATAGGGGACTTCCCTGGTGGTCCAGTGGTAAAGAATCCGCCTTCCAATGCAGGGGAAGTGGGTTCTATCCCTGGTCAGGAAACTAGGTTCCCACAAGCCATGGGGAAGCTAAGCCCACACGCCACAACTACTGAGCTTGCGCGCCTCAACTAGAGAGCCCGCGTGCCACAAACTACAGAGCCCACATGCCCTGGAGCCTGCGCGCCACAACTACAGACTCCACGTGCCCTGGAGCCTGTGTGCCACAACTAGAGAAGAGAAAAAACCTGCACTCCACAACTAGAGAGAAGCCCATGTGCCGCAAGGAAAGATCCTACATGCTTCGACGAAGATCCCACCTGCCACAACTAAGACCCGACGCAGCTAAAAAATTATAAATTAAAAAATAAAATAAAATAAATATTTAAAAGGAGTATTTATAAAGGGAAACCAACAAGGGACAGTGCAGCAGCCCACTGAGAAACAGCGGGAAGTGGCTTCCACCCTGGGCCTGAAGGAACAAATGGAAGGAGCAGTTACTGAAACCTGGAGTGAGGACCTCTCCAAAGAGGGCCACCTGACAGAAGCTATGGCCTCTCATAGAGGGACAGAGCCCACCCACAGTGGCCTGGCAGGGAGGGTGCCATGGAACAATACCCCAACCTGCCCTCAGGCCTTCTATGGTGTCTTCCAATGACCAAATCCAACCAGAGCCCAGAGGGCAAGGAAATCCACTGATGCAGTCCAAAAGGTCAGCTTCTCAAGCATTCCACAGTAGGGTGGAAAAGTGCAGAGAGTGGGTCTGGAGGGGCACATTGAAGCTATCCAGTTCGTCTGACTATGTGCAGGGCACCGTGCTAAACTGTCATGTGGGTCATCTCATTTAATGACCATGACAACCGTATGAGGCATGCATTATTATTATCCCCACTTTAGAGAGAAGGAATCTGAAGATCAAAGAAGTTAAGGAACTTACCCTGATCCTCAGCTAGTAAATGGTAGAGTACAGATTTGAACCAAGGTAGCCTGACTCCTGGATTGTGGTTCTGTCTATGTCTTTGTTCAGAATCTGTTTGTTTAAACCAGTGCTGTCTGACAGAATTTTCTGCAGTGATGGGAATATTCTATATCCATACTACCCAGTACAGTAGCCACTAGCCATACATGGCTATTGAGCTTGTGAGATGTGGCCTGTGTGACTGAGTGAGAACCTGAGTTTTAAATTTCATTTAACTTTAATTCATTTTAACTTAAATACCCTGTTGGACCACACAGGTCTAGACCTTACTCTGTGGATCTTTGGCTGTTGGACTCTGGAGGGAAGAAATGCTGTCCATGTCACTCTGCCACTCGCAAAACTTTGGGGAGAATGGATCGATTGTCAAAGTCATGGCACTGCAGGTTGGGGTAGACATGGACTGAGAAATCATGCGGGGGTGTTCAGCTGCCCTCCCCCATCTCAGGCTGAAGAAGCTCATCAGATACATCCCTCCACCTTCCCCTGGGCAGGAACAGTCTTGGAGGTAGGAGAACTGTGGGTCAATAAGATACTGGGGGGCAGGGTCCTAAGGGAAATGGGACAAAGACATTTGGTCACCTTCCCTAGTTAGACTTGCTGGCTAAAATAATCATCTGTGGTAAATCTGTTACTCTGAGATTTTATTACTACTGCCACTTGGCCTGGGGCAGGCCCCTGAGCACTTTTCATGCTTCTTGATCAGGAATTCTTAACTGGGCAACTGGGGTCCATGCATTGCTCCAGGGGAGTCTCCAAATCCCCTGAAATTGTGTGCAAAACATCACATACTTGCACATGTATCTTTGTTCCCTGCATCTGTGATACATAAAAAGGTGCAGAACCCCTCATCCAGGTCTTTGGAGGAAGAATTGCCTCCTGCTGGCCTGCCCCCTCTCTTGAGGCCCTCCCCCACTCCTCTGGGTTTCTTCCACTCCCGTGGTTCTGCTGGCAGCCTGTCCCCAGAGCCAGCTGGGGCCATGTGCCTCTCTGCTCACCTGGACACAGCACTGTGCCTCTATCGACTGTCCTATTTAGGAGCTGCTGAACTGACTGCAGAAACCGGGTCTGCATCTGCCCCCTCCAGAGGTGGCCAGGCTTTGAGGTGGGGTGTGGGCAATAGTCCTCTGAATCTCTGGGCTTGCAGGAAGAAGCATGAGTCCTAAAGTCAAGAAAGACTTGCTCTTCACCCTGGATCTGTGCCGCCTTGACAAGTTGATGAACCTCCCTGAATCTCTGTTTCCTCATCTATAAAATGGGGGGAATAATGCCTCCCTATAGGGGTGTTGTGAGGATTCGCTGAGGTAATGGTTATAAAGCGCCAGGCACTCAATAAATGTTAGCTGTTATCTGGCACAACTGGATCCAGAAATTTTCTCTACAGTGTCCCTGGCAGGAGGTTGTCCTGCTCTGCCTGGAGAGCTGCCATGTCCTGAGGCAGCCCAGCCCCCATTTGCACAGTTCTGACTGTGAGAAAGTCCTTACATCAGTCAGGAACTCTTTGAGTTGAAGTGACAGAAATTCAACTCAAATGGCTCACCAAAAAAGGGAATTATTGGCCCAAGAAATTGGGAAGGGCAGGAATGGAGGTGACCTCAAGGGCTCTAGAGATCCAAACAATGTTATCAGGACTTTCCTTCTCTCCCTCTGTAGCTCTTGGCTCTGTTTTTCTATGTGACTGGGGAGAGGGCAATCAACACCTCTCAGCATATATCATCACATCTTAGTGAACCAGAAGAGAGCTTCTTTCTCCCAGTAACCACATATAAATTCCCAGGGGAGGATTAAGACAGGCCAGCCTTGGGTCACATGCCCATCCTGAGCCAATCACTGGGAGCAGGGCCATGGACAATCATGATTGGCCAGGCTTTGTCACATGACCAGAGGATGGGCGACAGTGTACTTTGAAGGTAGCCATGTTGGAACCATGCGGAGTGTGGGAGGGTAGGATCTGCAAAGGGAAGAATGCTGTTTCTAGAAGCCTGTGGAAAACCAGTGGATGTTCACTACTCTTCTTCCTTACATTGGGCCTGATTCTTTGTCCCTCTGACAGCCCTGAGTCCAGTGCCAGCCTTAGCTCTGTCCTCCTGGCCTGCACAAGACAAGGCTGTTCACTCTGCCGAGCCAGCCCCGCACAGATACGTAGGGTCCTTATGGCCTCCCCAATCTTCTTTGCTCCAAGAAAAGTTGTTCTATTTCCTCCATCTCTCTGAGTACAATGGATTTCCAACCCCTCTCCTCCTCCTGGGCAGAAGGCAGCAATCTGGTAGAGGTCGGAATGGGAGCCAGACTTGAGAAGTAGCTTTTGGAATGCTGATGAAAATAACGGGGGCTTTAGTATCCCTTTGTGCTGGGCACTAACTTGATGTATCCCTTAGCCACACAAGGGGAGTTGACTGAGGAGAAAGGACAAGGAAGGGGGAGAATGTGGGTGAGCAGAGGGAGGAGGGTGAAGAGGAGGAAGGAGAGGAGAGGGAAGAGTGGGAGGAGGAAGGGAAGCAGAGGAAGTAGAAGGAAAGGAAATGAGGAGGAGAATGGGGAGGAAGCTTCGGCTCTCTAGAAGCTCTCAGGCTGGGAAACACAATCAACTGCTTTAAAAGGTACCCAGCTTATATGGCACAGACTGTAAGTGCAGAAGGAGCTCAAGTCTGGGTAGCTATCCCCCTGGCTAGTCAGGGGAGGCTTCCTGGAAGAGGGGGCCTTGAAGGAAGAAAGATTGCAAAGCTGAGCCTGGCCCTGGGAGCTTGCTGCAGGAAGTGCAGAACCATCTCTGATTGCCCAACTGGGGAGAAGGGGGCAGGGGAAGGGGCTTCTGCTCTCATTCTCCCCTTCCCTGCCACCTGTTGTTCTCCCATTCCCAAATGGGCTGCTCTGCAGAGGTCACCCCTGGGCTAATGAGAAATCTTCCTGAAGTTTAAAACCAATTAAGCAACAAACAGCTTCTGATTAGTTATTTCTCTTGATGTGAATTTTAATGAACAGTCTCCTCTCCCCTCCCTACCTCCCAAGCACCCTGGGGCTTAACCAGCTTTTGGTGTGCCTTGAAGAGACCTTAGGGGTGTCTGGAAAGGCTAGAGAGGAAGGGGAGAGGGGCTAGGATGGGGTCCAAACAGCTTTTCACAGCACAACATGCTCCACCAGTCAGCCTGCATTTCCCCTAATATTTCAGAGTTCCACTGTGTCCTCAGGCAGGGGCTGCTCTTGGAGGGGAAGGGGCGAGGTGTGGGAGCACAGAGAGACAGTGGAACAGAGAGATGGTGAAACACAGCCTCGAACCTCTGCCAGCGCAATCTAGTCAGAGAGACTGAGCATAATACGTAAAAAGTTAGCCCATGACAAAAGCGAGAAATGCTTGGTGAAAGATGTGTGACTGGGTCGGGAATGCCAAGTTGCGGGGCCACAGAGAGGTGAGGTCAGGGCTGCAGGAGAGGGCAGAATGGTGCAGTGGGCAGAACTCTGTTCTCTGGGGATGTGCAGAGCAGCTCTGAACAAGGGAGCCTCCCATTTTGGCTACTTATTCTTCCAGAAATGTAGAAATGCTGGCTATTGCTTGGCCTTCCTCTGGGGACTCTTGTGACCCTCCCATGAGAAAACACAACAGAAAGTTTAGTGTAAGCCAAAAGGAGACTGGGATAGGGTAGTGAGTATGTGGGAGATGGCAAGGCACTTCTTTACTGCCCTGAACCCTCAACAGGAGAACCACTGGGACAACAGTGGTTGGACCCTATTCACACCATCCCCATTTCACAGGCAGCAAACTGAGGCCAAAATATTCAGCTCTGTCTCCAGTATGGACAGGAGGGCCAGCTGCAGAGTCTCAAGGTCCAGCTCTCTCCATCCTAAAATGGGCGTCCTCTAGGACCTTCCCCTAGGACCTAAAGCCCCTGGGGGTAGCTGAGACCCAGAGGGCTACTCAGGAGCCTTGCTGAGCCTTGCTGTTCAGCCCTACACTCCTGACCACTCCTTCTAGCTCAGCAGAAAAGCTTTTTCTTAAAAGGCAAATAAAGTCCACGGTGTCTGCTGGAGGAAGGAAAGGGGGAGGTACCTCTTGAGAACTGCTGATAAAAGAAATAAAGATGGATTTTTCTGCAGATTCCTCTTCCTTGTCTCCTCTTCTCCCTACTCAGAGTACCTCTTTCCCCTCTTCATCTTCTCCCTGCCTCTCTCCCTCCCATCCTTTCTTTGCTTCCCAACCATGTTGGCTCCGAGGGACGTCTGGCTGAGGAGTTCCTAAGGGATCTGTCCAGGCCCTGGACTCCCAGGGAAAGCCCAGCGCATTTCACAGTGATTCCCTGAAATTCAGCCCTGCTGCCCAGGTCAGAGGAAAAGCAGCATTTCTGGCTCGGGCATCTGAGTGATGACAAATTTGAAGAGGTCACCTTTAAGCCCAGCCCCTTTGGCTTCCATTATGGGTACCAGGAGCCAGCCTGGCCCAGAAGATTGGCTTCTGACCAGGGCTCTGCAGCCCAGAACTGGGGCCAGCTGTTCCAGGCCTGAGATTCTCCTGCACTTGGCCCCATCTCACCATCAAGCACCTGGGCCCCTCTGGTTGGCTTCATTGCCCCAGCTTTCTGGAACATGCTGGCTGTATCTTCCTCAAGCAGTGGTGATGGATGAGGGGATAGGTTGATCAGGTCTCTTGGTGGCAAGGGACGGAACCCAGTTCATACTAACTTGTGCACAAAAAGAGACTTTGTTGGTATGTGTGGTGGTGCCAGGTTGTCCCTTATGAGAAGCTGGCTGGGGTCAGGCATGAGATATTGGCAAACACATCCTAACCAAAAGAAGTGTTGAATCGTCAATCTAGGGGGAGCAGGAATACCACTGGTCCTCAGGAACATTTGAACTCAAGTCTCGAATGCGGCTAGGAATCTGTCTATCCCTGTCTCTGCTTCAATCTGACTACAGATCAGCTTCCTACACCTCCTGAGCTTCACCCCTAACAACTGTAGCTCCTGGAGAGAGATGGGCTCTTTATCTCAGTACCAGTTCAAAAAATCCCAGCAAAGATGTCTGATTGGCTCAGCTTGGGTGCTCCTGCCCCTGGCGCTCTCAGCTACGGCCAGTGGACCAAATAATGAAATGGCAGCTCCCATGGGAACCCTACAGTGGACAGGGGGAAGAAGAAATTTACTAGGAGAAGAGGGGCCCTCCACAGAAACTGAGAGGAGGGATGGAGAGTAGGTATCTACTTCACCTGCTCTCTCACCAAGAGGACTATGGGATATATTTGCAGGTCCTTCTATTACAGAAGTTTTGTGACTATTACTCTCACTAGCTCTGGTTTGCCAGGGCCACAGACAAGCTGGATGTATTTCCTTCCGTCCTTCACACCTCCTAACTTGTCATCCATCCTGACTCATGGACTGCTCTTACCTGTCACCCCAGATGTTGGCCCTGGTAACCCACCCCCTACCATCTTGCCCTGGCATCCTCTCATCTTGGTCAGCTTTACTTAGCAGCTGGAATAAAGTCCAAAGACAGAAGTCTGGGATTTGAAGTTTGAATTAAGTGTCACCATTTACGACCTATTGGATCTTTTTTTTTTTTGGCTGTGCCGCGTGGCTTATGGAATCCTTGTTCCCCAAACAGGGATCAAATCCAGGCCCCTTGCAGTGGAAGCACAGAGTCCTAACCACTGGACTGCCAGGGAATTCCCTACCTATTGGATCTTAAACAGTTTCTATGAGGTCCTGACTCCTCAGCTGTAAAATGAAGATGATAATAGTACCTAATCAACGGGGTTATGGTACAGGTTATAATAGGTAGGAAGTGTAAGCTCTGGGCACCTAGTAAGCACTCAATAAGTGGTAGCCTGAAAAAAAGCCATGCCAAGGTGTAGAGTGTTCTCAGCTCCTTTTTCAAACAGCAAGACCGCTGTATCTGAGCAGGAGCTATTTGTGGCAGGTGGAAAAGTTGGTGGGGATTGTCTTCCAGTCCCAGGCTCCCAAATGCAGGCTGAGGGAGGGAACCTCAATCCCCCTCCCTAGCTAAGTCCACACATGTCCCTTCAGGCCAACTCTGGGGAGCTCCCTGTTTGCTGAGAGAATGCCAAAGACAAGGTGAAAGCCCTCAGGCCTGCCTCTGGCCTCAGCGAAAGGACTGATTCCCTAGAGTCTGTCCTGAGAGCAGAGTGGATCAGGGGAGTAGGACCCTGCATGGGACCCTGGCCACATTTGTCCAGAGTAAGCTCCAGCTTCCAAATGTTTCAGGCCACAGGGAAGACCCTGAACACAGGGTCCCGTGGGGCCATGTTCTGCATCTGTGTTCAAATCAGCCTTGTGTATAAGCACAGAGTGCCCCTTCTGAGGAGCTGGCCATGACCAGGTATGGGATGTTGGCAAAACACATCCCAGGGCCTTGTCTGGGCCAGCATCCCTGAGCTCCCAGCTGGTAGGCATAGTAGTGATGGGTCGGGGTTGAGGTGCAACAAGGAGGATCAAAGACATGGGCACACACATGCACCCACACACTGCCAGCCCTGTGTGCAGAGGGAAACAGATGGCCAGGACCAGAAGCTCTACCTGAAGCCTCCCAGATGCCTTAATAATAGTAACTGAGCTGCATTTACAGAGCACTTAGCATGTGCCAGGCTCTGGGCTAACCTCTTCGCCTTCACGATTTCAGTGAATACTTTCCATGACCTTTCCATGACCTCCAGATCTGGGCGTTAGTATCCCTGTTTTACAGATGAGGGAATCGAAGCCCAAAGGTTAAGTAACTTGCCCGAGGTCATACAGAATGTGACAGAGCCAGCATTCAATCCCAGATATGTCTGATTTCAAATCCCGGTTATCCTGCTGCTCACCTGGTACTTCAACAGACATAGTTTTCTGAAGGAGAGATCCAAAGGGGACGAAGGATTCTCCAGTCAAATGCACTGGTTCTTAGAGGGAAGCCTGGAGAGGACCAGCCTCAAAATCCCCCGGGCAAGTTGCTGAAAATGCAAGTTCTTTGGTCCCATCACCTCCCTCCATGCATCCCTTCCTCCAGGTATTGATTCAATGGGGTTGGGGGCCTGGGAATATGCATATTAGGAAGCTGCCTAACTCCCATGAAAATAACTTCCTTTCCCATTATAAAATAATAATATTGCTCATTGTAAGATCTCTGAATCCATGTGGGGCTCAGGACTCTGCATTTTTATTTATTTATTTTTATTATTATTATTATTTTTTGCGGTACGCGGGCCTCTCACTGTTGCGGCTTCTCCCGTTGCGGAGCACAGGCTCCGGACGCGCAGGTTCAGCGGCCATGGCTCACGGGCCCAGCCGCTCCACGGCATGTGGGATCTTCCCGGACCGGGGCACGAACCCGTGTCCCCTGCATCGGCAGGCGGATTCTCAACCACTGCGCCACCAGGGAAGCCCAAGGACTCTGCATTTTTAATACATTCTCCAGAAGAGACCTATGTTCACTGAAGTTTGAAAACACTTGCTCAGGGGTTTGAACACGTGGCCTTCCTTAGGTCAGTCCCAGGGATCTACACAAAGGACCCTGGGGACTCCACAGTCTGACGTTTGGGAAAAGGGTGTTCCTTAGGCTCCGGTAGACTCTGTGGACCCAGCATTAGAGGGAGGGCAGAGAGGGCAATGTGCTCTACTCAGAGAGGGAAGCTCTACTGGGCTTTTATGTCCATGGGGGGGATGCAGCAACAGCTTCTGCAAGAGCCCTTCCTCCCTCTGCTTCCCTGTCCAGGACCCTCTCCCCGGGAAGCCTGGGGCCACTCCTTGGATCCCTACACGCTGAGCTCCTCCCACACCATTCTGCTAGCCTCACAAAGCATCTCTTCCAAGAATGTCCTCCCCTGGGTAATTGGACCCTAAGGCCATTGGCATTTAAAGAAATGTACTTGACCTTTTCAGCAGTTCCATAAAATCACAAAATAGAACTCTAAATATTACTGCAGACTCCTACTTGCCCAGACCCTGGCAAAGACTCATTTTCCAGGCCAACTCAAAAATGAAAGAAAATAGCAAAATTGCTAGGAAAAAAGGGACTCTTCTCAAAATCTCCCTTTTGGTAATCATCCCATTATGGACTGCTATTATCTGCATCGGAACTCTGTCCTCCAGTAGCACCAGCACCACCAACACATCCTCCACACTCTCACCACCCCTGACCACACTTACTCTGTTCCCATCATCCCCTTAATTACATCATTCCATAAAATACGGAGGATTTATGCTCTTGAATCTCCACAGTGTGATAGGTCTGCTTGTGTTTTAGATATTTGATCCAGGACCTCTCCCCACGTCTCTTCTTCCTCCATTGGTATGGAATCAGATGAAACAATGGATAGGGAAGGACCAACTAGGGCTCTGGAGGGAGACACAAGACAGGACAGAACCTTGGCAGGAGAGAATGAATGTGTTAAAGACATTTTGAAAAAAAATCAAGAAAATTTGAAAATAGATTAGATATTGGATCAGGAACACCCCCTTACATTTACACAGCTTGGGTTAAGAGCAGAAATTTTAATGATTTTTCTCATGTTTCAAAAAAACGTTTTGTCATCTAAAAAGGAGTCAGCAGACTCCAGTCTGCAGGTCAAATTCAGCTCTTGGCCTGTTTTTGTATGGCTGTTGAGCTAAAAATGGTTTTTACATTTTAAAATAACAGCTCTGTTGAGATATTCACATACCATAAAGTTCACCTTCTTAGAGTGTACAGTTCAGTGGTTTTCATTAAATTAACAGAATTGTACAACCATTACCACTATTTAATTCCAGAACATTTCATCATCTCCAGAAGAAATCCGTACCCTTTAGCAGTCACTTCCCATCACCCATCCCCACAATCCCTGACAGCCAATAATCTACTTTCTGTCTCCATGAATTTACTTATTCTTGACATTTCATATAAATGGAATTGAACAATATGTGAGCTGTTCTACCTGAATTCTCTTACTTAGCATAATGTTTTTAAGGTTCATCCATGCTGTAGCATGTGCCATATATGTAGTGTGTATGAATAATATTCTATTATATGGATATAGATGTGGTATTTTCTGATATCACTTCTGATACCAAATGTGTAGAGTTTTTCTCTGACACCAAGTACATGTCATTTTCCCACACCAACAACAAACACTTCTCAGATACTAACTGCATGTCAACAGTTCAGTTCAATTCTGACACTAACTATCTGAGTTAGCACAGACCTCAGAATTTAAGGACTCAGTCCCAGAAGACTGCCCACATTTCAGATGCCAGCCACAAACAGAGTGCCCAGGGTACTAACACTTCTGCCTGTCTGACTACAAATTCAGGAGCTGATACCCTTCAGTTTCAGTAATTCACCAGAGCAACTCATGGAAGTCAGGAAAATGCTTTACTTATGGCTTATTATAAAGGATACAAATGAACAGCCAATTGGAAAAGATGCATAGGGCAAGGTATAGGGGGTCCGGAGCGAGGCATGGCGCTTTCATGCCCTCTCTAGGGGGCGCCATCTTCCCAGTATGTCAATGTATTCACCAACCCAGAAGCTCTCTGAATCTCCTTGTTCAAGAGTTTTCACATCCTCCCTGGAGGTCAGGGGATGGGGCTGAAAGTTTTCACCCTCTAATCGTGTGTTTGGTCTTTTGGGTGACCAGCTCCCATCCTAAAGCCATCTAGAGACCCCCACCTTGAGTCATGTCATTAGCATAAAATCAGGTGTGGTCTAAAAGGGCTCTAAAGAACAACAGAAGACATTCCTATCACTCAGGATATTCCAAGAGTTTTAGGAGCTCTGTGCCAGGAACGGGGGACAAAGACCAAATGTATTTTTTATCATCCCATGGCATACCACATTTTGTTTATCCATTCATCAGTAGATGAACATTTGGATTGTTTCCACTTTCTGGCTATCATGAATGATGCTGTTGTGAATATTCATGCACAAGTTTTTGTGTGAACATACGTTTTCAATTTTCTTAGGTCTACATCAAGGAGTAGAATTGCTGGATCATGTTTCACTCTTTGAGGAACTACCAAATTGTTTTCCAAAGAGGTTGTACATTTTATATCCCCACCAGCAATGTGTGATGATTCCAATTTCTCCACATCCTTGTTGACACTTATTATTGTCTGTATGTCTTATTTTAGCTCTCCTAGTGGCTATGAAGTGGTATCTCATTGTGGTTGGCTTTTACATTTTTAAAGGGTTGTAAAAGCAAGTAAACAAACAAACAAAAACAAAGAATATGGGACAGAGACTGTATGCTATATGTAGCCTATTTAGTATCTGGATCTTTACAGAAAATGTTTGCAACCCTTGGTCTGAAATATTCTAAATTATCTACTGAACTAAAAGGAAAAAATACAAATCATATATCAGGAGTTTAAATCCAAATTATTTAGCTAAAGCTGAAATTTTATTTTAAATTTTTTATTATATCTTAAGTATTTTTATTAAAAATATTCAGAATTTTATACAGCTGAAATTAAACACAACATTGTAAATCAACTATACTTCAATAAAATTGTAAAATATATATTCATGGGAATTCCCTGGTGGTCCAGTGGTTAGGACTTGGCGCTCTCAATGCCGGGGCCCAGCTTCAACCCCTGGTAGGGGAATTAAGATCCTGCAAGCCTTGTGGCACAGCCAAAAAAAATAACAATTTTAGCATGCATTGTCTTTCTAGTTGCCAGAGTTAAGAATCAGCATTATACTTCAGGGATATCACATCTAGATCTAACATACAAATTTAAGAGTAACATGAATTCTTTAATTTTGCAAAATATCCTCGGTCACCATATACAACTATTGCAAATACTGTAATTCATGAGTGACTCCAGCACCATGAACTAGAATATGAAGAGAAGCAAGAAAATGGTCTCTTGGCACTACTAGGAAGGATACTTCATTACACAAAATCTACTGCATTCATGCTCTCTAAGAGGAAGGATTTGACAAGTTAATTTGTCTTTTCTCTACTTAAGTGCTTCTGCTGCTACAATCCTGCAGGCAGTGGACACATCTCCAACCTTAAGAGCAGCATAGTTCAGATGCCTACTGAGTGTTTGAATGCAGGCCTTTAACCTAGAGGCCCTGGGGCAAGAAGGGTGGATAAGCCATTCTCTGGGACCTGAATTGGTCAGTTACTAGAGTGGATATTAGGGTTCTGGGCCACTTGTGCCAGACCTCAGTGCTGTATCCAAAGTGGTAGAGGTGCCCTTGTGATCCTTAATAAATTTATGTTCTGTGTGTTTGAAATATGTGGGAACCTCTAAAGAACAGGGACTTGTTCAGATCTGAAAGTAATACTATATTATTATAGAAGATTGAGGTATTATTATTAATTTGGTTAGGTGTGGTAAGGGTATTATGGTAATTTTTAAAAATCATCTGCTAACACAAGTATTTATGGATGAAATGATGTCTAGGATTTGCTTTATAACACTGCAGCAAAAAAATGTCATGGAGATAGATGAAATAAGATTGGCAAAGTATTAATATTAATAGTTGTTGAAGCTGGGTGATGATATGAGGGTTCATTTCTCCAGTCACTCTACTTTTTATATGTTTGAAATCTTTCCTAATACAAAGTTAAAAATAATAAAATGAAATGAAAAAGGACAGGAACATGGGGGGAAGGCAGAGATATGCCTGCCTCCTGGGAGGGTGGCCACATACTTCTCCCGGAGAGTGCAGGAGGAAGGCAGCAAGAAAACCCATGAAGGGCCCCAGATGCAAGTAACTTTCCTAACCAGCTCCAGAAAAGTTGGATCATAGCACTTGAACTTGAAGTAAAGGACTAATTAATCCTTTCCAGGATTCCAACTGTGCATGCAACACATGGTATGGCTACTTTGATGTGGACTGTTCCAACCCTCCCTTCCACAAAGAGGGTTCTATTTAAGGTCAGCTTACACCAGGAAGACTGGGGATTAGACGATCAAACGTGACTGGTATGACAGACGACAGAAGAGTTACTGAGAATTTATGGCTTGACCTGCATGGTAGCTCTTTTCCATATAATTTTAAAAATTAGGAGATAAGTTCAGGAACCAAAAAGAGTATATAAAATAGTTAAACAAACATCCATGTATCTACCACTCAGCTTGGCAAATATTAACATTTTGCCATCTTTGCTTCAGACCTTTTTAATAAATTGAAATAAAATATTATGGATACAGCTGAAGCCTTCATGAATGGTCTGCAATTCCCTTTCTCCTCAGATCAAACCACTAGCTTCAATTTGGTGTTCATCATTCCTATGAACATTTTAATATCTAAACTACATAGGTACGTTATTTGTAAATGATAATTAGTACTGGATTGCATATTTTTATTTTATTTATTTTATTTATTTATTTTTTAACATCTTTGTTGGAGCATAATTGCTTTACAATGTTGTGTTAGTTTCTGCTGTACAGTAAAGTGAATCAGCTATATGTGTATATCCCCATATCCCCTCCCTCTTGCGCCTCCACCTCTCTAGGTGGTCACAAAGCACTGAGCTGATCTCCCTGTGGATTGCATATTTTTTAACTTTATATAAATGGTATCACACCTAAGTATCCTTTGGCAATTTGCTTTCTTTCACTCACATTTTTGCAGGATTTATCTATGTTGATCCTGATTATATCACATTTATTCATTTATTCTTCTATTGATGGACATTTATGTCGATTCCAACATTTCTCTAACACAAACTATGCTAAAATGAAAATTTTTTTATGTTTTCTCATGCACATGTATATAGCTGGATTTCTATATAGCTGGTAATAAGATAATCGTTGATTTCTAGGGTATACACATCTTATATTTAGTAGCTCCTCTCCAAAGCAATTGTATAAGAGTCTGTGTTGCATCAGACTTCTTTTTTTTGTATACATCTTTATTAGAGTATAATTGCTTTACAATGTTGTGTTAGTTTCTGCTGTATATGTCAGACTTCTTAATTTTTACCTATCTGTTGAGTATGAAATGATACACCATATTGTTTTAATTTTGCATTTCACTGATTATTTGTGAGGCCGTGCATCTTTTCCCTTGTACTGGCCACTGAAGCTTCCTTTTTGCCTTTGCATTGTTGGTCCTTTTCTCATTGATTTGTAGAAGTTCTTTGTATATTCTATATACTGACCCTTTTTTGGTTTTATGTATTGCATAGCTCTTCCCCCAGTCAAAAACTTGATTTCTCAATAGTTATTTTTTTGTGCAAAAGTTTTTATTCTTAATGTAGTTGGATTTATCTGATTTCTTTTATTGTTGATGCCTTTCTTCCCTAACTTAAGACATCCTTTTCTACTCCAAAGTCACATAGATACTCTTTTATATTTTCCTCTGAAAGTTCTAAGGTTTTGCCTTTCACAATTAGATCTTTTAATCCATCTGGAATTTATTTTTGTGTATGGTATGAGCTACAGTTCTAATTTTTACATGAGTATAGTCAATGTTTTCAGCACCACTTACTTCTGATTCAAAATTCTACTCTATCATATAATACATGAAACATCCATATAGGCACAGACATGTTGTTGGGCTCTCTATTATGTAGGGTTTTCAATTTGTCAATGTTTATTCCAATAACACACTCTCTTAGCTACCATAGCTTTAGACTAAATCTTGATATCTGGTCAGGGGAGTTTTTCCTTCAAATCTTTCTTAGCTATTTTTTATCCTTCACTATTCCGGGTAAATGTTAGGATCAAATTGTTTTGTTTCACTAAAAACCTTATTGAGATTTTGCCTGAAAATATATTGACTGTAGATATTTATTTGGAGATAACTGCCATCTTTACAATTTCGGGTTTACTCAAATTTAAATATTATGTATATAAACATATATCTAAAACATATAACATAACATACACACACACACACACACACTTAGGTCTGTTTTAAAATCTTTCAATAGTGTTTTGTGATTTTCTCCATTAAATGCCCTGAACGTTTTGGTTAGGGTTTTTTTTTGTGTGTGTGTGGTACGCGGGCCTCTCACTTCTGTGGCCTCTCCCGTTGCGGAGCACAGGCTCCGGATGCACAGGCTCAGCGGCCATGGCTCACGGGCCCAGCCGCTCCGCGGCATGTGGGATCTTCCCGGACCGGGGCACGAACCCGCGTCCCCTGCATTGGCAGGCGGATTCTCAACCACTGCGCCGCCAGGGAAGCCCTAGGTTTATTCTTAATTATTAGTTTTGTTTTTGTTTTGCTGTTTTACTTGTATTTTTAAATTATATTTTATAGTATTAATGCTACTGTATATGACTGAAATTGATATTTGAGCATTTTCATCTTCTATTCTTTTTTTTTTTTTTTTTGCAGTACGCGGGCCTCTCACTGTTGTGGCCTCTCCTGTTGCGGAGCACAGGCTCCAGACGCGCAGGCTCAGTGGCCATGGCTCACGGGCCCAGCCGCTCCGCGGCACGTGGGATCTTCCCGGACCGGGGCACGAACCCGTATCCCCTGCATCAGCAGGCGGACTCTCAACCGCTGCGCCACCAGGGAAGCCCCATCTTTTATTCTTTGTTCTAATAATTTTACTGTGGATTGTCTTGGATTTTTCTATGCAAATAATTTTCTAACGCAAATTGCTCTGTAAATCATGATGGTTTTGCTTCTTTAATTTTAATACATTTTGACAGCTCTGTACTAATTGCCTTATGCTTTATTAGAGGTATGTTTTTTTCTTTCCAAGGTCTTTTTTTTCTTCTGCACTGTTTAGGAACTCACAGTACCTTATTGAAAAGAAGTCATATTGGTGGCCATTCCTGTCTTATTCCTAACTTTCAAAGGAATGCTTCTAACACATTTGCTGTAACTTTTTGATTAGTATCCTTTATCAGATTGAGGATGCTCCCTCCTAGTCTTATTGCACTAAGAGGTTTTTTGTTTTTAATCATGAATTGGTATTGAATTAACTGCTTTCTCTGCATCTCTTAAGAAAGTTGTATGAATTTTCTCCTTTAATGTGTTGATGGTTCTGAGTTTCAGAGTTTCAGCATGGGCTTGTACACAGGCTAGATTCATCTAGAGAGGATGTGTAGGAGGATGGTGACCACCACTATTAGAACAGGGTGCATTTCCTCTTTATCCAGCTGCAGATAGAATTCACGATGATATAGATCAGGCCCCCCTGAGGCAGTGTCCTCAGGCTTTACAGCTGCCTCTCTGAAGAGCCATTTTTCCCTCTCACTCAGAAAATGGGAGAATTTCTCTGAGGAACGCTCACACAAGCAGAAGACCCACATCCAGTGGTCCTTCTGCAAGTGAAGGCACCACTGTGTCATGGGTGGCATGTACCTTCGAGACAGTAGGTCAAACTGATTTGGAAGAAGGCTGGAATGGCACAAGAGTGGTGGTCAGTAGGTAGATGGCTATAATGGGTGAGTCAATACTCCATCAAGAATAGCAGTGCAGGGACTTCCCTGGTGGCACAGTGGTTAAGAATCCACCTGCCAATGTAGGGGACACGGGTTCGAGCCCTGGCCCGGGAAGATCCCACATGCCGCGGAGCAGCTGAGCCTGTGCGCCACGACTACTGAGCCTGCACTCTAGAGCCCGAGAGCCACAACTACTAAGCCCGCACGCCACAACTACTGAGCCCGTGCGCCACAACTACTGAAGCCCCCACGCCTAGAGCCCATGCTCCGCAAAAAGAGAGGCCACCACAATGAGAAGCCTGCGCACCGCAACGAGGGGTAGCCCCTGCTTGCCACAACTAGAGAAAGCCCACGCAACAACGAAGACCTAACACAGCCAAAAATAAATAAATTAAAAATAAATAATAATAATAATAAAAGAATAGCAGTGCAGGAGACGGGGGACAGGAAAAGATGCAGGAAGAACCATGTTAACCACATGGGGCTGAGGAGTGGGCTCCAGATAACCCTTGGGATCCAAGTATGGCCCAACAGCGAGGGAAAAGGAACCAAAGCATTGGGGTAAACATGGTGAGCAGTTCTTTATATGTTAAAGGGTTGAGGTGCTTCAGAGACTGATTTATTCTGGCCTGTGAAAATAAAAATGGGAAAATTCCCGCATCTGAGGACTCTCATTTATATCATGACTGACTCTCATTTACATCTATCATAAGGGCAGATATTCTTGTTTCCTTTGTTCATCTAGACCAGAGTCTACTATACGAAAGGCATTCCACCTTTCCAATATTTGTTAAATGAATGTTTGTTGACAATTGAATGAAACCCATACACAAAGCAGTCAGCACAGGGCCTGGCACACAGTGTTGCAGAAGCCATAATGGCAA
The DNA here is from genome assembly GCF_026419965.1 of Kogia breviceps. Classification (NCBI taxonomy): domain Eukaryota; kingdom Metazoa; phylum Chordata; class Mammalia; order Artiodactyla; family Physeteridae; genus Kogia; species Kogia breviceps. Next base: position 100,913,109 of record NC_081312.1, read on the forward strand.
CTCTGGGCGCTGGTTGGAGAGATGCTAGGTGGGTGGAAGCCCTCACAGAATTTTCAGAGAAGTCTCAGACAGGCAGTGTCTCCCTGACCAAGCCCAGGATGAGAGATCATGGTAAAAGGGCAGCTCCAGCCTCTCTCCCCTCCCCTGGCTTCCCTTTGCAAACCCTCTAAAGGGCAGTTGAGCCAGACAAAAGAAAAGTGACAGGAGCATGTCAATTCACAGAGGCTGCTCTCCTTGGTATGGTTTTCCCCAGCTCATGCTTATTTGTTTCTGTTTCACTAAGAGAATGAGACACATATGAGCATGTGGTCTGCTTTACTCCTTTCCCAGGAGCTGTCAGCTGGCCTGTCAGAAGTTATTCTTGCAAAACCATCAGTGATTAGAAAATACCATGGTTGGTCCCCTTTCCTTGGTGCCTCCAACAGAACTGCAGGAAAAGCACAGATCGCATCTTTCCCTCCCTCCCCTCCTATTACCCCTCTCCTCTCCTCTCCTCTCCTCGCCATGTCCATGCTGGGGAAGATTAGCCTCTCAACTTCCATTCTACCTTCTAGTTAGATTGATGAAAAAGATAAAAGCTATGTTTCTTAGACTCCTTTGCAGCTAAACTCCTGGATTCAAAGTAGCTGTCTCCAATAAATGCTCTCAAATTATACTTGGAAATAAGAAGTGAGGGAGAAGCCATCTTACTGCTGCTGGTGGTAAGCAAGGTTGATAGGGTTTAAAGGCTATGGCAGCAGCTAGACTCAGGCTTCCACTGTCCAGTATCCAGCTTTGTGGGATTAAAGTCCAGTGGTGTCTGTAGAATTGGCAGCAGTAGTGCATTCCTGATAGCTTCAGTGGTGTGTTCATCTATTCAGCAGCCTGGTGGCAGAACCCTGACTTCCACACCACAAATCTCTTCCCAAAACATACCTAATTCCTTGTGTTAAATCTCCTTCTGCACAAAATACTTAGAATGATTTATGTTTGTTGCACTGAACTGCTTAATGCATCCACCCTCTGCTAGATCCCCTAAGTACAGGCAGACCTCAGAGATTCTGTGGGTTTGGTTCCAGACCACTGCAATAAAGCAAATATCGCAATAAAGTGAGTCACATGAATTTTTGGTTCCCCAGTGCACATAGAAGTTATGTTGACACTATACTGTAGTCTACTAAGTGTGCAATAGCATTGTGTCTAAAAAAAATGTACATACCTTAATGAAACATACTTTATTGCTAAAAATGCTAACCATCACTTGAGCCTTCAGCAAGTAGCATTCTTTTTGCAAAATAACATCAAAGATCACGGATCACATCACAAATATAATAATAATGAAAAAGTTTGAAATATTGCGAGAATTACAAAAATGTGACACAGACAACATGAAATGAGCAAATGCTCTTGGAAAAATGGTCCCAATAGACTTACTTGACGCAGGGTTGCCACAAACCTTCAATTTGTGAAAAATGCAATAAAGCAAAGCCCCAAACAGGTATATCTGTATGTAACATTTTGCCCAAGAGAGAGTTCATTTCAGTTCAGTTCAGTCTGTATTTACGTCCACTGTGTGCCCAGTCCCTTTTCTTGGGCCTTGTCTTTGGGAAGTTTCTAGTCTGTTAAAACAGCAACAGGCTCACACACAGGGGTCTGTATTAACAGTTGCAGAAGGTACTGTTGGGGCTTTCCATACACTGTCTTTCTTTCTCATCACAACCCTGTGATGTAAGTGTATTAAGAATGCTTTTGACCATGAGCATTACAAAACCCTTCCACTTAGACAAGTAAGGAGTTTATTTTTTTCCTGTATGAATATGTTCAGGTTAGAAAATTCAGGACTGTATGGCTGGTCAAGGTCATTATGAAGAACTAGTTTTCTTCTCTCTACATGTTTTACCACCATTAGTGTGTTTTTCTTCCTTGAGTAAAATAGAATGGATGCTGCACCTCTAGACATCCCATCCATGTTCCAGGCAGAAAAAAGGGGATTGAGGGAGGTAAAAAGTAAAAGGTAAAAAGCAACAACCTCCTCCTTATCAGGCATTGCCTTTTATTCTAGAAGGAAAGGCCTCCCTGGGGCCTTCTCCCTGCATCTCATCAGCTAGAGCTGTGTCATGTCATGGCCACCTCTATCTGAAAAAGAAACTGAAATTTAAGTATTTCACTTACCAGCCTCTGTGGTAGAGTGAGGCAGGAGATAACATGGTTGAAATGAATGCTGAACCAGCTGATCTATGGTATTTGCCAGGGCAGGTGTTATCTCAATTTTACAGATGAGGAAACTAAAGCTAAAAGAAGTCACATGATGAGCCTGAGTTAACTAAGGGAATGTGGACCACATACAATATGTCAATCTGTCCTGTAGAGAATTTGTGCATTGCACAGAGAGAGGTGAAGGAGTACCTTTCATCGGTGTCTATGCCAGCCTCCTTGGCTTCAGTGCCTCTTGTAGGCATCCCCAGACCTTGAACAGGAAATGCAGACTTGTAGAATTCTTGAGGCCACTGAGTATCTCTTGAGAAATTGACCTTTCTGATGCTGGAGCATTACCGTGGGGATGTATACGGCCAACATATCAAAGCCACTCACCAGCAACTTTGTGTGGCACCAGCAAGGAGCATCAGGGCTAACAGAATTTTGCTCATTGTTGAGTTGGTGTAGAGGTTGGTTACAGCATGTGGGATAGCTTAAAAGAGAAATGGTGAAGAGGTAAATGGCTTGGGAAGGTAGAGGTGGAAGAAGAGTCTTTGTCCCTGTTGAATTGGCTTGAGCTTGAGTGGACAGAGAGACCTGGGGTGAATGATGGTGCCAGAGAGGAGCACTGGGATAGTTCTGAGGTCAGCAGCTGTTGTGGATGCTCTACCACAAGACCTCAATGAAGGTAACTATAAATTTTTGAGAGATTTAAGGAAGGCCTAAGTAAATAGAGGTATATGCCATGTTCATGGACTGGAAGCCAATACTGTATACATATAAATTCTCCCTAAATTGATCACTAGATTCAGTGCAATCCCAGTTAAAATCACAGGATGCTTTTATGCAACATGACAAGATGATTCTAAAATTTATGTGGAAATGTAGAAAGTGAAGATTATCCAAGACATTCTTATGAAAGAACAAGATAAGGGAACTTGTTCTAGCAGATATCAAGATTTATTATGAAGTTATGGCAATTAAGATAGTGTGGTCTTGGTGCAAAGATAGAAAATTGAGCCAATGGAGTAGAATAGAGAACTCAAGAATAGCTTGTGCATAGATAGACACTTAACATATGAGAAAAATAATATTGCAGATTATTGGGGAAAGGATATGAGAAATGGGAGGTGATCATATAAATGGGTATCCATGTGGAAAAAATCTGACCCTATCACCACATCATCTACAAAAATAAATTTTTTTGGATGGATTGGAACATTCTGGATAGATTGGAGTCCTAAAAATTAAAGGTAGAATAATAAAGTCTTTAAAAGATAATACGGGAGAATACCTTCATGACCTTAGGGTAGGAAAAATTTTCATAATACACACAAAAGGTACCAACCATAAAAGAGAAAATTATTCGACATTAAAACTATTGTTTATCAAAAACACTATTAAGAGAGTGAGTAAACAAGACACAGAGTGGAGGGAGATATTTTCCACCTGACATTATATAAAGAACACCTACAAATCAGTAAGAAAAAGACAACATAATTTTTAAAATGGTAAAAAGTACTCCAACAGACGCACTGTAAAAAAAAAGGAGGTCGAAATGGTGAATATACTTAAGGAAAGGGATTCAATCTTATTAGTCATCAAGGAAATACAAATTAAAACCACAATGCGATTCTATTACACATCCATCAGATGGGTTAAATAAAATTCTAAAGTCTGGCAGCACTAGGCATTGGCTAGGGTGTAGGGAAAGGGGAACTTTCTGACACTGTTAATGAGATTGTAATGTGGCACAACCACTTTGGAAAACTGGCATTTTCAAATAAAGTCGAAGATTTGCTAACTCTGTGACTCAGAAGTTCCCGAATAAGAACATACATGGGCAAGAAAGTTCATAGCAGCATTGCCAGCAAAAGCATCAAACTGGAAACCCCCATGTTCATCAACAGTAGAATGGATAAACTGTGGTATATACATACAATGGAATATTATACAGCAACAAAAATGAACCCAGCTGTATTCAACAACATAGATGAATCTCACAAACACAATTTTGACCAAAAGAACCCAGAAACAAAGGAATAAACACTACATGACTCCATCCACATGATGTGTAAAAACCAGCAAAACTAAACTACCTCATCTAGGCTTGCATACTTAGGTAGGATGTGATTACTGTACATATCAGGATAGCATACACCTCTTGGGGAGAAAGGGGGTTGTGATTAGAAAGGGACACATAGAGGTGCATCAATGGTGCTAGAAATATTCTTTCTTGACCTGTTGATTATCTGGTGTTCACTACATGAGAATGATTAAAGTCTACATTCAGGCTTCCCTGGTGGCGCAGTGGTTGAGAGTCCGCCTGCCGATGTAGGGGACACGGGTTCGTGCCCCAGTCTGGGAAGATCCCACATGCCGCGAAGCAGCTGGGCCCGTGAGCCATGGCCACTGAGCCTGCGCGTCCGGAGCCTGTGCTCAGCAACGGGAGAGGCCACAACAGTGAGAGGCACGCGTACCGCAAAAAAAAATTTACATTCATGTTTTATGGACTTCCCTGGGTATTATATTTCAGAATTATACTCGGAAAGGACTTTAAGAGACCTTCTGATTTAGGCCCATCCCCATTTTCAGATGAAGCAACTGAGTCTGAGAGCTTTAAATGACTCATCCAAGGCTCAATCATCAGCACCAGGAGTAGAATCCAGACCTCCTACTTCCAGTGTAAAGACTCTTCTCAATCTACTTTACATTTGTCTCAGCCCACGCATCGATAGTTCGCATCAGAAAGGATTAGCAACACAGCTGAGAGAAGATCATTTCTGGGTGACCTCGGTCATCACTAGGGCAGGTAAAAAAAAGCCTTATCCTTCTCCTAGGGTTCCAGCCCCATGCTGGTGGTCCAGGGAGTATTAGGAACTGAGACTGGAGACTTGACCCTGATTTCTTTAGGTCTGATCTCCTCTTATTTCCCTGCTCTGCTCCACATTGCCTGAATGGCCCTTTTGGACCTAAAAGTCCTGGCTGGTGTGACCAACTCTTGTGATTGTATGTTTTATTTCCTCTCAGTCAAGAAGAGAATGACCTAAGAGACATAGAGTATAAGCTCTGAGATGGCAAGAACCATGTAAGTCTTGTGCGCTAGGCACTATATTCTCAGTGTCCAGCACAGGGGCTGGCACAAAGAAAGAGCTCAAGTAATACTGACTGGTCATTTGTTAAATGAGGGTTGGGTGGTCATTAATTGAATTGCCAGCCTAGGAGGGCTGTTGGGCGAGAAGGAGCTAGGAGTGAGATGGGGATGTGTGCAGCTGAATAAAGGTCCCATTCCTTACCCAAGGCAGTCCATGATCAGTATATGGACTTTATAAGCCACCAATGCTTGGGGAAGGAAGAGAGTAATTGTGGGCTATCTGGTCCAAGAAGTCACATTGGAACTGAGTCTTGAAGGATAAACAGAAATTGATAAATGGAAAAAGAATGGAAGATATTACAGCATGGGCAATGACAATGATGTGGGTAAACTCCAGCCAGTTTGGGGGACAATGATGGGTTTGCCCTCAGAGAATCATTCAGGTTGGAGTGTATCAATTCAGTCAGTGTGTCTCTCTGCCCTTTCTGATTTGGCATTCAGGAGAGCTTCACCCCATGGCTCATCACGGCCAGGGCTTCTGCACAGCGAGGTCATGCTTCCTCTACGGGGCCCAGCCCAGAGATCTGCACTCGGTGGCTTGGCCGAATCCCCCTTTAATCATTGGGCTCTCTGTCAGCAGTGTTCTTCCCTGTGACCATCTGGGTTCCAGATGACGGTTCTCCCAGATGTCCTGGTTTGCATTTTTTACAAGTTGAAGTACACTGTTCCATCCTGGCTGTCCCAAAGGCCCCAATCTTTCTTCATTTGGTCCCCCTGGCCCCCCCATATTTTCAGCAACCTGTGTAATTAGTGTGCTGTCTAATTTGTTTTCCTGGAACTGTGATTATGCTCAAGGTATCTCAAAGCTTTTTATAGTAATTACTGGGAAAAGTCTTGGAGACTATGAACTGTGCATGTGGAGTGAGCTGTTATCTGGCCCTTGGACACTTAGATATTAAAAATCTCTCCTACTGAGTCTGCCTTCATTTGCATTTCCAAATTTTTAGGTTAGAGGGCCTTTCAGTTGATTGAATAATGGGTTAATGGCATCTTCGCTCTAATTAAATCGAGATTGTCTCTTTGTGAAAGGGCACACTTGATAGTCTATCTGGATCATTCTAATTGCATTCTTAGAGCATGCCATGGGAGTTTTAAAGAAGTGACTGTCCTGTGTGAGGGTAGAAACTCTGTGCAAGAGGGAGAGGGGCAGGTCCAGGAACGCTCAGAGGCCATCTAGTGCCGTGTATTCGGTGTTGCTATAACATAAGACTCAGGAGAGCAGGGACCTGCTCTGTTTTCTTGAGTCCCATATATCCTGTGTCTGCCACTGTTCTCAATGCTGGTCCTTGGTGCTCGAAAACTAGTTCTTGAATGAATGAGTGAATCAATGAATGAATGATTTACAGCTGTGTACTGACAACCCAGTGGGTAATCTGGATAGTTGCTTGGATACAGTTTAAAGCCCAAATTTCAAAATATGGTTTTAGGATCTAGAGCTTGAGAAGGTTCTGGACATAGGAGAAGCTAGGTTTGAGCAGTTTCCATGTCTCTCCAAATATATGCTCCCATAATGAGCATTCTGTTGTAATTGGAGAGGCCATCTCCTCCACAAACTCTTGCCTTGCTAATAGCTATCTCTTTTCTATGCCAGTTACTCCATATGTCAAAAACTTTTATGTGAAATCCTCTTCTGATACAAATTCTGGCTAATCTAAAACATACTGCTCCCTCTAGCCGTGCGTCTCTATGCTTAACTCTAATCTTTTTTTTCCCTTAACCCTAATAATCCCTGACTGCAGAGAAAGACTCTGTGTTGTGGTGGGAAAAGTATTCTGGGGATGTGTCCACTACAAAGACTTAGACATAAAATATAACAACCATTATTATTTTTTTAATGTTACAAGCTTAACATTACAAGAAAGAAAAGTGAGTCTTTCATTAGCCATCAGGGAAATTCAAATTAAAACCACAATGAGATACCATTTCACACCCACTAGGGTGTGACTATTAAAAAAACAAACACAAAATAACAAGTGTTGATGTTCATTATGGTAATTACACCCACATTGTCTCTGAAGTTATGTGCTGCCTCCTGACCTCTCTATTCCAGAATTCTATCATCTCGTTGATACTAGGGCTGCCAGATAGGCAGCAGCATCTGGTACCATCAACCCTGGCCTACAGAAGGCAGACAACACTGAGCCCCCTCACTAGCATATTCCTCAGTGCCTTAATGAAGGAAGTATCTTCTGGGCCTTCCCAGGGAACACAGTCAACTGGAGTGCTCTCTGGTATTACATAATAAGCCCATTCTAATACTTACCTCTTTGAGGGTTTTGACCTCCTCCTTAACACTCTGCTAAGGCACCTCCACCTTATTTCCTATAAACCATCATTGGTTCCAAGATTCAAGGAGCCATTCCAACAGCTTATTAGTGCCAGCTCCAGGCACCCTTGACATGATATTAAAGACAAAGTAATGGAAGTGTCTCCATATCATTAAATCTTCCATACCAGCCTTATATTCAAATCTTTTTGTCCAGTAATCTTGAGGTCCATCCCCGTATATGTTTTTTCATATATTTGTTATGTTCTGCAGCTCTTTGGGGGAATAATCTCTTTTATTCCAATATTTTCCCCCTGAGCCATGCGGAAACCTGACCCTAGTTATAAATCTAGGGGTGGCAGTGGAAGGCTGCTCTCCTAGAAGTTGGTGGGGGGCACCCCTGCTGGCCCAGAGGATTCCAGGTTCTCAAAGGCATCTACCCAAATATCCCTATCCCATGTGTCAGGGTCCTGATCTCACCTTACCAGGGCCCTGATTTTAGCATAGATTTGCTAGGGCTATGAATTCATTTTCCTTCACAATCAAATCTTGGCCTGATTTTTAGCACAATCTGTTCTCTAGCTGAAGAAAATGAGGGTCACTTTAAACATTGCCATGCAGGCCCAATGGCCTTCACAATGTGTCATGATTTGATAGTAGGCTGCTTTGAGCTTGCGTTTTTTTTTTTTTTCTTTTAGATTTCTATGGCAGTTAACAAACAACTATGCTTTGAGTTGCAAGAAACAGAAAACCCAAATTGAACTGGATTGAAAAATACAGGGGATTTATGGGCTCACATAACTGAAAAGGACAGAGGTGAGGAGAGCTTCAGGGCTGATTTGGTTCAAAGGTTCAGCGATGCTGTTCCCCTTCAGAGACTGGTTTCCTTCCCTCTTTCTGCTCTGCCTTCCAAGGCTCCAGCTTTACCCCAAGGCTGGCTCCCTTCATGGTGCCAAAGTGGCTACAGAAGTTCCAAGCTTTGCTGATAACTTACCATGATGTCCCAGGGAGAGGACCTCTCTCCTGGTAGCTCTTTCAAAAGAAGAGGAAAATTTTTTCTCACATGGCCCAGACAACTGACACTTGAGTCTCCTTGGTCATATTGTGTCACATCTACATTTGTAAATCATTATCCTGATTATCTCGGGACAAGCAAGGCCCACCCAAAGCAGATGGGCTACCATGGGGAGGGGTAGATACCTGAAAAAAATCTTGGGTATTGCTAGAGTCCTGGCTAGGCAGCTAACAGATAAATGTATTTAAGTGTATTCCAAATTTTTACTTACAATGTTCTTGTATTTCCTTGGGAATTTAGAAACCATAAGTGTAAAAATGCTCTTTGATATTTATAATAATAGTGTTCTAAATACAACAGAAAGTAGCAAACTCCTTTCATTAGACGTTTTCATAGTAATGTATAGAATGAGGCCAGCATTCTGAAATCAGCCTTCATTTAATAATACAATTAGGGGTGATATTCAAAATATTTAATGAAGGCTTCCCTTGTGGCACAGTGGTTCAGAATCCTCCTGCCAATGCAGGGGACACGGGTTTGAGCCCTGGTCCTGGAAAATCCAACATGCCGTGGAGCAACTAAGTCCATGTGCCGCAACTAATAAGCCTGTGCGCCACAACTACTGAGCCCGTGCGCCACAACTACTGAAGCCTGTGCGCCTAGAACCCATGCTCCACAACAAGAGAAGCCACTGCAATGAGAAGCCCACGCACCACAACGAAAAGTAGCCCCCACTCACCACAACTAGAGAAAGCCCGCGAGCAGCAACGAAGACCCAGTGCAGCCAAAAGTAAAATAAATAAATTTTTTAAATATTTAATGAGCAGTATGGCACAATTATTAATCAATCAGGGTGGTCACCCAATCAATCAGGTGGTCAGTGGCTCTTACACTGCAGCAGTGACCGCAGCCACAATTATAGTTATTATCATTTAGCAGACACCATCACATACAACTGTCTGGTCTACCTTCAGTCACCCGTGCTGGGCACCCCATAGCCCAGGGATCCTCACTGACACCCAACCCATCCCTGTACGTGGACAGGGGGATTCCCACCACCAGACACACAGCTTTAAGGGAGGTCAGGACTGTCATTGTCAAACACCAAGGAACCATGGACTAAAGAGAACAAAAATAAAACTCAGCAAAAGCCTTCCTGGTCATCTGTTGCAATTAGTGAAGAGAGACAGCATCGGAGTCAAGAAAAGCCAGTGTCAAAATGAGTTTGATCATTTGTAGCTGTGTAATGCTGGGCAAGCTACTCCACTTTGCCAAGCTTCAATGTTCCCATCTACAAAATAAGTAATAGAAGAATTGCCCTGAAAATTGGTTATGAACTTTTAGAGGTAATGTAAATAAAGTGTTTAGCTCAGTGCTAGACACTTTAGTTAATCACTGAGTTAATCGAACATAAGTATCTGTTATTACCATCTTGAAGACACTGGTTGAAAAACTTCAGACAACCCAGGGGCTTACAAACATCCTTGTAGAAGGATTAGCTCTCTGATTTCTGAAGTAAGGAAACTCAGCCACAGACCTCTCCATCATTTCACCCCCATTTTGGGCTTGAACCATCCATTCATCCACGCTGCCCCTGTCTCTATAAATATAATGGGCTGACAGCCACTAGTGCTGGAAACAGCTCTTCCTGAACTGGAATTTCTGACAGCTAACTTCCACAAGCTGTTCATGAGTTATTTCAAGGGACATTTTGCTGTCAATCACTTACCCCTGAAGTGGACTGCACAGCCTGCTCTGCACCCAGGATCATGAGAGGGGTGGGGGCAACATTTGTTTCTTGGAAATTAGAACACTAGTTAGTGACCCATAAAAGGAAGTTGAGAAAAGGACTGCAATGCTAAACAAGGAAAGGAAACTAGTCTTACCAAGAACTCCATACATGTGAAGCATTATGTTACCTTGCAGAATCCTTATAAGAATCCTGGGAGGTGGGTAATAGATTCCTATCTTACAGGTAGAGAAACTGAGGCTCAAAAATGATAATTTGCCCCATCCAGTAAAGGGAGGCCATGAGTTTCAAACCTAGGGCTCTTGGACTACAAAGTTCTTCCAGTATTTCTCAGAGGTGGTGCTGTGGGTATTTGGGGTGAGACAGTTTTTTATTGCACGACGTTTAGCAACTCTGGTCCCTGGGCATTAAAGGTCAATAGGATGTCCAGGTCATTGCAACAACTAAAATTGCCTCCACACATTTTCAAACCTCCCCTCATGGAGGGGTGGGATGCCCCAGGCTGAGAACCACGCAGATAGTTAGATCTATGATGAATCTATCTGTAATAGATAGAACAGCAATTTCAGAACAGGATCCTGACAGAGTAAGAGGAGGAAGGGAGCTTTGCAGATTTCCACACCTAGTGTGGAAATGCATTGTGAATCTGAGTGTGTGTCTTCCTACCTGGAGTTAATAATGCTCCTCTACGCATAGTGTGTGCATGCAAACCAATGTGCACATGTATGAGGTATGCCCTTGAGTATGGAGTATCAAGTCCCAGCCTCCCAGGCCCCTTACTTCCTTCCTTCACCTTCCATCAGTCTCTTCTGTCCTGTTGAGTCCCCCTCCTAAATACATCTCACACCCATTCCTGCTACCCTGCTCTACATCAGACCTGTTCACCTCTCATCTGGACCATTGCAATGGCCCTGCCTATGGTTGCAGATACCAACAATTCATTCTCCACACCGATGCCAGCTTGATCTTTCTAAAAGGCAAATCAAAAGACCACATCACTCTCTAGCTCAAAATTCCTCTGTCACTGCCATTGCCTTCACAGTTTTAGAAGCAGACCCTTTATCTAAATGAAATCTTCAAACAAAAGTGCAATATGTAAAGCAGCTAAATGCAGGACTGCTCTGTTGAATTATGTAGACTCCTTAGCAAGGCATACAAGGTCTTTCATGATCTGTCCCCTGCCTACCTCTCCAGCAACATCTCTTAATGCTACAGAATGTGTGTGGCTTGGTGGCTAAGCCACCAAGGACTCTAGAACCAAACTGCCTGCATTCAAATTCTTTGCTATATGTGCACTTACTATTTGTGCAAACTTGGGGATATTGTTTTACATCTCTATCTCTGGGTTTCCTTACTGGTAAAATGGGCTAATAGCACTTCATGGAGTTCTTTTAAGAATTAGGTTAGTTTATATTGTGAAGCACTTAAAACAGTCCTGGCATATAGTAAACACTCAGTAAATGTTAACTCTTATGACCTTTCTTATATCTTACCTGGAGTTGCCCTAAACTACAGGTTCCCTGAAATGTTTTGCTACCCACTCCATTACTTTGCACACTGTATACGTGTGTGGGTAGTTGTGCAGGGCTTGGCTGCAAAGACCTGGAGTTATGAGGCTACTTGAGAAAGGAAGAGACTTTATTGTAAGGACACATGTGGACAGGATCTAGCATCAAGAAGCTATCCAGTACTCAAGGGGACTCCAGGCACCAGGGGCTCTAACCAGGTCCCCTCTTCTCTCCAAGCACAGGCTTCATTATCCTTCTACTCTGACTGGACAGCCCACTCTGCATTCTCTAAATTCTTAAGGGGTTCAGTCTGATTGGCTAAATTCAGTTTCCAGTGCCTTTTAAATGGTTAAAGCACTTTGTGCCCAGTTACTTCATAAGACACTCTCTTCCTGTCAGGAGGCCACCTCTCGTCCAATCAGTGGCCTCTGTACTTCAGAGGATGTTTTTCTTTTCTTGGAGTTATGTGCTGTGGATGAGGCAGTACAGCTGGAAGGGAGGTTATGATCAGTCTTCTCACATAACATCTTCTGACCTCCACTGGAATGACCTCCTTCCTACCTGTCTGCCTGGCAAACTTTCTATTTACCTATCAAGTTTGAACTCATGGACCACATGCTTCCCTGGTCTCTCTTCCCTGATTCTCCCAAACAGAGCTGGGTGCTGTCTTTACACGTGCTGGACCTGGGTACAACTCTTCACTGGAGGACCTATCTTATCAATGTCTGTATTCCTGCCTGCCTATCTATTTTTTAAAATACAATTCATATATAACATTGTATTAGTTTTAGGTGTACAACATGACCATCTTTTCACAAGAATTTCTCTTGTGTCTCTAGCACCTGGCGCACAACAGGTGCTTAACTGTAAATTTTATTAGTGAATGAAAGAAATCTAGATATTTATCCAAAAGAAGGTAAATTTCAGCCCATGTTTGTTCTCTTTGCTGACACTGTATCTTTTCTTCAGAACTAAGACAAGTTCAAATCAGAGAGGAAAAAATAGAAAATTGGGAGAAATAGATGTTGTTTCTGTGACATTTTCAAACCCTCCCCCACTACCTGGAGGCACAATTGCCTCTCATATCTGCTTTCTCTGCTCCCTCAAATTGGAACGTCTTCCAAAGTCTCCTCATGTCCATCCCTTGTCGACCTAGTGCACAACTGTTCACCTCTTAATAATCTCTCATGTGTTAGCTTCTCTAGGAACATGTCTTTGACCTCCTCCTCTTCCAGACCTAGATACATCATTCCTCTGTGCTCTGTGCTAAGTTTGTGTGGTGCCCTGTAGTTGCTTTTGTTACATTTATCACATAGGATGGAGATTTATTTCCTTACGTATTTGTCTTTTTGCCTAGAAAGGAGCTCACTGAGGGCAAGGAGAGGGATTTATTCATCTCTATAGCTCACATGCACCCAGGATAGTCCCTGGAACGAAGCAGGTGCTCAATACATGTGTGTTAAAAAAAAAAAACAAACATGTGGGTTGAATGAATGAATGAATATAGGGTGTGTAGCTATTCCAAAATAGCAGAACATTCCCAAACCCTTTAACTTAGTCTTTGAAAAGTGATCTTCTTGCTGCAGACCTCCTTTTTTCATTGTGTTTGGTTCAGAGTGAAACTACTTATTTTCTCTTCTCATAGTTTTCACAATCTCCCTGAACATATTTCAGCTGACTAGACGGTGTAAGGGGATGGAAAAATATTCACTAATGTTCCACTGAGACCCACTATAAATGTTTTCAAAGTAGTTTTTGTATGATTGCTTTGCCTAAACAAGGTCTCAGCACTCACATTTGGACGATATGTGAAATTCCTCTACTATCCCTAGTTTCTTCATGCTTCCTCCCTCCTTTGCTACCTTTCTGCCATTTCTAGGTCTGACAAATGTGCATTGTGCAAAATGCCAAGATGTTTCTGCAAGAAGCATTATTTAAGGCAAAAAAAAAAAGCTTCTTCTCGATGCTTATTAGCTCAAAAACACTGATTCCTCACACCATGCATGAAAATAAAGTTCAGATGTATTAAAGACCTAAATGTGAAACCAAACTGTAAAACTGTGAGAAGGCAAAATAAGTAAATATCGTTATGAGCTTCCAAGAAAAGAAGGATTTCTTAAATAAAATATAAAAATTATAAACAATAAAGGAAAAAATAAATTTGAGTCCATTAAAAATAAAAAAACTAATTATCATAGGGAAAGTTAGAACACAAGTAAAACACTGGGAGAAAATATTCACAGCATATCTAGCAGATAAAGGATGGGTATCTAGAATATATGAAGAACTGCTATAATCAATAACAAAAAGACAAACTCAATAGAAAATTGAGTTTCAAAAGGATATGAACAAGGAATTCATATAAGAAGAAAACAAAATGGACAGTGAGCGTATTAAGAGATGCTTAATTTCACTAGTGATCAAGGAAATGGATATCAAAACAATAATGACTGTTATTTGCAAGAATTAAATTCAGACAACACCAGTATTGAAGAAGATGTGGGAAAATGTGAATTTTCAACAGCACAGACAACAATGTAAATTAGTACAACCACATGAGAAAGAAACTTGGCAATTGCTAATAAAATTGGGAAAATGCATACATGTGACTGAGCAATTCTATTTTTAAGTTTACACCCTAGAGAATAAATTATACATGGTTACTTGGAAACACATAAAAGAATAAAGCTGTGTGTTTTTGGTAATCATGATAAATTTGGGAACATTTTATGTCATAGTGTAGATTCACCCCAAAAACAGAGACCAAGACAAAGTCTTGCATGTTTATTTTGGGAAGTGATTCCTGGAAATAGAGGTGGGGGAACTAGGAAGAATGAAAGAGGGAAGGAGGGAAAGCCAGTCCAAGAATAGGTATCTAACTGGTCACCATTGTAAGCAACTCTAGTGGGGCTCCATTCCACTATAGATTTCTTTGGGAACCACAGAGAAAGCACCATGAAAATGTATTCCCCAGGGATAGAAGATGAACACATTTATCCATGGTCTTCCAGCTTCCATTGGTCCAGGATTGTCCTATGGGGTGTTAACTCTCTTACTTTTCCAGGTTGTATGCTTGTCAGAATGGCTGAGTAGGATCTACTGGAACTCCCAGATTGTTCTTATCTTTTCTTTTGCATACTCTACCTCTTTGTCTTTTTGTCCTACTTTCTAAGAGAGTTCCTCAACTTTATTTTCCAACTCTTCTACTTTCTTTTATATCTGTTCAACATATCTTTTATTTTCTGAAAGCACTCTTTTCTCTAATTGCTTCTTTTTTCATAGCAATGTGTTCTTGTTTTACAGATGCAATAGATTTTCATGTCTCTCTGAAGATTTGAATTATTATTTTCTTTTCTTCTCTATGTTATCTCTTTTCTCTGTGGTCATTTATCCTTTCTTGTAGTCTCTTTTTTTATGGTGGAGATTTTTCTCAAATATCTGATAATATTGTGGGTTTTTATTTAAGAGTGAGGCACTAAAAAACTGATTGCAGCTATAAAACAGGTTGGGCTGTAGAATTGGTGAACTTTGCTTTATGTTATCAGATAGGAAGTTCACTTTTACTCCGAGTAGCCCCCAAATGCCAGATAAATAGGAGTTATTTAATCTCTCCATGAAAGAACCTTCTGCTTGAGGAGACACCCTGTGGCTAGGTATTTTACATTCAAGTAGTGAGAAGGTTCCATTCATAGACATTCTGTTAATCCATCTGTTTTCTGCCCCACAGTTTACTCTGCCTTCTGGGGATACATGCCATCTCTGCCAGGCATGTTGGCTTTCTTCTAGGCTATATCATCCTTCTAAGATTCTCCAGGCTGCAGTTTCCTTTGATCTACTCTATCAGTTACCCTTCCTCATGTAATTTTTTTCTCTTCTGAAACTTGTTGAAATGTGAACAAAGTTCATAAAGTTCTCCTCTACTTTATTTTGAGATCATAATCTTTTTCTCCCAGGTGAGTTGATATCTACATTTATTAATATGAAAATATATTTGGTCTTTTATATTTCTGTTTTCAATACTTCTTTTTTGATATTTTGCTATACTGATATTTCACTTTATAATCTGTGATTACTTTTCTATGTGTGTACCTGTGTGTGTGGTGTTTTCATCTGATAATTTGAACATTTTATAGTCTAATGTTCTCCTAGTTGATAATCTTATAATTCTAACTTTATATAATGTAATTAATTTTATCATATAGCTAAACTTGAAAAGTATGATTTGAAAATTTATGTTTTTAATAAAAGTATAATCGATTACATTTTTGTGAGTATCTATATGTTTGAATTTCAGTACCAGCTTACGCATGATTTCTCTTTACCATTTTTCTTTATTTTTCCTTTTTGTTGATAGGTTTTTCTTTATCCCAACCCTCTTGTTTTAGTCTACTCCTTTGGAACAAAGATTACACTTCTATTTTTTTAGTAGTTTCTCTAATTTGTTGAACATATACACACTAAACTAACTTTTCTAACAAAATTGATGTTATTAAATATTCTAATCCTACTTTCAGACATTGCCATAATTTAACTAGTTTTTGAACATCTCGTCCTCCATCTTGTTGCACTTGTTTAGAATTTCCATTTTACATTTTTACACAAAAAGTATTTTTTACTAGTCAATTTCTCTGCATTTTAAACAAATTTCTGTGCTATCATTAAATAAATCCTTTAATAATTATTTTAGTGAGTGTCCGGAAGTATAAACTTTCTTAGTTGTTATTACATTGAAAATGTATTTATTGCTTAAATTGAACACTGAATTCACGAATATTGAACCATTGCTCCTAGGGAAAATGCAGGGTTAGGTTCCTGAGAGCCTCTGGTCACCACATTTCATCAACTGATCAATACATAACCTTGTTTTATGTATGTTTCTGTTTAATGATACCTTATTTAATATATATTGTTGATTCATTAACATAGAACTCAAAGCCAACAGCACTATAACTCATGTCTGAAGGATGCTTATCTAACACACATATTTTCGCCATAAGGCATGTCACAGCTTGAGCTTAGGAACACCAGCCAGCACTTCAGGATTATGCTTGGGAGCCATTTTAAACAGTGAAATCACCAACAAAAAAGATAAAAATGTGAAAAACATGGCAGTAGGTAGACTACACAAAGGACCCTAGTTTATGATATGAGAGCTGAAACAAGAAGGCTGAGTGTTGCCTTGTTCCACTTTAGGTGGGACCACAAGTGTCTGATGACTCAGAATTTTCCCCTCAACGCATATGTCTATGAAGGACCACAAAGGTGTAGCATGTATTGATTGGTGCGGGGCGGGGGGGGGTTACAAATAAATTTTAGTGAGTAGGCAAATTTGCAAACATGGAATCTGCAAATAAAGAGGATTGACTATATGTGTAACACAATGACTTTTCACAAAATGAAGGCATCCATGTAACAATCACCCAAGTTAAGAAATAAAATATTTCTAGCAGCCCTTTGGGCCCTCTTCCAACCTACTGACTTCTAACATCATAGATTAGTTTGTCTGGGTTTTTTTTTTCACATTATGTCAATGTAAGCATTTGTTATGTATTCTTGTGTCCAGCTTCTTTTTTCAATATTATATTACCTGTATTGTTATATATGATATATAATATAATCCATGAATTATATTCACCCATGTTGTTGTAGGTCATAACAGTACTGATCATTTTAAAACATTTTTGTTAGTCTATTTTATACAATTAATTTTTTCAGAAGTGAGTTTGTATTGCTATTGTTGCTTTTGTTGTCTTTCCTAGAATTATATTTCCTCATGTGTTTTAGACTTTCAATTTTTTTAAGTCATTTGAAGTGGGAAGTTCTCTGCTTCTTCATCTTTCCTTTACTTTCTTTTCTTATTTTTTTAATTAAAACAATTTTTGTTGGAGTATAGTTGATTTCTAATTTTGTGTTACTTTCTGCTGTACAGCAAAGTGAATCAGTTATACATATACATATATCCACTCTTTCCTTTACTTTCTAGTAGTGGAAGGGATGTGTTGCTGCCTTCCTCTAACCTCCCAGGCCCCAGTCAAGAACCAAGTCTTATAGGGGTGTTTCAGCACCCCTCTTCTGCTGCAACGTTGGGTCTATCCCATCACAGAGACTGCAGGAGACTTGGCTCAGTTCCTGCTTGTGAGGTTGTGTCTGTTCAGCTGCCTCCTTAGGTTCCTGTCAACCTGGAAACAATTACACTAAGCAGCAGGGTGGCAGCCTTGTTAGGCCCTCTTCAAAGGAGGGGCAGTGACTCCCACTCCTGGTTTCGTGTAGGGAACCTGACTCTATTCTGTGCCCTGTGTGGAGCTGTTTGGCTCCTGTTTCTCTGTTGGAATGAGTCTCCTGGACTGTCTGGGTCCAGACTTGGAGCCCAGCATGACCCTGGCTTCATCCTTACTCACTGTTGCGAATTTCTGGCCCCAGAGATGCTTGCCTTGTCTTTGATCCCAGTTATCTCTTTTTGGTTATCTCTTCTTATATCTGACCTGTCATTGCTATGTGTCTGGAGATGGAAGAAGCTGTGGAGTAGTAAACTTAACTATATACTATGGCGCCTGGAAGTCTGTATTGCTTTGTTTTACAAGGATAGAAACACCATTTTTAAAAAATTAATTAATTTATTTATTTTTGGCTGCATTGGGTCTTTGCTGTGTGCGGGCTTTCTCTAGTTGCAGCGAGCAGGGGCTACTCTTCGTTGCGGTGCACAGGCTTCTCATTGTGGTGGCTTCTCTTGTTGCGGAGCACAGGCTCTAGGCTCACAGTCTCAGTAGTTGTGGCTCGTGGGCTCTAGAGCAGAGGCTCAGTAGTTGTGGTGCATGGGCTTAGTTGTTCTGCGGCATGTAGGATCTTCCTGGATCAGGGCTCGAACCCGTGTCCCCTGCATTGGCAGGCAGATTCTAATCCACTGCACCACCAAGGAAGTCCCATGCAAAGCCATTTTTATTCAGATAAATAAAGCACTGTTCAAGAGTCCCCACCCAGTTGGAAACAAACCAAATGTCCATCAAATGATGAATGGTAAACAAAATGTGGTATATATAATGGAGTATTAGTCAACCATTAAAAAGAATGAAGTACCGATGATACATGCTATTTACATGGATGAATCTTGAAAACATTATGCTAAGCAAAAGAAGCCCAACATGAAAGGCTGTCTATTGTATGATTCCATTTATATGAAATATCCAGAACAGGCAAATCCATAGAGATGGAAAGCAGACTAATGGCTTCCAGGAACTGGGGGAGGAGAAAATGGGGGAATGACTGCTCCTGGGTATGGCGTTTCCATTTGGAGTGATGAAAATGTTCCAGAACTAGATAGTGGTGATGGTTTCACAACATTGTAAATGTCCTAAATGCCACTGATTGTACACTAAAATGGTTAAAATCATGAATTTTATGTTATGTAAATTTTACCACAAGACAAAAAAGAGCCTCCACCCTTCTGCACACCTTTCCTACTGCTCCTTTTTGAATGTATCACTCCTACTTTGCACCAACAAAATACCTGGTCTGTACCTTTAGTGAGCATCTTCCAGATTACACTGCAAATTAGTTGTTTTTGTGTCTGTCCCTCTACCAGACTATAAGCATTTTCAAGAGAAGAGCTGTGTCCTATTCAGATTTGTTTCTCTGTTACCTTGCTTAGTGTCTGGCACAGAGTAAGCCCAACAAATGCTTGCTGAATAAAGGAATGAACAAATTAGCTGAACTCATATGACCACTAAAAAAAAAAAAAAAAAAAAAAAAAAAATCACTCTTTCTCCCGGTCTCTCAATGTATTGTTAGAATGATCCCCTGGGGAAAGGATTTTCATTTGGAAACACATTGTTATGCACTCAGTGCTGCAGTCTTTGACATGAGAAAACAGTGCAAGCAGCCCTGACCATTCCCTGGGGTCCCCCTAAAATTTTGACCTCCCAGCTTCTGCCAGTCCTAACCTACCATCTGCTGGAGGTGCAGTTGCAATGGCTGCAGGCTCAAATATTCAAAATATTCTCAACAACTAAGCTCAAAAATCCTTCTGCTGAGTCACCCTCCGGCACAAAGCGTTTTCTTTACGAAGCTCTCCTCTGTCCTCTGAGGCGTTAATTGTAAATATCGCAGCCTCACTCTACAGTGGTGGGTTAAATGACTTCTCTTGGGTCAGGCAACAAATGATGGAATAAGTGATGCATCAAATTGGAAGAGACTTCAAGGTGGTCTTCCTGTCTATGCTCTGGTATTTGACTATATATTTGTAGGCTTCAGGGTTGTAAATTTCCTGAATATACAGCTCTGAGATTAAGATTTTGAGATACAAAAATTTCTTCCTCAGCTTTAGCTTCAGTTCTTTATGATATGGCTGAAGATGTTTCTTCTTGTTGCAATTTGTGTGGAGATAAAGATAGGAAAGGGTTATTAACAACCTCCCCATGTCAGCCCTTTATACCCTCAAAATGATTTTTAAGTTATCTATTTCACTCTTCCATATTAAAATTTGCAATCTTTTTGTTAAAAATAATTGTGGACTTACCATGTGCCAGGAACTCTGGATTCCAACATAAGTAAAATATAAGCCCTCCCTTGAAGGTATGAGTTCATGGTCTTTCTTTAGCGTTTGCTTAAAGTTCCTATTTCTTTTTTTTTGCGGTACGCGGGCCTCTCACTGCTTTGGCCTCTCCAGTTGTGGAGCACAGGCTCGGGACGCACAGGCTCAGCGGCCATGGCTCACGGGCCCAGCCGCTCCGCGGCATGTGGGATCTTCCTGGACCGGGGCACGAACCCGTGTCCCCTGCATCAGCAGGCGGACTCGCAACCACTGCGCCATCAGGGAAGCCCCAAAGTTCCTATTTCTGACTCTAATCCACCTTGGTAAAATGTGCCCTCAAATCTACCAAAAGGCAAACATTTTACTAGCTGATTAGTATTCTCCATGTGTTTAACAAGGGGAAAAAGTCTGTATTAATCTAACAAGGGGAAAAAGTCTGTATTAATCTCTCTTCATGTTGTGCCAGTGATCAGCAGCCTGTGGACAGGTTGGAATTGTCTGTGCTCAGTCACATGGAAATCCCTTCAATTACCTGAAATGGAGCAGTTAGTTTTTGCCTGCCAAAGAAACAGAGCAGAAACTTGAAAATAATTGCTTTCTAGAAGTGAGTGTAGAGTTCCATGGAAACACCCCTTTCTTACACAGCATCCCCAGGTCTGACATCATGGAGACACCTCACCTGGCTTGACTTATGCAAACAGGGCTTTTCTGGGAAACCCCACAGCCACCAGCAGTGCCCTGCAGTTTCCAATCACTGTGTGGTCCCCAGAGCTGTTGCTGAGGGACATGGCAGGTGAAGTAAGGGTGCATATTTCTCTATCATCTAGGAGACCCAAGGAGACTGAAGCGATCATTTCCTTTGCACTCAACATCCTAGGGAGAGGGGTTGGATGGGGTCCCTGGCCTGCTTTGAAAGAGACGTGTGAGGATTCCAAAACCAGCCCCGCAGCCTGCCTCCAACGATTATGCTGACTACTCATGAAACCAGCATCTCTCTGTCATTTGTGCCACCTGCAAAATAGAGTTACACAGTAAAAGGATTTGGGATCAAAAAATGTTCAGTGAAATAAATGACCGTTTTTTTATACTTTGGGGCTAGGTTTTAAAAAGCTGGTAACAGTCTCCTGAGAGGGGGATGGATTAGCTCATTGTCACCTGTTATTCATTAGTTCTGATCATAAATGCTGTTGTTCTACTGCTGCTGGTCAGCAAGGCATTGGAGGGTCTGCTTTGGATGTGAGAGTGACTTTTCCCTCCTCTTACTGCCTTTTGTACCATCTTCTTGCATGTGAGTATATTATAGCTAAATATATGAAGGCAGGGAACTGTCTGCCTTGTTTGTCCCTGTCTTAGTTTGGGTTCCCCCAGAAGCAGACCCTGAGACAAAAATTCAAGTGCACGTAATTTATTGGAGAAGTGATCTCAGGCAATACTGGTAGGGGAGGGAGACAGGGAAGAGAAGTTAGCCAAAAAAGAATCATCACCAAGCAAGTTACATCATGGGTAATGAGCCTGATCCCACGGGTGAACTCTGGGGAATGGGGTATTACAGAAATCTCAGAGTTGTCCCACTTGAGGAGTGAGGAAATTGGGGTATGTATATGCCAGTTTCCATCAGTCATTGGTTGAGGGCTGTTCCTGTGTAATATTAATTTTATATCCATATAAGAAAATGAACCTTAATTCTTACTTCACTTTATACAAACAATTTAATGCAAGGAGGATCATATGTAAAGGATAGAACTATAAAGTTTCTAGAAGAAAGCATAGGAGAATATGTGTACAACCTTAGAGTATGCAGGGATTTCTTAGGTATGACCAAAAAAAGCACTAAAAAAAAACCTGGAAAAATTAATAAATTGGACTTCATTCAGAATTAAATACTTCTGCTCTTTGGAAAACATTGTTAAGGAAATGAAAAGGCAATAGAATGGGAAGAATATTTTCAATACATATATCTGACAAAAAACTTGTATTTAGAATATGTAAAGAACTCCTACAAATCAGCAATGGCAAAAGTTTTAAACAGATGCTTCATGAAATAAAATACACAAATGGCCAGTAAGCCATTTGAAATGGGGCTCAACATTACTTATTATCAGGGAAATGCAAATTAAAACCACAATGAGATACCACTATATATCCACTAGAGTTGCTAAAACTGAAAGGACTGGACAATACAAATGTCAGCAAGGACAACTGGAACTCTCATATTTTGCTGGTAGGAGTACAAAATGTTACAACCACTATGGAGAACTCTCTGGCAGTTTTTATAAGGTTAAACATATCTAGTTCTAGAAACTAGCAATCTCACTCAATATTTATTGAAGATAAATGACAGCACATCTCTACAAAAAAGACTGGTACAGAAAAATGTTCATAACAGCTTAAAAAGCCAAACAAACAGAAAACAACTCAAATGCCCATCAACAGGTGAGGAAGAAATCGTGATATAATCACGCAATAGAATGCTTATTCATCACTGAAAAGGAATGAACTACTGGTACATACAACAACATGGATGGAGCTAAAAGACAAAATAACACTGAACAAAAGAAGCAGATATAAAAGAGCATATTCTGTTTGGTTTTATATATATATATTAAGTCTAGAAACAGGAAAGCTAATCTACAGTGATTATAATCAGACAAATGGTTGCCCTTGGGAGTTGGAGACTGACTGGAAGGAGGCAATCCTAAGGGAACTTGGAGCTTTGGGAAATGTTCTGTATCTTGTTTGGATGGTGGTTACCTGAATGTATATAAGTGTCAAAATTTGCCTAATCGAACATATAAGATCTGTGCTTTTTATTGTATAAAATTACACCTTAATATTACAGATTTCTCTTTAACAAAGAAAACACAATGGCCATTAAAAACATGGAGTAATTTGCTCAATGTTCTGTCTACCTCCCCGTCTTGTCCCCAGACACTAGATCATATGCTTCAGGAGGGCAGCAGCCACATCTGCTTTGTCATCTACTATATCCCCAGCACCTAGTACAGTGTCTGGGACCTCTTGAATGCTCAAGTCACACTTATTAATATCACAGGTTTTTAAGAGCCTCTGTGCACTGAGCTGTGGCTTTAATCTCCCTTTGCAGACATGATCTGTTCTTGGCAGACATTGGTGGCCCCAGAAGCTTGAGCACAGGTGCACTGTCTAGGAAGGGAGCTTGCAGGTGGGAGCCCAGCAGGACCCTGGGTGTCCTTGGGCACTGACAGGGTCCCAACTGTGAGCACCATCTGCTCCTGTGAAGGGTTCTGACAGCATCCGCAGCCCTGGACCTGGAAGATGAGCGTCTCTGAGACCGAGTGTCTGGTTCACATTCCCATCCTCCTGCCTATAGGGAGCCCACGGAAAGTCACTTTAACCCTGCAAATAGAAAGTACCCACAGTGTACCACTTTGTAATTTACCAAGAATTTTCCCACATATGATCTTATCTTATCCTCCCTAGGACCCTGTAAGGTGGGTATTTGCTAACCCTGTTTCACAGAGAAGTTAAGTGACATCCCAAGGTCACACAGCTGGCAAGTGCTGGAATTGGCATTCAAACCAAGTTTCTAACCATTTACTACTATATTAAATACAGTACTACTGTGTCATTTAAGGATCTTCAGAAGCCATTTCTAAAATCTGACCCCTTCAAGCTCTACTGGACTAATGGAAAGATAACTAAAATATATCCCTTGTCTTGAATGCAATTGATTCTACATGTCCCTCAAAGATTAGTCTGCCTGGACCACCATTATGATAGTGTCACTCCCCTATGCCAATTTTCCATGCTCCTCAGCATCTACGAAGTAAAATTCACTCTCCTTAGCTGCTGTTCAGTGCTCTTCTGCCTAACTCACCTTTGTAGCCTCGTCTTCCTTAAAATCCCTTGCATTCTGGCTGATTATGTCACTATCCTCACCTCTGCAACTTTGCTCCTCAACTTGCCCTCCATTTGGAATACCAACTTCTTCCATCTTCCCTTGGGAAGCTTCTTCTCACCTTTCAAGTTAGGACTGAAATGTCACTGCCATTCCTGTTTGTGGACTTTTACCCTATCTGAATCCTTAGAGCACCTTTCACTTGGCATAAACTGTCGGGTATCATAGATACCTCTCTTTGTCTTTTTTTATTAATATGAGGTCCTAGAAGGATAGATGCTGCCTTACCCATTTCCATAACCCCTGTGGTGACTAACATAATTATATACTGTAGATATTTAATGGTGCTTTGTTGAGTGAATAAATTACCACTTCTCCAACCATTGTCTATACATTTAGTACCCTTTGAAATGCATGGTTTTAAAAATTGTTTACATTTTAACTCTATTAGTTTGGTTAACATAGCTTCCATCTTCCATACACAATGCTTCTGATTTGACACAAACTGGATAGATACCCAAATTCTTTGCAAGTGGGGTGGACACATGGAGAGATTGCAGAGTCCACAGTTCTACTCTGGCTGTGTAACTTTATACAAATTGCTTCTACTTTCAGGACATTATTTTGCCTCCATCTATTCAATGGGGGTAATAATCTCTGTTTTGCTTCTTTAATTTACCACAAGGTTATTGAAAGGACAAATGAAATAACAGATGTAGAAGTGCTTTGTTGATTATAAATCACTCAGGCCTGTCATTAAGTTGCACCTGCTTTTGATTGAGGCACACCTTTCACTGTTGGCAACATCCCACCCGTTCTCTACCTTCTTTAAAAGAGAACTTGCCCGTCTGGAGGAAATATGTCTAGTGGGATGCAGGATGATGAGGAAATAACCCTACTTCCTGAATGGTGGATGGAACTGGGGCTGTGCTGCGGTGGGGCTCAGGTGAGCAGCGACACTGTCATCTGAAAGTCTTCTGTGAGGAAGGAAAACACACTTGTCCAGACAGCCTCGAAGAGCCGGCCTAGTACCAGCAAGTAGAAGTCACAGGGAGTCGGCCAGTTTTCCCAAAGGTCTCAGAGCAGCCGGACAATGGCCTGGGCTGCCTGAGAGAAGGGGAGGGCCCGAATGAAGCAAAGGCAAGACCAACTACCATTATAAGCGTCAGAGCCCCACTTCAAGATGGAAGTTACCATCCTCACTTTGTCCACCACGACGAGAAGATGCCCAAGGTCCACAGCTATGCCTTTAACCCGAAGAGCCCCGCCCCCAACCCCTACTCCCCTCCAATTTCCCCACCCTGCTCCTCCTCACCCCGCTTCCCGTTCGAGTCTCCGGGGCCTGTCCATTGGCTTCCACTCTTGGGGAGGGTGGGCCTTGGGTCACCTCGCTTCCTGATTGGTTAGTTGAACCTATTGGCAGGCACCAGCGAGCTGCGGCTGCGCTAGCCAGGAGGCCGAACATGGCGGAGGCGGGAAAAGAGCACGCGGGCTTCGGGCTCCCGGGAGGAGGTGCGGCACAGTGGCCTCTACAGCGGTATGGCCGCTTCATGCCCTCGGGCACTGGAGAGCCGCCTGAGCCAGGCCAGGAAGCTGGCACAGCCTCTTCCCCAACATGGAAGGTGAGGCCTGAGGGCGGGAAGGGCCTGGAGGCTCTCACCCCCCGCGGGGAGGGAGGGGAGGCTGTGGCCTGGTTCCTGAGTGCCCTGCTGAGAGCCACGCCGACAGAAGGAGAGGACTGATAGGGGCGGTTAGCCGACAGCTAACGTAGGAAATACGTATAATGATTGGAACCTAGTGCATTCTCAAAATAATCATGCAAGGGAGTAGTAAACATTCATATATTCGACAGATATTTACTGAGCGTCAGTTATGTGTTAGATTTTATTCAGGGTGCTCTGGGATGTATATCAGTGAACAAGGTATAAATGACCCCTACCCTCGTTTGTTTTTAGTCTAGTGGAGGACATAGTATTTCTGCAGATACTGTATAATTATGTAAACTAGTTTCACATCCCTTATGTGGAAGGGAGGGTTGAATAGTCTTTAATCAAGTTGTCTTTCTTCAGGCAGTCAAGCATCACACAGAAGAAGGACTAAATTTGAATACTAGCTTTGCCACTGAATTTCTGTGACCTTGGTTAAGTTACTTATTCTCTCTGTGCCTTATTTACCTAATCTTAAAATAGGGATAATAATAGTATCTACTTGGTAAGATTGTTGTGAGCACTGATTAAGTTAATATATATAAATCACCTGAAACAGTGCCTCATATAAAGTTATGTAAGGATTTACTGATATTATCCTTTTTTTTTTGTCCTGGTGATATGTTTTAATGTCATGGGTTGTTGATCATTCAGTTTCTTTTGGTCTGGCTTGACTATTGGTTGTGGACCCTGGGGTTTTGGATTGTGCGTGTGTGTATATGTTGGTGTGGTTTGGGTAGCAGCGGGTAGGAGAAAAGTAAAAGAAAGAGAACAAATATTCCAGGTAGAGGATGCAACGTGTGCAGAGGCCCTGCACCTGGAAAACCTCAGCATGTGTGATGTGCAGACAGAAAGAGTAAGGGTGGTGCTTAGAGAACAAGGAGACTGATAACATGGGACGAGGTTGTCTGGAAATGTAGGCAGATGCCTTGTGAACAGTGTCCTAAAACCAATAGGAAGCCACTGAAGGATTTTAAGTTGGAGCATTTTCATCTTTGAAAGTTCACTCTTGTTGAAGTGTGGAGATAGAATTGGAGAGGAATATGAGTAGAGTCAGGAAGATCACATAGAATGCTTTTGCAGTGTGGCAGGCAAGAGATGGTAATGACTTAGACGGGAGGGCAGGGGTGGGAGGATGGGGAGGGAGGATGGCAGTAGAGATGGGGAGACCGGGCATGTTAAAGCTATATTTTGGAGGCCAAAATGACAGGACTTGAATATTGATTGGGTATAAATGGTGAGAGTAAAGAACTTTTGGGTTTGTGGCAGAATCAACTGGGTTGGGAAACACTGGAGGAGGAACAGTGAAGGAAAGATCCAAGACTTCAGTTTCAGATGTATTGGGTTTCAATGTGTTTATGCAGCATCCAAGTGGGGATATTGAATGGGTAGTTGGGTATGCTGGTCTAGATTCAGAAGAAACATCTGGGCTGGAGATGTAAATGTGTCATCAACACAAAGGTGACATTTATAGTTATGAGATGACACGAGATTCCAGGACCAAGCCCCAAGGTGAGTCAGGAGGGGACCGAGTCCCTAAAGAAGATTGGCAAGGGACAGAGAGTTGGGAGGCACCCAGGAGAAAGCAGGTCAATCAAAGCTACAAAAAGTTACTTCAAGAGGAAGAGAACAATTAACTTTGTTGAATAATGCCGCAGAGTGAAGGATAATGACGACTAAGGGGTGTCCATTGGATTTAGTAACATGAAGGTCCTTAATGGTCTTTACCAAGAGAAGTTTCAGTGGAGTGAAGGGGGTGGAAGCCAGATAAGGGTGGGCTGAAGAGTGACTAGTAGGTGAGGAAATGTGGCCAATGTGCATGGACAACTCTTCTGAGAGACTTGGCTGTGAATGTGAGTAGAGATGGGGCATAATGAATTGTTCACCAAATCTAGACTATTAGAGCCAAGACCATTAAAAAAGGCATTAAATACTTAGTTGTACTCTTGTGGAACATGGTACCCTGAGAAACTGTATAGGCTGCAGATGCAAAATGGGTTGAATAAAGAGTTAAATTGAAGAATGACTAATCTATAATAGGATCTTGTAAAAAAAACTGGGAACGTTTGAGGACATAATTAATTTTTGAAACTGCCCAACAGGTTCCTTGATACCTTTTCTTAACACCTTTTAATACCTTTTCTTAACGGCCTTAGATGGCAACTGGGTAACTATTAGATTCCTGTCTTACAACCCAGAGGCCAGGGACATTGACCATTCTAAGGAACTGTTATTACTCTTTTTCCCTTTTCTTTGCAAAGTTCTTCATAATTGCTTATAAGGAGCGTCACTTTTCAACAGTTTTCTGATGTTTGGCATAAAGCCACAGCTACAGTGACAAGGGATGAGGTTTGGCTTTTGCAGTGCTTTTGAAAACTGAACATTTGTACCTTCCTTTGAATCTGTGCGGAACCATCCTACCTGCTGTGATCAGTTTCAGCCCAGGTCTGTCATTTTGGGAGGGAAAAACGAAAGAGAAAACAAGATTTGTTCTATTTTATGAGTTCTGTGACTATTGTGCAATAGTAATGATAAAAGATGAGCCATCTAAAGAGCTTCACTAAGTCCCATGTGAATTTCTCATTTTAAAAATATGTGGTACCTGCAGTAAAAAAAATATGTGTTAGGTAAAGCATAAAAATATATTATTGTGGAGAATAGAGTCATTCTGGGCTTTTTTTTTTCCCTCTAGGGGACTTTTAAGTTCAACCTTTAAATCTATTTTGAGTTTTTTCATTTTTTCCTGAAATTGTGGGGAGAATCTGATTTCCTGGTGCTGTTCTATATAGTTGTTTAATTACAGAGAAGACTTTCATCACAGTGGCTACATGCTAAGGCAAAAATGTTGACTTAAGAGAAAAAATAAATAGTACAACAAGTCTAGTACTTCTAAGACTTGAAGTCCTAGTTGAGAGGTAAGGTCAAGTCTAAGACATCTTATATATAGACTATGGAATGTATATATTGATTTATTTGTCTGAATTGAATTATTATGAAAAGTTACTATCTGTAGATAAGTTAACCACAATTTGGAAGCAAATACACTTTTTGTAATACTGTAAGAAAAAAAAAGTGTGAAAAAAAATCAACAGTTTAGAACTGTGCTACTCAGATGTCAATGTGCATGGAAATCGCTTGGGGATATTTTTGAAAAATGCAAATTCTGACTTAGTAGGTCTGGTATGGGCAGTGAAATTCTGTAGTTCTAACCAGATTCCAGGTGATGCTGATGCTGTTGGTCCAACGACCAGACTTTGCAAGGCAAGAGTGTAGAAGACCTTGAATGAAATAGGCAGCGCTATAGTAAAATTAATAAAATGAATTTGTGGAGTTACAAGGTAAGGCAATCAGATTCAAAATGAATATGCAAACATTTTATTAATAGGGTTAATATTTAAACCATCTGTCATTTAAGTGGAATGAGCAAATGAAATACATCTTGAACATGATTTTAATTCCTTACATCTGTTAGCCCAGCCTTTCTGAAAGGATTATCTTAATAACAGACTGGTCCATTTTATGTATTTTATAGCTGAATGTAATTTGGTTTACTAATTTGAGAATAATTTTGAAAGGTGATATTAATTGCAGGTTGTTTTTATTTATTTTTAAAACATCTTTATTGGAGTATAATAGCTTTACAATAGTGTGTTAGTTTCTGCTGTATAACAAAGTGAATCAGCTATATATACATACATCCCCATATCTCCTCCCTTTTGCGTCTCCCTCCCATCCTCTCTATCCCACCCCTCTAGGTGGACACAGAGCACGAGCTGATCTCCCTGTGCCATGTGGCTGCTTCCCACTAGCTATCTATTTTACATTTGGTAGCGTATATATGTCCATGCCACTCTCTCACTTCGTCCCAGCTTACCCTTCCCCCTCCCCATGTCCTCAAGTCCATTCTCAATGTCTGCATCTTTATACGGTCCTGCCCCTAGGTTCTTCAGAACTTTTTTAAAAAAATTCTATTTATTTATTTTTTAACATCTTTATTGGAGTATAATTGCTTTATAATGGTGTGTTAGTTTCTGCTTTATAACAAAGTGAATCAGTTATACATATACATATGTTCCCATATCTCTTCCCTCTTGCGTCTCCCTCCCACCCTCTCTAGCCCACCCCTCTAGGTGGACACAGAGCACCGAGCCGATCTCCCTGTGCCATGTGGTTGCTTCCTGCTATCTATTTTACGTTTGGTAGTGTATATATGTCCATGCCACTCTCTCACTTTGTCCCAGCTTACCCTTCCCCCTCCCCATATCCTCAAGTCCATTCTCTAGTAGGTCTGTGTCTTTATTCACGTCTTACCCCTAGGTTCTTCATGACCTTTTTTTTTTCTTAGATTCCATATATATGTGTTAGCATACGGTATTTGTTTTTCTCTTTCTGACTTATTTCATCCTGTATGACACACTCTAGGTCCATCCACCTCACTACAAATAACTCAATTTCGTTTCTTTTTATGGCTGAGTAATATTCCATTGTATATATTGCCACATCTTCTTTATCCTTTCATTGGTCGATGGACACTTAGGTTGCTTCCACCTCCTGGCTATTATAAATAGAGCTGCAATGAACATTTTGGTACATGACTCTTTTTGAATTATGGTTTTCTCAGGGTATATGCCCAGTAGTGGGATTGCTGGGTCATATGGTAGTTCTATTTTTAGTTTTTAAAGGAACCTACATACTGTTCTCCATAGTAGCTGTATCAATTTACATTCCCATCAGCAGTGCAAGAGTGTTCCCTTTTCTCCACACCCTCTCCAGCATTTATTGTTTCTAGATTTTTTGATGATGGCCATTCTGACTGGTGTGAGATGATATCTCATTGTAGTTTTGATTTGCATTTCTCTAATGATTAATGATGTTGAGCATCCTTTCATGTGTTTGTTGGCAATCTGTATATCTTCTTTGGAGAAGTGTCTGTTTAGGTCTTCTGCCTATTTTTGGATTGGGTTGTTTGTTTTTTTGTTATTGAGCTGCATGAGCTGCTTGTAAATTTTAGAGATTAATCCTTTGTCAGTTGCTTCATTTGCAAATATTTTCTCCCATTCTGAGGGTTGTCTTTTCATCTTGTTTATGGTTTCCTTTGCTCTGCAAAAGCTTTTAAGTTTCATTAGGTCCCATTTGTTTATTTCTGTTTTTATTTACATTTCTCTAGGAGGTGGGTCAAAAAGGATCTTGATGTGATTTATGTCATAGAGTGTTCTGCCTATGTTTTCCTCTAAGGGTTTGATAGTTTCTGGCCTTACATTTAGGTCTTTAATCCATTTTGAGCTTATTTTTATATATGGTGTTAGGAAGTGTTCTCATCTCATACTATTACATGTAGCTGTCCAGTTTTCCCAGCACCACTTATTGAAGAGGCTGTCTTTTCTCTATTGTATATTCTTGCCTCCTTTATCAAAGATAAGGTGACCATATGTGCGTGGGTTTTTCTCTGGGCTTTCTATCCTGTTCCATTGATCTATATTTCTGTTTTTGTGCCAGTACCATACTGTCTTGATTATTGTAGCTTTTTAGTATAGTCTGAAGTCAGGGAGCCTGATTCCTCCAGCTCCATTTTTTGTTCTCAGGATTGCTTTGGCTTTGCGGGGTCTTTTGTGTTTCCATACAAATTGTGAAATTTTTTGTTCTAGTTCCGTGAAAAATGCCAGTGGTAGTTTGATAGGGATTGCATTGAATCTGTAGATTGCTTTGGGTAGTAGAGTCATTTTCACAATGTTGATTCTTCCAATCCAAGAACATGGTATATCTCTCCATCTGTTTATATCATCTTTAATTTCTTTCATCAGTGTCTTATAGTTTTCTGCATACAGGTCTTCTGTCTCCTTAGGTAGGTTTATTCCTAGGTATTTTATTCTTTTTATTGCAATGGTAAATGGGAGTGTTTCCTTAATTTCTCTTTCAGATTTTTCATCATTAGGAAGAATGATGTACAAGAATGCAAGAGATTTCTGTGCATTAATTTTGTATCCTGCTACTTTACCAAATTCATTGATTAGCTCTAGTAGTTTTCTGGTAGCATCTTTAGGATTCTCTATGTATAGTATCATGTTGTCTGCAAACAGTGACAGCTTTACTTCTTCTTTTGCTATTTGGATTCCTTTTGTTTCTTTTTATTCTCTGATTGCTGTGGCTAAAACTTCCAAAACTATGTTGAATAATAATGGTGAGAGTGGACAACCTTGTCTTCTTCCTGACCTTAGAGGAAATGGTTTCAGTTCTTCACCATTGAGAATGATATTGGCTGTGGGTTTGTCATATATGGCATTTATTATGTTGAGGTAAGTTCCCTCTCTGCCTACTTTCTGGAGGGTTTTTATCATAAAATGGTGTTGAATTTTGTCGAAAGCTTTTTCTGCATCTATTGAGATGATCATGGCTTTTCTCCTTCAATTTGTTAATATGATTTATCACATTGATTGATTTGCATATATTGAAGAATCCTTGCATTCCTGGGATAAACCTTCTATTGAGGTTTATCCCAGGATAATTGATCATGGAGTATGATCCTTGATCATGGTGTATGATCCTTTTAATGTGCTGTTGGATTCTGTTTGCTAGTATTTTGTTGAGGATTTTTGCATCTATGTTCATCAATGATATTGGCCTGTAGTTTTCTTTCTTTGTGACATCTTTTTCTGGTTTTGGTATCAGGGTGATGGTGGCCTCGTAGAATGAGTTTGGGAGTATTCCTCCCTCCGTTATATTTTGGAAGAGTTTGAGAAGGATAGGTGTTAGCTCTTCTCTAAATGTTTGATAGAATTTGCCTGTGAAGCCATCTGGTCCTGGGCTTTTGTTTGTTGGAAGATTTTTAATCACAGTCTTAATTTCAGTGCTTGTGATTGGTCTGTTTATATTTTCTGTTTGTTCCTGGTTCAGTCTCAGAAGGTTGTGCTTTTCTAAGAATTTGTCCATTTCTTCCAGGTTGTCCATTTTATTGGCATGTAGTTGCTTGTAGTAATATCTCATGATCCTTTGTGTTTCTGCAGTGTCAGTTGTTACTTCTCCTTTTTCATTTCTAATTCTACTGATTTGAGTCTTCTCCCTTTTTTTCTTGATGAGTCTGGCTAATGGTTTAACAATTTTGTTTATCTTCTCAAAGAACCAGCTTTTAGTTTTATTGAGCTTTGCTATTGTTGCCTTTTGGAAGGTCTGAGGTCTTCTGCCAGCGTTCAGTGGGTGTTCTATAGGAACAGTTCCACGTGTAGATGTATTTCTGATGTATCTGGGGAGGAAGGTGATCTCTGCGTCTTAGTCTTCCGCCATCTTCTCTCCAAGTCCTGATCTTTGCTGTTGTTTTCCTTCATTTCTTTTTCATTTATTTCTGATCTGATCTTTATGATTTCTTTCCTTCTGCTAACTTTAGGGTCTTTTTATTCTTCTTCCTCTAATTGCTTTAGGTGTAGGTTAGGTTGTTTATTTGAGATGTTTGTTTCTTGAGGTAGGATTGTATTACTATAAACTTCCCTCTTAGAACTGCTTTTGCTGCATCCCATAGGTTTTGTGTTGTTGTGTTTTCATTGTCATTTGTTTCTAAGTATTTTTTGATTTCCTCTTTGAGTTCTTCAGTGATCTCTTGGTTATTTAGTAGTGTATTGTTTAGCCACCGTGTGTTTGTATTTTTTACAGATTTTTTTCACGTAATTGCCATTTAGTCTCATAGAATTGTGGTCAGAAAAGATACTTGATACGATTTCAATTTTCTTAAATTTACCAAGGCTTGATTTGTGACCCAAAGATATGATCTATCCTGGAGAATGTTCCATGTGCACTTGAGAAGAAAGTATAATCTGCTGTTTTTGGATGGAATGTCCTATAAATATCAATTAAGTCCATCTTGTTTAATGTATCATTTAAAGCTTGTGTTTCCTTATTTATTAA
The DNA here is from genome assembly GCF_026419965.1 of Kogia breviceps. NCBI lineage: Eukaryota > Metazoa > Chordata > Mammalia > Artiodactyla > Physeteridae > Kogia > Kogia breviceps. The sequence goes on from NC_081312.1 coordinate 100,946,980, forward strand.
AATTTCACTTTGGATGATCTGTCCATTGGTGAAAGTGAGGTGTTAAAGTCCTCTACTATTATCGTCTTACTGTCAGTTACCCCTTTTATGGCACCTGCCTTATGTATTGAGGTGCTCCTTTGTTGGGTACATAAATATTTACAATTGTTATATCTTTTTCTTGGATTGATCCCTTGATCATTATGTAGTGTGCTTCTTTGTCTCTTGTAATAGTGTTTAATTTAAAGTCTATTTTGTCTGATATGAGAATTGCTACTCCAGCTTTCTTTTGATTTCAATTTGCATGGAATATCTTTTTCCATCCCCTCACTTTCACTCTGTACATATCCCTAAGTCTGAAGTGGGTCTCTTGAAGACAACATATGTACGCGTCTTGTTTTTGTATCCATTCAGCCAGTCTATGTCTTTTGGTTGGAGCGTTTAATCATTTACATTTAAGGTAGTTATCGATATGTATGTTCCTATTACCATTTTCTTAATTGTTTAGGGTTTGTTATTGGTAAGTCTTTTCCTTATCTTGTGTTTCCTGCCTAGAGAAGTTCCTTTAGCATTTGTTGTAGAGTTGGTTTGGTTTTGCTGAATTCTCTTAGCTTTTGCTTATCTGTAAAGCTTTTAATTTCTCTGTTGAGAAATGAGATCCTTGCTGGGTAGAGTAATATTGCTTGTAGCTTTTTCCCTTTCATCACTTTAATAAATATGTCCTGCCACTCCCTTCTGGCTTGCACAGTTTCTGCTGAAAGATCAGCTGTTAACCTTATGGGAATTCCCTTGTATGTTAATTGTTGCTTTTCCCTTGCTGCTTTTAATATTTTTTCTTTGTATTTAATTTTTGATAGTTTGATTAATATGTGTCTTAGCATGTTTCTCCTTGGATTTATCCTGTATGGGACTCTGTGCACTTCCTGGACGTGATTGACTATTTCCTTACCCATTTTAGTGAAGTTTTCAACTATAATCTCTTCAAATATTTTCTCAGTCCGTTTTTTTCTCTCTTCTTCTTTTGGAACCCCTACAATTCGACTGTTGGTGTGTTTAATGTTGTCCCAGAGGTCTCTGAGACTGTCCTCAATTCTTCTCATTCTTTTTTCTTTATTCTGCTCTATGGTAGTTATTTCCACTATTTTGTCTTCCAGGTCACTTATCTGTTCTTCTGCCTCAGTTATTCTGCTACTGATTCCTTCTAGAGAATTTTTAATTTCATTTATTGTGTTGTTCATCATAGTTTGTTTGCTCTTTTGTTCTTCTAGTTCCATGTTAAATGTTTCTTGTATTTTCTCCATTCTATTTCCAATATTTTGGATCCTCTTTACTGTCATTACTCTGAATTCTTTTTCAGGTAGACTGCCTGTTTACTCTTCATTTGTTTGGTCTGGTGGGTTTTTACCTTGATCCTTCATCTGCTGTGTGTTTCTCTGTCCTCTCATTTTGCTTAACTTACTGTATTTGGGGTCTCCGTGTCACAGACTGCAGGTTCGTAGTTCCTGTTGTTTTTGGTGTCTGCTCCCAGTGTGTAAGGTTGGTTCAGTGGGTTGTGTAGGCTTCCGGGTGGAGGGGACAGGTGCCTGTGTTCTGGTGGATGAGGCTGGATCTTGTCTTTCTGGTGGGCAGGACCACATCCGGTAGTGTGTTTGGGGGTGTCTGTGAATTTATTATAATTTTAGACAGCCTCTCTGCTAGTGGGTAGGTTTGTGTTCCTGTCTTGCTAGTTGTTTGGCATAGGGTGTCCAGCACTGTAGCTTGCTGGTCATTGAGTGGAGCTGGGTCTTAGAATTGAGATGGAGATCTCTCAGAGAGCTTTCACTGTTTGATATTACATGGGGCCGGGAGGTCTCTGGTGGACCAATGTCCTGAACTCGGTTCTCCCACCTCAGAGGCTGAGGCCTGACACCCGGCCAGAGCACCAAGACCCTGTCAGCCACATGGCTCAGAAGAAAAGGGAGAAAAAGAAAGAGAGAGAGAGAGAGAGAGAGAGAGAGAGAGAGAGAGGAAGGGAGGAAGAAAATAAAATAAAGTTATTAAAATAGAAAAAAATTATTAAAAATAGAAAAGTAATAAATAAAAAGAAAGGGAAAGAAGAGAGCAACCAAACCAAAAAACAAATCCACCATTGATAAAAGTGCTAAAAATGATACTAAAACAAAAACAAAAGCAAAAAATGGACAGTAAGAACCCTAGGACAAATGGCAAAAGCAAAGCTCTACGGAGAAAATCATACAAAGAAGCATACACATACACACTCACAAAAAGAGAAAAAAGAAAAAAATATATATATGTCAAAAAAAATTTTAAAGGAAGAGAGCAACCAAATCAATAAACAAATCTACCAATGATAATAAGCTCTAGATTCTAAACTAAGATAAACATAAAACCAGAAACAAGTTAGATGCAGAAAGCAAACCCCAAGTCTACAGTTGCTCCCAAAGTCCACCGCCTCAATTTTGGGATGATTCATTGTCTATTGAGGTATTTCAGAGATGGAGGGTACATCAAGTTGATTGTGGAGAATTAATGTGCTGCTCCTGAGGCTGCTGGGGGAAATTTCCCTTTCTTTTCTTGTTCACATAGCTCCTGGGGTTCAGCTTTGGATTTAGCCCTGCCTCTGCATGTAGATCACCAGAGGGCATCTTTTGGGAAGTCTGAGGTCTTCTGCCAGTGTTCAGTAGGTGTTCTGTAGGAGTTGTTCCACATGGAGATGTAGTTTTGATGTGTTTGTGGGGAGGAAGATGATCTCCACGTCTTACTCCTCAGTCATCTTGAAGGCACCCCTGCAGGTTGCTTTTCAATTAAAGTTTTACCACGTTTTTCAGATTCCAAGGACTTCTCAGACATGCCCTAATTGGTTGAACCTGACAACTTCTTATTTTCTTCCTTTCAAAGGGAAAAAAATCCTTTAATTTTTATAGAAGGAACTTAAAATAACTGCCCTACTTAGAAATTAAGAAATACAAAATGAAGTTTGTACTTGAACTGTTAAATGCAGATTCAACATAAGATATACTTTGGGTCCTCTTAACAGTGTCCTTTTTTTTGTTTATATTCCTTGTGCCTACATATTACCTAGCATATGATAGGTGCTCAGTAAATGTATGAGTGTGTGGTAACTTTTCTGAACTTTTCTTATGATAGTGTGCTAATTATGATGTGATAGCTGCTATTTATTGTTTACTTCAGGATATTTCTTATAGCAGCCCTATGAAGTAATTATTATCCCCTTTTATAGATAAGGGAACTAAAACTCAGAGAGGTTCAGTGGCTTGCCCAGGAACACAGATAAGTTAAGAGAGAATTCAGACCCTGTTTTTCATGCCTCTGAAGCTTGTTCCTTTAACCACTGTGCTGTTTGTCTTAGAAGTGTTAATATTTCATTTGGGGAATAGCAGTTCAGTTATGTAGATGAGGACTTTTGAGATTAACACACAGGGTGAAAATGATAAAAATGATTGTAGGGTTTTTTTAAAGGAAAATTTAAGATTCAGTTAAAGTCCAAGAAAATTATTGTTGAAAATAGTGAAGTAGTAGTTCTTCTTTGCATACCTGGTAATTTTTAATTGGATGCCTGATAAGAATTTTACCCTGTTGGGTGCAGGATATTTTTGGATTCCTATAAATATTCTTGAGCTTTTTGCTGGGATAAGATATTTGGAAACAGTTTAATCCTTTCAAGTCTTGCTTGAGCTTTGTCAGGTGGGACCAGAGCAGCATTTGATCTAGGGATCATTTTTTCCCACTCCTGAGGCAAAATTCTTCAACATACGTACTCTACCCAGTGTCCTTAAATTATGAGGTTTCTCACTCTGGCTGATAAGAACAGACCCTGTTCCCTGCCCTGTGTAAGCGCTCAGGATTGTTCCTTTAAGTCCTTTCAGGTGGTTTTTTGCCCAGCCTCTGGTCATTTGCTCACACATGTGTGTATGCTGAAGATTTGAGGAGGGGTCTCTCTTGGTACAGCTCTCTCTTCTCTGGTATTCTGGCTTGCAAACTCTAGCCACACTGACCTACCTGGACTTGGCAGCTCTCTCCCCTCTACTCAGGGACAGCTCACCAGGTTCTGCCTGTGCTCCTTCTCCTTGTACTTTGGCCTGGAAACTTTCCCCAAGAAGTAACTAGGGCAACGGTAAGGCTCACCTCCTTTGTTTCAGTTATTTCTCAGGAATCATGTCCTTTATTACTTGATATCCAGTGTCTTGAAAACTGTTGTTTCCTCTAATTTGTCCAGTTTTTTAGCTGTTTCAGGCAGGAAAGCAAGTGTGGTCCCTGTTACATTATGTTGGCCAGAAGTGGAAGTCCATAGTGGGTCATTTAATTCAGTCCTATTTTGTCATTTTCCACTTCAGTTCATCAATTCAACAAAAATTATTAAATTATCTATTTGGTACTTGGCATTTAGTTAGGCACTGGAGAAGCTATGGAACTGTCCTTGTGTTTCATCACAATCTTAAAATATTGGTGCACTTGAGCACAGGATTACAAAAATAGGTAGGGTCTGATCACTAGAGTGGTGTTTCTCAAAGTGTAGTAGGCAGACTACTTTCAACAGTCCCTTGAGGGTGCTTGTTGAAGATGCAGATTCATGATTCTTGTGCTAGACCTAATGAATCAGAATCTCTGAGGGTGACTGTCTAGGTGATTGTTATGTACAGCAGTCTGTTTTCATGCCCTAATTCTGAAGGAAAGGTGGGGAGAGGGAACAATTGACAAAGTAGTACTGATACTATTTATAATTTATGAAGTATTTTCATAAACCTCTTCACACTAATTCTCACATTTAATAGCTCTATTTAGATCTAATTACCATTTTATGTACAAGAAGCTGATTCCTGGCTAGGTTAAATAGCTTGCCAAAGGTTTACATAGGAGTGGAAGAACTGATCCTAAAAATCTTGTCATCCTCAAGCCATTCTGCTGTACACTGCTGCTACCGACAGTGGTATCTTCTCTTATGAAGATGTACGGGTGTCAAGAGTTACTATTCTTTCATGCAGCTTGCTTTTTTAAAGAGTTAACAGGTTATGTTGCTTTATTAATTAGGATTAAGATTGGCTCTGAATAATAGAAAATGCAAAATAACAGTGGATTAAATAAGACGCAAGTTCATTATTCACATAACAATACAGGGCTGGTATGACACTCCACAGTGTCAGGAAATGAGGATCCTTCTATTTTGTTCCTCTGCCATGCACGGCCGTGGTCTCATAGTCCAAGATAGAACTGATATTCTAGACAGCCTGATGGAGGAAAGGATGAAGAAGTAGACAAAAGATTCACACTTGCTGTCCCCTAAGGAAGTTTAAGTTGCCACATGACACCTCCTCCTGTAATCAGAACTTAGAGCTGTGGTCATCTTAACTGTATGGACAGCTGGCATGTGTAGTCTGAATTTCATGAGATCATGTGTCCAGCCAAAAATCAGGGGTTCTATTACCATATAAGAAAGAAAATGGTTATTGGAGAACAAGAGAACAAGTCTCTTCTGAATCTGGAGACTGCTAAGAAATGAAGGCTTATTCCTGGGGGCCCTGGTTGGAACTCAAAAGGCATTTCTAATAACAATAGCAACAAACAAACAAACAAACTTATTTAGTACATAATTACTATATGTCAGTACCTAGAATGGTAATTGGCAGATATTCCCCAAATATTTATTGAATGAATAAATCAGCGTCAGGTATTCTGGTAAGTATCTGATTTTGCATTGTCATTTAATCTTTCTGATGACCCTATAAGGTACTTATTACTATTTTTATTTTTAAGTATACTTCCAAGTTGCAAAACAAGGATTTGATCCTAAATCGATCTGATTCCAGATAATGTCTTTTTTAAAGTAGTAGTGTAGTCATTGGTGTTGTTCACTAGATATACTAAGATTGCATATCCCTGGCCTCTTTGAAGTAGTGTGTCATGTGACTGGTTTTGGCCAGTGAGATGTAAGCAGAAATGACCTATGTCATGGACAGGAGCTTTAGGAGCCAGTGTATGATTCATTGTCATCTTTCTCTTTGCTACAGTGTTGCAGGTATCTGCCGCTCTGTCATCTTAGGTCCTATTGTGAGGAAGATGGTCAGTGTGAGGTAGAGTGGGAAGACAGGTAGAAGGAGGATGCATAGGTAGTGTGAGTGAGAAATAAAACCTTTGCTTTGGAGGTTGTTAGTTTCTACAGCATACTCTAGCCTTCACCTGACTGATATAGAAATAATTTTTATAATTGTGGTTATGTTTAGTTGAATTATATGTCACATACAGTGACATATTGTAGATTGCTTAGGCTTTTGAGGAAGAACCTTCTAACAGATGTTCTAACATTTTTTTCTATGACAAAATTTTTTTCCAAAGCACCAGATTATAAATACATATTTCCAACTCTTTTCTCCTTCAATAAACGAAAGGTTCATTTTATTGTGTAACAGACATAGTTTTCATAGAGGCTATGCCTTGTTTGCATAACATGATTTAAGGTAGAATTTATCTAGACAAATATAGTAAAGTTTTTGTTTTCAGTTTAGTTGTTGAAGGAGTCTAAGAAGTTATAGTTTAAAATGAGGCCTGAGAAAATTAAAATTCATTCATGTTTAGGATTTGTTCCCTGCCTATCGTGTGCTGGACACTATTCAGGGCTCTGTTTAGAGATGATTAAGGCATCACCATTGGAAGATCTAGCCAATTAAGCTCAAGTACCTGCTCATTTGGAATCTAGGGTGCTTTTCACCTAAAAAATGACAACAGGCATCCGAGAAATAAATTAGAGTGTTTCTTGAACTCAGATTTAGAAATACAGTTTTGATATTGGAACTGTTATGGGCGTAAGTGAACCTTGTTTGTGAATAAATAGAAGAGAGTGACTATGAAGATAACAAGGCGGGTGTGAGAGTTGCAGTGACCTAGGGTAGGTGTGCCAATGGGAGGTACCACTTTCTGGTATACTTGGTGATTTTCATAGGATTTATTAGTTTGGGAGATTTTTAAACGTATTGGAGAAATGTCCTAGGACTGTGTTTTATAGAAAGAACAATAACCAATTACCTTGATTGGTAATTAACCTTGATTGGTAATCAGGGCATAAAGAACTTATTCCTCTGTTGCATGGGAGGTATTTTGAGTAAATATATTTTGCTTATGGCTACTAATCAAGGTGATCAAGTTAACTCCAATAGCTAGGTTTAAAAGGTTTAGAGGGCTTCCCTGGTGGCTCAGTGGTTGAGAGTCCACCTGCCGATGCAACGCGGGTTCATGCCCCTGTCAGGGAAGATCCCACATGCCATGGAGCAGCTAGGCCCGTGAGCCATGGCTGCTGAGCCTGCGCGTCCAGAGCCTGCGCTCTGCCACAGGAGAGGCCACAACAGTGAGAGGCCCGTGTACCACAGGAAAAAAAAAAAGGATTAGATAATTTCACGATTATTAATCTTATTTGGGTATATGTGGTAAAAGAAGGGGAATCACATCTCATGCTCTGATGCATGCGATGATATTTTTAGATTCTAAAGAAAGAACAGATTCCCCAGGTATATATAATTACTTTTTTTCCGCTTTGGGTGTTATGCTCTTATAATTGTGTTTATTATTATTGTTACTGTTAACACTTTGCATTTCTGTGAAACATCAAGAGCAAAATACTGAATTTTACAGTTTGGTAGTGGGTATGTAGCAGGGCCACTTCCATTAGCATAATATGTCCTACAAGTTTGTTGAAATAATTTATGAGGCTCTTTAGCTACCAGGAGTAAGTGAGGGGGCAGCTAATAGCCTACTTAATAATTTTGCACATTTTTCATATGTTATGATGCATAAATCAGCAATTTGGGCCAATATATAGAGCGCTGACACTTTCTGAGGTGTCTTAAAAGCAGGAAAAAACTCAAGTACATAATTTGTCATATCTGACAAGTAACGCTATTTTAGCCTTTCATGTAGGTATAAGTTACTTTAAGGTAAGTACATTTGAAATACTTTTCTATATTTTCATATATTTCTTTTAACCTTTTTCCTAATTAATTTTAGATTAGTCCTATAGTACATACAGTCTTGTACAAATACATGAATATAAAATAGGAGAAGGCTCTCTGATCATTTAACCAGTGTATAAGCTGTGCCTGAAAAGCTGTGCCTGTATAAGCTTGTGATAGGCAGGCTCTGTATCTCAGTGTGTGCTACTGTGTTGATGGCAAAATACTACAATAGCCAGAGCTCAGGTTGATGTAAATCTTTCCCCAGTTTTATTGAGGTATAGTTGACCTTTGACATTGTATAAGTTTAAAACGTACAACATAATGATTTGATAAATGTATATATTGCAAAATGATTGCCACAATAAGTTTAGTTAACCATCCATCACCTCATGTAGTTACACATTTTTTTCCCTTGTGATAACTTTTAAAATCTACTGTCAGCAACTTTCAAATATACAATACAATATTGTTAAGCTATAGTCATGATGTTGTACATTACATCTCCAGAACTTATTTATCATATAACTGGAAGTTTGTACCTTTTGACCACCTCCACCCATTTTGCCCACCCCCGCCTCTGTTTTCCACCAATCTGTCCTGTTGCTATGAATTTGTTTTTTCTTTAATTCCACATATGAGTGAGATCATCCAGTATTTGTTTTTCTCTTACTTATTTCACTTAGCATAATGCCCTCAGGGTTCATTCATGTTGTCACAAATGGCAGGATTTCCTTGTTTTTTTTTTAATGGCCCAATAATACTCCATTGTGTGTCTGTGTGTCTCTGTGTGTGTGTGTGTGTGTGTGTGTATACTATACATACCATATTTTCTTTATCCATTCATCTGTTGATGGACACTTAGATTATTTCCCTGTCTTGGATATTGTAAATAATGCTGCGGTGAACGTGGGGGTACAGGTATCTCTTTGAAATAGTGATTTTATTTCCTTCTGATGTATACCCAGAAGTGGAATTGCTGGGCCATATGGTAGTTCTACTTTTAACTCTTGTTTAGGAAACTCAGTACTGTTTTCCGTAGTGGCTGTACCAGTTTACATTCCACCAGCAGTGCACAAGGGTTCCCTTTTCTCTACATCCTTACCAGCACCTGTTACCTCTTGTCTTTTTGATAATAGCCGTTCTGACAAACGTGAGATGGTATCTCATTGTGGTTTAGATTTGTATTTCTCTGATGATTAGTGATGTTGAGCACCACTTCATGTACCTGCTGGCCATTTGAACATGTTCTTTAGAAATATGTCTTTTTAGGCCCTTTGCCCATTTTTAAATTGGATTATTTGATTTTTGCTGTTGATTTGTATGAGTTCCTTATATTTTTTGAATATTAACCCCATATAAGATAGGTGGTTTGCAAATATTTTTATACATTCCATAGCTTGTCTTTTCATTTTGTTGATAATTTCCTTTGATGTACAGAAGCTTGTTGGTTTGATGTAGTCTGCTTGTTTATTTTTGCTTTTGTTGCTTGTGCTTTAGGTGTTATAGCCAAAAGACAAATCATTGCTGAGACCATTGTCAGAGAGCTTTTTCCCTTTGTTTTCTTCTAGAAGTTTTATGGCATCAGGTCTTACATTTAAGTCTTTAATTCATTTTGAGTTAAATTTGTGAGTAATGTAAGATAGGGATCTAGTTTCATTCTTTTGCATGTGAATATCCAATTTTCCCAGTACCATTTATTGAAGAGACTGTCTCTTCTCCATTGAATATTCTTGGCTCCCGTGTCAAATATTAGTTGATTTGTATACACATGGGTTTATTTCTGGGTTCTCTATTCTGTTCCATTGGTTTATGTGTCTGTTCTTTTGCCAGTACCATAATACTGTTTTGATGACTTAAATCTTAAGCAACGTTTAGGTTAGCAACTAGAAAGAAGAGAAGATATGAACGTGGTATATGTCCTGACACTTTAAAATAATCGTTTTCTTTGAAGACTTTGTCGTTAAAAATAAATTTTTGTTTTTTATATTGTGCTAATGTGAACATTCCAGTAAAATGCTAAATTATCACCCATTAAATATATTTCCCAAGAGCCAGAAATAAGTAATTTTTTTCTCAGCTTCTTGGATTATATTAGGCATTATGATGTTTGGAATTTCTTGAAAGAGTTAGGATATTTCACGTAGCATCCTTTGTAGTAAGCTGAATGCTTTTTGTTACCCTTGCTTCTACTTAGTCAACAAAAAAGCCTTATGTAAAACTTTTTGATTATGTTTGAATTTCTATATAATAAAGGTAGACAGAATATGTGGTAAACCCACATGTACATATCAGCAGCTTCAACAATTAGCAACTCATGACCAGTCTGGCTTCGTTGCTACCCTATCCATGTCCATCATGTTATTTTGAAAATCACAGCCATCATACCATTTCATCAGCTATTTCAGTTGGTATCTCTAGAAGATAAGAACTTAAAAAAAACAATCGTAATATCATTTTCACCCTAAAAATATAATGGTTCCTTAATATCATCAAATAGTCAGTGCTCAAATTTCTAATGGTCTCATAAGTTTCATAATTCTTTTAAACAGGACCATACATGGATGATTGATTAGTATTTCTTTCATTCTTTAAGGTTTCTTCTATGTGATCCACCTCTCTTTCTTCCTTGCAGTTTATTCGCTGAAGAAACCGAGTTCTGAAGAATTTCTGACAGTATGATTTTGCTGACTGCATCTCTGTGGTGCAGTTAATGTGATCCTTTGTCCTCTGTATTTCTTGTGAATTGATAACTGAATCTAGAGGCTTGATCAAGTTCAGGTTGAGTTTTTTGTTTTTGTTTTTAGGGTTTTTTGGCCAGACTACTTAGTAGGTGGTTTAGTCTTCTTCCCATTGGAAGTCTGTAATGCCTGTTTATCTCTCTGGGGAGTTGCAGCTTTTGAAGCACAATGCCTAGACCCATTAATTAATTAGGAGTTGCAAAAATGTTGATATTCTAATTTTATCATTTTTCTTCATTTATTATCTGGAATATAAAATATTTTATATTCTTTACAAAAGTAAAGAAAGATTTCCTCATATCCACTAGAGTTTACCTGGAGGTCAGTTTGTATAGGAGAGGTGGGATAAATGCTTGATTCTTTGCCTTCATTTACTAAAAAAGAAATGAGTTTGTTCTCCAGAATCTTCTGGTGTTGGAGAGTGACTTTTTTTAAGACTGGAAGCTTTTAAGATCTTTATTCTTTAAGTTTAGAAATTTTATCAGGGTATGTCTAGTTATTGATTGCCCCCTGCCCCCCATCAAAGCCTGGAACTTGAACCTTTCCATCTTCTGTCTCATATCTCTGCAGTTGTGGAATAGTTGTTCTGCTATCTGTTTAATCATTGCTTTTGCTCTGTTTCTCCCCTTCCACTTTAGCTCCTGTTAACATTTGTTCTCCTGGGGCTGAGTCTTTGCTCCACATTATCTTGTACACATGATTTCTTCTTTGTAGTTATGCTCTGTGTTTCTGAATATTTCTCCTACGTGATCTTTCAGACCATTAATTTGGTCTCCAGTTCTTCAGTTAAGCTATTGAATTTTTATATGTTTTTAGCTCCAAGTCTCCTTAAGTGTTCTTAATAATAATTATTATTGGGACTTCCTTGGTGGTCCAGTGGTAAAGAATCTGCCTTCCAACGCAGGGGACGTGGGTTCCATCCCTGGTTGGGGAACTAAGATCCCACATGCCGCGAGGCAGCTAAGCCCATGTGCCACAACCACTTAGCTTGCGCGCCTCAACGAGAGAGCCTGCGTGCCGCAAACTACAGAGCCCACGTGTCCTGGAGCCTGCGTGCCACAACTAGAGAGAGAAAACTCTCATGCCACAACTGGAGAGAAGCCGGTACGCCGCAACTAGAGAGAAACCCCAACAGACCACACCGTAACGAGAAAGATCCCACGTGCCTCAACAAAGATCCCGTGTGCTGCAACTAAGACCCGACACAGCCAAAAGAAATAAGGAAAATAAATAAATAAATATTTTTTAAAAGAACTAAAATAATAATAATTATTATTATTGTTATTATTTTGGGGCTCAAGCTGATGTTGATCTCTGGCAGTTTTGTTTTGCTAGGAGCCACCTGTTCTGGGTTTTCTGTTTGTTCTTTATTGCTTTAGCCTATTTGGTATGTTGTCATTTTCCTTTATCTAACTTATGCCTCTTCTTACTTTTGGGGCTCAAGTCCAACATACTTTAAGTGTTAAGTATTGGGAGGTGCATGAGTCTCAGCCTTCTAGGTCTTCTGTAGAGGAGTAGAAAGGACTCAGCTAAGTAAGTGTCCCCGCTTCACTATGACTCCTTAGAAGCTGGGAGACCAGTAGGAATTTCAGAATACAAAGGCTGGTCTTCTTGGAGGGTGGGGGGATGATCAATTTCTACAGGTTAGGCTCTCTCCCAAGAACTGGGGCATTCCTGCCTTTGCCCTAGGGCTACTTGCTCAGGCTAGGGCCTCCATTCTTATCCAGGGGGAAAACTCAGCTCTTTTCATCTGGATCCTGAGACCCCAACCCACCCTTCTGGCCCACTTGGATGCTGATTTTAATAACTGCTCAAGGAAAGGTAATTGGTATTTGGATTGGATTTAGGAAGGGAAGACTGCAGGGATGCAATCAAATTACATTTTTTTTCTTGAACCTCTTGGAAGTCTTAAATTAGACATTTTCAAACTGAGCATACCATAAAGATCTTTTAGATGAAATATTGCAACAAATATATGAAAAATAGTAACTGGAATTCTCAGATACCTGGTATCCTTCCCATGCCATCAAGTCTTTGCTCAAGCCTCACCTCAGTGATGCCCATGCTGACCACCCTATTTATATTTTAACATTCATGCCCTGTCTTTACACTCCCATTCCCCTTACCCTGCTTTGTTTTTTTCCCTAACTCCTAGCACTTTCTTATATACTAGATAATTTACTTATTTATTATGTTCAGTGATGTGCCTAGAACATATGAAACCCAAAATGGATAATTTTTAACACTTTCCTCCCCAAATGATGAAATTATTTTCATAAAAATTTCATAAAATAAATTTATTATGCAGACAGTGAAATTTATTGAGATTCATTATTATAAGCATGGCAGTAAGATAAATAAGAAAAAGGAAATGCGGGCCTACCTGGTGGCACAGTGGATGGGAGTCCACGGGCCGATGCAGGGGACATGGGTTCGTGTCCCGGTCCGGGAGGATCCCACATGCCGCGGAGCGGCTGCGCCTGTGAGCCATGGCTGCTGAGCCTGTGCGTCCGGAGCCTGTGCTCCGCAACAGGAGAGGCCACAACAGTGAAAGGCCCGCGTACCGAAAAAAAAAAAAAAAAAAAAAAAAGGAAATTCATGCTATAGTATAAGGCAGGTAAAACACAAATGTTTAGCCAGTTTTTTATATCTAGGTAAATGTCTGAACTTTGCTTCTTTGGTTAGAGGCTGATATTTTATGTAATTGATTTCTCTTTAACTAATAAGTGATTTTAAAAAATAATACTGAAAATCTCCAAACATATAATCTAGGCAACTAATGATAAAATTGCTGATATGTTTTATTCTCTTTTTTGCTATTTAGTTTGGAAACATTTAACAGTTTGTTTGTTTGTTTTGCGGTACGCGGGCCTCTCGCTGTTGTGGCCTCTCCCGTTGCGGAGCACAGGCTCCAGACACGCAGGCTTAGCGGCCATGGCTCACAGGCCCAGATGCTCCGCTGCATGTGGTATCTTCCCGGACCGGGACACGAACCCATGTCCCCTGCGTCGGCAGGCGGACTCTCAACCACTGCACCACCAGGGAAGCCCCATTTAACAGTTTAAAAAGAATAATATTTTAATATTCAAGGTATTATTCAAATTTAGTAACATATTTTGAGTGTGAACTAAAATTTGCATTTGCCAAACAGAAATGGTCCATCCTGTTGCTTGCACTTTTGTTGTTTTAACATTTTAGCACAAATATAAATGCCAAAAATAAGGTCCCATAAAATGACAGCATTGTAATAGCTCACGTTCTGTTTCTTGGTCTTTACAGTCCCTGTGCTATCATTGTTTATTTTGAATCTATGGTTTAAATGCAGAAGAGTGTCGTACCACAGGGTTGAAGTGAAGTGCATCCTAAGTAAGGGTTTGAGACAAGAACTTTGCATTAGGCAAGCTTGAAGTATGTCAAAGCCTTGTGAGCTTCTCTTGAAACAGATGTATGTGGTTAAGTCTGCATGTATGTGGGCCAGCTTTATTACTGGGAGTTTTCCAAATGAATGTCTATGTAGAAAACAACGTTTATTAAAGAATAAATAATAAAAATATGATAATTTGAAACTTACATGTGTATTATTTAAACTCAGCAGTAACTGTAGCAATTGTTTAGAACTTAGAGCAACAAAAGATTTTTTTTTTTTTTAAACAAAAGATTTTTTTTCAGGGAGGGGTATTTCATCAGTGACATTGATTAGAGTTGCTAGCTCATGGTAGTAATAAAAAGCAGCTGCTTTTTAGTCAGTTGGACTATTGTTTATACATTCTCAACAAAGCATTCCCTTATTGCCTGTACCAGGGTTGACTGCTCCCACCATTCCACCCTTAGTGTGCCTCTAATTATATTTATTGTTTACTGTTTTCTGTACCCTTGCCCTGCATCCCATCCCACATTAGCTCCATGAGGGCAGCTAATGTTTTGTTCAGTGATGTGTCCCATCTAAGAAAATGCTTGGCATCTGTTAGGTGCTCAATAAATATTTGTTGGATGAACAAATGAATCAATGAAGCTCATGGTCAGGGACATTCCCTTCTATGTTTTCTTTTCCTTCCCTAACATTTATAAGAGAGATCAGTACATAGTGAGTACTTGGTTAATGTTAAATGACTTAAATGCTCGGTATATGGTCTCTTTTCATGAATTTCCACATGAATTTTAGAATCAGCTTGTTAATTTCTACAAAAGAATTTAGAATTTTTGATTATTACTGCTGTAACAAATTGCCACAAACTTACTGGCTTACAAAAACCCAAACTTAGTTTGTTTATGCTTTGCACACAGTTCTGGAGGTCAGAAGTCTAAAATAGGTCTTATGAGGCTAAAATCAAGGTGTCAGCAGGGCTGCATTCCTTCTGGAGGCTTTAGGGGAGAATCTGTTTCTTGCCTGCTCCAGCTTCTAGAGGCTGCCTGAATTCCTTGCCTTGTACCACCCTTCCATCTTCAAAGCCAGCAGTCACATTTCCTTCTCTGACTCTGACTCTTCTGCCTCCTTCTTTCCCTTATAGGGAACCTTCAGATTCCATTGGGACCATCTAGATAATCCAGCTCTCCTAGTCTCAAGATCCTTAACTTAATCACATCTGCAAAGTCCCCTTTGCCATGTAAGATAAGATATTCATACGTTCCAGGGATAAGGACAGGAACCTTTGGGTGGGGATTATTATTCTGCCTACCTCAGCATCTTAACAATATTAAATCTTCCTATCCATGAACAAAGTATAACTCTCCATATATTTATTATGTATTAAATTTCTGTTAGTTTTCAGTGTGCAGATCTTTCACTTTTGTCATATTTATCTCTAAATATTTCATATTTTTCATGTTATTATAAATTTTGATGTTTCTAAAATTCCAAATTCCAGTTGTTCTTTACTAGTTTGTATAAATTTAGTTTTCATTTATTGATCTTGTATCCTGCAGTCTTTCTAAAATTCATTTATTAGTTCTGGGGAAATAAATTGGATTTTCTGTATAAATGATCATGTTGTCTGTGAATTAAGACAGTTTTTCTTCTACCTTTCCAGTCTGGAAAGAAAAGGATTTTTACTTCTTTTTCTTGCCTAATTACAGTGGTTAGAACCTCCAGTACAGTGTTGAATAGAAGTGGTGACATTCTTGTCTTGTTCCTTATCTTAAAGAGAAAGCTTTCAGTCTTTCACTATTAAATATGATGTTATAGTTTTTTCATAGATGCCCTTCATCAGCTTGAAGTTCCTTCAATTCCTGGTTTGCTGATTTTTCTTTTTTTCTTTTTTTTTACTCAGGAATGGATGTTGAATTTTGTCAAATGCCTTTTGTATATTCTTTCATCTAGTGAGGTGATCCTATGATTTTTCTCTTTTAGTTTGTTGACATGGTGAATTACATTAAGTTCAAAATACTTCCTGATTTATCCCTTAATTTCTTATTTACCCATGAGTTATTTAGAAGTACATGATTTAGTTTCAAAATGTTTGGGGACTTTTTCAGAGATTTCTGTTATTGATTTCTAATTTAATTTGTGCTCAGAGAACATACTTTAAAATTTACTAACACTTGTTTTATGGCCCAGAATTTGGTCTCTCTCAGTAAGTGCTCTGTGTACACTTGAGAAGAATATATATTTTGCTGATATTGAGTGGAGTGTTGTATAAATGTCAATCAGGTCATGTTGGTTGATAGTGTTGTTCACAACTACTATATGCTTGCTGATTTTCTATGTTTATCAATTATTGAGAGAGGGGTGTTGAAATCTGATTATAATTGTAGATTTGTCTGTTTTTCCTTACAGTGCTATCAATTATTGTTTCATGTATTTTTTATGGTTTTTACAAATATTTTGTTTATTTTAATGAAGCTGGTACTGACGATGTCCATTTAAAACCTATATCCCAGGCCAAAAAGTACAAATAAAGTCAAAAAGAGCAGTGTTCTGTTGTATACACCTCTGCATGAATAACTTTAACTGCTAAGGAAAATTAGAACTTTTCTGAGATCTTCTGACAGGGTTTGTCCTTCATCTTAAAATGCTTTCTCTTCAGTGAAGCCATCTTTGGAGCATCATTTATTCTCACCACCTTTGTCATCTTGACTCCAACCTGATATTCCTCATCTTTTGGTCCAGACCCTCAGATTTTAAAAGTAGCTTCAAGTTAAGGAATGGTCATTTTTCCACAGTTCAGTTCTCTGAAAAACTTCCATCTGCCACTGAAAGTCATAGTCCAAGGGTGAAGCAGTCACATGCTAAAACTTCAGGGCCAGCTGGAAAGTCATTATGGTTACTTGCATTAGTCAATCTTATCACAAGCCTGAAAGTGGACAGTCCTGGAAGGAGGCCTCTCAGTGCACATATGTAATTTTTAAAAAGGAGACGGCAGTATGAAGGGGGCTGAGGTTTGATCACCAAAAATCAGCACAGTGAAAACAAACAATAATGAATAATCGACACTAGAGTGCAAATTACCAGATGTTTTAAAGAGATGCCAGTTTTCAATTCTGTTTTGAACATCACATGACAAAAGAACTATTTTAAAAAATAAAGGATTAGGGAAAATTTAAAAAAATAAAAAGGATATCTAAACTGTTGAATGACCCCCTGTTTGTTCCTGATGAACTTCAATCACATCTTCTCCCTCTATTCCCAGTTCTTTTGGAGTATGATTATCAGCAATTCTCTGACCTTCAAAGAGAAACCTGGGTGAATTCATGGGAACTTCCTGTCTTTGACAGTATGATTCTTTGAGTTTCTTGAGATGTGTTGTCATTTTCACTTTGAAGTAAATCTCACTGCTCTCCTGTCCTGTGACTTTGAGTTTAATATATTCTCCTTCCTTCTTATCGCCTAAATCCTCAGTTGAAGGTTTTGCCTCCTGGTCAGACATGGTGACGGTGGCTCCCCCCAGGGTCTGCACAGCAGCGGCCTTGGGTAGGCAGAACCTTGCCTGCTTCATGTATTTTTCAGCTCTTACTGGGGGCGTGAATGTTTAGGATAATTATGTCTCTTGATTAACGCCTTGTCATTACAAAATGGCCTTCTTTATACCTTTTGGTAGTCTTTCCTAAAATTAATATCTATTCCAGCTTTCTTTTGACTAGTATTAGCATGGTATATATTTTTCTCACCCTTTTGTTTTCACCTGTTCATATTTTTATATTTATATATAGTTGTGCCTTGTCTTCATATCCTGTTGTCACGTTGCCTTTCATTGGGATGTTTAAGCCATTTACATTTTTTTAAAATAAATACATTTATTTAAATAAAATAAATAAATGTTTAAATAAAATAAATAAATTTATTTTAAAAGTCTCTTTAGAGGGCGAAAAAAAGAGTGGGAGGGGTGTAAAGAATAAATAAGGAAAGAGAAAATGATTCTTAGTAATTCTTCATGTATTCTCACTGAAAAATAATGAAGAGAAAATGGGTAGCTGAGAAGCAAAATTAATCCTGATTAAGGCCATTTACATTTAATGTGATCATTGAAAGGGTTAGGTGTAAGTCTGTAATCTTGCTATTTGTCTTGTGTTTGTCCTACCTGTTCTTCCCTTTATATTCTTATTCTTGCTTCTTTTGGATTCATTGAGTATTGTTTTTAATCCCTTACATCAATCTTCTTTTAAAGAAGATACGTAGACAGATACATAAGTAAATATAAAGAAACAAAATTGGAAAAGGGAATAGAACTATCTGGTTTGGGTAATGGGGCAGGGAGCTGGTGGCAGTTTTCACTAGGATGGTCAGGAAAGGTGACATTTAAGCATATGACATTTAAGCAAAGACCTGAAGAAGATCAAGAAGTGAGTCATGTAGATCTAGGAGAAGACAATTTCAGATAGAGAAGCCCTGAGTTTTATAATCATGAATGTGCCTTGTAGGTTCAAGGAGCAGCAGAGGCCAGTGCGGCTGGAGCAGAGTAGCCAAAGGGGCGATGAGAGCAGAGAGGTAATGGATTGTGGAACACCTTGCATGCGTCTCTGAATGAGATGGAAAGCTGCTCTAGGGATTTGAACTGGAAATGACATGATGTGACTTAGGTTTTAAAAGGATCACTCTGGTTACTGTATTGAGAATAAAATGTGTTGGAAAAGGGGAGCAAGAACAGAAACTAGAAAGCCAGTTAGGAGGTTATTATAATAATGCCACTGGAGATGATGCCAACTCAGACCAGACCTGTGAGAAGTGGTTAGATCCTGCATATTTTGAAGGATTTGCTGATGGATATGTGTATGCAAAAAGTAGAGGATTCAAGAATGATTCCACAGTTTGGCCTAATGAAATGGAAAGATAGAATTATATTCTGAGATGGGAAAACTGTGCGAGTCAAAAGCCTATAACAGCCTGGTCCATGGTAGGTGCATTGTGTTGTGAAAGACAGTCTTGGGCATGCAGTCTTGCAACCCCCTCTCTTGGCTGTAAGAATGGGCCTTGGGCCTGGAACACTTACTTAGCAAGAAATAGAGTCCTCACAGCCTGTGCTCCTGTGTTCTGCTTAAGCATCATATGGCACCTGGCCAGTCCCATTGTTGTATCTGTCCCCTGCGGGGAGAAGGAGGAGTCATTGTGCTATAGCCGTGAGGGGTGAGTGCAGGTCAGCTGCCCTGCATGGCTGCCTAGGTTCCCCCTGCTGGCCATGGGGGAACCAGGCCCCAGTACTGATACTGATCTTGCTCTGTTTCTTCTCTGTGTGAGTCAAGTGCTGTTCCCTCCACTGCTTGACTGTGTTGTTTTCCATGGTGACTCCAGTACCAAGATGTAGTGAGCAGAAGTGTTTGGACTTCTACACCTGATGACAGGCAACAGATGCCACTTGCTCGACACTTTGTAAATATTCAATTAATGAATGAATGGGAAGGTTTGGACTTCAAGTTAGGGGCTGTTAATTTTGAGATGACTATTAGACCTTTAAGTAGAGATGTTGAGTGGTCAATTAGATGTAAAAGTTTGGGGACTTCCCTGGTGGTCCATTGGCTAAGACTCTGCACTTCCAACTGCTCAAGGAGCTAAGATACCACATGCCGCGCAGTGCGGCCAGAAAAAAAAAAAAAAAAAGATGTAAAAGTTTGGAGGGCAGGGGAGAAAAAACAATAAAACCATTTGGAAAGAATTGGCATCTCTATAACGAGTGTTTCTACCCAACAAGAGACATATATAAGAATGTTCATAACAGCATTATTTGCAGTAGATTTAAACTGGAAGACAATATTCATCAACAAAAGAATGAAAAAATAAATTGTGGTATAATCATAGAATGGTATTCTATAGTAATGATAAAAAATGAACTGAGGTATATGCAACAACATTGATGAAGCCAGACATAAAAGAATTCTGAGGGCTTCCCTGGTGGCACAGTGGTTGAGAGTCCGCCTGCTGATGCAGGGGACACGGGTTTGTGCCCCGGTCCGGGAAGATCCCACATGCCGCGGTGCGCCTAGGCCTGTGAGCCATGACCGCTGAGCCTGTGTCCAGAGCCTGTGCTCTGCAATGGGAGAGGCCACAACAGTGAGAGGCCCGTGTACCACAAAAAAAAAAAAAAAAGAATTCTGTATGATTCCATTCATATAAATAAAACTAAACTATGGTGTTAGAAGTCAGGATGGATATTACAGGGAGGAGGGAGCAGATAGGGATTGGGAGATAGCACTAGGGTACCTTCTGGAAGCTTCTGTTTTTTTATCTGAGTGGTGATGGTGTGTTTACTTTGTCATCACTCAGTGAACTGTTCATTTGAGTGTTGGACACTTTTGGGGATATATGTTATATTTCTAAAAAAAAAAATAGTTAAACTGTTATGTTAGAATATTGCCTCCCAAAGAATTTGCTTAACAGACTCCAATTTCTATAGTTATGCTTCATTCCTAGCTATTCTTGAGGTTTTAAGTGGTCATGAAACATACAAGATAATCTATTTAAACTATAATGGGAAGAGTGTTGTACAAATAACTGAATTCCTAATATTGAGAAACAGGATGAATAACAACCACTGAAAGAAATAATGCAGGGTTTAGCATACCCACCTTGACATCTAAAATGTTATTCGATTTTTAAGTTTGGAATTTAAAGTGAATTAGAGAAAACTCACTAGGAAATCTTGAGTTTAAATATAGCAATGAAGCTTCAAACCCCACATATGGAACTATAGGATAGAACATTATTTCTAAATAGAATGCAATAACCTTATAACGGTATACTTGAGTTAGGTATGTGTTAATTATTTTGAGCTTTGAGCATTAAGGTGAATCTATAGTTTCATCCTATTTATACAAGGATGTTTACCTTTACAGTGTTTATCAATGATATTAAAGACACTTATACAGTGTAGTCACTTAAGACCCAAATCCCACTCTTAAATATCTATGAGTCATGACCTTCTTGACATTTTGCTTTAATTGCCTCAACTCCCCACCACAACTGTAGACCAAATCTAACAAGATAAAATATAGTGGGCGTAAATGCAAGGTCTTATGTTTAGGTTCAGATGCAGAAAGTAAAAGTATGGTTTACCAACATAGGTGATGAAGTTTCAGGGGGTTTTATTGATGTAAGATCACTCTTCAATGGGACTACCCCCTCAAAAGATAAATGTAATTGTAGGCTTCATTACTGCAAGTAATGGAGATAATTAGATCACACCAAGAATATTATGGTCAGTTTGGGGCACCGTATTTTTAAGAGTGACATTACAAATTAAAGCTCATCCAGAGGAAACACCAAGTTTTGAGGGGTTATGAAAAATGGATTATGTGGTTAAAGAAACTGACTCTGTAGTCTGACAACAACCTGTAAAGCATTATCCCCATTTTACAGAAAGGAAACCAAGGCTCACAGATAATTCATGATTTATTAAAATGTAATGCAAAAGTGGTTGGCTCAGGCCCCATGTCTCTTGATTCTTCATTTACTATTGTTGTTTCAAAATATTGGTTTTAGTTATATTTTATAAAAGCCTGGCTGTTAACCCTTATATGAGGAAAACTTGAAACTATAGAGGAATGATTACAGATTAAATGAGGGAAAGGGAACTTTCAGAGTGGGAAGATCAGTGTGAGAAGATAGTTTGGTTATAAGTTTATTAGTATTACAGGAATATCTTATACACATTTCTCTCTTTTTCAAGGTTTTTGACTCCAGTGAAGAATCTGGGCATCTTGTTCTCACCATAGTTATATCGGGTCATTTCTTCATTTCCCAAGGACAGACACTGTTGGTAGGTTTTATGCATATAGTTTAATATGTAGATATATTTATCTTTGTAGCTTTACATTAATTTTGTATCCTCAAGGTTCTTCAGTCTCATTGAAATTCATCAGGTTCAACAAATTAACCATTTATTGAATGTTCTATAACAGTGGGACATAAAAAAACATAATGAATATTTCCTGCCCTAAAGGGGTTTAGGGTTTTGTTGGGAGTCAAAGTGGATCAAAGGATTGAGATTAATTGGTGTTATAAAGGATTCTTCATTGGGGAGATTGGGTTGAAGATAGGTTAGATTTATAGAGAGATGGGTGTGGGTTTTCCGGATAGAATAAAGAGCATGTGCAGAGGGATAGATTTGAGAAAAGAGTTAAAAGAAAACTTGAAGCATGTTATTATCAATTGATAGAGTCCTCTCTAAAACTCTAATTTTATTTTATTTTATTTTTTATTAAAGTATAGTTGATTTACAAGGTTGTGTTAGTTTCTGGTGTACAGCAGAGTGATTCAGTTGCACATATATATACATATTCTTTTTCATATTCTTTTCCATTATAGGTTATTATAAGATATTGAATATAATTCCCTGTGCTGTACAGTAAATCCTTATTGTTTATTTTATATACATTAGTTTGTATCTGCTAATCCCAAACTCCTTATTTATCCCCTCACATTTCCTCTTTGGTAACCATGAGTTTGTTTTCTATGTCTGTGAGTCTGTTTCTGTTTTTGTAAATAAGTTCATTTGTATCATATTTTAGATTCCACATATAAGTGATCATATGATATTTACTTCTGATTTACTTCACTTAGTATGATAATCTCTAGGTTAATCCATGTTGCTGCAAATGGCAAAATTTCATTCTTCTTTATGGCTGAGTAGTATTCCGGTGCGTGCGTGCGTGCGTGTGTGTGTGTGTGTGTGTGTGTGTGTGTGTGTGTATACATCTTTATCTATTCGGCTGTCAATGGACATTTAGGTTGTTTCCACATCTTGGCTGTTGTGAATAGTGCTGCTATGAATATAGGGGTACGTGCATCTTTTTGAATTAGAGTTTTGTCCAGGTGTGTGCCCAGGAGTGGGATTGCTGGATCATATGGTAGTTCTATTTTTAGTTTTCTGAGGAACCTCCATCCTGTTTTCCATAGTGGCTGCACCAGCTTACATTCCCACCAACAGTATAGGAGGGTTCCCTTTTGTCCACACCCTCTCCAGCATTTTTCATTTGTAGACTTTTTAATGATGGCCATCCTGACCGGTGTGAGGTACCTCACTGTAGTTTTGATTTGCATTTCTCTAATAGTGATGTTGAGCATCTTTTCATGTGTCTACTGGCCATCTGTATGTCTTCTTTGGAGAAATGTCTATTAAGGTCTTCTGTGCATTTTTCAACTGGGTTTGTGTTTTTTGTTGTTGAGTTGTATTAGCTGTTTGTATATTTTGGAGATTAAGCCCTTGTCAGTCACGTCATTTGCAAATATTTTCTCCCATTCCATGGGTTGTCTTTTTGGGGTTTTTTTTTTATCATTTCCTTTGCTGTGCAAAAGCTTGTAAGTTTGATTAGGTCCCATTTGTTTATTTTTGTTTTTATTTCTATTGCCTTGGGAGACTGACCTAAGAAAATATTGCTACAATTTATATCAGAGAATGTTTTGCCTATGCTCTCTTCTAGGAGTTTTATGGTGTCATGTCTTATGTTTAAGTCTTTAAACGGCCTTTGTTTTAAAGTCTCTTTTGTCTGATATGAGTATTACTAACCTTGCTTTCTTGTCATTTCCATTTGCATGAAATATTTTTTTCCATCCCCTCACTTTCAATCTATGTGTTTCCTTTGCCCTAAAGTGGGTCTCTTGTAGGCAGCATATTATAGGCTCTTGTTTTATTATCCATCCTGCCACTCTGTGTCTTTTGATTGGAACACTTAGGCCATTGACATTTAAGATAATTATTGATAGATATGCATTTATTAATATTTTAAACCTTGTTTTCCAAAAGCTCTAATTTTATAAAAATGCATACATTCTTTATTCTGAATATACATAAACACACATATATTGTAGGAAACTTTTGGAATGAAGGAATATATAAAGGAGAAATAAGAATCTCCTTGCTTGAAAGTTCATTTTTTAAATTGAAGTATAGTTGATTTACAGTATTGTGTTAATTTCAGGTGTATGGCAAAGTGATTCAGTTTTATATATATATAAATATATATATAATAAATATTTATATATATATATACACACACACATATTTTCAGATTATTTTCCATTATAGGTTGTTATAAGATATTGAGTATAATTCCCTGTGCTATACAGTAAATCCTTATTGCTTATCTGTTTTAAGTATGGTAATGTGTTTATGTTAATCTCATATTCCTAATTTATCCTCCCCTCCCCCTTCACCTTTGGTAACCATAAGTTTGTTTTCTATGTCCGTTAATCTGTTTCTGTTTTGTGAATAAATTCACTTGTATTATTTTTTAGATTTCACATATAAGTGATATCATATAATATTTGTTTTTCTCTGTCTGACTTCACTTAGTATGATATTCTCTAGGTCTGTTCATGTTGCTGCAAGTGGCAAAATTTCATTCTTTTTATGGCCGAGTAATACTCCATTGTACATACCACCTCTTCTTTATCCATTCATCTGTCGATGGACATTTAGATTGCTTCCATGTCTTGGTTATTGTGAATAGTGCTGCTATGAACATTGGGGTGCATGTATCTTTTCAAATTAGAATTTTTGTCTTTTCTGGATATATGCTCAGGAGTGGGATTGCTGGATAATAATGGTAACTCTATTTTTAGTTTTTTAAGGAAGCTCCATACTGTTTTCCGTAGTGGCTGCACCAGTTCATATTCTCACCAACAGTGTAGGAGGGTTCCCTTTTCTCCACATCCTCTATAGCATTTATATTTGTAGATTGAAAATTTATGTTTGAACTGGTATTTAGAAACAAAATGAATAAAGAAACAAGACAATTATTAACTTCCAATCAGAGAAATTGTACAGGAAAGGAAATGTAAGAAAAGGTTATTACATCATTTACATTGACATAATGAATTTGTACAAATATTTACTGAATATCTATGTAGGCATAATTTATTCACTTAACAATTACTGTATACTTGGCATTGTACTAGGTGCTAGGGATATAGCAGTGAACAGCAAAGACAAAAATCCCTGTCATCATGGAGTGTCATCATTCTAGTGAGGAGAAACAGTAATAAACAAATAGGTCAAATATATTTAAAAGACATGAATTTTTGGTGAATCCCTTACACATTCTGTTATAATATGGCAGCATCCCACAGTTGTGTATTGTGATGATTCATCTTTCCACTCTAGAGGAAGATAGCCTTATCTTTGAATGTGAGATGACCTGCAAAGTCATCTTTGCATTCCTTGTGACTTTTAAAATTGTAGCACTACTTGTACAGTTGTGCTTTATCTGCCACCATTAGGGCTTGTATCAGCTGCCAAGAGGTAAGATTTGTTGTTCAACTTCGAATGTAGAATCCCAGATGGTGGACTGGCGGCTGCCTAGCATATAGTTAATTCTCCTTGTCAATATCATGGGTCTTTGCTGAATGGTGACATTAATGCAGTTTGGCTTCCTCAGACATAGGGGCCCACCCTTTCCTTGTCTCTGCTCCATTCTTTTGCACCAATGGTAGATGTTGTTACAAACTTGGTATCATACATGGAATGATTTTTTGCACTGAAGTAACAAAACCAAGTTTATCAAATTCCAAGA
The DNA here is from genome assembly GCF_026419965.1 of Kogia breviceps. NCBI lineage: Eukaryota > Metazoa > Chordata > Mammalia > Artiodactyla > Physeteridae > Kogia > Kogia breviceps. Next base: position 100,972,595 of record NC_081312.1, read on the forward strand.
CATCACTATTGAGAAATATTTGTAGCTCTGCAATTTGGTGCATGTTGCATATACATATATAACTTGAGTAATATTTTTTTAAATCTTCCTTAAACTCTTTTTATTTTTTATTATACCAAATGTTTATATAATTTCAATGTGAAATAACTTACATATATTTGTTAAGGTCTCCTTGTAATCTGAGATGGATCACAAAGAAAGAGGTGAATGATATAAGCCATGCTCCCCCCAAAATTCACTCCATGCATTTTGATTCCCACAGTGTACTTTTTGTGTAAATTTGTATCTTCAAGATGATTTCTCAGATATAGTCATAAGCCCATCTATCAAGGGAGTTTACATCAGCACATTGGGCAAGCACATCACAAGGAAGTTATTTCCAAATCTGAAGCCCAGGATAGGCTGGGTCAGGCCCTAGGCACCTGCTTTCCGTTGCCATCATCACAGACTTCCTGGGTATCTCACAGTATTCAATGTGAAAATTAAAAAAAAAACAAACAAGTCTTACACTGAAATGTAGGCTCTTAGAAGTATGCTTTTAGCTTTTTTAAAAAATAAGACATTTTGGGGAGTGTGGGGGGGAATTTGAGACATAGTTAACACTTATTTTAGCAAGATAGCAATGAAAACCTGAAAAGAATAAGCTGTGTGTCCAAATGCAAAAGTCATCAAAGAACCATAGTTTATCAGGGGAAAAATCTATACTGAACAAAAGATACAGTATGTCTAAATATTTTGAAATTGTAATTTGAATCAAGAGTAAATGCTGAAAAATTATGCTCTGTGTTTGCTATAGATTAAGTGTGCCTTTTCCTGCTTCCCCTAAATAACATCGTAGAGCTTACTATTTAATCACTCCCCAAAGTTTCAGATTTCTCTCAGTATAAAGCAGGAGCTACATACAAATAATAAAATGCTTATATGTTAATGTAATAATTCCCCTGGCTCATCCAACGTGCAAGTGCCCATGACTTCAAAGACTACAATTTGGGGCAAGTATAGAAGAAATGAAAAAAACACAATTCAAGTTTCAAAACCTGTTCTTAAAATTTTATTTATAGGACACTCAGGTCATTTTAACTTCTCAGTAAGGTAAAGGTATTGCACTGTCATTTGATTATCAGTCCACCTTGGCATGGGAAGAATGTACATTACCACATGCCAATCTGAGGAACTAGAAATAAGACTTAAAAGTACTACATTTCTTAATGACTGAGTAAGGTATTTATAAGTAAGTTTATGTTCACATTCTGCTGAGACCTCTTTATAGTCTCAGCACCTGACAATATCTAACAGGCTCCAATAATCCTATCAGGTTAAATGATGATGCAACATTTTTTAAAGGAGCCAATTATTTCAGCTTACTAAAGTCATTCAGAGCCAAAAATCTGAAGAACGAGCAAAATCAAATCTTTATTTTTATAACTATAAATGTGATCCAAATGTGTCCACCACTAATTTTTCAAAAAGAAACATGCTGTAAATAAGCACACTGCATCTGCTCACTGATATGTGTATGAACTCCCTAGATGTCTTGTTGGGTTTAAATACAGACCACTCACAGCAATACATTTTTAGTAGAAACTGTAGCATGATGTTAAGCCATTTTAGCTTTTGCACGTACATGTTGCACTTCTGGCTGATGATGCAGAAAGATTCTCAGCATTAAACTGTTAAGCTGGGCTGCACCCACCCCTTTAAATGGCATCAATATCAATGTCATTGTCCTTGCTGTAAGACTTTACAGCTTCAACTTTCAGTACACTGGCAGTCTTTGAATACATCACCTCAATATTCTCGTCTTCATCATCATCTTCACCAGCACAAGATTCTTCCTCTGCTTCCTTCAACCATTTTATAAAAGGTTCCGCTTTGACATGAATCTCTTTGGCAAGTTCTTTTGAGACATATTTCTTAGAGGCCTTTTCTGACCAGCTAATGATGACTTCCTCCTCCAAAAGGTCTGCATAATACATCTCCTTCAAGATATGTGGAATCTTGGAGATGAGCTGAGCTTGGTGCATTGCTACCACACACTCCAAACAATAAAGAAGGTACTGTTGAGCTTTCTTGTTGTTGTGACAAAATCATAAGAAATGGTGCCTGTATTTCTTAATTTGTTCTCTAATCTTCTTATTTAAAAGAACTTCCGTCAAAATAAGAGGGCCCATGGCTTTTACATTCAGTCTTTCTGCTTCAGCTACAATTTGTCAGATGAGTCAATACTACCCTCTTCTTTCTTTTTCTTAACAAAATCAAACAGGATATTGACACACTCTTCAACAGTCCTTTCTAAATCATCACTGAGGGTTAAAACTTCTGCGTGGTCACTGATTTCATCCATTCTTCACCTTTGAGCTTCCTCTGTTGTATCCTTCCCCCAGTCATCATCTTCCTCTTCTTCCACAGCATGTGGAGGAGGACTGATTTCATTGGCGGGGGGGAATGTCTCACTGCTGGACACGGAGCCATTTTCTTTGTCTTTGCCCTTTCTAGTTTTCTTTTCCTTTTCTTTCTTTCCTGAACCATTGTCACTATTCTCAGGTGGGATTTTGGGAATGAACATGCACAGTTTATGATGTGTGTCAAGCATGCCTCGGTAGCCGCAGGCTTTACAAGAATTACCTGTTGTTTGCTTCTTTGGATTGACATGCACATCCATTTCGGGATTCTCACACTCAGGACAGAGAACACATTTTTTAATGAATCCATCCAACATGGCTTGCAGCTTATTAGCCTCATGAGATCCACTGACAATGTAACGGTCATTCTTAACATCAAACTGGGTCTGTGCTCCCAGTTCACAACCAAAATATTTGGTGGGATATGTTGGATGCTGATTAAGCGCTTTGGCTATGTCAACCATGTTGACTATAACTGTCTTGATTCCATTTCCTTTGCCCTCAACCTTGGCAATCAGACGGGGCATCTTGTAGCGATAGAACTGGTCTGACACACTGCGGTTGATGTTGACAGACATTTTGGCTCATTAGTGGCCTTATCAATAAGATGAAGAGATCTTTGATTGCAGCTTTTTGGTATCCCCTGTCTGGAGAAGAAAGGATGACATAAACGACTGCAAGAGTTCTCGGTCTCTGACATGAAAAATTTTTCGCCACTGAGGCTGTAGGCTTCTTGCTTGTATGCTGTGTTTCCCCAGTACAGGTACCAATGGCTGCACAACAGCTCATTTTCATCAAATAAAGACATAAACCCAACATTGCTCTCCCAGGACTGGGATGAAGTGAGACACGTGTGAACCCGAGTCCGAGGAGTGCAGCAGAGGCAGCACAGCGAGCAGCGGCCGGGCCAGGCACTGCCAGCAGCAGGGACAGGCTGTCCCAGTGACATCTGGGGTCCACACCCTTCAGCGCCCCAGGACCTGGCGACCTCTGGAATGTTCTCGCTGTCTGGAATATGGTTGTTTTCTTACTCCAGTTTCCCTAGAAAGGAAAACCTGAAAGCAAGCTTGTGTGCTGATGCTTTATTAGGAAGAAGTATAATCCCAGGGCAGTAAGAGTGAGGGCAGGAGAAAAGAAAGTAAAGAAGGAAGCTGTACTAGGTTGAATAGGGTCCCCCAAAACTCATGTCCATCCAGAACCTCCAAATGTGACATCATGTGGAAATGGGATCTTAATTAGGTAAGATGAGGTCACACTGGACCACTCAGGGTGGTCCTTACATCCAATGGCTGGTATTCTTATAAGAAGAGAGATACAGAGATACACAGACATGCATGGGAGAAGGCATGTGAAGAGGGAGGCAGAAATCAGAGTGATGTGTCTACAAGCCATGGAAAGTCAAGTATTGCCAGCAACCACCAGAAGCTTGAAGAGACAAAGAAGGACTCTTTCCTAGAAACAGCAGGGGGAACTTGGCCTTACACTTTGATTTCAGACTTCTGACCTCCAGAACTGTGAGAGCATAAAATTCTGTTGCTTTAGGCCACCCTGTTTGTGGTCCATAATTATGGCAGCCCTTTCACACCCATAGGACTGAAGTGATGATGGATCAGGGCCAACCACAGTCACCTGGGAGAGGTGTGCTTGAAACCACTGCTGGGCAGGGCACGTCTTGGTCCAGCACTGTATGCTCAGAGCAGTGGTCCTTGGTCCTGGGTGCACCAGAGTCACCTGGAGAGTCTGCAGAAAATACATGAGTTCTGGTCTCACCCCAGGGATTCGAATTCAATATGTCTGGGGCAGGTCTTGGTCCTCAGACAGGTCCCTCCATGCTTGCAAGATGGCTGCTACAGCTCCAAGTGGCAAGAGGTGTCCTGTACCGTTCTTGGGGTCTCAGAACACTCTGGGCCGTGTCCAGAGGCAGGAAGCAAGAAGTCCCTTCTTGGCACAGCTTTTTACGAGCAAGGGATCCATTCCCAGAAGCCCCCATAGAGCCTCTGCCTTCTGTCCAGAACTGTATCACAGGGCTCCTTCTTGTCCACCACTGGCAGTGGACTTGAACAAAGCTCTCTTTACTCTTTGGGCCAGAGAGGGTCCAACACCACCCCTTAGGGCAGATGCCCCCACTTGGCTCTGCCAGCAAGGAGGGAGCAGAAGGGATGGGTCTGGCAGGTCGGCCCCTGGCCTCTGTGCTGCGATGTGGGAGAGCGTGTGACTGTCTAAACTCTTTTTTTTTTTTTTTTTGCGGTACGTGGGCCTCTCACTGCTGCGGCCTCTCCCGTTGCGGAGCACAGGCTCCGGATGCGCAGGCTCAGTGGCCATGGCTCACGGGCCCAGCTGCTCCGCGGCATGTGGGATCCACCTGGACTGGGGCACGAACCCACGCCCCCTGCATCGGCAGGCGGACTCTCAACCACTGCGCCACCAGGGAAGCCCTAAACTCTTTTTAAAAAGATACCTTTATTGAGGTATAATTTACACAAAATAAAATTCACTAATTTTAAGTGTTCGGTTTGATGCACTTTGATAAATGTGTATAGTTGTATAACCGCCACACAGTCATGGTATAGAACATTTCAATTAACCCAAAAAGTTTCCTTGTGCTCTTTTGCAGTCCATCTTCTCTGTTCACCCTTGGCACCTAGCAAAACCACTGATCTGCTTTTTGACACCAAAGTTTTGCCTTTTCTAGAATTTCACATAAATAAAATCATACAATATGTAGCCCTTTTGTGTCTAGCTTCTTCCACTTAGCATAATACTTTTGAGATTCATTCATATTGTTCATTTCTTTTCATTACTGAATAATATTCTGTTGTGTGGATAAACCTAATTTGCTTATACATTCAATTTTTTGATAGACATTGGGTTGTTTCCATTTTTTGGCTGTTATGAATGATGCTGATATAAACATTTGTATACAGCCTTTTGTATGAACATATAGTTTCATTTTTCTCTGGTGAATTCCCAAGAGAGGAACTGTTGCTGGGTCATATAGTACATCTATGTTTAACTTTATAAGAAACTGCAAAACTTTTCCAAAGTTGCATTCCTACAAGCAGTGTGTGAGGGTCCAGTTGTTCCATGTCCTCACTAACACTTGGCATTGTCAGTCTTTGTAAGTTTAACTATTCTTGTGCATATGTAGTGGTGTCTCATGGGGTTTTAATTTGGATTTTCTTAATGGCTAATGATATTGGCCATCTTTTTGTGTGTTTATTTGCCATTTGTGTATCTTATTGAAGTGTCTGTTTATATCTTATAACCCTGTTTAATTGAGTTGTCTGTCTTTTTATATTTGAATTATGAGTTCTTTTTCATTTTTTTGCATTAAAAATGTTTAAATTTTATATTAGAGCATAGTTGATTAACAGTGTTGTGTTAGTTTCAGGTGTACAGCAAAGCGATTGAGTTATACATATACATGTATCTATTCTTTTTCAAATTCTTTTCCCGTTTAGTTTATTACAGAATACTGAGCAGCATTCCCTGTGCTATACAGTAGGTCCCTGTTGGTTATCTATTCTAAATATAGCAGTGTGTACATGTCAATCCCAAATTCCCAATCTACCTCTTCCCCCTCCACCCTTCCCCCCTGGTAACCATAAGTTCGTTCACTATGTCTGTGAGTCTGTTTCTGCTTCATAAACAAGTTCACCTGGATCATTTTTATTAGATTCCACATATAAGCAGTATCACATGATATTTGTCTTTCTCTGACTTACTTCATTTAGTGTGATAATCTCCAGGTCCATCCATGTTGCTGCAAATGGCATTATTTCATTCTTTTTAATGGCTGAGTAATATTCCATTGTATATATGTATCACATCCTCTTCATCCATCCGTCAGTGGACGTTTAGGTTGCTTCCATGTCTTGGCTATTGTAAACAATGCTGCAGTGAACATTGGGGTGCATGTATCCTTTCAAACCATGTTTTTCTCCAGATATATATCCAGGAGTGGGATTGCTGGATCATATGGTAGCTCTATTTTTAGTTTCCCAGGGAACCACCATACTGTTCTCCATAGTGGCTGTACCAGTTTACATTCCCACCAACAGTGTTGGAGGGTTCCCGTTTCTCCACACCCTCTCCAGCATTTATTGTTTATAGATTTTTTGATGATGGCCATTCTAACCGGTATGAGGTGATAACTCATTGTTGTTTTGATTTGCATTTCTAAGAGTTCTTATTCTGATTACAGCTCTTTTATCAGAAATGGGTTCTGCAAATATTTCACTCAGTCTGTGGCTTACCTTTTCATTTTTTAGCACTGTCTTTTTTTTTTTTTTTTTTTTTTTTTTTGCGGTACGTGGGCCTCTCACGGTTGTGGCCTCTCCCATTGCGGAGCACAGGCTCCAGACACACAGGCCCAGTGGCCATGGCTCACGGGCCCAGCCGCTCCATGGAACGTGGGATACTCCTGGACCGGGGCATGAACCCATGTCCCCTGCATCGGCAGGTGGACTCTCAACCACTGTGCCACCAGGGAAGCCCTAGCACTGTCTTTTGAAGAGCCAAAGCCTAAAATTTTAATGAATTCCGTTTTTTTCTCTTTGTATGCTATTTAAGAAATTTTCATCTACTCTAAGATTGTTATGATATTTTTCTGTGTTTTCTTCTGGAAATTTTATAATTTTAGCTCTTACATTTAGCCCTGTGGTTCATTATGAATTTTTAGTAGTATTTAATAACATTAATGTTTATTATTATTTGGTATAGAATCCCTTCTTCTCTTCTACTAAGGCAATGTGGTATTGAAAAAATTACTATGTTATGGACATAATCGTGGACCTTAGAGAATCTACTTCTGGAACCATTGAATTAATTTTTCATATATAGTGAGGGTTAATTTTTTTGCACATACATAACAATTGTTCCAGCATCATTTATTGAAAAGACTAACTTTTTGTCATTGAATTACCTTGGCAACTTTGTTAAAAATCAGTTTGCTGTGTATGTGTGTGTCTGTTTCTAGACTCACTTTTCTGTTCTGTTGACCTAAGTGTCTATTCTTAATCCAATAACATACTGTCTTGATTACTTTAGCTTTGCTGTAATTTTTGAAATTGGTAGTGTAATTCCTCCGTGTTCTTTTTCTAAGTTGTTCTGTCATTTGCATTTTAGAGTCAGCTTTCCTGCAAAAAAAAAAAAAAAAAAAACCTGCTGGGGTTTTGATTGGGATTCCTTTGAATCTATAAATCATCTTGGGGAGAATTGACATCTTATTAGTCTTCTGACCCATGAACATGTTATAACTCTCCATTTATTTATATCTTTTATTTATTCCATTTATTTGTAAACTTTCAGCAGTGCTTTGTAGTTTTCACAATAGGTCTTACATGTATTTAACTAAATTTATACACAAATACTTTATAGTTAAGTTATTGTAAATAGAATTTTAGAAATCCCAATACCTAATAATTTGTTGCTAAGGTATAGAAATACAATTGACATTTTTTTCATGTTGACCTCGTGTCCTGTGATCTTGCTGAACTCGTTTATTAGTTCTACAGATTTTTTTAGATGTTTCATAGTTTTTTCTACACAGGTGACCTGTTGTCTGTGAATAGACAGTTTCACATTCCTTTCATTCGGTCTGTATACTCTGTCCAGCTCCCTGCTCTTTTTTCCCCAGATTGAACCAGCTAATACATCTTTTAGTGAGAGTCGACATCCTTGCCTTGTTCCTGATCTGGGGGGAAAAGCATTCAGTCTTTTTACCAATAAGTGTAGTGTTAGCTGTAGGGTTTTTGTCAATACCCTTTATGAGATTGAGGAAGTTACCTTCTATTCTAGTTTGCTGAGAGTTTTCAGTCATGAATAAGAGTTGAATTTTGTTGAATGCTGTTTCTGCATCTACTGAGATGGTTTTTCCTTTTTTTAGTACTGTTCATGTAATAAACTTTAAAAATATTTAGTTCTTATGAATCAATTTTTATTATAGAAATATTTGGTTTTTTAAATTATGTGTATGTGTAAGTGTGATAAAAATAAGAATACATATTTTAAAAACATTTTGCCCCCTAAATCAAAGAACAGTTCTGTCAGTTTATGCAATGTATTCACAGTATTTTCTGGGTTCCACAAGAACCAACACATAGAAGAGGAAACATATTTAGATTATAGCACATTTCAATTGCAATTATCTGTTGGTATTACATTTACACACCCTTTCCCTTCATACTAATCTGGGTTGTGATATATTTTTAGAATTTTTCCCATAAAAGGGAGGGACAGGATAGCCATGGAAAGTTTTAGCCACTTCTGTTTTAGTTTGAGAATCTAATTATTGGCATGGATTAAAGTGTGCTGTATTTGTACTATCAAATTTTGTAGAAGCTGCACAACCAAAAAAAACAAAAGTACAGCGTCATTTCTTTCAGAGAAACTGATTGCTAGGGCCCAGTAACAGCTCCCTCTGTGATGTTTTTGTTGAAATCCAAACAAGCTTTGGGCTCTCTGCTTGGATCCGGGCAGCTATTTAAACTTGATTTCCCTTAAACTTCATAATTCTCTGCCACCTCCTGTGAGGTCCATGGGAACTTAATGCTTCAGATTAAACTGTAGCTTGGTGTACCGTAGTGCCATAGGTTTCCATTTTGCTTGTTAAATTAGCACCTGCATCCAGGTGAGGACATTAGTGTCAAAAGACTCCATGCAAAAACCACCACTAGGTCATTCTGTTGTTATTTCTTTCAAAGGGTTGGTATAGCCAAAGGGCCCGGAGACCTTGACTCCATCTTCAGTCTACCTTGGCCCAAGTTCAGCTGGCTTCCCCTTTCCAGTCTTGGCATTTTGAACAGATTCTCTCTGACCTGTGGTGGGCTTTAAAAAATGTTTTTAAATTGTGGTAAAACACACATAACATAAAACTTAACATCTTCACCATTATTAAGTGCACATTTCAGTGGTATTAAGTACATTTACATTGTTGTGCAGCCATCACCACTGTCCGTCTCCAGAATTCATTTCATCTTGAAAAACTGAAACTCTATACTCGTTAAACAACAACTCCTTATTCCCCCTCTCCCAGCTCAGTCCCTGGCAACAATCAATCTACTTTCTGTATCTATGACTATGACTACTCTATTTACCTCATGTAAGTAGAATCGTACAGTATTTGTCTTTTTGTGTCTGGCTTATTTCACTGAGCACAGTGTCTTCAAGATTCATCTGGTTACAGCCTGTGTCAGAATTTCCTTCCTTTTTAAGGCTGAATAATATTCCATTGCATGTATATACCACATTTTATTTGTTCTTCTGTCAATGGACACTAGGGTTGTTTCTACCTTTTGCCTGTTGTGAATAATGCTGCTATGAACATGGGTATATAAACATCTCCTTGAGACCCTGCTTTCAGTTCTTTTGGGTATATGCCCAGAAGGGTTGTTGGAATATATGGTAATTCTATTTTTAATTTTTTGAGGAACTACCATGCTTTTTTTCCACAGTGGCTGCCCCATTTTACACTCCCATCAACAGTGCACAAAAATTCCAGTATCTCCACATCCTCACTAATGGTTGTTATTTTCTTGGTTTTTTTAAATTGAGGTGTAATTGACATATAACATTATAAGTTTCAGGTATACAATGGTTCAATATTTGTATACATCGCAAAATGATCATCACAATAAACTAGTTAACATCCATCACCTTACATAGTTACAAAACTTTTTTCTTGTGTTGAGAACTTTTAAGATCTATTCTCTTAGCATCTTTCAAATATGCAATATAGTGTAGATCTTCCTTAATATGGGATTATGTCTTGATAAACCCATCATAAATTGAAAATACTAAGTCAAAATTCATTTAATACACCTAACCTACTGAACATTATAGCTTAGCCTAGCCAACCTGAAATGTGCTCAGAACATTTACATTAGCCTACAGCTGGGCAAAATCATCTAACACAAAGTGTATTTTATAAAATGTTGAATATCTCATGTAATTTATTGAATAGTGCACTGAAAATGAAAAACAGAATAGTTTTAAGTGTATTGGTTGTTAATCCTCATGATCTACTCGGTAGCTAGGGGAGCTGCAGCTCACTGCCATTGCCAGGCATCATGAGAGAGTACTGTATAGCATATTGATAGCCCAGGGGAAAAGATTAAAATTCAAAATATACTTTTACTGAATTTTATCACTTTTGTACCATCATAAAGTTGAAAAATTGTTAAGTTGAACCATCATAAGTTGGCAACTGTATATATTATTAACTATGGTCACCATGGTGTACATTACATCCCCACGACTTATTTATTTTATAACTGGAATTTTGTGTCTTTTGACTCCTTTCACTATTTCTCCCACTCCCCACCCCTACTCTGGCAACTGCTAATCTGGTCTCTATATCTGTAAGCTTGTTCTTTCGTTTTTGTTTTTAGATTCCACATGTAAGTAAGATCATACAGTATTTGTCTTTCTTTGTCTTATTTCATGTAGCATGATGCCCTCAAGGTCTGTCCACATTTGCAAATGAAAAGACTTTTTTTTAATGGGCTGAATAATAGTCCATTGCGTATGTATACCACATCTTCTTTATCTGTTCATCCATTGATGGACACATAGGTTGTTTCCATACCTTGGCTATTGTAAATAATGCTGCAGTGAACATGGGGTGCAAATGTCTTTTCAAGATAGTGTTTTAATTTTTCAAATAACTACCCTGTAGAATTGCTGGAGCATATGGTAGTTCTATTTTGAATTTTTTGAGGAACCTCCATGGTGTTTTCCATAGTGGCCGCATCAATTCACATTTCCACCAACAGTGCACAAAGGTTCCCTTTTCTTCACATCATCACCAACAGGTGTTATTTCTTATTTTTTTGATAATAGGCATTCTAACAGGTGTGAGTTGATATCTCATTGTGGTTTTGATTTGCATTTCTCTAATGATTAGTGATGTTGAGCATCTTTCCATGTACTGTTGGCCATCTGTATGTCCTCTTGGGAAAAATTTCTATTCAGATCTCTGCTCATTTCTTAATTGGATTGTTTGGGGGATTTTGCTGTTGAATTGCAGGAGTTCTTTATATATTTGGACATTAACCATTGTCAGATATATGATTTGCAAGTATTTTCTCCCATTCAGTAGGTTGCCTTTTCATTTTGTTGATGGTTTCCTTTGCTGTGAAGAAGATTTTTAGTTTGTTGATATAGCCTCACTTGTTTATTTTTACTTTTGTTGCTTTTGCTTTTGGTGTCAGATTCAAAAAATCATCACCAAGATCTATGTCAAGGAGCTTAGTATCTATGTTTTCTTCTTGGAGTTTTATGGTATCAGGTCTTATATTCAAGTCTTTAATCCACTGTAAGTTAATTTTTGTTTATGGTGGAAGATAGTGGTCCAGTTTCATTCTTTTGCATGTGGCTGTCCAGTTTTCCCAACACCATTTATTGAAGAGACTATTGAAGAGACTATCCTTTCCGCATTGTGTATTCTTCGCTCTTTTGTGGTAAATTAAATGACCATGTATGCCTGAGTTTATTTCTGAGCTTTCTGTTCTGTTCCAATCTGTTCTATGTGTCTTTTTTTATGCCAATACCATACTGTTTAATTACTATAGCTTTGTAATATAGTTTGAAATCAGGGTGCATGGTATCTCAAGCTTTGACCTTCTTTCTCAAGCTTGCTTTGGCTATTCACGGTATTTTGTGGTTCCATTTAAATTTGGGGATTGTTTGTTCTACTTCAGTGAAAAATGCCATTAGAATATTGATAGGGATTGCATTGAATCTGTAGATTGCTTTGGGTACTGTGGACATTTTAACACTATTAATTCTTCTAGTCCATGAGCATGGACTATCTTTCCATTTATTTGTGACTTCATTTTTTTATTAATTAATGTCTTACAGTTTTCAATGTACATGTCTTTCACCTCTTTGGTTAAATTTATTCCTAGATGTTTTATTCTTTTTGATGCAATTGTAAATGGGGTTGTTTTGTAATTTCTCTTTCTGGTAGTTTGTTATTAGTATATAGAAATGCAGCAGATTTTTGTATGCTGATTTTCGTATCCTCCAACTGTATTGAATTCATTTATTAGTCCTAACAGTTTTTTGGTGGAGTCTTGAGGGTTTTCTGTGTAATATCATGTCATCTGCAAACAGAGATAATTTTACTTCGTCCTTTCCAATATGGATGCCTTTTTCTTTTTGTTGCCTAGTTGATCTGGCTAGGACTTTCAGTACAGTAAGTCCCCTACATACAAACCTTCAAGTTGTGAACTTTCAAAGATGCAAACGTGCGTACCATCAGTGTCAGGTGTGAGTGAAATTGCAGCTTGCCCTCTGTCTCCTATTGCTGATGATCCTTCAGCTCTACCATTTCCCACCTCCTCTCCCTTCTCCAGTCAGTAACTCTTCTTGCCTGTCCACTCAATGCCACTGTTCTACTGTACTTTTCAAGGTACTGCACTGTAAGGTTAAAAATGTTTTATTTTTTGTTTGTTTTTTATGTATTATTTGTGTAAAAAGTATTATAAACCTATTACAGTACAGTACTATATAGCTGATTGTCTATAGGCTAACTTTGTTGGACTTAAAAACAAATTGGAGGGCTTCCCTGGTGGCGCAGTGGTTGAGAATCCGTCTGACGATGCAGGAAACACGGGTTTGTGCCCTGGTCCGGGAAGATCCCACATGCCACGGAGCAACTAAGCCCATGAGCCATGGCCGCTGGGCCTGCGCGTCCGGAGCCTGTGCTCCACAACGGGAGAGGCCACAGCAGTGAGAGCCCTGCATACCGCAAAAAAAATAAAAAAAAAAAAATAGGAGTTATGAATGCACTCTTGGAACACAACTCATTTGTATGTAGGGGATTTACTGTACTGTGTTCTGTACTATGTTGAATAAAGTGGCTATAAAGTGGGCACACTTGTGTTGTTCCTAATCTTAGAGGAAAAGTTTTCAGCTTTTCACCATTGAGTATGATGTTAGCTGTGGGCTTGTCATATATGTCCTTTATTATGTTGAAGTATATTCCCTCTATATACTTTGTTGAGAGTTTTTATCATAAATGGATATTGAATTTGTCAAATGCTTTCTCTGCATCTATTGAGATGATCTTATGATTTTTAATACTTCATTTTGTTAATGTGACGTATCACATTGATTTGCAGATGTTGAACCATCCTTGCATTCCTGGAATAAGTCTCACTGGATCATGACATATGATCCTTTTTTATTTATTTTATTTTATTTTATTTTTTTGCGGTATGCAGGCCTCTCACTGTCGCGGCCTCTCCCGCTGCAGAGCACAGGCTCCGGACACGCAGGCCCAGCAGCCATGGCCCACAGGACCAGCCACTCCGTGGCATGTGGGATCCTCCCAGACCGGGGCACGAACCCATGTCCACTGCATTGGCAGGTGGACTCTCAACCACTGCACCACCAGTGAAGCCCACGTATGATCCTCTTAATGTATTATTGAATTCACCTTGCTAATATTTTGTTGAGGATTTTTGCATCTGTTCATCAAGGATATTGGCCTGTGATTTTCTTTTCTGGTGGCATCCTTGTCTGGTTTTGGTATCAAGGTAATGTTGGCTTCATAAAATGAATTTGGAAACATTCCCTCTTCTATTTTTGGAAACTCTTCTTCTATTTGTTTGGAAGAGTTTGAGAAGGATTGGTATTAATTCTTTGAATGTTTGATAGAATTCACCAGTGAAGCCATCTGAGCCTGCACTTTGTTTTTTGGGAGGTTTTTAATTACTGATTTGATCTCCTCACTAGTAGCTGATTTGTTTAGATTTTCAATTTTTTCACGACTCAGTTTTGGTAGGTTGTCTAGGAATTTAACTGTCTCTTCTAGGTTGTCCAATTTGTTGGCCTATAATTGTTCATTATATTGTTCAAATGTAGTTCTTATAGTCCTTTATATTTCTGTGGTGTCAGTTGTACGTCTCTTCCTTCACTCATATTCTTCGAGTCCTCTTTTTTTGTTTGAGTGTTGAGTCTAGCTAAAGGTTTGTCATTTTTGTTTATCTTTTCAAAGAACCAGCTCTTAGTTTCATTGATTTACTTCTGTTGTCTTCTTCGTCTGTTTTCTCGTTGTTGTTGTTTTTTTATAGTAGCCATCATAATGGGTGTGAGGTCATATCTCATTGTGTTTCCATAATGGTTAGTGATATTGAACATCTTTTCATGTGCTAGTTGGCAATTGTTTATCTTCTTGAGAGAAATAACTATTCAGGTCTTTGTGTATTTTCTGATTGGGTTTTGGGGTTTTTGTAGTTGTTGAACTAACTGTAGGATTGAGTGTGTGTGTATGTTCTCTTAAAACTATAACACATCTCCAAACATACAACACAAACACACACACATTCCAGCTAGTGAATGCGTTTTGTTTTGTTTTGTTTTTGCTAGGTTTTACATGATTTTGTTCTTCTTTTAGCTTGTGCTGAGTGTAGGATGAGCACTGTGAGCCTTTTTTAGTCTGGGGACATGGAGGCGTGGCTTTTCTGGGCCACAGGGTTCTGTACCTTGCTGTGCCCTCATGCAGTCACCCTTAAGTATAAGATTGCTCTAGCCACCTGCTTCTTTGCTACCTGCTCAGTCCTGCTTGGTTCCTCCCCTCCAGGTGCTGGCGTTCCTGATCATAGTGAACTTATTCTTCAGTGAGCTGCCATCCATTTCATTTCACTCAAACCCCTTTTTTAAAATGTGGAATTCCTAACTCCTTTTGGAATATTTCTCTAAATTTAAAAACATATTCTGTTTACAATTATAAATCTGTAAAGATTACCTTTTATCAGTATCTCCCTTCTTGACTCACAAGTAGTTGCAGAATCGAGTCTTAAGCCAGGATTCTTAAAGATAGCCAAATGGGGGAAATTATTTCCTAAGACTTTAGCCTCTATTTCCAGGTACTCCTTTTTATCTCAGTTGGTTCTGGTCCAGCACAAGTGTCTTCACCTAAATAAAATTATGTCTGAAACACAGAAGTTAAATGGCCTTGAGACAATTTTAATTCTATTTTCTTGGGAAATATGGGTCATCCTGGAAATGGGGTTTATAGTTTTTGGTTTGTTTTACTTTTCACAGTGAGCCCAAATATTCTTCCAAAAGAAATAGTATGTTTACCAGTGAAAATGTTATATTCCTATTTAAATGAGCTCTGGAATCTTCCAACACTAATTTTAACCCAGTTAGTTTAAAAATATTTGTCCAAATCATAGTCTCAATTTCAGGATTTTCTGAGAGGAAAGATTTAGCACAAACTTTTAAAATGAAGTTATTCACACAGTTAAATTCTTTAAATTAGAACCAGTCTTTGGTCACTTTTACAGGAAGGATCAAGGAAGACAAAGCTCTTCATAACTTTATTATTACCCCCTTCCCACATTTAAAACCACTGGCATCAATTAATATCACTTTTTTGTGTTTTGTTATCCTCCTACAGAGAGAGTTGGGTTAGCAAGAGTTAAAGCATTTTGCTGCTCTATTTTCATACTTTCCCACATCTAAATAAACTTCAGCTCTTACGTATTCCTGGCCTGACAAGTTGCTGTCTACCCATCTGAGAAGCATGTGAGGGGGTCCTCTGTCGTATCTCTTCTGTCTCCCCTTGCTTTTCAGCCCTTTGGGAATCTGTGATCATCGTCCCCACCTTAGTGAGATCGCAATGAGTTATGCCTTAGACTATCTTGTCTTTCCTCTTTTGAATTATCCCTTGGGATAATTTTCAGAGGTAAAGAGAACAGTTTGAGAACTCTCCTCTACGACTACTCCAGGGGAAAAACTCACATAACTGCTATCGTCTCTCTCGTCTCCATCTATACTTCCTCAGGCAGCGTTCCCTCACTTGTCTTCCCAGCACTCCTTCCAAACTCTTTTTTTTTCCTCATCTGATGCTTATTTTTTTTTTAACATCTTTATTTGAGTATAACTGTTTTACAATAGTGTGTTAGTTTCTCCTTTACAACAAAGTGAATCAGTTATACATATACATATATTCCCATATCTCTTCCCTCTAGCATCACCCTCCCTCCCACCCTCCCTATCCCACCCCTCTAGGTGGTCACAAAGCACAGAGGTGAACTCCCTGTGCTATGCGGCAGCTTCCCACTAGCTATCTAATTTACATTTGGTAGTGTGTATATGTCCCTGCCACTCTCTCACATCATCACAGCTTACCCTTCCCCCTCCCCATATCCTCAAGTCCATGCTCTAGTAGGTCTGTGTTTTATTCCCATCCTACCACTAATCTCTTCATGACATTTTTTTTTTTTAGATTCCATATATATGTGTTAGCATACGGTATTTGTTTTTATCCTTCTGACTTACTTCACTCTGTATGACAGACTCCAGGTCCATCCACCTCACCACAAATAACTCAATTTCATTTCTTTTTATGGCTGAGTAATATTCCATTGTATATATATGCCACATCTTCCTTATCCATTCATCTGTTGATGGACACTTAAGTTGCTTCCATGTCCTGGCTATCGTAAATAGAGCTGCAATAAACATTTTGGTACATGACTCTTTTTGAATTATGGTTTTCTCAGGGTATATGCCCAGTAGTGGGATTGCTGGGTCATATGGTAGTTCTATTTGTAGTTTTTTAAGGAACCTCCATACTGTTCTCCATAGTGGCTGTATCATTTTACATTCCCACCAACAGTGCAAGAGTGTTCCCTTTTCTCCACACCCTCTCCAGCATTTATTGTTTCTAGAGTTTTGGATGATGGCCAATCTGACTGGTGTGAGATGATATCTCATTGTAGTTTTGATTTGCATTTCTCTAATGATTAATGATGTTGAGCATTCTTTCATGTGTTTGTTGGCAATCTGTATATCTTCTTCGGAGAAATGTCTATTTAGTTCTTCTGCCCATTTTTGGATTGGGTTGTTTGTTTTTTTGTTATTGAGCTGCCTGAGTTGCTTATAAATTTTGGAGATTAATCCTTTGTCAGTTGCTTCATTTGCAAATATTTTCTCCCATTCTGAGGGTTGTCTTTTGGTCTTGTTTATGGTATCCTTTGCTGTGCAAAAGCTTTTAAGTTTCATTAGATCCTATTTGTTTATTTTTGTTTTTATTTCCATTTCTCTAGGAGATGGGTCAAAAAGGATCTTGCTGTGATTGATGTCATAGAGTGTTCTGCCTATGTTTTCCTCTAAGAGTTTAATAGTGTCTGGCCTTACATTTAGGTCTTTAACCCATTTTGAGTTTATTTTTGTGTATGGTGTTAGGGAGTGTTCTAATTTCATACTTCTACAGGTAGCTGTCCAGTTTTCCCAGCACCACTTATTGAAGAGGCTGTCTTTTCTCCACTGTGTTTCCTTCCCTCCTTTATCAAAGATAAGGTAACCATATGTGTGTGGGTTTATCTCTGGGCTTTCTATCCTGTTCCATTGATCTATATTTCTGTTTTTGTGCCAGTACCATACTGTCTTGATTACTGTGGCCTTGTAGTATAGTCTGAAGTCAGGGAGCCTGATTCCTCCAGCTCCATTTTTCGTTCTCAAGATTGCTTTGGCTATTCAGGGTCTTTTGTGTTTCCATACAAATTGTGAAATTCTTTGTTCTAGTTCTGTAAAAAATGCCAGTGGTAATTTGATAGGGATTGCATTGAATCTGTAGATTGCTTTGGGTAATAGAGTCATTTTCACAATGTTGATTCTTCCAATCCAAGAACATGGTATATTTCTCCACCTATTTGTATCATCTTTAATTTCTTTCATCAGTGTCTTATAGTTTTCTGCATACAAGTCTTTTGTCTCCTTAGGTAGGTTTATTCCTAGATATTTTATTCTTTTTGTTGCAATGGTAAATGGGAGTGTTTTCTTAATTTCCCTCTCAGATTTTTCATCATTAGTGTATAAGAATGCAAGAGATTTCTGTGCATTAATTTTGTATCCTGCTACTTTACCAAATTCATTGATTAGTTCTAGTAGTTTTCTGGTAGCATCCTTAGTATTCTCTATGTATAGTATCATGTCATCTGCAAACAGTGACAGCTTTACTTCTTCTTTTCCTATTTGGATTCCTTTTATTTCTTTATTTTCTCTGATTGCTGTGGCTAGAACTTCCAAAACTAGGTTGAATAAGAGTGGTGAGAGTGGGCAACCTTGTCTTGTTCCTGATCTTAGTGGAAATGGTTTCAGTTTTTCACCATTGAGAACAATGCTGGCTGTGGGTTTGTCATATATGGCCTTTATTATATTGAGGAAAGACCAGATGGCTTCACAGGCGAATTCTATCAAACATTTAGAGAAGAGCTAACACCTATCCTTCTCAAACTCTTCCAAAAGATAGCAGAGGGAGGAACACTCCCAAACTCATTTTATGAGGCCACCATCACCCTGATACCAAAACCAGACAAAGACGTCACAAAGAAAGAAAACTATAGGCCAATATCACTGATGAACATAGATGCAAAAATCCTCAACAAAATACTAGCAAACAGAATCCAACAGCACATTAAAAGGATCATACACCATGATCAAGTGGGGTTTATTCCAGGAATGCAAGGATTCTTCAATATACGCAAATCAATCAACGTGATACACCATATCAACAAACTGAAGGAGAAAAACCATATGATCATCTCAATAGATGCAGAGAAAGCTTTTGACAAAATTCAACACCCATTTATGATAAAAACCCTTCCAAACTCTTTAACGAGGCTGGAGGTATGTCTGTGCCAGTCTCACTTCTGATGGCAACTGATGTATTTCAGGTGGGTGGAGGGAGAAAGCACATTCATATATAGTGGAGTTAGATTAGTTTCCTTGCTTAATTGGCAAAGGCAATAGAATCCTATTAGAAGTGAGGTGACCACTCCTGGCAGCAATAGATACAGTGAATCTGTTGTCTGATGACACTGTTTTTGCCAGGCTCTGAAAAAACTCACTTTTTCCTAAGCCATAGCCCATTTATACTTGGGATATATGTTACCATTCCAGAAAAATTTATCTGTTAGCTTCTGACTAAGGGAATGTTTACAAGCTTTGGATTCACATCTAAATCTTTTTCTGAAGTTGAAAGCTGTCAGTCCTCAGGTGTTTCTGTAAGTTTTTCAGCGTTCTGGAAATCCACATTTTTAATTGAGTTACTAGGCTTTTGTTGTTGGTATTATTGGCATTATCTCTCTAGAGTAAGAATATTACATCTTTAAACATATGTTGAAATATTTTTTCTTGATTTGTTGTTGGCTTTTTTGAAAATGAGTTTTATTGGAGTATAACTTACACACATTAAATGTACTCAATAGAGTTCACTTGTGAGTTTTGATAAATGTATACAACTGTATAAACTACCATCACAATCATGATATGAAACATTTCTCTTGTTGCCAAAAGTTTCTTCATGCCCACTCACCCCCATCCCCACGCAACTGCTTTGTCTTTTTACTCTACTTTCTATCACTACAGATTAGTTTTGCCTTTGCTAACAACTTATATAAATGGAGTTATATAGTACATACTGTTTTGTGTCTGGCTTCTTTTACCCAGCATAATGTTTCTGAGACTTGTCTGTGTTGTTGTGTGTATCATGTTCTCTTTTATTGCTGATTAGAATGTCATTTTATGGGTGGTATCACATTTGTTTATCCATTCACCTGTTGATGGATATTTGAGTTATTTCTGGTTTGGGGCAATTATGAATAAAGCTGCAATGAACATTTATATACAAGTCTTTGTGTGGACATATGTTTTAATTTCCCTTGGGAAAAACCTGGGAATGGAATTGCTGGGTTGCATAGTAAGTGAATATTTGACTTTATAAGAAACTGCTGTACTCTTTTTCAAAGTGGTTGTATGATTTTTCTTTCCCACCAGCTCTGCTTGATAGTCCATGTTGTTCTGCATTCTCGTATTGTCAGTTTTTTATAACTTTAGATATTCTAGTGTCTGGGTAATGATATGTCATTGTGGTTTAATTCCCATTTCCTAGATAACTAATGAAGCACATCTTTCATATGCTTATTGGCCAGGTTAAGAAACAACATTTTATTGAGGTATAGTTGACATTCTAACATTATATCAGTTTCAGGTATACAACATAATGATTTGATATTTGTATATATTGTGAAATAATCACCACAATAAGTCTCGTTAACATCGCTCACTATACATAGTTATAAAATATTTTTTCTTGTGATGAGAATTTTCAAGATCTACTCTCTTAGCGACTTTCACATATGCAATACAGTATTATTAACTACAGTCATCATGCTGTATATTACATCGCCATGACTTATTTGTTTTATAACTGAAAATTTGTACCTAAGAAGCAGAACATTTTGAGTACACCAGAAACCTCTCTCATATTCCCTTCCAGTCACTACTGTAGACCACCACTCTCCCAAAGGCTAACCACCATTATGACTTCTAACAGTTCAGATTAGTTTTGCCTGTTTCTGGACTTTGTGTAAAATGAATATAATACATGACTCTCCTCTGTCTGTCTTCTTTCACTCATTATTATATGTATGAGACTTGTCCTTATTGTTGTGTGCAGTTATAGATTGTCCATTCTCGTTTTGGAATATATCACAATTTGCTTATCCATTGTATTGTTGATTGGTGTTTGGGTAATTTCCAATCTTTAGCTATTAGAAATAGTACTGCTGTGAACATCCTGGTATATACATCTTTTGGTGAACACTTTTATGTATTTTTCCAGGAGTGGAATGAGTGAGTTTGAAGCAAAATGGATGCGTTGTAGAACAACACTTCTCAAACTTTAATGTGCATATAAATTATCTGGACTCTTAGGAAAATGCTGAATGTGAATCAGCAGGTTTGGGGTGTGGTCTGATATTTTGCATTTCTAATAAACTCCTAAGTGATGTGTTGCTGCTAATCCATGGACATACTCTGAGGGACAGGTCAGAGAGTATGCCTACATTAAGCTTTGGTAGATACTGCCAAAGAGTTTTCCAAAGCGATTATGCCCAGTTTACGCTCCCACTAATAATGTATGAGAACACTCCACATTCTTTACAAAACTTGGCATTTTCTTTTTATTTTGGCAATTTGGGTAGGTGTGTAGGGATATCTCATTTTGGATTTAATTTATGTTTTTCTTATTACTAATGAAATTGTATACTTTTTCTTACGTTTATTGGCCATCTGGATAACCTCTTTTGTGAAGTGTCTGTTGAAATCATCCCATTTTTCTATTAGGT
This sequence comes from Kogia breviceps, assembly GCF_026419965.1. NCBI lineage: Eukaryota > Metazoa > Chordata > Mammalia > Artiodactyla > Physeteridae > Kogia > Kogia breviceps. Next base: position 100,994,145 of record NC_081312.1, read on the forward strand.
TATCATCGATATAGTTTTTACTTCTGTTATTACATTTTTTTATTCTGTTATGTTTTTTATTCTGCTATCACATTTTTATTCTTCTTATTTATTTCTTATTTCTTCCAACTTCCACTTATTTCTGTCTTACTCTTAGCCAAACCTCAGTCTGTTACCTGATACTGGATCTTTCATCTCTTGTTTCAAAAAACCTGTTTTTAAAAATTTTATTAAATTTCACGCAGGTAGTTTTAATTAAAAATTTACTTCTGGGGCTTCCCTGGTGGCGCAGTGGTTCAGAGTCCGCCTGCCGATGCAGGGGACGCGGGTTCGTGCCCCGGTCCGGGAGGATCCCACGTGCCGCGGAGCGGCTGGGCCCGTGAGCCATGGCCGCTGGGCCTGCGCGTCCGGAGCCTGTGCTCCGCGACGGGAGAGGCCACAGCAGTGAGAGGCCCGCGAACCATAAAAAAAAAAAAAAAAAAAAAAAAAAAAAAAAAAAAAATTTACTTCTGTTTCTAGGTTTTTTCAAAATGAATTTACTTCTGTTTCTAGGTTTTTTCAAAATGATATGCCGTTTTTAATCTTGAGTGTTATATTTCCCTCTTTAATTTTTTTTGCAGAATGATTTCATAGATGTGATGGTGTCTTTTTTTCTCCTCCTCCTCTCCCCCCTCCCCATCTTCTTTCTCCTTTTAAGCCCTCCTTCTCCTCTTCTTCCTTTGCCTCCTCCTTCTCCTCCTCTTTCTCCCCCTTTTTTCCATTTTATTCATCCTTATGCTTGGAGAAGTCTCATCAAGAGACCTGTGGGTAGAGTCTTCTATAATAACCTCATTGTCCTTGGATACTCGTAGATTTTCCTTTCAAATATTGTATAACAGACCTGACTAACAGGAATCTACATTTCTGTTCATCCACCCCAAAGCCTGAGAGGAGTGGGTTAGGAGCCTGTCCTAGCAGGGGAGTCATGTCTCTAATTTCTCCTATGAGGAATGGGTATTTTGCTAGTCACAGGCCAGTTGTATGCTATAGTCACTCATCCACCTTCCTGCTATATCCACCCACTGTTTATGGGAGAAATTCTTAGATTTCCTAGATCATCATTTGGTATACTGCAGTACATATCCGGGGCAGTTGTTTCCAGTGCTCTTGGTTGGTAGTGGTAAAACAGATTGCAGATGGAGGGTTTCTTATTTTTTCCTGTGGCCCACCTATTCCCTAGCTCTTGTCCTCCTTATTAATGGTGTTTTTGCCAGTATCTCCTCTGCTTTCTCTCTGAGTCACAGCACTTCTTTCTCAGGAAGATAAGTCACTAGTTGACTCTTGACATCTTTCTTCCATCCAGATCTATCTAACATGTCTTGCAGAAATTCTTCAACAGTTTTGTCATGTGAATGGCATCCCTTCCTAGCTTCTATATTGATGTAGTTCTCTCCTATTTTAGACTTGCCTTGGCATTTTAATTGTGATGGGATGAAGGTGTGAGTTACATGCCTATATTCAATAGGTTCTCATCCCCGGAAGTATAAAACCTTTTAGATTATTTTCCTAACATTTTTTCCACTAAAACACTTTTAGTATTCTACCAAAATGTGCCTTTTCTCCCCATTGGGTAACAAACAGTTAATGTTTTGAAATTTTCTGTGAGATTTGGTTGTTCATTGTATCTCAGATGAGGTTATATCTTAGTAGTTGGGTGGTCTGCTGTCAGTGGACTAGAATATCCAAATACAAATCAAGAACATTTATGTAGATGAAAGTAATTCACTTATTATAGTGGATCAGACAAATGGGGCACTCTAATTGGGTGATCTTTGACCTAAGCCTGAGCTACTGTGTTGTACTAAGTGTTTTGTGGAAAGTGAGTATATATCTCTAGCTTCACTGATACGGTAATGGCTCTGATAGGGAATTTAAGGCCTTATCTAGCCTGCTTTGCTTTTAAAACTATAATTATATTTTTGTTCTGTTGCACATCGTTGTGACCTTTCTATGTATTCCTTATCCTTTCTTCAGGGACTAATTATTGACAATAATTTTAAAAAGAGCTTCTATTTTATATTTAGTATGAAAATCTTAAGCATATGAAGCCACTAATAGTGACCATTTCATTTCTTCTTTTTCTCATCTTTTCTCTAAAGTGAGTCATAATTTGGGAATAAAGCTTTTGAAAGAATATTAGCTACTCACAAAGGGAGTTATTTTGGCACTTAAAACCCAATTGCCTTTCCCCCCCTCCTTTTTTGCATTTCCTAACATCCCAGAGTCAAACATATTTGCTAGATTCTGTAGATTGTGTCTTTATTTTTAGAGCTCCCATTTAGTTTACAAGATTTGTAGTTTGGAAGAAAAAGTGCCTCTTGGGGGTTAAATTCTGGTTGATTCTTATTGTGTGATGTTGAAAGTTTGCACGAATATGTAACTCACCAGTTATCTGTGATATGTTTTACTATCAATGTCTTAACTTCAAACAAAACATTGTAAATACCACAGTCTTAAAATTTCTTTTACAGTACTAAAAGAAAGTCTTCAAACAAAAGTTTTCTTCTCATCATTTTTGAATGCAACAAAATAATTCTTGGTTTAATTTATGTCCCTATTACCCTCTTGTCAAATTACATGGCAGGAGTTTAGTCATAGTTCTCAGCCAAGCTTCTAGATTCCCTTCTCTTGTTAAGAGGTTATAGAATTTAGTCTTTCTGAAGACACATCTTTGGTATAAGATTTTTTTCCCACAGTGTTCAAGTCTACACTAGTTTCAGTTGAATCAGCTTTACTTAGATTCCTTTAAAATAGCAAATCTTTCATTATTATTGGAGACCAGTTGTCATTTTTTAGATCACTATTATTAACAAAGAAGAAATGAGCAGATTTTACTTTGACTGTTACTACTTAAACTCTTCTTTTTAAACCTTTAAAGTAATTTAATACTTGTGAATGTTTAATACTTTGATGGAGCTTATTGAGGAGACAAAATTTATATCCTTGAAACAAAGAAAATGCAGTTCCAAATGATGAGGTTTAGATTATAAGCACCAGCACCATAATCTTAAAAAAAAAAAATCTTTTTATTTGGAAATAATTTCAGACTTACAAAAAGTTGCAAAAATAGTACAAGGAATTCCCATATACCCTTCACCCAGCTTCCCCAAATGTTAACATAGGACAATGATCAAAAGCAGGAAATTGACCTTGACACAATACCGTTAATCAACAGACCTCATTCTTATTTCGCCAGTTGTCCCACTGTCCTTTTGTTGGCCCATGATCTAACCCAGGATTCCCAGATTACACTTAGTTGTCATGTCTCCTTGAGCTCCTCCAGTCTGGGACAGTTCTTCAGCCTTTGTCATTTATGCCTTCTACTGGCCAGTTATTTTGTGGAATGTCTCTGAAAGACAGAGATGTTTAACCTTTCTCAGTTCATCATCCTAGGGGGTACATGATGTTGCTGTGTCTCATTACTGGTGATAACCTTGATTACTTGGTTAAGGTGGTATCTACCAGCTTTCTCCATTGTAATGTAATTGTAACATTATTGTTTTTCCCGTTGTAATTAATAAGCATCTTGTGGGGAGATATTCTGAGGTATGCAAGTTTCCTGTTTCTCCTCATACTTTTGCCTACTCATTTTAGCATCTGTTGATGATTCTTGCCTGCAACAGTTATTGCTCTGATGTTTGTCAAATGGTAATTTTCTATTTCTGTGATTCTTTCTACATTTATTAATTGGAATTCTGTTATTTTAAAAAGAGTTTTCCCTTATTTATTTATTCATTTATTTGATTATATCAGTATGGACTCATGGATATTCACTTTATGCTATAGATTGCTATTCATTACTATTATTATTTATTTTGACACTAACACCATTTTATGAGTTAGAATATCAGGGTTTTAAAATTTCCTTGTGTACCATGAAATTCAACTTCAGGCAAAATATCTAACTATTCTTACCCTCAGTGCAGTCAGTCGTAAAATGGAAATAATACCTGCTCTTTTGTACATAAAATAGATTTCTAAACTATAAAATGTGATACAAATGGTAACAGTGTCAATTATTTTGTTGTCAGATGCTGATGACTGTTTATTTTTTTAAAATAAATTTATTTATTTATTTTTGGCTGCATTGAGTCTTCATTGCTGCGTGCAGGCTTTCTTTAGTTAAGGTGAGCAGGGGCTACTCTTCGTTGCGGTTTGTGGGGCTTCTCATTGCAGTGGCTTCTCTTGCTGTGGAGCACAGGCTCTAGGTGCACAGGCTTCAGTAATTGTGGCATGTGGTCTCAGTAGTTGTGGCTCGAGGGCTCTGGAGAGCTGGCTCAGTAGTTGTGGCTCACGGGCTTAGTTGCTCCGCAGCATGTGGGATCTTCATGGACCAGGGTTCGAACCAGTGTCCCCTGCGTTGGCAGGTGGATTCTTAACCACTGCACCACCAGGGAAGCCCCTGATGGGTGTTTAGAGATCCAAGTTTGTTTTCAGGGGCAGACTTGAGAGTTAGTTCTTTTAGAATGTTGACTTATTTATATAGGGAGGGCCAAGAATGGAAATGGCCAGAAGAAAGCCAAAAATAAATCATAAAAATACAGAGCAGCATGTATTCTCACATTCTGCTGTACATTAAATACCTTCTGAATTCCCTAGAATATTATGCAATAGTAAATATATTTCTTTGACTATTAGTTTTGAAAACTCCCTTGTTTCATATAACAAAATATATTACCAAATTAAACATGGCTTATAAAAACGAAATTAACTTATTTTTTTCCTGTACCTCAAACTGTTGTTTGGTTTGGAAATGTTATCTCTGGTGTACGTTATTAATGGATGTGTGAAGCACACAGAGCCGTAAGGTGTTGTGAATGTTATTACCCTTGGTTTTTTTTTTTTTTTTTCCAATTTGCCTTGTGAGTCTTTTTAGGTACTAATGACAATACTGTGTGCAGAAGTCCTTGATGTGACTTTCTCTTATTTAGTTTCTGAGTCAGTATATATGTCCAGTGCTCAGGATTATTTATTCCGCCATCCTGTTTGCTCTAGGTTTGGAGAATCTATTGAGGAGGATCTAATGAGTGCTAAATTTGTGATTTAAGATTTTATTTTTGTCTTTGGGGATGAAGGTTTTATTTCTTCCTGTCACAACAATCAGGCAAAAAATAGTAGACTAAGCTTCTAAATAAGTAGGTCAGCTTGCCTGAGCATGGTGAGGTGGCAAATTCAAATGAGATTTCCTGACTTCAGCAGTTACTAGTGCTGGGAACAGGGAGTAGAAATAGCAGTATTTGAACTGCAGATAGTCAAGGAAGAATAAATGTTTCCACTTTGTTCAACATTTGTAACTGAGAAAACAGAAGATTTCACACCATAGAGTGTTTTTTTCTATTTCATGTTAATAAATATGGCCAAATGAAGGCGTGAAAACAGAATGAAATAAAGAAGAGATTACAGTAAATGATTATATTAATGGGTGTAGGCTGTTTCAGTTGGCATCTTCTGTGCTCTGGTGCAGTAAAAGACAACTTGCCACATTGTTGTATGTATATGTTTATAAGAGCTAAAAAGAGAACTGAAGGTATCAAAGATTGCTGTTTTGTGCCAGTTATTTGGGGGATGGATGTTTTGTAAAATCCACAGAGACCTCAAAATCAACAATAAATGCTATGAACTTCAAACTCTGTGGTTTAGCTTAGCTTTAGGTTTTAGTTTGGAATTTCATCTTTTTTTATTGGTCTTTGGCTATTGACTTATTTGCATAGTGGCACTCAGCTGAACTCTCCCTATTGTCACTGCTGTTCTAATGTGGTCTACCAAGTACCTAAAACTCTGCTGTTGACAGTGAAGACCTCGGGCTCTCTCATGGAACACCTACCAAGGTGTTAGCACTTCTAAGTCAATTTACTCTGATTCCTTTTATTTAGTGGAACTGAAACCCCTTATGAGGGGGAAGTACTGTGGAAAAATATTTTTAATTGCTGCAAGGCCAAGTGGAGAATTTTTAAATAGAAAAATTAAATGTTCACCAGCATTCAGTTTGACCACTGCAATGGAATGCAGCCCTTTATGCTAAATCATTCAGCTTGACGAAGAATCACAGGCTAATTTTTAATAAATTATATTTAAAAACAAAATATCTTTAACACTCATGTTCCCTTCATCTTAATTACCATCACCTCAATTTAGGCCCTCATTATTTCTCTTCTTTTTGTTAAATTAAAATTTTATTTTGAAATAATTATAGATTTTAGGCCCTCTTTATCTCTTGCCAGGGTTACTTAAGTAACCACCCACCGATCACTTCTCTTATTTTCTTATTTTCTTCTCTTATCTGTAGTGGTATCTGAGTGATCATTCTAAAATGCAAATCTGATCAGATCATTTTCTTGCTTATGGTTGCTTCAGTGGCTACCAGTTGCCTTAGGATAAAGCCAAACTTTCTTAGGTAGAATGCAAGACTTTAATGATCTGGCCCCTGCCTGGCTTTTCTGTCTTTAACTCCTACACTTCCTCAATGACTTGTGATTCCATGAAAACTGTAGTTTTCCTTCTCACCTTTGCTTTTAAAATTTCTCCGCCAGCATACTCTTGTCTCATTGTCATATTGATTAGCTCCTATTCATGCTTCAAGACACAACTTAAACTTTTTATTATAGATATTGTCAAACATATGCAAAAGTAGAGAGGATAATATAATGAACCCCTGTGCATCATCACCCAACTGCAGACTATCAACAGCAAATCTTTCAGCTTTTTTTTTTCCAACTCAGTCTTTATTGTAGTCTTACATAACCTCCCTAGGCAAAGTGAGCCACTCCTGTCCTGTGTTCCCCTTGCTACCATGACCATCCTGCTCTTAGAATGCTTGTAAGTTGATGTAATTACTCATTTACCTGTCTCCCTCTCTAGGTCTTAAGTCCTTTAGGATAGGTACCAAGCCCTCTTTACCTTGTGTTCTCTGTGCCTAATGTAGATACTAACACGTATTAGGTGTTTAATAAATATGAAAAATAATCAGTCAATTTCATATCTTCCTCATCCCCACTTACCATCACCCCAACCTCCCCTGCTTCCCAGAAATACATACATAAAAATACTTTCCCACCAAAGAAGCCAGATACAAAAGAGTACTTAAATTCAAGAGGAGGCAAAACTAATCTATGGTGACAGAAATCAGAATAGTATTTACCTTTGGCAGTGGGTAAGGTGGGGACATTATTGACTAAGAGAGATCATGTTCGAGGTAGACTTCTAGATCCTGGTTGTATTCTATCTTGATCTGGATGATGGGGTGTGTGTGTGTGTGTGTGTGTGTGTGTGTGTGTGTGTGTGTGTGTGTGTGTAAAATGTATCAAGCTGTAAACTTGTGTGCTTTGCTATATGTAAGTTTCACATCAATTTTTAAAAAAAATCCTGCTCTCCAATTATGTCTTTTCTTTTTGTACCATCATTTTCTTGATTACTCAAATTGGAAAACTGGGAGTTGCTCTGGATTCCTCCTACCCTCTCCTCTGAGTAAGTAACATTTGAATCCTTCCCTTTCTATTCATCCCCAGCACCTAGAATGTCCCTAGAATGCAGACCAGCCTGTGGATGGGCCCACTTTGTGTTAGGTGTCTCCTGGTCTAATGGGTTGAGGGACAGAGTCATTGGACTTAACTACCCATTTAACAGTAGTTGTAGTTCGGGAAGACAGTGATTTACTAACCAGTCTGGATTATGTGCGAATCTAAGGCTTGCCAGTCTTATTATTGAAGAAGGACAGAATTGATTCACTTTTTTATTTTTATTTTTTTTTTTGTGGTATGCAGGCCTCTCAGTGTTGTGGCCTCTCCCGTTGTGGAGCACAGGCTCCGGATGCGCAGGCTCCGTGGCCATGGCTCCACGTCATGTGGGATCTTCCCGGACCGGGGCACGAACCCATGTCCCCTGCATCGGCAGGCGGACTCTCAACCACTGCGCCACCAGGGAAGCCCTGATTCACTTTTAAACAAGCTGATTTTATGTTTTATTTTTCAGAATAAATGTTTCATTAGGTAGAGAGCAGATACAAAGATGCAGTATAACCATTGGAGCAGTAAATACTTAAATATATACAGTTCAGGAATAGAGTTTTTTTTCCTCTGAAATGAGTTTTATTAAGATCATATTCTGTAAATAAGTTCAGGACTTAAGAGAGTTCTGTTGTGAAAAGTACAACACTAAGAGTGATCTTAGTAAGGAGAGAAAGCAGTTTTGGTTTATACAGAATGTAACACTTTATATACTTTGTGGTCTCCATGTCATCATTAAATAACAAATATTATGGAAAAAATGAAAATAAAATATCAAGCTGAAGACTAAATTTCCATAGTAACATTTTATCACACTAATTAAGGTTAGATTCTATTTAAGGAAGTTTAGGTACTGAAAATTTGTTAGTACATAAAAAAATTGAAAAATTTGTGTTGATTTTGTGACATTCTGGCCCATTCTTCAGATTACCATTACCTCCCCCAAAAAACCATTTGCAGACTATTATTTGAAAAAGGGTGATCTCTTCAAGGCATGTATTGGTAGTGAAGTTAAATAATCTTATTTTTGCCATTTATAAGGAATTATAAAGGAAGATTTAAGGGTTATTTAAAGATACTTTATTATGAAAATATTTCAAATAGAAAAACGTAGGGGAAAAAAATAAAATACCTTGCATCCAGTTTAACCAGTCTTTAATGTTTTTCTACATTTGTGTCAATTCTTACTGAAATTAACTGCATTGATTAGAGAAATGCAAATTTAAACTCCAGTGAGATACCACTATATGTCTATTAGAATGGCCAAGATTAAACAAACAAAAGCTGCAATACAAACTGTTTGCAAGGATGCAGCATAGGTGGAGTTCTCACACTTTGCTGTTGGGAATGCAAAATCATACAGGCACTAGGCAAAGAATTTGGCAGTTTCTTGTAAAGTTAAATATATGCTTACAGTATGACCTAGCAATAAAGACCCTTAGATATTTACTCAAGTGGAATAAAAACCTACTTTCACATGAAAATTGGTTCACAAATGCTTATAGCAGCTTTATTTATCACCCCAAACTGGAAAGAACCCAAAGTCTTTCAGTGAATGAATAAACAAAACTGTGGTACATCCAGGCAGTGCTCTCAGCAATATAAATATATGACTGCTGATACACACAGCAACATGGATGAATCTTAAATGCATTTTGCAAGTAAAAGAAGCCGACTCGAGAGGGCGTACTGTATCATTCCCTCTACCTGATGTTCTGTGTTTGTTTGTCAAGCTCATAGAACTGTACATTACAAAAATGTAGATTTTACTGTATGTGAACTATACTTCGATAAATGTGACTTTAAAATTTCCCCCATCTTTTAAGGATATAACGAAAATATTTACAGAAAAAAGTGCTGTGATGCCTGGGATTCACTTCAGAATTATTTGGCAGTTGAACTACTGATGAAATAAGATTGGCTATGAATGAATGGCTGTTGGATTGGGGGATGAGTCCACACTGTTTGTTTTACTGTCCTGTCTACTTTCATATGTGCTTGAAATGCCCTATAATAAAAGTTTTTTAATGTTGCTAATCTGATGGATGTGGAATGGGATCTCATATTTTAAATTTTTATTTTTCTGATTATAATGAGTTTTCGCATTTTTTCATATTGGCAACTCAGGTTTCCTCATCTGTGAGTTGCTTTTTTTGTCCCATGCCCATTTTCCCATTAGCTTGTTTGTCTTTTACTTATCAATGTTAGACCTTTATGTATTCTGGATACTAGTCCTTTGCCATGGACTAGTATGTGGGTTGCAAATCTCTTCTCCCAGTGTGTGGTTGGCATATTCTAATTAGTTTATGGTGGCTTTAGCTGTATGAAAGTTTCTAGTTTTTATGTAGATGGATTTATCAATGTATTTATTTGTGTTTTGTGCTATTAATCTTGTTTCAGAAATGCTTCCACAGAAATATTTTCATATTCATTTGTTTGTCACATTTCTGTCTCTGATCCTTCTGGAATTTATCTTTGTGTATAGTGTGATGTAGGAACCCAATGTTTTTTTCCATATGGATGACCAATTGTCCTAACAGTATCCTTTTCTTACAGTTCATCCCTGGACTGCCTGCTGATGTTGGTTCCCTTCCTGGGCTACGGTCCTGTTTGGCAGGAAGAATCCTAGCCTTACCTTCCTGCTCACAAGTAGCAGTTGTTTCCCCTTCCCTTGAGTTTCTTTAGATAACTTAGGATTTATGATCTTTAGCTTTGCTTCCCCTCCAAGTTTGGAAATTGGTAATTTAAAATTCTTCCTCAGGGCTTTCCTGGTGGCGCAGTGATTGAGAATCCGTCTGCCGATGCAGGGGACACGGGTTCGTGCCCCACTCCGGGAAGATCCCACATGCCACGGAGCGGCTGGGCCGGTGAGCCATGGCCGCTGAGCCTGCGCGTCCGGAGCCTGTGCTCCGCAGCGGGAGAGGCCACAACAGTGAGAGGCCCGCGTACCGCAAAAAATAATAATAAATAAATAAATAAATAAAAATTCTTCCTCAGAAGTGTACTTTTGGAGGAGGGCAGAGAGAAGAGCAGACTACTGCTGATTTTACATGTTGGGCTGCCCTGGAATGAGCTGTTTACATCTTTTTTTTTGTTATTTATTAAAGCATTAATTACACATATATGCTGCATAAAAATCTTATGAGTTTTGTTTTAATGGATTTTGTTAGAGAATATAAACCTTTTATTGTATTCTATTTTAATTTGGATTAAGAAACCCTGGACCTTGGGTTGTCTAAATTTCTACAACAAAATTTCATCCTTTTATGTAGCCAAACTAAATGATATTACTTTCCTTGTTCATGTCATATTTCTCTACTCTTCTGTACATTTGTATTTGCTGTCCTCACTTTCTAGAATGACTTTTTCCCCCTTCTCTGCTTCATGTTATTTTCCTCACTAGTGTGTGAGTTCTCACAGTCATATTTATCTTTTAATCCCATTGACCTTGCACTGTTCTTACAATGTAGTAGAAGCCCCTGTAATGTTTGTGAATGACCCTGCCTTCACTGTGGTATTCTTCATGTATCAGACTTTTAAATTGCTCTGTAATTTTATTTGGCATTTGGTCAATCTAAGTTTACCAGTTAAATATGTGTGTTTTGTTATTAGTCAGGTCCTATCATGTGTACTCAACCTGTTTGCCTCAAATTTGCTAAATCCACCAAGATTCTTATGAGAATAGTTTTTGTTCCTATTGCTGTATATGTAAATTCTCTGACCATCTCTGGTGCAGGCTAGTTGGGATCCTTTTATTATTACTATTTTTTAACCAATGCCCTTTGTCCTAAATAGAGCCTTTTCTTATCCAGTGTTCAGCTCTGGGTCTCCTTCTTAACCTGGGTATAGTTCATAGAAAATTCGGATTATAGCTTGCTTATTGTAGCTCTTTAATGTTGTACTCTTAATTTGAAACGGCTTTCTTTTTATTTTTATTCCTGCTGATGGAGCATTTGAGGAGGGCATGCCTGAGAAATGTGGTTTGTGCAGAGAACATCCTTTCCAAACTGACAAAGAATTAACGTCCCACTGCTTTTTTTTTCATTTTATAAATAAATGTTTTCGGATTGATTTAGTCATTTTATGCAGAAAACTTACAGTAGGCCCCATAAATTAAAGTTAAGGAAAGGTTTGTTATTCTTTAGAAGCTGAAAGCTTTCCTTTTTGCATTTGGGCTTTTGTCACACACATTTTTTAATAATGGAAGAGAGAGAACTGAGAAATAGGAGTCTGAATTCTGACCCTTCTCTTTTTTAAAAGCTTTGCCATGTTGTCTTGATTCTGCTTTTAATGTCACATAGTGTTGTCTAAGCTGTACTGAAATAGCAAGAGGTGGCATTATTCCTAGCTCAGCTGGTTCACTGCACTGTTATAATTGCTACTACTTGTGAAATCTAAAACTTAAAAGTTTAAAAAGATGCCTGTGGTGCTGATATAACATGGCTGAAGTGCCACTAGGAATGAATGCAATGGAAGTGCTGTATTTAATACTTCAGGAACTAGATCAGAAATTAATGTCAACTGTGAACAGTGTGGATATTCTTGATTTGATAAGGATTATAGTTTAATTCAGCCATACTTATTTCTTGATCAAAACTAAATTCAGTCATTTGTAGAATCGTTGTTACAACTGTAAATCTTTGCGGGGGATAAATGTAAATGAATGAAGGGGTTTTATAAATCCTGTCTTACTTATATGCCTGAGAAACCAATGACCACGTCAAACTTAGGTACCCCTTAGGAGATCAAAAGCAAACAGGGTCCGAGCGAAGGTACTTATATAAATTTGTGTACTAACTTCATAAGTTAGAAACTTAGAAAGGATTTTCTAAATTACCAAGGAAAAGATCAAGAGATACTGACTATATAAAAGTAGAAGACTTTGGTATGTCCAATAAAATCCATAACCAAACTAGAAAAATTTTAAAGTGGAGTAGAAGTCCTTTCTAAATCAGATATAAAAACCTAGAAACCCAGAACTGATAATGTTTGCCACATTAAAAAATCAAAGTTTTCTGCATGGAGAAAATACCATAAAGGTTTTTTTAAAAAAGGAGAAAAAAAATGACAAACCAAAAAAAAATTCAAGTCAAGACAAAGTGTTCATTTCTTGGATTATATAAAGAATGTCTACAATTTAATTAGTAAATTATAACTCAAAATGGGCAAAAGATATAAAAAGATTATTCACAGAAATGGAAACTATGTGTATAATTTAGATAAAATATATCATGTATGCATATCTGCTTGTTTATATAGAGGCTTTACAAGACCTTGGTTTCAGTGGTTGCTCAGGGAGGGTAACTGGGTGGCTGAAAGAGAGAAGAGGACTTACTCTTTTTTTTTTTTTTAATTTACCATTTAAAAAAATTGGTTTTAAATGAGTGTTAACATAGATAAACAAACACAACCCAATAGAAATATCTGTGATGATGGAAATCCTTACTGTCCAATATGGTGGCAATAGTCACATGTGCCTATGCCTGTTGAGCTTTTGGAACGTGGTTAGTTTAACTGAGGAGCTGAATTTTTAATCTTCTTAGATTTATTTATTTATTTATTTAAATTGAAGTATAGTTGCTCTACAATATTATAAGTTAAAGGTGTACAATATAGTGATTCACAATTCTTTAAAGGTTATACTCCATTTATAGTTATTATAAAATACTGGCTGTGTTCTCTGTGTTGTACAGTATATACTTGTAGCTTATTTTATACCTAATTTGTTTGTACCTAGTTTGTACCTCCCACTCCCCAACCGCTGTATAGCCCCCTCCCCCCTCCCCACTGGTAACCACTAGTTTGTTCTCTATATCTATGAGTCTGCTTGCTTTTTGTTATATTCACTAGTTTGTTGTATTTTTTAGATTCCACGTGTAAGTGATATCATACAGTATTTGTCTTTCTCTGACTTTATTTCACTTAGCATAATACCCTCCAAGTCCATCCTTGTTGTTGCACATGGCAAAATTTCACTCTTTTTTATGGCTGAGTAGTATTCCATTGTGTGTGTGTGTGTGTGTGTGTGTATGTATATGTGTGTGTGTGTGTATGTATATGTGTGTGTATGTGTATATATATATATATATATATATATATATATATCACATCCTCTTTATCCATTCATCTTTTGATGGACACTTAGGTTGCTTCCATATCTTGGCAATTGTAAATAATGCTGCTATGAACATTGGGGTGCATGTTTCTTTTGGAATTAGTGTTTTTGTTTTTGTTTGGATATACACCCAGGAGTAGAATTACTGGGTCATATGGTAGTTCTATTTTTAGTGTTTTGAGGAACCTCCATACTGTTTTCTACAGTGGCTGCACCAATTTACATTCCCACCAAGTATACAAGGGTTCCCTTTTCTCCCCATCTCGCCAACATTTGTTATTTGTGTTCTTTTTGATCATAGTCATTCTGATAGGTGTGAGGTGATATCTCATAGTGGTTTTGGTTTGAGTTTCCCTGATGATTAGTGGTGTTGAGCCTCTTTTCATGTGCCTGTTGGCCATCTGCATTTCAAAGAGGATCTACTCTTTACTTTGAAATATTGTTTAATTTTTAGAGTATCTATTTAATAGATAGATACTCTAAAAATATGCATATTTGTATTTTTAATTTTCCATTACATATTAAATAGATACTCTAAAAATATGATATGTGTATTTTTTATGTTAAAAGTAGAGATATGGAAAGGTTTCCCAGGGAGGTAAGATTGCTTCAAGGCTGAGTCCTGAGGAAAAGTAAATTAAGGTAGATCAGCAAAACTTTGTCATGCGACATCTTCTTTGCTGTGTGAGGGATCTTTTTTAGTTGCGGCATGCAGGATCTTTTAGTTGCACCATTCAGGCTCCTCTGGTTGCAGCATGTGAGCTTCTAGTTGCAGCACACAGGATCTAGTTCCCTGACCAGGCTTCAAACCCGGGCCCCTTGCATTGGGAGCACGGAGCCTCAACCACTGGAGCACCAGGGAAGTCCCAGGGCCAGTGTTTTTTTTAGATAAAAATGATCTTCTCACAGTATTGTAGAGAACAGGTGGGGTGGGCAAGAAGATACTTTAGGAGGCGAGTTAGTAAATCAAGAAAATGGTGACTTGTACTAGGATAAAAAGAAATGGATTGATTGAAGAGATATTTAAAGCTAAAATCAGTAATTAGTGGCAGATTAGAAATGGGAGTAGGAGAGAGCTGTGTGAAGGGAAACTTCCAGGTTTCTGGCTAATGAAGCTCAACTGAAGGTAGCATCCTTCATTGTGGTTAGGGGACACCAGAAAAGAGCCAGCCTGGCAGCTGGGTGTGTGTGATAACCACAGCTCTAGTTCTGAACAGTTGGAATTTGAGGTGTCTTTGAGACACTCAAGCAGAGATGTCAGTTCCACATGTCCTCTTTACTGTTTAACAGCCTCTGGTTCTTTGAAGGTCAGAGGGAGGTCTGCACTAGAGATATGATTTGGGAATCATAGGCATTTAAATAGTAATTGAGACTGTGGATGTGGTGAGGATAGCCTGGGGAGGGGATAAAAAAAATGAACAATGGGAAGAGGAGGTTGAGGAGAATAAGATAGCAAAGGAGGTGGCAGAGAAGGAGCTGTCAGGGGTAGGAAGAAAGCTAGGAAGAGTGTGGGGTCATAGAAGCCAAGGCAGTCGTGTTTCAAAAAGGAAAAAGCGGTCAGCTATGGTGAATACTGCTGAGACATTGAGTAAGAGTAAAATTTTTTAAATTAGTTAATTAGTATGTTGTTAAATGAGAATATGTAGAGTTTTGAAAATGGTATGGTAGTTTTATAGGGAAATCTGGATAGATAATTGAACTCTTAAAAAGTAAATTATGTTTGCTTTAATCCATGTATTAATTAAATTCTTTGGGTTGCAAATAACAGAAACCCAGTTCAGTTTCATTTAAACAAAATCACATATTGCCTCGTAGAACTGTAATGTCCAAGGATAGGAGTGGCCCCTGGGACCACTGAATCCAGGGGCTCAAACAGTATCATTAGCTATGTATCTCTGCATCTCTGTCTTTATCTCTCAGCTTTGCTTTCCTCTAAGGGAGGATCTCTCCTCGTGGTCCCTGGCAACTTCAGACTTTTTTTACCCTTACAGTCCTAACAGAAAGAGTGTTCCTCCTTCCCAGTTTTAGCAACAATCTCAGGACTTACTTGGATTTTTAAAATTTGTATCACATGCTTATCCATAAATTAATCACCTTGGTCAGAAGCAATTAGATATGCTGACAGGCAAGGCCTGAGTCACCTCCTCTCCCCTGGATCTGGGCCAGATAAGAAAGTAGTCTTGTCTGAATCACATGGGCTGTGAATAAGGGAGAGGTGATTTCCCAAAGGAAAATCAAGATGTGTTCCCAGAAGAAGGAAGAATGTGTGCTGGGCAGGTACAAAACAACAGACATTTATTTCAACTGTAAAATAAGCCTTTGGCTCAATATATTTGAGTACCCGCTTCTGCAGTGTACTTTGTAGGCAATCTTTTGGCCTAAAGGATGACTGGATCTCTCTATTACTGTAACTTATAGAAAGAGCCCCTGGGTCTGATTCTTCCGACTAGAGAAAGGTAATTATTCTTGCTACATGTACTGCTACCGGTTTGGGAAGCTGAATAATAACTAATCTTCAACAAGTACTTGAAAAGATGCTCAACATCACCAGTCATTAGAGAAATGCAAATTAAAACCACAGGAGATATCACCTCACATCAGTTAGGATGACTACTATAAAACAACAAAAACAGAAAGTACTAAATGTTTATGAGGATTTGGAGAAATTGGAACCCTTGTGCACTGTTAGTGGAGTTCTAAAATAGTGTAAATGCTGTGGAAACTCTTAAGAACTCTTATGTGTCTGGCTCTTTTCACTTAGTATGTTTTTGAGATTCACCCATGTTACAGTAGCTCATTATCTCTTATTGCAGAGTTGTATTCCAGCTTATGAATATTCCACAAGTTATTTATCCAGTTACATGCTCCTGGACATTTGAGTTGTTTCTAGTTTGAGGCTTTTCTGATTAAAGCTATTATGAACATTAGTGTACAAGTTTGTTTTTTTTTTAAAGTGAACAAATTTTGCGGTAGACATGTATTTTCATTTTCCCTGAGCAAATTCCTAAGAGTGAAATTGCTGGATAGTATGGTAGGTATGTTTTTAACTTTATAAGAAACTGCCGAGACTTTCCTGGTGGTGCAGTGGTTAAGAATCCACGTGCCGGGCTTCCCTGTTGGTGCAGTGGTTGGGAGTCCACCTGCTGATTCAGGGGACACGGGTTCGTGCCCCGGTCCGGGAGGGGATGCCACATGCTGCGGAGCGGCTGGGCCCGTGAGCCATGGCCGCTGAGCCTGCGCGTCCAGAGCCTGTGCTCCACAGCAGGAGAGGCCACAACAGTGAGATGCCCGTGTACCGAAAAAAAAAAAAAAGAATCCGCGTGCGAACACAGGGGACATGGGTTCGAGCCCTGGTCCGGGAAGATCCCACATGCCACCAAGCAACTAAGCCCATGCGCCACAACTACTGAGCCTGTGCTCTAGAGCCCGCGAGCCACAACTGAAGCCCGCGTGCCTAGAGCCCGTGCTCCACAACAAGAGAAGCCACCACAATGAGAAGTCCACATACCACAATGGAGTAGCCCCTGCTCGCCAGAATTAGAGAAAGCCTGCACGCAGCAACAAAGAGCCAACGCAGCCAAAAATAAATAAATTTATTAAAAAAGAAACTGCCGGGCTTCCCTCGTGGAACAGTGGTTGAGAATCCGCCTGCCGATGCAGGGGACACGGGTTCGTGCCCCGGTCCGGGAAGATCCCACATGCCGCGGAGTGGCTGGGCCCGTGAGCCATGGCCGCTGAGCCTGCGCGTCCGGAGCCTGTGCTCCACAACGGGAGAGGCCACAACAGTGAGAGGCCCGCGTACCGCAAAAAAAAAAAAAAGAAACTGCCAAACTGTTTTCCAAAGTAGTTGTACCATTTTAAACTGACCAGCAATGCGTGAGTATTCCAATTGCTTCATATCCTAGGCAACACTAAGTGTGGTATTGATAGTCTTCTAAATTTTAGCCAATCTGTTGGGTTTGTAAATGGTATCTCATTGTGATTTTAATTTATATTTCTCTGATAATGAATGTTGAGTATCTTTTAATGTGTTTATTAGCCATTAATATATCCTCCTTTGTGAAATATCTCTTTTGCCTATTGAGTTGTCTGTCAGAGGTTTTTAAAAAATACATATTCTGAACTTAAGACCTTTGTCTGATGTATGTACTGTGAACTTTTTCTCCCAAACTGTGGCTTACTTTTTCATCTTCTTAACATCATCTTTGGAAGAGTTTAAGATTTAAAATTTTCAGAAGTTCTGTTTATGAAATGTTGTCTTTATGGTTCATACTTTTTGTGTCCTATATAAGAAATCTTTGCCTACCCCAAGGTTGCCAAGATTCTCTGATTTTATAAGTTTTATAGTTGTAGCTAGTATGTTTAGGTCTATGATTTATTTTCAGTTAATTTTTGTATGTGGTGTGAGGTAAGGGTCAAGGTTTTTTTTTCCCCACATGAATAATTCAGTTGTCCCAGCACCATTTGTTGAATGCAGTATACTTTCTTCATTGAATTATTGTAGCACTTTTATTGAAATCAATTGCCTGTGTATGTGAGGGTCTGTTTCTGGAGTCTGTTATGTGACATGGATCTATATGCCTATTCTTATGCCAAAACCATACTGTCTTGATTACCCTAATTTTATAATGCTCTTGAAACTGGTGGTAGAAGTCTTCCATTTCTGCCATTTTCAAGCTTATTTTCGTTATTCTGGGTCCTTTGCATTTCCATATGAATTTTAGAATCAGATCTGCAAATTTCTACGAGATTTTAATTGGGATGTCCTTAAATCTGTATGTCAACTTGGAGAGAATTAAATCTTAACAGTATCATAATCCAGTCCATGAATATGTATATCCCTCCCTTTGTTTAGGGCTCACTTCATTTGTTACCCTTTTATCAAGTATCACATTCTTGCACTACCTGCTTTCCATTGTCTAACAACAGTTATTTCCAATAGTTTGTCCAGGTTTCTAGTTGTTTATGACAGAAGTATAATTTTTGACCCTGTTATTCCTTCTTGGCCAGAAATGGCATCATAGCTTTTGAACTCCTCAAATCTCCCCATAAAAATAGATGAAATGGGAATGCAAGCCAAAGACCCAACAAGACTAGAAGACTAGGCATGTCTGTGACCCTCCAGATACAAGTGGGTGAGGCTAAATCACTGACAGCTGAAGACCTGTGTGATCTCATCATCTGCACAAGAAGAAACAGGGAGGCAGCTGAGATTCTGATACCTTGAGATTACTAAAGGCATGTCAGAACTCAGGAGTCAGCTTGAAATGGTTCTCACTAGCCAGAGAGACAATTTCAGGATCAATAACTGCAGTGGATTGAAACAGCATATATATTTAAATTTTGTGAGTTTCAAATGATACTTAAAAAAAAAAAAACTCCTCATTGTCATCGTTGGAGTGTACTAGGGAACCACCTCATTATTTTGAAAGCTGGCAAATAAAAGAAGCAAGCATTTATCCTGCCTTTCCTATTTTTACTTACGGTAACAAAGTATAATAGTTGATGAAGCAGTGTTTCTCTGTAGATGTATTTCAGCTCATAAATGAAGAATGAATGAAAAAACTAACACATCGTTTTGCAACCACTGATGAAATTAAATTAGTCTAGGCAGTGATGATCAATGGCTGCTAACTTCACAAAAAAAAGGACAGGAAGACATTCCTGTGGAATCACACACCACCACATAGGAAGTAGGTACAAAATCTGGGGGGAAAAAATCAAACCTGAACTGATCAAGCTTCTTGATCTGATTACCAGTCTATAGGAATTACAAGAGAAAGAGGTACCTAGTAAAACAACAGGATACAATAACAAAATTTAGCGAGGGTAACTCTATAGTAGGGGTCGGTGGAGTATGGCCCATGGAACAGATCTGACCCATTGCCTGTTTTTTTGTGGCCTGTGAGCTAAGAATAGTTTTTACATTTTTAAATGGTTGGAAAAAAACTAAAAGAATAATATTGTACAAGATGTGAAAATTATATGAAATTCAAATTCCAGTGTCCACAAATAAAGTTTTGTTGGAACACAGTCATGCTCATTTGCTTATGGCTGCTCTCGTGCTACAGGGGCAGAGTTGAGTAGTTGTAACAGAGACTATAGAGTCTGCAAAGACTAAAATATTTACTCACTGGCCCTTTCCAGTAAAAAAAAACAAAACAAAAAACCTGCCAGTACTTCATCTAGAGGACTAATGACCCAGTTTCTTCAACTGAAAAAAAAAGGGCGGGGGGAAGAGATGAAAGGAAGAAGTAGTTTAAAAGAGACTTACGAGACATATTACTTGTCGTAATATGTGGATCTTATTTGGCTCCCTATTCAAAAAAATGAAGCAACATAAAATAAAATCAGAAATGTGAACAGGCAAAGATATTTGATGATATTAAAGAATTGTGAAATAAGATTTGGCTGTGGGCTTCCCTGGTGGCGCAGTGGTTGAGAGTCCGCCTGCCGATGCAGGGGACGCAGGTTCGTGCCCCGGTCCAGGAGGATCCCATATACCGTGGAGCAGCTGGGCCCGTGAGCCATGGCCGCTGAGCCTGCGCGTCAGGAGCCTGTGCTCCGCAACGGGAGAGGCCACAACAGTGAGAGGCCCGCGTACCACACACACACACACACACACACACACACACACACAGATTTGGCTGTATTATGAAAATTGTGACTGGAAAATGGATGCATGGTAGTTCATCATATACTGTTTTACTGTTTTCTCTACCGTCATGTATGTTTGAAAATCTGCATTACAGAGTTAAAAATAAATAAATTATTTCAAAATAAAAGTTTCTTAAAAATCAGTTCAGGGGTCATTTCCTCTGGGCCTTGTAATCTAATGCCTCTTTTCTGTGCTTCTGCAGAAACATGGAACTTGGCCACATTGATTGTTAACTGCTAAACGGTTATTTGTTTGATTCCCCCAGACTATCAGTCCCTGAGCTTGGGGGCCGTGTGTTATTTGACTTTGAGTCATAGACTCTGGCACATAACCTGGTACATATTAGATCCTCAATAAATATTTTTGGAACAAATTGTGACTTTTCACAGCATATTGTGATTTCTAGATGTTAAACATTCTAAAACATAGTAATCTTTATTTTGTTGACATTATTTATTAATTTTTATTTATCTTATGCCTTCTGAATAGCCTGTATTTCAGCAGCCAAATTATTTATATAGCTCTTACAAATCAGGAAAAATATAACTCTAAAATGAAGCAAGTTACTGAATGGACATGTTAGTTTGAGCTGAGACAGGATGTTGTTTATCTTCTTGCTAAGTGTGGTGAGGTTCCTTCCAAGTAAGACAGTTATTTCTTCTCCAAGCACAATATTGTGTGTTTCTGAGTGTAGCAGAAATATCCATATTCAAATCTAAGGTCAAAATCTAATCCTCAAACCAACTATAAATTATTTTTTATTATCTACCCTTTTGTTCTTTATTTGCTTAATAAACAACAATTAGTTATGATTGTTGACATTTTAAGAAATCCAGTGCTTTGCTCACTTTCTTTTTTCTGCACATTGTTACCTTCATATTCTGCAGGAGCAGCTTTATCATGGATGTTTTCTTTCCTGTTTTCATTGTAATTTGAACCTCACAAACCCTGAGCTCCAGGGAAAGTGAGTTAGAAACACAACCCTGAAGCTTAAACCAGGATCTACTTTTCAAATAAATCACCTGGCACCTAAATGCCTCACATTCATGGAGAAGCCTTTTTGGTACCCTGGGCTTGGGGACTCGGATTGTGGATTGTCAAATGGTTAGTCATCAAGTCATTTTTGTAACCATATTCTCCTATGCTGTTTTCCTCTCAGTCGGTATTTGTAGCAGATGTATGCATTTTTTCATTGTTATTTCCATAAAAGTGAAATGCTGTGTTTTCTTCAAGGCAATTATGACCATATCTAGCATGGTTTTAAAGCTAATTTACCTAGCTAAATGCCAATGACTGCTACGATACCCTCTTGGCTTGCTTGCTCAAACTAGTAGGTGAAGTCAGACCTGAGAGGTATCTAAAGCACTAAAGAAACTGGCTCAATGATAGAATGAATCAACAGCAAGGGAAACAGGTTTGGTTAGGGTGAGAACATAGGTAGTTTTTTCCACCAGCCTTGGACATTAGATTGTCGATTGTCTACATCTAAGCTCTGCAATCATTTATTTAGGTCCTTTTCTCTCTTATTTTGATGGCTTCCTTTTGGTTTATCTTTATCGTAACTCTTACTTATAACAACAGAGGGCAAGGAGAACATAGATAACTAAAATCTGGAAATGAAGTTCATAATTTATAATACTTGAAAGTCAAAGCCTGAGGCTCTCTTTACATAAAAGTGCGGTGTGGTGCCCCACCTTGGAGTCATGTGGCATTCTGGCCACTGCACCTCAGGGAGACTGTGCAGAGCTGGACAGCATGAGGGGATGGGTCCAAGTATGATTGGAGGAAATGAGGGTGTGAGAGATTGGCATTCTTTTTTTATTCAACAGACATGCAAGATACAAAGATGAATGAAACACAGTTCTTGGTCTCATGGAATTTGCAATAAAGTGGGAACTAGAAATGGAGGGATAGAAAGACAGACGTGTACATAGATATTACAGTTCACAGGACCTCCTGACTGCTGAATTCAGCGCAGGCTTTTAGCCTTTATTTTTTCCTCCATCCTGGGCATCATCTGACACTGTTGACCATTCTCTACTAGAAAGTCTCAGTCCTCTAAGCTTCCATACTCCTCTATCCTAGACATGATTTCTTGGTATTGGCTTCTGTTATTTTTGTCTGATAGTAAATTTGGTATTTCCTAGAGTACTCCACTCTCTCCTTCTTCCTACCCTATACTATCAATTCCAAACCATTTTTCCACCCCAGTACCTCCAGGGCATGTGACAGACTCACCAGTTAACAGTGGCTTCTTAGGCAGTGATTTTTGGCCAGGTCGGGGAACAGTATCCCAGGCACTAGGGAGAGAAGCTCCTTGGGTGAGTGTGATTCATTCTCCCTTCCTCTTGGGCAGATTCCGTGTCTTTTTTAACCCCTAGTGCAGTGGCCGGCCATAGTAGGAGCTTAGTGATGGTGAGTGTTTGAATAGCAGCGGGTACAGTGTGCTGTGGGAGCACAGAGCAGGTCACTTAACTGTCTGAGAAAGTGAGAAAAGGCAGCACAGAAGAGCCATCAGTTGAGCTAAACTGAATTCACCAGAAGGACAAGCCTTAAAGGAGATTTTAAGAGGTGGATTTTCAAAGATAAGGAGCTCAATTATTAAAATGTAGGAATATATGAATGACAAGTGGTTAGGTACACAGAATTCTTTACTATATCCCCAAATATTAGGACTGAAAAGTTCTTTCTGAATCTTGAATAAGATGAGTTTAAGTAGGGAATTCCCTGGTGGTCCAGTGGTTAGAACTCTGTGCTTTCACTGCTGAGGGCGTGGGTTTGATCCCTGGTCAGGGAGCTAAGATCCCCCATGTGGCTACATGGTGCAGCCAAAAAAAAAAAAAAAAAAAGTAAGTGCTCTGCATCATTGGACAGGTAATAAATTTGTGGACCTCATTGTTCCCAAGAAATGATATTGGCATGAAGTATTTTGTTAATTTTCATAAAGTTTCATTCTTTCATTCACTCAAAACTTACTGAAACATGTTCAAGTGTCAAAGACTATAATAGGTGTTGTATGTATAATGGTAAGCAAAACAAACATAGCCCCTGCCTGTTATATGGGGTTATAGTCTAGTGAAAAAATAAACATTAAGTAAATAATCACTACAGACACACACATAAACTGTGATAAATGCTATGAAAGAAAAAAGTACAGGGCTATGGGAAAGTGTAATAGTGTGTCCCAGTTGAGATTAGGGTGAAATGAACAGTGGTTAGAGGTTAATTAGGTAAAAAGTCAGAGGAGAAAGGCAGAGAGAAGAGATGTATGAAGTTCTAAAGAAAGGTAGTGTGGACAAGTTGAAGAGGAAAAGTGGCTCACCTCAGAGGCGTTGCCGGGGAGGAAGGCCGTACCCATTCCCAGCATAGCCACTGCAGAGTCCTGAACTGAGGGGCTGCTGGAGCTGACCTAGTAGCCTTTGCTGCATATTGTGACAGTTGCTGAGGATTCAGGGGGTAATAAGACACATTCTAGAACCTGCCTTGCCCTGCCTAGGGATTCTTATTCTTATCAGGGACAAAGAAATGTAACTAGTTACAATATAGCATGATAAGTACAATAAGATCCTGAGAGGCCATAGAATTCTGAGAGGTCAACCAGCTTTGCCTTGTGGGGAATGGTTGAGATAAAGCAGGGTTTTCAAAGATCAGTGAAAAAGGAAGGGCATTTTAGGAACAGGCTATACAACGAAATCAAGGTGTGAGGAGCAGCCAGATGCAGCAGTGACAGACAGTGTAAGTGGAGAGGATGGTGAGATGGAAAAAGCTGGGGATTGGATCTCTAAGACCTGGGGATAGATTGGTATTGAGGGAGAAGTGAGGAAAGGAGTCCACCAGGATACCAGGTTGATCACTTGGGGTGACTGGTGAATGATGCCATTCACGGGGGTGGCAATGTGAGGGAATGGCAATGTGTGTGGAGAAGAACTGTCCCAATCTGGGCGAGTTTACATGGAGGGATCTGTGAACTAGCCAAGTGGAGATGTCTCATAAGACACAAAGTAGACTAGAGGTAGGAAGAGGTGAGGCCAGGCCAGGGCCAAGAACTGCTCGTTTCTTTTCTAATAAACTTTTTATTCTAGAATAGCTTTGGATTTACAGAAAAGTTGTAAAGATAGTACAGAGTTCCCATAGACATCATTTATTTAGGTCCTGCTTTCACCTCTTCCTTGAGTTTATGCCATATTGGAATGGGAATCCTTGTTTGCCTAAATATTCCCACATGCATGCATCTGGGGTTTAATGTGGTTCAAAAATCAAAACAATATAAAAAGATATATAGTAAAATATTTTACTTCAGCCCCTGCCCCATCTGCACTGTTCATTCCCACTCGCTACAGATAACTGTTTTTATTAGTCTCTTGTGTACTAATCCTTCCAGTTTTTAAAATGTAAATACAAGCAAATAAGAAGAATATACATTATATGTTCGCTCCCTTTCTTATACAAAAGTACCACATCATGGACATTGTTCTGCAGCTTGCTTTTCTGCTGAACAGTATATATCTTACAGATCAACACATATAGACCTGCACTGTCTGGGAAGGGAGCTACAGGCCATGTGTGGCTACTGAGCACTTGAAATATGGTTGGTGCAACTGAAAAACAGAATTAAAAAAAAATTTTAATATCTTTTTTGGAGTATAATTGCTTTACAATGTTGTGTTAGTTTCTGCTTTATAACAAAGTGAATCAGCTATACATATACATATATCCCCATATCCCCTCCCTCTTGTGTCTCCCTCCCACCCTCCCTATTCCACCTCTCTAGGTGGTCACAGAGCACTGAGCTCATTTCCCTGTGCTATGTGGCTGCTTCCCACTAGCTATCGATTTTACATTTGGTAGTGTATATATGTCCATGCCACTCTTTCACTTCATCCCAGCTTACCCTTCCCCCTCCCCGTGTCCTCAAGTCCATTCTCAACGTCTGTCTTTATTCCTGTCCTGCCCCTAGGTTTTTTTTTTTTTAGATTCCATATATATGTGTTAGCATACGGTATTTGTTTTTCTCTTTCTGACTTACTTCACTCTGTATGACAGACTCTAGGTCCATCCACCTCACTACAAATAACTCAGTGTTGTTTCTTTTTATGGCTGAGTAATATTCCACTGTATATATGTGCCACATCTTTATCCATTCATCTGTCAGTGGACACTTAGGTAGCTTCCATGTACTGGCTACTGTAAATAGAGCTGCAGTGAACATTGTGGTACATGACTCTTTTTGAGTTATGGTTTTCTCAGGGTATATGCCCAGTAGTGGGATTGCTGGGTCATATGGTAGTTCTATTTTTAGATTTTTAAGGAACCTCCATACTGTTCTCCATAGTGGCTGTATCAATTTACATTCCCACCAACAGTGCAAGAGTATTCCCTTTCCTCCACACCCTCTCCAGCATTTATTGTTTGTAGATTTTTTGATGATGGCCATTCTGACTGGTGTGAGGTGATGCCTCATTGTAGTTTTGATTTGCATTTCTCTAATGATTAGTGATGTTGAGCATCCTTTCATGTGTTTGTTGGCAATCTGTGTATCTTCTTTGGAGAAATATCTATTTAGGTCTTCTGCCCGTTTTTGGATTGGGTTGTTTGTTGTTTTGATATTGAGCTGCATGAGCTGCTTGCTTGTAAATTTTGGAGATTAATCCTTTGTCAGTTGCTTCATTTGCAAATATTTTCTCCCATTCTGAAGGTTGTCTTTTTGACTTGTTTATGGTTTCCTTTGCTGTGCAAAAGCTTTTAAAGTTTCGTTAGGTCCCATTTGTTTATTTTTGTTTTTACTTCCATTTCTCTAAGAGGTGGGTCAAAAAGTATCTTGCTGTGATTTATGTCAAAGAGTGTTCTTCCTATGTTTTCCTCAAAGAGTTTTATAGTGTCTGGCCTTACATTTAGGTCTTTAATCTATTTTGAGTTTATTTTTGTGTATGGTGTTAGGGAGTATTCTAATTCCATTCTTTTACATGTAGCTGTCCAGTTTTCCCAGCACCACTTATTGAAGAGGCTGTCTTTTCTCCATTGTATATTCTTGCCTCCTTTATCAAAAATAAGGTGACCATAGGTGCATGGGTTTATCTCTGGGCTTTCTATCCTGTTCCATTGATCTATATTTCTATTTTTGTGCCAGTACCATACTATCTTGATTACTGTAGCTTTGTAGTATAGTCTGAAGTCTGGGAGCCAAAAACAGAATTTTAAATTTTATTTAATTTACATTTAGGTTTATAAATGGAAGCAGTGTAAAATATTTTCCCATTAAACTCAACTCTGTTGTTTTGGTAGGATTGCATTTCACTTTAACCATTTGAAATACAGCATCTAAATTGAAATGTGGTATAAGTGTGAATCATGCACTGGACTTCAGAGACTTAGTACAAAAAAAACTATCTTAATAATGTTTTACAATGTTTGCGTGTTGAAATAATAATGTTTTTGATATATTAAGCAGTAAAATTTTACCAATTTCTTTTTGCTTTTAAAATGTGGCTACTATTAAAATTACATATGTGGCTCAAACTGTAATTTCTACTGGACATCACTGTTACAGAGCTGTTTTTTACAGTTGTATAGTATTCCATTGCATAGAGTATCATATTTTATTTAACCATTCCACTGTTGATGTATACTTGTTTCCAGTCTTTTACCATTAAAAATACAGAAATGCTTAACCTTATCCATGCATCACTTCATATGTGTGCAGGTTGATCTGTGAAGTGAATCTCCCATATTGAGGTTGCTGGGTTAAACAGTAAAAGCATTCATAATTTTGATACCACCATATTGTCCTCCATAAGAGTTGTACCAGTTTGCACTCCTACTAGCAATGTGTGTGTGTGTGTACTAGTTTCCCCACATACTGCCATTTTAAACCACAGAATCTACATGTTGGGGATGTAATAAGGAAAATGTTTGTTTTTTGCTAATTCTGAGAGTTTTAAGAAGAAATCACAAATGGTTTGCCTAATTTATTTTTTCATTAAACCTCCTATTGATGATAAAACTCTTAGAATCAACATTTTAGAATGGACTCTTTTTTTCCTTTTGTTTCTGAAAAATGTGAAAGAATTAACCCAATTTTCCTGGACTACAAATTTCTTTGGAAGTTGTAGCTTTTGTCATATGGAGATCTAGGAAGAGAGATTTTGTGAGAGTTCAAAAAACTTTTTCTTTTTTAAAGAGCTGTAGACTTCTCACATCCCTCCAGCAGCCTCCCCTGGCTGTGGTGGACTAACAGTACAAGGCAGATGCAGTTGCATGGTTTTGCATACTGTCCATTTATCAGTTCCCTGGATGAGTTCTACTAAATTGTAAACACATTCTAACTTAATGGGCTGCGTAACTGAGGAAATCTACTGACAACGTAACTGAGCTTATAAGTAGCCATAATCATTAGACAGTCCACTCCATTTACTTTATTAGTAAACTACAGAAAAAGTTTATCTTTACACCTTTAGGATCCAGCAGTTGTCCCTCTTTTGAGACTTGTGTGCCCTCTACTGCCCTCTTTGCCTTTTTTGTTTTTTCAGATTGAAATGAAGAACTAAGCATTCAGCATCTGAAACCAAATTGCTTCAAGTTTTCCATTCATAGGAATCTGAAAATAAGATTCTCATAAAGAGAAATCTCACTATATAGTTGGGGATATGGCAGATAACTTAATAAATTAGTATAATGGAAACTCTTGGCTTCCAGAGATTATAAACTCACATTTTGGCAAATCCTAGAGGCATAGAAATGTATCTTATAGCAAATATGACTATGGGCATTTACTATCTTTAATAGTTTATTGATTTTCAATATGAAAAGGTTAAGAAAAGGAATAAAAGCTGAGACTATTAATGTTGAGATCGTGATGTAGGAAGAACACTAAGGTCACGGGGACTCACTGGAAGGGTCATCTTTGGCAATTGGTAATATTGAGTCATTTCTGTTGTGTTTAAGTTACAGAATAAATAAATAGACAACTTTCTAATAGGAAGCAGCTGCACCACAGCTATTCTTCATGTCCCTTTTTGCTTCTGTTGCTAATTTTGTTTAATTATTTTGTTTCAGGAAGGGTTTTCACTCATTGGTAGCAAGAACTGGTTGAAGATTGTAAGACGCATGGATTGTCTGTTGTTTGGAACAACGATAAAGGCAAGATCCTTTGTGGCCAACTGTTTTTAAGCAACTGATCATACCCTTCTCATCTGCTAAGTGTGTATGGGAGTGGGTGCAGGAGCTTCTCTTTGCAGGTGAAATGGTACTGGGAAGAACACGTTTAAGAAAAGTTTGCATTATGAGCAAAACATGAAACAAGGAGTAAGAGGCAGAAGCATTGTTAGTAAGAGGATGTTGCTGAAGAGCCAGGGCTTTGATTGATCTGTCAGTACCTGTCTGACAGAGCTACGCAACCATTTTCCATCCCCCATCACAAAATGGGAGGAGGTGGAGTTACATCATTGTTTGTCTTGCTATTTAGATGTTTAAAAGGTGTGCTTTTGGGCTTCCCTGGTGGCGCAGTGGTGAACCCACCTGCTGGGCTTCCCTGGTGGCGCAGTGGTTGAGAGTCCGCCTGCCGATGCAGGGGACACGGGTTCGTGCCCCGGTCCGGGAAGATCCTACATGCCGCAGAGTGGCTGGGCCCGTGAGCCATGGCCGCTGGGCCTGTGCGTCCAGAGCCTGTGCTCTGCAACGGGAGAGGCCATAGCAGTGAGAGGCCCGTGTACCACACACACACAAAAAAAAAGTTATGCATTTTCAAATACTTTGCTGAATATGTCTTTTCATTTTTCCTCTTTAATACTAAATAATAAAATTCCCTTTTATTTGCTTCCTAGCTGTATTAAATGTAAAGAATGATCCTCATTAAAGCAACATGAAGACTAATCACCTGGATTATTTTCTTTCAGAAATAACTATAAAAACCAATCTGTTAACATTCACTGACTAGATAATATTGAAATTTAGGTAAAAGATCATAATTTTTAATGGGCTCATAGACTGAGAGTTGAAAGAGGTCTTCAAGAGCATCTAATAGGAGGGTGTTTATCAGTCCCTCCAAAGGATCCTCAAGAGAATTTAGAGGGTCCATGAACTGCATGGATTTTCACTGACTTTTTAAAAATTATTATTAATTTATTTATTTTTGGCTGCATTGGGTCTTCGTTGCTGCACGTGGGGGTTGCTGCACGCGGGCTTTCTCTAGCTACAGCGAGTGGGGGCCACTCTTGGTTGTGGCATGCGGACCTCTCATCGCAGTGGCTTCTCTGGTTGTGGAGCATGGGCTTTAGGCCCACGGCTTCAGTAGATACGGCACGCCGCGGGCTCTGTAGTTGTGGTGCATGGGCTTAGTTGCTCCGTAGCATGTGGGATCTTCCCGGACCAGGGCTCAAACCTGTGTCCCCAGCCACTGCTCCACCACAGAAGTCCCTTCACTGACCTTTAACTGAAATTTATCATTTCCTTCAATTATGAATGTTGACATCAGACCACATTTGCACCAGTAGAAATCACATATCTTCATATCACGTTTCAGTTTAAGATATCTTAAATGTCATTTATGCTCATCACTACCCCAGTATTATGGTGGTTGTTAGTCCTGCTGCTAGATCTTTTTATTGAGTACATTAATAAGGAAGCATGTATATTATTAGTTTACAAATTAGTATTTTAATATTGTAATTAATTATTTCAGTATAATTGGTTTCTTTTATACTCATATATTTTATGTGATTAAAAACATTGTTCTGAGAAGGGGTCCTCTGGCTTCACCAGACTGCCGAAGGGGTCTGGAGCACATACTCAAAACATTCAGGAGCTCCTGTTTTCATTTTACATGTGAGGAAACTGAATTCAACATAAGCCAATAGCCAACTAGCTATCAGAAAACTGGGCCACCCATTTGTCTTCTGACTTCCAGCCCAGGACTGTGTCACACTGAATGAATGTAGGTGTCTTTTAAAAAGTTACACCATGCCATGTGTCTGATATTTGAGTTTTAATTTTTTCCTGATTATGTTAAATTTTTAAATTAACTTTAAAGAGAAAAATAAAAAATAATTTGATCACTCAAAAATAATAATTAGGGCTTCCCTGGTGGCGCAGTGGTTGAGAGTCCGCCTGCCAATGCAGGGGACATGGGTTCGTGCCCTGGTCCGGGAAGATCCCACATGCCACGGAGCGGCTGGGCCCGTGAGCCATGGCCGCTGAGCCTGTGCATCCGGAGCCTGTGCTCCGCAACGGGAGAGGCCACAACAGGGAGAGGCCCGCGTACTGCAAAAAAAAAAAAAAAAAAATATATATATATATATATATATATTATAATAATAATTAACATTTGGAGTTTTTACTAGGCATATATATTGTATCCATTAGGATAGTGTTCAGACGCATGTGACAGAAAATCCACGTATAATGGCCCCCCAAAACGGGTTTTTTTTTTACTATATATGAAATCCAGAAGCAGGCAGTAGCTAGCAATTGGCTTAGCAACTCCACCCTGCTGAGGTCAACACCTTTGCAATTCCCTTGGCCTCTCCTTCACATGTTCAGCTCTGTTATATTTCCATTCATAGGAGACCGGCTTCATCTATTCCTTTTATAAGGAAAGCATAAACCTTCCTGTAAGGCTCTCCGCCTCCCACAACCCCTGACAGGTGTCTGCTTCTGTCTCACGGGCCAGAACAGTGTACTGTGGCCATCCCAATCTGCCAAGATTAGCAAATGAGTGTTTGGCTTTTCCAGCCTCTGGTGTGGATTGGCTCATGGCAAATGAACAGTGTCTGCCATATAGATAATTTATAAATTTGGGATGGCGGTACACAGAGTGCTTTGTATCCTGCTTTCCTCATGTAATGTTATATCTGGAACATTATACCAAGTCATTTCTTAAGTCTTTTGACTACCTAGTATTTTTACTGTTTGGATGCACTATGAATCAGTTAAGTAATTCCTGATTTTTCACTACTGTAAAAATGTTTTGATTTTCATAAGGATTTATTTACAGGGTTCTTGAGATAGAAGTACTAGAAGTATGAATGTTTATTTTGTAAATGTGCCTTCCAGATAGGTTGTCCCTGTTTCTACAGCACTAACGATATGTAAAAATGCTCATTTATCCACATCCTCTCCCAACGGGATGATATAATTTAAATTTAAAAACGTTTCCAATTTGATAAGCAAAAATGAGCGTCTTCGTTTAATTTGCATTTCTTTGGTAACTAATGGGAATGAATATTTTGTATTTCTTAGCTATCTGTATTTCTTCTGTGAATCACCTGTCTACTGCTTTTGCCTAATTTTCCTCTTCAAAATCTTTATATAGATTACATATAAAATGCATGTATACATATTATATAGAAAAAACATGTATTTTGTGTAATTTTATGTGATATTTGTGTATATATCATATTTCATATAGATTTTTTTAATATTTAAGTTTAGGATCTGTTTATTATGAATGGTATTCTTTATCCCAAACATATTTCTAGCTGCTATTACTAGATTTTTTCTAAATTGTTTTAAATTTAGCTTCCTTACTAAACTTTTATTAGCTCTGATAATTTAATTTTTAATTTCTAGGAAAGTAATTTTATAATCTGCAAACAATGGTAACTTACTTCCGATAATTTGTACTTACTACTTTTCTCACCTTACTGAATTATCTAGACCTTACAGAACACTAATTAGACAATTATACAGCCACCCTTGACATCTTACTGACTTGAATGGGAACCAGTGTTTAGACATTAAGAATATTTCTGGCTGTTGATTGGATATTCTTTACCATGTTAGGGAGATAGTCTTTCAGATATAGTTTATTTACTAATACTTTTATCAGGATTACAAATTAAATTTTAACGCCTATCAAGATCATGATTTGTTTCATTTTTTTAAAATCCCAACAGATTCTTCTTTTTGCCTTACCTGGCAAAGGGTACACAACTTTAGTGCTTCTTGCCTTGGATAACTTTTAGTTAACCAAGTATTACATAAGAAACATTCTTGTTTAAATTGACAAATAGAAGTATTTTGAAATAAAACTTTCATTCCTTTGACAGAAATTTAAAACTTAAATTCAGGGGGCCAATAAAGATTATATTTCTTTTCTCTCTGGCCAAAATAAGTAGATTGTATAAGATCTGCCTACTTGTAAGGTGGGCTTCCTTTTTTTTAGTAATTGTAATCAAAATGGTCTTGGCTGATTGGCTAACATATCTGAAGAGACTTTGGTTCAAAGGAGTAACCCTAAACCACTGTCCTCACCTCCAGTAACTCACTGAAGAATTTTTTCATGGTTTTGTCTAGCTTCAGCCTTGAGTATCACCTCTGTTTCAAAGCAAAGGATCAAAGAAAATGTTTGTCCCTTCTCTGGTGAAGTCCTTTTCCCATATACCCCCAATCCCAATTTCTACATAGAGGAATTCACTTCTAGTGGTGGGGAAAACTGCTCCGGTTTGGGCTCCTAGTAGTATGGGAAATTTCTTATAGATCTGGGTGATGAATCTAAAACCAGCAGGAAAACATGCCTATGTTTGTGAGGATTTTCATGTCTCCTTGGCTGTCTTCCTACATCGTGCTAACTGGGCCCTGCATCTTCCTGCGTGCTATATACCCTGTAACATTAGCTATAGAGCCTGCGGCTTAAGATCTCTGCATGGAGATGCCATTCACACTTGTGAGTCAGCATTTAATTGGCCCAGTGCTTCCCAGATTTCTTGTGTGTACGTGAAGATAAATGTACGGAGACAAGCACTTACCCTTGTTTCCTCAAGTTTTCTATTAGTTGTAAGAACTTGAAATTAAGTGTTTTGAAGCACGGTGGGAACAACTTAAAATATAGTAATTTGGGGAATTCCCTGGTGGTCCAGGGGTTGGGACTCCATGCTTTCTGCCAAGGGCCCGGGTTTAACCACAAGTCGTGTGGCATGGCGTGGCGCGTGTGTGTGTGTGTGTGTGTGTAATTTTGAGCTAATCTCCATAGATGATAGACACTGGAGACTGTTTATTTGGGACAGTTCATGGCTGTTAGCATATACTTGAAAAACTTTCATTTCACAACAAGGAGCTCTTTCTGACTTTTAATTATGGTATAAAAATAAATCTCATCAAGATTTTCAACCTAGGAGTCCTTTTTGTTAACCATGTGGCAGTTTTTCTATTGTGGTACCCCGTGACACTAAGGATGTGGGATGAAGATATAACTCATTTTCAGATTTTTCCTGATGTACCTTGGCTTTATCTTGGGTCCACATGTATTGAAGTGGTATTTCTGGTTTCTGATGATAAGCTCAAATTCTGTCCGAGAATTTTACAGAAGCAAACATGGAGCAAAACATCAGTTAGGCTATCAGACATAAAACCTTCCCTGTCATTTCTTGAAACTACATTTCAAAGAAACCCTTAACTGTCCGAACTCATTCTTATGTACACTCACATATATATGTATATAGATAACTCTAGACAAGTGGTCTGAGATTTCTGCCCTACTTACTTAATAATTGTGTTTTCTACATATAGCTTTCATTTAGCTATGAGGCATAATTTTTTATGTGATTACTTCTCAAAAGGTTAGATAATTACAGAATCATCATGGAAATAGCTAATATAAAGATATTTCATATAGCTGTCCCCAGGTACAGTCTAAACTAGGGTGAGTTGGAAACAGCTAATTAATTGTAAACAAGAAAGCTCAGTTTCACAGAAGATTCATAGAATTACCAAAAACTGAATGTAGAGTTCTCTTATCAGTTCTTTCCCCTTCCTTAAGGAAAGTTAGCTTTCAGAGACTCTTGATAATTTGGGGATTATTCATCCAAGAGAAAAATGGCTGAGGAAATGAATAGGCACTACACAAAAGAAAAAATACAAATGACTAATACACATAAGAAAAATATTCATATTTTTTCATTGTTGGAGGGGGCAGTGATAATGGATTACTTTTATACTCAGGGGAAAAAAATTAAATATATTAAAAAATGAAGAGAACCCAACAGAGGCAGTAAAGGGGCAGTGGTGTCTATTCTTCTAGACATGATACCTTAACCACTACTTAGCCATGCCAAGTTTTCTATATCCTAAAGATGTGGCTTTGCTTGATGGCTTTAACTAAAAATTTAAATAGGGTAAACTGTGAACAGGAAAATCAAGGATTTTCACTTACAGTAACTTTCAGGATTTTGTTAACTGTGGTTAGAAACATTTTCCAGTTAGCAGTGTGACTTGTGTATTTAATAAATGAAAAATGCTGTTAGTAAGTTAGCATCTGAATTTCTTCACAGAAGAAATTCAACAAAGGTACACAATACATACCACCCATTTGGGGTGGCTTTTGTGTAAGCTGAGTCCTCTAAAACTAGGCAGGATATCAGACTAGAAAAAGGAAACTACTTCTATTAACATAATGGGTTTATTGTTGTTATTGTTACAATTTAGTTCTGTTTTTAAACTTACAATTAAATAAATTTGATGTAGTTGCCACTTTTAAAAATTTTAATTGCATCTCTCCTATATTTGCGAATTTGTCAGGGGATGCAACTCATACAGCAAATTAAAGGCAACATGATTGATTTGTCTGTGCGATTTGTACGTTGTCTGGTCCCTTTAAGGATAAAGGGCACTACAGATTAATGAGATACATTAGCTCTCAGCATTTGCCTGTCCCCTGATCCCCAGTTTTGTTTCTCAAATTCACTGGCTTGTTTAATGTGGCATCTACCTGGTTAGCTCTTTTATATACTCAGGTTTGGAAAATTTTGTTGAGCCACGACTATTAGCTTCACTGATTTTCCACCTGAGGAATTAGATGGTATGAAACCTTTGTTCCAAAGTAAGACAAAACATTGATCTTTTACTGCAACCAGTATAGTGACCTTCCTGGTCTTTATGATATGGGCTTTTCCATTTTTGCTGATGTCTGCCAGTTCCTTGAGGGAAATGAATTTAGTATGAGGAACAGCTCCCAAAAGGGAGAAGAAAACTAATTATTGGCTTTCCTATACCCACATCAACAGTCTAGGGTAACTACTCCCTTATTCATACCTCTTCCCTTCAAAGGGAAGACCTCACAGTAAATAAAAGTAAAGTGATAGGACACGAGATTCACTGAGGATATCTTTTGATTTGTCACACAGAACAAGAGTCGTATGTTCCGGGTGCAGTTTAGTGGAGGCTCAAAGGAGCAGGCGCTGGAACACTGCTGCAGCTGCGTGCAGAACCTGGCCCAGTACATCACTGTCCAGGTGCCTGACGGAATCAGCCAGGAACTCGGGCTGAGTCCTAGCCCACTGTGCACAGGTGAAAGCCAAAGGAAGGGCTGTGTGCAGAGCATCCCACCACAGCATGACGTAAGTAGGCGAGTGTGTGGCTGTACAAGAAACTTGACAAGTTAATGCTCTATGGGGGCCAAAATCACAGTGAAATTTGCTGAGTCCACCAGGTTTGTAAGTTAAGGATAACTAATGTTGAGTGACTTATTTTCATTGATGTATAATTAACCTATAGTATGTTTCAGGCGTATAGTGATTTGATCATTTTATACATTACAAAATGATCACAGTAAGTCTAGTTACCATCTGTCACCATACAAAGTTATTACGATATTATTGACTATATTCCTTATGCTGACATTAGATCCCTGTGACTCATTTATAACTGGAAGTTTGTGCCTCTTAATCCCTTTCACCTAGTTTGCCCATCGCCCCCCACTCTGCAACCACATTTGTTCTCTGTATTTGTTTGTTTCATTTGTTCGTTTGCTGTTTTTTAGATTCCACATATTTTAGTGTGTATATATACCTCATTTGTGTATATTACATTGTGTGTGTGTGTGTATACATATACATCATATGCAGTCATTTATTGATGTACACGTAGGTTGCTTCTGTATCTTGGCTACTGTAAATAATGCTGCACTGAACACGGGTGCATATATCTTTTATTAGTGTTTTTGTTTTCTTCGGATAGATACCCAGAGTGGAATTACTAGATCATATGGTAGTTCCATTTTTAATTTTTTGAGGAACTACCATACTGTTCTGCATAGTAGCTACCAATTTACAGTCCCACCAGCTGTGCATGAGTTCCTTTTTCTCCACATCCTCACTGACATTTATTATTTCTTGTCTTTTTGATGACAGCCCTTCTGACAGTTGTGAGGTAATATCTTGTGGTTTGATTTACATTTCCCTGATGATGAGTGATGTTGAGCATCTTTCCATGCACCTCAGGCAAGGGCAACAAAAGCAAAAATAAATGGGACTGCATCCAACTAAAAAAAAGCTTTGCACAGTGAAGGAAATCCTCACCAGAACAAAAGGGCAGCCTATTGAATGAGAGAAGGTATTTGCAAATGACACATCCAATAAAGGGTTAATATCCAAAATTACAAGAACTC
This sequence comes from Kogia breviceps, assembly GCF_026419965.1. Lineage (NCBI taxonomy): Eukaryota > Metazoa > Chordata > Mammalia > Artiodactyla > Physeteridae > Kogia > Kogia breviceps. The sequence continues at coordinate 101,030,813 of NC_081312.1, forward strand.
ATACAACTCAGTATCAAAAAAACCAAACAGTCTGATTAAAAAATGGGCAGAGGACCTGAATAGACATTTTTTCCAAAGAAGACACTGAGTTGTTTTTTTTTTTTTAATTCAAGGTTGAGTCTCACTGTAGCTACCTGTAATACTAGAAATTAGATTAGCTGGGAGTCCCAGGTGTATTACGGTTGTCACTATAGAACAGTGGTTCTCAAAGCATGATCCATGGACCCCTCCCTGAGACCTTTTCCAGGGTCCACAAAGTCCACATTATTTCTGTAATAATATTAAGATGTTATTTGCCCTTTTGCTTTATGGATATTTGTGTTAATGGGACAAAAGCATTGTGAGCAAATTTGCTGTCACCTTAGCACAGATCAAGGCAGTGGCATCCAACTGTACGCAGTCAGGTTTTTCACTGGTCACTGAAGTAAGAACCAACTAACAAAACCATCTGTATTGTGAAGCACGATGGCTTTCTCCTGGGAAAGCACCTGTATGAATGCATTGGGTGCTGAACCACCTCTTTCTTCATGGAACACCATATTTCTTGAACAACGGACAAACTCTGGTTATTCAGATTTGGGTGTTTGGTGACATTTTCTCGAATAAAGTGAGTCTGTCATTTCAAGAAAACAACTGATAGTATTTATCGATAATGATGAAATAAGCTTTTCAAGTGAAAATTAGAATCCTGGAAAATTTGTATCTGCCACTTGAGCTTCACAGCTTCCTAACCCAGAAGACCTTCCTGATGGTACTACTAATGAACGTGATTTTTAAAATAATTAAGTGACAAAATGTTTCAACATTTAGGAGATCTGTATAGTCCAGCGAACCAGTCTTTTTCAAGTGACGAATACATGATGCTACAAAATCATGCATGGATGAAAGACCCAAAGTGCAAAATAGGGACTTCCCTGGTGGCACAGTGGTTAAGAATACACCTGCTGATGCAGGGGACATGGGTTCAATCCCTGGTCCAGGAAGATGCTACATGCCACGGAGCAGCTAAGCCCGTGCACCACAACTACTGAGCCTCCGCGCCCTGGAGCCTGCGCACCACAACTACTGACCCCACGTGCCTCAACTACTGAAGCCCACACGCTCTAGGGCCCATGTGCCGCAACTACTGAGCCGGCATTATGCAACTACTGAAGCCCACGCGCCTAGAGCCTGTGCTCCACATCAAAAGAAGCCACCGCAATGAGGCCCACGCGCTGCAACGAAGAGTAGCCCCTGCTCACTGCAACCAGAGAAAGCCTGCACACAGCAATAAAGACCCAACGCAGCCAAAAAGAAATCTCAAAAAAATTAAAAATTATTTTAAAAAAGTAAAAAGATCACAACAAATTTTTCAAAGTGCAAAACAGACGAATGGATTCTATTTATTTATTTATTTTTATACTCGTTAATCTCCCTCACCTATTTCACTTGTTCGCCTTCCCCATCTCCTCTGGTTACCATCTGTTTGTTCCCTGTATCTATGAATCTGTTTGTTTGCTCGTTTGTTTTTTAGATTCCACATGTAAGTGAAATCATAGTGTCTTTCTCTGACTGACTTCTTTCAGCATAATATCCTTTGAGTCCATCCATGTTGTCACAGATGACATTTCATTCTTTTTTATGGCTGAGTAATATTCGTTTGTATGTATGCATGTTTGTACCACATCCTCTTTGTCCATTCATCTATCAATAGACATTTAGGGTTAGTTTGCTTCCATATCCTGACTACTGTGAATAATGCTGCAGTGAACATAGGGGTGCATGTATCTTTTTGAATTAGTGTTTTTGTTTTCTTTGGAAAAATACCCAGAGTGGAATTGCTGTATCATATGCTAGTTCTGTTTTTAATTTCTCTTCAATAAATGGTGCTGGGAAAACTGGACTACTTATTTCATAACCATATACAAAAATAAAATCAACGTGCATTAAATACTTACATGTAAGACCTGAAACCATAAAACTCCTAGAAGAAAACATAGGCAGTGCACTCTTTGACATCAGTCCTACCAATATTTTTATGGGTCTATCTCCTCAAGCAAGGGAAACAAAAGCAAAACTAAATAAATGGGACATCAAAGTAAAAAAGCTATTGCACAGCAAGGGAAACTATTAACAAAATAAAAAGGCTGCCTACTGAATGGGAGAAGATATTTGCAAATGATACATCTGATAAAGGGTTAATATTCAAGAATACACAAAGAACTCATACAAATCAACATTAAAAAAATAATTACAAAATGAGCAGAGAACCTGAACAGATTTTCCAAAGATATATGGATGGCTGACAGACACATAGAAAGATGCTTAGCATCACTCATCATCAGGGAAATGCAAATCAAAACCACAATTCAAGCTCAAGATGGTGGAGAAGGACGTGCTCTCACCCCTTCTTACAAGAACACCAGAATCACAACTAACAGCTGAATAACCATTGACAAAAAAACGCTGGAACCTACCAAAAATGATACCCTATATCCAGAGACAAAGGAGAAGCCACAGGATGGTAGGAGGGGTGCAACTGCAATAAAATCAAATCCAATACCCACCAGGTGGGCAACCCACAAAGTGGAAAACAATTATACCACAGAAGCTCTCCCACTGGAGCGAAAGTTCTGAGCCCCACTTCAGACTTCCCAGCCTGGGGATCCAGCAATGGGAGGAAGAGTCCCCAGAAAATCTGGCTTTGAAGGCCAGTGGGATTTGATTGCAGGACTTCCACAGGACTGAGGGAAACAGAAAATCCACTCTTGGAGGGCACACAAAGTCCTATGTGCACCAGGACCCTGGGGGAAAAAGCAGTGACCCCACAAGAGACTGGGCCAGACCTACCTGCTACTACTATTGGAGGGTCTCCTGCAGAGGTTGGGGGAGGGGGTGGCTGTGGCTCGCTGTGGCTCTCTGTGGGGACAGAGACACTGGCAGCAGCAGTTCTGGGAAGTACTCACTGCCATGAACCCTCACAGAGGCCACCATTAGCCCCACCAAACAGCCTGTAGGCACCAGTGCCAGGGCTGTCTCAGGCCAAAAAACCAACAGGGAGAGAACACAGCCCCACCCATCAGCAGACAGGCAGATTAAAGTTTTACTGAGCAGGCCCTGCCCACCAGAGTAAAAAGAACCAGCTCTACCCACCACCAGTCCTTCCCATCAGGATGCTTGCACAAGCCTCTTAGACAGCCTCACCCACCAGAGGGCAGACAGCAGAAGCAAGAAGAACCACAATCCTGTGCCTTGCAGAACGAAAACCGGAGTCATAGAAAGACGAAATGAAACAGCAGAGGATTATGTCCCAGATGAAGGAACAAGACAAAACCCCAGAAAAACAACTAAGTGAAGTGGAAACAGGCAACCTTCTGGAAAGAGAATTCAGAATGATAGGGAAGATGATCCAGGATCTCAGAAAAAGAATGGAGGCAAGATGCAAGAAATGTTTAACAAAGACCTAGAAGAACTAAAGAAAAAACAAGCAGAGATGAACAATATAATAACAAATGAAAAATACACTAGAAGGAATCAATAGCAGAGTAACTGAGGCAGAAGAACGGATAAATGATCTGGAAGACAGGATGGTGGAAATCACTGCTGTGGAACAGAATAAAGAAAAAAGAATGAAAAGAAATGAAGATAGTCTAAGAGATCTCTAGGACAACATTAAATGCACCAACATTCGCATTATAGAGGTCCCAGAAGAAGAAGAATGAGAGAAAGGACTTGAGAAAATATTTGAAGAGATAATAGCTGAAAAGTTCCCTAACATGGGAAAGGAAACAGTCATACAAGTCCAGGAAGCACAGAGAGTCCCAGGCAGGATAAACCCAAGGAGGAACACACTGAGACACATAGTAATCAAATGGACAAAAATTAAAGATAAAGAAAAAATATTAAAAGCAACAAGGGAGGGCTTCCCTGGTGGCGCAGTGGTTGAGAATCTGCCTACCAACCGGGGGGACATGGGTTCGAGACCTGGTCTGGGAAGATCCCACATGCCACGGGGCAACTGGGCCCGTGAGCCACAACTACTGAGCCTGAGCATCTGGAGCCTGTGCTCCACAACGAGAGGCCATGACAGTGAGAGGCCCACAAACCACGATGAAGACTGGCCCCCGCTCACCACAACTGGAGAAAGCCCTTGCACAGAAACGAAGACCCAACACAGCCAAAAATAAAAATAAATAAATTTATATATTTTTTAAAAAGCAACAAGGGAAAAACAACAAATAACATACAAGGGAACTCCCATAAGGTTACCAGCTGATTTCTCAGCAGAAACTCTACAAGACAGAAGGGAGTGGCACAGTGTATTTATTAAAGTGATGAAAAGGGAAGAACCTACAACCAAGAATACTCTACCCAGCAAGGGTCTCATTCAGATTTGACAGAAAAATCAAAAGCTTTACAGACAAGCAAAAGCTAAGAAAATTCAGCACCAACACGCCAGCTTTGCAACAAATGCCAAAGGAACTCCCCTAGGCAGGAGAGACCAGCAACTTAAAACAACCTTGTACATATACAGACTGCTATATCAAAACCTCATGGGGGGAGAGGAACCAAGATGGCGGAGTAGAAGGACGTGCTCTCATTCTCTCTTGCGAGAACACCACAATCACAACTTAGCTGCTGGACAATCATCGACAGAAAGACACTGGAACTCACCAAAAAAGATACCCCACATCCAAAGACAAAGGAGAAGCCACAATGAGATGGTAGGAGGGGCGCAATCACAGTAAAATCAAATCCCATAACTGGTGGGTGGCTGACTCAGACTGGAGAACACTTATACCACAGAAGTCCACCCACTGGAATGAAGGTTCTGAGCCCCACATCAGGCTTCCCAACCTGGAGGTTTGGCAACAGGAGGAAGAATTCCTAGAGAATCAGACTTTGAAGCCTAGTGGGAATTGATTGCAGGACTTGGACAGGACTGGGGGAAACAGAGACTCCACTCTTGGAGGGCACACACAGAGTAGTGTGCGCATCAGGAACCAGGAGAAGGAACAGTGACCCCAGGGGAGACTGACCCAGACCTACCTGCTAGTGTTGGAGAGTCTCCTGCAGAGGCGGGAGGTGGCTGTGGCTCACCACGGGGACAAGGACACTGGCAGCAGAAGTTCTGGGAAGTACTCCTTGCTGTGAGCCCTCCCAGAGTCTGCCATTAGCCCCAGCAAAGAGCCCAGGTAGGCTCCAGTGTTGGGTTGCCTCAGGCCAAACAACCAACAGAGAAGGAACCCAGCCCCACCCATCAGCAGTCAAGTGGATTCAAGTTTTACTGAGCTCTGACCACCAGAGCAACAGTCAGCTCTACCCACCACCAGTCCCTCCCATCAAGCCTCTTAGATAACCTCATCCACCAGAGGGCAGACAGCAGAAGCAAGAAGAATTACAATTCTGCAGCCTGTGGAACAAAAACAACATTCACAGAAAGACAGACCAGATGAAAAGGCAGAGGGCTATGTACCAGATGAAGGAGCAAGATAAAACCCCAGAAAAGCAACTAAATGAAGTGGAGATAGGCAACCTTCCAGAAAAAGAATTCAGAATAATGATAATGAAGATGATCCAGGACCTCGGAAAAAGAATGGAGGCAAAGATTGAGAAGATGCAAGAAATGTTTAACAAAGACCTAGAAGAATTAAAGAACAAACAAACAGAGATGAACAATACAATAACTGAAATGAAAACTACACTAGAAGGAATCAATAGCAGAATAACTGAGGCAGAAGAATGGATAAGTGACCTGGAAGACAGAATGGTGGAATTCACTGCTGCGGAACAGAATAAAGAATGAAAAGAACTGAAGACAGCCTAAGAGACCTCTAGGACAACATGAAATGCAACAACATTCACATTATAGGGGTCCCAGAAGGAGAAGAGAGAGAGAAAGGACCAGAAAAAATATTTGAAGATATTATAGTCAAAAACTTCCCTAACATGGGAAAGGAAATAGCCACCCAAGTCCAGGAAGCACAGCGAGTCCCATACAGGATAAACCCAAGAAGAAACACGCCGAGACACACAGTAATCAGATTGGCAAAAATTAAAGACAAAGAAAAATTATTGAAAGCAGCAAGGGAAAAACGACAGCATACACGGGAACTCCCATAAGGTTAACAGCTGATTTCTCAGCAGAAACTCTACAAGCCAGAAGGGAGTGGCATGATACACTTAAAAGTGATGAAAGGGAAGAACCTACAACCAAGATTACTCTACCTGCCAAGGATCTCATTCAGACTCCATGGAGAAATCAAAAGCTTTACAGACAAGCAAAAGCTAAGAGAATTCAGCACCACCAAACCAGCTCTACAACAAATGCTAAAGGAACTTCTCTAAGTGGGAAACACAAGAGAAGAAAAGGACCTACAAAAAAAAAAAAAAAACCCCAAAACAATTAAGAACCACAGGAACATATCAATAATTACCTTAAACATGAATGGATTAAATGCTCCAACCAAAAGACACAGGCTTGCTGAATGGATACAAAAACAAGACCCATATATATGCTGTCTACAAGAGACCCACTTCAGACCTAGGGACACATACAGACTGAAAATGAGGGGATGGAAAAAGATACTCCATGCAAATGGAAATCAAAAGAAAGCTGGAGTAGCTATACTCATATCAGGTAAAATAGACTTTAAAATAAAGAATGTTACAAGAGACAAGGACACTACATAATGATCAAGGGATCAATCCAAGAAGAAGATATAACAATTATAAATATATATGCACCCAACACAGGAGCACCTCAGTACATACGGCAACTGCTAACAGCTATGAGAGAGGGAATCGACAGTAACACAATAATACTGGGGGACTTGAACACCTCACTTACACCAATGGACAGATCTCCAAAATGAAAATAAATAAGGAAATAGAAGCTTTAAATGACACAATAGACCAGATAGATTTAATTGATATTTATAGGACATTCCATCCAAAAAGAGCAGATTACACTTTCTTCTCAAGTGCGCATGGAACATTCTCCAGGATAGATCACATCTTGGGTCAAAAATCAAGCCTCAGTACATTTAAGAAAACTGAAATCACATCAAGCATCTTTTCTGACCACAATGCTATGAGATTAGAAATGAATTAAAGGGAAAAAAACGTAAAAAACACAACACATAGCGGCTAAACACTACATTACTAAATAACCAAGAGATCACTGAAGAAATCAAAGGGGAAATCAAAAAATACCTAGAGACAAATGACAATGAAAACACGACAATCCAAAACCTATGGGATGAAGCAAAAGCAGTTCTAAGAGGGAAGTTTATAGCTATACAAGCCTACCTCAAGAAACAAGAAAAATCTCAAGTAAACAATCTAACCTTGCGCCTAAAGTAACTAGAAAAAGAATAAACAAAACCCAAAGTTAGCAGAAGGAAAGAAATCGGAAAGATCAGAGAAGAAATAAATGAAATAGGAACAAAGAAAACAATAGCTACAAGCAACTCTATGCCACCTGGAAGAAATGGACAAATTCTTAGACAGGTATAACCTTCCAAGACTGAACCAAGAAGAAACAGAAAATATGAACAGACCAATCACAAGTGATGAAATTGAAAATGTGATTAAAAATCTTCCAACAAACAAAAGCCCAGGACCAGATGGCTTCACAGGTGAATTCTATCAAACATTTAGAAAAGAGCTAACACCCATCCTTCTCAAAGTCTTCCAAAAAATTGTGGAGGAAGGAACACTCCCAAACTCATTCTTTGAGGCCACCATCACCCTGATACCAAAACCAGACAAAGATACTACAAGAGAAGAAAATTACAGACCACTATCACTGATGAATAGAGATGCAAAAATCCTCAACAAAATACTAGCAGACAGAATCCAACAACAGATTAAAAGAAGCATACACCATGATCAAGTGGGATTTATCCCAGAGAGGCAAGGATTCTTCAACATATGCAAATCAATCAATGTGATACACCATATTAACAAATTGAAGAATAAAAGCCATATGATCATCTCAGTAGATGCAGAAAAAGCTTTTGACAAAATTCAACATCCATTTATGATAAAAACTCTCCAGAAAGTGGGCATAGAGGGAACCTACCTCAACATAATAAAGGCCATATACAACAAACCAACAGCAAACATCATTCTCAATGGTGAAAAACTGAAAGCATTTCTTCTAAGATCAGGAACTAGACAAGGATGTCCACTCTCACCACTGTTATTCGACATAGTTTTGGAAGTCCTAGCCATGGCAATCAGAGAAGAAAAAGAAATAAAAGGAATACTACTTGGAAAAGAAGAAGTAAAACTGTCATTGTTTGCAGATGACATGATACTATACATAGAGAATCCTAAAGATGCCACCAGAAAACTACTAGAGCTAATCAATGAATTTGGTAAAGTTGCAGGATACAAAATTAATGCACAGAAATCTCTTGCATTCCTATACACTAATGATGAAAAATCTGAAAGAGAAATTATGGAAACACTCCCATTTACCACTGCAACAAAAAGAATAAAATACCTAGGAATAAACCTACCTAGGGAGACAAAAGACCTGTATGCAGAAAACCATAAGACACTGAAGAAAGAAATTAAAGATGATACCAACAGATGGAGAGATATACCATGTTCTTGGATTGGAAGAGTCAATATTGTGAAAATGACTATACTACCCAAAGCAATCTACAGATTCAATGCAATCCCTATCTAATTACCAGTGGCATTTTTTACGGAACTAAAACAAATCATCTTAAAATTTGTATGGAGACACAAAAGACCCCGAATAGCCAAAGCAGTCTTGAAGGAAAAAAACGGAGCTGGAGGAATCAGACTCCCTGACTTCAGACTATACTATAAAGCTACAGTAATCAAGACAATATGGTACTGGCATAAAAACAGAAACACAGATCACTGGAGGAGATAGAAAGCCCAGAGATAAACCCATGCACCTATGGTCAAGTAATCTATGACAAAGGAGGCAAAGATATACAATGGAGAAAAGACAGTCTCTTCAATGAAAAGTGGTGCTGGGAAAACTGGACAGCTACATGTAAAAGAATGAAATTAGAACACTCCCTAACACCATACACAAAAATAAACTCAAAATGGATTAGAGACCTAAATGTAAGACTGGACACTATAAAACTCTTAGAGGAAAACATAGGAAGAACATTCTTTGACATAAATCACAGCAAGATCTTTTTTGATCCACCTCCTAGAGTAATGGAAATAAAAACAAAAAGAAACAAATAGGACCTAATGAAACTTCAAAGCTTTTGCACAGCAAAGGAAACCATAAACAAGATGAAAAGGCAACCCTCAGAATGGGAGAATATATTTGCAGATGAATCAATGGACAAAGGATTAATCTCCAAAATATATAAACAGCTCATGCAGCTCAATATTAAAGAAACAACCCAATCCAAAATGGGTAGAAGACCTAAATAGACATTTCTCCAAAGACATACAGATGGCCAAGAAGCACATGAAAAGTTGCTCAACATCACTAATTATTAGAGAAATGCAAATCAAAACTACAATGAGGTATCACCTCACATCAATTAGAATGGGCATCATCAGAAAATCTACAAACAACAAATGCTGGAGTGAGTGTGGAGAAAAGGTAACCCTCTTGCACTGTTGGTGGAAATGTAAATTGATACAGCCACTGTGGAGAACCATATGGAGGTTCCTTAAAAAGCTAAAAATAGAGCTACCATATGACCCTGCAATCCCACTCCTGGGGTATATATGTGGAGAAAAACATAGTCCTAAAGGATACATGCACCCCAGTGTTCACTGTAGCACTGTTTACAATAGCCAAGATATGGAAGCAACCTAAATGTCCATCTACAGGGGAATGAATAAAGAAGATGTGGTACATATATACAGTGAACTGTTACTCAGCCATTAAAAAGAATGACATAATGCCATTTTGCAGCAACATGGATGGACCTAGAAATTGTCATACTGAGTGAAGTCAGAGAAAGACAAATATCATATGATATCACTTATATGTGGAATCTAAAAATAAAATGATACAAGTAAACTTACTTACAAAACAGAAACAGACTCACAAACTTAGAGAATGAACTTAGGGTTACCAGTGGAGAAGGGATAGTTGGGGAATTTGGGATTGACATGTACACACTGCTATATTTTAAATGGATAACCAACAAGGAACTACTGTATAGCACAGGGAACTCTGCTCAGTATTATATAACAACCTAAAAGGGAAAAGAATTTGAAAAATAGATACATGTATATGTATACCTGAATTACTTTGCTGTACACCTGAAATTATCACACTGTCAATCAACTATACTCCAATATAAAATAAAAAGTTTAAAAAAACATTAATGAGAATGACTTCAAAGTTAATGTTGTTTTATATACTCAAGTGATCAATGTATCATTATTTATGTCTTCATGTATTTTATATTATTTTGTACTTATTCATGTTTGAATAAAAATAAAACAATTTAAAAACCACAATGAGATATCCTCACACCTGTCAGAATGGCTGTTATCAAAAAGACAAGATGTGGAGAAAAGAGAACCCTTGGTGCACTCTTGGTGGGAATGTAAATTGGTACAGCTGCTATGGAAAACAGTACAGAGATTGCTTACACCAAAGGATTTTAATATAACAGAGTATAAAAAATTCCTTGCTGTGATTTCAGATTCTACCTTGAAACTAACCTTTAAGAAACTACCACTTGTTGAGTTTTGGTGTCATATCAAGAAATATCCACAATTACCTGAAAAGCCCATTTTTAAAAAAAAACTTTCCATCTATATATGTGTGAAGCCAGATTTTCTTCATATACTTCAACCAGAACAACATGTGTCGGCAGATTGAGTGCAGAAGTGGATAGGAGGGGAGTCCAGCTAGATATTAAAGAGATTTCCAAAGTCATTTTATTTTTGTGTTAAGAAATATAGTTTTCATTAAATTGTTTTTAATATAACATAATGGTTTTATAAGTTTTAAATATTTAAAATTTGTTTTAATTTCTAACATAAATATCACACGTAACTCAAAACAGCAGCTGTTTTTAAGAGTGTAAAGGAGTCTTGTGATAAAAGTGTGAGAATCTTTATTACAGAATTTCTCCTCGAGGTACATATTCTAGCATTTCTTTGGCATAGTCCCACATGCTGCTAGCATTAAGCTACCTCTGCTCTTGGGATGAAATTCTAGTTTCAAGCTGCGTTTTCTTATTTTCTATTTTGAGTAATGATTTTCCAAACCTGGCTTTCCATCACTTCATCCTGGAAGTTCCCCTTAAACTCACTGGGCCAAGACAATTCACCTTTGCTGTTTTATCACCAACTTTCTTTTCATAGTTTATCTGGGGCGAACATAGATTTACATTATTTATCATAAAGTGTTTTTCTTTAAACAAGAACCATAGGATTTCTTGACTGTGTTTAAGTTGCCAAATCAAATTTTGATGTTTTAGAATTCTTCCCCTGCATTTGTTTCTGCATGACTTTTGTTGTGAACATGTCTTAATACTAAAGTTGGAGTTTGTTTTTTTTTTACAAACCCTGGATCTAGTTTAAAACATTTTTGCCTCATCAGCTGCTGCTATATTCTTTAAGAATCCCCTCTCTACAAATGGGGTGGAATGGTTTATTATAAGTTACTTTCTTGCTTATGACAAAACTTTCACATCTTTTCTTGATTCTGTATTCAAGTCTTCCTCTGATCTGTAGTTTGGTGTTGAGTAGATGAGATGGCAGTGTTGTGCAAAGACCACAGGCTTTGGAATCAAAATGGATCTAGGTTTGAATCCTAGCCCTAGCTACGTGATCTCATGCAAGTCACTCAACCTCATCTGTAAAATGGTGAGACTGAAATTCTGTCTATAAGCAGCTAGGACAACACCTGGCAAATATCTAAATAACATGATCCATTATTACTATTACTGCCAGTGCTGTTACCCTTTCAGATCTGCCTTCCCTTGCAAATGAACAAATGAGCATCCTAGTCAGTTATTACTGAGGGTAAGAACTCACGAGTCAATAGGGCCATGATAAGACAGAGTGTCTGATGCTGCAGAGCAGGAGACAAGATAAAGCTACTGGGTTAATTCACCAGCATGCAGGCATTGTGAAGCACTACCTAGAACATTCTAATCTTCCTAATGCCAAAAACTCCTAAGGCTTGCCCTTAGCTGCTGCTGTGCAAACTTGCTATCATGCTCCCTTTTTCAGAATCCAATTCAAGAGGTGCAAGCTCTGGCCTATATATTTTCTTTTGTCTAAAACAGTGATTCTCTTCTTTGCAAATAGAGATAATTCCATGTCTTTCTATTTCAAGTTATTGAGTCACTTTCTGGCTCTTATTTTGTTTTTACTTTTCCTCAGCCTTGTAATTTTGCTGATTGTGGCCTAACCAGGTATTTCTCAACCTGAGGGCTTCTAAAGCAACCCAGCCTACTCGGAGAGGGGGGCAGTTCCTAGGTGAACTCTTTCCTCTGTTTGTTAGCACAAGTCGTCCAGAAGAAAGTGGCCAGGGGCTCGTTCCTGTGTGCACAGAACCTTCCATTTCTCTGCACTTGGGCAGAGGACTGTCCAATCCTTAGGGCCACCCCAGTAGCCTCAGCTGCTTCCATCGCACTTGGCTATATAGGTCAGTGTGTATGGCATATGAATTTTGGTTGATGTCTTTCCCAGTTGTTTGAAGAACACAGTGTGAGCTGATGTGTCTCCTAGGAAAACATCAAATATCAGAGCTGAAAGACACACTAGGGTCTGACTTTTCCAGATAAGGAAACTAAATAGAGAAATGGGGCTTGCCTAAGGATTCTAGACTCATTAAAGTCCCTTACCTTTTTGCTGATTTTTATTTAGTATTCTTGACTAGTTTTCTTTTCTCTTTGTTCTTTCCTTCCTCTCTGTCCATTTTTGATGCTTCCAGATATGCATTTCTGCTAATACGCACTAACTAGCAACAGTCAGCTTCCATGTAGAACATTTACTTCTGGTAGTCAGAACATGCTGCTGATAGAGACACCTTCCAGGGAGGGTCTTGGATTCTCCCTGTGTGATACCACTAGCTCACAACTGTCTGGAGATTAGCAGTACAAGCACCACATGTATCCAAAACATAACCAGGCTTGCAAACATGTGGCTAGGAAGGAGGAATGGTGGGGCTCTTGGAAAAGTTTGTGCTTTTAGGGAGAAGCAGCCCTCAGGGCCTCTTATGCCTCCAGGCCTCCTTCTATACCTTATTCACTCTGTTTGCATAGAAAACATCCCGTGTTCTGCTAGAGAACAAACCCTCCTGTAACAGGTTTCTTGGAAGCAGCTTGGACTCTAAAGCATTCCTACCCTTCATGCTTAGTGCACATACCCCTCCTGTACTCCCCTCCACTACAAGCGTTAATTCTTATATTTACCTCCATTCCAGCACTTCCTGGGTTGCATTCTAATTGTTGTTTTACTTGCTAAGTTCTTACTGGGCTGTAGGTTCTTGAGGGCCAGACCTCTACCTTGTTCTTTGTGGCTCCCTTCCCTTTATCACCTCAGTGTCTAGTACACAGTAGGCACAAAACATTGTTGAATGAAGATATCTAGGAATTTTACTAACAGAAGAACTCATTCCCCTCAATGTCTAAAATGAGATTTTTTTTAACTTTTATTAAAAATGTAAGATTATCTTGCAACTATAGGGGTTTTTCCCATTTTCCTTTTTTCGCAGTGAACATGTATTACTTGAGTAATAATTTTTAGAAGGTGACAAATCATGATTATCAGAAGCTGGGCAATGTCTACTGCCCTCCAGTACCAGCATATGGTCCTGGGCTGGGCCTCTGAAGACAAGTACACCACGGCATCAGACAAGGAAAAGCACTGCCAGCCTGTAAGACATAAGGAACATCAGGCACAGGGCAGGCGCCTCAGATTTAAACTCTGTCTGTACCTCTACTGTGGTAAATCAAGTAAAAGCCAAGCTTAAACCAGGACAGACTACACCAACAATGATCTTACCACTTTTACTGATGTTTTCTTTCTTTGAACATGAATGCATATGTTTCCACTTCTTTAATGGCCTGTTCAGCCAGTCGCCTAATTGCATGTAGTTTCACTGCAGTCACACCAGAACCCGGAGCAGCAACAGTGGGTACCGGCTGGCACAAGCACTCCAAGAGGAAGGATCTCAGTAGCCTGGTTAGCTCAGGTAGGGCCTATTTCCATGTTCAGTTTTCATGTCAGGAAAAACAGTGATCCTGAAGAATTTGTATCCCTCTGTTCAATCCATTGTTCTAGAACAGTAACTTAAAGTGTTGCTATAGAAGATGGTAAAGACAGAGACAGCCCATCTCCACCTACCCTTGTTGTAAGATTAGACACGCTGACACATACTGAAGAACTATTCTCCTGAGGAAATAAAAAATGAAGAGTGGTCTATAGTGTTAGCCTTTAAATGTGTGAGATAAAGAATTTATTCACCACCTATCCCAGAAAGAGGAATACAGGTAAGAATTTCAATTTAATTTTGGAAACGAAATTTGGAAACTCTTTGAAGACAAATATCAATATGAATTTGGAGTCATATCAAGGATAGTTTCTGTAGGGGCAGATATTCATTGTGAGGATCTCAGCTAAGGATGTATGGAGCCCCAGGAGGATTCAACTCTGTTACCAAAGAACTGCTTTCAGACATGCCCTCTCCCCTTGCAGTTTGCTGTTACCGAAGACCCCTGCAGAACTATTCATTCAGGCTCAGGGTTCCTGATGCCTGGTCTGCTGGGAGCTCCTGAAGATGGTCTCCTTCTCACTGCATTACCTGCTGTGCTCGACAGCAGGCTCTCAGCCGATGCTTTCCACAAAATTCTGCATGGAATTCATCAATATTCAAGGATGAATTTCCTTTTTACTTTATCTATTGAACTGTGCTAACAGTGGTATAAGAAAGAAAATACAGGTGTTTTCTCCATCTGGCTCACCACTCACTCAAAATAAATGGAGTCACAGGGCAGACGTTATAGTGCCCAGTTTGTAGCCTCGTATCTGCACTGGGGTTACAGGTTAACTGATTCAGGCTGAGCCACAGAAAAAAACATGAGCAAGGCAGTGTGTGATGTCCTTATTCAGGAAGTATCAGTTGCTATAAAAGGTGTTACCTCAGCCCAGTTTATTTACATCATATAGAAGAACCATGTATAAAGAAGAAAAAGCACCAGGCTGGGAGCTCAGATATGTTACTTGTTTGCTCTAACCTTCTAGACAAGTTGTTCTTTGAATAAAGTTTGGTAAAACTCTTTGAAAGCAACTTAGCAATATAGATAAAATATAACTTTGTATCTTATTACCTATAATACCATTTCATCTACACAAATATACATACAAGGATGTTTTTCAGTGATTTTTATAGTAAAATTGAAAATGTGATTATTCACTAATAGGATACTGAGTGGTTAAAGAGTGCTATAACCATAGGCAGGATAAAAATGTAGTCACTAAAAGTGATGTCTGTATCTATTGACATGGAAAGATATTCATACTACATTGTTTTTTAAAAGGCTACAAAATAGCGTGCATGATTTTTGTAGTAAAAACACACAACATAAGTTTGGGTGGAGATAAACTAACATGTTAACAGTGGCTCTCACTGGAGAACAGGGCTCCATTTTACTTTCATTTTCTTCTTTCTACCTTTAGATACAGTCTAGTTTGAATTTAGAAAAGTCAATTTCTATTATAGATAGTTCCTAGAGAAATGTCAGTTGTATACATAAATACCAAACCATGCCATCCATGGAAAGGGCAGAAAAGCACCTACCTAAGTAGAATTAACATGAGGAGCGAATAAGAAGGCTGAGTCAAAGGCCCAGACGTAATTGAACCACACACAGAGCTGGAGCCATCTTCGTCACGTGGGACTGTGGATCCAATGTCGCCTTATCTTCCAAATAGCCAAGCTCAGTCAGACTTTTATTTGAACTCTCCTAATATTTAAATATTGGCAGCTTAGTCAAATGGTGTTAAAATACAAGTTACCAAAAAAGGCATACAAATGGCAAATAAGCATGTGAAAAACACACATTATATGACGTTCTGGAAAAGGCAAAACTAGAAGGTATGGAAAACAGATCATGGTTGCCAAGGGTTGAGGGTCTGACAAGAGCAGGTAGCATGAGGGACTTCCTGGGGGTGGTGGAAATGTTCTGTCTTGACTGTGGTGATGGATACGTGCCTCTACTTGTCAAGCCTCACGGATAGGACCAGAAAAAGCGAGGTAATTGTGTCCTTGGGATGGTCAGTTTGTGACCTCTCTGTATTACATTCAGAACCCAGTTTCCATATGATGAACTGCTCACACCCATTCTTCCACCTATAAGGTGGGAAGGATGAACTAAGTTAGTGGTGTCCATTCATCAATAGACTTATCAGCACCATACTCTTCATTGAAGCAGGATCTTCACTTTTCAAATCGTTTCATTAATATACTTGAAATACCTAAGGATACAAGTTTATCTCACTTTGTATATTTAGAAACATTACGTAAAGGAACTCTGCAAAGCTAATTAACACTAATTTTTGGTGTCTGTTTCCCAAATCTTTCCTTAAGGCAAAGTTTTTTCTGTGTTCTATTATGCAGGCTGTTGCTTTTTCCTGTAATCTCTAATAAACTACTCTTCTGGAATCCCCACAGTCTCTCCTGGCATCAGAGGAGCTGCCCGTGGTCTATGAACAATCAGCATGGAACACAGAAGAGTTAGGCCCCTTTCTACGCTTGTGCCTCATGGATCAAAATTTCCCAGCATTTGTGGAAGAGGTGGAAAAGGAACTAAAAAAGCTGACAGAGCTGAGCAACTAACATTCTATGTACATAGAGAACTGAGGAACTTCAGCGCAATGGAAAAAATGCTTCCTCCTAAGATTAGAGAAGATACTAGAATAAAGAGTATTATTCCAACACCTTTTATCAGTTTTATTTTTAAAAACAGGTGAATCCACTTTTTTATACATCATTGCACTTCAACAATTACACAAAACACAAGTACATGCATCTACCATTACGCACCGTGTGAGAACCCTGCCGGGTGTGAAAATCAATGAAAAAATACAGTGTCAACCTCAAAGTATAACTAGTTGCATAGAATACCATGCTGTAACATTTCAAGGTCACTGAAAACAAAAGGTAAATTATAAAAGTTTGCCTTAATTGAATGTACAATTAGGTTCAATACATCAGTGCAAAAGGATTTAAGAATTTACATGATTTAACAAAAGAAAAAATAATCACTTAAAAAGCAATCATACATATATACTGCAGTTCATTATATCCATTCAGTGGACTGTTCCAGCTTATCGAAGTCATAGGTTAAGCCCTTAAAATTATAGATTTCAGTTTATATTACTCATCTTTATGTACCAGAACTGAACAGTTTCCTCATCTGACAACATACAGTAAGGAATGAGTATCAGCAGCTTAAAAATGAAACAAGCATTTATTTTATTGGATTTCTCCCACCCCCAAAAATATAAATATATATATGTATTTATATACTGTATATATCTGTAGGTTTTGCTGTACTTTACAAAAATGTATCACTAGATGGCAGCAGTGCATTTTAGAGCTTTGCCAATTTAACAGCTGCATTAAGTAAAAAACGGTGCATGCATGATCTGATCCTCAGAGAACCTTTTTACTTCTATTTAAATATTCTACCAAAGGGGAAAAAAAAAAAAAAAAAAGCAACATTCACAGCACATCAAGCCCAAAATAGTTTACACCCTCTACACTGAAGCATTGTTTAAAATGTACCTGGCTAGGTCACCCTTACAGGAGAGGCTAAATAAGGCATGCTTTAGACAGTCATCATGGTGCTGCTCACTTGAAAGGGAAAGAACCAAAGAGGTACAAGCAGAAAATTTAGCAGGTCATGTTGCCACCAGTTTCAGGAACCTAAAGATCTGTGAAGAAAGAGTATTTAGAAATTAAAAGAGAATGTGCACTATTACTTACGACTATACCAAGTGCCTATAAAACAAAGCTTTGGTTCAAACAGCATGCTCAGGGATGCGGTGTGGAATTCTGATCTCCATGTGCCTAACTGGAAGGTACTCCAGCCCAGCTGTGCCTGGCCACCATTCTTGCCTTGCCCTCAGAAGCAAAGTGGGACCAATTGGCCTCTGAGAATAATCCACCTAAGAAGGTGATGATTTCATTTTTACCTCTTTTAAAAGATGTAAGTAAAGTGTTAAAGTGATGTTTTGAAACATCATACATATTCTGGAAAGCATTTATGTAAATAAGTGAAAGAGCTCAGCTGAAAATCTTCCTTTCCAGCTGCTACACTGGACAACTTGTTCCAACAGTACTGGCTGCTCTTGAAATCAACTAAAAGATCTTGCAACATAACACCAACTACTGAAGAATTTTTAATAAGGTCAACAGAGGCACATTCATTTAAATATAATTTAAAAAAATTTCTAAAGAAGGCCATACTTACATTACAAGTAGTACTTAATTTGTGTTTCTCTGGCGCAAGTTTTTATCTTTGTGATTGTTGGTAGAGTTGGTTTTCCTTTGGAGGAAAAATTGCATTTACAAGAGTTAAACTCAAGGTCAGTAGCAACTTTTTAAAGTATAACACGCGTAAATACAGGGAGCCTTCCACTTACTGCCATCCCTAGTATAGTAAGAAGTTTTATTGCACAATATTAATATACAATATTCTTTGTGTAAAGTCCCTACATACCTTAAATTAATAGATCCTTTTGACTCCCAAGGCAGACAATATACTGGTAACTTTCCCTTTGATTTGTAAACTATAATTACTATAAAGGTGAAATAGTTTTTTCTCTACTCAACACCACTGTCTCTTCTCAAATGATAAAAGATACTCAATTATATACAAGCAGTGCTGTGTCCTCTGGCACTTAATAATTTGGGCACTGTTTGCCTGCCTCTGACTCCTTAGTCCCTAACTCTAGGAGATTCTGCTAATTTTGGATTGATTCAAAATTTGCAATTTTGTCTCTTGGATACACGCAATTTAATGGAGCCAGGCAGTTTATCCATGCTATAGTCGAGCTTGAAATTAACTTTAACAAAACCTGAAGTCTCAGATATAATGGTGATTTCCCCCACATTATTAATTTAAACATATGGGGTGTGCAAAATTTTAAACATTTTTTTTGCATGGTATTCCACTTTGTATTGCTACTAAAAAAACTGTACGGCCTGTCCTGGGAATCAAATGGCAATCAGTCGACTCCATGTCTGGCTAAGAAGTCTACACTGCAACATTGTTTCCACTCACTGTCTTCCCCCACAATCTTAGCTAGCCCTTTGATTAAATGGCAAATACAAAATAACCCAACCAGAAACTACTGAATCAATGTCGAATAAACTACTTACATTGGCCCAGCTGGTTCATCGTCTACACACAGGTGTTCAGTTTTTAATAATCCATTGAGAGACAGAAGAAGAAGGGAGAAAATTGTGAGACTCTGTATAAGGATTAACAGAACAGTAAACGGCAAGTGGCAAACATGGCTATTCATAGCATTTATTCAAGGCCATTCCATCTGGAGGTGCAAAACACTCATGGAGTTATTATTTCTAGATTCAGGTTTTTAATGGCAGGTATGTTGTTTCAATGGTTTTAGTTAACACTTTGAATGCTTGTCATGAAAAACTGCAACTGTAGCGGACAGATAGGCTGCGATATCATTATACTCATCTTGTCCCCAAGTTCCAGTGGTTCACTCTTAAATAGATGAGAAGACAAACCAACATTTCAGTTGTAAAATCCTGCTGTTTGTTTTCTTGTGGTGAATGCATGTATAGTTTTGGCTCAATCCTGCAATGTAGATGGATGTGTATGTTCTATATGTTTAACCACACATCCTCACTTCCCCAAAGGACACTGTTCTTGCTGTTTTGTAATCTTTAGGAGAGTCTTTAGTCTGGAGAATGAGACTGAGGAAGCCACAATGGTTCAACCTAATGCTGGGTCAGCCAGGCTAGGCTACGCCAGCAACAAAGGTAGGTAGACCAGCGGATGTTCTGTGACAGACCAGGGAAAGCTGAATGGTGCTGACATCCCTCTAGAAAAGACTTCAGATAGAAAAACTGGCTCACTCTTGTGCCCTGGCCAAAACCAGAACCCAAACCCAGATGAGCCATGAGTTATCTTTTTGTTTTCTTTTTAATCGAAAAGCTTACATTATTATCTGAGTTTAGGTGCCTTTTTAAATTGGTATTTTCTGATTCTGATTTGTAAGTTTTTCTTTCCTGTTTCAACTAAGGGCAGCTTGGTCCCCTTTAATCAGGGATGTGTGTGTGTGTGTGTGTGTGTGTGTGTGTGTGTGTGTGTGTGTGTGTGTGTGTGTGTGTGTGTGTGTGTGTGTGTGTGTGTGTGTGTCTGTACACACACACACAGATTTTTTTTTTTAAGGCCCACAAAGGTGGGGGAATCAAGTAAGTGCTCTTAGTTTCTTTTTATTTTACAAACGTCAGGTAGACTAAATGATTCAGAACTGAAGGCTTCTAGAAAAACTCTCAGCAGGATTCCACAAGGGGGCTTGGTGCACATGAAGCAGTTATGGAGATTACAGTCTCAGTGTAGGCATCTGCAGGAGCACACGTCAGGAGTAATGTCTGTCAGAGGGAGACATTGCTCCACCTGTTCCTTTGAGGCAACGGAGAGGCAAAGCCACTGCCAGCACACACAGTGACTGGAGCAAAAAAAGATTTCAAAAGAAAAAAGAAAAACAAAACAAAACAAAACAGAAACAAAACTAACCACAAACTAGTGACTTAGCCAGAACAATAGGCTAGCAACACACCAGTGTCCACAGGATTCTACTACTAACAATAGTACACTATCGAACAGTACAGAGAACAAACTTAAGACTCAGACACCCAAGACATCTGTGTGCTGTGTATACAGTGAAGATATACAAAGACATACCAGGTACTGAGACCCACGAGACCAGCCTAGATCCTCCCTCACCACAACACCTTAACGCTCTCAGCATCCTGGCCAAGCCAGCTCAGCTACATGCTAGGAACTAAGCACTTCTGGGACTTACAGGAAAGGACACAGGAGCAAACTTAGAATATTTTTAGTGCTCTGGCTGTGCACCCAAAACCACAAAATTCTAAAGCAAGATAGCCGATTCAAGAATATCACCAATCTACTCCCAATTTTAAGAGAAAAAAAAGGGGGAGAGGGAATCGTGATAGCCAAGCTAATCTTTTCAAAGCGTGACACTTCAGCACTAACCCAAGCACTTCACACCATGAGCTTTTCTTTCTTCAGTAATGGGGATGTATGTACGCCCTGGTGTCTGACTAATAACGTCACTTTCCAGCCCAACAAGCAGATAACGTGCAAAGGGCTGCATGAGGGGTTTTAGCAACAGTGGCTCTGGTGTAGCTGCCAAGCCTGCAAGTGGGAGCAGTTGCTGTTCACACTTGTGCCTACATCTCACGAGCCCCTTCATCTCTCTCCCCAGATCCACTTCCACATTTATAAAGAACAAAGAAAAGAGCCTCAAGTCTCCCACTTTCCTGGACTGAATCACTATCTACAGCACCACTCTCCTTTACAGGTCAAACAAAAAAACAACTTGACCTCTAACAAGGAAATCAGGAGAGAGGGAAAGAACAGAACTACAGATAAAAGGTAAGAAAATGAAAGTAAATGAGGATTAAACAGCAAACTGAAATCCAAATTAGTTGTGAAAGTGAATGAAGTAAACTTGAAGAAAAGTGTTAACATTATGAACTGTGCATCGTATAGACTGAAGCGGAGATTAAACAAACTCCAAAAGCATGCATATCGCTCACTTACCACCATGTTTTAAGGGTTTGATGCAATTGAGGGGGGAAAAAAAAGAAGTCATAGTAACCGACAAATATCAACATACCCCCAAACCCTCAGGGCAAAAGACAGCCACTTAAACAATGACTGTTCTCTCCAGCTGGGTATTACTCACAGCCACTGACTAGATGAGAGGAAGAGGGCTGGGGGAAGAGTGGAAACAAGATGCTTCTGGAATCCATCTTATGAGTGAAGTTCCTGGTGGACCTGTTGCACACACTGATTCATTCAGCTGAATGTTGTCTTCCCAACCGAATGCACTTAGAGCCCTTATTCCCCTACATCGCCTCAGAATCTGGAAGGGTGCTCTGCAATGCCTAGTAAATAACAGATTACCTGATACAATACCACCTCCAAAAAGATGGCTTTAATGTCAAAGTAAGTTGACTGTCTGGTCAAAGCTCCTTTTTCACTGCCTTCATCTCACTGAGGATGAGGTTTTATGGTTTCTAAACCCACTTAAATTTTGCCTGATCTCAGCAGAGTAGCATTAAACCCAAAAGAGTAACAATTATTTTCTCCAGTCTATTGTATTTTCTTCATAAGGTAGCTTGTTACTGACCCAGATGACCCCTGGTTAAGAGACAACACGTGTGTTTGCATATCATTTTTAAAAGTCACATTCCTTTTCCAACATTCCTGGCCTCTTGTAAAGCTTCATATGCTACCAATGTTTTGACCATTTAACTGATTTTGGAACGTTAGACTAGCTCTTAATTCTAAAGTGTTAAAGAGTTTGGATACATCACAGACACTAAAAATGGTTCCCACAAAACCTCAAGTAACTTTTATACCAACAACTTAAAGGAAGAGTGCCTATACTTGCTTATAAAATTATCTCCCTAACGTGATAATGGAAAACTCTTTTTGATGCCACCACTTCTCTTAAATCAGCTCCTACTATTTTCATTCAAGGTCAGTAAAATGTGCAGCAGAACTGAAGGCCCCAGCAACTAAGCAGGTTCACTCCCGATCTCACCAGGGTATTGGGAAAAGACTTAAAAGCACACTAATCACTCTCTGGGTTCAGTCAGCAGGGAACCAACACACAAGGTGAGCTCCAAACGTATGTCCAGCTGTAAGGTGGATGGAAAGCTAGCGGGATGCTAGTTGTATCTAGTCTTTTTTTTTTTTTTAACATCTTTATTTGAGTGTAACTGTTTTACAATAGTGTGTTAGTTTCTCCTTTACAACAAAGTGAATCAGTTATACATATACATATGTTCCCATATCTCTTCCCTCTTGCGTCACTCTCCCTCCCACCCTCCCTATCCCACCCCTCTAGGTGGTCACAAAGCACAGAGGTGAACTCCCTGTGCTATGCGGCAGCTTCCCACTAGCTATCTAATTTACATTTGGTAGTGTGTATATGTCCCTGCCACTCTCTCATATCGTCACAGCTTACCCTTCCCCCTCCCCATATCCTCAAGTCCATGCTCTAGTAGGTCTGTCTTTTATTCCCGTCCTACCACTAATCTCTTCATGACATTTTTTTTCTTAGATTCCATATATGTTAGCATACGGTATTTGTTTTTCTCCTTCTGACTTACTTCACTCTGTATGACAGACTCCAGGTCTATCCACCTCATTACAAATAACTCAGTTTCAATTCTTTTTATGGCTGAGTAATATTCCATTGTATATATGTGCCACATCTTCTTTATCCATTCATCTGTTGATGGACACTTAGGTTGCTTCCATGTCCTGGCTATCATAAATAGAGCTGCAATAAACATTTTGGTACATGACTCTTTTTGAATTATGGTTTTCTCAGGGTATATGCCCAGTAGTGGGATTGTGGAGTGGTATGGTAGTTCTATTTGTAGTTTTTTAAGGAACCTCCATACTGTTCTCCATAGTGGCTGTATCAATTTACATTCCCACCAGCAGTGCAAGAGTGTTCCCTTTTCTCCACACCCTCTCCAGCATTTATTGTTTCTAGAGTTTTTGATGATGGCCATTCTGACCGGTGTGAGATGATATCTCATTGTAGTTTTGATTTGCATTTCTCTAATGATTAATGATGTTGAGCATTCTTTCATGTGTTTGTTGGCAATCTGTATATCTTCTTTTGTATCTAGTCTTTTTAGAGAATTATCATTTAACATTTTCAGAGAATGTAGTCAGGAGGTGAGTAAACTGAAAAAACAAAGCCCTTACTTGGCTCCACAATTCACCTGTTACTAAAAACATTGAAGGTTAAAGGTGATATGCAGATAATCTACCTACAAGACAACCCACTGGGGCACTGATCCTCAAAGACATGGTAACAGTGACCGAAAGGGATTTAGATGTAAGTTTCATTTACAAAATGTCCTGAGTATATACTCCAGTAGACAAAAAGTCATGTGCCTTTTTTTTTCCCCCTGGAAGCAGCTAAA
Organism: Kogia breviceps; assembly: GCF_026419965.1. Lineage (NCBI taxonomy): Eukaryota > Metazoa > Chordata > Mammalia > Artiodactyla > Physeteridae > Kogia > Kogia breviceps. The sequence continues at coordinate 101,055,021 of NC_081312.1, forward strand.
CCTTAACCCTAAGTATTTTCTATGTGAGAAATCTAAAGCAATATTTGCTCTTCTACTGAAACATACTCAGGCTAAACTATATGTTTAAATTTATGTGTTTTTATACTTTTGTATTGTTCCCTTAGTGCTTTTCTAGTACAGCGCCGAGTTACCAAAAACTCACAGACTGCCCAAATATGAATACTCTGAGTTTTATATGAACTTTTTTCATATAAAAAAGGTCCAGTGAGTCAGAAATAAATCACTGCTATATCTTGATAATAGTGTATTCATTTGGCAGAGAAAAAGCATGTCAGGCTTATTTTTTTAAAAATCAATTTTCACAATGGTATAAATAAGTCAACACAGAATTACAAACGGCTGTCTGACAAGTAAAAATTCATCATCTCTAAAACTCCAAATCTGTATCAGGTATAAGGTACCGCCTCATTCATTCCAAAAAGGAGTGTATGCATATATCTATATGTAAATTGAAAGAAGGGCATATGGGAGGAAAGTATATGAAGTGAGTTTGCTCTTGTGAATTGCATAGGAGTTGAGGGGAAACTGGCTAAAGAAGAAAAAGACACAGAATAAGGAAAACTCATGGAGGAACAATTAAATTTTCAAAACAATTACTTCCAGGAGAGAAGAAAAAAGGGGAGGGCAGGACTAGGGAGGAGTCTGAGAAAAAAAGGCAGAAAGACAAAGAAGAAAACTATGGGATGGAAATGCTCCAGCAAGGGCATGTGATACAGAATGGAGCCTGGACCGTGCTGGCTGTCAGGATGGGAAAGGAGAGAAGGCAAACATTGCAATAATTCCAGCATCCCAGATTTTTCGCCCCAATTCAATAATAACAACAAAGTAAAAGCTGCTTGCATTACAGTATTCTTCTAAGACACTAAAACAAGAAGGTTTTACTATGCACTTACCCTGCAGTCATCTCTTTTACATAGGACTCATTCACTGCCTATAATAATTTATCTTAAAAGAGGTATTTTCCCTCCAGGAAGCTGTTCAGATTTGCTGGCCACAGGTGTCTTATATAACAAACTCCTCCCCATTTGTGTTCAACAGCCATGGAGCTCTTAAATAAAAAAGATAGCTGCTTTCCCTGGGCAGGTGCCTGCACTTGTCAGATAGAACCAATACTAACCATTCCTCAAATCTAACCTGATGGTCTCTTGCACATATGCTGGGATAGCAACCTGGTAAGTGAAAACGGCTTCCTGCAAAGACAACAGGAACCTCTGACAGCGACAGGCTAAGCCAATGTGTCACTCTGCCAAGAGAGGGGCAGCCAGCCTTGTCTTAAAGTAAAAAGTCAGGTTTTGAAGCCCATTTTTACCTTTTCCTACTGACATTCTGCATCTCAATCTTTCCAAAGGGAAAGCTGAGAAAGGCGATATTTAGCAAAGCAAAAGCATTCAGCCCTTTTCAGGAGTGAGGCATAAGGGCTCCTAATAAGCCAATGCTGAAAACACACTGACAGGCAACTCTCCCCCTTTACTCTCAGATTTAGACATAAGTACTCTGCCTTGGAAGTCCTAACTTGCAACAAGAAAGAGAAATTTAGAGAAAAAGCACTATGCATATATGAAAATCCTAAGAAAGCACTTTTGCTTCATAGAATAGCAGTTCTGTGGACCCAGGAGAAAGAAAGTAAAAATCCCTGGACAGGGCTTCCCTGGTGGTGCAGTGTGGTTTAGAGTCTGCCGATGCAGGGGACACGGGTTCGTGCCCCGGTCCGGGAAGATCCCACATGCAGCGGAGCGGCTGGGACCGTGAGCCATGGCCGCTGAGCCTGCGCATTTGGAGCCTGTGCTCCGCAACAGGAGAGGCCACAACAGTGAGAGGCCCGTGTACCGCCCCCCCCACCCCCCCAAAATCCCAGGACAGTCTTATGTTGCAGGGCACAAGCCCACGTATTTACAAAGGCCCATCTGCTTCCAGATGACGTCCATCCCATTCCTCCATCTAGTTCACTGGTGAATGCACATTTGGATGGAAGTCCACCAGGTCTCCCCAAATACATCGTTAGTGTCACCAAATAACCTTTTCACCAGCCTCACTACAATACTCACTCTACCTAGTGCAGGCAGAGAGATTTAGGAACTGCTGAAAAGAAAGGAAAAGAAGGGGAGGTGGGTGCTGCTCTCAAACACGTCCTTCCAGAGACTCTGGAGCCACTGGCATGCCTTCAGGGCTGCGCTCTTCCTGAGGGAGCACCAGACCTCCCTTAGCATTCTCCGCTGACAACACATGGCTGGCACTGGGTCCTGGCCAGCCACAGGGACACAGACAGCTCTCTGGGGCAGGGTACAGCACCACAGTGCACAAGCACAGGCCCAGAACAGTCAGACTGGAGTTGGCATCCTCCCCATCACCCAAGGCACTGAGTTTAGGTGCACACCCTTCCAGTCCAATCAGTGACAGGCAAGTGGTGGTAATGGTTGGCTGGCCAATTAATTTGTTTTCGCTGATGCTGTTATAGAGCAAGAGGATGGGGCTGGGGAGCTAGTGAGGAATATGAAGTACTACTGGTGCAAGTCTCCATCAGTAGTCCCCCCCATTATAATCACAGAGTTAGAAATGGAACATCCATAACAAAAAAAACATAACTTCCAGGACCTGTTCTGACTCTAAGCATGTCTAACCATCTAAGATTCTTATTCTTTCCAATGCCTAACAATTGGCTGTTGTTCTGCTGCTATTATCCACTCCCTTCTCAGACCCTGGGCCAGCTTGAGGGTGCCACCTCAGGCAGGGACTCCAGATGTTACTGCTTAGCTATCTGTCTTAAACTGGGGGTGGTAATGCATCAGATGCTCTCCACCATTCCTGTCTGTGAGACAGACAAAAAAGCCAAATGGCAGGGGCCTGGCTTCACCACAAACCTTGAAAACCTTCTGAAGGGACCAACCAAGGGAACCAAAAAGTGGCTTGTTCCAATGGCTTTTCCCAATAACAGTCTGACTGGACTGGGGCAGTTACCTACAGAGGCTATACCAGGCAACCATGTGACAACCAATTAGATACCTTAAATCTGCCTGAAAGGCCAGATGGCCTGCGATCTTGGGGTGGCTTCTAGGCTTGACTTGGATTCTCCTCAAGCTCAATCTGCCTGATGATCTGTATTGAAGGAGGACAGAGCTGAACAAAGAGACTGACAACTGCCCATTCCCCACAAGGGGCCTGAAGGGCAGATGGGACTGGGTTGGAGAACACCCACATGGAGGAACAGAGCTAATAATTATAGCTCAAGGTGGCTAATCTTAGGGGTAGGGGGTGAGGAACCAGTATAAGAATTTTTCCTTCTCTCCTTTTGGGACTGAATCCCAACATTCTTATAGTCCTCTTTGGGTGCTTGGAAACCACCCCAAGGCTTGGAAACCAGCCCCAACATTACAGCTATTTTGTAGGGATGTTCTTACCGTCAGGAACTTCATCTGGCCTCTTCCTCTTTTCATACACAACAATGATCACCACAAGGATGATGATTTCCGCCAGAATTCCCAGGAAGGGCCAGAGTGGGGCCAGGTGGCTCCGTACCCTGAGGATAGTGACAGCGGAGGCAGAGCCAATGGAGTTGGTAGCATTACATTCATACTCGCCAGGATCTTCTATGATCTGCAGGTTTGTGATGCTCAGCTCAGTGTAATTTTCCCTGTTGATGATGATGAAGCGGCCAGAGGTATTGAAAATCTCCTGCTCAGGAGCAGATAAAGAGATAACACACAAAGATTAGAGTAGGTGAATTAGTGCCCAATACAGGGCAACACTAACATCCTTAGCAAGACACTGGACGGGATCAGGGAGCAGTGAGTGTCTAGTACCATCTTTGTCCAAGGGACTTTGAGTACTTGATCACTGACTGCCCTTCAATATCAACAACAACCAGTCAACAATCTTCTAGCAGAGTCAGGGTAAAAGTCTCCCCTGCTATTGGTCCTCTGGACTTCTCCAACTTGTATGAAGTGAAGGGAGGTCCTACCCTGCAGACCCAGAAAAGACCAACTCAGTTTAGAAGATGCTGCTCCAAACACCAGGTAAGAAACTGTAACCAGGCAGAGGATGGAGAAGGGGTGTGAGCTCTGTGGTCAGGCATGTATCTGGTAACATCAGGCCTATCTGATGCCTTCAGAGTCAGCATATCAACTTCACACTTGGTGAATTCTGCAAAGTCTCCCTAAACTTCCTCTAGAAACAATGCTAAGAACTTGCTCCTAGTCGGAGTAGGGGAAATTCATAACTTCCACTTCCTTTCAGAATTACAGGGTTAAAGGAAAGTTTATTCAATCAATCAACAGATATTTACATTAGCATGTTACATGTTTTATATCCTACCTAAGGGGAAGGTGAGATAGAAATGGAAAAGCATGACACAAAAATGAACATGGAGATTGGCCTCAAGACGGAACCAGACCTCCAAAGGGATGGTTAAAGGAACGTGTAAGAAGCCCCAACAGAGGATATGTATAGAGCCACACTGCACTGAGGGAGTGGACACTGCTGGAAAGAGGGAAAGTTGGAGAAAAAGCTAACATGTGAACTAGGGCTGTGGGGAAGGAGAGCTGATCAAGCAAGACAGGAGTGCTCCAGGCACGTGTGGGAAGGCAGAGGTGAGAGTATGACCAGGGGCTTGGGTGGAGCTGGGACAGGTTTGCAGCACTGATCTCATGGGATACTAGCAGGGGAAAAATCTGACTCATGTGTCAGTTCATATGCAGCAACTAAAGGATAATCAGAAATAGTAGAGAGGAAAGGCAAAGATAATCCCCAGAATGATGTCTAGCTATAGCATAAATCATGTCTACATTTGAGTGTGGGTATGGCTGGAATGGGAAACTCACAGCCTTCAAAATTAGTTATTCTGTGAAGCTTCAACCCTAGGACTTGAAAAGGTGCCACCTTCTCTACTCACTCACTAATTCCATGTTTTTCACTTATGACCTGAGGTGATTAGTGAGTGTGACCTTTGGTCCACAAGCCTTCAAAAAGTATTTTAAAAATACCGTCATATGCAAGAAACTTCAGTGGTTTTGCCACTAATTTACCTTGGTTAATATGTATAACCTTCCCAAAGAAGCTGGATTACATGATCTCTAGGGTGCCTTCTGATTCTGAAGACTGGCAGTCAAAGAGGATGCCTGAAAAGTAGAGTGCTAGGCATACAAAGCCTGGGGAGGAACCCCCTCTGACAGAATAGGAGACTGATCAAGCATTTATCAGAGAGAAAGTGAGAGTCTAAAGTTTTGACTCTCCCACACCATCAAGAAATCATCCCACAGATTGGAAAAGATGTTTTCTTTGACCTTTTCTGGAGCAGATACTGTCAGATTTCCAATGTCTAAGGCTGCCCATGGGCCTCCTTAGATTGTCTCAATTCCTAATCAGTATTTCATGTGTTCCAGGAATATACTATTAATTGCTCTCACTGCCTTGCCTTCCCCAAAAAACAAGAAAAGTACGTTAAGACCACTTTATGAGCAATGTTTTCTTTAGGATAAATGTAGTAGAATAATAGTGAAATTTTAAGATTGGGGTTAGCTCATCTTGGTTTCTTATCTTGAAGGTAAACAGCCAAATCCTTTACCAGACAGACAGCTTAACAAATCATATATAGGGGTTCCATGCTGGTCAGAAACTGCCAATGACCTCCAGATTCATGATGTAACCACCAAGACTCTAGAAAGGGTGATCCAAGCCACAGCAGCCAGTATGGCAGGTTGGAGAAACCAGTCCATATGTCTAGAACTCCCCAGGAGAACCAGCAACCACAGAGACCCACGTATAGAGAAGCAGGGCTGCCTCCTACTCACCATGGGCATACCATTCTCCTTCTTGCGCCAGATCCACTCTGGGTGGGGGTAGCCAACTGACTTGCAGTACATCATGGCATCCTGCCCTTCATTCTTGTTCTCACTCCGTTTATGGCCAGTGATGTCAGGAGCAGCTGTGAGAAAGAGTGTTGAATACAGTTACCATGGGAGCCTATGCTGAACAGGATACAAAGGCCCCAACTATTGGCTCAGAGCCCTGCTTCTCCTTAGACCCACCCTCATATTCAGCTTTGATAACATGCATTTCAGGTCAGAACAGAGCAATGGAAACAATCCCTTGCCCTAACCTCCCACCCACCAAAGCAGACACCAGGATTACTGTATGTGAAGTTCTACTAATAATACAGGTGGTTCTCCAACCTACTGGAAGAGAGCAGAGGTGCAACTGCATAAATTAAGCCATCCTTTAAAGAAAATGCAAACAGAGCTATTACCTTCTCTGCCAGTCATGGTTTTTTCTTAATACACCTGTGTTAGCAATAATTATGTATTATATCAAATGCCATATATTCCCTTAAGGAAATGAGAGAGCCCTGACATCAAACACCTAAAATCATGTCCTACTGCAAGGTATATAAAAACAATGAATGCTTGGAGAAGCTACATGATGAATATCATGGCCAAGGCTCTCCCAGAAAAGAGGGAATGCAGCAAACTGGTCTTCACAAGGGAAGAAAGAAATGGACAGGTAATTCAACCAGTGTCCCAAGAGATTTTATTAACAGCTTAAGAATCTGATTTATACAGCTGATTTGCCATTATCTCAATGAACCCAATCTTACAGGAATTTCTAGACATGCTAGAAGCTGTTGATTTTCTCTGCTTTTAGGGATAACTTAGAAAGAAATAAACAGCACCTGTGGTTTAAATATTAGATAAGTTTCAAGGATCCAATAAGCCTGAGATAGGGGCTAATTCTTCGAATTTGGCCTTCTTTGATCTTAACTGTATTTTCCACCTTACCGCACCAGTTATACTAATCCAAAAGCAATAAAACTCTAAGTAGGCCAGACGTCACTTTGCTGGTTAAGATGGGAAAGAGAATCAATAGGCCTGGTCCAAATTCCAGTTTTGCTGGTTATTTAATTACTCTGTGCTTGAACTCTATACCCCATTATCAAATGGAGTTATTTCTAGACACTGCCTATATCCAGTGTCTTGCATAGATAGATGTCAAAATATTCATTTTGAGACTGTAAAAGCCTGTACAATTGTATTATATCATGGGCTGACCCCATGTTTCCCTTCTGACTGGCTTGGCTTTTCTTGGCTTAAAAATAATCCAACATTCTGCTACTCCCAGACTGTGCTTCCCAGACCACCTCCTGAGGCACCTGGATAGGAAAAGAATGAGCAAGGCCCCAAGCCATCTCCACAACCTGCCAAACTAAGGCCTGCAGTACTTCTCAGGGTGAGGTGTTTTCTAGATAGGACATTATAAAGAAAATATCTGTTTTTCCAGGCACAGTTCCTCACTACAGAGGGAATAAGTCAGGCTGGCTCAAATTCCCATCACACTAAATTTCTCCCACAGCCAATCACTGTTCAACCTGGTCACCTTCCTCAGAGCTTCCTTCAGTCAATAAATATTAAGGACCATCTTAAGCACTCCAAGGAAGGAACACACTCCAGAGCCATACTTAAACACCATCATGGGGGAGTAGGGAGACCCAACAAGCAGAAGAGCTACCACATTTTGCCTCTAGTTGTGTTTCATTCAATCGACAAACATCTGCTGAGCACTCATTACATGCCAAATATGTCAGAGTGGTAGGGGAAGGCCATTCTGACAAGTTGAATTTTAGCACAGTCATGAAGAAAGTAAGGGCGTAGGAATACATATATATATCTGCGGGAAGAACACTCCAGGTAGAGGGAAAGGCAAAAGCTCTGAGGCAGAAGTGTGCTTGTTATGTACAAGGACAGCATGGAGGAATTTGGCTGAAACACAGGGGGACGATGGTAGGAGACCAAATCAGCGAATGGAGCCCAGATTGGATAGGACTTTGTAGGACAATGAAATTACTTTGGCATTTACTCTAAGTCAGCTGGGAAGCCACTGGTGAATACTAAGTGCAGGTATGAAATTATCTGTATGCTTTAACAGGCTCCCTCTGGCTACTACGTGGACAAAAATTGTAGACACGATAGTGGAAGCAATCCAGGCAAGGGGGAGAGGGTGGTATGGATGAAGGCAGTAGCAGTAGAAGTGAGGAGATTCTGGATATATTTTACAGGTTAAGTTAATGTATTTGTTAATGGACTGAATGTGGAAAGTGAGAGAAAAAGACGACAAAGATGATCCCAAGGTTTCTGGCCTGAGTAACTGCAAGAATGGAGTTGACAGTTACTGAGATGAGGAAGACTGCGAAGAATTAGCATTTTTTTTTGGTTTGCTTGTTTTTACTTTGTTTTGTTTAGGGATGGAGCAATGATGGTAGTAAAAAACCAGGTGTTCAAAGTTTAGGACATGTTAAGACTTATTTAACATCCAAGTGAAGTTGTCAAGTAGGCAGCTGAATATCAAGTCTGGAGCTCAGGGAAATGGTAGAGACGTAACTTTCAGAAATCAGCTTACATGTGATGTATTTTCCCACTTTCATTCTCCTTTGCCCCACAGAGAATACTCACTCTATTTACTCTGGCCCAGTTATTTGACTAATTCCAATGTATTGTGAATTCACTAACATCAGCTTTTGCCTTGGAGACTCATTCCTAAGATTACACATAAGAACCACCTAGAAGGCTAAAAGCTGAGTTGGTTTATGGCTCCAGTCTCTAAAAAGCTACTATGCTTGAAGGCCAAGACCTGGGGAGACAGGTGGGGATGGCCTTCACTCCTGCCTTGGTGCTCAGGAGAACACCAAGTCCTCCTTTCATTCATCTACTTCCAGATTCTATAGAGGCTTCTATTTACAGATGGGAAGGCACCTTAAAGGCTACTGTGTGCAGAGACTATACAGGAACTTAGTGTGCATCCCCACTCCCCAATTTATTTGCCATGTTTACATAGTGAAGCCTGTTAAGAGTTTTCAATGTTTATTAGATCTACTGCTGCTTTCTCCTCAACTCAACAAATACTGAGTGAAGCTTGGGAATAATGTCCTCAAAAGAATAATGCCCTGATTATTCACCCTTGAACTGGTGGAAGTATCACTAGTGTACCAGGAAGACAGAAGATTAACCCAAGTCACATCACTCTAACCTTATAAGGAATGATTATAACAACTATCACTTTAGCCTCTGGGTCAATGAAGTTTTTTCGCTTCTCTCTGTCCTTTATGGTTGCTGCTCAATCAGAAAGCCTCTGACTGCCCCACCAGCTGAGCAAGACAGCAGACCCACAGCAAGAAAGGTAACTAGGCTCTCAGAGCACATGTCAGCAGTGGTCAGAGAGGGGGCCCCTTAGGGCTCAGAGTCCACCTCTTAAATAGTCCACAAATTCTTTGATATTCTTCCCTTTAAGAGGTAGAGCCGAATTTCCCTCCTCTTGAGTGTGGGCTGTACTTAGTGACTTGATTCTAAAGAATAAAATAAAGCATACGTTTTATATATTTATAAAATATCAGTTTTATATATTTTTTCCTATATAGAACACAAATCAATATATAGAAAAATATATCTATATGTAAAAATAAAGGTGTGCAACTAGTTCACAAAATACAGAGTGGCTTCCCTTGCCCTCCTTCCCTCTCGCTCTCTCTCTCACTCTCTCTCTTGGAACACACGCTCTGGGACAGGGGTAGCTGCCATGCTAGGAAGACACTCAAACAGCCTATGAAGAGGCCCACGTAGTGAGGAGGCCTTCCGCCACAGCCCGAGGCAGCCATCTAAGAAACAAACCCTCCAGCCCCAGCCAACAACTGGAGAGACCCTGAGCCAGAACCACCCCAATGATCTGCTCCCAAATTCCTGACCCACTGGTCCAGGGGAACTTATTACCTCATAATACTTATTATGAGGTAGTAAGTATTTGCTGTTTTAAGGCAATTTATTGTGCAGCAACAGATAACAAATATAACCACCCAATGAGGCAGACATTACCCCATTTTTATAGATTAGAAAACTCAAGTTTGGTAAAGTTATTTAACATCTAAAATTATACCGCTAGTAAATTCTGGTATAGCCAGAATCCAAATTCAGGGCTATCTGACTTCAGAGGCCATGTTTCTTGTACTTTACCATATAGAATGTGAAATAACCAAACTAGAACAGAGTCCATAAACAATAAAAATATACAACATGCATTACTGGTAACTGCACAGCAAACTGCCCAAATGTTATCTTTGCTTGTAGATGTACTAGAACGCTCTAGACCTAAGGTGGGACTGATTTATCTGTCAGAGTTTAGCTGCTTCATATACTATAATGTAAAGAGTTTTAGACTTAAGTCAGAGAAATTTGGCTCTACTGAGACTCTATTACTCACTGGGTAACCTAAGGTGGGTCATTTAAAATCCTTTGGGTTTCAATATTTACTTTTGTAAAATGGGAATAAAACACCCACACTTCATAGAAGTCTTATGAGGACTAATTTACATCTCTGTATCAATCTAGCACAAGATTGGAACCCAGGGTCAAAAATAAACATTTAAATTGTATTATTAGTTAGGGAAAGGAAAGGTTAGGGTAAGACAGGCATTATGAGTTCTAAGAAATCAAAAGAGATGCTGATTATTATGTGTTTTCTCCCTATTTGCTAATATAAACAGGACTTTTGTTTCTGGCTCTAACAAGGTTTACTCAGGTCAGATACTGACAAATTATAGTGATTAATGGCCTGTTTATATTGATTATGGTGCCTCGCCTTATATGGGCTTGCCACTTAATAAGGACCTACTTAACTAGGTCCTATTGGTCTGCAGGTAGGTCTGAGGAGTCAGACAGAGCAAATACTGCTCAATTCCCTTTACCTTCTCAGGGAGGCACAGACTGGGTAGCAAAGAAGTAACAAAGAGATCCTTAGAAGTGATAACACACCCACTTGGGAATTAACTCATGATCTGGCCTTGTTAGCTACATACTCTAATCCCATGAGTTAATGGATGGACCCTTCCAGTATCCTAATAAATGGCAACACCAGGGTTCGAAAAGAGTCTAAGTTACCCACCAACACCTGACTCAATGTCACTATCTAGGCCTTTGGCTGAGGAAAAAGGCATGTATGTTCCTCAGTACCCTCTGCTGCCTAACCTGCAGGCATTTAGAGAGAAGCATCCAGGTTCTCTGCCAGGCTGGTGGCTGTAGAAAGTGCCAGCTTAGGCAACTGAGGCATGTTCAGCTGAAGATGATGTTAAAGTTAACACAACAGAGCTGAGACAGGATCAAGGTATGGGGCCTCTTACCTGGACTGCTTATTTAGTGTTCACTTTTCAAAGCAAATTCATAATCTTGCAACTCATTTTCAAAGAAACTCCATCCTTAAAGATATTGCACGAAGTCTCATCAGACAACACACTGATAATGTAGAGATGGTCTCTTTGCTTCCTTCATGTAACCTATCAAATCCCAGAGACACCTCATATTTTCTACAGGCAAAAACAGAGGCTTGGCTGAAGGCAGAGAGAGAGTTAAGGTTTACTGCTAGCCAAGGGCCAAGCCCAAGAAACAATATGAGACTGGCTAAGATGGAAGCAAGAAAGATGTTGGGGGACTTCCCTGGTGGTGCAGTAGTTAAGACTCTGTGCTCCCAACGCAGGGGGCCTGGGTTCCATCCCTGGTCGGGGAACTAGATTCCACATGCATGCCGTAACAAAGAGTTCTCTTGCCACAACTAAGGAGCCCGTGTGCCACAACCAAATAAATAAATATTTTTTAAAAAAAGAAAGATGGGGCTTCCCTGGTGGTGCAGTGGTTGAGAATCCGCCTGCCAATGCAGGGGACGCGGGTTCATGCCCTGGTCTGGGAAGATCCCACGTGCCGCGGAGCGGCTGGGCCCGTGAGCCATGTGCTCCACAACAGTGAGAGGCCCGCGTACTGCAAAAAAAAAAAAAAAAAAAAAAAAAAAAAAAGAAAGATGTTGGCTTTTTGGCTCAATAATTATACAGAATAGATTCATCAGTGGTTGTAAAGACTAGAGCAGTCTGGGACTTGTGCTGCCTTCTGCAGACGAGGCTTTTCCCTTTCCTGCAGCTGAAACTACTGAGTAGGAGGCACTGAAGTCTCCACTAAGAATGATTCTAACCTTGGCTGTACACTTAATCATCTGGAGTGCTTTTAATAAGCCTGATGCCTAGGCCACATTTCATATACCTTAAATCAAGTTTGAGAACCACTGCTCTAACACTTTTCCTAGCATCAGTGTTTGAGATCAGGGGACTACACGGGAGTGTCTCATAAGACAGGGAGATGAATACATGGAGGTGTGGGGGGCATTGAGGTGACAGTCTCAAAGTTAAGAACCTGACAGTCACTACTACTAGGAAAAGAAGCTTAGAAGTCGTTTCCTTCACTAACCCAACCTCTCATCTGTGTCCATATAAGTGAACCACAGACCTTTAGAGCCTTACAAAACCTTCAAGATCATCTATCTCATCTTACTTCATCATACACTTAGGGAATCTGAGGCCCAACGAAGGAAAGTGACTAGTCAGGGCCAGGATTAGAACCCATTTCTTCTGTCAGTCCAAGACCTTTACATTGTTATATGCTGAACACAGCGGTGTGGCTTAGTGCTTAGGAACATGGGCTCTGGTACTAGGGTGCTTGGGTGAGAACTCTGGCCTCACTGGTTGACTATGTCACACTGAGCAAATCATTCAATTCCCTTGGAGCCTCAATTTTCTCACCTGGAAAGTGGAGATAATAATGGCATTTACCTCAGAGTTGTGAAGACTACAGGAGAGGAAAGGGACAAGTAATGTGCCTGGCACATAGTAAGCACACAGTAACGTTAGCTGTTCTTATTCTTATTAAGGTAGGTCAGGGTAGCACCCTGAAGAGAGGAAAAGAAGGAACAGGTATGGTTATTTGGGCTATGGTTCACGTTCAAAATGTTCAAACAGCTTCAAGATATTATTGTTATGCTTTCAGAGACTTTTCAAGTCAGGGCAATTTTGAGACAGAACCAGCTTTGACATCAGCTCGAACTTAAACTATGTCACAACCTCTAAGCATCTTCACCTGTCAAACTAGCTGCCCGTCAAACGAATAAATGAGCACAAAAACACTCTGCATGCTGAAAGTGCTGTACAAACGTGAGAGGTGTATTATTACTCCTAATAATGATATCTGTCACCATCACCATACAGTCCGCCTCGGCCAGTTTGAACTTTGATATATCAGTTGTAAGGCCATGCAACAGAGTAGGAAACAGGGATGCAGGGCAAGGTCACTTCTAGAAATCCTAACATTTAGTCATAATATTCAAATAGCAAGAAAGCTAATAAGTAGGGAGAAGAAAAACAAGATCAATCTTGGCTCTCATAGCCACCAAAAGACTGAAATTCATTTGAAATGCCCAATGAGCAGGGAGACATAATGATGGCCCTAATAAAACACCAGACCCAAACCTTCCTGGGGTTGGGATGTACCTTTCACAAGCAGCAATGGCATATCTGTCGCAGAGGACTTGTTGACCACCAAAATCCTTTTCTAAAAACAGCAATAAAACTCAAACTCCTTGTTTACTGGATTAATCAAAATGGTTGAAGGGTGAGGATAGGGTTTGGGAGTCATGAGAGGTATTTTCTCTTTCCAACTTTGTCAATTACATAGAAAACTTTAACTTATTTTTGTGAGCACATTTTTAAATTTTAGAAAAGGAAGAGGAAGAGGGAGGGACTAAGGGCTAGAAAAGTTGAATAATTACAGGGACAGAAAATTCAACACCTATTCTTTCACAAATGCTGTATGGTAAGGTGTGGAGTCTCCAGAAGACACAACCGCTGAGGTGACTCAAAAAGCTCAAAAAGGAAAGAGAAGCCTCCCCAGAGTTATCTAAGCAGATCCTTGGAGAGGCTGGTTATAGGACCGAGGTCCCACAAGGTCTGGTCATTGTTGTTTCCTCTCCCCCTGGCCAGCCCTGCTCCATCTTCCTCCCCCAGCATCTGCTCAAGTCACCTGCCAAATACCTAAGAAACATAATCCTCAACAGTAATAGTATCTTCCTGTTTATACTGTGCCTCATTCTTGTCCTTTAAAAAGAGAAAGAAAACCAACCTTACTTCAGGTGCAAGGCCTTCCCTACTGCATGTATATACGACCATCCTCAAAATTCCTTTCTTTTTCTGGGGCTTCCCTGGTGGCACAGTGGTTGAGCATCTGCCTGCCTATGCAGGGGACACGGGTTCGAGCCCTGGTCTGGGAAGATCCCATATGCCACGGAGCAACTGGGCCCATGAGCCACAGCTACTGAGCGTGCATGTCTGGAGCCTGTGCTCCGCAACAAGAGAGGCCACGACAGTGAGAGGCCCGCGCACCGCAATGAAGTATGGCCCCCGCTCACCACATAGAGAAGGCCCTCGCACAGAAATGAAGACCAACACAGCCAAAAATATAAATAAATTTTTAAAAAATTTTTTAAAAAATTCCTTTCTTGACAGGGATCCACAGGCTAAGGTGGAAAAGCACTGCCACCTCAGGTCTGTTCCCAGATATGTGTCCCTCCCTCTGATTCCTTCAGCCTTCTTTTCTTTTGTACATAACAAGTAACTCAAGATTTAGTCATTTGACATATAATGCCCAGTCTCTGGCTAGTCTAAGTCCTTCACTCCCCACAGTGCTGAGCCCAAACAACACCCCAGGGAAGTTTTCAACTGCAGGGAAAGCCAGATGGGGAAGAAAAGGGCTGAGTGTAGAATAAGTGCTAAAGAAATATGTATGTATGGTCTGAATTATATTGCCCTGAAATGTCGATTTAGTTAAAACCACAAATGAAGATTCTCAGAGACTCCTTTTGGCAGAGGTCACTTATGTTCCCTTAACCCCCTGACTTTCTCTGTTCTTGAGTACAACTACCTCTTGCCTCTCTATTACTCAGCAGAGTTTTTAAATCATTATAGCTATAAAAAGATAACTGTCTCTTACCCCACCCTAGAGGAACTGAGGAAACAAGAGTTTATATGAAAATTCTGTGGGAACAACACATATACCGCTATAAATTCAAGGCAGTTTTCTACCCCAACCATAATCAGGAGCTAGCTTAGAATGTGATCCTGGGCCTATGGCAAACTCTCCTAAACTTACACAAGAAAAGCCAAGTGTTCAGTCTTTACCAGACCAAACTATCTCTAACCTAAAAGACGTTAAGTTTTCAGCTGTTCTCTATCCAGGTGTCGGGAAAGAAGGAAGAAAGACTAGAATTCCATATGAATTTTCTCAGCAGACTAACATATCTGCCCAAGCTAGTCACAGAATATGTTTTAGGATTATATAAAACAGAATTCTTTTAAGGCCTACTGCTTTAAAATAAGGATATTAATACCACCTGCCCAATCCACCTCACAGGGTTACTGTACAGTACAAATGCAACAGAGCACAGTACGTGCCTTCACTATGGTGAGATACTGTGCATGTTGTAACTTCCTTGGAAGACAGTCCTGACTGCAGCCTCCAGACCACTTCTTATCTGCTAAAGAGAATGTGAGGAAAGATACCTTTGGGGCCATTGGAACCTCACCTCCTTGAGCAGACAAACCAATGGAAAAATAACTCTCTTTCTATTCCTGAAAGTGCTGCTTAGAAATCATTAACGCTTGATCAATATGATTAGAGTTAGTCAAGACTTGGAATTATATGTAATTATCCTTTAGGCTTGGAGACCTCGATTAACTAGATACTAGACACTCTCCCTCCCTCACCCATCCCATTCCCTCTGCACTTCAACTTTGTGCCAAAAGCTTAGCCTGGAATGTTGCAGGGCCTCAGATCTCATATGAAGGAGTGAAACGTCTCCCCACATAGCTCAGCTCATCCATGTGGGGAAGGGCCCTTGGCTGGCTTAGAGAAAACGCTTTATCACACCTTTATCCTCATGTTGAATAAATATGGCACTCTTCAAAAACAGAGATAAACCCAGATCTCTACAAGAAAAGCCACAGAGTTAATCAAATCCTAGGTTCTCTGGCCTGTGTGGACTGTAACCATGCCACTATGACTCCACCCCTTCAGGCATTTAGAATCGAATCTGGCCACTAGAGGAGGCACTGGCCGTCCTTACATCAACAAGGACACGAATTAGGGCAAGTGTCACCAAGACACTACTTTCCTTTAGTAACATATAATATAAACTTTGACAGTGTCTAAGATTTTCTTGAGTCTGAATTTTTAGTCTTCCAAATATTTTAAGGAAAATCTGAATACCTGCTATATATGCCATTCCCATTTCCTAAATTTGTCCTTCCAGCTTCTAGGGATCACCCTATAGATTTAGAGAACAAGTTTGTCCTTCCTAAGCAAAATGAAAAGGACTAAAAAAGAAATTCATCTCTTCAGTCTGACCTCAAACAGTGCCCTGCCTCCCCATGGTCTTTTTTTTTTTTTTTTTGCGGTACGCGGGCCTCTCACTGTTGTGGCCTCTCCCGTTGCGGAGCACAGGCTCCGGACGCGCAGGCCCAGCGGCCATGGCTCACGGGCCCAGCCGCTCCGCGGCATGTGGGATCTTCCCGGACCGGGGCACGAACCCGTGTCCCCTGCCTCGGCAGGCGGACTCTCAACCACTGCGCCACCAGGGAAGCCCCCCATGGTCATTTTATAAAATGGAAAAACATAGGGATGGGAGTCAAGACCTGGGTTCTATGCTAGTTCTGCCACAAACTCACTATGTGACAGAGAGCTAGTGGTTTCACTTTTCTGGGTCTCAGCTGCTTCTTTGAAATAACACAGGAAAGCTGGGTTAAACGTTAGATAGCTCTGACTCTTCCGTTCTATTGGCCTTTCTTGCAACTTTCAGCTACAATCTCATCTTTAACATGCCACGCACCCAGAGTTATTACAATTCTAATAAATTAAGAGTTTATATTCACCCTGAACACTGTACTGTGCCAAATCCTGGCCCACTGGAGATACCTACATAATAATACTTCAAAGGCTCTATTCTAAGAGCTTTACCTAAGGATGAACCATATGAAGCTACCAAAATTGAAACATTTTTTGAACTACAAAAACAGCAATTTCATATGGTTCAACCTACTATATTAACTTATTTAATCCCTCTAACCTACCCATGTGCCACGTGTTAGGTTTTACAAATGAGGCAACAGAAGCATAGAGAAGTTAATAACTTGCCACGGTCACATAGACAGTGAATGATGGGATTTGGATTTAAACCCTGGCAGTTGAGCTCCTGACCCTTCAGTCCTATCCATAATATTATATTGCCTCCCGTTATGAAAACAAGAAAAGCTCAAAGACTGGAAGCCCAGACCAAGTCAGTGTCTCAGAAGGAGAGTGAGAGGCTCACACCGCAGCCTCTGTTGGGTTGTACCTTTTACTTCAATGGTGGCATTTGCTTTAGGAGCATTGAGAAAGTGATATACACAGTGGTATTCGCCTGAATCCTCAGCTCTCGGCTTATTGATCCTGCAGAGATGAGAAGAAAAATCAAGTAAGGAAGCTGGGAACAGTCAAAGTACACAACAAAAGGAGAATCAAAGGGGCAACCAAGGACCCTGCTCTCCAAGTCGTGCCCCTACAAGCAACTCACCTCCTCCTAACTGAAAGCAAAAGCCTCCCTCTGTGTATTAATAATTTACTTCTTACTGGGTGTCAGGAATACAGGTCCCTAACATTAAGATGCTCCAGTCTATTGGGAGAAATAACCTACAAAGCAAGTAATCAAAAGAGAGGGCTGTACAAAGTATTATAATCTACACTTAGATACAGAAGATGGAGCCATCACCAAAAAGTTCCTGCTCACCTGGTGGTTCCAGTCAAATAAATAAGAGCAGAAAAAAAGCAGATCTTTTTCTGTGCTTCCCTGAAGACTTTTAGTAGCAGTGTTCTTCCTACCCTGCATTTTAGTAGTGTGCCTTTCAATAAGTCTACTAACAGGACATAGAAATAATGGGGAAAATAATCTGCCGTCAGAGCATCAGCCACAGAGATGCAGCTCAATTCTTACGACTTTTAGGTGCAGCTACAACTCCAGGGCCCTGCATGATCTGGCCCCTCCCTAGTGTCATCTCAGCCACTTTCTAGCCCTACAGGTCTCTTTTCAGTTTTTCAACGTGCTGAACTTGTTCCTACCTCATAACCCTGAAACAAGATGCTCCTTTATATAGAATGCTTGTCCCATCACTCTTAGCCTCTTAAGTCCTTTTCCATCAGTCTTGGCTTACATGTCACTTCCACCCCCCAATCTAAGTGACATCCCTCTCCCTGACATTCTCTCTCATACTACACTGTAATTCTTCACAGCACTTATCACAGTGTGTAATTATTTATTTATGTGATTGCTTGATGAATGTCTGTTTTCCCTACAGACCAAGTTCTATGTAGATAGGCACTGTTTATTTGGTACACATTTTTATACCCAGCGCATACCCTGGTGCCTGGAATATAGTAGAAAAATGAATAAACACATGAATGAACACAAACTTAGAGTGAATAGCTATGCACAGATCCAGACCAAGTTAAGCAGAGTGAAAGAAAGGACTGTAAGAAGTGTGTATGAAGAGAACAGTACTTCCTCTGAATCCTATAGGGTGATCCTAAACAAGCTTTCTTGGCCCTGAAGGTCAGCTTCATATCAGCTCAGTTCGTGCTGGCCTAGACACATCCCCCCCAAACGTGCAGAAAGGCTGGTGTGTAATTACAGAAAACAGAGAAACATCAGCTTCCAGATGAGAAAATAAACATTATTTTGCTCCTACTCTTTTGCTCAATGGTTAAAATATGATACTTGCAATGGTCAAATCTCCACTGCACTAATGTCTGAGAAAAACGCCTGACCTCAAACACTGGCCAAATGCATTTATCCATCTTACTGTTCATCTCAAAAAAGACTTGAAGAGAGTATGGATGAGGAGAGACTTAGCCCACCCACAGGACTGTCTCAGCATACCCATGGCAGCATGAGATTCTAAGAGGAGCTGTCAACAGTCTTCTCAATTTGACACAAATGCCTATTCCTATATCAATATGCTCCCAATAGGGAAACAGACACAAGTTAGCTGCTCTTATCAATGCTCCAGAGTTAAGAGGAGGAGCAGCGGCAGCAGCAATATCTTTAGGGCTTAGACTTGACTATAGTAAGTTCCTTGAGAGATGATTCCCAAACTTGAGGTCATGCCTATGGGTTCAAAATCTCCCCACAACATTTCCTTTGACTAGCTATTGGGAAGTAACTAAAGCAAATCAAAAATGTCCCCTACAGGATAAGCAGAAGCAGGGTCTGAGACTGGCTCCATCGTCGACTTATTAGGTGGCCCAAGGGACTTATCAGTTGTTACTCTACAAAATGTGAGTTGTTACTCTACAGATTCCCTGAAAAACTCTGACAATGCAGAACACCCCCCAGAGAGCTTCAAATAGGCTGAGGAAAAATACACTACCATGTATAAAATAGATAGCTAGTGGGAATCTGTGGTATAGCACAGGGAGCTCAGCTCAGTGCTCTGTGATGACCTAGATGGGTGGAATGGAGTTGGAGGGGGGAGGGAGGTCCAAGAGGCAGGGGATATATGTATACATATAGCTGATTCACTTCGTTGAACAGCAGAAACTAACATAACATTGTAAAGCAATTATACTCCAATTTAAAAAAAAAAAAGAGTCCTTCTATGAAGTTAGGTTCAAACTTTACATAAAGTTACAGTTCAAAGCTTTGAGGGTAACATAGTACCAGACCCAAGAGAAACATGATTGGACGTGTGGTACCTTGAAAGAGGTATTATAAAAAAACAAACTTGTAAAACTAATGGACAGACCAAGAATAGATGCCTTTTAGTCCACTCAGCATCTCTATTTGATTAACCTTTTCCAAACTATGAGGATATAGCTGAGGCTATATTTCCAATTTTATATCAGAAGAAACTACAGTGGAGAGAGATTAACTACCTTGCCACGAAATGGTATAATACAGCAGAAGAACAAACAAACAAACAAATGAAAAAAAACAATGACCTAGATTCTAGAAAGTCAGAAGACCTGGAACCTAGCCTTGGTTCTGCAACTTATTACATACAGTATGTGGCCTTGAAAGCAGTCAAGCACTATTACTCTTCGAGTCTCAGTTTTCTTACCCGAAAAAAAGGAGGATCCACAAATTAATGTGGATCAATTAAATAAGAGGTATGAAATGATTTCAATTCTGCAAAATACTGCAGAATGTCCTCGCTACTACTAGGTACACAGGTTTTCCTGGTCTCACTCCAGTGCACTCTTTCTTTGCACTGCATCATCCTGCCAAATAGGATTAGCTGATCCTTTTCAACTAGGAACAAACTATTCTGAAAGGTGAGGTGCCAGGTGTTCTAGATATTCCAAAAATGTACCAAATCTTCAGGTGCTGGGTAACTTCTGCCAGCAAATATCCCCCCCTTTCATCAAAGGGTATTTCCAGGCTACCATCCTTTTCCAGATCAGCTCTGTATCCACTGGTCCTGATCAGGTTATGGTCATAATAAACACTCCTAAAAGGTAATTCACTAGGAAATCTACTCAGTGGAAATATCACTTAGGGTGATATTGCTCTAAGAGTCCTCGATCAGATTTCAATCTGATTCCTCAAACCACTGGATTTAGTCAAGAGACCTGCATTCTAATTGTGGCTTTTTTATTGACTAGCATTGTTACCCTAAGCAAATCACTCCCGATGTACTCAGCTGCTCTATAATCATAGTGAAGGGATCTTTAATGGCTCTCAAACCTGGCCACTCATTAGAAATTCTTTCTAGATTCCTGGGCCTCACCCCAGATATACTGGATTGGAGTCTGCAGGGGAGGACCATGTCTGTCCCACATAGCATAATTACAGATTATGAATGTCAAGTAAACTCAACCATGTTCCCTCCCATCTTCCCAGGAGCTGCTAGCCCCTCTCACCTGTATTCCATGTTGCTGGCATTCTTACGAGTAGCAGTCAGTTCTACCCCATTCTTTGTCCAGTAGCTGTATGTAAGGGTGTGAGAGTTGGAGGTGAGGTTACACTGCAGGGTGACAGGGGGCGCAGGGCTTTCTCGAATAATCACTTCTTCACTGGTGACAATCCTTGGCTCTGTAATAAGAGTGCACAATGATAGGGAGCCACAGTTCCATGCTCTGCAGCCCTGGCCTTAGAGTTGGATGGGGTAGGTTGGGGAGACTAGAAGAGGGAGGGCAGACAGGACCACATGAGGAATTTCACTTTGCCACTTTGGAGGAAGTCAAGAAAGGAAAAACAATGATTATAAGCAAATGACCACTAGCGCAGACAACAGCCTGAAGACCAGTTGGCCTAGACGTGAAAAGAATGGGAGTATTATGGATGCTTGCACTGGCAACAATCCACTTACGCTTTTGAATACCACCATTTTATGAGATAAGAACCACCAACCAATTCGGCTTCAATTAGAAAATCAGGCTCCACTTTGCAGTTCTGAAGACAAAGGCAATATCATTTAGGTAACTAATAAACTAGTAAACTTCCTGCCTTGAAACAGTAACAGTTATAATTAGGCATGTATGGCTTTTCCCACATTTAAATCTGATAAATCTATGGCAAACCAGCCTGGCTATTAATTATGCAGAAAAAGACAATGTAGATCCTAAAAGCAAATTTCCTATTGAAAGTCTATTGCATTTTCCAAATTTTGCTGAGAGAAAACTGTTAAGGAACCGTAAGTTCTTCTCTCCAGCCCATATCTTACTCCAAAGACAAAATTTTTTCAGAATTGCACTTTAAAACACTTTCCATTCTAAGATAGTCATAACTAGAATGTGGTATATGTTGGTATGATGGGCTCCTAGAATTTTAGAGCTGAAAGGCCCTTAAGAGTTCAATGAATCCCACTCTTTAAGAGCTAGAAAGGTACAATGACTTGTGCAAGGCCATAATTATTATTAGTGACAAAGCTGGGCCTAGAAAACACATCTGACCGAATTCTTAATCCCTCCTCCTCCAACCCAAAAACACCCCCATACACCTTCCACCCTAGGGCAAGTTATATACTTCATCTTCTGGTTCTACCTGGGCTTAGATAACCTGGGATCACTCATTTAGTACCTACAAAAATAACCTATTTGAGTCAAATATTATAACACATTGAGCAGAAATTTTTTAAGGCACACTATTATCAATACCGTTACTGGAAGGTTCATAAAGCACTTTGAATTCCATCACTATATTAAAGTCTTGAAGTTTGTTTATTGTCTTTATTTATCTTTAATCATTTCCCATGGTTAGTTCTTTTTCTACTTTTGGTCAAACATTTTTACATAAAGTCTAAACTAGCCATCTTTTCCAATCCACAATCAGAGTTATTTGCTCTTTTACTTTTTTTCCAATTCTTTCTCAGAAATCCTCGACTAACTTCCCATTTCCCTGCACCTGGCTACTTCCCGTCTACTACTCTGTAGCACCTCCCTGACAACAATTTATAAAGTATAGTGCTGACTCTTAACTCTTGAAGACAAAAGTCTCTCCCTTCACTGGAACTAAGCTTTGTTCATTGTGCAGGAAGCAGGAGAGGACGGAGACGTCATGGGACACTTGAAAAATGTAATGCCCAAGCACCTCCTAATCAATGTAACATTTCTGACTGTAGAGCTCATATTGTCAAAGAAACTTATGATAAATAAAGCAAATCCTCAAGTTTGCTCAAGTAAATTGGTTCTAATTATTTTCCAACTCTGGCAAAAGGATAGTGGTTATCTTTCATTCAGCACTGGTCCTTATCCGTAACATCAAACAGGGCCTCTATGTACAGATAATGGAGGCATAGCAGCCACTAAGACAGAAGCAGATGCATGTAAACACATTAGCGCAGTGGTGTCCCATGGTTTCCAAAACACACTGGACAGAAGCCAAATCCCTGGGGCCTTAAGTCGAGCAGAACATCTGCAAACCCTGCAATGGAAGGCGCACACACACCATTGGCAGAAAGCACCACAATTTTAGGGAAATCAAAACCAAGCAAAAACAAAAGCGATAAAAAGAGAGAACCAGTACTCCACAGAAATTAAAAAAATATAAAGGCAACATTAAAACCCAAACACACTTTTAGGTTTTTACTGTGTTTTTATTATTCAATTTTATTTTCTGTCCCATTTGGGACTCCCCTTCTGGTTCTTCCTCTCAGACTGCACTGAGAAAGGGTAAACTCTGAGGCCAAGAGCTTGCAGATGCTTAAATTACAAGGAGGCCAAAGCAAATGCTACTCTTACCTGTGGTGATGCAAATGACCACTGCAGCTCAGGGAGATTAAGAAGGTGATGAAAGCAACCTGGTAGACTTTCTGCCAAGAATTCTCAGAAGGCAAAGGAAAGCACTTTTTCCCTTAAGTGTTTAAGATCCAGGACAGTCAGCTGGGAGCAAGTCGATAATTTTAACAGGTTTAAATATGATTCTGCACCACAGGAGGGTTGTGGATGGGGTAACCTCCCTCCTGTAATTGCTGTATACAGAAACCAGTGCTAGACCAAGCTCCTTGGCCTCGGTGCCACATCTGCATTGTGCACCAGGATGAAGGTGGGGGGCTTTTATTTCTGATCCAACACTGGTGGTCGAGCATTGCCCATGACAGTTCAAGAGAGGTGAACATTTAGGAGAAGCTCAAAAATTCTTACCTGCCACTTACTCCTATTTAGAAGCACTGGTTACGAGACCCTTACTTACCCTAGCCATCATTCATATGTAGAACATCCTATGGACAGAGAGAGAACCTAAAAACTGGGCACGCTTCTCTTCCTGCCTTACATTACTGCCAGGAGGTCATTCTTAGATAGAAAATTTCAACTTCCCCTTGGAGACAAATGTCCTTGAGGGTGCTGAAATCATTAAAAAATCCAATTAGAGTGGAGTTCAGGGTGTTGAAAAAAAAAGAAGCCTGGCTCTCAAACAGTTAACTAGCGTCAACTGATTGACAGGGAGGTCTGGGGAGAGTCTGAACTAGCCAGGGTTTGTTTCAACCACATGCAGACACCCCAAAGTTAGGAAGCTTATTTCTAAGTAAACTGGGAGACTACTGTATACTTTCGAGATTGAGAGGTAGGTACCCCAAAGCCTCATCTTCTTCTAGCCCCAAGGCATGACCTTTTAACTATGAGTCTACCTGAGTCAGGCTCCTGCACGTACAAGTAGCAAATGCCCAGCCCAGTCCATGCCTACAAACTTCTGCAGAGCTTTGTGGCCATTTGGGTAATTCTGCTTTTACAAGGAAAGGAGCAAGAGGGCAGGAGGAGGAGGCGTGCAAGGGAAAAAATCGTTAAATAAAAGAAAAATCACTGGGTTAATGTTCCCCATTTTCACATAGACAAGGTTTTCTTTTTCCCATTCCAGAAGCAGGTTCTCTAATTCAACAGTGCCAACTGCAGCAGCCTCTAACTCTACT
Source organism: Kogia breviceps (assembly GCF_026419965.1). Lineage (NCBI taxonomy): Eukaryota > Metazoa > Chordata > Mammalia > Artiodactyla > Physeteridae > Kogia > Kogia breviceps. Next base: position 101,079,316 of record NC_081312.1, read on the forward strand.
CTAAGTCCTCTTCATAGGCATCTTCTGAGTTGCTATAAAGAACAGACAAGTAATTTGCTATTTTCCACAGAAGTATATAGATTCAAGGCCCATGTCAGATTACCTCCTGTGTTATTACCAATATCCTCATAAATGTAATTACTGTTTTTATTTACTCTCTCTAAATCAATCAGTTCTTTAAGCCTGAACTGGCTCTAGGGACTCCTACTGAGTCCCTGACAAGAAGGTGAAAAACCCAGAAGATCTTTCCATTAAATGGAGAATGCTTCCTCAACTATAGTAAGGACAGATGTGGGCTAAAACTCTTTCTGGCCAGAGGCACTGGCTCTGTGGTGGCTTCTCCCTCCCTCTCCTTCCCACCATACAAGCAGCAAGACACTATCCAGAAAGAGGTAGCCACAAAAGCTCCTGTGTCTGATGTCTTACTTGTACCTGCTACTATAGATGAAGGGAAGGATTCTGAGCCAACTGCTCAGCTCACTGCTACCACAGAGGAACAGGGTTGGAATTTAGTTTACTTTTTTAAGACACAAGAAAGGCCAGTGTGAATGGCTTCCAAACTATTTCTGGGGTTGCCAGCCTCTGGAATGATAGTGTGTGGCAGTGACTGCTGTGCCAACAGTCAGTCATCAGAGTCAAACTATCTGTCAACAGATCCAACTCTGACTTTGAAACAGCATGATGGGGTTTTAAAAAATACTTTGCAGCTTAGAGTCACCTGGCTCCTAACGGCAAGACATAAGGAGGAAATCTCAGGCTGCTGCTTTTAAGAGAATAGGAGACTAGCTGGGCAGGACCAGTGAGGAGTATACTACTGCAGTGGAGGGCTGTTATCAGAGAAGCATATGCCACTGTGTTAGAAAAGAAAAAGAGCTAGAACTATGGAAATACCCAAGCTTACATGCCACCCAACAACTAAAACACATCCCCACACCACAGTCATGGCAACATTCCCATCACAGAACAGGATGACACTAAGTCACAGTGAGGGAAGAGGCTGGGCAGACACAAACTTAAAACCATAGAGGTGAAGGCAGCTACTCAGAGAGCTTCAAACAGATGAACAGAAGAAATAAAAAGTAGTTAGACTGGGGAGAGAAATAAAAATAGAAAGGCACCAGAAAATAAATCAGCAAAAGGATAGCAGAAAACCTACTACAAAATTAAAGTAGAGGGAAAGAAACAATTCAACACTATCCTGGTTTGATTGCCTGGTTTTGTGAGTTTTAAGTGTTTTGTGTTTTTTTCTTGTTGTTAGCCTCCCCAGTTCTCCCTCCCCACCTCTTCCCAATGCAGATGATTTTGAACAATCACAGATTTCCCCAAGTTCTTTGTTCCTGAGGAGAAAGACACAGAGAAGGGTTGGGGGATAAGGGAGGTAAAGAGGACAGCAAAGAAGAAAAAAAAAAAGTTGCCACAAATATTTTCATACACTACAACCAGAAGGATCGTGGGTTTGAAAAAACGAAGACAAGGGGTGGGGTGAGTGATCATACTGGGGAAGAGGGAAAGGAAGCAGAAGGGAAGGGTCATCGGGCCACCTCTAGTGACTACAGTACTACTACTGTAGGGTGCTGGACTCACTCTGAAGGACGCTTATGGTGGCCTGGGCTCGAATCCATGTTATGGAAGGGTTTTGCCTCAAGTCATTCCTCTTGGGGTCGTTGCTGGCCCTGCACTCGTAAGTCCCAGAGTCCTCCAAGGTGAGCCGGGTTATTCTCAGCACACTCACGCCGTTTGACCCGTAGGCGGTGTTTACGGTGACACGGCGCTTCCGAGCACCGTCCCACAGCTGTCTGAAAGACTCTGCCCGGTTGACTTCTGCGTACCACCACTGGATCTCTGGCGTGGGGCTCCCGACCACGTCACAGTACAGCTCAAAGGCGTCCCCAGTGAGCTTAGTTTCTGACATGGGCGACTTGACAAACCCAGCTAGAGGGAGGGGGAGCAGGAATGCAGTGACAGGCCAATCAGAAAAAAAAAGAATCAACAGGTGTTAATAGTAATTAAAAGAAAAGAAAAGAAAAGAAAAGAAAAAAGCAAATGAGCTGCAAAGAACAAAAAGGATTCATTTTTAAACTATAAAGAGACAGTAAACAGCATTTCATACAAGCTTTTAGAAGAAGAACCACCCTGGGAAGCTTATGAAGCAAAGGCAGGCTAATTACAAGCTGGGGCAGCCCAGGTGCTGGCCAGGCAGAAGCAAGCCCACTGGAAAGCGTTTTAGCAATGGGCCCAGCCAGTAGGAATGAGAAAGCCTCAGGTCTCAGGGAAATCTCTTTCCTTAGAGCACAAACCATTACCTTTCCAAACTCAGGCAAGTGATAAAAGATAACCGGAAGTGGCAATAGGTTATATGCAAGTCAGGATCTCTCTTTTGGATGGGTGAACACTTCATTAGAGATGCAATGTCTTTTATGGGTCACAACAAGAAATGTTAACTGACCTACTGACACCTTCTTTTGGGAGTCAGAGTCCAAATTTCAACTGAAAGGCTAGCAAATTTCTCTCTCATGGAGGATCGTATCCTGAATTCAGGTTAGACTTTCCCCACATCCTCTTCTTCCCTGGGCCCATGGCAAACAACCCAATTGTCTGTGAAGCAGCCTCTACCTGAATGCAGACCCTCAGGCACAGGAGAGCAAGACAGTCTGTACTTCAGAGGAAGAAATATTATGGGGGTCAGCTCAGGAGCAGAACCAACAGTAACAGTAACTCAACTCAATGCCAGTGTCTGGAGGGACTATGCTCTCCATAATCCCATAAATTTATACAACTAGAAAAATCTCCTGAAAAGTCAGTCTTAAAAATAACCATGGGATAAAAGCAAAAATAAAAACAAAACAAACAAACAAAAAATAACCATGGCATTTGACAGGCTCTTTTCACATAATTTAGTTGCCTGGCTCCTAGAGGCCTGATCAAAAAGAATGAAAACTGCACAATGATGAATTAAACTAAACTCTATGGTGAAGGCTAGGCCTCAACAACATTGCCAGGCACTACCCAGGAATTAAAAGTTGATGCCTACTTCCAACGGCCCATAATTTGCTTGAGGTTACACTTCCATAAGACAAGGTGGCAATGGTAAAAAGAGTGAAAAAACATCCAGACTTACTGGAAGAACTTGGAGTGGGGTCCATATCATAGTGCAAGCATATTCTCTCTCACCCATTTACTCTACCACCTAGGGTTCATTCAGCATTTTTACCAATTCAGGCTAAGGTAATTCAGTATCTAAAGTACAGGTGAGAAGCTAAAAGAGGGTACTTTGAGTCACTCTTGGGACCAAGCCAGATCCTCTGCAATGAGCAGAGTGGGGCCAGTATCTACCAACATCAGGTTGAGAATATTTCACAGGAGAGGTATGAATTCAATGGAAGTTTTCCTACAGACCAAAAGCCAAGGATATAATGGGGCTGGCTGAAAATGCAGGTTGCTAAGTGGAAATTTTTCTGTTTATATCCATAGAAGTATTTGCCTTTGGAGATAAACTCTACACCAGGGACCTCAGAACCCTAAGGGAGGTACTACACTTACTCAAGTAGAGGTCAAGAACTCCAAATTCATACTAGTCTTTCAATTCATAAAAGATTCAGAGTCTGGGAAGGACATGAAGCAGTAATTAACAGACTTAGATTAACTGTTCTGCCTTCAAATGCCACTCTAAACTACCTTTTGAGATGCAATGTCAGTTCCTTGAAAGGAACTAGCTATGAGAGGCCCCAAGAAGCCAAAAAGATATCACTCTCAGATACAGGGAAAGTTTTAGAATTCCAGAAGGGAGACACCAAGCCCCTCCAAGAAAAGCTGAGCTCACTCCCAGATAAAGGGGTACCCAAGAAGCTATGTTTTAGTCTCACAAACTGCCCTGCCACCTGCCCACCTGTCAAAGTCAATGCCAACTAATATACAGAGAGAAGGAAGCTGGTTTTGTTCATTTTACTACTGGTTCAATCACTAAAGAAAACTGGTTATCAGTAAATCCCTAGAGAGCAGTAAAAAGTATTACTCTGTTTTAATCATATTCTTGATAATTAAGTGGAAATCACAAATGCTTATTCTCACATTCTCTGTGAACTGGGGGAGTTTATGTCCTCTCGAATGCTGTAATTATGTGCTTGATTATGCTCTAGAAATATGTTGCTAGTGGATTTGTTCTGTATTTTTTCTCCCTTCTTCTGAATTGTACTTCAAAACAAGCTTAGATTTAAGCCTGTTCATCCAATCTACTAACCACGCTAACATGAAAGGAATGCCTGCAAGTATGTCCAGAAACACCAAAAACCCATCTGATTCCAATATAATCACAAATCCCAACACACCACAATTCAAAGGTAGCTGAGAAAAAGTCTGAACACAATTCCCCACTGCAGAGAACCAAGAAAGTCACTCAAACTGACACTGCAACCCCTGGACAGACACTCCTAAGGAAGAAGGAATGCTGATCTGATTTAGTTCAGTTTTCTACTTGCATACAGGACAAGAGGACCAAGTTGAAAATGTCCTTTGAATTAGTAAATTATGATACATATTTAAGCAAACTTATCTAAAAACAAAAGTAAAAATCCCTTAAACACTAACAACAGACATCTATCTGTGCTCTCTTTGACAGCTATTACTAGTATTACTTATCATTAGACATGTATATCAACAGGTAACATTTTCTAAGTATGTGTTAGACAATGTGCTAAGCACTTTTACATGATCTCATTTAATCCTCACAACATGACATAGGTGCCATTATAATCCGCTTAAAGATGTGGAAACTAAGGCCCAAAAAAGTTGAGTACTTTTCCGACAGTTATAAGCTAATAGTCAAAGAGTCTGGACTGGAATCCAGGTGTGTCCAAAGCCAAGGCATGCTCTCCTAACACAATTGCAGTCAATGCGCCTCACTGGGCCAGGAAAGTTTTTTGTAGTTAAAGTTACAGATATTTTTGTCACCACTTAAATGTAATTAATTAATTAATAATTTCTGGCTACGAAAAGTCAGGACCCCTCCATTGGAATGTGCAGCACACTACAATCCCTAACTCCTTAAAATTATAATTCTATTAAAGAATAGAGATAGAACAGCACAGAGTCAAAGAGGTCCTAAAGCAATTGTGTGTGTGTGTGTGTGTGTGTGTGTGCGCGCGCGCGCGCGCTAGGGAAGGGGGAGAGAAGAGTGAGAAAACAAAAGATGGTTCAGAAGCAAGACTTCCCCATAGTGCTGATGATTCCACCACTCTTCTCTTGAAAAGCCTGGCTTCATAGGAAAGAGTTTAAAAAAGACATTACAGGCAATTCTCTGGTGGTGTGGTCAGTGACCAAATTAATAAAGGGCAGCACCTGAAATTTTTATAAAACTTACAAAGTGCTTTCACACATCACATCTCACTTCGTTCACATAATTTCACAAGGCTCATAGGGCAAGTACAGAGACAGGTTCATGATTTGATCAAGATCACTTAGATAGCTAATCCTGAGTGGAGCTGGAATCAAAACACAGGTCTTCAGCTCTTAGTCTATGGTTCTTTCCAATAAACCACACTGCCTCTAAACAAACTAAGTAGGGGATTCCTTGATAGCTGAACACTCATCAAAAATCATGAAAACAGATCTATTTCTCCTCCTAGCAGTAGGGAAAAGGAAAAAAGAAAAAACACCCTCTCTACACAGTACTGTGGCAAGGGAAAGTTTATTAGCAACCATCTACTTGATTATCATCCAAAATTAGCTCCAATTCAGGAGAAGAGAAGAACCAGCTCTCAGCAGCAAGCAGCAGCAGGAGGCAGGCAGCTCAGAGCCTGACTCACTGCCCTGCCTTTCATTACCAAGGGCTTTCAAACAAATATGTGCCCTCAACATGAGAGCACACACTGCCTAAAGTTGGGAGGCCAGCAAAAGCATCTGTTTGATCTCCAGGTCAAAGCTCATCCAATATTTTGGAAAGAGCTTAATTTCAGAAAAACAACCTCCCACCCTTTCTCCACCATCATCTCCACCCACTGTAATATGTAACTGGGCTCAGATCCCAAACAGGTTTGACAAAGTACTAATATCACTGCATTCAGTTCAACAATGATAAAGAGGGGAGCCAAAGACTGGTCACTGGCTTTGTGGGACGGAAGAACTAGAAGCTGAGGGTGGAGTAGGGTGGCAGGCATAGTATAAAAAATGAAGACAGTAAATCCAGGAAAACCATAAAGTAAAACTGCATAACTGGGGATGGGAAGCGAAGATGACAGCTGGGGCTAGCAGCAGAGAAAAGGAGGAGCTCTCTGGCAGGAAAAAATGGATGTGTAGATATGTAGCAGAGCGTTGAGAAGAAAAAGGGAACACAAAAGAGCAAGTTGAGCCCAATCCCAAGAAAACTGCTTTTACATATGCCCTAAGGTAGCAAAAAAGCTAACCTAGCCCCACACATGAGGGACCATCAGTGATTTTTTATAACCGAATTCTCATTTACCGCCAGGGCAATCAGTGACCGGATTGTAAGACTCACTTATCTTGCTCTCTCATCTGACTACTGCCAAGGCCAGGCCTTTAAATTTAGCCTGCTTTTGTCACCTTTTAATTTTTTTAAAAACAGCTGTTCCCTTCAAGCCCCTCTCTACTACTAATTCCCTGTGGGTGGCTCATGCTGTTCTTTCCTTCATGCTTCATAATAAAGAGGAAATGACAGCCAAGGACACAAGAGCTTTCTCTCCCCCTCCCTCACTCACTCATATCATGCACCTCAAAAAGAAGAAAGACTCTGAGCAAGACAAACTGATATCTAACTGCAGTTACAGGTATGGTATTTCAAACCTAAGTGACCACTACACAGCCTGACTGTCCTTACTGTTTATTTTATTAATTCTTTTTTTAAAAAAATAAACTTCTTTATTTATTTATTGGCTGCGTTGGGTTTTCATTGCTGGGCACGGGCTTCCTCAGCGAGCGGGGTTGGGGGGGGGAGCTACTCTTCGTCGCGGTGCTCGAGCTTCTCATTGCAGTGGCTTCCCTTGTTGTGGAGCACGGGCTCCAGGCGCGTGGGCTTCAACAGTTGTGGCTCGCGGGCTCTAGAGCACAGGCTCAGCAGTTGTGGTGCACGGGCCCAGCTGCTCCACGGCACATGGGATCCTCCTGGACCAGGGCTCGAACCCGTGTCCCCTGCATTGGCAGGTGGATTCTTAACCACCGCACCACCAGGGAAGTCCCCTTACTGTTGATTTTAACCACTTATCACTAGTCCTCAACACCAAAGGCAGGTCATTAAGTCCATATGCACTCATTCTGTGTTTACCAACCAAGGGTAAGTCAGGCCTGAGGCTCTGAGAGTAGATGAAAATGGGGTAACCTTATTCTCTACAGCAGGAAGGATGTATATGGGTCTGATCTCATAGATTAGTCTGCTCTGTAGGTGAAAGATGGCAGCAATTACAAAGCATTTTCCAAATTCAAACCTGTTCCTTTCACAGCTACCTGTATCACGCAGACATGACAAAAGCTTAGAAATTAAGATCTCCATCCCTAGCTTCTAAGCCAGGGCCCATCCTTTATTCTGAATTATAGTATCAAAATAGCTAAAATAATCTGCTTCGGCATATTTTAGCCAGCTTTCTGCTTTAAAAAAAAAAAGGAAAATCTAGTTGAAAGGAGACTATGTGGTTTAGTGGTTAAAAATAGCAAACTCTAAATTCGGATTACATGGAGGTGCTATCACTAATTCTATGACCTTAGGCAAGTGACCTAACTTCTGAGCTTTTCCCTAATCTGTAAACCTGGGCTAATAACAGTAACAACCTCAGAGTTATTGTGAGGATTACATGAAATTGACATAACACAGCTTAAAACAGTGCCTGGGGACATAGTAAGCATTCAATAATGTTAGCTATTATTATATGTCTCCATAGAAATAATGCTGAACACGCCATATGCAGCAGCCTTCAGTACTGTTCCACAACAGACTGGGAAGCAGAAACTTTGTCTTAAATGAGTTCCAACTTAGAATCCAACTTCTTCAATAAACAACAAAAAATTCATTTTAACCTTTAAAATGAGAACTGGAATGGAAATATTAATTGCAGAAGGCAATGAAAAAGTTGGGGATTCTTCATTCCTTCCTATCCTTAGAGCAAACTAAAATAGGGAGAGTGATAATAGCAGTGTGGACTCAAGGAATTAGCAAATGTTATTACAGAGGTATAAGTCATTAAATCTGAGATACTATGAACAATACGGAAAGCCCAAGAGTAATGAGAATAAAAAGAGGCAGTACTAGATTCTCCTTTTAAAAAAAGAAGTAAAGAATAAGCCTACAAAAAAAAAAGTCTACTAATTACAAATTAAGCTGCTTAGCAATGATATATGGGAAGATACTGGATACTGTGCAGGCCAAACTGTAAATTCACAAAAATGTAAGACAACATGGTACTTACAGGATTCTGGATTATGTCAGATTAGTTTATTTTTAAGAGTGTCAGCTTTTGAGTCAGTACCTCCACAGCTTAAATTCTCTTAACTTTGAACAGTTTCTTCAAGTGAGAATGATGTCACTTAGGGTAGTTATAGAAGTCATGTGATATATATGGAAGAGTTCTATAAAGCTCTACAATGTTAAGTTACTTTAGGATAGATAAGGAATAAGCATCTGATATGACTGATCTTCAACAAGGATTTTCATTCAGTCCTGTTGTCAATTCCCTTTGACAAGCTAAAACAAGCATGATCTACCTAGATCCATGGGACTAAAACTCAGTGACACCCCCCCCCCCAAAAGTTTTAAGTATGATAAAAAGCCACGGCCTTCTCTCAACCCAAAAAATACACACAAACAAAAATATGCATATAACACAGAGGTGTCCCAAACACCAGATTAGACACCCTGAGTCTTGACTGTACTGCTGTTGGATGTGTGGATAGATGAAGTGTCTCTCTCTATTTAAACTGAGAGCTCACCTTATAAGGAAATGAGCCATGGTTTACAACAACTGGGTTGGTTTCTTCAACTACTTCAAACTCAAGTCTCATCTGAAAAACAGGGATAATAATTCCTACCTTCTTCACAAGGTCATGGTGAGGTTCACATGAACAATGTATGTAAAGTTACTTTGTAAGCTGTAGAGCTAAAAATGTAATTATACAACATGGCCATTTTATGTAAGCATTCTACTCTGTAACTTAAAGGATGACCTAAACCATTCCTAGGTATTCTGTTGAGGTATCGCAAAAACACTGTGGGTTGAGAAAGTTGGGAGGACAGGGCTCAGAGACTCACCCATGGGGGATGGGAGTTGTCCGTCATACTTTTTCTGAGTTTTTCAATTTTCCAAAAGAAAAAAGTATTGAAAACCAATGATTCAAAGAATTTCAACATGTTTCAAATAGGATGTGACATTAAATAAGGTAAGATTGCCAGCATTAAGTTTTTTAAAATTAGGATAAACTCTAGTTTAAAAAAAAGAGGGTCTTATAAAAAGAGAACCTGACACCAAATCTAAGAAATAGAAGGGACTGGAACTTTTTAATAGCAGAGAGAACAATCAGCTCAGAAATGACCTCTCTTGCATTTCTTCATGCATATCTAACATGTTCCAGGCAGGGGCTCAGTAACACATGCCTATGTCCCTGAATATCCTCAAATGGGCTTAACAGATTGAAAACTCTGCTTATAGGTTATCTATCATAAAATTCTAGCCCTTAGTCTATGCTTTTATAATCCTCAGGTAAACAGCTTCATTATTAAAGAATCTCCTTGAGACTAACAACATTTCTTCCTCACCTCGGGGAGGAAAGGGGAATTTTAATTTAATCTTGATCAAAGAAAATGAAGTTAAATATAGACCAGGTCTCATTTTGACTGTGACATCAAAATAACCATAACCTTAGTTTTTAAAAAGTAAGGATGTGTCCAAGGGGGAAAAACGCAGTAACTACAAACTGCTGTCAAGCTAGTGTTTTTAGGAATTTTAGAAAATCTACTTTCTAACTCTATAAACAGTAGTCAAACTGCTAGTATACAAAGGAAAAAAGCTAGTTTTACTAGCCATTAAAAACCACAGATGTCTCATCCAAAGGAAACAGAATGCATACAAACCAGCAGTATCTCAAAGAGTATTCTTAATGACAGGTTTCATTTCAAACAAAGAAACCCTTACATATTTAAGCAAATGCTAACAAAAGCTCTTATCCCAAGAGACTGTCAAAACTGGTTAAGGACCAATCTAGAACCACACCCAAATGGAACTCTGAAGACAGAAACAAATTTTTTTTTGGGGGGGGAGATACTATTACAGAACATTTTAAGAGTATGCCTCAGTTGACCCTTCAATTAGGATTTATTAAAGGCAAAATGAAAACAATAGACAGGTTGAATACTCCAGTTAAATCATTCATTCGCAAAAGCCATGGGGGGAATTCCCTGGCAGTCCAGTGATTAGGACTCAGCGTTTTAACTGCTGAGGGCCTGGGTTCGATCCCTGGTCAGGGAACTGAGATCCCACAAACCGCATGGCCACGGCCAAAAACAAAACAACAACCAAAAAAACTAAAATAATAATAATAATAATGTAATCCTTACCTATACCACTCAAAAGCCATGGGTAGTTACTAATCAAAAGTTAACCTCCACTAATTACTTTTTCTGTGAATTTCACTTGTCTATAGATTCAATATAACTTTTGATAACAAACTCACTTTCTTGTCCCTGACAACATACCAACAATCAGGATTTAAATATTAAAAATAACACAATTCAGCTCATTCTTCCAGAGGATAATACAATTCATCTCATTCTTTCATCCTCATATATCCCATGAGAATGACAATGAACACAAGCAGTTGGAGCTGACAGTCTGGATTTAATCTAGAAGACATTTTAACTGAAAGAGGTAGGAAGCCCCCTCTCCCAGCTTCTTTTAAACAGCCATTCCCAGAAGCCAGAGTCAAATACTTTGCACATAGGGAAATTCAATCTTTGAATCACATCCCAGGATGTTAGGTAATATAGTCAGTTCCAGTCTTCCCAGCTGATGAATTATTTCCCAAGCATAAATAGCTTATAGTGGAAACCACACTGGAAACTTTGTTATTATATATTAAAGGCAACACTTTCCTTAGATGGCAAAATCCTAGAGCAGTGATTCTTAAACTATCATGCATTAGAACCACCTGTTCAAACACATACTGCTGGGCCCCATCCCTGGAGATTGATTCAGTAGGTCTGGAGTGGGGCCTGGGAACGTGCATTTGTAACAAGTTCTCAGGTAATGCTGGTATTGCTGGTTCACAGACCACACATTGACAACTAATGTATTAGAGAGTCTGAAACTGCTAAATTTTTAACTTTTTCAAAAAGAAGAGAATAGGGGGAAAGGAACCACACAGATGTTTCTGAAACCATATAAAGACTCTCCTTGGGCTTCCCTGGTGGTGCAGTGGTTGAGAGTCTGCCTGCCAATGCAGGGGACACGGGTTCATGCCCCGGTCCGGGAGGATCCCACATGCCGCGGAGCGGCTAGGCCCGTGAGCCATGCTCGCTGAGCCTGCGGGTCCCGAGCCTGTGCTCCGCAACAGGAGAGGCCACAACGGAGACAGGCCCGCATACAGAAAAAAAAAAAAAAAAAAAAGACTCTCCTACCAGCTGAGTCTGTGGTTCATAACCAAAAGAGGGAATGTGGCCAAAATGGTTGCTAAAAAACTGTCACTCACTATGACTTCATAATAATGACTTTTATCTTGTATTCGTTCAACTTATCTGTAAGTTGAGAGAAGGCTTTCAATTCAATCTACCAGTTACTGAGGGCTTATTTACTTAGGACTGTGCACAGGGATAATTAAAATAAACTTTGCTCCTAAAGGGACTCAACCTTGCAAAACATGAGACACAAAAATAATTACAGGGCTTCCCTAGTGGCGCAGTGGTTGAGAATCCGCCTGCCGATGCAGGGGACACAGGTTCGTGCCCTGGTCCGGGAAGATCCCACATGCCGCGGAGCCTGTGCGTCTGGAGCCTGTGCTCCGCAACGGGAGAGGCCACAACATTGAGAGGCCCGCATACCACCCACCCACACACACCCACACCCACACACACACACACCCACACACACACACACACACACACCAATAAAAATAATTACAATACAAATGGCAATGGCCACTTTTATAACGGATGTGTAAAAAACAACAGAAACATGTAAGAAATGATTTTGCTGGGGGGAGAGGGCTTATATACTCACAGAAACCTTATGCATAAAATCTGAGTACAGGGACTTCCCTGGTGGTGCCATGGTTAAGAATCCGCCTGCCAATACAGGGGACACAGGTTCGAGCCCTGGTCCAGGAAGATCCCACATGCTGGGGAGCAACTCAGCCCGTGCGCCACAACTACTGAGCCTGTGCTCTAGAGCCCGCGAGCCACAACTACTGAAGCCAGTGCTCCTAGAGCCCGTGCTCCACGACAAGAGAAGTCACCACAATAAGAAGCCCGCGCACCGCAATGAAGAGTAGCCCCCGATCACCACAACTAGAGAAAGCCCGTGCACAGCAACGAAGACCCAATGCAGCCAAAAATTAATTAATTAACTAATTAATTTTTTAAAAATCTGAGTGCAGTCTTGTCAGTTGGGGGAGATGGCCTTGCTCTAGGCAAGAGGAAACAGTTTTGAGCACAGTGTTGAGAAGTGGCAGAAATGATTAGTTCTACATAAAGTTCAAAAAATTCAACATTTTGAGTGCTTTTATATGCCAAGCACTCGTTAAATGTTCATGCTATTCATAAAAATAAGACAGTCTATGGCCTCAACACCTCACAATTTAGGGAAAATGACAAGCATCCTCTGCAGGCTAAGCAGCTTGGAGTTCTTTCTATAGAATAAATGATGTCATGGATCTGACTGGTGGCAGTATGAAGGATAGATCCAAACTGAGAAAGGAGTTAGGAAACTCATTCAACAATCCAAATGAAAAATGAGTCTGAACTAATTAAGAGTAGCTCTAGGAATGGTGAGAAAATGATGGATGTAAGACATGTTTACAGGATAGAATTAACTGAAATTATTGACCATAGAGTGGAGAGTAATACTGTAAACGGAATAAAGGAAGGCAGGCTGAGAATTGGCTTTGGAGGCACATACAGGATGGGCTATGGTGGTGAGATGTTCAGATGTAACCAAAAAATGTGGATCTGCTATTCAAGAGAGAAGCAGAGACTAGAAATATGCACTTGGGAATTATCAGCTTAGGTGGAAGTTGAAGCTATGGGAGGAGATGAGATCACTGAGAGGATGAAAAAGGAACTGAGGATGGAACTTTCTGCATAATTAGAGTTCTTTCCAAGTGATTCACCAATGAAGGTAATACACTTTTATTAGGATAAGATATACCAAAATAGGAATTAATCCCTTCCTATATCTGGGCAACACTTAATAACATTAGGTAAACAATTTATTATTCTGTTTTTGGAGATTAAAAAGAAGGGTCTCCACATGTTCTTGCTGTCAATGACTCAGATAGAAGGCACAGTATCCATGCCAGGAGCTCCCAAAGCAACATTAGACTTTACTTGAGTAGACCATGTAATGCTATTAGCCTTAACAAAGAATCCTTAACCTTTCATAAAAATAGCACCTATTTGGTTCCAAAGATTATCTTGGGAAATGTTCTTTGAAAAAGCTAACGTTTAATCCCAACTAAATTTTCTCAACTTTTAAAAAAGGAAAACGTACAGAATCTCAGCCTAAAGCCCAAGGCTAAACCAACTCTCACTCTGCAGTAGAGACCAAAATGAAACAAAGCCAATATGCCACAGACCAAGTGATTCCAGAGGGGGAAAAAAATCAACAAGAATTGTAACTCCCGTTTTACACTGTGATAAAAGTTTGTGAGTTCTGCAATGTTTATGTCCTTCTTCCTGCCTTCTGGTCCACTTCAATACTTCTGTAAATACTAACCAGATATGATTTTGGAAAATAAAGTGCCCAAGAGATTCTCCACTTCAACAATGGCACAAAATGGGAAAATTCCTTCTCCACTCTGGGCCCCAATGGTCTCTAAATTTAAAATTTTGAGGAAACTCAATAGAACTACACTGAATTTTATTTTCAATTTTTTTTTATTTTATTTTTTTTTTTTTGCGTTACGCGGGCCTCTCACTGTTGTGGCCTCTCCCGTTGCGGAGCACAGGCTCCGGACGCGCAGGCTCAGCAGCCATGGCTCACGGGCCTAGCCACCCCACGGAATGTAGGATCTTCCCGGACCGGGGCACGAACTCGTGTCCCCTGCATCAGCAGGCGGACTCTCAACCACTGCGCCACCAGGGAAGCCCTATTTTCAATTTTTAAAAAATGGCTTATGAAAACAAATGACTCCTTTACCTACGGACCATATTAACAATGTGTTGAAATTGCAACTTTCCCACTATTTAAATTGTTATAATGGCAAAATTATTTATATGAGTCCAAGGAAGGTTTGGTTCTACACACTGTTCATGGAGATCTGTACTTCCTCCCAAATCTCAACAATTAATAAAATTATAGTTCATTCCAGGAATTTCACTTGCTTCTCCAAAGGGGTTAGTAACATTAAGAAAATTTTACATTTAAACAGGAGAGGAGAAAAAAGGAAGCCACTGGACAAATAATTCTTAAAGCAATAAGCAACTTCACCACCACCACCCATAAATGGGAATTTAACATAATACATTCAATCTGTTGTTAAAAAGAACTAAGATCCTTCTTGTGGAATTTAGTAAGCCTATCTAGAAACAGACTATCAATAACACTTTTTTAAAATTAAATATACTTCCAGACAATGGAATATTATTCAGTGCTAAAAAGAAATGGGCTATCAAGCCAGGGAAAGACATGGAGGAAACTTAAATGCACAAAGCAAATCTAAAAAAGGCTACATACTATATGATTCCAACTATATGACATTCTGGGAAAGGCAAAACTATGGAAACAGCAAAAAGATCACTGGTTGCGAGGGGCTAAGGGGGAGGTGGGATGAACAGGTGGACCTCAAAGAATGTTCAGGGCAGTGAAACTATTATCTAGTAATAATGGTGGATATATGGCATTATACATTTGTCAAAACCTGTAGAAGGTACAACACCAAGAATGAACTCTAACGTAAACTATGGACTTTGGGTGATAATGATGTGTCAACGTAGGTTCATCAACTGTAACTAATGTACCACTCTGGTAGGGATGGTGTTAGTGGAGGAGGCTGTAAGTGTGTGTGTGGGCAGGGGATATATGGGAACTCTACTTTCTGCTCAATTTTGCTGTAAACCTAAAAGCACTCTAAAAAATAAAGTTTATTTAAAAAATTAAATATACTAACTGAAAATACTTATAATTATGTACTGAGATTTATCTGCCCTTGGGATTGAGTGTATCTGATTGCAGATAAAATTTTTAATGATACATAAGTGCACAACTACCTTTGAGCAATGAGAATTCGGTTTTGCCCAGACATGCTAAGTAACATCCACCTATGTTGTGTTTCTGATGCAAGCACAGAAAACACAGGGCTCTTTTCTAGCCTATAAATCATCTTAAACCTTGAGATCACCCTATCTCCAGTAGGCTATCTTTACTAATGCCCTCCTAATTCCACTGAACAGAAATCTCCCAGCTTAAGGAAAAGAATCTTACCCAGTACAGGAGGAAGTTTCATATGTGTTCATCACATTAAGTACTCGAGGGCAGATATTACATTTATGGGTAAAATAACCACATAATTTATCATCAAAACGAGAACACTTTTAAGAAGGAAAGGGGTGTTATGAATAATTTTGTTGCAATAGGCACAAACAGAATTATGATCACCCTACTTTGGGAAACCTGGAGGTTGTGTCGTGTAGGATCAAGCAATTAGAGTGGAGTTATCCCAGAGTAAAACTCTAGGCCAATTAACTTCCAATTCTAAACACAGTATATTTGTGATTTACAAATTTTTCCCAAGAACGTTGAGCAATAATTTTCTAAGAACCCCTTTGATTGTTAAATAGCTATGCCTAAAATTTAAATGTATCTAGTCCTACAAAAGCACCTCCAAATTCCTTAGGTGTTTTTTTTTTTCCCTCTATCAAAACTGATAAATCCTCAACCCCATTCTCCAACCATTATTTAGTAGCTATGCCACCCTTGGTTCAGATAATTTTCCCATTAAACGGAATCTCTTGCCTTACTGTAAAGTATGCAGTATATAATCAAACCCTACTGCCTTGATTTCAAAAGACAGTATACAAAGATCAATGAACCCTAGTATTTGAAAAAGGTAGCTCTCTACTTAGTAGTCTGAAAGTATTATCATATCTAGCAAAATTATAAAACCTGCTAGAGAATAGGCCAAGACTGACTCTCTAGAATGTTTTATCAGGTGCTCTCTGATAGTGTTTCAAAAATGAATGCCAAACTGCATGGTAATAAAATGCTAGGCATATCAATTTAAATTGTGACTTTTAAAAAAGTATAAGAATGTGTAG
This sequence comes from Kogia breviceps, assembly GCF_026419965.1. Lineage (NCBI taxonomy): Eukaryota > Metazoa > Chordata > Mammalia > Artiodactyla > Physeteridae > Kogia > Kogia breviceps. The sequence continues at coordinate 101,095,775 of NC_081312.1, forward strand.
AGGGTCTTCCCTGGTGGCGCAGTGGTTAAGAATCTGCCTGCCAATGCAGGAGACACGGGTTCAAGCCCTGGTCCAGGAAGATGCAACATGACACAGAGCAACTAAGCCTGTGTGCCACAACTACTGAGCCTACGCTCTAGAGCCCACGAGCCACAACTACAGAGCCCGCACGCCTGGAGCCCATGCTCCACAAGAGAAGCCCACGCACCACAACAAAGACCCAACATAGCAATAAATAAATAAATAAATAAAATTTTTTAAATGAAATATTGTATAGAAATCGTTCCATTTAATAACACGGGTTATATGTAACACTCTATATAACATATATATTAAAATATGAAACCTCAGTTCCCTTGTGTGTATAATTAGAAGATTGGAACAGATGATTTCTAAGGTCCTTTCAGCTCTAATATTCTATAAATCTATGTATTATAAATGCTCAATTAATTGAAATACAGTATTCTATAAATCCATGAAGATACATGAGGCAATAATGTGTTTGTGAGAAAGAGTATATTTTAACAAATTATAAATCATCTAGAAACCAGGATATGTCTCTAATTTTGTATCCCCACAATTCCTTGCTATATATATTATACTCAATAATATTTGTTAAAAGAATGCTGAGAAACACAATTCTCATTAACCAAGGGTTAAGCTTAAAACCCTTTCATTAAATTTCATCCTATTAACAACTTAAAATGTACTAGTAATTATGAGTACTTTAATGAACAGTACAATAAATAAAACCATCTTTCTTTGACTAGGGGAGTTTTTCATATCAGAGCCATCTTTCTGAATATCAAGAGAATCATAAATTCTAGGAGACTAGGCTATGGCATATTTGAATTTACCAGCGATTTCGTAGAAGTTACTTTTTATTAAAAAAATCAAATCCCTAATGTCAGTTTGTTTTCTTGCTATGCATCATCCATTAATACTAATAGGCAAAGAAATAAAAATTGAGTGTAAAACAAGTTTCTGATTTGAAATTTTACTTTACAGTTAAAATGCAACTTTCCCATTCTTTTTCAAATTAGGTAATGATGCTACCCATCATCAATTCTAAAAAAGAAGGAAGTTCAGATTCCCTGTAAACCTCCTAGAATCAAAAACAAACAGCCTAGAAATCTCTTTCTTTGAAAAGATAACCTTTAAGAAAAACATCTGTGGGGAAGGGGCAGGGAGTAGGACATTTTCTATTTTTTTTTTTTTTAAAAAAGAACATTCCAAAAAGATTACTGAACACATAACTGAACGTCTCTGAAACCAAATTATTATAACAGCAGCTAAGCTTTATTGATCATTCATATATGTCAGGCATAGTGCAAAGTATATTATATAATTTAATTCACTACCCCTTAAGGTTGTACTGTCATTCTACAGATGTGCAGAGGCAGGATGCACACCATGGCAGTTATAATTCCAGAGCTCAAAACACTATACTATACTACCTCACTAACAGCAATGTTTTGTTTACTATGGACAATTAGAACTAAATAATATCTTACATACATTATTTAATTCAAAAACATTTTATCTTAGAATGACTGTCACACAGCATGTTCTATTATACTTCTTTCTCATCACCATTACCAGTTCAGGTTTTTATCACTACACCACCATCCCCAATTATCTAACTTACCTCTATGGAACTTCTATGTGGGCCTGTGAGTTTAAAAAGTATTTGACATTACTAACTGTGACTTACTGTGTTAAGCTGGCATTCCTAACTAGTAAACTAGAACTTAGTAGTAGATCTCCAGTTCTTATTGGCAGATCTTCAAGGTGGTTAGTATCCCTAAGATTTTCTTCCCACCAAGCGATGAAACATAATAGTACTTTCAATCCTTTTCCAAGCAGGGTCTCAGTACACCTCTGTTTTCTCCTATCGAGTGCATATTCCTGGATTTCAAAACTCAGGATAAATGACAGGTAGTTCTTTCTCACAAAGAAGCTGACAAACCTTGCAATAAAAATTAGTTTACCAAGTCCATTTTGCATAGGATATTATCTTTGTGCTATTTGATAGATTCTGCCTTAAAGGGATCATCTTTCTTTTGGTCTTATTTTAAACCAGGGACACATGTATTAGTATAAATATTTTAATCATCTACCTTGCAAAGTATCCACAAGATCTTTTTCAATGAGCAGATATCAAGACTACCCAAGTAGACTGTGAACCAAAAACATCCTTGTGCAAAAACGTCAGAAGTAGGTCTACAAAGGGGTCATCCATTTCATTAATTTTAAAACCCTGCTCCTTAGGCGCTAAGGATTCTTTGGAAAAATTAGATGATTCCCTCTCCCCCAAACAGCTCTACATTTATCTAATTAACAAATTAAGATCTGACTTATTTTTTAAATAAAAAGAAGAAACTTTCTACTGCTATAGGTTGAAAGTTCTTAAATCTAATTCTTGCCCCAATCTAACACTTAGATATACCATGGTCCAAAGAGGCTGTAATGTAGTTTCAAACCCTCACCAGAATCCAAAATTCCTGATTCCTGTTCACTAATGTTCCATCTACTAAAATCTGTTCCTTCCTCAATTCCTCAGAAAATCCCAATGTTCAGTCAACAATCTAAATCTATTCTCTTCTTTCATAATTACTTCTCATTTGTACACTTATCTTGTTTCAGGTCTTCATTATCTCCTAACTCCACAATTAGGTAGTACCTCCACCTTCACAATGAGGTGGAGGATCAGGTTATATTACTTACCTACTGCCCCAAACACCAGCAAAAATTATTGCTACTTCTCTTGAAAACGGATAGCAAAATTGTATACAGAATGCTTCCATTAAAATTAGTGGAGTGGGACTTCCCTGGTGGCACAGTGGTTGAGAGTCCGCCTGCCGACGCAGGGGACACGGGTTCATGCCCCGGTCCAGGAAGATCCCACATGCTGCGGAGTGGCTGGGCCCATGAGCCCTGACCGCTGAGCCTGCGCGTCTGGCACCTGTGCTCCGCAACGGGAGAGGCCACAACAGTGAGAGGCCCGCGTACCGCAAAAAAAAAAAAAAATTAGTGGAGTGGTCCCAGGAATTATTTCCATGGCTAAATAGTAAATGTATGAACATTTAAGATTTTCACCAAAAAAATACGACTGAGGATAAAAGTACAGCAATATATTGTTCTTTTTCCATTTAATGAAGCTTTTCCCTGTTTGGAATGAGAAAGGTCCTCTCAGTGTGCCAATTTCTATATCAAGAATTCAGTCATCAACATAATTCCCTTCAGTGACAGTAACAACAGATGTATCCTAGAGGCTCCATACACTTACATAAATGAAAATATCTGTCACTCCAATTACTATACTCAAAAATGAAGGGTATAAATATCACGATGAATTATAACATAATTAATTCTATTAGAGCATTACAGTCTGTAAATGACATATCTACAAAGAACAAGCTTTGAAAAGATACACAACTACTGACAGTGCTTATTCCTGAGGAGTGGGAATCGAAGGGTAAAAGGGGGAACTTTAATATTTTACTTAAAACACCTAAGTATAATTCGAAATTATCATGTTAAGCAAGTCCTTTCCTAATTTTTAAAAATCTAATAACTTTCCTTCTTCTTCAAAATTTTAAATTAAATAATTCCATGTCAAAATGTTGTTTAATCACTATCCAAGGTAGGAAGAGTCATCCCCTCTGCCTGCTAATATTGCCTCCTGTAGTTAGCTATATTTATTCTTTGAAAGTTCAACCTGATGAAAACTTCATTAAATTCTAGGCAGAGACAGCTGACAAGCTTATGTATCTGGTTACCTCAGGCTCACCTGGTACTACTGGGCCTGTCAAGTTTTTCCAATGGTGTATTTTGAGAGTTTAAGACGATACAATTCTTGAGCTTTTTCAGTGACAAATGGATAGTGTTGCAGAATAGTAAGGTGACACTCTTAAGACACTACTAAAAACAAATTCCACTCAAATTATTTCCCATTCTGACTTTAAATAGCTGGTAAAATACACATACCTGTTACTGAAATACAAATGCCAACAAGCTCGTACTTCTGGCTATTTCTGAGCAGTTTTCACTATAGCTTAATGCTGTTCCTAGAGTTAAGAACTACTACTCTGTATACTCTAATGGGGTTTTTTTTCTTTAATGCTTATCAAAGTTTGCCCTTTCATCCTACAGCTGTAAAATCTGATTACCCCTAACACTACCCCCACCTCATAAGTGAATTTTAATGTCTACCTGCCACGGAGTAGCAAATTATATGCTCCATGGGCATACATTTCAGAATGTTTCAGGTGTACTCCACAGTAAGAGGTAGCCTTGCAGGGTTACCTCTAAAGCACTAAAATTTAGCAGCCCACACCAAGTACCTCACAGTTCACAATCAATATTCATTACTAGCTGCCTGCCTGGAACTCCTTCTGCCTTGATGTCCTCAGTTCCTTCAGGAATTAACTTCCTTTGTAACTAGGCCTCGAAGGCTGGCTAAGCTGTTTCTGAGAAATATGGACATTATGACCCTGTGGGGATTAAAAGATTTTAAAAGCATGTAAGAAAAATCTCCACATAAAGAAAACCATTAAACAGCTACTAGGAAAAGCAAAAATACCCAGAAGTCACAATATGCAAACACACGAACTCAAAAATATCAGTCAATTAAGCTAAATTTTGTCTATTAGAAGTATAATAGAATTTGCTACCTCTCTGCCCCTCAAAAGGATTCAAATAAAACAGGACAGAGAATTTAAAAGTGCCAATGTTTATCTAGAAACAATTGAAGATACCAGAAAGGACAGGACCAAGTAGATATGGGTAAGAAGACACTAAAGTTGAGATAGGAGAAACTGGGGGTGGGGGTTAGACCTTACAAAAATAATATATACATATCACTAAAACATAGGGCTCAAAATCATATTGTGGAGGAAAACAAAGATGAACAACAGCATCTGAGGATAGGAACAAAGAAATAAAGCGCAGGTACTGCTTTAACCATTTAGATCAATTGTGTTAATTACTAAAGAAAAATGAAAGTTAAAAAAAGTTTCTGGGCTTCCCTGGTGGCGCAGTGGTTGAGAGTCAGCCTGCCGCAAGGGATGCGGGTCATGCCCAGTCCCAGGAGGATCCCACGTGCGGCGGAGCCGCTGGGCCCGTGAGCCAGGGCCGCTGAGCCTGTGCGTCCGGAACGGGAGAGGCCACAACAGTGAGAGGCCTGCGTACCGCAAAAGAAAAAAAAAAAAACAGTTTCTGCTGCTAAAGTATGAAAACAAGATGTACAACAAGATGTATATGCCTCTAAAACATTTTACACGAACCAAGAAAATGTAAAGCTTTCAAGACACTCACTGGGCAATTGAAAGAAAATCATACACCAGAGTTTCCTAGTAAAAATCATGTTGCTAAATTTCTAACTCAAATTTAACAACTATAAAAATATGTCACTTCTATAGCATAATCTAATTTTGACGGTGCAATAAAGTACTGCAGTACTAGCAAAATTACCTGCTCCAACGTTACTTCAAAAATAAATATATATGCTAAATAAAGATCATTGCTCTGCTAAGATTGAAAGCTAACCTCAAAGACTAAGGAGGCTATTCTACTGAAATAGTTTGGAATCTGTACGTTTAGTGTTACAAGCATCAGGCTCCAAATAGCTTAAAATGATCAGGCTCCAAATACCTTAAGTAGTAGGTAGGTTGTGTGTTAACCTAAAAATTTCATTTTAACTACTTCCTTGTTTCTGTTAGAATTAAGCAACTAATATCCCCCATATTAGAGATTTCAAATTTCATAACCATTTCACTATAAAGCATAGCTGGCTTTCAAACAGATTAAAAAGTAAACCAAGATAACTGAAAGGATATTAGTGGCAGAGAGAAGATCTTATCAAACATGCATCTTGTCAGCTATCATGCTAGCTCATTTATGCATGTAATCTCATTCTAACCTGTGAAGGTGTGTATTATTCCAAATAAACAGATGAGGAAACAGAGTAAGAGGCTTGGCAAAAATCAAGACTCCAATCCAATCTCTTAGGCTTCAAAATCCATATCATAATTCTTTGGTGAAGAGGACACAAAATGCAGGCCCACTGACAGTTTTATTTGACCAGCACAGTATTTTTAAAAGCCCAGCTTCCAGTGTTTTCAGTCAAAGCATGTATTATATTCTCCACTTTAGCAAAAGGTACTTGCCTAGCTCCTATGGTAAACGAGTTTACAATCCCTGCTTTAATGCATGTCAACAAAAAGAATAAAAACAAGTGAACAGCTGCTCTCCTTGCCTGTCCATTCCTAGAAGAGGTGTGGCTTTGACCAGGGGTTGTCCCGGGAATTAGGTGCTGTAATCCTTTATCAGAGGATACTTACAAGTGCAGACACAAAATGGAGATATTCTCAACAGGGGCTGCTCTGACTTTTATGGAGCATTCTGAAAATTTGTGGGTATATTTTTGGTTAACACAATGATTGGGATAGTATTACCAGCCTTTAGTGGGCTGGGACCAGGGATCTTCACTATCCCCAAAAGTAGGAAAAGTCTTGCACAACAAAGAATTGTCCCTCTTCCTACACAACTTTCAAACGACATTCAAGATGAAAACTTGGTCTGAGCCTAGAACCTAACTGTTTTAAATACACCACAAAGTATTCTTGCATGGTTTTAATCATCATTCAACTTTCCAGGAATGCAGTTACTATGTAAAGTGAGGATAGATTGTACTTTTGCTTCATTTGGAACTTTACCAAGAGTTGTTCACCTTCTGAGAAAATCACATTATCAATAGCAATGCCACCTGTGATATCTGAGTCACTATTACAGCACAACTAAGCCTGCACTTGTAGCTGTCACATTCCTGGTTTTTCTACATATGGACAAAAACAGCAGACTACACTTCACTGTCTTCCTGTGATGTCATGCCTGCGCATTTAGACTGAACTACTGAATAAATATTTTACCAAGTTATTTTCTCCTTTATATTACATTCAAGGGATTATATATATATATTTTCTTAATAGTGTATATGTAGGTTAAAACACCTATGAATTTCACTTCAGGACAGCAAAGGCGAGTTACAAAAATGTGTTATAAAGAGAGGATACAAGAAAGATACCTGACATTGCTTTCTGTCACATACCTGGGGGAGGGAGAGAAGGAGGATGAAGGGTAACACGGTGTCCCTGTAACTAGGTTTAACTTGAGAACAGTACTGGGAGGTACGTAACAAAGATTATAAAAAATTCAATATTGACCTTCCCTAGCAGAGGGAGATAATTCAGTGAAAAGGCTAGTCTGGTAACAACCATCTAAAATGCACATGTTATGATATGATATAGTCATAAAACCAACCCTGAAATAATCTGGCCCTTCTCACTAGAACTTTATTTTCCTCTTCACTTTCCTATGAACTACCAGAGTTGTAGTTAACCTATTAAAAGTAAACACTTTTTAAGTACCAGGCCCTATAATTCAAAGCTATACATACATGCCACTCTACAGTAAAGCAGTTTATAAAGCACTTTCCATACATTATCATCTAATCTCATAAAAACCCTACAGATTAAGTATTATACTAATTTAAAAAATAGAAACCATGGGAACTGAAATAGAATTCAAGGCTACTGACAAATCCAGCACTCTTTCCATGCAACTACATTGCCCCACAAAACAACCTTTTGAACATAGTTTTTATTTACATTTTACAAGGGTGACAGACTGTATCAATTTACTTATCCAGTACTATTGTCTCCAACTCAGTTTAGGCATCAAATTTAAACTATACTAATTTTCTAGTTTCATCAAAACCATGAGTTATTTTTAATACTTCTTAAAACTGCCTTAAATATATTTCAAATAAATGTTTAAGTATAGTTATTGTTATGCTTTATGTTACTTAATATCATCGACCCTGAAGCCTATTACACTGTTCAATTCTTATTATTCTTATAGCCACCTCACACCAGTCCACACCAAAAGAAAAGAAGGTAGATCTCTTATAGTGCATGACTGACACAGTGACATACCTCTGAATAAAGACCTTACAATAAATCTAATGAAACCATGATTTTTTTCTTAGTACTGAAATTTAACAATAAAGAAATTACACCCCTCATTCACTTTCCCTGACTCTCTAAATCAGGTGGTTATAATTAAGCAAGTTAAAACTATTCTGAACCCACTAGGAAGAAAAGGGTGTGGTCAGTCACATCTTCATTCATTCGTTTTCTTCTTTCAAGACAAAAATGCAAATATGTTCCAAGCCCCTAAGCAAAAACTGAAAAAGGACAATCCTTGAACCAATAGCCTCAGAAATATCTCTATCATATACCCTCAGGCAATAGTGCCCTAAATTTTAAAATATTTTAGGTAAAGAGAGAAAAGGGGAACTGCTAAAAAAAAAAAAAAAAAAAAAAAATCCAGCCTGAGGCCCTCTCCTCACACCCTTCTTGAAAATAGCTTTAATTTTTAGAGAATAAATGAAAAACTGACTCTGTCAAATGTAAGGTAGCAGAATTGAAAAAAAAACATATAGAAATGTGATGTAACCAGAATAAATTTATACTCCCCTAAACTACTTACTCATACAAAATTTGCAATGTAACATGATTTTGCTCATATTAAACCTACTTTTTAAAGGTTTCTTTTAATACACAAAAACTCACCAAATTACAAGACTCTGTTAAGTTCTAAATGGAAGATCAAAACAGCAAAAAAGACATTCTTCTAGGATCACCAGATGTACGAAATAAAAATTCGTAGTTGTTTATCTGAAATTCAAATATATCTGGGTGTCCTGCATTTTACCTAGGAACCCTACAGTCTTCGAGCTAATTAAAGTGAGCTCCCACCTCCACTAAAGTATCGCAGCACCAGCTCCACTCATAAAACAGGCTGGGGCTTCTGTCACAGCAGTATTTTGACTGAGAAGCCTTAAGAGTTAGTCTGGAAGTGCTCATTTCCTGATGATAAGCCTTTCTTAATAGCAAAAATTTACCACACAAAAGAAAAGTCTAATTTCTAAGAGCCAAAGGTTAAACTTTTACGAGGTTCCATCCAGTCTAGTGAATGAACTCTTACAAAGCTTATGCTTCTGTGTGTGAAACAGAGATTGGAAAAATTTCAGTGTAGATTTTTGATAACTAAGCAAAAAAGTTGCTTATGAAGGTTACAATAAACAGAATCCTGTTTACAGGCAGGTCTTAAAAGCTACTTTAATGGATTCCAAAGTTAATCTACCATTTTTCTTGAATTCATAATCATAGAAATTTAGAGTTAGAAACAAACTAATTTCTGACCATTAAAAACTTCTGGAAAGGGAATTCCCTGGCAGTCCAGTGGTTAGGACTCTGCGCTTTCACTGCTGAAGGCATGGGTTCAATCCCTGGTCAGGTAACTAAGATCCCACAAGCTGAGTGGCGTAGCCAAAAAAAAAAAAAACCACTTCTGGAAAGCCCATCTCATTTCCTGTTCACTCCCATAAAGGTTATCTTCTCCTCTTGAGCTCCTAAACAAGTAATAGATATAACAGAAAGAGATACTCTCTTGTTTTACGAGGTCCCTGTCAACCAGCTCTTTGCCCTACTTATAATGGCTCTAACTATGAGTGACTGCAAATAACTCTATTCTTCTGCTAGTTTCATTTAAATCACCTTTTAAATACTAAACCTATGCTTTTCTTCCCAGTGGTCTAGGTCACTGCTCTTTGATACAGCCCATCCATCTTTGGAGACTGCCTAATTCCCTTACTTCATTTACACTGCTACCTTGAAGGTATTAATAGATAATCACATCCCCCTAGTGCTCCCTTTTCCTAATTTTAGCTCCTTCAGGCTTTTCTCCTAAGTCTCATGCTACCATCAATGTAGAACTATCTGCATCTTTTCCTAAATGTGGTTGGAAAGTGTCCGTAATTACTTGGAGTTCAATCCTAGTAAGAAAATAGAAACCATAATTTTGATATGTGATCACTATCTTTGTCTAAGGGTAATTCAATGACAGTTCACTGCAAGTTATTTGAAACCTCTTTGTACTTGCTCTTTTCCAGCTTCCTGGTTTGCATTAAGGCCATTTATTTCATCTTCCTTGATGAATTATTTGAGATTCAGCATAAACGATATTTCCATGCTGGAGCTGCTTAGCTATTTTTTCCAGGTGCTCCACAATGGTTTCCAACCTGTTAAACTTGTATAATCAAAAAATCCTAAATTAAATTTAACATACTCATTCAATCTATGGATTAAAAATTATTTCACAGATAGTTGCCAACACAGTACAGGACATCTTGCCTTTTTTTTCCTTCAAGAAGCAATGTCTAAAAATAAGAAAATAAACTTGCTACGCTAGGATCTTAAACAGGAAAGGCAAATGACTCTTCAGTGATGGTTCTGCTTTCCATCTCTTCCCTTGGCCAGTGTTCAAGTCATTCTGTACTCACCAGAAATGTGCATCAGAGTAAGCATTCAGCTCAGAATAAATTGTAGTGCTCCCAGTCCTGTACTCAAGCAATAACTCAAAGGTAGGGAATAATGACTATATGCGCTGATTTAAAAGAAAGGACAACTAAACATACTGGGAAACTTGTGCTTTGCTTATGATATTCAAATTTTTGTAGCTTTCCCTTTTTCTGAAATTCAAATGGAGAGGGGGAATCAATATTATATAAGTAATGGGTAACATTAATTAAACAAGGCTATATTTTCTTTACTAATGATGACTAATAACAGTACATGTTGATATTACTGATAAATGCCTCATGAAAGTCCTTATGTTTACAAAAAATCATCATATTACTTCAGACTACATAGTATATAAAAATAAAACAAAACTACTCCATACTTGAAAATGCTGTTTTTCAAACATGAGTCTCATAGCCTGTTAATGAATTACGAAATCAATTTAGAAGGTCACAATGGTTTCCTTCAAATACATTACAGAATAAGGAAAGATATTATTTCACAAAACGTTACATATTTCTGCATATACTTAGTCACATAGTCTATTTCTTTATCTGGGTCAAGACAAAAGTTTGAAAGACTTTTGCTAAAAGGCTTTTATATTTTTACAGTCATTACAACATAATTACATATGAACCAAATTATTTCTATTTTACTAATGTAAGTTAATCCCTAACTAACTACATTTTAGCACCTAGAAAATTTTAGTTTGTAATGTTAATTTTTCAGGTTATTTTTAAATTAATACGCAGCAAGGATGTGGCTAATAACTGTTGACACTACATGATGATTATATGGGAGTTTATTACATTATTCATGCTACTTGCTAATGTTTGAAATTCTAACAAAATGTAAAACAGAAAAAATAGGAAATGAACCTACCCAATAAGGTAGTATAACGAATAAATTTATAAACTGAGATTTTGACACTCTGTTTCTAAGGAATATCAATCTACAAACTTGCTCAGATTGTAATTCAGGTAACACTTGGGCTGCCCTGTTCAACTATAATGGACAGGTTTATAGGTCTTTAACAAATGCATAGGGACAGGAGAAATTAATTCATAAACAGAAAGCAAAACTCCTCAAAGGATAACATAAAATACAATTAGTTAAGTGTGCTTCACTGCCTCTTCAACACTCAACTACTTTTCAACCAACAAAGAGAACACAAAATATCTACCTACCTGGCAGTGATTTTCATTTCTGAATTGTTTAATTCACACTGGCAATTTTCCTAGCAAGCTTAATATGCGATCTCTATAACAGACACCATTCTGCCTTCTTTGAAACATGAACTACAAGTGTTGTCTGAAGTAGGTTTACAGGCAGTTGGATTCAAAACAGTGCATGGTCTCAAAGTCAATTTTCCTTAATTCCAAAAAGTTAGTTTCAAAAAATTTATTAAAACAAACTATTCTCTCTCTAGGCCTTTTAACCATTAGAAGCAGTACCTAAACTGTAAGGTCCACAGCACTGTGTAATTTTAGAACTGGAGGGAATTTACACATCATGTAGTCTAGTGGTTTACAAATACTATCATCAGGAAGAAAAGAAAAATCGATGACATAATTTATATATGCAAGCACACTCTCACTTTTTTAAATGTATCTTACTGCATATGGAACATTTTGCCTTGTTAGTATTCTGTCAGAAAGGACTTGACATTTTGTCTTGTATTTTATACTTAATCACTTTTAGAATGTGAGTATACATTTGGAAAGGATTAAAACTATGGGTGCAATTTGGAACTTTATATTTTCTAATAATAGAGCCTTACATAATATACAGAATCCTGACACCTTCAGAGTGATCTCAAATCATCTCATTATATTTCACTGTCTAGTCAATTTGAAGCAATACTTGGGTGTAACAATGATATAAATCAAGACAAAGCAAAAGGAAGCAAAGCATATCCAAATTGACATACTTCTGGAAAAAAACCATAAAGCATACCATAAGGTTGCAGTAAATAAGATTATTTAGAAAGAAGGTTAGTCTTAAAACATTCCATAACTGTTTCCAGAAATGCAAAAGAATACCATTCAGTACTTTTCAGTACAATGTTTCCATCAAAGCAGGCCACAGCTTTAATGAAGAGATAAGACTAGGTTTTTTAAATTTGAAACACAATTAAAACAAGAAACAAAACAAAACAAACAGCAGATGTGTGAGGAACACCAAATAAATCTACCACTGAGCAAATAAATGTAGCTACCTAGGGGAATTCTTTAAGTATTTAGTAAACCCCCATTTCCACACAGACCAATTAAAAGTTCTCAACAATAATGAAAAAGTAACCTCGTTAATTAAGTTTGATTAATAAATGTCTATTTTTTAATATACATAAAAGCAAGCAACAACAACAAAAAAATTAGGCCTACTTTCAATTTTAGACAACATAGTAAACTGGAATTGTACAAATCCTGACTCTTGAATAAACCTGAAAAACATACAATTTACTTGTGTATTCAATTTTTAAATGTAAACATCAATACCCTTGGAATAATGTTTTTACATAGGATCAGTACAGTATTTTACTTTAAATTCAGTGAGAAGTTTACTTCTATATATATAAGCCTATAAAATTCACCAGTTTATATTCAACTAGTTTTACTGGAGAAGTTTCCTGCTTTCACGAAGCTCATTTTTACCAACTAAAATTAGGAATTCCGGGGGGAAAAAAATCCACAAGAACCTCACAATTTAAAAATGCATTATCTAAGGTGCTTAAAATTAAGCTCCATATCATCAATGGCATTTATAAAAATTCATGTAAAATGATAGTGTTTTGTTTAAAGAGGAACACTGAAAGCAAGGCCAACTGTTCACAGGCAGTGATTTTGCATCATTACATATTTTAATTTTGATGTTTGGATATACTTTAGAGGACCCTGGTCTATTTATTCTTTCTAACAGATTCTATTTTTCCAGATGCTTGTCAAAGGAAGATTCATTCCTCATTCTTGCTTCCTGTTTTTCTCCTTGTACTATTACTATAGCCTTTCTTCTGTCTTTTCTCTTATAACTTCATTCTCTACTTCTGATCCTGTCCAGACTGTGCTCACTGTAAACAAACTGAATAGACTGCCTCAGAAATTTTTTCACACAATTCACTTCTTCCAAAATTTCTTTGCATTTTATTCAAGCTTTTATTGAACATCTCCTGTGTGATATCCAGAACAGTCTCATTCATTAATATTTTCCTACATGCTTCATTTGTATAGATATTAACACCTTATCTCCTTCCCAAATTATCTTGAAAAAACACCTTTACATAGACCCAGCAAAATTTCAGATTTTAAATATGAAACATCTTACTTTGAAAAAGTAGCTCAGGGGGCTTTCCTGGTGGCGCAGTGGTTGAGAGTCCGCCTGCCGATGCAGGGGACACGGGTTCGTGCCCCGGTCCGGGAAGATCCCACATGCCACGGAGTGGCTGGGCCCCTGAGCCATGGCCGCTGAGCCTGCGCGTTCGGAGCCTGTGCTCCGCAACGGGAGAGGCCACAACAGTGAGAGGCCCGCGTACCGCAAAAAAAAAAAAAAAAAAGTAGCTCAAACTAAATAAATGAAAAACAATGTCCAAATTGACAGAGCACTTTTCTAGTCATATCTGGTCATCTCTGCAGGCCCAGTTAAATATTTACTTTTATTTAAAAAATAAAGACAATACAATTACATTTTGTCTTTTATTAATGTCTAAAGGTATACTCCACTGGAGGAAAAAATGTTTCACATTAAAACTGTATTAATGAGAAAAATCAAAGGATTCCTTCAAGACAAAACAGTCTAATTTTTCATGAGGATCTGTATAACTCACACAAAGTCAGACCTGTAATAAATGTCAATCTTAATTTATGGTAAATGTTTGGACTGTAGGGTACATTTATATATAAATGCTTTTATTGCCTTTTATTGTTTTAAACCTTGGTATACTAACACGTTAAGCTCTGTTGTGTCTGACAACACAAAAACCTACCTGCATCTTTTTCTAATTTGGATCCAGGAATCTTGAAGAACAAAGACTAGAGCCCAGGAACAGATCCTGATGTTGTAGCATGGCCTTAACCACCCTGGTCCCCTGACCAATTTCTCATGCCTGGGTGCTTCATTACATCAGTAGTGACACTGTTGTCAGCTGCCTGAGAGTCTGGAGGCTTATGATCTCCTTAGGAAATGCTAACAAATTCCAAGGCAAATAGTTTCTTCTGGTCATTTAAAATCTTATTTGGACTAATTATGTTAAGATTTGCTGCTTGATATTTGGCATGTCGTTTGTGCCACAGTTGCTACAGATAACACGTCTTCCATTGCTCATTTTAGTTCACCCAAAGGAGGGATGCACTATCAATAGCAATCGTCTAAAAACATACTCTGGGAAAGAAACTGCCAAACCACTGAAGCAAACAGCACTTGACAGAAAAGATAAAGATTCATGAATCATCTAATGCAAATACTGGCACTGTTACAAAGCACAATGTTCACAACAATCTAGTATCACCCAAGCAAAATGGTTTCTTAAAATTTAGATCATTAATAAACTCATTTTAGATCATTCGACTCATCTTCTCCCCTTAAACAGTGTTAATTGTCTATTTTTATATTTTCAGTATGAATATATTACATTTTTACAATTCACATTCATTCATCAGTTAACATCTCCAACACTTCACTGTATGCCAGGCACAACAATCTATTTCTCTTATTCACAACAATGAGATGCTATGAAAAGGTGCTACCTAGCCATGAAAAGATAATTAGTTCACTGAAGGAGAAAGAAAACCATGAAATCTTCCAGACAGTGAAATGGAAGTATGAACTTCCTCACCAGAATCTACAATTGCAGAGGCAGCACAGCTGGTCACTTTTATAAAAAAGTTACATAAGCAAAAAGCACAAAGCTGGGGCCTTCAAATGGCCTACTTAACTTTTTCAAGATGACAGTGAGCAGCATTAACAATTAAATGCTTGATATATACATGAAGAAAAATAATTAATAATGGTATTTTTAAAGGATAATAATAGTAATAGATAACATTTACTACTATAGTAAGCAAACATTTAGTACATATAGTATTGTTATGCTACATATAGTAATGTAGCATATGTTACATATAGTAACAAGTGTTACATATAGTAAAAATTTACTCCCTACTGAGACTCACTATATGCCAGGCAGAAACCTAAGCGCTTTATGGTCATTGCCTCATTTAATTCTCACATCATCCCTGGGGGATTGACATTATTATAAACCCCATTTTACAGATGATAAAACTGAGACTTGGAAGTATTAAGCATTTTACTCAAGGTCACTCAGCTACCAAGAGATGGGACTCAAACCCAGGTCTATCAGGATCCAAAGTCTGTGCTCTTGATCACCATATAACACTGTCTGGTTTAAACTTATTCAATTTTAATTTCACTCTAAAGCTTTCAAAGTCTTACCAGGAAGGTTATATTTTAGGACAGGTTTCTTCCTTTAAAAATGACACGTTAAATAGGATTTTACTTGAAACTATGGTCCTACAAGTCTAACTATTTGGATGGGAAACAAATTCTATCTGAATGAAAAACCCTGAATCCCTATGGTAATGGGTCACAGCTAGAAGAGACCTTGAGAGTCATCTAGTCCAAATTCTTCATTTTAGGAATAACAAAAAACATCTATACTCAGTCTAAACTACCACATACTCAATCCAGAAATACTTCGGTTTGGGGACGTTTTTTAAAAAGTCATCATTTTAAATAGATAATCCAACTTTTCAAGATCATCCAGAGCATAGTATCCATTTCTGAAAAACACTATAAGAAAATACAAACTCCATGACATGAGGTCAGATGATTGTAGAGCTATTACCAATTGAAAGCTTTAATCTTACAGACATGCTATAGAAAGCTATAAAATGGCATCCTTACCTACATGGACTAAAACTCAAAAAAACAGCCACTTCTTCCTTGAATTAAATTTACATTCATTTGGGTCAACTACAAGCTCAGCTTCACTTCACCAGTCATGTCATGTGACTGAATTCAAGCTCATTTCAAGGAAAAGGCTGCACTATGCTGTATTTAGAACACATATCACTGAGAATAGCCAGATAAGTCTTTGTAGGCCCATCCAAAAACCTTGCTTTAGTTGCTAAGAAACTACAATTTCACCGTTTTATAAATTTTTGAAGAAGCTACGCCAGCACAGAGATTGAACATGTTAAGATAAAAAATCTCTCACCTACTGTGCCAAATGAAACCTTGCTTTTTACACAAATTGAATATGTGAAATTATTAGGCTTAAGTCATATTGTTAACACAGACTAAAAACTGATAAGACACATCAAACTAACTCTGCCTTGCCTTCCTTAGTGGCCTCATGCTTTGGAGGAAAATAGGGAAAATACCCATTATGCTTCATATATTCAATGCTAGAGACAGAAAAATGTTTCCTTCCTGACCCCTGCAGTGATAATTCAAGGCCATAAAGCATACATAAGATTTTATTTATACAATTTGGTATGACAAACACTTATATTTAACTGATGCTTTTTCCATCTTTACTGATATATTTTCACTGTAATCTTCAACATTTTAAGCCTAGATTCTCCTTAGAATGCTTAACTCCATTCGCTTTTTTAAATGAAAGCCATTTTAATTTCAGCTATTCGAAGAGTAATTTTAAATTGTTCTAGCATAACAACAAAGAAACACCGAAGAATTAACAAAAGTATAGTTCACTCTTCAATACAGTCATGTATGAGTTCACCTTCATAAATTTTTTCCTATAAAAATATTTTTTAAACCTCTTAAAGGTTGTTTCCACAAGAGCAGAAATGGGTTCACAATACTTCTAATCTCATCTCTGAAAGATCAATTCAGCAGCTGAATTGTAACACATACCTTTAAAAATCGGAATCTTTTTTGTCTAGATTCCCCGTCACCATGCTTCCCCACCATTTCTCCATCTTCTCTAAAGAGCTTCAGTTCAAAACCCAATTCTCTCCTTTCCACTGTACCATGCACACATCCCAGGGACTACTTTTATGTTCCTCAGAAATAATGTCCCTTCTGTCTTGAAACTTTTCGATCTTAAAAACCCACTTCCTCTCTCTCTCTCTCTCTCTCTCTCTCTCCAGTGACTGCTCTCAATCCCACCACTGCAGTTTCAGCTGTGTGTCCCTGCCTTCCCAAAGGCCCCAACCAATATCAAACAGCACTTGCCAAAACTCAGCTCCTCCCTTCCCTAATATATCCTCCACACTGCAAACCAACATTACACCCCCGGCTTCCTGCATTTTACTCCCTTCCCTTATTTTCTGTCTTCCCCCACCGCCATCTCTATAGCCAGAAACCCTTATTTCTATAATAAATAATTCCCCCTACCTCAGTTTCAACTCTTTCTCCCCATCCTCTGCTCCTTTTTCCTCTCCTTATTTAGAAACTCCTTTTTGCTCTCCCAACCACTACCCTAGAACGCCCAACACTCCACCCTCCTTAGTAAACCCAGTTCTCTTTCCCCATCTCGTTTAGAGCCACTGCTGCTCCTCTTTCCAGATCCCCTACTGCAGTCAACCCACTATCTTGGCTTTCCACCCACCTTCCCTCCACCTCCACAGCCAAGGCTCCCTGATTCTTTACCCCCTCCTTAAGGCTCTAGTACTCTGCTCAATATTCTTCAGTACTCCCTTCCCCCCACGTCTCTCTTATTTTTTAAGGATATCACCAGTCTTACGGGGCCCCACGAGAACCCTGGACGACCCCAGTGACCCCAGTGTTCTCTTGGGGAGCCTGACACCACTCTCCGTCACCTTAAACACAAATGCCTGTCTCGTGCGGCCCTTAAACGCTGCGCCCCCTCCTCGCCGCCCCCGCTACGCCAGCTCCTCACGTCGGCTTCCTCGGGGTCCCCTTCCCGACTCGGAGCGACAAGCCCCACGACGTGGAGTCTCTAAGTCAACAACACCTCAGGCTCTTACCGGACGCCCCCACCTCTCGGATAGGTGCCTCCGGTCCTCACACCCGCGCCTCTTCGAACTCCCGACCGGCATCTGCTCCTCTCGGGCCCACAGACCCCCAGACTCCGACCGCCAGCTCCCCTTCCCCTGGCTCCACCACCTCCTCGGGCCCCGAACGGCCCTCTCCGGCCGCCAACTTCCCTCAGCCCCCGCCCGGCCCGCCCCCGGCGCCCCGCTTACCGTTCTGAGCGGCGCCTGGCCCTGGGAGGAGGGAGCCAGAGACCAGCAACAGAGAGAGGGCCAGGGCGCTGGGGAGCGACGAGCCCGACATTCTCCCTGCAGAAGACCGAACAGCGAACGGGCCGAGGCCGGAGCCGGGGCCGGGGAAGGGAGGGGAGGGAGGGAGGGGGCGGGCGAGCGCGCGAGGGAGAGAGCGAGGGAGGCAGCCGTGGCTCGGCTCCGTCCTTCCCCGTCCTCCTCCTACCGCCGCAGCGCCCAAGCCTCGCGAGACCTTCGCTCCCGGCCGTGGGCGGCTGAGGAGCAACGGCGTCAAGGCTCGCGAGAAGAGGCGGTCTCAATCGATCCTCCTGCCCCTCGGACTCCGCGTTCCCGCGCCTGCAGAGGCTGATTGGCCTAGCGCTAGATAGGTCACGTGTCAGGGCCACGTGACGGGGAGAGGCGGAGCTCCTCTTTTCGGCCCTGGGGAAGGGAGAAGTCTGCATTCTGCTAATTCCTCTGTGAATGCGGGGAGGGGACATAAATAAGAGGAAGCTTTGGGACTATATTTCTCCGCCCATCCTGCCTTTCAGTTGTTGGAGCCCTTGGCTGCAAAATTTAATGCAACGCCGACTCTTTTAAGCCTTCCTCTCATTGTTCCCTATCAAAGTCCTGCTGTTTCTTCCTTCTGGACTTTGACCTTAGACCCTCTACTGGCATCTGGCTTCAGCCTCCCATTTTAACCCCGTGTATTAACCTCCTAGGGTAAATGATGCACTCCCCGTGCCTGGTATTACCTTGTGCTTTACTGCCTCTACATCTGCTCCCTCAGCGTGGAACGTCCTCCTTTTCCTCGCCCTTCTATTCCCCCTCCCCCATTTTGGCCTTATTTTAGCTACTTAGAATCTCAGGCCTGAAGTTCAACTAGACTAATTGTTAGTTAGACAATTTAGGCACCAAATTCTACAAGGAAGTAATCTTGTATTATATCAAGAATCTTCAGAAGCATTTTTGTGCAGCGAACTTTCGTTGAGTACCTACTCTGTACCAGGTTTTCACATCCGATGTGAAACCTGCATGAAAAAGTAGTCCCCACTCTCACGAAGTTCACAGGCTAGTTTATCAGAGGAGGGAGGAAGAGGACAAATGATTGCATAGCAAAACGACCCATAGGAAAGGAGCCAGCTGAGTGCTCTGGCAATGTGGTCACAACTGTTTGCATGGAAGTTTGGGAAATGCCCTTTTTCAGGGTATTTTTGGTACTACCCTGGGCGCCGTCAATCCTTGGTTGGCAAAGGATTTCTGTGGCTTAGCTCATCCCTGACTCAGAACAGACATCTTGGGGAGTGTCTGTGGAGTGAAACTGAGAGGAATCAAGTAAGCAGTCCTGGTGACCTGACTCAATTCGAAGAGAAAACTTGAAGAACCTAGAAGAAGGAGCATTCACCGTGACCCTCACACTCTCAAGCCAAAGTGGACTCAAGCTTTCAACATGAACCATATAGCTGATGGTTCCAGACTGAGCTTTCTAGCAAGCTACAGCTATGGCATGTTGTTGATTGAAATGAAACTATATCCTTAAAGACTCAGGTGTGTGAGTGACAAAAAGGTTGGCATGTATCTTTGGACAAAGGCCATTCTACAGACAGCTCTGGATGAAGGGTTACAGGGCTTCCTGTGGTAGGACCAAGATTTTCAGCTGATGGAAGCTTCAGTCGGATGCAGCCATCCTGCCTCATCATCAAAATCCCCATTTGATTAGGGGTCCTTACAACAAGGGATCCTTACAAAATGATTGTGCTCATTTAGTGGGTAGGGAAACTGAGGCTGAAAGAGCATAAATTACCCAGGGTTTGAATGGTTTTGGTAATCAGTAATACCAAGAAATTTGGTTTGCCTCCTTCTAGGCTCATGGCTGGAGTGCCTTTCCTTGTCCTCTTGAAGTTGGGAGTGGCATGTGACTTGCTTCCACCAGGCCAGTGAAAAGTAACATGCATCAGTTTCAAGCAGAAACATTTCATTTCAGTTGCAGACACCATAGCATACTCTTTTCCCTGCATGGTGATCAGTGATCATGATCACTGGCATGTGTCAAAATGAAGCTTATGTCAGCCTGGGTCCCTAAGTTAGCATGATAAGCCCAGGCTGTTGACTTAAGCTACTGAGATTCAGAGGTGTTTTCTCCCGCATAACTTGTACTATTCTGATTAGGGGAAAGATGAAATTCAACTCCATCCCACTACTACCACCACCATCTACTAGCTGTGGCTTTGGACAAGTGACCTGTCTCTCTGGATCCTATTTATCTGTCAAATGATGCTAATGATAGTACATACTCAACTCATAAGATTATCAGAGCAATAAATGAGTAAATTTATGTACAATGTTTAGATCAGTTTCTGTTTCATGTAGACACTCAAATGTTGATGACGATGATAATAAATACTATTGCTGCTGCTGCAACTTTAACTGCAGCCCTGTGCTCTTCCCACTATGTCATGCTTCTTACGAAAAGTGATTCAGGAAGAAAACTTTAAGTACAATGTTACCATCAACTCTCAAAACCTGCAGTTATGAGGAATCTTTTTACCTAGAAGAAAACGTCCTCAAATCCCATGTGCTAGTAGCTGTACTTTTAGACCCCCTTTTAGGGGAAAACCAAAACCTCCAATAACTCAGTAACTTCTTTAAAGGAACCTAGGAATTTTAATTTTTTCTCTTTTTTAAGGTTTACATGTACTTAAAAATCTCTCTACAGGTAAGTGCCGCTGTGCTGGAGGATGGCTGAGCTCCTTGTAATATCTCATAAGAGCCCTTAGGGGTCCTCAGTGGTCAGGCTGAGACATTTTCCTGGCCTCCAGGGACTGCTTGGAGGTCTGGCTTTCCAGTATTGATAGTGCCTCCTGGTGGCAAGACCTGTAATAAAGCATTCCCAATTGAAAGGCTTTCCTGGGTGGGTGGGTTGGTTGGTTGGTTGATTTGTTTGTTTTGGTGTGGTTCATTGTCTTTGGAAGGATGCCAGGGAAGATGATAGTAGTGTTAATAGAGTTGACTTGGAACTTCCTTATGGTTTCCCTACTCCCTCCTCTGCAAAGATCTGCTCCTTTGAAGTTCTTTCCATTCAGATATACCACCCTGCCCATCTTGATTGCTGTAATCTGACCCACCAACATAATTTTTTTCCCTGCTCCTTCCAACTCTTAGCACCATCCTTGAACTCTGTGGGTGAGTTCAGCATGCATGTTGATGATCTAGTCAATACCCTAGTCTCTCATCTCCAAACACCTACTCAGCTGAGCCACCCTTTCCAAGGTTACACTCTCAACACCTTAATCACCCATAAAAGGCTCCATCTTAGGAATATAAAAATATAATACCTCACTGTCCATTTACCCTCCTATCCTTTCAGTTCCATGTGCTAGGACCCCATTTGCTGTGATTCTTCAACCTCGTTGAGACCGCTAATCCATTAACCCCACAAATTCTCATTCTCCATTCCTCATTTCCTTTCTGGTCCAGTTTAGAGCCCAAGATTCATCATTATAATCGTTTCCTTACCCACCTCAATCTTCGATATACTTTTCTGGAAAAACCACAATCTGGCTAAGCACTACACTCTGAGATGAAGTTTCATGCCCTGCACCTGAGCGGCTGAATGTTGCCTGAGAAAAAAATCACACAGACATGCTGAATGACATCATTTTTCATTCATGGTCTCAAACCTCAAAACTCAACACCACCCAGCAACCCTACTCTTTCATATGCGGTAAGCATGAATTTGCAATTGCGATGGTCACATGCAAGAAATGCTCATTTCTTTCACTTCTTTAAATCAAATTTAATCCATTCTGAGCACCTTTTGGCCAAGATGACAAGAAATTCAATTTTGGTCATTATGAGCCTCCCTCCCTACTTCCCAGAGTAATATGAAATTCCCAGGGTTTTATGCAGTCCAGGACATTGCTGGTTTTATGGTCTGGCCTTTTTTTTTGCGGTATGCGGGCCTCTCACTGTCGCGGCCCCTCCCGTTGCAGAGCACAGGCTCCGGACGCGCAGGCTCAGCGGCCAGGGCTCACAGGCCCAGCCGCTCTTCCCGAACCGGGGCACAAACCCGTGTCCCCTGCATCGGCCGGCGGACTCTCAACCACCGCGCCACCAGAGAAGCCCTTTTTTTTTTTTTTTTTAAGTTCACTCTGGTTGCTGCTGGTGTGTGCATGGCCCAGACCCACATGATCCCTTGAAGGTGAATGGTTTGGTGCTTCCCACCACTTCCCTCACCAGCCTCACCCTACACCCCACTCCGTTTCTGCTCTTTGTGATCGCTGTGCTCCTTCTCACCTTGGAGCCTTTGCACATTCTGTTCTCTTTGCCTAGAATGCTCAACCCCCATCCTCTTTACCTGGTCTGCTTCTCATCCTTCAGATGTCAGCTTCAAATCGTCCCTCCTTAATACGAAAATTAAAACCATAATGAGATACCACTTCACGAACACATTCAATTTAATAATTTTTTAAAAACTGACAATACCAAATGTTGGTGGGGATGTAAAGCAACTGCAACTCCCATACACTGCTGGTATGCATATGAAAATGGCAGAACTACTTTGGAGAACTATTTGACAGCTTCTCATAAAGTATATGTATCTAACCTGTGACCAGGAATTCTACTCTAGTATCCCCACCGCCCAAGAGAAATGAAAACATATTTCCACAAAATAATTTATACAGGAATGTTCATAGCAGCTTTATTCATAATACCCAGACCAGGAAACAATCCAAATATTCATCAACAGGTGAATGGATAAACAAACTATGGTATATTCATACAATGGAGTACCACCCAGCAATTTTTAAAAAATGAACTACTGATACATGCAATAATATGGATGAGTTCAGAAGCATAATGCTGGGAGAAAGAAGTGAGATGCCCCCAACTTTGATGCACATTAGGTCACCTGGGAACTTAAAAAAAAAATCCCAATCCCTAGACTGCACCAATTAATTCAGAATCTCTGGAGGGGAGACCCAAGCATCAGTATAATTTTAAGAATCCCCAGGTGATTACAATATGCAGCTAAAATTAAGAATAGGTGCTCAAATGCAATCAAAAAATTTTTGAGTATGCAACAGAATGATAAAGAAGACTATTAAAACACAGATTTCTGGGCCCTACTGTGTTGCGTGGGGCTGTAGCTGGCTTATTAAATTAAGAAATGCGGGGCTTCCCTGGTGGCCCAGTGGTTGAGAGTTCGCCTGCCAATGCTGGGGACACGGGTTCGTGCCCCGGTCCGGGAGGATCCCACATCCCGCAGAGCGGCTGGGCCCGTGAGCCATAGCCGCTGAGCCTGCGCGTCCGGAGCCTGTGCTCCGCAACGGGAGAGGCCACAACAGTGAGAGGCCCACGTAATGCAAAAAAAAAAAGAAATGCGGCTTATGACCTGTGACTGAGGAGGCACAAGCCACCCACACAGGAGCAGCAGGCAGCTCCCTCAGCATCCAAGCTCCCACTACCCCGGGTAGTTTTGATTGAAGGCACAGTTTCAACATACTGATGCAAAGGAAGTAAAGTTACAAGGTTTTAATACTCACAAATTCCAGAAACGGAGTGGGGGGCACGATGAGCTGGAGGAAGGGCAGTCCTCCATCTCAGGTCACAAGGGAGCAGGAGATAGAGAGCACAGCAGCAAGCACCTATTACATATAAGGTGATTGGGGTAGAGGTCGCCAACTTTTCTTGGGCTCAAATCTAAGTGGTTATTTTTTTTTCTTATTAGTTATTTATTTTATGCATATTAGTGTATATATGTTAGTCCCAATCTCCCAATTCATCCCACCACCACCACCTCCCCCCACCACTTTCCCCCCTTGGTGTCCATATGTTTGTTCTCTACATCTGTGTCTCTGTTTCTGCCTTGCAAACCTGTTCGTCCATACCATTTTTCTAGATTCCACATACATGCTTTAATATACAATATTTGTTTTTCTCTTTGACTTACTTCACTCTGTATGACAGTCTCTAGGTCTATCCACATCTCTACAAATGACCCAATTTCATTCCTTTTTATGGCTGAGTAATATTCCATTGTATATATGTACCACATCATTTTAAAAGGTGCCCTGGGAAAAGCAAAGTGGGAACTTGTGGCGGGCATCCTAAACTCAAGTCCTTATCTATATGTCCAGACTCTGGGTGTGAGCACAGTTGTTATACTGTAAAATGCTTAGATGACAATTCAAAATAGCTGTTTTCTCATCACACCCACCCTCAAAGTCAGTAGTGGGGGTGGGGTGCTGACAATTTGCATTTCTAACAAACTCACAGGTGATGATGATTGATGCTCTTTGGAGACCACACTTTGAGACCAGTCCCTCCACAAGGCAAGGCAAAGAAATATTTCCTCCATCAGTTGATGCAGCGATGAGGAAGGCCTGATGTGATAACTTTCATCCCTGAGGGTCCATGGGAAAATAATTATGCCCAAATCAGCCCAATCAGCCTACATGGTGTTTTAAAGAGGGTTAATAGGGCTTCCCTGGTGGTGCAGTGGTTAAGAATCCACCTACCAATGCAGGGGACACAGGTTTGTGCCCTGGTCCGGGAAGATCCCACATGCCATGGAGCAACTAAGCCCCTGCGCCACAACTACTGAGCCTGTGCTCTAGAGCCTGCGAACCACAACTACTGAGCCTGCATGCTACAACTACTGAAGCCCGTGCTCCACAACAAGAGACGCCACTGCAATGAGAAGCTCGCCAACCATAACGAAGAGTAGCCCCTGCTCGCCACAACTAGAGAAAGCCTGCATGCAGCAACGAAGACCCAATGCAGCCAAAAATAATGAAATAAATAAATTTATTTTAAAATATAGAGGGTTAATAGGTTCTGATTTTAAAAGGGATAGAGTCTGCAACACTGTAGCTAGCATCAGAATGCCCAAGTTGCTTCTAGGTCGGTGATCTTCCCACCTTTGGGAATGAGTTGGGAAACTCATTTCTGATGTTTCCATGTTAATGATTAATTATAGTTGTAACAGCTGTGTCTTCTTGGTATTGTCCCTTTATCCTGAGAAATGTTCTGATCCGCATGGTTCTAATCAGACCACTTTATTCTTGCGAGACCCTTTTCCCCTGTTTTGTTCAAGGGATGTCACCAGACTCCAGCCAGGCCACTCAGAAGCCCTGGGAAATTTTTTGGATTAAAATTTAGGAAGGTCAGTCTCTGTCTCTTCAGTGATCTAAACTATGAGATATGAGACTTGAGGTGTCAGTAGCCAGAAGTCCTGCCATGTGCAAGAAACCAGTCTGCAGAGAGAGGATGAAGCTGACAAACAAGAAACAACCATGTTACCTTTCCACTGTGAGCTCCTCAAGGAGGGGCATTATTTACTGTTTTATTCCCCAATGTCTGGCATAGTATAAATGGCACAAAGAAGTGTGTCAGTAAATGTTGTAGACAGGTTTATTAAGGTATAATTAACAGAGAACAAACTGCACATATTTAAACTGTACAATTTGATAACTTTTGACATATTTATACACTGGTGAAATCACCACCATCCGTCACCCCCGGAAGTTTCCATGTGCCCCTGTATAGTCCTTCCTCCTACCTCTTCCCACCTGCCCCCCAGCAACCACTGACCTCCTCTCTGTCACTGTAAGTTTGCTTCTTCTAGAGTTTTATATAAATGGAACCATATAATATGTATTATTTTTTTGACAGCTACATAATTATTTCGAGATTCACCCATGTTGTTGTTGTGTGTCAATACTTCATTTTTTATTGTGAGTAGTATTTCATTGTATAGATAAATCACAATTGGTTTATCCATTCACCTGTTGATGAACTTTTGGGTTGTTACCAGGTAATGCCTATTACAAATAAAGCTGCATGAACATTCATGCAAGACTTTGTATGGACATATGCTTTCATTTCTCTTGAGTAAATGCCTAGGTGTGGAATGACTGGGTCATATGGTAGGCATGTGATTAACTTTTAAGAAACTGCCAAACTGCTTTCCAAAGTTGGTTATACCACTACGTTCCCTGTGACATTTGGAACTTCTGGTTCTTTCACACTAACACGTGGCAAGCTCAGTCTTTTACATCTTAGTCATTCTAATAGGTATGTGATAAACCATGTGGTTTTAATTTGCATTTCACATGATTAATGATAATGAACATATTTTTATGTACTTATTGACAACCCATACATCTTCTTTGGTGAAAT
This sequence comes from Kogia breviceps, assembly GCF_026419965.1. Classification (NCBI taxonomy): domain Eukaryota; kingdom Metazoa; phylum Chordata; class Mammalia; order Artiodactyla; family Physeteridae; genus Kogia; species Kogia breviceps. The sequence continues at coordinate 101,122,590 of NC_081312.1, forward strand.
GTCTATTAACATCTTTTACCCATTTTTTATTTTTTATTTTTGTCTGCATTGGGTCTTCATTGCGGTGTGTGGGCTTTCTCTAGTTGGGGCAAGCGGGGGCTACTTTTCTTTGCGGTGTGCAAGCTTCTCATTGCTGTGGCTTCTCTTGTTGTGGAGCACGGGCTCTAGGCACGTGGGCTTCAGTAGTTGTGGCACGCGAGCTCAGTAGTTGTGGCTCACAGGCTTAGTTGCTCTGCAGCATGTGGGATCTTCCTGGACCAGGGCTCGAACCCATGCCCCCTGCATTGGCAGGCAGATTCTTAACCACTGTGCCACCAGGGAAGCCCCTTTTGCCCATTTTTAATTGAATTGTCTTATTATTGAGTGGTAAGAGTCCTTTATATATTCTAAATATAAATCTTTATCAGATATATGTTTTACAAGTATTTTCTTCCATTCCGTGCCCCGCTTTTCATTTTCACAATAGTGCCTTTTAAAGAGTAAAAGTTTTAATTTTGATCAAATCCATTTATCAACTTATTCTTTTTTTTTTTTTTTTTTTTTTGCGGTATGCGGGCCTCTCACTGTTGTGGCCTCTCCCGTTGCGGAGCACAGGCTCCGGACGCGCAGGCCCAGCGGCCACGGCTCACGGGCCCAGCCGCTCCGCGGCACGTGGGATCCTCCCGGACCGGGGCACGAACCCGCGTCTCCTACATCGGCAGGCGGACTCCCAACCACTGCGCCACCAGGGAAGCCCTCAACTTATTCTTTTAATGTTTGTTTTTGTGCCCTGTCTAAGAAATCTTTGCCTAACCCAAATTCATAAAGATTTTCTCCTATGTTTTGTTCTGGAAGCTTTACGTTTTAGCTCTTGCATTTATGTCTATGATCCATTCAGAGTTAATTTTTATATAGTAGGAGGTAAGGGTCAAGATTTCTTCTCTTTTTTTTTTTAATGCCAGTTATTGAAAATACTATTCTATCCCCATTGAATTACCTTGGCAATTTTGTTGTGAATCAGTTGTCCATATATGTGTTGTCTATTTCTGGATTCTATTCTGTTCCATTGATCTATATGTCTAGCCTTCTACCAAACAACGTCTCAACTACCATAAATGTATTCCCCAAGTCTTAAAATAAGATAGAGAAAGTCCTTTGGAAATAATAAATATGTGAGTAAATATTTTTAAAAACTTTTTCTCATTTTTAACTATCTTTAAAACGTAATTGGACTTCCCTGGTGGTGCAGTGGTTAAGAATCCGTCTGCCAATGCAGGGGACACGGGTTCAAGCCCTGGTCGGGGAAGATCCCACATGCTGCAGAGCAACTAAGCCCATGTGCCACAGCTACGGAGCCTGTGCTCTAGAACCCGTGAGCCACAGCTATTGAGCCCATGTGCCACAACTACTGAAGCCTGCGCGCCTAGAGCCCATGCTCCACAACAGAGACAAGCCACTGCAATGAGAAGCCTGCGCACCACAACGAAGAGCAACCCTGCTCGCTGCAACTAGAGAAAGCCCACATGCAGCAATGAAGACCCAACACAGCCATAAATAAATAAAACATAACTGACTGTTTAAAGCAAAAATAGTAATGTATTACAGGGTTTATTACCTATGAAGAAGTGAAATGTATGACAACAATAGTATAAAGGGCATGAGTTGGGAATGAGGAGTATACTGATTTAAGGTTCTTACACTATACGTGAAGTGATATAATATTGTTTGGAGGAAATATGTGGTCACCTAAAGATTTCATGGAGCAACTACTAAAAGCAAAGAGGTAGAGTTAATAAACGGGAGTGAAAATAAAATGGAATCTTAAAATGTACCCAATTAATTCAAAAGAAGCAAGAAAGAGGGAAAATTAACAAAAAAATGGGTCAAGGATAAAACAAATAGTAATATGATAGATTAAAACCCAATCAAATTAACAGTTATATTAAAGGTAAATAGGTTATGCACTCCAATTAGAAGACAGAGATTATCAGATCAGATAAAACAAAAAACAAGACCCAACTATATGCTGTCCATAAGAAAGCCACTTCAAAAATAAAGATACAGATAGGTTTAAAGTAAAAGAATTGAAAAAGTATACAATGTAGACATGAATTAAAGGAAAACTAGAATGGCTATATTAATATCAGACAAAATAGATTTAAGAAGAATAAATATTATCAGGGAATAATGGAAACATTGCATAATGATAATGGGATCAATTCACCAAGAGCACATAATTTGAAATGGTGTGTATGTGAAAACAGAGCTTTATAATACATGAAACAAAATCTGATAAAACTGAAAAGTGAAAGTCCACAATTATAGTTAGAGATTTTAACACTTCTCTTTCAGTGATTGATAGAACAATAGCAAAATCTGTAAGGATATAGAAGACTTGCATAACCCTATCCAGCTACTGGACCTAATGGTTTTTGTAGGACACTATACCTAATAATAGCAGAATATGCATTCTTTCCAAGTACACATGGAACATTCACTAAGATAGCCTATGTTTTGGGCTATAAAACACATCTCAACAAATTTAAAAGTATTGAAATCATACAAAGTATGTTCTCTGACCACAAAGGAATATACTACAAATCGATGAGAGAAAGATATCTGGAAAATTCTCCAAATAATTGCAAATTGAACACCATACTTCTAAAATAACACAAGAATAAAGTATAATGGAAGTTTAAAATATTATGTTTGAGTAGTCTTATTACATTTTTTAAAGGTTTAAAAATAAGAAAATTTATTTATTATATGTATACTCACATATTTACCACTTCTAGAAAGATTCATTCTTCTGTATAAATTCAAATTTCCATCTGGTATCATTTTCTTTCTGCCTAATAAATTTCTTTATCATTTGTTACAGTGCTGGTTTGCTGGTGATAAATTTTCCAGGCTTTTGTTTGTCTCCTTTGGAAGGTATTTTTGTCAGTTACAAAATTCCAAATTGACAGATTTTTTTCCAATTAATGAAAGATGTCATTGCATATGTTCTAGATTGCATAGTTTCTGATGAGAAATCTGTAATTCTTGCTATTTTCCCTCTAAACATAATGTATCTTTTTGTTTCTGGATGCTATTAAAATTTTCTCTTTATCACTGTTTTTTCCAGCAATTCAATTATAATCTGTGTTACTGTTTGTGGCTTTGTTTCTTGTAATTTTTTTTTTTTTTTGGCGGTATGCAGGCCTCTCACTGTTGTGGCCTCTCCCGTCGTGGAGCAGAGGCTCCAGACGCGCAGGCTCAGCGGCCATGGCTCACGGGCCCAGCCACTCTGCGGCATGTGGGATCTTCCCAGACCGTGGCACGAATCTGTGTCCCCTGCATTGGCAGGCGGACTCTCAACCACTGCGCCACCAGGGAAGCCCTGTGGCTTTGTTTCTTATACTTGGAGATCATTGAGCTTCTTGGATCTGTAGGTTTATATTTTCATCAAATTTGGAAAATAAGCCATTATTTCTTCTAATAAGTTTCTGTCCCTCCCCTCTGTGCAGCTCAAATTATACCTATTTTAGATCACTTATAGTGTCTTCTAGGATTACTAGGCTCTGTTTATTTTTTCCCCCAGTCTTTTCTTTTCTCTATATGCTTCATTTTGGATAGCTTTTGTTGTTTTCTCTTCACATTTGCTGATCTCTTTTTTTTTCTGCAGTGTTTAATCTGCTCTTAATCCAGTCTTGGACAGATTTCATTTCAGATCATTGTATTTTTCATATCCAGAAGTTTCATTTGGATCTTTCTATATTTTTCATTTGTCTCTATTTTATATTTTCCTTTCCATGTTGAACATATTGATAAGATTTAGAATAGCTATTTTAAGGTCCTTGCCTGCTAATTCCATCATCTCTGTCTTTTCTGAGTTTGTTTCCACTGATCAATTTTTCCCCTGGCTTTGTGTCATGTTTTCCTGCTAATTTGCATGGTCGGTCATTTTCATTGCATGCTTTTCATGGTAACTTGTTGCATGTTGCATTTTGTTGTATTTCTTTTAAGAGTGTTGGGCTTTGTTTTGGCATGCAGTTAAATTATTGTGGATCAGTTTGAGGCTTGCTTTTCTGTGTTGTCATAGCATAAGAGCAGCTGTTTTCTCAGGCTTATTTAAACCTTTTATTAAGGTGTTCTCCTGAGTATGCCCCTCATATTACAGTCTTTTCACTCTAGCTGGTGGTAACAAGAACTAGTCCCAGCTGTGTGTGAGCTCCAGGAACTATTCAGCCTAGTGTTTTCCAGTGGTTCTTTCCCCAACCTCCTCGAGTTTCACCCCAATCATGTTGCAGATTAGACTCAGCCAAAGACTAGATCGTTCTGCTGATCTCTAGAGCTTTCTGTTTTTGCACAGCTTTTCCCTCCTTTCAGTATAGTGCCCCACAAGTTCTAGCCATAACAGCCTCTCCAAATTCCAATCTCTGTCTCCTCAACTTAGCAATACAAATTCTGGTTGAGTTCTCCCTCCCTGCACCCGGAAAACTTCCTCAAGGCAGTAAGCTGGGCCAATTTTAGGAGTCACAATGTTTGTTTCCCTTCTCTCAGTCCTGTTCTCTGTGTTCAACTCACTTTCCTTCTTTACAAGATCAATGATATGACCCTGAGATGCTTGAAATAGTCCAGGTCAAATAGATTATCTTTTGCTTCCTAGTTGGACCATGGCTTTCTTATACAGATTCTTCCCTAGAATTTCTTGGTTTTTTGTTTGTTTGTTTGTTTGTTTTTGCGGTACGCGGGCCTCTCACTGTCGTGGCCTCTCCTGTTGCAGAGCACAGGCTCTGGACGCGCAGGCTCAGCGGCCATGGCTCACGGGCCCAGCCGCTCTGCCGCATGTGGGATCCTCCCGGACCGGGCCACGAACCCATATCCCCTGCATCGGCAGGCGGACTCTCAACCACTGCCACCAGGGAAACCCTTTCCTAGAATTTCTACTTACCTTCATCTCTTATTGAGAGAACAAATATGGCCATAGCACTAAACTCTTCCAGCTTCTTATCTACCATTTTTGCTTGAAATCTATTCTACTTTTCTTGTGGAATACATTCTATCCTCTTGAACTGTTATTCTAATATGGAGTGATTGGCTTCTAGATCTGTCACTGTGTGGTCTTAGTAAGACTCCTCTACCCTGGTGAACACCATAGGAAGTTTTGTAGTGAACACTGGTAGATTCCCCAAATCACATCCCACCCAGATAATCAGTCTAGGTCAACAATGATAATCCCATTCACTTTGCTAGTGATTGGCTCAGAAATGTGGCTCAATTCTGGGTAATGAGACACAAGATAAATTAGCAAAGGGCTTCTGGTAAAGGTTTTCTTGTTCGTAAGAGGGAAGAAACACAGAAAACACAGCCCTTTTTCTTCTTTTGGACATTGTCAAATGTAGATATCACACCTAAGATTGTAGGAGCCATCTTGCTATCAGCTTGAGGCCGAAGCCAATGCTAAGAGATGACAGAAAACAGATATGGAAAGAACCTGGGCTCCAGGGCTTCCCTGGTGGTGCAGCGGTTGAGGGTCCGCCTGCCGATGCAGGGGACACGGGTTCGTGCCCCGGTCCGGGAAGATCCCACATGCCGCAGAGCGGCTGGGCCTGTAAGCCATGGCCACTGAGCCTGCGCTTCCGGAGCCTGTGCTCCGCAATGGGAGAGGCCACAGCAGTGAGAGGCCCAAGAACCTGGGCTCCAGATGGTGTCACAGTGTTAATGAATCAACTAATTCTGGAACCCCTACATCTGGATTATCCGTTTCCTTATTGCTTAAGCCAGTTTCTGTTTCTTAGAGATAAAATAATATTTTATATGGAAAACACTGTTGGATGCCTGTCCAATATTTTTTCTCCTTTTAAATAAATGTCAATATTTGTTTTGTTCTCCTATTGCTACCTTTTCATATCAGCATATTCTTACTTTATAGATGCAGTTTGCTTGATTATCTTCAGGAACACTAATTCACTTAACATCCTGTTTCCTGAATTAACTTTGTTTTCTCTAGAGTTGAATGTCCTATTTGTTCATCTTGGTTCTCCCATGCTGTTGGTTTTCCTAATGTCTGATGATTCTTAATTGCCCATTTATATTTTGGAATGCAAGACTAGGTTGATATATGGCTTATATTCATTCTCTTAATACTTAAAGCTCCATTTCCATGACTGATTTCTCTTCTTTATTGCAGGATTGATGAAAGGCTCTAGGTCAGGAACAGTCAGAAAAGCTCACATGGTAGCTAAAAAAAGGAAGACTTTAAAGGTGAGTCCTTTATTTTACTCATGAGTGGGCTGCATTTTAAATTTTCTTTCTTCTTTTCCTGCCTTTATGTTGTGAATTTAAAGAATTGTCTTTGACGGAACCTGATTGTCTGATCCCAAGACCTGACTGAGAGTCCCCCTCAGGCAGATTTTCCAATTTGATTAGAGTGGTAATCATGGCTTTATCCTGGGGCCAAACATTGCAGTCAGCTGCTCTATATATAGAGGAGTTGATGACTGGCTCAGTCCTCCAGGGCAGATCTTTAATTAGTTATCCATGGTCCACTCCTGCTCCCTGCCCTTGTTAACTCCTTGAAGCTCTTTGAGAAAAAGCATCTCTAATATATGTTTCAAATCTCTGCAATATGTTTAGGATGCAGTTTGCTCTGCTGTGCTTTCTCCATCAACTGCATGTCATCTTTATTAATTGATCTTGCTTTTGTGGACCTCTGGTGCATTGGATTGAATTAATCCTCAGTTCACAGTAATCAATTATCATCAGTCTACAATGCTCCATTGTCATTATGATCATCATTATTGGTACTACTATTACTATTATTTATTTTGGTCTTCATGCACCATTTCAACTCTTATTCTTCTTTATGGGGAGAATGTATTTTTACTTCATGTATGTTTGTATTTTTAACTTATATAAATGGTACTAAAAGATTTGTTTCTTTTTTTTCAGTCAACGTGTTTTAAATATATATCCACAGGGCTTCCCTGGTGGTGCAGCGGTTGAGAGTCCGCCTGCCAATGCAGGGGACACGGGTTCGTGCCCCGGTCCGGGAAGATCCCACATGCCGCGGAGCGGCTGGGCCCGTGAGCCATGGCCGCTGAGCCTGTGCATCCGGAGCCTGTGCTCTGCAACGGGAGAAGCCACAACAGTGAGAGGCCCGCGTACCGCAAAAAAAAAAAAAAAAAAAAAAATATATATATATATATATATATATATATATATCCACAATATTCTATAAATATACAATTAATACTTTAGAATGGAATCTGGTAGTCCATTATAATCGTCCACTACATTTATTTATTTATTTATTCTCTGGTGTTGGATACCTAGCTTACCTCCAACTCTATACTACCACAAACACTTCACAGGAATTCTTATTTCCCCATGTATTTCAACACTTGCTGTTTTTCTACTTTCTAATTTTTGCCCATCTGAGGGACATGAAGTAGTATTTCATTGTTGTTTTAATTTATATTTACTGAGCATCTCTTCCTAGCTACATGTTAACCACTTGGGTCCCCATCTGCAAATTGCCTGTTGGCCTATACTAGATTATGCTACTTTAATAACCAAAAAATTTTGTTGCCTTAAAAAAAGAAATGTTTATCTTTTGTTCTTGCTACATGTCCATAGTGGCTTGTCAGAGGGGCTCTAGTCTTTAGCCACTCAGGGACCCAGGATGATGAAGCAGCCATAATCTTGGACACTGCTAGTCATTATCCCAGAGGAAAAAAGAACATGATGAATCATGCATTGGCTCTGGAGCTTCCATCCAGAAATGACACAAATCATTTCCACTCACATTTCATTGCCATAGCTAGTTATATGGCCACATTTAACTTCAAGAATATGGGAAAGTACAATCCTACTGTCCAGAAGGAGAACTGAAAATATTTGGTGAACAACCATCATCTGTCCTTCTAGTCAATAAATATTCAGTTGTTTTTTTCCCCTCATAAAAAAAATACACCCCGGGATTTCCCTGGTGGTCCAGTGGTAAAGAATCTGCCTTCCAATGCAGGGGATGTGGGTTCAATCCCTGGTAGGGGAACTAAGATCCCACATGCTGCAGGGCAACTAAACCCGCGTGCCACAACTGTTGAGCTTGTGAGCCACAACTACAGAGCCCACGCACCCTGAAGCCTGCGTGCCACAACTAGAGAAAGAAAGCCCTCAGGCCACAGCTAGAGAGAAACCCAAGCAGACCGCATGCCTTAACAAAGATATCCCACATGCCTCAACAAAGGTCCCGTGTGCCGCAACTAGGTCCTGATGCAGCCCCCCAAAAAGGAAAATAAATAAATATTATTTTTATTTATTTATTTTTTAATTTATTATTTATTTTATTTATTTACTAAGACAACTTCCTACCTAAGGGAGTTGTCTAAACATTGTAGGGGAAGGAAATTTTTTCCTTTTACTCTTCTAGGTTCTCTGCTGGGGCCCCTATAACAAAAGACAGATTAACAAGAGAAAAAAATACAGAAGGTTATTCACATGAATATTTCATATATACATGGAAGAAACTCAGGAAAGAGTAACTCAAGGAGGGTGCTTAAAACTCTGGTTTATATAGCATCTTCAACAAAGGACAATAAATTCATAGAGAAATGACAGGACAAAGGAAATATTATTTTAGGCTTCCATTTTTTTAGGCTTCCATGGGCAAACTGTGGGAAGGTAAATATATAGGGAACTAATGGTAGATAGAGGGCAGTTAGTAAATTTGTTATGTAGATTCCTCTGGTTTTTCCAGGCTGATAGGGTCTGAAGTTACCTCTGGTGATTAACTTTTGTCCTTTCTAGTAGAGAAGGGAAGGGGGACACTTTTGAAAATTTATGTCCTGCTTTAAGGCAAATAGGAAGAGAGCAGGGAGCTTTTCTTGTATTTGCTTCTTCTCAATTGACTTCAGCTCAATATAGTTCTTATGACAAAGTGTCATATTTTGGGGTAACATATTTTGGTTTTCTGTATATTCCATACAGTCATCCCCACCTTCTATCCCGGGGATGCATATATTCCTTGCTTTGGCCCTGATTTCCTTCCCTGGGAGTAGCTACCTTGTTCTTTATCCTTTGCAACCCCTGGCTCTAGTTTCTGGAAGACTGTTTACTCTCCATCATCCTCTTTGGCCTTATCGGATGTAGGCATTACCATATTTCCTGCCCATTGATGGTTGGGGACCCTAGAGTCCTTTAAAGGCTCAAAGGGTCACAGACTTTTAAAGTTTACACTTAAACTTTCTTTGGCAATATAATGCTCTTCAAAAACTTACTAGTCTTATTTATTTGATTCCAGTCAGTTCCATATGACAGAGCTCATCCATAGTTATTTTCTAAATGAACTTCTTGGATTTGCTACATTTCTTTCTCATCCTATTCCCCACCTCTTCCCTTTCACTTAGTTGCAGGTAAGGTATTCAGCTTTTGTGGAAGAGCTGCACATTTAGACTCTATCCCAAGATCTCTTTTGTCAAATTAAAAGGAATTACTGAATACCTCACCTTCAGCTAGACTCTCACTTTGAGACAGCTTAATCCATTCAAAAGTTTTTATCACTGGATGAAATAGCCACAAACTTGACTTGATCCTTGAAAAAAGGCTGAGATTTTAATTGGCTTTTGCTCTTTCAAGTCCTTCTCATTTTTCCTTTCACTTGTTAGGGTCAAGAAGCAGTTATCACTTCCAACTGTGCAAGACCCCAGTTTTCTGTTCCCTCTCAATTTCCTTCCATTCCTACTTGGAAATGTGCCAGTTATTTTCTGAATTTATTTCAAATGCAGTCAACAGAAACTAATTCTCACTACTATCTTCTTCTCCCCTAGGGTTATTGCAGGTAGCAATTTTATCCAATATTTTGCCACTACATAACATGAATTGCTGTCCTTCCAACAACTGCTCACAGTTTTCTAACCACCTGATGACCAGCTCCTAATCACTGCCACAAATTTTAGATAATATTGTTTGGTAGGACCCCACTTCTCTATCAGTCAGGATAGACTAAATTATGCTAGGGTGACAGATGACCATGAAATCTTAACGGCTCAAACCTACAAAGGAGTATTTCTGGGTCACTGCGAGTCAGCAGGAGTCTCCACTTATCAGAGCCACTCAGAAACCCAGGTTAATGGAGTCACCACCATCACTAACATTGCTTGTCACTACACCAAAGGGAAAAAAATGTGGTAAGCTGCACAATGGCTCTGCTTCTGCAGAACCATTTAAGAACTTTAAGCTTCTGCTTAGAAGTGTCACTTGTCACTGAAATTTCACTGACTAAGCAAGTTATATGGCACTTCTAACTTCATGGAGACAGGAAAGTGTAATCCTATCACATATCCAGGAGGAGAATCAGAGATATTGGGGGAATGGAACTAATGACTACCAGTCTCACATACTTTGTCCATTTTTATTGTGGCTCCTGTCATTTTCTTGTTACTTGTTAGAGTTCCTTGTAGGGTCTAGAAGGTATTGCTCCCTCATCAGTTTTCAGTGTTGAAATTATCTTCTCTCTGCCATTGATCTGTTAACTTTGTCTATGGTGTCCTTCACTGAGCAGAAATCCTTTATGTTGATATAGATCAAGTCATCAATTTTTTCCAGATGAAATTTTCTGTGTTGGAGGTCTTGTTTAAGAAATCCTTTCCAGGCTTCTCTGGTGGTGCAGTGGTTGAGAGTCTGCCTGCCAATGCAGGGGACACGGGTTTGTGCCCCGGTCCGGGAAGATCCCACATGCCACAGAGTGGCTAGGCCCATGAGCCATGGCCGCTGAGCCTGTGCGTCCGGAGCCTGTGCTAGGTCACAAGATGTGATCGTATACTTTCTTCTGTTAACTCCATATTATACTTTTCACATTTAGATTTTATATATATCTAGAGTTCACATTTATTTATTTATTTATGGCTGCATTGGGTCTTCGTTGCAGTGTGCGGGCTTTCTCTAGTTGCAGCAAGCGGGGGCTACTCTTCATTGCAGTGCATGGGCTTCTCATTGCGGTGGCTTCTCTTGCTGCTAAGCACAGGCTCTAGGCGCTTGGGCTTCAGTAGCTGTGGCCCGCGGGCTCAGTAGTTGTGGCTCATGGGCTGTAGAGCGCAGGCTCAGTAGTTGTGGTGCATGGGCTTAGTTGCTCTGCCGCATGTGGGATCTTCCCAGATCAGGGCTTGAACCCATGTCCTCCTCATTGGCAGGCGGATTCTCAACCACTGCGCCACCAGGGAAGTCCAAGCGTTCACTTTTTAAAAGGTGTAGAGATCTTTTATTGTAATCCTTATAATGAGCCAATATTCTCAATATCATCAACTATAAAATTCATTATTTTTCCACTGATTTCTGATTCCATGTTTATCATGTTTCAAGTTCATTAACATCTGTTTGTTCCATTGACCTATTTGTTTCAACTTCAGTTCTACACTAGTTTTAGCACTATGGTTTTGTAGAATGTGTTAATATATATTAGGGAGAATCTTTGCTTTTCTTCAAAGTTTTTTTAGTGATCAGTTATCATCTTTTCTTCCCTGTACATTTCAGAATCAATTTGTAAAGTTTCTAGATTACTTTTGATAGAAATTCTACTAACAGTATCAATTAATTTGAAGGATAATTTACATCTTTAACATGGTATATCTTTCCATATATCCTGGTCTTCATTTATGTCTTTTATTAGATATTTAAAGCTTTTCTAGTATATTCTTTGATAGGTTAATTTATATATATTATATAGTTTTTTATTGCTACTGTGAATGGTATCTGAGTTTATATTACATTTTCTGGTTGTTAATAAATGATGTAGAGGAAGGCTATTGATTTTTAAATTTTGTCAATATTGCAACTGGGCTTACTAATCTAAAAAATTATCTGATATTCTCTTGAGTTTTCTATTCATATGATCACATTTATCATTTGAAAATAATTACATTTTCTTCTCTTCTTTTCCAAACCTTAAATTTCTTTCCTCACTTTTAAATTTTTATTATTATAATGCTAAGGTTGAATAGTGGTGGGGATATTATTTATCCTTGGCTTGTTCAAAATTTTAATACCTTCATTAAGCATGATGTTTTTTGAGGTGTAAGTTATATTCAGCGAAAATCATAGATCTTCAATGAACTATTTAATCAGTTTTGGTGGACAGACATTTGCTTCACCTCAGAATGCCCCCTTGTGCTCCTTTATAACCTCTCCCCTCTCCAGAAGCAACCACTATTCTACTTTTTATAATTATGTTAATTTTGCCTATTCTAGAATTTCATGTGAATGGAATTATAGCAGAATGTATTTTTATATGCCTGGTTTCTTTCAATCAGGATAATATTTTAGAGATTCATCTATGTTGTCACTTGTATCAGTAGTGTGTTCCTTTTTACTGCTTAGTAGTATTTCATTGTATGACTATACCACATTTTGTTTATTCTCCTTTTGATGGGCATCTGGGTTATTTCCAGTTTGGGACTATTATGAATAAAACTGCTATGAACATTCTTACACAAGGCTTTTTGTGGACATATGTTTTTATTTCTCTAGGAGTGGAATTGTTGAGTCATAGTGTAGTTGCATATATAACTTTTTAAGAAACCACCAGTTTTCCAATGTGATTGTTTCATTTTATACTTCCACCAGCAACACGTGAGGGATCCAGTTGCTCCACATCTTATACAACATTTAGTATTGTAAATTGTTGTAAATCTATTCCATTTTTACTGGCTATGTCAGGTATCTATTGTCCTTATTGTCCTTATTGTAATGGTGTCTAATTGTTTTAATTAGCATTTCCATGATGACTAACCTTTTGAGCCCTTTCTTTTTCATCTATGTATTGACCATGTGTATATATTCTTTTGTGAAATGTTTGAGTTTTTTGCCCATTTAAAATTTGTTGTTGTTGTTTTTATTTTTATCATTGTGTTGCAAGAGTTTTTTATATATTGTAGATACAAGCCCTTCATCAGATAGATGTGTTGTGAATATTACTCTCAATCTGGCTTGCCTATTTTCTTGATGGTGCTTTCTGATGAATAGAAATGTTTAATTTTGATGAAGTCCAACTAATTAGTCTTTTTTTTTATGGTTTATACTTTCTGAATCCTCCCTGAGAAATCTTTGCCTACTCAGAGGTCACAAAAATATTCTCCTAGTACTTCTAATAGCTTTATTATTTTAGCTCTTATGTTTCAGTCTGTGATCCTTCTCAAATTGGTTTTTGTGTATAGTGTGGGGTAGGGGTTGAGCTCCTTTATTTCTCATATGGATATTCAATTTTTCCAGCACCGTTAATTGAGGATATTTTCCTTTCTCCATTGAATTTCTTTGACATTTTAATCAAAAAATCATTTGACTGTATATATGTGGGTCTATATCTGGACTCCCTATTTGATTTTGTTGGTTTATTTGACTATCCTTCCTCCAATAGTACATTATCTTGGCTGCAGTTTTGGTTTGGATTTTTTTGATCTGAAAAATGTCATTATTTTGCTTTCATATCTTTTTTTTTTTTGCGGTATGCGGGCCTCTCACTGTTGTGGCCTCTCCCGTTGTGGAGCACAGGCTCCGGACACGCAGGCCTAGCGGCCATGGCTCACGGGCTTGGTTACTCCGCGGCATGTGGGATCTTCCCGGACCAGGGCACGAACCTGTGTCTCCTGCATCGGCAGGTGGATTCTCAACCACTGCGCCACCAGGGAAGCCCCTGCTTTCATATCTTGAAGAGATAGAATTATGGTAGAATTATTTTTGCTGGAGACAGAATTATGTTTGCAGTTTTTTTTCTTTCAGCACCTTAAAATGTCATTCAATTTCCACAGCTTCCAAAATTTTGATGCAAAATTATCAAATCTTATTGTTGCTCCTTTGAAAGTACATATGTGTCCTTATTCTCAGGCTGCTTTTTGATTCTTAGCTTTGGTGTTCAGCTATTTGATTATTAAATATTTAGGTGTTATTTTCTTTGTATCTATCCAATTTGTATCTCTGCTTTCACCAAGCATCTTGAATCTGTACATTGCTATCTTTGATCAGTTTTGGAAAGTTCTTAATCTTTCTCTCTTCCAAATTTGCTTCTATCTCATTCACTCTCTCCTCTCTGCGTGGACTCCAATTGCACATAAACCTTTGATCGTGTCTCACATGTCTTTAGTGCTCTCTTCTTTCCATTCTTTTTTCTCTGTGGGCTTCAGCTTGGATAATTTATTCTTTTATTTTTTTAAAAAAATTTATTTATTTATTTATTTGGTTGGGCCAGGTTTTAGTTGCAGCATATAGGATCTTCACTGTGGCATGCGGGATCTTTAGTTGTGGCATGTGGGCTCTAGTTCCCTGACCAGGGATAGAACCTGGGCCCCCTGCATTGGGAGCACAGAGTCTTAACCACTGGACCACCAGGGAAGTCCCAGTTTGGATAATTTATATTGACCTTTGGGTTTACCAATTCTGTCTGTTTCTTTTAAACCCATCCAGTGAATCTGTAATTTCAGATATTGTACTTTGCAGTTCCAGAAAATCCATTTGATATTTTTATAGATTACAATTACCTGCTCAAGTATTCTTTTTAACAATTTTGTCATATTTTCCATTTTCCTCTTTAACATACTTGTAATAGGTATTTAAAATGCCTTGTCTGAGGCAATAGAAATAAAAGCAAAAATAATCAAATGGGACCTAATCAAACTTACAAGCTTTTGCACAGCAAAGGAAACCATAAAAAAAAACAACAAAAACAAAAAGACAACCTATGGAATGGGAGAAAATATTTACAAATGACGTGACTGACAAGGGCTTAATCTCCAAAATATACAAACACCTCATACAACTCAATAACAAAAAAACAAACAACCCAATCAAAAAATGGGCAAAAGACCTAAATAGACATTTCTCCAACAGGCACCTGAAAAGATGCTCAACATCACTAATTATTAGAGAAATGCAAATCAAAACTACAGTGAGGGGCTTCCCTAGTGGCGCAGCGGTTAAGAGTCCACCTACCGATGCAGGGGACACGGGTTCATGCCATGGTCTGGGAAGATCCCACATGCCGTGGAGTGGCTAGGCCCGTGAGCCATGGCTGCTGAGCCTGCGCGTCCGGAGCCTGTGCTCTGCAACAGGAGAGGCCACAACAGTGAGAGACCCGCGTACCGCAAAAAACAAACAAAAAAAACAACTACAGTGAGGTAACACCTCATACCAGTCAGAATGGCCATCATTAAAAAAGTTTACAAATAATAAATGCTGGAGAGGGTGTGGAGAAAAGGGAACCCTCCTACACTATTGGTGAGAATGTAAATTGGTACAGCCACTATGGAAAACAGTATAAAGGTTCTTAAAAAAACTAAAAATAGAGTTGCCATATGATCCAACAATCCCACTCCTGGGCATAAATCCAGACAAAACTATAATTCAAAAATATATATGCACCCCTATGTTCATAGCAGCACTATTCACAATAGCCAAGACACGGAAACAAGCTAAATGTCCATCAACAGATGAATGGATATATACAATAGAATACTACTCAGCCATAAAAAAGAATAAAATAATGCCATTTGCAGCAACATGGATACAACTAGAGATTATTATACTAAGTGAACTAAGTCAGAAAGAGAAAGACAAATACCATGTATGATATCACTTATATGTGGAATCTGAAATATGACACAAATGAACTTATCTACAAAACAGACTTACAGACATACAGAACAGACTTATGGTTGCCAAGGGGGAGAGAGGGTGGGGGAGGGATGGATTGGGAGTTTGGGATTAGCAGATGCAAACTATTACATATAGAATGGATAAACAACAAGGTCCTACTGTATAGCACAGGGAACTATATTCAATATCCTGTGAGAAACCATACTGGAAAAGAATATGAAAAAGAATACACATATGTATAACTGAACCACTTTGCTGTACAGCAGAAATTAACACAACATTGTAAATCTACTATATTTGAATAAAATAAACTTTTTTTTTTTTTGCGGTACGTGGGCCTCTCACTGTTGTGGTCTCTCCCCATTGCGGAGCACAGGCTCTGGACGCGCACGCTCAGCGGCCACGGCTCACGGACCCAGCCGCTTCATAGCATGTGGGATCTTCCTGGGCCGGGGCACGAACCCGTGTCCCCTGCATCGACAGGCGGACTCTCAACCACCGTGCCACCAGGGAATCCCCAAACTTTTTTTTTAATGTTAAAAAAAACCCACCTTGTCTGGCAAGATGGCAGCAGTGGTGACCTTCCTCCAGCTGCTGGCCCAGGGCGGCCTGGCAGTTTGGAGCCTGCCCAGGGGCGCCAGGTGCTTCAGGGTGCGGTCCTTGCCAGCTGGTGAGAAGGTCACGCACACTGGCCAGGCCTATGACCATAAAGACTACAGGAAAGTTCAATTTGTAGGTTGTCAGAAAGAGGTGAATGAAAACTTCACCGTCGATCTAATAGCAGAGTAGCCTGTGAGCGAAGTCGGGAGTCAAGTGATATCATGTGACAGGGGTGGGGGGGGTCCAAGGCCACCTCAAAGTGTATATAAACTAGGACAAATAAACAAAGATGGCGGCATGTGGCTACTGTGGACTACAGTTCAGACAGCACCATCCCTAGGGGGATACATGGGAGCATTTCAGTGATGGAGTGAAACTCAGGAGACCCTGATGCTGTACGTATTGCATCACTAGTGCTGAATAAAGGTTGTTCTCAAGGAAAAAAAGTAATAATAAAATAAAAATAATAAAATAAAAACTCCTGTCTGCTAACTGGAAAATATGGGTCAACTGTGGGTCTTCTTCTATTTTTTTCTGAGAATATATTATCACATTTTCCTGCCTTTTCACATGCCTTATAATTCTTTATTGTATACTGGAGATTGTACATACATGAACTGAGACTGAAGAATTTTCCCTAGATAGGTTTTACCCTTCCTGTATTAGGCAGATAAAATACAGTCACAACAATGTGATTAGAAAATGATCTAGATTGAGGTTGGGTTGTAGTTCTTTTTGACTCAGTCTCCATCTGGTTTGGTTGAGAGCTAGTCAAGTCTCTACTTCCTTAACCGTAAAATGCATTTATGCCTTTCAGATGTTTGAACTTAGCTCTTTAGCCTCCCAACCAATACAACTTCAAAATTTGGCAAATATCATGAGAGGGAGACCAGCTATGTGTTTGACACAGATCTTCCTCCCTCTAGCAGGACTTTGTCTCCTAAGTACTGTGAGTCTGTGGGAAATTTCACTTTGTTATTCTGCACCCTGCCTGTTACACACACCTCCCCCCAGCCTCCTGTACCACTCAAGCACATAGCAAATGTTCTGTGAAAGAAAACTGCCTATGCTTGAGGGTTCTTTTCAATCAAAGGCCCCATATATTTAACTATGGAAAATAATTGGACATTGTATTTTAAAATACTTTATCTTCTGTTTCTTCTTTTTCTGCGACTCCAGTTAAATTCATGTCATCCACTCCACTTTTGTCATCCATACCTCTTAACTTTTTTTTCTCTTTTCCATCTCTATATCCTTCCTGATATTTTTTATGTTGGTTTTGTCCTCTGCCTAATCTTCCAATTCTCTCAACTGTTCTTAGACTGAATACATTCTGCTATTTACCCCCATCTACCGAGTTACTTGTTTCAATGATTATATTTGTCATTCCCAACATTTCTAGTTTTTTTTAATAATTGCTTTTCTTGCTTTATATTTACAATGTCCTCCCTTATGTCTTGAAGGGAGACGTGTATTGTCCTTAATGTAAATTCTTCTTCTGCCCAGTCTGTTCACTTCACTTCTGCTATAGTCATTCTTTTGTTGGTTATTTTTGGCTCTGAGCTCATGTTCCCTTGGAAGTGTCAGCTCTCTTGGCCAATAATGTGTACTTTGGGAGGAGGAATGAGATTAAAGACCGGATTCCAGCTTTGGCTCTTCTTGGTGAAGTTATGAGGGGAGTGCCTCAGGGTGTAGAGCCTCTGAGCATCTGTTCCCTGTTTGTCAATGACCACAGAGAAGCCAGAGAACCCTGCCTTCCAGGGAACATCTCTGAGCTTTGCCCTAGTCGCTCCTCTTTTCTCTTTTCACGGACTCTTTTCTAAGAGCTGCCTTGCTCTGTGTAGTCATTTACCCCAATCAAGGTGTGGAAGGAGAGACTGCTTGGTGGCTGGCTGGCTGCCTGCCTTTGTTTGTTGAATCTATTTCTCATCCTAGCTGGCTCCAAAACTGCCTTGAGGTTACCTTGCCATTTCTAGCTGGTGCTATGTTGATGTTTTCTGCCCACAGACATGAAAGGGCAGGCTACCATATATCTGGAGAATTGTGGAGGAGAGAAAATCCATAACTAGAACACCTTCCCCCAGATTCTCATCCATCCATGATATCTGACTTTCCCCACCTCTGATCTGCAGTATTCTCCCAGACTGGGATCTGTCTGGCTTCTGTTTCTCCAGAGTTAGGTTCTGGGATACATCACCCATCTCTCACTAATACAGTGTCTTCGGGGTTGAGTTTGGGGGAGGGAATCTTCAGTCTGCCTAATTCAGCATCAAGATGGGACTCTGAAACCTCCATCTGCTTTCCATTATCTAGAAATTTCCCAGTATTTCTGGCCTGCCAATGGCTCTTCATCTTATTTCCTATTTCTGTTATGTATTGGTTATTTAAAAAATTGATTATATATCTGTTCTGTCATTTCAAATGAAAGACCGTGTTCTGAAAGCCTTCCTCCTCTTCTTTTGAAGGATCTCCTACATGGTAAGAAGCTGGGGTCTCATCTTCCTTCTCCATAGCTTTCCCATCTGTAACACGGGAGCAAACGGACGAGATGGTGTTTGAGGCCTTCCTCCTCTCATGTGCTATGACTCCAAGGATCAGGCCCAGCTGTTGTTTGGCTCATTTTCTTCTTTACATTCCACATTAGTTTAAAAATGTGGGTGGAGGTGCCACATTCTCCCTGACCTCATTCTGGTCATGAGTAGTCAGAGAACAAAATGGAGAGCTGAGAAATGAATACAGTTTCCTGTTAGAAGAAAAGCATAAACCATTTACAAAAACAATTCCAAAAATGAGCAGCTGAGCTAGGTGAACAGAGGACAATCCTGAGAAATGTAAACCTGGTGGCAGGGGCTGGGGTGTATGGAGTCGGGGATAATTTAAGGATTTCTTATCATTCCCAAAGCAAAAGCAGACTTCCAAATTAATTTATCTTGTCCTCTGGTCTTTCAAAGGCCCTGTCACCCCCAGGAGCTGCTAATGACTAATGTGAGATCATAACCTCCTAGGAGATAGGGGTGTCTCTGTGTGGCCTGTGATGCCAGAAAACAGGGTGGTAACCTGAATGACCTCCAAGTATCTCACCTATCAAATACTCTGTGGTGTCTCTTTGTAGGGGCAGAGACCATGAATACTTCTGGGAAGAGCTAAAATCCACTTTCACTCTGAGAAGGCTTGGGGGAGTTGGAAAGAGCACCAGGATGCTCACTGTCTCCTAAATCTAACCTTGGACTTGTATTTGATTATTTAGCCTATGGTCCCTGCCCATAAAGATCTGAGTCTGACAGCTCTAGAAGTGAGAGGGATAGGGTGGTGGTTATGGCCTTTGAGGTCCAAGAATGAGGCATAGGCACTGTGCCATCCAAGGCACTCCATGCCATCCGTGATTTTAGGCATCATAAGGCCATAGACTATTGATCAAGGACCTCAGTTCAAGCCTCATATACATATGGGAAATTCAGGCTAAGAGAGGTCAGAGACTTGCCTGATGTCACATAGTGAGTCAACAGCTGACTTAGAATTAGAACCCAAGGCCTCTTATTCCCATGCAGGAGTCTAGTACCTGTACCCAGTTTCCTCAGGTAAGTTCCTGAAACTTCTTGGACCCCACTGAGTTTGAGGGATACCCTGCCTGGGTCAGGCATAGAGCAAGGGCTAATTAAACATGTATTACTACTGATAGTATGGTGGATGCTGTGGTGTGCTGCTGGGATCCCCCTTCGTGACTGAAGAACTTGTTCCCCCAGCTTCTAGCAGTACTGCAGGAAGAGGGCTCTCAGCTGTAAGTCTTCTTTGGAAACGACTTCTGCCAAAGAAAGTAACCTGGATCAGGCCAGGAGACCCACATCCAATGGTGGAACAGTGCTTGGGTACAAAAGGCTAGCCCTGACCCTAACACAAGACAATGCTAAAGAGGTCATCCCAGCTTCAGAGTGCCCCATGGGGTTGGCTCAGACCATTCCTGCAACTGTATTGTGGTCCGAAGTCTCTCTCTGCCCAGTTCTTTTCTTCCTAAGGCGTTGAGCCCAAGAGCATCCCTAATAAACTTCCTGCATGCTAATCTCCATCTTCAAGTCTGCTTCCCAGTAACCTGTCCTCCCACACTTGGGTTGAATTACAGTCATGAGGAAGCTAGACCTTGGGAAGGAGCTGGGGTCAGGTGGCTTCAGTCATGGAGGGGAAGCCCTGCAAAAAGATGGCTCAGGAGGTAGGGCACAGACTCTGAACCTGGAGACCTAGATTCCTGCCTTCACAGAGCAGCTATCTGCCCTACTGTGATCTTGCCTGCAACCCCCCAAACAGATGGGGGAAAGAGGACATGCGATTATTGCTGTTCCAAACTGTGATCTTTCATGACTATTTAAAAACCATGCTGTGTGTCGCAGAGGATCAATCTCTCTCATTCTCATTACCGCTAACCCAAATCTTTACCCTTTTCTCAGCTTCCATCCACTTACTTCCCTTGCTCTTAGCAGATGATCCTGCCTTCTACTTCACAGGGGAAAAAAATGAAGCCTTTGGTGGGGCCTCCATTGATTTCCCATCTCTCATCCTTATTAACCCTGTCATCAGCTCCTTCCCTCCACCCCAAAGGAGTGGGTCTCCTAGGCTCCGAATCCTGTGCCTTTCTGCCTTCTCAGAGATTGCTACGTGCCAAGTATCATACCTCTTCTCCCTCATGGGACTTCTTCTCTCTTGGTACCTTCCCACAGGCACATAAACATGCTCAGGTCTCTCATGTCTTGAAAAAACTGCAATCTTTTCTCATCCGTGTGTTCTTCAACTACTGGTCCTTCCATTCACCCATCCATTCACTCAACAAACTTTAATTGAACACCAACTATGTGCCAGGCACTATTCTGGGTATAGGAATACAGCAGCGAACAAAAGAAAATCCTGATTCTCATGGGAATTATATTCTATGAGGGGAGATAGAAAATAAATGTGTAAATGAGTAATATTATAATACTGTCAGAAGGTAAATAAACGCTAAGTGGAAAAAAAATCAAGCAGAGTAAAGGAATTAAAGAATGACTGGGGATGGGGGATTGGTGGTTATCATTTTATAGAGGGTGGTCAAGGAAGGCCTCCCTTGTAAGGTAACATTTGAACAGAGACCTGGAGAAAGTAAGGGAATAAGTTATATGGACATCTGGGGGAAGAATGTCCCAGTCAGGGGGAATAGTAAATGCAAAGGTTCTGAGGCAAACATACCTTGTGTGTTCAAGGAACAGCAAGGAAAGGATGATGGAGTAAAGGAAGCAACAGGGAACATGGTAGGAGAAGAGATCAGAAGGATAGCAGGGAGCCCGGTCATGTAGGACTTTGTAGGCCAACATAAAGACTCAGCTTTTACCCTGGAGAATTCTAAGCAGAGGAATGACTTAATTTGCCTGTGCTTAAAAAGATTACTCTAGCTTCTGTACTGAAAATAAACTACAGAGAGAAAGATAGAAGCAAAGAGACCAATTAGGAGGCTATTGCAATACAGGCAAGTGATGGAGATGGGTGGTAGCAGTGGAGATGGAGAGAGTTCATCTGGTCTGAAGGTAGATCCAGTAGGATTGGTGATATGGGGCGTGTAAGAAAGAGAAAAATTAAGGGTGACTGCAAGATTTTTAGCCCGAGCTACTGGAAGAATTGCCATCACCTGAGGTGCAGACAGCTGCAGGAGAAATGGTATTTGTTTTGTTTTCTTTTGTTTCATTGGCAGTGGGGAGGGGGGGAATGGAAATCATGATTCTTATTGGAGACAAATGGAGATGTCAAGTAGGCAGTTGGAAATATAGAATTCAAAACACAGTCCAAGCTGGAGATGTTCTTTGGAGAGTTATTGGCACATAGATAGTATTTAAAGTGATGAGATGACCAAGGGAGTGGCTGTAGACCCAGAAGAAAAGAGTTCTGAGTACCAAGTCCTGGGGTTTCCCAACATTCAGGGGTTGGGGAGAAGAGAAGGACCCAGCATAGGAGACTAGAAGGAGGAACAAGTCAGGTGAGAAGAAAAGCAAGAGAGGGGAGTGTTCTAGAAGCTGAAAGTGTTACAAGAAAGAGAGGGAATGAATCAGGGGAGAGAGTGAACAGATTGATGATCAGGAGACAGGCAGAATGGCTGGAGTGGTGATGCCCTTGAGTAGGAGAGAGAGCACAAGAGGAGGGCCAGCCTCAACACCCACCTTTCACCCAGAGCACTGGCGGGGGGGCAGGGTGTGTGGCAGGCAGAGTATGTGGGCCCAGGTGCTCTGTCTCCCCTCCCAGCTCTGCTCTTCTCAAGGGTTTTCCCCCTTCTGCCTCCATCACTTGACCCCTTTCCTCCTCTCAGACCCATGAGGCACACAACTGGGGTAATCAGATCAAGGTCTTCCCAACCTGTGCATTGTCTTAGAGAAATGCTAGACCTGAGCAGGACCCTGATGCTGTTCACTTGTCAAATTAGTCCCTTCCCTCAAGGTCAGCTAGAAGCCCACCTCCCCTGGGAACCCTTCCCTGACCTCCACAGCCCCAGTCCACTCTGCTTTCCCCTCTTCTCTCCTCCCACTTCCTCCTCCAGCTCCAAGCATTGAGGAGCATCCTGGTGGCCCTAGGGTGAGGTGGGGAATGGAAGCCCTATTCAGCTGCCTTTCCACTTATCACCAGGAGGGGGCTCCGGGCAGCAAGTGCTTATGTCAACCATGGAAGGAAGGAACTTGGGGAAAACAAGCATGGAATTTGGAGGCGAATTTACTCCCTCCCTGGCTTTGCAGACCACTTGTCCATGGTGGTAGTTTGCTTCATTAGTCCTGCCGGCTACAGGGCCGAGGGGGACATCCTTCTGGTGCTCTCAGTGAGAAATGGCCGGCTGCAGGAGACCGTGGGGTGGATTCTTTTGGAGGAAAAGGAGGCAGAGACCCTGAACAGCTGACCCACGTCTCCCCCACCACATGGCCAGTCCTTGGCAGGGCTGGGAGGTGAGCCCTGGTGTCCTGGCTTCCAGCCCTACTGTACTGTCTATACTGCAGTCCCGCCAGCCAGGATTAAGGCATTCCTTCCAGAGGTCAAGTTTTCTTTCAGTTACAACATGTGGGAAGCATGGGTGAGGAACCTGGAGGAGAAGGACCCTGGGTTCCTGCCCCAAGGGAGCTCTCAAAATGCCTATGGAGATAAGGCATGAGACAAGCAGAGAACACGGTTGACAGCACATGTCAGATCAGATCAGGGTTGAAGTAGGCACCTGCACCCTGAGGGGGACTTAGGGAAGGAAGTAACCGATTTGTCCAGTTTGAGAGAACCACTTCTGATAGACTCCCTTTTCCTGAGGGGAGGGGATGGAGCTGTGTGAATATCTACCGAGGGCGGAGGGTGTGGAGTGATGGAGAGGAACCACATTTTGACAGCAATGCTGACCCCAACAGAATGATGAAGGGCTGATGGGGAAATTTCTAGGGTGAGGAGAGAAACTTGGTGGATGGGGTCATTCCTCAGAGGTGGCCACACATCTCTCTGAGTGGACAGTCATTGCTACTGCTAAGGTTCCCTCTCAGAGACCCGAGGCCCATCACCATTTGTCTGTGGAGGTGTCGGGTTTCCTCGGAAAGTCTGGTTGTAGAGATTTCTTTAGAAGTTGTGTTTGTGATGATCTCATCATGGGAAATGAGGAGAGGTGCCAAATATGTTATTGTGCTGAAAGTCCTGTTTTGTTTTGTGTTTTTTTTGCAGTCGTGGGCCTCTCACTGTTGTGGCCTCTCCCGTTGCGGAGCACAGGCTCCGGACGCGCAGACTCAGCGGCCATGGCTCACGGGCCCAGCCACTCCGCGGCATGTGGGATCCTCCCGGACCGGGGCATGAACCCGTGTCCCCTGCATCAGCAGGTGGACTCTCAACCACTGTGCCACCAGGGAAGCCCTGAAAGTCCTGTTTTAAGAAAACAAATGCAAGATTGTATTCATTAGCAACTGCCAGCCACAAATGTGGAAAAAGCAGTTAAGCCAATGAGGCATAATACCCCACATGTGATGCGGGAACCGTGGGTGAAGTGGGCCAGTGGGAAGAAAGCCTGGTTTCCAGCTGGTGGGAAGAAGCAGGGAGGGAGGTGCCCTGTAAGAGGACTGAGCCTTTGGTCACTGACTGGAGATGCTGCAGCTCACACAGCTTGTCTTGGGTCATCTTCCCCAGCAGCAGGGATCCAAGTAGAGACCTGGCAGTGGCCAAGACATGGTCCGAGAGAGCTCACTTCCATCACACACTGTATTTCTTCCAAAGAGAGGGACAGTGGCCTGAGAGAAGACAGGGAGGGAAAGGGGGCCAGGACTGGCAATTGGTGGTCCTGCCCCAGAAATTAGAGATTGACATAAAGAACTGGCAGGTTAAGAATGACCCATAAGGGAGGACTGAATAAGTTGTTCTCAGCACTGGGGCAGTAAAGCCTTCCCTTGTGTCCCTACCAGGACTGGGACTATGGTAAGATGTCCTGAAGACGCCCAGGCACGCTTTCTCAAGCCCAGCTAAAACCAAATGACCATACTGAGAACATGTGACTGAAAACAGCAATATTAGTACTTAAGATTTAGCACCTGGATTGAGATTGGGATTTCTGGATTTCAAGAGGTTTATCCACTGTCTTCCTTACAACGATCTCCACTGCCGACTTCAGATGCTGGACCCCTTGTTCTCCGTGCCTTATTCTTCTAGCTGGAACTCTTTGTCATCCTGTTATGTGCTCTCTTCTCTGAGTCTGTCATAGGCCAAACCTAAGAGCAGGACTAGGGTGAGGGTGCCGTAAATGAGGCGTCTATGATGCAAACTTGAAGGAGATGCTCCTCTCAGGGCCCTGCAAGTGCTAATAACTCAACTACTTTCACGTGATTAGAAGTCATTAGAAAAAACCCAACTCCCGTTGTGATGACAGATTTCCCGTGGCACTATGGTGCAGTTTTTATGTTCTCGTTTTGTTCTTTAATTCTGACCCAACCCTCCTATTGGGAGGACGACCCTGACCCTCCAGCAGCAGGATACAGGCTCTGAGATGGATTCCTAGGACTGGGAGCATTGTAAGCCTGAGTTATGGAGAAGGAGGAAGCAAGGGAGAGGGGCTGAATGGCTCCACCTGGGACAGATAATGAAGAAGGGATGGTGGGTCGGATAGAGGTAGCTAGTTATACAAGCCTGGTTAGGAGTTAGGGGGTGTTTTGTTATTTTGTAGTGTGTGTGTGTGTGTGTGTGTGTGTGTGTGTGTGTGTGTGTGTGTGTGTTGGGGGTGAAGTCCCAGATGATCCTCCCAGGAGGATTATTATTTTAATAATCATTTAATAATAAATGTTATTATTTTATTTTGCCAGCCAGAAGCTTCCAGCTGGAAGTATTTGGATCAAGACACCCGAAGTCTACTCCAACACTCAAGTGCCAGAAATAAGAAACTTTCTAGCAGGAACCTGCAGTGGTCACTCTACACTGTATTCAACTCTAAACTGGATCCATTCATTCAGGGAAACGGAGTTGACATAGTCTGGGCTGGCTGGCTGGATCCAGATCGGCAGCCCTGGGAGCCCTAAATGAGTGAGCGGGGCAGGTTGTGGGATGTGGCCTTTGCCAAGACATTAAGGACTTGAGGCCTGAAAATGCAGACAACTCAGGAGGTGATTTGCAGCAACCAGCCTGAGTGGAGGTAGGCCAATGCCAAGATACTGGTGTCACAGGGATCCTTGGAAAAAATGCTCAAATTGGGCCTTAAACCCCCAGTGCTACCAAGAATTGATTTTTCTTTCTTACAGCCATGAAAGATTTTGAGTATTGTCCTTAGGTGAGGCATGTCAATGTCTCTAAGCTGCTTTCTGAAAGATGGACTGCTTAGCTGCTCTAGAGAGCCAAAAACATCTGTATAGCCCCCACTTTAAAGCTAGGTTAAGGAATCCAGTTGCTGGATTTAAGAGTATTCAAACAGATGAGGCAGACACTTGTCCTTTTGTATGTCAAAGGAGGCCAAAGGAAATTGTCTTTGAATTTCACTGTGACCTCAGAATTTCTGTCCTGGGGAGAATAATAAGAGGGTCAGAACACCCCTTCCCTTTGCCAGAATGGTGGTCTGATGTTCCTTATAGGTAGCCTGGGGAGGACAAGATTATGAAGGGTCACCATTCCTCCCTCATCAATCCTGAGTGAGCAATGGCAATTCGAGGGCCAGGCCAAGGGCCGGAAGCAATCCGGGGCCAGGGTGGCAGCTCCACAATGCCTTCAGGAACCGGGTTCCTTCTGACTTTCTCCCCTGCTTCCCTTACCTAGCTTTTGTCCTAATGGTTGCTAGATGGCTGCTTTACTGTCTGGTTTTGTGTCTGCACTTCAGGCACAAAGAGAAAAGGGAGTGAAAGGCAAAAGGCAAGGCTCATGCCAGCTAAGCCTGCTCTTTTCTATTTTTTTAATTGTGGAAAAATAAACACAACATAAAATTTATCTTAGCCACTTTTAAGTGTATATTTCAGAGGTAAGTGCATTCACATTGTTGTGCAATCAATCTCCAGTCTCTTTTCAGCAAAAGGGAAACTCTGCACCTATTAAACAATAACTCCCCATTCTCCCTCTCCCAGTCCCTGGCAACCACCATTCTACTTTCTGTCTCTATGAATTTGACTACATTAGTACCTCATATCAGTGGAATCATACAATATTTGTCTTTCTGTGGCTGGCTTTTTTCAATTAGCATAATGTCCTCAAGGTTCATCCATGTTCTATCATGTGTCAGAATTTCCTTCCTTTTTAAGGCTGAATAATATTCCATTTTATTGATGGACACTTGCGTTGCTTCTACCTTTTGGCTATTGTGAATAATGCTGCTATGAATATGGATGTACAAATATCTCTGAGACACTAATTTCAATTCTTTTGGATACACCCAGAAGTAGAATTGTTGGATCCTATGGTAGTTCTATCTTTAGTTTTTTGAGGAACCACCATGATGTTTTCCATAGTGTTAACAATCTCCTTTAACAAAGGGCTTTCCCTGAAGCCCCAACCAGTGAATTTCACTTCCATCTCATTGGCCACATTAGATCATGTGACTGCCTCTGGGAGTCTGAGGAAGACTGTATTTTCAACTAGGCATAGAACAAACATTCCCTGACCTGAGGAGATTCCTGTGTGCTGGGATGGTCTAGCTGTTTGTGTCCAGGGCCAAATGTCTGAGTCACAGCTGAGCCTGTCCTACAGACACTCTGCCTATCCCCTGCCCACAGTGTTTGCCCTTTCTGGGGGGGTATCAGCACCCTATTAAGCCACTGCTTCCAGGAATGACAGCCAGTACTCATTTCCTTCCCTCCTGACTTGATCTCTCTAGCAATTATGATAAAAGTCTTCCCCCAGCCTCTGCCATAAACTGTATACTATACAGTTTATGCTATAAACTACCCTGTGCTGTTCCTTCACTGTCCATCATGGCTGAATTGTGCCTTCCCTGCCAGACTGTAAGTCCTCTGGGAGAGGACCTGTGTCACCACCTTGGGGCACAAAGCACAGGACTGACTCCTGGTGGAGGAAAGGAAAGCAAATTCCTCTAGATTAGTTCTAAGTCCTGCTGCGGCGCTCCTGGATCTCTCAGCTCAGGGGCACCTCTCCCTGGGATGCTTCTCCCCCAGCTCTTGAGGCCTACTCGGGGCTACTCATACTGAGAACTGTGAGGCCAGGCACAGGCTGGACAGAGCAGAGAGAAGCAGTGTGGATTGGAGGGGAGGCTGATGACCTTCAGGAACTCTGGACCAGATGGCCTGGACTTGATCCCTCCACTCTCTGCCCCATCCCTAGGAGCAGTCACACAGACACAGCCTCTATCAAACTTACATTCAGAAACACATGTGCACTTAGATGCAGAGAGTTACTCACAGGTGTTCACAAATACAGACACCCATGCCTCACTGCCACACACAAACACCCTACAATTAAGTTTGAATTCAGTACTTACATGCAAGGGGGCAAATCTTGGTTCCTCCACTCAATGGTTGGATATCCTTAAGTAAGTTACCTATTTCCTTGTGTCTTAATTTCCTTATTTGTGAAAATGAGGATAATAATAGCATTACCTCATTGCATTGCTGGAAAGATGAAATGAGATAAAATGGTAAAGAGCTTAAAATAGTGGCTGACATACAGAGATGAGCATGTATTCATGCATATTTCCTAAGCCCTCTCTCATATTGCTGCTGACACTTGGTGGCGGGTCTGGCCATAAGACAAATTGGAGTCCCTTTATTTCTCTCAGCCTCAGTTTTCTCACCTGTAAAATGGGGATAATATTATCTACATGGTCCAGCTGTTGTGAGGATTTAAAGAAGCCCCACATGGAAAGCTCTTACCCTCTACCCTGGCCCACAGAAGCTTGCTACACTTTAGCTGTTGCTGTCTGTAACTAATGGAGAACAGCTCAGAGAATAGGTGCAGGGGCCGGATATGCCAAGGCAGAGGCCTGACCCCCATCTCTCCCCAGGCTGGAGGTTCAAGCCTGACCCCCCCCTCCCATCTCCTCCCAGGCTGGAACTGGTTCCTATAAAGACAGAGCCCCAGGACATGGGGAGGGGGTTGGGGCGGTGTCAGAGCTGCTCCCCCTTTGGGGGCCTGGGGTAGCCACTAGCCTGGCATGGGGCTGGGGGCAGGGCTGGCCGGGTGGCCGAGGGTGGAAGGAAAAGTGGAAAACCAGCTAGGTGGAAATTACCCTGCGGTTGGCTCAGGCGCCCACGGCACACTGTATTTATAGAGAGCTCCCAGCAGCTCTCAATGCCTCACAGTCGAATTAACCCTTTCCAGGCCACGGTACCAGCCTGGTGGCGGAGAACACTGGACTGGGGGTCAGACAGCCAGATCCGAGCTCCGGCTCTGCTGCCAGCGGCCTGGAGGGGGAGCCGGGGTGGTCAGTGACCATTCACCTGTACCCCTAGCAGAAAATAAACTTCAGATCTTGGGAGGGTGGGACAGGGTGGGAGATGGGCAGAGATCAGACCAGCGCCCCTTTACTAGGGCCCCCGCGTGGGTCTGGACCCGGGTCACGGGCGAGTCCCGGCCGGGTGCCCTGCCCAGCGGGCGGGCTCAGGCCTCTGCCTCAAACCTTCGCCGCGGGGCCAATCCCGCCTCTGGGGCGCACCCGGGCCGCCTTTCCGGGCCTGCAGCTTCCTCCAGCCCGCCCCGCCCCTCGGACTCCCGGGGCCGCCCCCGGACCCCTTTCGCGCCCGGCCTCGCGGCGGCGGCGGCGGCGACTCGGCAGCGCTCCGCCGCGTCCCCGAGTCCCGGGAGTCAGGCGCGGCGCGGTGAGTGCTTGCGTGGCGGGCTCGGCGCGCGTCCGGGCGGCCTTTGTTTGCGGCCGAGCCCTGCCCCGGGCTGCCGGGCAGCGTGCCTGCTGCAGGGCTGCTAGAGCGGGCGATGAGCCCCCTCTCTCGCAGGGCGCCCCCACCCCAGCCCTCTCCCCGGGCCCGGGCTGGCCTCCGCGCGGGGAGCACGGTGGGCCCCGGCTCTGGGTCCCGGAGGCGGCAGGGGGCTACCAGAGTACAGCCCCGCCCCCAACCTTGCCTCCCCTCCCTGGCCGGCGGGGCCTGGGGCAGTGTGGGACCTGCCCTCCCCTGGGAAGCCGCTGGAGGAGGCTGGGCGGGTGGCTGTGATCGCGGAGGCCCTGGGTGTGCATGGGGAACAGAAGCAGATCTGTCATTGTGCTGATGATTCTGGAAAGCTTCACGAAGCCGCTAGCTGGAGCTAGGAGGGAAGTAAGAGTCTCCCGGAGTCCCTGCAGAGGAAAACACCCTAACCTGACCACTAGTTCTGAGGAAGGGGAGGTGCCAGGGAGAGGAGGGCGAGGGGCTGGATAGGGGATCCATTCTGCCTGGCCCAGAAGGATGGAGTGGGCGACTGGAGGGCTTCCACCGGCAGCAGTGGGCGCGAGGGGACAGATTCTGAGAAGGACGGGCAGGGACAGCTGGCCTGGGTGAAGGGATGCATAGTTGTTGGGGGGTGGGAGACAGAGCACGAGGAAGCAAGGGGTGGGGCCATTTGGGCTTGGGAAGTCTCAGGGAGATGGTGGGTGGGGTAGGATGGAGAGGGGGTGGAGGAAAGGTGGGGACCCAGGGTGGGGATACACTAGAGGGGAGGGGATTGAATCCCAGTGTCCCAGGTCCTCTATTGCTGCTTAGCTAGCGAATTGGCAGGTATGGGGGCCTAAGGCAGTGAAACGCCAGAAAAGGGGATTTCTTTCTAAGCCAAACCTCCCCTAATGACAAATGTGTATGGATGACTCAGATATGGGACCTATCATTGAGGAAAACGTTAAGCAAATAGAAAGGCAAAAACCATTGGGGAGTTGGGAGGGTTTGTTTGACTTAACTGAGAAAAACTATTTACCTTCAAATTGGATGTGGATAATTGTAAATGAGTCTGATTTCATCATTAAATGAAGGCCCTAGGTCCTTTTCTTACATGCTTGTCTTTAGCAGTTAGCTTCTATGTTAGAAAGTAGTGAAGCTGTTCTGTTTTTAAGAGAGTTCTTTATTTAGTTCAGCCTCCTCTCTGACTCCCTCTCGCCTCCCAGAAGTCCCTAGGAAATCTGATGCTGTGCAGCCTTCCTTGTAGTTTGGGGGCCTGCACACAGGTGGGTGCTTTTGGAGGCGGGGAGAAATTGAAGTCTAAACTTGAATTTTAATTCTAAACACGTCCAATGGGTTGGGCTGATCTGAGTGGCAGGGCTCTGAGGCTGTGGGGATGAGTGGTGGCTCATATTTCCAGCTCTTTTGGAAATGGGAATATTTTGGGTGAGTATATTCCCTGATATCTGGAGTTGCTGAGATTAAGCATTAACACTTACGTTAACCATTAAGCATGGAAATCTTTCTCCGCTGTATTACACATATCACAGTCTGACATCAGGACACTTGTGATGTCTGTGAAATTTTCCTTCATGACTTCAGATCAGCACAATGAACATCAGTTTTTGCACTAAGGACTTGTATAGCAAGGGGATTCTTGAGGGAGTGAGCTTTGCACTAAGTGGCTTCAGTGATGCTTGTATTGGTCCCATGACTGACTTTGGAATTCTTTTCTCTCTTCAATGACATCACTGGTGGTTTCTCCTGCCTGCTTTCAGTGAGCTTTCCAATTCATTCCAGACTCCTGTGTTCCAAGAAATCAGACAATCCAGCTTGTTAGAGATGGGAAGCCTACATTAAAGCAAGCCCAAGGATGAGAAGGGGTTCTGGGATTTGAGGACCGCTTTTCCTTCCTGTACTCAGCCCTCTGCACCTCTGTCTGGGCACCCAATGGAAGCAGGTTGGCTGAATGTCTGAGATACTCAGATGACTGATAGCTGGGTCAGGTGCTTGAATGTTTGTGGAAAGGACAGTTATAGAAGTGTTGTCCCTTCTGTAGAGCCTGTGTCCTTATTCTGCTGAGGTGGACTTCTGAAAGTTCCGGTGGGAATTCTTCTATCCTTAAATTGTAACCTTCTATGGAGTCGTCAATCTTCATTCTTTGGAGTAGGATTTGAGTTTGATGCTGAGCTGAGCAATACTGTTTGGGGTCAGAGACTGAGTATGATCATAGAGCTGTAAGTTGAGATTCCACAGCACCCAAAGAGACTCCTAGAAAGTGTTGTAGAACAAGTGTCTGGCTTATTGCAGGCGAGGCTGCTTCTTGGTTGGACATACAGGGCTTGTGCTATGTGAAGAAAAATGACCCAAATCCAAGCAGCCTCTGAGATCAACAGAGCCTGAACCCGTGGCCCTGAGTCATGGGGTCAGGGGAGGAGGAAGAAGGGCAGGCAGGATGATGTCACTGCCCATGAGCTTATCCTCTGAGTGGGTGGCCACTTCCATTGCTGTCCTTTTCCCACACCCCCAGGGCAGGAATGACTGGGAGGTCCACTGGCAAAAGAGGGAAGGCATAGTCAGGGCCTGCGGGAGGAGGGCAAAGAGGGTGGGAACCAGTCCATGTGATCTTTGAGAAATTTCTTTTGGTCTCATTGGCTCAGAATGGATCAAACATCTGGGAGAGGGCCATGTGTGCTTTATGTAACCCTTGCCTGCCAACCCCAGTCCTGCCGCCCCCGCAGTAAGAGATTCCAGATAGGCACATTGAATTTTCAGGTTTGGGGGGTGGAGCTGTGGTGGATGCAGTCCAATGAGGTAGGGTATCATTAGCTCCATTGTATAGATAGGTAAACTGAAGCCCAGAAAGAAGTCCCGTGCCCAAAGACATGCAGTTGGCAAATTCTGGGGCTGGGATGCTGTCTCACTCCAGAACTGGCTCTTTCTGCCACTCTGGAGGCAGACATAGTCTTTACCCCTCATTCTGGAGCCTGGTAAGATGTGCTAAGGGCCCCCACAGCAAGGCAGAGGATTCATCTGGGGAGCTGGGGAGAGGGCAGGCCTGACCTGGGTATCCCAGACTAGTTGTCCTTGTAGCCCAGTTGGAACCATGGCTGAGTTCTTACTCTTCGAGAGGCCTGGTCCTCAGCACAGTTGTGCATTTCAGGAGTCCCTCTTAAACCCTCCAGTTCTGACCAGTGCTCCCAGCCAGGTGCCCCCATTTTTCCTCATTCTCTTTGTGGTCCAGAGAATGAATGCCTCCTCCACACCCCTAATGCCTTTGGGCCTTTGGCCTTCCTGAGGCTTAGGGAGGGTATGTTGGAGGGAACCCACTGGGAGTGGGGTTTGAGAAACATCTTTTGTTGGGAGCCTTGGAGCAGGGAGAGATACTACCTCTGGGAGGCAGGGCTCTCAGGTCACCCTAAATCAGTGTAGGCTCCTAGGAACTGGGCCTTCCATGGGGGAGACACTGGAATGTATGCTTATGGGGATGGCCCTGTACTGGGGGATGTGGTGGCAGCAGGGGCAATAGGGGCTTGAGCCCACTGGGAGGAGGAAGGGAGAAAGGACCACCAGGGATGAGCCAGACACAGAGATGGAGCTGAATTGTGATTTGCTGCTTTGGAGCTTGGCTGCTGGTGGGGTCCTAGGAGCAAAGGGGGTCAGAGAAAGAGTACTGTTCCCAAGGACCTAGATGTATAGATGTATAGCCTGACAGAGGAGGCTTAGTGCAGAGGATCCCAGGAGGACTTTTCCCCATGCCCATGGCAATAATAACAAAAGTAGTAATAATCGTTACCACTGTTTGAGTGCTAGGGGCTTCAAGTCTGCTCTGTATGTTATTTTAATCTTACAGCAGTTCTGTGGGGTAGGGATTGTTACCCGCTTTTTAGGGATGTGGAATCAAATCTCAAAGAGGTTAAGTCATTTAAACTTGATCATGTGTCTAGCAAGGCTTCTGAGTTAGAATCTGAACCTAGGCCTGCCAGCTGTACCTGAGCTCAAACTGTACCCTGGGGCAGGCAAGGCAGTCTGATGATGCCATTTTACAGGTGAGGAATTGAGACCCAGGGCCACTTGTGAGCAGGCCCTTAGTCACCTCTCATGGTGACTGATGACTGAGTGTGGCAGCCTACACTCGTTTCTCTAGGCTCAGATTCCCATCTCTATGATGCGCATGGAAGTGGGCACTGGGCAGGTGAACTCCAAGGAGCCTTCAAGCTCTGAGGACTAGTGGCACCTGCTACACTCATGAGGAGGAATCCCTGGAGATCCAGAGGGGCTGGTGCGTAGGTGGAGAGAGGTCTGCAGCATTGTTTTGCCAGGGTGAACCTCTTTCAGGGTAGAAACCTAAAGAATGTGAAGGCAGGGAGGTGTTTAGGTAGAACACATCTGGAGTAAGTGAACCCTTCCTTGAGTGAAGTCTGGAAAGGCTTCTGGAAGGAATGGGGTTTCCAGACATGTCTAGGTAGGCACTTAACAGGACTCAGCAGAAGTTGAGTGAATGCAGATATATGTGTCACAGGCCTGCCAGGGCTTGACCTGGGATCTGCCCTCTGATTTGGTTTTATGCTGTCTCATGCCTTTCCTTCCTCTCTCCACTTCCCTCCTTTGAATCCTTTTCTTCTGGCCAGACCTCTTCTGAGCTAAGTGTAGCTTTCAATTTTTTCAGTCAATTTTTTTCAGGGTTCTGTGTTTCTGATGGGGTGTGTGTGTGTGGGTGTGGGTGTGTGTACCTCCCGTGTGCACCCATGTGCGTGTATAGCCTCTGCACACACTTCCAGTTCTGAGATGGTGTCACACTGCCTTGTCAAGTGGCTGTTGAACCCTGGAAGATGCAAATTCATTTTGTGGTGTCCCCTTAGCCAGAAGAGGGTGTGAGAGGGTGTGGAGCTTTATAGGATGTTTCATTTGTTACTATTACATTTCATTCAGTTAAGCTGAGTCCCTCACTCCAACTGCCATGATATATATTTTTTAATTATGCCCACAAAATACAAACAACATGAAGTTTACCATTTGAAC
Organism: Kogia breviceps; assembly: GCF_026419965.1. Lineage (NCBI taxonomy): Eukaryota > Metazoa > Chordata > Mammalia > Artiodactyla > Physeteridae > Kogia > Kogia breviceps. The sequence continues at coordinate 101,157,116 of NC_081312.1, forward strand.
CTTTTTTTCTTCTTTTTTGCCTCACCCCATGGCTTGTGGGATCTTAGTTCCCCAACCAGGGATCGAACCTGGGCCCTCGGCAGTGAAAGCATGTAGTCCTAACAACTTGACCCCCAGGGAATTCCCATTTTAACCATTTTTAAGTGAACAATTTGGTGGCATTAAGTGCATTCACAGTGTTATGTAACCATGCCACGATGTTATGTAATGATGCCATTTTTGAAGTACTGTTTTGACAGTACCTGGTGCATAGAAGGTGCTCAATAATTTTTTGGTGGATGAAGAAGAGAACAAATGAATTTATCTAAAAAGGTTGCCCTCCTCTCCCCACTCTTTGTTTCTTGTGTCATCAAGGTCCTCAGGGAGAGGACAGGAACAGGAAAGCCCTACAGCACTAGGGTCTGCCCCAGGATCAACGTCCATCCACTATTCAGGGCTTTGGGGTTACAAGTTTTCCTACTTGTGCTGCCACTCACCCAGCTGCCCATCTGTCTCATCCCCAAAGTGTCACTGCTTCTGGTGGGGGACCACTCAAGTGGGGAAGAACCAGAAAAACAGGCTCATTTGAAGAAGCTGGACTCTTCCTCAAGTGCTCAATTGACAATTAGTTCCAGGGTTTTGTCAGGGATTAAGGTCACCAATCTGTTCTTCCCATAATCTACCTTATTCCCCATAAAACTGGTTGTTTGCCCATCTTAGGTCTTCCAGCATTCATTTATCCATTCACACAACAAACATGATGCAGGTTTATAGCAAGTATTACGGGAATGGAGGGTCAAGCACTTCATGGAGGAGTGGGGAGGTTTAGTAGGACCTCATAGAGGAGGAGACATTTCAGCTGTCTGGCACAGCGGGCAGCAGCAGCAAAGTCACGGAGGAGCAAGCACCCACAGCATATTCTGGGAAGATGGAGACTCTGAGGAGAGCCAGTCAGGAGATGAGGCAAGGGAGGTGTTCAGGGGTCGGTTAGGGACCCTGGATTGATTCTGTACACAGTGGGAAACTGGAATGCTGTGACCCACACCTTCCCCCTCCCCTGCCCCCACTGTCTACCCCAGTTGTCCTGAAATATCCCTGATAGCTTCTCAGAGATCTTACCTCCAAATTCACTCAGCAATCCTAGGGGCCAGAAGACAAATCCATTTAAAGCAGATTATCACCTCCCCTCCTGGCCTGAACTTTGGTTCCTTCTTAACAGTTTCTGTCCCTTCTTTCCTTGATACAGAAGCAAAATAGATGCTGCGCAGACCTTTCTCTGCCTTCACTAGTCAGTCTTGATACTCTTATTTTGTTCCTCATCCTTCTTCTAGAGTGCCCCTCTCTCGTTCTAGGTTGGCTCCTTGTGATAACAGGGCTCCACTTTCCTGCAGGGAACCCAGTCCATTTGGTGCTGATGGGGCTGATCCCCAGCCTCAGGCCTCAGCGTGTGACCAGACCCAGCTAACTGGAGAATGCCTGCCCTGCCCCCACTCAGTGATTTGCTTGGGAATAGCCTGTGAGCCAAGCCACACCCAATCAGAGACCTCCCAGGGCTTTGCTGCCGGCGCTCTCAGAAAACACTCTTTCTTGCTGAGGTTGCTAAGAAGGATGTGGTCTGGGGCTGTTGGCAATGAATCTATCAGCTAGCAATAACCTAAAGAATTGATCCAAACAAATACAGAGGCAGAGGTGAAGGCAGGAGGGATACTGAGCCCCGAAAACAACATTTCAGCCCTTATGCCTGAAGCAAGCTGAACTAGACTGCCCAGATACATGAGTAATCTTTTTTTTTCCTTAAGCCAGTTTGAGCCAGGTTTCTATTATCTACAACCGAATCAGTCCTTGAATATACGTTCGTTCGTGTATTTAGCTATTCACTTAACTCTTCACTGAGTGCCTGTTAGGCAGGCAATGGGGACAGAGAGAGGACTAAGCTGTCTCTGTCCTCAAGGAGCCTGCATTACAATAGGGGAGTGCACAGAAATCACTGCGGAGGTACCTCAGAGACATGATAACCTTAAAGGTGAACGCTTAAAATTGACCTGAAGCTCCCCAGGTGGTCAGGCTGGGAAAGGCCATTCCAGGCACTGGGAGAAACCCAGGCAAAAGCAGTGAGGTAGGAAGCAGCATGGGAGGCTGGAGGAATGCAGGCCCTTCCATGTGGGCGGACAGGAGAAGTAAGATGGTGGTCACAGGAGGAGGAGAAGCTAAAGGGCAAGCCAGGGCTGGAACAGGAGGTCATGTTTGGATTTAGCTTGTAGGTGATAAGAAAGAAAGGGTTTTAAGTAGAGGAGTAATATTGTTGCCATAGGTAGGCCCAACCTTTGATTAATTGATGCATATGTAATGTTAATCTTGCAGATAGAGGTTTGAATTTTAAAGGATGCCGTTTTAAAAGGGCAATGGTTTACTCAAAATAAGAGCTGATGGCAGAATTTCGGGCATCAAAGAATTTTTTCTCTAGATCGTGTCCTCCCGGAGATGCTCAAAATACCCTGCTCAGCCTGTGTGTGGACCTAGTGCTGGTTCTGGATGTAGAATCGAGTCAGGCAGGGGTCAGCAAATTTCTTCTGTGAAGGTCCAGATAGCAAATGTTTTAGGTTTTGCAGGCCCTCCCATATCTGCCACAAGTGCTTGAATCTGCCCTTACAGCAGGAAAGCAGCCAGAGACAGTGCATAAATGCATGAGCAGAGCTGTGTTCCAATAGAACTTTATTTATGGACACTCGGAACTGAATTGCATATAATTTTCATGAATCACATGTTTTTTTTTCCAACCATTAGAAATGTAAAAACCATTCTTAGCTTCTGGGCTATACAAAAACAAGCAGCAAAAGATTTGGCCCAGGGGCCATAGTTGACAGGGACTGGTTTACAGAAACACTAGCTCCATTCTCAAAGACACCCAGGCAGCAGCAAAAATGGAAAACAACAGGGAACTGATACATTAATTATGGTGCATCTATGTAATGGAATAGCATACTGCCTCTCAAAAGAAGGTGTACTTACATGGAAATAAACCCATGACATAGGTCATGTGAATAAAGAATATTGTGAGTTATATGACCTAATTTCTATATTAATAAATGGTCCCATGGTCCCAGATCTAGTCACCTACCTCTCACTCCATCTCCTATATTTCAGTGCAGGCCCTTCCTTCTCTGGCACTGAACCCCCTGGAACTTGCTCCTAGGGCCTCTCCTTAATTCTCTCTACTATTTTTTCCTAGATGATTTCATCCACTCCCATGGCTTTAAATATCATTTATATGCTGGCAACTCCCAGATTTACTTCTCCAAGTCCACACCTCTCATCTGAGCTCCAAACTTAAACCCAACTGTCTCCTAAATATCTGTGTTCCAATGACTCACTGGCATCTCCCTCTTAACATGTCCCTCTTCAAACTCTTGATTTCTCCCCCAAACCTGTTCCTCCCCAGACCTTCCCACTTCGTAAAGGCACCATCTTCCACCCCCTCTGATCAAGCCAGAAACCTGATTTCTCACACCCTTACAATCCATCACCAAGAACAGCCATCCCTGACCCCAAGATATATCTCAAGGGTCTGCAAACTACAGCCCCAGAACCAAATCCAGCTCACCACCTGCTTTTGTTCAGTTCACCAGTTAAGACAAGGTTTACCTTTTTAAATGGTTAGAAAATCAAAAGAAGAAGACTATTTCATGACACATGGAAATCACATGAAATTCAAATTTCAGTATCCGTAAATAAAGTTTCATTGGCACACAGCCACACTTCATTCATTCACATATTGTCTGTGGCTGCTTTTCCACTACAACAGTAGAACTGAGTAGTCGCAATAGTCACAAAGCCTAAACTATTTACTTTCTGGCCCTTTACAGAAAAAGTTTGGCAACCTGATATATCTTAACTCTCTCTATTCCCCTCCACCTCTGCTTCTCTCTCTGGTCTGCCAAGTCGCCATCATCTCTTGCCTGCATGACTACAAAAGCCTCCTCACCGGTCCCCCACTTTCTCTCTTGTCCCCCAACCCAGTTCTATACTCCCATCTAGACTCTACACAGCAACCAGAAAAACTGCTGTAAAAACAAAAGTGCATCATGTCATCACTTTCAATATCTAATCAGCTCCTCCATGGCATACAGGGCCCTGCCTGGTCCAGCCCTGCCCACCTCCCCTGCCTCACCTCCTCCCACTGACCTCTCATCAGGGTCTCTTACAATGAGACCCTCTTCCCTACCTCACAGGGTTTTTGCAAACACAGTTCCTTCTTCCTGGATGACATCCTGAGGGTCACCTTGGCAGAAAAGCTGGGTTAGAGGTCTGCCACTCTAAGGATGTCCCTGTTCTGCGTTGCAGGTTGTTTACCTCGTGTCATACTGGGACCTCCCTGAGCAGGAACCACGTCTGCTTTATTTACTATTGGATCCTTAGTTCTACCAAAGGCTTGGCACATAATGAGTGTTCAAAGCACTGTTCAATGAATGAATGAATGAATGAATGCCTGTGTGTTTAGATAGAGAGATGGATGGATGAATGTTTGTATATAGAAAATGGGTCTGGAAGTGTGATAGTGAACCCAACGCTGGGGCATGGGGACGAAGGTAAAGGTCTACTTCCACCTTCTAGTTGATGTACTTCTGTAACTTTGACAAACATGTAATTCTTTTGTATTAACAAATGAAAAAGGAAAACAGCAACATAAAGATTTATGTGGGTTTTAGACCAGGCTCTGTCACTGACTTGCTAGGCTCCCTAGAGCAAGCCCATTGCCTCTCAGGGTCTTCATCTCCTTAAGCCTCAAAGGAAGTTCCTCGCCTCCTTCCTGTGCTATGACCACGATCACATGCTAGGCTGGTGTAGTCACGAGAAGCTTCATGGAAGGAGTGAGCCCTGGTGTTTTATTTATTTATTTATTTATTTATTTTTGCAGTACGCGGGCCTCTCACTGTTGTGGCCTCTCCCGTTGCGGAGCACAGGCTCCGGACGCGCAGGCTCAGCGGCCATGGCTCACGGGCCCAGCCGCTCCGCGGCATGTGGGATCTTCCCGGACCAGGGCACGAACCCGTGTCCCCTGCATCGGCAGGCGGACTCTCAACCACTGCGCCACCAGGGAAGCCCAGCCCTGGTGTTTTAGAAGATAACTCTGGAGTTGGAGATAGAGGTTCAAATCCAGACTCTGCCACTTCCTAGCCATGCGACTTTGGGAAAACATCCTCTCTGAGTCTCCGTTTGCTCATTTGTGCAATAGGAATTTAAACTCTACCCTCATAGGATGATTATAGGACTCAACTGAGCAAAATTATCTAAACTGTCCTAGTTAGTATAGGTGCTCCTTAAATGGAGTCTGAGGAAAGAGTCGAGGGGATCTCCAGAGTTCCCTGGAAATCCTGTTGCCTTCCTTTTTCCTGATAATGAGTCAGTTTGGGCCTTTGGGGTTCAAGGCTGTCCACTGGGCACTGCTCCCCACCCCCGTGATCCCACCCAAGAGAAAAAATCAATTCTTCCTCTCCAAGTGATTTCTGTGTGAGTCAAGACAGCAGTGTGTCATCAGCGCCAGCCCAGCAGAGTGGGGCTGGCATCCTCAGCTTGCTTCCCTTATGGCTTATAGGAAGAACAAGGAAGAGGGAGAACAGGACAGAGCAGAGCCCCTGGCCTCCCCAAGCCAGACCATCCCCACTGAGGCACCCTCTCCACACTGAAGTCAGGGCATCAGAACCAGAGGAGGCAAAACACCTCTCACACCTTCCCTGAATTTTTCAAAAGAGGATGGAAGAGATGTGGATCTGCAGCAATGTGAGCAGATGACTTCTGGTTGTTGGCCACAGATTTGACAGTCTATTATTTTGGGTTGTTTTGGTGAAAAATGTGGCACGGCTGCCCAGTATGACCTCTACCAGGGAGAGGAAGATCCAATACTTGCAGGGCTGTTATAAGGGAGGGGGCAGACTTGTTCTGCATGGTCCAAGGGGTCGAATGAGGAATGATATGGGCTGACAGACTTTGGCTCAGTAAAAGGTAGAGCTTTCCACCAATGAGAGCTGCTCAAAAGCCAGTGGCTTTCTTTGGGAGGTAGTGGGTAGCCATCACTAGAGGGAGCAAACAGAGGTTGTGGGAGTGGCCAGAGAAAGGTTCCCCGTTCTGCGATCTGACCATTAACTTCTGCATCTTCTTCAGAATTTGTTTGGGTGGGGGGGGCCTCTTCTCATTCCATGAGCTCCCTCAGTGATCCCAACTTTGGCTTCCATGAATAGCTCCCCCATCCTGTTCTGAGTTCCAGCTCTGTGTGTCCAGGAATCCATCAGACATTTTGTCATGGATGATCCATTCCAAGCCCAATCAGAATTGTTCTTCCCCCTCATTTCCAGGTCTCCCCACCTTCTATGTGTGACACACGCACCCATTGGTTGAAGCCTTCAGTACGTCCTTGGCTCTTTCAGCCCCTCGCATACAAAATCCCTAAGACCAGTCATGTCTACCCTTGAAATATCTCCTAAGCTGTGCCCAGGTATCATTAAGTGACTCTGATGAGATAGTGTTCAGTTCACGTTTTGAAACACCTATTCTTTTTTTTTTTTTTTTTTTTTAAGTCGCTCTGTGGCATGTGGGACCCTCCTGGACTGGGGCACGAACCTGTGTCCCCTGCATTGGCAGGCGGACTCCCAACCACTGTGCCACCAGGGAAGCCCTGAAACACCTATTCTAGATGTGGTTTCCTTTTGCTGCTCTGAGAAGTAGCAATTTTCACGGGTTGGGAAGAGGGGGAAGAGAAGGCGGGAGAGGAAGGGAGGGATGAGTCCCTAAATTAGTCACTTCAGATGCTGTAAGAAAGACCCAGAATAACGGTGATGCTAGAATAGATGCTTATTCTCACCCAAGTGACAGTCCGGGTATGTCCAGGGCTGCAGCCGCTCAGGGGCCTTCTGTCCTGCTATTCTGCAGTCCCCAGGGTGTTGCCTTTGGCAGCATGGTCCTAGATGGCTCACCACATCTGTGTTCCAGCCAGTGAGAAGGGGGAGAAGAAGAGAGAGGGTATGCTCCTTCTCTTTAAAGGCATGCCCCAGAAGTTGTACACATCAGTTCCTCCCACATCCTATTAACCAGAAAGTGATCACATGGCTGCTGCAAGGCAGGCTGGGATCTGTAGTCTTTAGCCAAGAGGCTCTGTGCCTAACAAAATATTCTACAGAAGAGGAAGAGAATAGATGTAAGGGGAACACTAGTGGTTTCTACCACAGTCATTTTGTACATTTCAGCGTGACCCGCATGGCAGTTAATTGGCTAGACCTTAAGGATAGGGTACATGAAGGCTTAACGTACTAATGAAGTTCCATTAACATCCAGTAAAGCATTTTTTCTTTTATAGATGGGAACATTGAGCTCAGAGAGGGGAAATCACCTATTAAGACTGCACAGCAAAGTGTCAGAACTGGGACTAGAACCCAAACTTTGGGCTCACTTTTTACTGTTTCAAAGAGATCTGGCTGAGAGGCAGACAAGCAGTGCCAGGAGGACAGGTCTCTTGGGGCTGGGGAGAGACCACCTTTCCCAGCCTGTCTACCTGCGGAGCTGCTCATCATTTGTCAGCACTCACCTTTAGGGTTATCATATCTCTGAGGTGCCTCCAAATAGCCCTCACTGTATCTTAAACAGCACTCTTGATGGAACTGCGGTGATTTCTGTGCACTTCCCTATTGATGCAAGACAGATGGAGCTTAGTCCTCTCTGTTCCCAGTGCCTGCCTACCAGGCACTTGGTGAATAGTTAAGTGAATAACTAAATACACAAATGAATGTATATTCAAGGACTCCTTCAATTGCAGGTAATAGAAACTTAGCTTAAACTGGCCTGAGGGGGGAAAAAAATGATTGGCTCAAGTATCTGGGCAGTCTAGGTGTGCAGCTTGCTTCAGGCATAGCTGGATCCAGGGGCTTAACTGCTGTTTTCAGAAGCTGTGCTTCTATGCTGGCTAGCAAAGATTGACACTCATTATGTGGCTTGACCCTTCTTGCCCTCTCTGTGGGAAATGTTGTCCAAGCAGGCCCTGCAGGAATTGGGAAGAGGCAGGGGGTTAAGAGAATATGGGGTGCTATTGGTGGTCATGGTAGGGGCAAGGAGTTCCTCTTGGATATCCCCAGGTCCAGGGCATCTTGGTAAAGAGCCCAGCCTCAGCCCTTGATTTTTGGTTTTGGCTTTATAGGGGTACATCTTGGGTCATCTCCTGGGAGCTTCCCTGTGGCTCCACCTCTGCTGAGGTTGGATGCACTTACTGTACCCTCAGGCCAAGGGTGGCCTGGCCCCCTCACTCCTGCTCCTCTGGGAAAGCCAAGGCACCCTGTGGTCTTTCCTGGAAGGGTTCCGTGGAGTTCCTACATTTGGCTGCAACTGGGGTAGACGGGGTTGGGGAGGCGGGGAAGGAGGAGGAAGAGGAAGAACCGTCTGCTGACTCACTGGGAGGGGCGGTACATGCTGACTCCAGGGCAGGTCCTGCCTGGGGATGACAATTCCCCTTTGTAGAAAAGCTGGGCAACATGGTATGAATGCAGCGTGAGGTCTGTGTGTCTCCATGGGGCTCTGCATACTAGGCAGCCCATCTGTCCCACTGGTCACAGGCCATGCTCTCATTCCCTGGCAACATCTTGTCTCTGAGATGTGTTTCTCCCTCCTGCCTTCAGCTCTGGGAGCCCAGCTATTGGGGTGGGAGTCTCTTGGTGTCCTCGATTCTGGTCTGTCAAGGGCTTCTCCCCAGGGAAAGCATGAGGGTGGGAACTTCCCTGAGTCCAGAGTCTAGGAAAGGAGTTGAAGGGAGCAAATCCAATGCCCAGCCCTGGGAAACTCTCATCCTCCCTCTGGAGGGAAGGACAGCTCGGCCCTTGGGGAACCTGGTAGGTCTGGTCGGAAGAGAGGTGCTCCCTGACCTCCCCACATTCGTGGAGGTGGCAGGCAGTCCCAAGTGACCCTGGCAAGTACAACCCAGTGGCAGGAATTGGCCTGATGGATGAAGGAGAAGTCATGAGAAAAGTCTTGAGTGCCAGGCAGAGGCGTGTGGGTTTACTCCCGCGGTAAATAGGGAACCATGAGAGGTGCCTGTGGGGGAAGGATGTGAGCAGATTCCTGCCTCAGGTCCTAAGAGGAGACATGTAAAATGTGGGGTTGTCAGGGGTGGACTGGAGGGTCCCAGGAGGATCACAGTAGTGCTGGTCGCACAGGTCAGGGTGGGAGACGGTGTGCATATGGGCCGCAGTGGGAAGGGTGAGGGAGGCCCAGGAAGGACAGGCCTTGGTTCTGTCTGGGGGGTGAAAGAAAGGAAGGGAGACTTGGCATCTGGGGGCTTCTTAACCTTAGTCCCTGTGATTCCTTCAGTAGGCAGGCAAGCATGGCAGGCCGCTGCCTGCCAGCACTTCCTCTGGGCCGTGGTGGCCCTTGTAGGCAGGATGTGGTGCCCGCCAAGGGTGACTTTATGAATGGAGTGCAAAGGCTGCTGACTCAGCAGGCGTCCGCCAGGTTTGGACCGGAAGTGGCTGCTCAGGGCTTCCCCGCCGCGGACAGCTGGGGGTGGAGGATGTGCTGGGCAGGATGCACCCGGCTTGGCTAAGGGACTCCCTCAGCTCAGCTGCTGGGTGTGTGGGGGGGTGGGGTGGGGAGTGGGGTGCTAGGTTGGGATTGGGAGGGTTGAGGCTAGGTGCCTGTGACTGAAATTGATGCTAATGGCTGTTGATGACATTTGCTCCCTGGAAGGGCAGAGAGGTGTGTCAGGAGGTGGGGGACTCAAACCCTTCTCATCTGTGCTCTCTGGCAAATTACATCACACTAACGAAGTCCCCTCCCTTATCTGGGCTTTAATATTTTTCTTCTTGCAGAGTGGGACCAAGTCAGGCAGCCCAGCTCCCTGGGTGGTTTGGAGAATGTGAAACCTTTTATAGTTTTGTGAAATCGTGTGGGATAGCATGAATCGACCCTGGTGACGTGGTTTGGTCAGGAGGTGGCACGAACAATCAGGCAGCAGCTGCGGGACACAGGGAGAAGGTGGACAGCTTGGTGGGGCTGGGGGAGGGCAGGAGGGCAGCCAGGACCAGGAATAGGGCTGGACCCAGGGAGGTCTGGGCCTCCCTGGCTCAGTTCTGACGTGTAGTCACAGAAATACCTCACTCAGTCCTGACTCCGCTTGGGGGATCAGCCCCAGTCCAGGCCTCGTCCATTTCTGATCGGACTTGGGCACTCAGTACACACAGGTTAAACTAGCCAGTGTCCTTTCCCTTCAGCCTCGTACTCATATAACAGGCTGCCTTCTAGAAGTCTCACCTAGAAGTTCCTGCACAAACACTGCTCACTGTACATGCCCTACACTGAACATTTCCACATTCTCTGTCTCCATGAGTGCCTCACCTGGTCACTGGGCTCAAAACCATGGACACCCTGACTGCTCCCTCTCTCTCTCCCCTGTCCTACCATGCTGTCGCTTTCCCCCAGACCTGCTTTGTCTCTTCTGTCTAGCTCTTCTCATTTATCCTGCACACGCTGTCAGAGTAATCTTTAGGAACCACAGCTCTGACCATATCCTTTCCTCTATTCCAGAACCTTCAGTGGCTCCCAGCTGCCTTTAGGATAAAATTCCAACCTCTTAGCCAATCTCTAAGTCTTATTCTCCCCTACCAGCTGTTGTCTTGAGCCAAACCAATCCGTGTACATCCTTGGCCTGAGCAGGCAGACTTGCCTTTACTAGCTGCCTTGCCTCTCCTTCCTTTTGTTTGCATAGCAACATCTTAGAAGGGGTGGGTCCCAGATGCCCCCTGCCCTGCTCCCCTGATCCAGCCTCCCCAGTGACTCACTTCCCTCCTGCCAGCATCTCTCAAAATATCCCTCAGCAGGGAGCCTTGTGCGGGTATAGGAGGGAGGACCTCCCAGCTGGCAGTTGTAGCCTTTCACCAAGCTGGTCCAGGGGAGATGAGGTGAGAGAGGGCCTGGGGAGGACATTTTGAGACAAAGGCCTCACTTCCTCTTCCTCACAGGCAGGGGCAGCCTTCCACCACGGAGAGCCCAGCTGTCAGCTGCTTCACGGGAAGATGCTGTGTGGACCAGGCAGCACGGGTATGCGTGTGGCCACTGCCCTGAGAGTGCTGTGGTTCTGCCTCACAGGTGAGGGGAGCAGAATGGGGCCTGGAGGTGGGGGAGGAGGGGACCATTCCCACCAAGCCTCTCTGTCTAGCAGGGCTGGGGAGGTTTTGGCTAACCTCCTCCCAATCTCCTCTCTGCCCTGTCCACCTCATTCCTACCTCTGGGATCCAACAGGCAACTTACTTTACATTTTTTAGACTCTGTTTTCTCTTCTGTAAAATGGTAATGTGAGCACTAAATGTGATAATGCTGTTTCTCAAACAAACTTTATGTGTGCTTCCTCCCCAGGGCCTTTGCACATACTGTTCCCTCTGCCTGAAACTTTCTGCCCCTGAATGTCTGCATGACTTGATCCCTTATTTCATTCAGGCCTTTGCTCAAATGCCACCTTCCCCAGGCTTTCCTGGCTACCTTGTATAAAATAGCTCATCTTCCCTCCTTTTCTCTGACCTTACTTCATGCTTCTTCTCAACATTTATCTCCACCTGACATATGTTTGCTTGCTTATTGCCTACTCTGCTCAAAGAGCAGGATGTATCCCCAGGACCAAGATTGATGCCAGCCACATAGCAGGTGTGTAAATCTTCCCACACAGTTCTTGGCACAGAGTTAGCATTCAATAATGGCAGCTACTTTAATAACAACATCATCATAATTCAAATCCTAATCAGTTTCTGCTCTGAGGGAGAGTTTGCCTTCTCCCGCCAAGGGGAAGACAAAGTTGAATGTCTGGTGCCATCTGGTGGTCGGAAAGAGGAAGCACCGCTTTACCCAGAGCTATTGATCCTTTGATTTCTTTAGACAAAGGGCTTTGTCTGGGTGATTCCTCCGGTTTCATCCCCCAAGTGCCCGATACAAGGGGCACCCTGTTGGTCTCCAACTGGAGAGCTGGCCTGTGGCACCTGGCATTGTGGCAAGAGATCCAATGCCCCCTTAAGACCTTTAGAGATCACTACACACTGCAAAGATGATGATACCTACTTCCTGTATGTTATTCATGATGAAAATACTAACTATAAAATGCTATTTTTCTAAGTGTGAGAAACCTTTAATGAGTGCAGTATTCAGTTAGCTTTATTTCGAGACTGTTTGATCTTCACACTTTTTGAGTGTGCCTGCTTTGCTGGTGCCCAAAGCACACAATCTAACCATTACCCAAGAATGGCAGTGCCAGGCTAGGGGACACATCTCACCAAAAGAAAAGCTATCAGGAACCCCTACTTAACTTTCCAGGGCTCCAAAAGAAGAGCTGGACTGGAGGCAAAGGTGACTGGGTGGGAGGCTGCAGGGTAAATCCACAGGATAGAGGGCAGGGGTAGGAGCGGGGGAACCTGCCCCACCGGGCTTTTCTCTGGTTATGTCATACTCTTTTTTCATTCCCTTTCAATCTCAGCTTAATATCTCTTTATGGAGAAAATGGCTCACCATCATATTTAAATGCATGGGTATTCATTCTTTCTTTTTTGCATAAAAACTAATCATGTGTATTTAGGAAAAGAAAAATGAAAAAACACTTGTGATTCTTTCTCATCCAGAGAAAACCACTAATAACATTTTGATGCATACTTTTTTAAGACTCCCTTTTTATAATTTATAAAGATAATATATATTTGGGAAATGTAACCAGCACAGACAGGTGAAAAATACCTGCCAGAGTTTTGAAAAGCTACCTCCTTGCTTTCTATCCATTGTCTTGCTTTCTTCCTTCATACCCCTAATCACATACTAATAAGAATTTGTGTGCTAGATTTTCCCTCTCTCCCACTAAAATGTAAGCTCTGTAGGGGTGTGACCTTGGTGTTGTTCTCCGTGGCATTCCTAACTCTTAACCCTGGCATAGTGGGTGCTTACTATATTCCTACTGAATTATTATTAGAATTTGAATTAGAACCAAAGGTAATAAACTCTTAGGCCTTAAAAAAAAAGGGGGGGGGTGGACAGGGCCTGAAGTTAACCTGGAAGGGGAGGGGGACTAGGGAGGCCCAGAGTGTCCCGGCCCCTCCTCACCGTCCCACCCCACCAACAGCATCCCCAGGCGCCGCAGTGGAAGTCCGGATCCCTGAAGACCCTGTGGTAGCCCTCTTGGGCACTGACACCACCCTGCGCTGCTCCTTCTCACCCGAGCCCGGCTTCAGCCTGGAACAGCTCAACCTCATCTGGCAGGTGACAGACACCAAACAGCTGGTGCACAGCTTCGCCGAGGGCCGCGACCAGGGCAGCGCCTATGCCAATCGCACTGCGCTCTTCCCAGACCTGCTGGCTCAGGGCAACACGTCCCTGAGGCTGCAGCGCGTGCGCGTGGCTGATGAGGGCAGCTTCACCTGCTTTCTGAACATCCGGGACTTTGGCAGCGGAAGCGCCGCGGTCAGCCTGCAGGTGGCAGGTGAGAGCTGCGAAGCGGGGGGGTTGCCCTCCCTTTGGCACACCCCTCATACTTCCCGCAGCTCCTTTACCCACTGCCCCAGGGCTGACCTGTGTCCTCACAGCCCCAGGCACCTTTCCCTCCACTGTATCCCGCTGCCCTTGCCTTACCTTGACCTCTGCCCTCTACCCTGCTCCCCTCCAGCCCCCTACTCAAAGCCCAGCATGACCCTGGAGCCCAACAAGGACCTGCGGCCCGGGGACACGGTGACCATCACGTGCTCCAGCTACCGGGGCTACCCCGAGGCCGAAGTGTTCTGGCAGGATGGGCAGGGTGCGCCCTTGACCGGCAACGTAACCACGTCGCAGATGGCTAACGAGCAGGGCTTGTTCGACGTGCGCAGTGTCCTGAGGATGGTGTTGGGCGCTAATGGCACCTACAGCTGCCTGGTGCGCAACCCCGTGCTGCAGCAGGACGTTCATGGCTCTGTCACCATTACACCGCATAGAAGCCCCACAGGTTTTTGTTTTGTTTTCTTAAATGTCCCCCTGGGGGTGGGGGGGAGGTCCTGTGTGCAGGGGTCATGGTATCTGAATCTAGCTCCATACCTTCAGTCTCCCGGAACAGTGAGATGCCTAATAATAATAACGGAAAAGATAAACAGGGTGCGTAGGCGGCAATCTAACCGTGGTGGGGGTGGGTGAGGGTCGTCATTACAGGTCCTCTCAGCTCTCTGGGTCCCCTGACTCCAGGGCTCTGGAAACCTCTGGAGAGAATGGAGAAGCATTCAGATCTCAGAAGAGAGCGGAAGGATAGGAGAGGGAAATGGATCCTGGCGGAAAGGGGAGTTTGCTAGGGCTGGAGGCTGCTCCAGGCCGGGTCCCCCCAACCACCACCCCGGGGATGGACCTTGTCAGGTCAAGTCCAAACTTCTGTGATTCTTGTCAGATTAGGGAGACTCCACGTCTGGAAGTGCTGAGACTTAATCTGTTTTTAGGTCTGGGGAGAAAATGGGAAGATGGAACGGGACCTGGGGATTGATGGAGGAGGAGCAGGATGCTGTGGGGTGGTAGCCCAGAGTGTCGGCGCCCCTCCTCACTGCCTGCCGCTCCAACCTCGCCCTCAGGCGCTGTGGAAGTCCAGGTTCCCGAAGACCCCGTGGTAGCCCTCGTGGGCACTGACGCCACCCTGCGCTGCTCCTTCTCGCCCGAGCCCGGCTTCAGCCTGGCACAGCTCAACCTCATCTGGCAGCTGACAGACACCAAACAGCTGGTGCACAGCTTCGCCGAGGGCCGCGACCAGGGCAGCGCCTATGCCAATCGCACTGCGCTCTTCCCAGACCTGCTGGCTCAGGGCAACGCGTCCCTGAGGCTGCAGCGCGTGCGCGTGGCTGATGAGGGCAGCTTCACCTGCTTCGTGAGCATCCGGGACTTCGGCAGCGCCGCGGTCAGCCTGCAGGTGGCAGGTGAGAGCCGCGAAGCGGGGGATGCTCTCCCTTTGGTACACCCCTCATACTTCCCGCAGCTCCTTTACCCACCGCCCCAGTGCTAACCCGTGTCCTCACAGCCCCAGGCACCTTTCCCTCCACTGTGTCTCACTGCCTTTGCCTTACCTTGACCTCTGCCCTCTACCCTCTGCTCTCCTCCAGCCCCCTACTCAAAGCCCAGCATGACCCTGGAGCCCAACAAGGACCTGCGGCCCGGGGACACGGTGACCATCACGTGCTCCAGCTACCGGGGCTACCCCGAGGCCGAAGTGTTCTGGCAGGATGGGCAGGGTGCGCCCTTGACCGGCAACGTAACCACATCGCAGATGGCTAACGAGCAGGGCTTGTTCGACGTGCGCAGTGTCCTGAGGGTGGTGTTGGGCGCTAATGGCACCTACAGCTGCCTGGTGCGCAACCCCGTGCTGCAGCAGGACGCTCATGGCTCTGTCACCATCACAGGTAGGGGCAGACGAACAGCTTGGGAAGGATAGAGGGGGCCATTGCCTTTTATCTCGACCCTGAGCTGGAATTTAGGTAGGCTTGGGTGGTCAGAAGACTTAAAACATTTTCATACATTTCAGGTGTTTCAAACTCTCCCCCAAGAAGTCCTTAAGGGACTTGCTTTATCGAGCTGATAGGAATCATTTGTAGTGTTTGCCCTTCTTAGAGTGTCTTAGGTGGTACTTGTGCTTCTTGTACAGGGGACTGAGTACCTTCCTGGATCTGGAGGTGTGGGCGGGAGTTCTGGAGCAGCCACAAGGCATGGCTCTGGAGTGCTTTCCTACGGGAACCTCTCCAAGTGCTGGGAAGGTGTTGCTACATCACCATCTGATGCTGGGCACCATCTGACTGCGAGGCCCTGAGAGACAGCTGGGCCTCTCCAGGTGGCCATACCCCTCACCCCATCAATGTCAGTTCTCCTGATGGAGTTGAGCGGGACCCAGGCAGCCTTTGGAACAGCCTGGCTCTCTCTGCTGCCCCCATGTGGTCAAACACTAGATCAACGCCGCCCCTTTGTCAGTTGCCTCAATCTCTGGTTTTGGGGTCCTAGCCCAGACACACTTCCCTTCCTTTAGTGCCCACCTGAGTGGCACTCAGGTGAAGAGGGTTCAGGCCCACACTCAGGCCAGGGGAGGCAGTCTTCATCCTTGTTTGGACCTCATTATGGCTCCTCTGTCCCTCCTCATGGGCCAACTAAGCTTTCCCAGGGGTCTCCCTGCATTCTCTGGGGTCAGGACAGCAGGTTCTGTCCATCTGGTTCCCCTATTTTCTCTTCCATGACTTCCACCCGACCCACAGCCCATGCAAGTCCTGATCCCCCTGGTGGCCAGTTTCTGCATAAGCCTCTGGATTCACAGACTTATTGCTATCTTCCTGTTCCCCCCACTTACATGGACATTACGTGGCCTTCACTTCTGCAAGCTCAGAGGCAGTGCCCATCACACTTGTCTTCTAGGAATTCAGGCTCATTCCTCCTTCTCTTTTAGGGTTTTCCTTCTGGCAAGGTGGTGTTCCCTCTGCCCAGCCCCTCCCCAAGGCTGTCCCCCCCCCCTCTTTCTGGAGACCCTCAGGTCTGTACTTTCTGTGGAGGAGTCACTGCCCTGGGCTGTTGGATGTCCCAAGGGGTCTCTTTGACCTATTAGAGAACAGTATATGGTCTGATGTATCCACAGGAGAGAATCAGAAATATTAGAGCAGGATTGACAGAGAATGTGAAGCTTTCAGAGAAGCAGGGGGTGGTCAGAATGGGCTGGAGTTTCAGGAGAAGTCTCTAGGGACAGGTGGGAGTTGAGGGGACCTTGAAGGATTGGTGAACTCTGTGATAATTTGCACACTGAGCTGAACTGGATATTCGCCACACTGTGTAGAAAGGACTTGTGAATATAAATGTGGTTATTATACTCATGTACCTGAAGATGCAGGTCTGAGCCCTACTCTGTCCTTGACTGGTGAGATGAGGGCAAGGCTGACCTGTACTCCAGGCACCGACAACAGCCTAGAGGTGGACATAGCAAGAGCCCCTCCTCCTGGGTACTTCTGTGGTTCTGCTCCATGCTTTGTTGCAGGAGCCCCACTCTGGGATCCCCAGGGGTTTCTTCAATGTGCTTCATGGACCGGCCCCTCAGGTCAGCTGCCATCCTCCTTTCCTGTTCCTGCTCACTGGGGACATTTACCCCACCTAAGAGAAAAATCTTTATTGAAAATTTTAGTAGCTGACATTTAAAGTACTTTCATTTCACAGATGAGGAAACTGAAACCCAGAGAGAAGAGAAAACTTTCCCAAGGCCACAGGCTAGCACAGTGGCTCTGACTCTTTTGGTGATTAGACACCTCTTTGAAAATTGGATACATGATAAATGCAGTCACTTGCATTTAAGTTTTGAGGGTTTGTGGCCCCTCTAAACTCAAACATGGGGGTCTGTGAACCTTGGCTCCGGCAGCCTGCTGAACCAGAACCAGATTCCGACTTTTAGCCTCTCAGCCTAATTTCCTTTCCTCCCCACCACCCAGCCTCCTGTTTTTGTGAGAGCAGGTCTGGCCTACTTTGGAGCCCTTGGCCTGTATTTTGCTTCAGGCAGCTTTGAGCCTTGTTAAACACTCTGGGATTGAGACTTTCAGTCCTGCAGCCTGGTCTCTCCCGCACCTGGGGGTGCTGTATGTGGAGGGGATTTTATGGGGCAAGCACTGAACATGGAGCCTGGAGATGCAGGTCTGAGCCCCGCTCTGTCCTTGACTGGTGGGATGAGGCCAAGTCTGACCTGTGCTCCAGGCACCAACATCAGCCTGAGGGTGGACATAGCAAGAGCCCCTCCTCCTGGGTATTTCTGTGGCTCTGCTTTCCTGCAGGAGCCCCACCCTGGGATTCCCAGAGGTCCCTTCCATGAGCTTCAGGGACTGACCCTCCAGGCCCCTCGTATCAGCTCCTGTCCTCCTCCCTGCTCCTGCTCGCCAGGGTGATGGGTCCCTTTGCTGCCAATATCCAGAGCGGCAGCGTTGCCAGCCATGCCCGTTGAAAGTGACATCGGCTGCAAATCCCTGCATCTATGTCACGGTCTCCACTGCCCAAGGGTTCATGGCACTGCTGTCTGCTCTGACAGCACCTTCTGCAGGAGCTGCCTTCCCCCTGGCTTTTGTTAGATTTGTTGTCTCCAGGGCCTCTGCTCAGGACCCCGGTGGGTCCTGGGACTGGGCTGGAGGATGGTGTGCTCAGAACAGCTGCTGGCCCTGACCCAGTCGAGGGTGGCTCAACTCCTTTCCTCTGCCCTGAGATAGCTAACAGGGGGGCCCTCAGCGTTTCACAGAAACATTCCCCTGGCAAGTCTCCTCCTCTTGGGTAAACCCAGAACCTTCACTCTGGCACCCTCACTGTCCGCCCTCATCTTTACACGAGAATCTGCAAACATCTTCTGTCAAGGGCTGGCTAATGTATATTTTAGGTTTTGTGGGCCACATACCGTCTTTGTTGCTGCCGCTTCTCCTTTTGTTGGTAACCCTTTACAAACGTAAAACCATCATTAACTCAAGGGTTCTACAAAAACAGGCCACAGGTCAGATTTGGCTCACGGGCTATAGTTTGCCAACTCCTGATCTATAAGATGGGTGGTGTCACCAGGTGGGACTGGGGTAATCAGGGAGGGCCTCCCGAGGAGGAATCGTAAGCTAGATGGAGAGTTAGGGAGCAGGGTTTTTTTGTTGTTGTTGTTGTTGTTTTTTGTGATACGCGGGCCTCTCACTGTTGTGGCCTCTTCCATTGCAGAGCACAGGCTCTGTGCACAGGCAGATGCACAGACTCCGTGGCCATGGCTCACGGGCCCAGCCGCTCCGCGGCACGTGGGATCTTCCCATACTGGGGCACGAACGCGTGTCCCCTGCATCAGCAGGCGGATTCTCAACCACTGCGCCACCAGGGAAGCCCAGAGAACAGTTTTTAGGTAGAGGAAACTGACAGCAATGGTGAGGGGGCTGGAAGGAGCCTCTGCAGAGAATGGTTAGGACACCAGTTTGGCTGGAGCAGTGGAATTACAAAGAAGATTGAAGCACTATTCTCATGTCAGTAGGGAGCCATGGAAGGTTCTTGAACATCATCAACCACACTCTTCAGCCCTCCCAGGTTGAGGCATGTCCACGGCAGCCATGGCTGTCAGGGTTTAGAGGGTGTATGGATGGGCAGGGAAGGGGCACGGGAACTTAAGTAAGCTCTCTTCATGGTGTCGGGGCCCAGTGAGGGTAGGAGCCCCTGTTCACACCTTGGAGGCAGAGGGGCTGTCCTCAGGGCCACTGGGGGCCAGGCATGACAGTGTCTCTCCATTCTCCCCACATCCCCTCCCAGGGCAGCCCATGACATTCCCCCCTGAGGCCCTGTGGGTGACTGTGGGGCTCTCTGTCTGTCTCGTCGCACTGTTGGTGGCCCTGGCCTTCGTGTGCTGGAGAAAGATCAAACAGAGCTGTGAGGAGGAGAATGCAGGTGAGTGAGAGAGGGGGGTGTGCGTGTGTGCACGCGTGTGTTTCTGGGTATGTTAGTGTGTCTGTGACATCAACACGAGTGCCACTTTCCAGTGACAGAATGAGTGTGGGTGTGCAAATGCAGCTAGACTGTGTGTGTGTGTGTGTGTGTGATCTTGAGGCCGAACATGTGTTGTAAACAAGTGTGAGCCTGCCCGTGGTTGTGCAGACATGGCAGGATGAGTGTGGATATGAGTGTGACTCGGAATGAGTGGTGGATGTGTGACAAGGGGATGGGTGTGTCTGTGCAAACAAGTGTGACTGTGAGAGCCTATGTCACATGGGAGTGTCTGTGAGTGAAAGCACATGGAACTCAAGTAGCACAAGTGTGAATGCTTCATGGGTTTGCGTGTCACCGTGAGAGGGTGTGTCTGCCTCCAAGTGGGCAGAGTCTGAAGCAGCTGCTGTTTGCTTGGGCTGGGGGGTCAGTAGGAGTTGACTTTGGTGACTGGTAGGTAGTGAGTCGACATCGATAGGTAGGTGGTTTGACCTTGATAGGTAAGTTGACTCCAGTGAGTGGTGGGTGAGTGAGTGGACATTGGTGAGTGGGTGAGTTGACCCTGGCGGGTGGTATGTGGGTTAACATGAAAGTAGATAGTGAGGGGTGGGAGATGACTGGGTGTCAGGAAGGAGAGCATATGTGGATGGAGAGGAGACTGGTCAGTTGGAACAGGTGGGTGGCTGCCTGTGTGGCAGGTGGCTGGGCAGGCTGCGGAAGGATGAGGAACCATAGGCGGGTGGGTATGCACGTTGGAGGTGGTGGTTGACTGGGTTGGTGAGTGAGTGGATGGTGGGTGATGGGGCTGGTGGCTGGTGGAGGGGCAAGTAGATGGTCCTTGGCCAGGTGAGTGGTGGTCTCCAGGCTGGGGTCCCTTTCATCCTGTCACAGCGCTCTGCTCTGTGCTGGTCTCAGGCTCTGACCCTGTGTCCAGCATTTGGACCATAGACCAGGCCTGCTCAGCCCCATTTACGTGCTCTCGCACTCCCGGGAGCAGAAGTTCAATGATGAAAGTGGGGCTGAGGAAGTTTTGGTTCACTCTTCCAGGCGCTGAGGACCAGGATGGGGATGGAGAAGGATCCAAGACGGGTAAGTCTGAGCTAAGAGCTGGCACTGAACAGGGGAGAGGACTCCAGAGTCTGGAGGGGCCACATTCACTTGAAGGTTTGAATGAAGTGTGTCCCGGGGCCTGAGGCCTCCCAACCTACGTGCGTCTGTCTTTGCTCAGCATTAGACCTCAGGCAGGTCTCCCGGGTGCTGATTCGTTTCTCCCGCCTCTGCCTTTACCCGCCTACCAGGCCACTCCACCCTGAGGGACCTGCACTGTGGAGTCTGGTGGCTTCCTAGGGGTGGAGTGAGGGCTCAGGAGACAGGGCAGCCTGTCTGGTTTTAGTTTTAGTTCCATCTCCAGCTCATATAAGCTGAGTGGCCTCGAGCAAGTCACTTTGCCTCTCTGGGTCTCAGTTTCCTCCTAACTGCTCCCTTCATAGGTTGTGTGGGTTACATTAAATGAGATCATGTATCTAAAGGGCCTAGTATCATACCTGGTGCCTGTAAGGTCTCCATACTTTGCAGTCCTGCTATTAGGACTGTATTATCAGCTTGACACAATCCCACACTGGTTAGAGGCTGTGTGACTTTGGTCAAAGTGCTTTGTTCCTCTGGGCTTCAGTTTCTCATCTGTAAAATGTCATCCTGCCCTGATGGCACCAGAGGGCCATTTTGAAGCTATCTCAAGTGACTTTGCAAAGGGCATGGCACAAGCCTGGAGCTCAGCGGGGGCTGGGTGCCAAGGTACTGGTGCCCCACGGTCACTGGAGGCCTCACTGCCTTCTCTTCCCTGGGTTTCTTGGCGGGGGGAGGCAGGTTCCCACTGAGCCATTTGGGATGGTGCCAGTCGACACAGGTTCCTCCCAACACCCGCAGAAGGAAGGGCAGAAAATTGACCCCTGGGGACTGCTGTAAATTATGTCAATTAACTCTCTGCCTTTGGTGTACCCGGGTGTGGCCAGTGTGGAGACAGCCCTGGGGTCAGGCCTCATTTTTCATGCTCGGAGGCAGGTATAATTGGCAGAAGGGAGGGGGTAGGGAGAAGAGGGAGGCTTAGAGAGCACTGGGTCCCAGTTCTGCACGAACCCAGGCCCACTGGGGGACACTTGCAGCCTCCTTTAGTGCCTCACTTCACCCTATTTGTAGAGCCGGCTCGGCGTACTCTCCCATCTCCAGCTCGTTGGAGGGCCGGGGAGTTGTTCCCCTTGTAGAGATGCAGAAAACTGAGGCCCGGGGGAGGAGTGACAAGCCACAGAGTGGAGCTGGGACTTGGGATAGCAGCCAGGTGCCCCTTTTCTGGTGCTGTGATGTTGCCCTCACCCTCTCCACTCTCCCTCCTGCCTTCTCCTCCCAGTTCTTCTAGCCTTTATTTCTTCCTTGGCTCCTGTGCCTCTACCCAACACCCTACCCCACCACTTTTCACGGTGCCCCCCTCACTGTGTACTCCTTCCTTTTTTTGCAGCCCTGCGGCCTCTGAAGCACTCTGAAAGCAAAGAAGGTAAAGACACGTGGTGTTTGAGATTGTGTATCTGTGTGTTTGTGCACCTGTGTGTAGGAGGCTGGGGAGGGTTGTTGTTGGTTGGGGTGATTATCACCCTTCACTGCTGCCCTGAGGCTCCCTCCCCTGAAGAGCAGCCTCTATTCACCCCTGTTGAAATGGCAGAGAAACCAAGGTCCCCGCTGCTCTAACAGGACGCAAATATGATAGAGGCTATTAACCAGGACAGGAGTCGAGGTTGCTTTAAGGCCACTGGTGCCCTGGAACCAACTTCCACTTACCTGGTTTCTGTCTTCTTTCACTCAAAGCTTCCAGCCCCAGGTCCAGAGTAGCTGCTCCAGCTCCCACACCCCCTCCAGAAGTAAGGGGGAAAAGGAGAGGGAGGGGACATTTTCTTCTAGGGCTTGACTAGAAATAACTCCTGTCACTCCTGTTTATATCCATTTGTCAGAACCTAGTCACATGACTCCTAACTCAAGTGAGGCTAGGAAATGTGGTTTTCAGCTAGACAGCCACGTTCCTGGTCGATAGTCAGTGGTTAGTAAGTGTTAGCAATCATTATTATTTAGATTACTGTAGCATCAGCAGTTACATTAGCAAGTGGTTGGTTGGAGGTTAGTTTAGTTTGAGATTTTTCCTTATTAAAAGTAACCAAGAGCCACACCTATGTATGTGTATTTGTGTATAAATATATGTGTATCTGTGTGTGTGTGTGTGTGTGTGTGTGTCTGTGTGCGTGTGTTTTTTGAACTAACTATTCCTTGATGCAGACTTGTCATTAAATATGAGTGGCTTCCAGCCAGAAAATCAAAGGTTTTGGGACCTTAATTTTTGGCCAGAGGTTATGGAGCCTTAAATAATTTTCAGGTCGCCTTGTTGTCCCTGTTAGGAAATAAACTTTCACTAAGTCCCTGGAGGCTCATCCCTGCATTTAGCTTTTCTTTGGGAAGAAAGGAAGGAAGGACATAAGCCCTGTGCTCAGGAAAATCCCAGAGGTGGTGGGCAGTGGGACCCTCAGAAACCTGTGCAGAATTCATGATAAAAGCTGGGTGAGAGGTCTTCAGAAAGGCAGCATCATGCAGGAGAAAGAGCCCCCTAGGGGAGACCTCGCTTTAAGTCTCTGCCCATAACCTTCCAGGGGGGTTTCTCATCTGTGGAATAGAGTGAAATCCTGTCATACCTCCCTTACGAGATGCCAAGTTGCCGAATGCAGAAGTGCTCTGTAATGCAAGTCCTTCAAAATGCTGTAGAACGTTCCATGGCAGGAGTGGAGGCCTGTGTTGGGGTCTGGAGGGATTGAGATAAATTATCCACCTCCCCGTTGTCCTGAACCAAATGAGGCATAGAAGGATCGAGCAGATGGAGATCAGACGTCAGCCTGGGTGTGTGGAGCAGGGGGCCCCCTGGTCTCTGGCCAGGCTGGACAAGCACAGAGGCAGTCCCCAGAAGGGAGAGCTACTCTTCCAGGGACAGATGGAGCCCAAAGGGTGGGAGAGGGAGGGGCAGGGTCACACATGCCCCGGACCGTCTTCTAAACTCTCCGTTCAGGTCAGGGAGTGGAGTGAGGCCAGGGGTGTGAATCTATGGGGTGAAGAAGATGGATCAAAGGACAGGGAGGGTGTGGGGGCAGAGTTGGGAAGGGAAGAGTGTGCCAGACAGAGAGGAGCGTTGTGTGCAGGGTGGGTGAACCCCTAGGAATTGAGAAAGAGGCTGGCGAGGATTGGGCAGTCTCCCCCAGGCACCCTCCTGGTCTGATGCCCAGCTGCTCTGTGTGTGTGTGTGTGTGTGTGTGTGTGTGTGTGTGTGTGTCTGAGCCTCGAGGGCAGTGCTTGATGCAGGGGGCTGCTAGTCAGACTGCTGGGCCCTGTCACACATACTCTTCCCCTTGAGTATGTGACCACATCCCTGGGGTTCTGGCATGTTCCCGACAGTAGAACTCCTACATTTAATGCTCTCCCCCCTTTTTCTCCTTCCCATCATGAAATGCAGATGATGGACCAGAAATAGCCTGACCACGAGGACCAGGGAGCTGCTGCCCTGCCCTGGGACTCCCACCTCTGGCTGCACTGGGGTCTCAGTGTGAGCCTTGGGCTGGGGGCTTCTCTGCCCTTAACAGATGGCTTCTACTCTAGCGGGTCTACTCATTCTGCAAAGGACACGATACACAGACCACCCCGCAGCCTTATTTCTCTGATGGACATGATTCCCAAGTCATCCTGCCGCCTTATTTCTCCAATGGATATGCTACATGGACCAGCTGGCTGCCTTTCTTCTTCAAAGACGTGATACACAGTCACCAATGATCACTTCTCAGCCTTTTCTCCCACCTGCCCGTAATTCTGTCTCCTCTGACAGGGCCACTGCAGCCTTAGCATTTCCTCGAGTCTAGAGGCTTCTCCTTCTGCTGTGTCCCTAAAGTTGGCCTTTCCCCTGTCCTACTAAGTGAAGACAGGGCCCCTCCCCCAGGCATGCAGACATGCAGGTGCACGTGCTGGAACACGTGAGGACCTCCCCTGGCCCCGTCTCTTACGTGGCGCCCTGGGCTGTGCCCTGTGAGCCCCACCTTCTGCCCGCCCTCCCCACGGGAAGCACGTGCTGGTCACACTGGGTCTCTGGGCGGCTGTGTGGGCCCCCTTGGGGTCAGCTTCTGTCCCCTCTGCTTTTCCTGACTTCCCTTTCGTTTATCCACTCAAGTAATGTTCACTGAGCATCTATGGGGTGTCAGCACTGTGTTAGGTGCTGGGGACCCCGCGTGAGAAGACAATCCCCTCCCTAAGGAGCTTGCCCTTCAGCCGGGAAACCCGTGAGGAAAGAGTGGTTGTGAGGGGCTCCTGCCTGGCTCCCTACTGTACTCCTGTACCGCATTTCCCTGGATACCTCACTCCCAACCCATCCCTAATCCTTACCCAGAACAGAGAGTGGGGGCCGAAACCTGGAGAGAGGGACAAAGCCTCTCACCACAACTGGGGAATCTGATGGTTTCCAAAGTGTCTTTCCAGGCATGAGCAGGGGGGCAGGCAGCCAAGGCCTGACAGACCCTGGGAAGCTGAGAACCGCAGCATAGGGGAAGCCTGGGACCTCTCCTCGCTGGGGAGCGTGGGGGCAGGGACAGCCCCCTCTCCCACCATGGTGCTATTCTGGGGCTGGGCAGCCACTTCCTGGCCTGTCTCTGGCCGGTCCCCAGCCTCCAGTGGAGTAAACTTCTGATGATCTGATGTCCTCCTGTTGACATCCCTCCCTTTACCAGGAATGAAAGATGTGGGGATTTCTAATTTAAATGTGGGACTCTGAGGAACTTTGTTAACTGGGGGTGTATATTGGGAAAAATAAATGCCTTTGTAGAAAGCTTTTTCTCTGCAAAATGTGTGGCAGTAGGGCAGGCAGCAGGACTTGGAAGGAAGGGTCCCTCCTGGACGTTTGAAGCCAGAGTAGGGATACCTGGATCTCCTCACTGTCACTGTCCTTAAGTCACTGGGTCTCCATGACCCCCTCTCTAGCCTCAGTTTCCCCCTTGGTAAAGTGATGTTGGCTGTCCAGAAAGCCAGGCCCTTTGGTCACTTTTGGGGGCTCCACCCCAAAATAGCTTTATCTCAGAAGACTAATAGCTTTGTCTCAGAAGACTCAGACCTCAGGCTTGTTTAAGGGCTATTGCCCCCATTTCATGGATGGGGAAGCTGAGACCCTGTGTGCTGTTCTTGGCTGACCCAGTGGGATGGGCACCAGGCCTGAGTCAGAGGTCCAGGTCCAGGACCTAGTTCTACCCTGTGATCCTGAGCTGGGCATTTAGCTTCTCTGGTCCTTATTTTTCTTATATGAAAAATGGGCCTGGGCTTCCCTGGTGGCGCAGTGGTTGAGAGTCCGCCTGCCGATGCAGGGGACGCGGGTTCGTGCCCCGGTCTGGGAGGATCCCGCATGCCGCGGAGCGGCTGGGCCCGTGAGCTATGGCCGCTGAGCCTGCGCGTCCGGAGCCTGTGCTCCGCAACGGGAGAGGCCACAGCAGTGAGAGGCCCGCGTACCGAAAAAAAAAAAAAAAAAAAAAAATGGGCCTGAGGTTTTCACCACCTTCCAGCTCCAAAGACTGGGAAGAGGGGTTGAATGTGGCAGGCAAACAGTTTCCAGAGAACCGGGTTCAGGGACGTGGGAGCCTGCAGAGTGCACAGTGCTCATTTGCCCCGGGTGCCAGGGTGTCAGGACTGGCCAGCCAGTCAGTCCCCGAGCTCTGCAGGCCCTGGGGCAGCTGGAGGAGACCGGGCTGGGGGTCAGGACACTTGACACTTTTTTCCCCAGCTCTGCTACTAACTTGTAACCAAGTCCTTCATCCCTCTAAACCTTCATTTCCTTATCTATTAAGAAGGGGTGATGAGTCCCCTTCTGAAAAGTATGTGGCATTCTTTACAAACTGGGGTGCTTCTTCTAAAGTCGATGACCCTGGTCACCTTTGCTAGAAGCCCCACCCCTGGTCCTCTGGGTGGGTTTTAGAATCAAAAGCCTTGTGCTGAGGCTCTGCCTTTGCCCCTTATCTTCCCCTGTGCCCTTGAGCGTGTTCTCACCTCACCAGGCATCAACCCCACTTGTAAGGTGGGGACAATAGTAGTTCTTTTTTTCATAGGATCGTTGCGAGGGTTGGACAAAGCAGGAAGAAGATGCTACAAACTGTAAAGTGCGGGGCACGCGTGAAGGCTTATCTTTCCCTCCCCGCAGTCGGGCTGCCCACTCTTGCTCCCTCCGTAATTTTTTAGATGGAGCACAGTGACCCAGAGCAAGCTGTCTGAACCTCAGTTTGCCCATCAGTAAAACAGGCACATTAACCGGTGCTTTTTCTCTCTGACAGGGCTGGAATATGGCTCAGACATGATGCTGTATCAAATGCTCAAGGGAGGGACCCGGCAGGTGTGGGACTTCCCTGGGGGCTGAAGAGTAAGGAAGGTGGCCACTGAGTCCCCTGGTGACTGGTGCCCCAGAGAGCAGTACTTTTAGCTGCTTTCCTGGGCAAAACTCCAACTCCTGCGTTTTAATGGAGAAATAATTCTCACAGTGTGACAAGCTGCAGCCTGAAGGTGTCACATCCATATTAAAGAGGGGACAGAGCAAGGGTTCATTTTCCTGGCTTGAGGTGTGACCAGAATTCACCTCCAGGACCATATGTAACCAAGGCTGTGAAGACCAGTTAGTGGCCCTGACTACTCAGGAGGAGGGGACTGGGTGTGTATGTGGGGTGCCCTACCTTTCTCTACCTGCTTGCTTCCTCTTCAGAGCGCTCTGCTTCGACTCACAGGCAGGGACGGCACCTTCCATGGGGCCTGTTCACAGAGAGGCACCTGACTTTGCTCATCCCGGGAGGTGGTTGCCAAGTGGGTTGCTGCTGGTACATGTGGGCCAATGAGCAGAGACCCTGGCAGATTCTGAGCTGGGCAATGGCCAAAGATCTTGATGCAAAGCCCAAGTCTTAAACTGAGACATGAAGCCAAAGTTTGCTCCGAGGAGTCCAAAACCCAGGCCTCCAAATTCAGGGCACTCACAGAGGGGCAGGAGCGGAGCTGCCGTGAAGTGAGCAGCCGGAACGTAGAGAGTGGGGCGGAGGGGCAGAGGCTTCAAACACCACAAACGCAAACAATACAGAAATGTATAGAGTGGTGGTCTTCACCTCCAGTCCCCCCACTCCGAGAGAAGCACTGCTAAGGGTTCGATATCCTCCCAGACTTTTCCACAGGCTTACACATTTATAAAAATGAAATCGTACATACAGTTCTGCAACTTTTTTTTCCTGTTTTCTTTACCATTTTCTCAAGTCAGTTCTCTTTCTTTACTTTTTATATGGAGGTGTTTCATACATCTAGTGTGTAAAAGATACTAGGTAGGGCTTCCCTGGTGGCGCAGTGGTTGAGAGTCTGCCTGCCGATGCAGGGGACACGGGTTCGTGCCCCGCTTCGGGAAGATCCCACATGCCGTGGAGCGGCTAGGCCCATGAGCCATGGCTGCTGAGCCTGTGCTCCGCAATGGGAGAGGCCACAGCAGTGAGAGGCCCGCATACAGCAAAAAAAAAAAAAGATGCTAGTCCTCAGGGTATGGCTCCGTGAATTTTTATAGAAGTATTTACCCATGTAAACATCACCCAGATCAAGATATAGAACATTTTCAGAATCCAGAAAGTTCCCTCCTGCCCCTGCCCAGTCAATGGCCCCACCCAGAGGTACTACTCTGGTTGCCCTTACCATGGATTGGTTTTGTTTGTTCCTGAACTTCATGTAAGAGGAGTCCTACCGTATATACTATTTTGCGTCTAGCTCCTAGCGAGAGACTTACCTCATTCTTTTAAAATGGCTACATAGTATCTCACGGCACGGCTGTTCTAGTATATATTTTGCCAGTTTCTATAGTTTGGAAACAAATAATGCAGCCTCGTGCTCCAGTTTCTACAGTATGGAGCCCCGGAAGTGGGATCATGGCGTCACAGGCCCATGGATTTTAAATGTTGGTAGAGCTGCCAATTGTTCGGGCTGCTTTTTTAAAAAAATAAATAAATTTATTTATTTATTTTTGGCTGCCCTGGGTCTTTGTTGCTGTGTGCGGGCTTTCTCTAGTTGTGGCAAGCGGGGGCTACTCTTAGTTGCGGTGTGCGGGCTTCTCACTGCAGTGGGTTCTCTTGTTGCGGAGCACGGGCTCTTAGGCGCACAGGCTCAGTAGTTGTGGTGCACGGGCTTAGTTGCTCTGAGGCATGTGGGATCCCCTGGACCAGGGATCAAACCCGTGTCCCCTGCATTGGCAGGCGGATTCTTAACCACTGCGCCACCAGGGAAGCCCCTGGGTTGCCTTTGTAGCCAGTCCCTGTGGCAGCAAGAACTTGCAAATGAAGAACACTTAGGGCCACTAGCAAAATGGATTCTAGACAGGGCAAAAATGGTGCTGGGAACTGCCGCCCCAGCCAAGCTCTCAGGGACTCCGCCGCGGAGCCCGACTCAGCAGCAGACGGGGCCTGTGGGCCTCTCTTTCTCCCCCACCCTCCCTGCACCGCCTTCCCCTTCATCACCTACCTTGTGGTGGCCCTGCCTCAGTTCCCCAGGAGCTAGCGGTCTTCGTGGTTCTGGGACCCCAGTCTTGGAGGTGAGTGCATCTGCCTCTTGCTGGGTGGGGTGGGAGCAGCCGTCTGAGTGTGTGCTGGGCCTTGGGCTGAGCCCTGCATCCTGTACCCACCACACCTGACCACAGGAATGGGGCCACGTTCATCAGCATCTCACTGGATGCAGGTGCCTCAGGGCAAGTTAAATTCCCTGCACTTGTGTCTGAGGGTGTTCATGACCTGGCCATTTGGCTTCACCAGCTCCAGGTAATTATGCTGACACTATTTCACCACTAATGACGTGGTGCTCGTTAGAGCACAGGAAGCACTGGGTCTCATGGGGCGTGCACATCCCAGCCCTCAGAGACAGAGGGTCTGTTACCTTTGCCCCCAGCCTTTCCCCAGCACCTGAGAAGCAAAAGAACCCCCTCCCCTCAACTTCCCTCAGCTGATATGATTTCTTCACCCCTATTGCCCTCCTCTGGACATGTTTCATTATTGTCCCTTTCAGATGGAGGCCCTGCCATGGATCAAAATATTTCAGCTCACAGATCAGCCTCTCACCTCCTTGATCCTTGAGCACCATGCTCCTAGTGATACAGCTCTAGATCACATTCATCCAGTGGTTCTCAACCCGGGCTGCACCTTAGAATCAATTAAGAAAGTTTTATTAAGAGTCGTGCCTGGGCCCCTCCCCCCAGAAGTTCTGATGCAGCTGGTTGAGATCATTGCTAAATATTTGATGTGCGTACCCCAGGGGCTCCTGCCTAGCTTACAAGTTAATGCAAAATAGGATTCAGAGAGACAGCCCTGAGCGGAGGCTTTGGAGACCAGGCACATGAGACAAGCCAGCTGTTCTCAGTGATGACTGAATCAGACCAAAGGGTATTTGTTTTCTCACTAAAGGAATCACAGACAATACAGGTGCGAGAAAGGTTAAAGGAAGTGATCTTGTTTAGTGTGGAGAAGAGGGGGGCCCTATTCCCTGTGTTGTGGGACCCAGAGGAAAGCAGGAACCCTGAGTTCCTACCCTTGGTCAGACCAGGCACCCAGGCTCCAGGAAAGTGAGAAAAGGGTGTCAGGGATGATGACTCAGCCCCCTTCACCTGAGGACAGGAGAAAGGGGGTTCCCTCCTTTTCCACCCACTGCCTCCCCTCCTCCCTCTGTCTCTCTCCCTTGTAGCCCACAGGCCTCCAGATGTGCACAGTCACATGGCAGGTTCTGGCTCCCTCTCTCCCTCCAGCACCACAAAGGGAAGGACCATCTGTCCTGCTCGCTGCAGCCCAGCAGTCTGTGCGCGTGTGCCAGGCTCAAGGAAGCACCCTTCACGCCCTTCCTGCTTTCTTTCCTCCCTGCCTCAAACTTGCTTCTGCCCCAGTATATTCTGTGGCCTCCGTGGTTTTCTGCAGACCTGCTCTATCCGGAGTGACAAGAGTATAGCATCTTTCCTCCTCCACTGCCTTCCACCACCCTCCTGCAAGGTCTCTGGCCTCTAGTCCTTCCTCAGTCTCAAAACTTCCCTATCTGGAGTCTACTTGTCTAGTCGCATGATTCACAGACTGTCAGGCTCCCAGGGTCCTAGTCTGCACCCTATCCCATTCCCTTCCTGCCTCTTGTGTTTCAATATCCTCTCCTAAGCGGTTCCTGCAGAATGTGACCCCATTCTCAGGGCGCTGGGAGTAAGGACCAACATGTGTCTCTGCCAGCCACTGAGCTGACATTTTGCCTTATTTGCTAAGATAATATAGTGTAATTTGTTGCTAATGAATGAACGCATTACTTCTTGCTCCTATAGCTTTCATAATTAATTTGAAGTCCACGTGCCCGCTGGTGACAGCTTCAGCAAACATTCTGAGAACCTGAAGCTGGCCAGGTTGCAGAGCAAGCTCAGCCTCCTTGGGTGACCACGCTGACGGCTTTGGTGACCGGGGAGTCATGGCCAGGGTGCTGATTTCCTTGGTATCTCCATCCAGGCTGCCCTTCTTAGTGTCCGCCCATCCACTGCAGCTGGAAGGATCTGGGCCAGCCCTACAAGACAATGTGCTGATGGCCAGGGACTCCAGACCTGGGGCATTTGTGGAGTGGGCTTGGCAATACTGGGAGAGGAGTCCATTTCGCTCTGTCTGGAGGATGGGTGATGAGGGAGAAGGGGACAGAGGTGACTGACAGAGCAGAAGAAGTTGTATGGATCATATTCAATCCTGTTTACAAAAGCCTTTGCTCAAGCTCTTCCTCCACTGGGTCTGCCCTCTCTCTTCTCTGTCTATGGAAATCCTATGTACTCCCTCCTGTGTATCCCCCTGGATCCCTGACTGAATCTTGGTGTTTCACAGCCATAATAAGGCACTGGCTCCTTAGCTGTTCTCTGGGAGTTCATATCCTCCCTAGAGTAAGTCTGGATTTCCCCCACACAGCCCAGGGCACAGAGCAGCCCCTGTCCTCTGGTACATTGCAGGCAGGGAAGTATCCAAACCACATTAATCCAGTCTCTGAATGGAATTCAGACTGAGGCTGAAGTTTATTTCTGCACCATCCCTGAAAAAAGGATTTCCCAGCAAATGAATAATGTAAATGAGGCTGCCAAAGGGTACTTAACCTATTTAAAGGAATAATCTATTTAAAAAATCTCTTAGACAGCACCTATTTACCCAGAAACAATTGATATGGTAATTGCGAGTCATCTCTTTTTTTATTTACCAGAGAAGTTTCCCTAAACTCCATGTTCACCCACTCCCACGCTTTGTGTGGGGAATGCTACCTGCTAACACTTGGGGTGCTGGGTACTCTGTGTCCTTGCAGGTCACAATTGCAAACTGAGGTCAAGAGCAGTAGCCCCCTTCCCTGGTTGACTGAGATGAAGAGAGATGGCCCAAAGGACAGAGGCTTCATGGTG
The DNA here is from genome assembly GCF_026419965.1 of Kogia breviceps. Taxonomy (NCBI): domain Eukaryota; kingdom Metazoa; phylum Chordata; class Mammalia; order Artiodactyla; family Physeteridae; genus Kogia; species Kogia breviceps. The sequence continues at coordinate 101,189,040 of NC_081312.1, forward strand.
TCACCTCACCTACGCTTATGTGACGTGAATGAATAGGTCTGAACAGATGGCCTCAGGCTCAGCCCAGACCAACAGAGAGGGGGTAGGCAGTCAGACAGGGCATGGCAGGGGTGGAGGAGTGTGGGAAGATAGAGGTGAGCATGGGGAGGATTGCTCATTGCTCAGCTGAAGATGGCAGTAGAAGGAGCTCCAGGATCAAGGGGGAGGCAGCCATGGCCCCCTGGGTACCAGCACTGCAGATCAATGTAATCCCTTGGCCTGCAGATCGATTCTACTTTCTCAGGGTTTAATTGGCTTGTTGGCTTTGGCTTGGGGAAGAGAAAGAGGCTCTTACCCAAGGAGAGGAGCTGTGTCAGAGGCAGCCATGGCACCTCCATCCCTGCCCCACCCCCACAGAGGGATAATGGGGCAGGAGATACCATTCTTACCCCTTCCCCAGGTCCCTGAGCTGGGCTCTTCCTGCCCACTGGAGTGGAACAAGGCTAGGCTGAGATGCCTGGGCTGAGGGGCTCCTGGGGATGGTTGTCTGGCTCTGTGCACCTGCTGTGGCTCTGTTGCTCCTGGTCTGATGTGGCTCTGGATGGGTATGTACATGGGGAGAAGGGAGTAGATGAAAGAGTGGCGGGGAGGAGAGTGAAGGACAGCATCCACAAATCTGGGTACCTCAGCCTGCCCAGGAAGGGACCTCCCAGCTCTTTCCCCTGTACCACTGAGTCTGAGAAGGGGAGCAGTTGCCCAGCAGCTCAGAGCAGCATTCAGAGGAGGGTTCTTGCCCCAGCTCAGCGCTGGGTCCATAGGACTCTGTTATATTGCCTTCTGGGGTTCAATCTGAGGACAGGAACCTGGCATCAGAGCAGCCACCTTCACAAGGAGGGGAGGGCAGCCCAACAAAATGGGCTTCTCCTCTTTGCAAGCCCCACAGGGCCAGCCCCTCTGAGGGAATAGATGTTTCATTGGTGGTGGTGTCAGTGGCGGCTGAGACATCACAAGCCATCTCTCCTCCCAGCCTCAGCAGCCTCTTCTCTGCTCCTGTGGTTTTCCTAATAAACACATTTAAAATATTTATGAAGGCAACTTCAATGAAGCAATACAACATTACTCTAAAATGATTTTCTTCTTCTAATAGGTAGCTTTGGCATGAGTGCTGATTGCTAAGCTCCTAAGGGCAGACCCCTCAGGGCGAAGCCCCAGGGTTGGCACTCACGGCTCTCCCTGAATGAGCTAAGCTGTGGTGGTCCCTTCCCTCTCTCGGGGGGGGGGGGGTGGGGGGGGGCTGGTGGCAGGTGACGAGGTAGGACGGTTTGATAGGGCTCAGGGACTGGACTCTGGAGGAAGAAGTTGACTGGATGAGGCTCTGGGAGAACTCCTGATAGGGGAAGAGCCTGAAAACTGGAAGTTTCTCTGGAACCATGAACAGCCCCTCCAAGCTTTGCTCCTGGGGGGCTGAGAAGCCCAGGGGCTGGGACCCAGGACTCCTGGGTCCATGCCCCACTTTGTGGATAGGAAGGGCTCTGCTCTAGAAGGAAGTGATGGATGCCATGGGTTGGTGTGGAGGGGCCTGGGATGCTTTGCCCACTGAAGAGTTGGTGGCTGAGCTCAGCTACTCTCCAGCAGTCCTGGGAAGACAGGATATGATAGCAATACCTTATATACACAGGTTGGGGTGGCATTCGGGATTTGCAGCTGGCCCCAGATTCTTCTGTCTGGCCTTTGAAAGTCCAAGGAGTCCCCACCTGCCCTCCTTGCACAGACGCCTGTGCTGTCCTCTCACGTCAGCTAGGTGCACCTTGTCCAACACCCCCCCCTCCCAGTGCAGGCAGATGGGGAAATGGATGCTCCTTCTCATACCTCTACCCCTCCCCAGGCTGGAAGGAAAATCCATGTCTATATCTATCTGGAATGCGGATGGAGGGAGGCCATGATGGCAAAATCTGGGGAGGAGGGTTCTATCCTCACCCAGCTCATCCCCAGAAAAGCCTCATTCTAACAAGAACTGTTTTCATCACCACCGCCTAAAGCCTGGAGCTGCTCTAATTATGTGTCAGGCTGGAATCTGACAGGAAGCATTTTAATTATTAATTTGAAGTGTGCCTAGTGTCAGAATGGAGGAGGGCTGGTTCCTTAAGCTCACTCATGCCCAGCCCTGTCTGCTGGGACCTCATTAGTGACACCCCAGGCCTCCCAGACCTCCCTCCTCAGGCAGAGCCTCTTTCCTGCCATGGTGCAGGATCTGCATCTCCCAATCCTCTGCCCTTCCTAACCCCCTACTTTGCACAGCACTCTCTTGTTTTCCTTCTTTCCCTAAACCCTTCGGCATGGAGTCTACTGTTCCCACTGTACAGATGGAAGAGATTGAGACCCAGGGAGGACATGGGGTCTGCCTGATGTCGCAGTACACAACAGCGACAGGCAGGACAGAACCTCTGCATTTTCTAGTTTGGATTCTTTAGCTCTTGCCTGCCAGTGGAGATGGTCTTCTGCGGGGCTGTCTTTCCTTATTGTCCCATCTTCATATTCACATCATCTAAGGTGGCATGCAGAGTCTTCTTTGATGTGTTGCATGCATCTGACACTTTTAAGGAACAGTTTGCTTGCTCCATTTACACCCAGGTATGGGCATGCCCTTCTGGGTTCTGGGGACAGACTGCTTGCCCTGTCCCAGGTGAGGTAGGGTCAGGGCCTGCCGTAGACTGAGGACATCATTTGGCCTGTTTCCTTTTCTGCCTTGTCAAGGGAGATTCAGCTTCTGCTTATTCGTTGTTTTCTAGATTTGATCCTCCACATTCTCCTGTGGATCAGGGCCTGTCCCTTCTGTCACATGCCATTGTTTCTGCATTTCTGGATTCAGGGCCATGAAGCCCCAGACTGGACAGCAGCCCTGGAGCTGAAAAATGTACTGTTTCATGTGTGTCCAGCTGCTGGCTTGCTTCTGTATCTGAAGATTCCTTTTGTTTTTCTTCTGAGCCCCGGGAGTTTTGCAAGGTTGAGGTGGTGTTCCTATCCCAGGCTTCCCTCCTTGTGTTGCTAGATTCCCAGGTAGCCTGGTTCTACCCTGGCTGATCCCAGTCCTTCCCAGGCCATGCCTGCCTCAGTCCACATCCAAGGCTTAATGCTTAGGAAGTTGCTCTCAGCTGACAGCCTCTGGTTCACTTCTCTATGAAGTCTTCCTTTATGTTTGATCCCATGCTGTAGCTGGATAGAGAGGCCATGATCCACTAGGGAGGTTTCATCTAGGAGGACCTGTGGGGTCCAGAGTAGGGAGAAGGAACCTTGGAGGAATTGGGGGAGGCTTACCAAAGATGGTGGCATTTGAACTGAGACTTTAAGGATAATTGGTATTTTAGTCTTGGTTGGGTATAGGAAACAGTAGCTACTGTATTTTAAGCAGAAAGAGGTTGAACTCAGCATCCTGGGTGTTTACAAAATCATTGGAAGGGCTGAAGGAGCAGGCTTGAGGCTGGGTCTCCAGGAATGACTCCCAGAATACTACAGAACTGACCAGCCAGGAGGCTGCTACCTTGGCCACTTTAGAAAGGCATTGTGGTAGGCTGAATAATGCACCCCCCCAATATCCCCATCCTAATTTCTGGAACCTGTGAATATTATCTTACAATGGTAAAGAAGACTTTGCAGATATAAGTTAAGAATCTTGATCTCACCAAAGTGGGTATAGAAGGATCATATCTCTACATAATAAAAGCCATTTACAACAAACCCACAACCAACATAATACCCAACAGTGAAAAGCTGAAAGCCTTCCTGCTAAATTCAGGAACGAGACAAGGATGCCCACTCTCACCACTTCTTTTCAACATAGTATTGGAAGTCCTAGCCAGAGCAATCAGACAGGATAAAGAAATAAAAGGTATCCAGATCAGAAGGGAAGAAGTAAAACTGTCACTATTTGCAGATGATATAATACTCTATATAGAGAACAGTTTCCACACAAAAACTATTAGAACTAATCAATGAATTCAGCAAGGTAGCAGGATATAAGATTAATATACAGAAATCTTTTGCATTTTTTTACACTAATAATGAAATATCAGAAAGAAAAAGTAAGGAAACAATCTCATTTAAAATTGCATTAAAAAAAAAACCTAGGAATAAACTTAAACCAAGGAGATGAAAGACCTATATGTTGAAAACTATAAAACATTGATAAAGGAAATTGAAGATGACTCAGAGAAATGGAAAGATATCCATTCGCTCTTGGGTTGGAAGAATTAATATTAAAATGGCCATACTACTCAAAGCCATCTACAAACTTAATGCAAGCCCTATCAAAATACCCATGACATTTTTCACAGAACTAGAACAAATAATCCTAAAATTTATATGAAACCACAAAAGGCTCAGAATTGCCAAAGTAATCCTGAAGGAAAAGAACAAAGCTGGAGGCACTGCTTCAGACTATGCTACAAAGCAATAGTAATCAAAACAGCATAGTACTGCACAAAACCATACAGATAGCTCAGTAGAACAGAATAGAGAGCCCAGAAATAAACACATGCACCTATGGTCAATTAACCTATGGCAAATGAGGCAAGAATATACAATGGAGAAAAGACAGTCTCTTCAACAAATGGTGTTGGGAAAGCTGGACAGCCTCATGTTAATCAATGAAATTAGAACGCTCCCTCACACTGTATACCAAAATAAACTCAAAATGGTCTAGAGACCTAAATATAAGACATGACACCTTAAAACTCCTAGAAGAGAATATAGGCCAAACATTCTCTGACATAAATGGTAGCAATATTTTCTTAGGTCAGTCTCCCAAGGCAAAAGAGATAAAATCAAAGATAAACCAACAGGGCCTAATCAAACTTAAAGGCTTTTGCACAGCAAAGGAAACTATCAACAAAATGAAAAAACAACCTACAAATGGGAGAAAATATCTGCAAATAATGTGACTGATAAGGGGTTAATATCCAAAATATACAAACAGCTCATGCAACTTAATATTGAAAAAACAAACAACCCAATCAAAAAGTGGACAGAAGACAAATATTTTTCCAACGAAGACATATAGATGGCCAAGAGGCACTTGAAAAGATGCTCAACATCACTAATTTTTAGAGAAATGCAAATCATAACCACAAGGAGGTATCACCTCACACCTGTCAGAATAATTATCATCAAAAAATCTGCAAATAACAGATGTTGGCTAGGATGTGGAGAAAAGAGAACCCTTGTAAACTCTTGGAGGGAATGCAAATTGGTACAGCCACAATGGAAAACAGTATGGAGTTTTCTTAAAAAACTAAAAATAGAGCTAACATATGATCCAGCAATCCTACTCCTGGCTATACATCTGGGAAAAAAACCCCTCTAATTTGAAAAGATACATGCACCCCAATGTTCATAGCAGCACTATTTACAATAGCCAAGACATGGAAACAACCCACGTGCCCATCAACAGACAACTGGCTTAAGAAGATGTGGTGTATATATATATATATATATATATATATATATATATATATATATACACACACACACGTATATGTATATAGTGGAGTATTACTCAGCCATAAAAAGAATGAAATATTGCCATTTGCAGCAACGTGGATAGACCTAGAGAATATTATAGTGAAGTAAGTCAGAGAAAGACAAAAACTATATGATATCACTTATATGTGGAATCTAAAAATATCAGTAATACAAATGAACCTATATACAAAACAGAAACAGACTCACAGACAGAAAAAACAAACTTATGGTTACCAAAGGGGAAAGGGAGGGAGGGAGGGACAAATTAGGAGTATGGGATTAACAGATGCAAACAACTATACATGAAGTAGATAAGCAACAAAGATTTACTGTATAGCACAGGGAATTATATTCAACATCTTGTAATAACCTGTAATGGAATACAACCTGAAAAAAAAACACCTGAATCACTTTGCCATACACCTGAAACTAACACAATATTATAAATCAACTATACTTCGCTTATTTATTTATTTATTTATTTTTGGCCTTGCCATGCGGCTTGTGGGATCTTAGTTCCCTGACCAGGGATCAAACTCTTGCCCCCTGCATTGGAAGCTTGGAGTCCTAACCACTGGACCGCCAGGGAATTCCCAACTATACTTCAATTTAAAAAAAACAAAAGGAATCTTGAGATGGGGAGATTATCCTGGATTATCCAGGTGGGTCCAATATAACCTCGAGGGAGGTTATATAAGAGGGAGGTGGGAGAGCAGAGCCAGAAAACAAAGAAAGAAAAAGAAAGAAACTGGATGACAGGAGCAAGAGCTGACTTGAAAATGGAGGAAGGGGCCCTGACCCAAGGAATGCAAGCATCCTCTAGAAACTGGAAAAGGCAAGAAAATGGATTCTCCTCTAGAGCCTCCAGGTGGGACCCAGGCCTGCTGACCTTGATTTTAGTCCAGTGAGATTGATTTTGGACTTCTGACCTCCAGCCTTAAGAGAACAGATTTGCGTTGTTTTAAGCCTCTAAGTTCATGGCACCTGGTTATGGCAGCAAAAAGAATATGGGATGTAGGGGAGGAATCACTGGGTTCAGGACCTTGCTGCCATAGCCGGGCCGGGGAGCAGGAATCGTGCTATTGCCTCCCCACACCCATGAGTCGGAAGACTCAACCCTGAACTGCTGCTGCCTTTCCACACCCAGGCTTGCTGGCCTCAAACAGCCCAAAGCAGCCATAGATAGCCTCCAAATCTGCCATCCCAGTCTTGTCAAAGTGCCTCTAACTTCTGGAATGTAGCGGTCACACACAGCTTCAGCTGTAAGAGGGCCTGGGAAGTGTCCTTTCTACCTTTCCAGTCACAGCAGTCTAGCAAGGCCACTAGGAAGGGGTAGGACTGGGATGCCAAGTGTTAATCAGACATAAACACAACGGGGAATAAGGAATGATTAAAATGAGTCATATGTGTTAAAACCCTGTCTGGAGACACACCCTGAAAGCCTCACCCTGGCTCATGCACAGCTGCCTCTGTGCTTGAATGAGGCTAAGCTATTTGCCCCAAGTCCCACAGCCAGCTGGTGATAAAGCAGGGATCAAACCCAACGTTGTTCAGTTCTACAGCTGGAGCTTCTAGGCCCTACAGAGGGGGAAGCAGTGTCAGTCCCACGAAGGCAAATGGCCTTGAGAACACAGAGGCAAGAGGGAAGCAGTCACTTCAGGGACTTCGAGCAGCTCATCTGCCTTGAACGAAAGCTATGTGGATGGGAGTGGCAAGGAGGGCAGGGACCAGCAGACACCAAGCTAGGAGGGTCTTAAATGTCCTGCTTTGTTTTTTTGTTTGCTTGTTGTTGTCAATTGGCCATGTGGCATATGGGATCTTAGTTCCCTAACCAGGGATCGAACCAGTGCCCCCTGCAGTGGAAGCACAGAGTCTTAACCACTGAACCACCAGGGAAGTCCCTTAAATGTCCTGCTTTGTGATCCTAAAGGCCACGAGGAACCACTGAAATTTTTTTCTTTTTTCTTTCTTTCATAGGAGGTTTTAAGGCAGGAGAGTGACAAGTTGTTTCGCATTTTGTATGTGAAGTACAGTTTACACTAGAGATCAGGGAGCTGAGTCGGGGAGAGCAGACTGAGCCCTGACCCTGCTCACACACGGAGCCCCTCCCTTGCCCTGACTGATCCTATCCTTGGCCTCTCCCTGAGCCCTAATTCTTAATGTAGACTCAGCTTGTCCAGCACCTGAGCCTTTATCTCACCCAACCATCCCAGGAATGCCACTGATCACAGGGGCAACTGGGTGAAAGAGTGATTCACTCAACGCAGACGTTCTCTATCACTTTGTCTGCAGCCCAGAGCTCACATCTTAAAAAAGCAGAGAAGGGGGCTTCCCTGGTGGCGCAGTGGTTGAGAGTCCGCCTGCCAATGTGGGGGACACGGGTTCGTGCCCCGGTCCGGGAAGATCCCACATGCCGCGGAGCGGCTGGGCCCGTGAGCCATGGTCGCTGAGCCTGTGCGTCCGGAGCCTGTGCTCCGCAATGGGAGAGGCCTGCGTACCACAAAAAAAAAAAAAAAAAAAAAAAAAAAAGAAGCAGAGAAGCGTCAGCTTCCTCGTGAAGGATAACTGGACAGTGCTTGCCTTGCACCTGTGAATCAAGGAGGAGTAGGAGGTGGGGGAGGAGAGGAAGGTGTCCTAGAACATTAAGTTCCCTTTTCCATAATGAAGGGGGCTCTTATTACAAACCTAGAGCCTCCTAGCAACCAGATGGGGGTGGGGGAGCACGTAATGATAACCTGGAGCTACGCGTGCTCTGCTGGGCCTCCAGGAGAGAGATCTGACCCCAGGTCCTCCCACAGTCACATCCCAGCGGGGTCTTAGGAGAGGGATAAGGAGACCTGATAAGCAGGGCTAGCCAAGTCCATCCCTCACTGATATCCTCTGGGCTTTCAGAATGTACAAGCCTTATGGGGAAAAGGCACTTGATTAAGCAAAAATTCACTTAAGTGACATCTCACAGTGTCCCATCCAACACTTGAACGATGGCAATTACCTAGTGAATGAGTTGTCTCTGTGGCTGGTGCTCCAGTGGATTGATGGAATAGCTACAAGGGCTATTTGAAGATTCTTTTATTAAAAAGTATAAGTTCATCCCTCGGTCTTGCAATGATGCCTCTAAATTTAAAAAAACAAAGCAAAACAAAACTGAGTGGATGCTTCAGCACTTCCAGAAGAGGTCAGCGCCTTAAAGAGGCGCAGGGTCAGGCAAAGTGCCCTTCTTGCCCCTTCGCTCCCCCAAGACCCAGAATGACATCCCCTCCTTCTGCGAAGACTTTGGGACTCATGGCCCCCACTGTGGATCTGGAGAGGGGGGTTAAGTCCTGAGGGCAAAGGAGAGCTGTTGAGGGCCTGAGCGAGAGGCATGTTCATTCAATTTACATTCACTGAGAACCTACTATGTGCCAACCCTGTATCAGCTCCTGGAAGCACAGCGATTGTTCCTGCCCTCAAGGGGCTTGTGATCCATTGGAGGAGAAGCTGTGTGGGGAAAATCAATCTCAGTTCAGTAATGAGGGTGGAAGGAAGGTATGTTTAAGACATGCAGGGGCAGAAGGAAGGCAATGGCACAGTGAAAGATGAATTGGAGGCAGGTCCTACCCTCAGAGGAATCAGCCTGCCTGCAGGAGGCACTGTAAATGCATGAGGGCCACTGGGCAGAAGGGGGGAGGGCCATCCTGGGGGGTGCGGGTAATGCCCACTCCACTTGGAGGGATCCTGCAGCTCAGTTTCTGCTGATTGTTTCCGTGTGGAATACCAGCCCAGCATTGTCAGATCTACTGATTTCTTTTTCTTTTATTTTTTAGTTTTTGGTCATGCTGCACGGCTTGTGGGACCTTAGTTCCCTGACCAAGTATAGCACCTGGGCCCCAGGTGGAAGCGTGGAGTCCTAACCAGTGGACCAAGAGGGAATTCCCTACTAGTTCTTTTTTAAGACAATTTTTTTAGAAGAAAATTGAGGGGATTCTTTTCCCAAGAAACCTGAAATCTGTTTTTATGTAACATCCTCTTTGAAACAAAACTATGTGTGGGAAGCAAACAAGTGTGCAGGCCACCAATTTGCAACCTCTGGATGCAACAAAGAGAAACACCCAGGGAACTGGAGGGTGAGTAGGGTCAGCGTGGCCTGAGAGGGATGTCACTGGGCTAGAGAAGTTCTCAGAACACCCCCCCTCACCCCGGGGCAGGATGACCACCTGCAGCTTCCTGGACAAGCTCCCAGTCTCTGGCCTGAGCACAAAGAACCCTTCTATGAGGAAGCCAGAGGGAAGGGCCTAGATTCGACCTTCCTTTGAGAGAAGGGAGACCCACATGCTGAGACCCTGTGGGAGACCCACATGCTGAGTGGGAGACCCACATGCTGAGTGGGAGACCCACATGCTGAGTGGGCAAGACTGGACTCCATCTCTGGGGCCCACCCTGAATGGCCTCTCCTCTTGCCTTCATCAGGCCTGGAGTGAAATCCATCCTGAGAGAGTGGCACCCCGTTCTCAGGCATGAGGGACACTGCAGTGTGCCCTGCCCATGAAAGGGGTGGTAGGCTGAGCGCCCTGGGCCTGTCAGGCTGGTCTCCTGGCTCCTCTGCCAGGGACTTCCTGCCCACCCCCCCTTGGTGCCTCTGAGATCACAGGCTGCCCCCAGCCATCCTCACCCCAACACTGGGCTCATCACTCCTGGGACTCATCCTCTCTTGTTGGTTTTATGGATTTAACTCTCCATACTTGCCCTGGGTCCCTGGGGCAAATGCATCACCCCCCAACACTGTCCTCCCAGGGAGTGGTCAGTCTTGGGGGCAAAGGGGAAAGATGGTGCCAGGGTTCTGTCTGCCCCTCTCCCTGCATTGTGGGGTCACCAGTGAACTCTTTTCCTTCCCCACCTCTCCAAAGTGGACGTAACCATTACTACCTCCCTTGGGAAGCCCATCACAGTCTACTACTTGGCTCAGGGAAAATTCTCCATCCCTACCAAGATCTCCTGGAAAAGTCCTATCACTGGCCACAAGGAAACCACAAAAAAATCAGGGCCCCCAGGCCTCTTTCCACAATTCCTCCACAGGCTGTGCCTTGTGGTGACCCCTGCCCTGTCCTACCTTCTTGTGGGTGGAGGCTGGGTCAGGTAGAGTGAAGGGCAGGTGAGCTGGTGTCTGCAGGTAGGACGGCCTGCTGGTGCTGCATCACGGTATTGTGGTCCACAGGGGGAAGCTTCCACCCTCTGCAGGGATCAGGGAGGGAGCAGCCTGAACAGGGAACTGAGAGCCACAGGCAGGTGTGTGAGCTTGAGCGTTCCTGGCAGGGAGTCAGATATGATCAGGCACAGTGCCTGGGTGTGGACAGCAGGGGCCTGAGGTCACCCACCTCGGTCTCCTTGGCTGACATGGCTGGGGACAGGAAAGTGGGAGAGCTGGGTGGTGATGGTGGCTTCGCAAACTTCTGTAGTCAGGGTTCAGGGCAGGAAGGTGGGCAGAGTCAGCTCTCATCAGGGTCTTGGCTAGCTCACCTCTAATGGGGCTAGTGAGGTACCAGCATCCCCCCACCCCACCCCCACCCCCTGCCCCATGGAGGAAAGAGAGGTTCAGTGAGAATGCATTGCAGGAGGGGTGTTTAATCTAGTTGTGAGATACTTTGGGGAGTTAGCATATCTATTTTACTTACCATTGTGCTAATCACGTGATGTTCTTACCTACTCATTACAGTGGGTCCCTATCACGATACTCTCTTCTGGATAATGCATTACTGAGCTCCCTTCTCCCAGTCTCAGACTAGACAGGAAACCTTGATTCCTCCTCCCACGGTCAAGAAAATAGAGTGGCTCTGAAGAGGCTGTGGGACTCTCAAGTCCCTCGCTGCAGGTGCTCTCATCTTTCCCATCTTGCACCAACATGCACCCTCTGCTTCAGCAAGGCTTTTCTCTGCTGTCCCCCGAATGGCCACCCCAGCCATCTTTGTAAAGTTCCACCTACCCCAGATGTCCTTCATTCCCACTTCCAAGTGTCCAAGTTCTACTCCATTGCAAATGAATTCCATTTCAAATCCTCCTCCTTCCAGCATCCTTTCCTAGATATTCCAGCCCCTAACTAATGCCAGCTCAGCCCAGACCAGAAAAGGGCTGGAAATTTCTTGGGCTGAAGACAGCCTAGTCTTCCTGGCTCTGCTGGAGACATGAGAAGGGGAAGAGGACAATTTGGACCTGGGGCTGTTTCCTGCTCATCCCTAGTCCATGCCCCAGACCCATGGGGAACCAAGGGCAGGTTCTAGGAGTCTCGTTCCCAAGGGCCTGAGCCCTGGTGAGCACTGGTTAGTTGTGCCGAAGGAAATCCATACTCTGGCAACATCTCTACTTGCAGGGGCTCCTGGTACTCTGAAGCTAGGAGTGTGGGAAGCATGGGGAAGTCTAGATCCAGATCCTATTTCTGCATTTAGGAGCTGGCTGTTTTGGTAAGGATACTACACCTCTCTGTGTCTCAGTTTTCTCACTTGTAAAATGGCAAGAGTCTCAGTTACGTGCAGGGTTCCTGTAAAGTAGGTAAGATAATTTATGTAAAGTGACCAATGCATCAAATAATAGGTATTCCATAAATAGTAGCTCTTATATAGTGTAAATAATAACAGCAATGGTAAATCCCCAGCTCCGCCAATTTCCTACTGTGCAACTTTGAACAAACTCCTTATTTGTTCATCAGCTCCCTCACCTGTAAAATAAGAATCGTGGTTCATCCGTTTATTTAATACATAATTATTGAGCAACCTATTATGTGCCAGGCACAACCTAATCTGTCATTTAGTGTTAGTTAAGAGATGCAGCACAGGGCCCAGCATGTACTAGGTGGTTGATAAGTGTCAGTTTTCTTATACAAGCTGCAGCTGGAGGATGGGAGGTAGGTGGGGGGAGGGAGGGGTTGGGACAGAGAAAGGGAACTCAGGAGGGGCAGAGGTGGAAGGCTGGGCCTGCCTTGAATTCCCAGCTTCCTTCCTGCCCTTTTTTCCTTCTCTTGACAGAGCCTCGCTTTGTCTGTAAAGGGCGGGGGATGGTGCTGGGGCCTCTGAATAGTTTGCCCCTCTTTCTGCCCCTTGGTTTCATCAGACTACTTCTGTAGACTAGATCATCTGTCCGTTGCCTGTAAAATGGTGACAGTGTCTTATTCTCAGACATTGGGGTACTGCAATGTGCCCGCCCCATTAAAGTGGCATCAGGCTGAGGACCCCTGCCCCCACAAGGACATGTCCCAGAGCTGTCTCCTCACTAAGCTGGTATCCTGCCTCAAGTTTCAGGTTCCTTTCTCAGGGATCACAGGCTGGACCCAAGAAGCCTGTGGGCTTCTCAGCACTGAAACCCCACACTCTTCCGTTTTGACATTGCCCTACCCCCAGCCACACCAGACCAGACCCTCACAGAGCGTTGTGTGTATGTGTGTGCACAAGCAACATGAGATCTGGTATGTAGGAAGTCTGCAATAAAAGCTGATTGAATGAATGCACAATGGATCCCCTCTGCAAATGGGGCTCATTCATTCATTCAACAAACATTTATTGAACTCATAATCCGTTTGGTTCCAGGCTCTGTGTCAAGGGCTGTGACATTCAGGTTAACAGTAGCCAAGCTCTCCAAAGACTGAATGGCATTCACAGGTTTCCTGCTCCTAACAGCCCCAGGCCCACCTGGCTCTTAGAGCACCAGGCACCTCCCTCACCCCCAGAGACAAGAGCACTGACTCCACCACAGATTTTGACTGCAGCAGATGTTCGAGTGCTGAGTCATTGACTTGAGGTCTAATCCTGGTGCCATAACCCATCCTGTGCCCTTAGGCAAATTATTTAACTTCTTAGAGCCTCAGTTGCCTCATCTGGAAAACAGGCATAAATAAAAGTGCTTATCTCATATTTGCTGTGAGGAATAAATGAGATGAGGCACATGTTTAGAGCAACACCCAGTGCATAGCATGTGCTCGATGAATGTGAGCTGTTACTACGACGACTCTTGCTCACTCTTGTGTCACAAGCGCTTACCTCCCTCTGTCTCCTCCACAGCACCGGCCAGCACAAGCCCGAGTACACAGGAGGTGGTCAGCGAAATAAGACCTCTTGGAAACAGGGAGATCTGATGGGACATTTTGGGTAAGGAAACCCAGAAACCAGCAAAGGCGTGGAGGTGGGGAAGAGCCGGGAGGGATTGTGCCTGGAGGAGCAGGAAGATCAAGGGGAAGGTCTCAGGGATGGCAGCGTCTGCTCAAGGACGGGAAGCTCACTACAGAAGCAGCAGGTTCAGTGGCTCAACAACTCTGACTGTCCTAGTTCTTTTCCTAGCTGGCCACGTTCTGCATTTCAAGTCATAAGAAAGCCATGGGGATCACACTCCACTGTCAGCGAGGCCTGGACTGGATGTGGCATAATTATGAAGGAAGACCAGTAATTTGGGAGGCCTTCCAGAACAAATACCCACTTCCTCCTCTTCCAGGACACCCTCACACCTCTGCCCTATTTGGGGCAAGTAGTCAGGTGGTGGGCCAGAGAACAGGTCTGGCTAACTGATGGATGTTAGCCATGACCACATACAATCACAGAGAGCCAGAGTGGGGGGTGGAGAGGGGGTTACCAGGAAAGGACAATGCCTTACCCAGGGCTCTGTCAGAGATCCCTGGCTCTGGGTCTGTTTCTTCCTTGGTGAAATGGATACTATTCTGTAGGTTTCTTTCCCCTGTTGTAAAGATGAAAGACGGTAAGGCTAAAACCAATCTTGCCATTGGAAAAGAAAATCCAGGGTTGGAGATAGAACTGGATGTCTTCCTTCAGAGCTAGGTGTGCCCATAACTGGGGTGGGGTGGGGCTGCCCTGGACTGCTCCCTCCTCACTGTCAGATACGGCAGAACCCAGCTGGTCCTGGGCCCCTGGCATTCATCCTGTGAGCCAGGGTCCCATCATTGATCAGCCCCAACTGCCTGAGAACTTCCTGGGGCTGATAAAGGAGCTCAGACCCCTGGCTCTCAGGCCTGGGCTGTGGAGGGCTAGCCATGGTCCACCACACCCCTGGATTTCCACCCTGGAGGTTGCACCTTGCCTCACATCTTTAGGGCTCTGACTTTAACCCCTAGCCAGAGGGGAGATTCCAACACTGCAAAGCATGCGTCCCAGGCCTGGCCCATCTCATCCTGATAGCATCCCCAGCATCTGCTCAACTGGCCTGCACAATCTCTAGCTCCTGTACTGCTGCGGCTGGACAGCGCCTCCTCTGGCCCCTGAGGCAGGGGCAGTAGGTGCTGCCAGGTTGCCGGTCAGGCCCTCCCGGGCCCCCATGTGCAGCAGGGGGGTCCCCAAAGAGTGGTGTCCTTACCTCCCTGATCTGAGCGAGGGGCAGTGAAGCAAGCTGCCGTGATCTCCGGAACTCAAGCTGCTGTGGGGGACAGTGAAGCAGTGACCCAGGTACAGCTCCCATTCCATGGGAGTGGCTTCTTTGCCCACTCCACTCAGGACTCCCCACCTGGAAAACACTGGAATCTGGGTTGGGTTGCACTGACCACAATGCACATCCAGTGCCTTGGTGCTTACCAACTGCTTTCACATTCCCCATTTTGTCAAAGCCCCATAGCCCCCAGTGAGGTAGGCGAAGACTGTCAGCCCTATTTTATAGATGAGGTAGATAGGCTCAGAGAGGCAAATGGATTTGCTCAAGGTCACACTGCTGCTAGATAGCAGAGCCAGGTATAACCTGGAAACCACATGCTCATGGTGGGCAGAGTGGCACAGGCTCTGTGACTTTGGGCCAGTTACTTAACCTCTCTGAACCTCAGTCTTCTCATGTGAAAAATGGGGATAGTGATAGTTCCTATCTTGTTGGGTTATTGTGAAGATTAAATGAGATAATGCTGTAAAATGACCTCGGCATAGTAGTCGCATGGGGACCTGCTCAATAAATGTGAGCAATGATTGTGGTTATTATCCCAAGAATACTCAGATGCTATCCCTGTGTAGGCCACAGCCCAGATGAAGCCCTGTTGTTACCTCTAGGCTCCCATTTTGTCTCTGTTGGTGTCATTCAAGACCCGCTAAGCTGGGCTCAGGGTCCCAGTGTGGAGAAGCAGGGACAGAGCAGGGCCACTGGACTCCTCTCCAGGGCTGCCTGCCTGGGGAAGGGGGCTGGGAGCCTGTGTATGGCTCTGGCTCACAGCCCCATGGCGGTGGCTGCCTGCTTTCTCGTGTGGACCTCAGGTCTGCTCAGGGCCAAGCAGGGACTGACTGAGATTCTGCCCTGAGTCTTTGATCCCTAGAGGTCAAGGCTGAGCATGGGAGCTGAAAGGATCAGGAGTGGTCTAGGCTCTCCAAACAAATCTCAGCCCAGTCCAGCCTGGCCCTCCAGGGTCTATGGAAGCCCAATTTCCCAGCATGGAGGCCCGCACGTGGAAGAGCTTGTTCCTCCTCTATGTGCTGGGCAACCCTGAGACGGGAGGAGGGTGGGATTGTATATATCCAGGTAAGTTTGTCTTTGGGAAGCAGAGGCAAAAGTCAGCCTCAGAGTAAAAGGCACGGGGGTGTGAGTGATCCTGGGCCCAGCTGGAGTGATGCCACCCCCAGGCCCTCGGTCCTGCAGTCTCCTCTGAATTACACCAACCGTCAGCCCTGGGCTTGGACACTGCTGCTTGAGAGCCTGCCTCCTACTTATGAATGCCCTCCAGGACAAGGCCCAGGCCAGCAGCCAGACTCCACCCCCGTGCTCTGGGGTCTGCAAGAGGAGTCCCAGGTAAGACCTCCCCCACCTCACCTGCATACTTTTGGACACCCTCTTCAGGAGCCCTGCCATGAGAAGGAAGGGAGGGTAGTTCTGGCCACACTTCCTGAGACCTAAGAGGTGAGTAGGCATCTCTGTGTCTAAGATGAGCTCTGTGAAAGCTTTGGGGCCTGTGGGGCCGGATCCTTAGCATTTTAAAATTTTATTATGACTGCGTTTGTTTAAATATATATATATTTATAGCTCTATGTGCCCACCACCCCCCAGCTCCCTCCCCGGCCCCTAGTTTTTCCCCTTGGCTTTCTGTCTGGTGGCCATGTAGGGCAGCACCGTCTGAGTGCTCTTGTCTGACACCGTTTGGGTGCTGCTGTTTCTTGTGACCCTTCGGGTCTGCTCGGGGGCCAAGGTGGGGCCTGAGCGGCGGCCATTCAGTGGAGAGCGCCTCGGCTTGTAGGGAGCCGGGGAGGGCTTGAGGGGGCCCGCGTGGGCCTCTGTGTGGGGAGGCTCCGGGGACAGGCCCACCTCCTCCTCGCCGTCCCCCTCCTCGTCGTCACAGCACAGAGCATGGTAGAGCACTTTGTCGCTGAACCGCACCCTCTCCCGTGTGCCCGGGGTCCGCTGGGGCAGCTGGCCCTTCACAGGGCCAGCGCTGAAGGCCTCCTCGCTGGAGGAGTCCGGGGTCTCCACCCGGGGCCCGTTGGGGATGGGCATGCTGCCATTCATGAGCCGGTAGTCAGGGCCAGCCCCCGGCCGGGTCGACTCGGGGCCGTCCACGGAGTCTGAGGGGGTGGAGATGTCCAGGAAGGAGCAGAACTCCCAGCTATCCGAGAGGATGTCAGCTGTCATAAAGTCCAGGTGGCCCAGGTCAAAGGGGCCGCCCACGCCCACCTTGTCACTGCTGGAGGTGCTGCTCACAGTGGCTGTGGTCCAGTCATCTGGCTCCAGTTCGAAGTCGAAGTCCGAGGTTAGCTTATCGATCTGGCTCACCACCTGGCCAGGGAAGGGGAGAGGAGTGAGAGGGGCCAGGCAGTGGCCAGCATCACCTAGGTGTGAGTGTGCCCCGTCCCACCCTACTACACCCCCCGGCTGATGACCCTACAGGACACGACTGGACTTGAGGTTACCGGTTTGTTTGCCCTGTTGAGGGCCCAAACTGGACCAGGGTGAACAGAGCTGGTTCTGGCCATTCCCCTGGTTCCACTCCTCAGTGTCTTTGGGGAAAGGGGGATGCCTTCCAGCCCTGCACCCCATCCATTCACACACCCCTCTGCCCCAAAGCCAGCTGCTCTTCTGGGGGGGCAGCCCTGGTGCTCAGAGCTTGATCTTCCTTTGGTTGACAGGGGGCCATTTAAAAAGGGCTGAGAGACTCCAGCAAGGCCACTCAGTGGTAGGATGAGCAGCCCACCCACCCTTGGAGAGGAAATGATACATGGTAACTGCAAAGAAGACTCTGTCCAGGCTTTCTGAAGCATCCTGGACCAGCCCCTGTAGTGGGCCAGCGAGTACCCGCCATGGGTCTCCACCACCCCACCCCTGCATAGCCCTGGAGGCTCCTCCATGCTCCCCTTCCCTGACTCTTGATGAGTGAAGAACAATCCTGGTTTGATGCGGAAGGGATAAAGTAAGCATTATTTGGTAAGCAATAAGAAAACCAGCCATCCTGGGCCCAGAACTGCTGGTTAAGTGCCCTCAGGGGCTACAGAGGTCACTGCACACACCTGCCCCACATGCGGTGAAGCCCTGTTTCATGCAGGAGGCCCTGCCTCAGGACAACCCTTGCCTAGGCCACTGTCGGCACAAACATCAGCAATGAAGACAGTGAGGGAGAAAGGGAGACCCAGTCAGACATAGGGAGAGGACAGAGCAAGGGGAGGAGAGGAGATTCAGGCCAAAATCCAAACCAGTAGAACAACAGCAACAAAAGCAAAGCGGAGGGACCAAGAGACCCAAAGACAAAGACATAGACAGTGAGTCATCAGGCCCAGGGGCTAGCTCCCAGCCCTCTCCAGTGCTCTTTCCCTGGGGTCAGAGAGGTCAGTTAATTCATTAACTAATGAAGTCCCTAATTCAACAAACATTTACTGAAGATGACTGCTGTCCAGGGATGTGCTAGGTGTTCAGCAAGGAGTGGGGGTGGTGAGTGCCTCAAAGTGCAAGTGGAAAGCAAGGACAAAGATGATGGGTCAGGAGGAGTCTGGCTCAGAGAGACGTCTACTGCGTCAGGAGTCGGGAGCTCTGACGCTGGCAACCTGGTCAGTCGTTTTCCCTCTCTAGGTCTCAGTTTCTCAGTCTGTAATGGGGAGTTGGGTGACTAGTTTATCTCCAAGCTTCCTTCCATCTCTGAGATTCTAGGACTCTGTATTTAGAGGAGTGACTTGAGAAGCTGTTTTGGGGTGTCAGTGCCTAGGGATGCCCACTTCCCACAGCCCCAGACCAGGGATGGAAGGAACACTCAGCTGAGGCCTATGGAAGAGCTGGGGGAGTCAAGACACCTGGGTTCCTGATTCGGCTTAGACATCAAATGTTCTGTGTGTCTTTGAGTAACTCACATAACCTCTCTGGACTTCAACTTCACTCACCACCAAGTGGGTATGATAATCTCAGGCCTGCCAACCTCACCACAGCTTCCTGAGGAACAATGAGAAGGCAGTAAAAGGGCTTCGTGGGGGCACTGGTGATAAAAGTGACATCATCTCCCATCTCTGAGCACCTACTATGTGTCAGGCTTTCCACCCACGAGATCATCTTCTCCTGAGTTTATGGATGATGGGCCAGAGGCACCAGTCACCAGGGTCCTGAGATTCCCGCCTCTGCCGGCCCTGCAACACTGCACATGGCTGAGGTGCTGCCATGATTTCTGGGATTGGACAGGCAGTGGGGATAGGGCTCTACCCTCCAGTCTGACCACCCCAGTCCCCCATCCTAGAATGACTCCCCCACTTCAGAGAAGCTCGCATCCCCCTGAAACCCTTGCTTAACCCAAGCCCCACCTGAGAGCTGGTGGGAGCCCTGGACTAGAGTAGGGGCTCTCAAACCCAGGTGCACATCAACTCCCCAGAGTTTCCAATTCAGTAGGTCCCAGTGGGGCTCAAGAGGTGCATGTCTAACAAGCTTCCAGGTGATGCTGCTGCTGCCGCTGTTGGTGCAGGAACAGACTTTGAGGACCACTGGCCTAGGGGACTGGGGATTTAAGCTGGTGAAAAATAGCACCCCAGGGCATGGCCACCCTGGGGAGAGGCCCTGTGCCCCTGGGACAGCCACACAGTCTAATTAGACTCTGCTGATCAAGCAAAGCTGCCGAGAGGCTGCTGCTGTCTGAGGGTGGGAGGATGATGGTAGGAATCTGGAGTTAAATGACTCGGCTGTGAATTCACAGGGTTGCCTGTGGCCAGGCCAGGCCCCCGAAGCTGGGCTCCTAATCCCCTGTGAGGAAGATGCAGGGTCCACAGGGCAGGAGCCCTAGAGCCTCAGGCCTGGACACTCTTCCCGCCCAAGAAGCCCTTGCCGGCCACCTGCTCAGGAGGCCTTCACGTCCAGGCCCTTCCCCTTCTCCATGAGAATGCCCCTCTCTGTTTCCATTCTGGGAGAGTGGAGGGAAGGAAGGGAGGGAGGTCTGGGCTCAAGTCCCAAGTCTGTCCCATCTTGGCTAAGAGGCTTGAGAGGCAGGTGATTTCCCTCTCCATGTCTCATTTCCTCCCCTGTAAAATAGGAGGACACACCTCTACTCACCAGACGTTGGGGATTCAGTAGGTAGGAATGTGCTTTAAACTGAAGAGTCTGCACAGCCAAGCACTTAAGAATCTGGACTCTGCAACCGGGCCTGGGGACCCAGATTGTATGCAGGGCCTGGGTCAGTCCACAAACCCTGCTGCCTGTCTCTGGTGCCTCATTTCATGGGGCCAGTTAGGAGGGCAGGAAAAGGGTAGGCCCCAGGCTACCTACTCCTCTGCTTTGGCTGTCTTGAAATCTATGATTTCTCTCTGAGATTTAATAATCATTTTGCCTACATGTAATTTGGGATTGTCTTGGAGTGCAGGGAAATAATTATATACACAAAAGGAAAGAGAGGGGGAGAGAGAGAGAATGGAACCACAGGAATCACAGAACCACAGAACCTTGAAGCCAGGAGGGACAGGAGACACCGCTGAGACCACCCTTCTCATTGTGCTTGCTGACGGGGACTAGAAAGATCTGAGCTGAGACTGGAAGTCAGGGGTTAAGGACGGGAATCACCTGCTCTACAGGGAGCAAGAGTGAACACTAGAGAGGAAGGGCAGGGCTAAGGGCTGTGACAAAACCTGCTGGGGGCCCCAGGCCCTGTCCCAAGGGTGTCTACAACCTCTGTCCTGGTCACATCCTCAGCTGCACACCCCTGAACACTGCACCCATCCAGTCTCCCCACTGACAGCAGCTTCCTGTCCAGCTCCTGCTGCATCCAGGGAACTTCCTAAGCAGCCAGCAGGAACACATCACCTCTCTGCTTCCAGCACTTCACTGCTCCCCAAACTCCTGAGCCTCCCAAACACAACCCCACAGCAAATCTGGTCACAGGTCCTGTTCTCTCCAGCAAGCAGCCTCCTCCCTGCCAGGCCTGCCCCCTCACCTGCCCAATTCACTCCACCGAGCTCACTTGTGCCTCTGGGCCTCACCTGGAATGTCTCCGTTCTTTCCCACTCATTCCCTCTCACTTCCATAAGGAAGTCTTCCCTGACCCCCAGTTGAGGACAGGTTCCCTGTGAAAGGCTCTGAAAGTACCCTGCACCTCTCCTTATTTTCCAGTAGTTATCACTGCTACCATTTTGTGTGCAGATGTTATAAGGTCGTTGATGTCTCTTTCCTCACTAGACAGGAAGCCCCATGAAGGGCAGGACTGGATCTGTCTTGCCCACCATTGCATCCCAAGTTTGGCACAGGGATTGGCACGTTCTTTACAAATATAGCTTTTGAATGAGTGGATGAGTTGAGACAGAGGGCTTAATAAAACCACTTGGGGATTCTTTTTTGAGAAAAAGTTCCATGGGCTTGGACACCCCAACACTGCCCACCCTAGCCTGCCCTCCAGCCGTGGGTGAGACCCCTCTCCAAAGAAAGCATGTCTGTGTCCCCTAAGGCACCAGGACTGAGGACCCAGGAGCCCCAGAACCTGTTTATCTTCTCCCCCTTCACCTCTGGCCCCTTCAACTCCCTTGACAAGCTGCTACCTCCTTCCCTCCCTCCCTCCCAGCTCCCCGGGCAGCTGGTTACATAACTGGGGATTCTGCATTATTTATGACCACTGATTATTTTTTAATTCTTGATTATGTTATTTATTGTCTTCCTGGAGGGCTGTGGAGTTGGGGAAGGGGTGGCGGGGAGCGAGTTGACCGTGATTCATGATTTTCATCCTGCAAGTTGGCATAATTGGCCGGGGAGCTTCTCGAATCTGTCTGGAGGAGGAGAACGCAAAGGGGAAAGGGAGGAAAGGAAGGCAATAAAAAAAAAATTAATAGGAAAAAATCCGCACAATTCTTGCTGAGCTGCGGGTGATGGAGCTGACCCACTTTGGCACAGCTCTGTGGTCCCCAGCCTCTCCTGCTCCAGCTGCTTCCTGGCTGGGCCACATTTATCTCATGCCTGAACGGCCCTTGGCTTTCCTTGCCACCTCATACTCAGCGCCTTGCCGAGGTGACTGCACAATCACCACCGGGCCTGCTCCCCATGAAAATTGGGTGGGGGGATCCTCCACCACCACCCCTGGCTGTGCAATGTTTGTGCCCACCCCTCCATCCTCCTGAGGTGTTCAGACCTAGGTGGGCAACTGTGCCCTTAAGTTATGTCCTACCCAAGAGTCAGTGATGATGTGAGAGACACCGGCTGATCAACACAAGAGACAGTTTTGAGCCTCCATGCTGAGCGATATCTTGGGGAGGGAGCAACCAAGGAGGAAGAGGCCAAGTAACCTGCTCAAGGTAAGCTCAACATCCAAGAGGCCAAAGGCAAGCCCCTTATCCCTGGCCTTGGGGGCTCCCAGTTGATAGGAAACAGGGAGAGCAGCGGGGAGGCAGACTCCCACTCCGAAACACAACCAGGAGATTCCTGGAGAGCATGTGGGATTCTCACTGAGGACAAAATCCAAATTCCATACCGTGGCCTGCAAGGGCTCTGTGTAATCTGACTCCCTGCTCCCTCTCTGACTTCCTGCTTTTCTCCTGGTTCACTCCACTTTAGCTGCACTGGCTTCCTTGCTGATCCTGAACACACTGAGCCCATTTCTTCCTCAGGATCTTTGCACAGGCTGTTTCCACTGCCAGGAAGGCTCATCCCCTAAATACCACCCTCACTTCCTTTGGTTCTCTGTTCAAAAGCCATCTTATTGGAAACCCCCTTCATATCCCCATATCATTGTCACTCTCTATTCCCTTTCCTTTCTGCAAGAGGATGGGACTGCCTACTGCAGGAGGTACTAAATGGTGCCAGCCAGGAGGTCAGGGTCCTGGCTTTGACCTCCCTGATGGTAGCTAAGAAGCTGATGTGACTCCAGAAGAACAAAGCCATACACAGAGTGAGGAGCTGGGCAGTGCTAGAATATTTCATTAATAATATCTAACAGATATGGAGTGAGTTTTGTGCCCATCCCTGTGCTAAGTACTTTATATATAATATCACATTTAATTCTCACAACAACCCTGGGGCTGGGGGGTGGGGTGGGGAGTGTAAAATTTGTTATCCTCATTTACATGGGAAAACAGAAGCACAGAAAGGTAAAGAAAGTTTCCCAAGTTCACACAGCTAGGTAGGGGGCAGATCTTGGATTTGAACCAGAGACATCTGGCTGTGGAGCCCATGCTCTTAGCCCATAGGCTGTGCTGTGTCTCCAAGTTAAGATCCACAGAATTCTGAGGAGCTTAGAGAGCCTGCTGGGATTGGCCTGGCATTCTGGAGTATTGGGGAACCTAGGAGAGATGAGGGCTAATTAATGATTGACCGTCATATCCCTCTGCAGCACAATTTTAGCTTTCAAAGCGTTTACATTCCTCACCTCACTTAGTCCATCAAACTACTTTCCCCATTCATGGGACAGAACTTGTTCCTCATCGCCTGGGAGGCCAATGGCAGAGCTACAGCAGGGGTTTGGAAGGGTAGGGGAGGTATGGGACAGGAAACTCCAAATCCTTTAGGGGTGTGAGTAGGTGTTGGCCTCCTTACCACATGCCAAACCCTGATGAAACCCTAAGATCATACTGAGGTGAGAATGATCATCATCCCCATCTCAGAGGAGCAGACTGAGGCTCAGGGGCCTGGGAAGGGAGTGCACTGGTGTCCCTCGTCTTTCTACGAACTTCAGGCTGTATGCTCAAGAGGGTGAGGAGAGTCTGCCATGATCAGTGGTGTCTGGGGCTGGGGAAGGGAGCAGCAGAGAGAGAGGAGAATGACAGAAGGGGACACAGCTAAGCCCTTCCTCTCTGCTGGCCTTGCTCCTTCATCAAGCATCCTGTGCTACTCCCCAGCAGTCTTGCATGTGAATCTTGTCTTCACATCTAAGTGCTTTGTCCCCCTGGCACGAGAACCCCATTGGTGAGCCCTGAGCTGGTACTGCCCGGGGAGTGGGGTGTGATGAGGGAAAAGTGTCTGCCACCCTCTCGACCTTGGGCCCATCCACACCCCCAAGGGAAAATGCCATACTAAGCTACTGAGAAGGAGCGCCTGACAGATCCAGCTTTACAGCCCCCGTGGAGGACCAAGATCGCAGGTTCCAGGGAGCAGGGGGACTGAAACCCTTTACTCCAAATCAGAGCTTGGCGCCCCCCACTCAGTAACCGCATTCCTGACAAATCCCATCCAACAGGAAGTCAGTTATGGCATCTATTCTTCTGCCTGGGCTTCCCAGAGCCTCACCTGCCTTCTACAACACTTCCTCTGCCCATCGCCCCATGTCCAGACCCTGCTTGGGGGATGGGGGAACTCTGAGGTCTGATGCCCCCTCCCAGCTGGGTGCCATTGGCAGCGGGAAGGCTGTGGCATACGGGGTAGACTCCGGTTGCCGTAGCAACCTGCCAAAGTCTTGGGTGGAGGCACATGGCCTACAGGGTGTGTGGGGGGAGGGGACTCATCTCTCCCTGTCCTAGCTCAGGCCTCTAGGCTGCAAATCCTGGGAGTCTGAAGCTCTGCTGTCCAAGACATGGGAGTAGGTGAGTGTGTGTGCTGGGAAGGGACATCTAAAAGATCTGCAAATGAATCCTAGCACTTCTGAGCTCCCTGCCTCATCTCTAAAGGATGCTCCTCAGAGCATCACAGCACGAGCATAAGGTATCACCTCTAGAAGACCCCTGTCAAAATGCAAAGATATCAATTAGCCCACCTGCTGAAGCGCCAGAATAGGCAGCAGGAACCTGAGTTCTAGGCTTAGTTCTGCCACTGGTAGGCTGTGTGACCTTGGACAAGCCCCTATCCCTCTCTGGCCTCAGTTTCTTCAACAGCAAATAAACAGGGGTGGTCTGGATGACCTGTGAGATACCTTCAAGCTCTGTATGGCTATTCAAGGAGGGGTGGCAGGTGCCTGGAAGATGCTCAGTTGGGAGTAGGCTCTGAGCTTACTGAAGCTGCCTCCCAGGCTTA
This sequence comes from Kogia breviceps, assembly GCF_026419965.1. Lineage (NCBI taxonomy): Eukaryota > Metazoa > Chordata > Mammalia > Artiodactyla > Physeteridae > Kogia > Kogia breviceps. Next base: position 101,213,844 of record NC_081312.1, read on the forward strand.
GAGTCAATCCTGGCTCTTTCTGGGCAGGCTTGCTGGGGCATAGGTCCCATGCCCCTGCCCAAGACTGAGACTCTGGACAGTTCCCATGGTCCTGATAGAACCACAGAGCATCTGAAATAAGATGGGGCTGGGGAGAGTCAAAGAGGGGACTGTAGTCCTCTGGTCCAATGAGGTTGGGAGAGAAGGGGTTGCTCAGGGGCATCTGGCCTTTGACCTCCAACTGTATTCTCAAAGATGTTCAGTCCAGACCATGGCCAGCCCAGTCTTTGGGAAGAAGCACCACACTTCTCTCTACCTGCAGCAATAGCCATTCCCACCTCCTGAGAAAGGACTTCCTAGTACGCCGCTCCATGAGGCTGCCTCTGGGCAGAGGGGCTGCCCTGCCCAACCCCTGCTTCTGTCCCAGCATTTCCACAACCCCCTCTACTCCGAACATGACTCCCTTCCAACACCCTCTGCTCCTTGGCTCTCAGGCCAGGCTAGAATGCCACTTTCCCAGTCAGGATTTGGTCCGCCATCACCCACTCTCCCCAGCCTTTCTAGCGCCCCCATCTTCCCCACACAGCTGGCTGGGGAGAGCTCAAGCCCATAACACCAGTTCAATCACTCTCCCTGTCATCTCTGCAGGGACCCTGGTTACAAGGAGTTGAAATTTGGCTAAAGTCTGGCTGGTGTAATGGCACCCAGCAGGCAAATTTAGGCCAGCGGCTCAGAACGCGCTGGTCATGCATTTTGGGCTCGAACACAGCCCAGGGGGCAGGGCTGAGGACATGTGTACCTCATTACCCTGGTGATGTGGGAAGCAGTAATTAAACTGGGCTCCACTTAGAGAAACAGAGAGGAACACATATCCCAGGATCTCTCGCTGACTTTTCAGCCTTGGCAAAAACATTCAGAACTGTGGGACGGGGATGCATACCTTCAGAGGAGATTCCTGCCCCTGCCAATGTACTGATACCCACTAGCAGGCCCCTAGACCCACTCCCACCTCAGGGCAGGGAAGACATAGCTGGCTTTAATTTTTCCAGGATCAAGGGTTCTAAGTATCTGTGTGATCTCTGGGGAATGCTCTGAGCTGGGCCTTGAGCAGAGGGGACTGCCTCAGTAGAGCCATCCACACTCTCCCAGGGCCCCTTATAAGCCAGTCAGAGTCTGGGAGGCAGATGGTGGGTCAAAGGTCAGCTTGGATCCCAGAAGAATGTATTCCACTAAGAGGATGCTGTGGGATTCAGTCCTTACTGGCCACCTTGCAGCTCTGAACCATGGACCCACAACATGCTGCCGAAGCAGACTCAGGATCACTGAGGCCCCTCCAGCCCTGGGGTACAGTGAGATCTTCAGCGAAGCAGATTTGGGGAAAGAAGAGCAAGGAGAAGGAATTACCCAGCAGAGTGATCCAGGTGCGCACAGCTTTGAGCGCGCACACACACACACTTAAACACATACGTGTGAGTACGTTTCCTGGGCCAGGCCCAGGAAAACCGGTCTAGGGGCTGCCTGGCCCCTCACTTACCTCCCTTAGCTCCTTGGCCACTTCCTTGAGCTCCCGCAGTATGTCCTCCAGCTGCCCAATGACCATCTTCATGCGCTGTCGAATCCGCTCCCGCTCGCCACCACTGCTGGGGTCGTCACTGGGCTGCCCGAGGTCCGGGGTGCCCCGAATGTTCATCCTTTACCACGTGGCCGCAGGCCTGCCCATACTCCCCCCAACTGGGCACACGCTGCGTCTGCCTCCACGGAGCCCCCCTCAGCCGGGCAGAGCTCCACATCTTAACGGCCCCCTAGCCCACCCTGGCCCTGGGTGGCCCTCACCCAGCCCCTGCCCCCTACCAGCCCGCCTCCTCTACCTCTGGGTGGGGAATGGGACACCCAGAGGGAGACAGAGTCTGACCAAGGGGGGGTCAAGGTGAGGACACCCGAGAGCAGGGGGAGGGGCCTTGGGTCTCAGGAGTGGCCTCTAGGACTTGAAGTGCCTGTGGGTATGCTAAGCTGGACACAGAGGCAGGGGGATGACTCTGCAGGGACTAAGGGTAAGAGATGCCCTTGGGATGGGAGGAAGGCAGCAGTAATCCCCTTACAACTCCTAGGAAACTGCAAAGGCAGAGGTCTCGAGATGCAACTGACACCTGCAGAGGGATGGTGGCTGGGGTCTTCCAGATGTGAAGGGGGCTCCAGATGTGGGTGGCTCTGGGAAGGGAGCTGGATTGGAGGAGGGCAGCCCCCTGCAGAGAGAGGGAGCCTGGAGTCAGCCCTCCCAGGTTGCAGCACCCGCCGGCAACGCTGCTGCCTTCCTCCTCACCCCAGCCTGCACCTTTCCTCGCTGGGGATTTGGTTTTATTTATTTATTTATTTGTAGGGAAGGATGATGGAGGCAGATGCTCTATAGCACAGCCCTTCCCCTAAAGGGAAAACAGGAGCCCCTGCTTTAGAAGCTGAAGTCCTCTGCCTGCGATGGGGCACCCTGCCCTGGCTCTCCCCAACGCCCCCCCGCCAGTCAGGCCTGGCCCCGCTGGTTCACTGGAGGGCCTCTCCAGACATCCATCCTCCCTCCTAGTGCCCCCGGGGTGCCCTCGTTCCCCGCTGGACCTTCCCTTCCCCTGCCCCGCCTTCCGTGAGAACCCCCGCTCTGCTCCTGGACTCACCAAGTGGGGGAGTGGGGGCACCGGCCTTCCTTCTGCGCAGCGTCTGGGGCCAAGTCCCAAGGCGAGGTTGGGGGGCCCCCAAGGCTCCCTAGGGCGGGCTTCTCTCTCTGGACCCTTCGGCCCTTGGCCTCAAGGAGGTCCTCAGAGCCTCCACTGGAGACATCTGGACGGTGGGAGGGGGCGGGGCCTCCACGCTTCAAGGAAGAGGCCAGGAAAAATCTCTCCCAACCCCCGCCGGGCTCTGGTGGGGAATGAGCAAGGGTCCGGTGGGTCCGGGGCTCTGAAGCCACAGGTGAACCGGGCACAGGGCGACCGAGGCGATGCCGGTCCGGTCCCAGCACGCAAGTCAAAGTCTGAGGGATCGGAGGGCGCCGGGATCCCTTCAGCCCACGCCCGGCATTCCCAGGGCTCAGCACCGTCTTGAATTCGCTCTGTCCAGTCCAGATCGGCCGGCTCCGGGCTCTGCCGGGGTCTGCCCTGCCCTGCCCGGAGTGAGCTGGCACCCGTGGGCGCCCGGGGCGCGCTCAGCCCGGACCCCGAATGACCGCGCTCCGGCACCTGCGGCGTCCGGAGCGGCCGCGAGGGTCCGCTCAGCCTAGCCACGGGGTCCCCCGGGGGCGACAACGCTCCCGCGGCTCAGTCCACGGTCGGAAAGGTCCGGAATCTCCGGGCCCCGGCGGGAGGGGCGGTGTTGGCCGCGGGGACCAGGTCCCCGCCGGGCCGGGCCGAGGAAGAGCGGGGCAGAGGGCCCGGCCGGGCTGGGTCTGGCGGCCGGGCGCGGGCGGGAGCGGCGCCGGGCGGAGGAGAGGAGGCGAGAAGAGCAAGAGGAGGAGGCGAGGCGAGGCGAGGCGAGGCGAGGGGAGGGAGCGCGCGGCGGGCCCGGCGGGCCGGGGCGCACGGGGATAGCAGCCTCCGCTCCGCTCCACCGCCTCCCGCCCTATGGCCCTCGGCTCGCAGCCTGGCCAGCCCCCGGGCGCCCGGTTGTGCCGGTGGGGCCACCGGGCGCCGGGTCGGGCTGGGCCTCCCTCGGCCGCCTCGCCCCGCCCTGCCCCGCCGGGCTCCGCGGGCCTGGGCCCGCTTCCCGAGCGCCGCGCCGCCCGCGCCCCGGCCGCCCCCGGCCCGCCCCGCCGCCCCCCGCCGGACTGGCCGCCCGGGCGGGCGCTGGCTCCCTCAACGGCCGCCCGGCTTGCTCGGCTCCTCTCGCCTCGGCGCTGTCAGGGAAGGGGCCGGCCCCGCGCGCCGGGAGGGAGCTTTTAAAGCGACACACACGCCTCCCAGCGCCGAGCGCCGAGCGCGCGAGCCGGGGGGTCTCGCCACCCCGGGGACAGGAAAACGTCCAGCGCTTACGGGGCTGGAGGCGGGCTCGCCCGGGCGCACTCCTGTTGACCTCGGGGCGCGGAGGGGCAGCGGGTTAGGGGCTTACTCAATTCCTTCCTACCTTTCCATAAGCCCCCATTGCCCCTCCCCCACTGCGGTGCGCCCCGGGCTTCCCTTTTGGCTAAATTTCCCGCATCCAGGCCCTCCCCCTTCCCCCATCATACCTCAAACTACTCCCAGACGTTGCCTTAAGTCAGATGCATTAAGAAAATAGAATACTGACAACCTTTACTGAGCACCTACTGTGTGCCAGACTCTGGGCTGGATGGGGCTGGAGGTGGAGATTCTGCAGATGACAGGAATGCATTAGAGACACAGGTCACTTTGTTCAGTTATTCATCCATTTACTCAACATTTATTCAGCACCTTCCGTGTACCAGACCCCACGCTAGACTCTGGCGTCTCAGGAAGGAAAAGCAACACTTAAGGAAGCTCACAGCTTGTGAGGACACTGCTGAGTAAACTCAGGGGTGGTAAACGCAGGGCAAAGGCAAGTTCCAGAAGCAATGGCAGGGGAGGGGGAAGGTGGGAGTTACCCAGGCCAGGGGCTGGCAAGCTCTCCTTGAGACAAGCCCTGAGCTGAATCTCAAAGGATAAGTAGGAGTTACCCAGGTGACTGTCAGTGTGGGGGAAGTGTCGGTGAGCATTCCAGGCAGGGAGGAGGGTGAGAACAGAGGCTCAGAAGCAGAAGTGAGGCAGGGTGGGGGGTTGAACCAACTGTGGCCTTTTAGAGATAACCATTTTGACAGCTCTGTGGAAAGTGGATTTGAGGAAGACCAGATCCTGAGAGACCCAGAGGCCATGGTTAGAAGCTTGGATTTTATCCTGAGGTAGAGGGAAGCTATGGTGTTAGGGAGGAACCCGGTCCTGCTCACCTCTCAGGAGATCCCTCTGGGGCTTTGAGGATGATGGATCTGGGGGCAAGGACACTGGCAGGAGACCAGTTAGGAGGCTATTACAAGAATCGAGCTGAGAGAGGAGGGGCCTGCATGGCAGTAGGGATGGAGAGGAGGCAATGTTTTGAGAAATAATTTAGTAGAACATGGGAGGACTTGGAGACTGGTTGAACTTGGAGAGGGAGTGGGAGTCCAGGATGCCTCTGTTTATAGCTTGAGAAACTAGGTAGATGGTTGTGCTACCCACTGACTTCGAAGAACAGGTCTGGGGTGAAGATGAGGCATCTAATTTGGAACAGGTGGAGATATTCTGAAGACAGTTGAGTATACGATCTATGCCTGGGCTTAAGAGTATTTTTATTTTTTTAATCATCATTAGAGGGGCTGAAATTAACCAGGAAGCCTGTGTAGACCAGTAACAAAAGCAGTAGGTCAGGCTGGAGCCTTGGAAAATAGTCCCTGAGAAAGATGGAGCTTGAGTGGTCAGGGAAGTAAAAGAACCAGGTGAGTGGGCATCATGCAGACTCAGGAGGAGGGTATTTGGAGGAAGCAAGTGCTCCACAGTGTCAAAGGCTGCAGCGAGCAGCTGTGAGAGAAGGAATGGAAAGTATCTATTGCCCTGGTGTTAGGAAGCCAGTGGTGGTGTGGCAGGGGCAGGGTTTTTTGTGGGGTTTTTTTGGTTTTGGGGGGTTTTTTTGGTGAGGAGAAGGTGGGAGGAGGCAGGTTGTTGGGCACTGAGGGCTGAGTGGTTGGTGAGAAATAGGAATTAGTGAGTATAGGTGACATTGTCAAAAGTTCAGATGACAAGGGAGTAAAGATCTTGAACTAGAAGCAGATGAAGGGTCAAGGGAGGTGGGGCTGGATGGTGGTTTGAGGCTGACCCACACGGGGCTTGAATTTCAGGGATGGTGATGTGTCATGGGTGTAACGGTTTCACTTGTTCTCCTAGTTCTCTCAGAGGTATATTCACAGGGGTCCTCTGGAGGCACTGGATCCTGCAGAAGCTGTAAAGGTGTGAATTCAGCTGCCTGGGGTGGGAGAGATGTTCTCCTGGGAAGGTGGATCCAGAGGGCCCACAAATCACTTTGTTTAAAATTTGTGGTAAAATACATATTACAAAAATTTACCATCTTAGTGATTTTTAAGTGTACAGTTCAGTGGCATTAAGTGCATTCATGTTGTTAGGCAACCATCACCACCATCCATCTCCAGAAGTCTTTTCATTGTGCAAAACTGAAATTCTGTACCCATTAAACATTAACTCTCCATCCCCCTCCTCCACCCCCTGGCAACTAGTACCATTCTACTTTTTGTCTCTATGAGTTTGACCAGTTTAGATGCCTCATATAAGTGGAATCATACAGTCTCACCAATCACTTTCATGGAAGCTATGATGTTAATAGATTGCCAAATAAAAAATGGACTGTGCCTGAGAAAACAAAATGAGTTTCTTATCTTAGGTCCATGGAACCATCTGCCCACATCCAGAATGGGGGAGGTATATTTCAGCTTGGGAGTGTTAGGAGACAGTGAACTCAGTTTGAAAGGATGGGATGTGACTACTTAATACCTAATTGATCTTGGGTTGCGTTAATAGAAGTATGATGTTTAGAAGAAGAGAGGTGACGTTTCTTCTGTCCTCTGTGTGGATCAAACTATGTCTAGGACCCCATTTCACTAGGTATGTCCACAGGAGGGCAGCCACAATGGAGGAGGTATGTGTGGTGAAAGGGAGCACTCGTGTGTATGTCCTGTGAAGAAGAGTTAGGCTGGTCAGGGAAGGCTGGAGAAGAGGAGTCTCAGGAGAAGGGGTATCTGTCTGTAAATCCTCAGAGGCTGCCAGAGGGAGAGGTGGTACTCGGGCTCACCTTCCTTAGTATTCGCAGATTGACCCATCCTCCCTTCCCCGAGCCTCCCTGGCCACCTGCCCAGATATCCCATCCTTCAGATCTCTGCTTAGATCCACCCCCCACCTCCAGACAGCCTTCCCTAGCCCTTCAGTCAATAGGGAGGAACAGAAGTACTCTTTTGGACCTTAACCAAATATTTCCCAGGGTATTCATTTAATGTGCTAGCTGTGTGACCTTGGGCAAGTCACTTAACCTCTCTGAACAGGGATAAGGAGCCCATAAACATTTTTATTTTTTCCTGTTTTGGCTGTTTTGCCAAAAAGGAAAAAAAAGTTGTTTTCTACTGTCTCTTTGACTCAGAAAAATAGAGATGATAATAGTACCTACTTTCCAGGGTCATTGTGAGCACATGGAAGTACTTGGCCCAATGCCTGGGACCTGGTAGGTACTCCATAGATGGTAGCTGCTATAGACTCTTTTTAATGGCTTTGTGTCTGTAAGCCTTATTTCCTTGTGAGGCTGTGAACTCCCAGGATGGTGTCTGCCCTTGTCTCTCACATGGACCAGTGGAGTGGACTGTGACAGCTAGTGACTTTTACTTTGTCCTGTTTTCCATCATCCCACTTCATGCATCCCTTTCCTTTGGGAAATTCCTCCCTGTTGTCACATAGTCCTGGTGGGCTGTCTGTTAAAGTGCCCACTGTTCCCACCCATCCCTATCCCATTGCCATCAGGTAGGCATGTGACCCAGACTTCACCAATCACAGAACCCCGTTTTCCAGCACCAGTGATTGGCCCAAGGGGTGAGCACGTTCCCAAGCAGGGCCAATCAGACTCTTTCTCTGGGATTGATATGTGGGTGTGGAGAAGGAAGCCTTCTTTGCACTGGGACACAAAGCTTGATGCTGTAGTCCCAAGGCTGCAAACAAGTCACCTTTCCCACTAAAAGTTGGATCCAGGCAAGGCAACAGAGGGGAGGGGAATTTAGAGAGCATGATAGCAGCATTGCTGAGAGCCCCAATTTGGGCTCTCATGGCCTTTGTTCCTGCAGTCCTTCTTTTAGTCCTGGGAGCTGCAATAACATCCTATCCATCTGTAAGAGCCAATACGTTCCTTTATTGCTCCAGCTTGTTTGGTTGGGTTCTTGTCTCATGCAACAAATAGGAGCCTGACAAATACACTCAGGGAATGCTAAATGAATAGATGATTGACTAAATGATTGGGTTCCCAGATGGGGTGGGATGTCCAAAGTTCCTGAAGCTAGAGGGTTGGGAGCTGCTGCCCTGTGGCCATGGAAGGGAGGTAGGGTATTTGGGAGGATACTGCATCAGGCAGGCCTGGATTTGTGTCCCAGCTCTGACATTCACTAGCTGTGTGATCTTGGGCAAGTTACTTGCCCTCTCTGAATTTGAGGTTCCTTATCTGTAAAATAGGCAAAATAATAGTGACTGCACAGGGTTGCCTTGAGGATAGAATGAGATAAGGAACAAGAAGCACCAAACATAGTCCCCAAGGTGACGGTAGGGGAGGCAGGAGCTAGTAGCTGTTTTTATTAGCCTGCACTTGATTGTGGTGGATTGGGCGGGACTGAGATTGGCATGCATCTCAGGAGGGAACAAAGATTCAATCTGTAAGCTGGATTCTCAGAAGGTGTGTGTCCTGGCACCAGGGAGGCTGTGCCAGGGCCAGAGTGAGTGTGTTCAAGCTTGAGAGAGAGAGAGAAGACAGAGATAATAGAGCACCTAGCACTTAGGCAGTGGAGTTGGAAGGATCTGGCTCATCAGCTAGCTTTTCCGCTAACCGTGTGACTCACTAAATCTTCCAAGCCTCAGTTTCCCTTCTCTGTAAATCCCTTCCTGAGAGTTGTCTTGAAGACTAAATAAAGTAGTCCATGTACCATGTTCAGCACAGGGCTTAGTAGGTGTTCAATAAAAATTAGCTATTATTTTTGATATTTGTGGTTTCGGGACATTTTCTGAACACAAAGGTGGGATGAGTGTATAACTCTATAGAAAAACTTTTCATGAGGAAGTCCCCAAGTGAAGGAGTATGTATCTGAGTCTCCCAGGAAAGGCCATTTCAGAACAACTAGGTGTCATATGTCCTTCTGTGTCTGGATAATGGTGGGGCTCACATTGCGGAAGCCATGTCTGGGGACATTTCTATCATCATCCTGCACACCGTAATCTCCTCGGCTCAGGAAAGGTTCTCAGAGCTTTCTACACTGGCTGCTTCCTCTTCCTCACGCCTCATCACCCTCAAACCTTGTAACCTGGTGGCGGTTGGCATTGCATGGCTGAAATCACCCTCACCGAGCAAGACCCTGATCTTGCTAAGACCAGCGGACGCTTTTCCTACCCTGCCAAAGGCGATGGCTTTGTGGTACTTGACCCTGTGGGGGCTCGTCCTACTTCCTGGCACCCTCTCCTCCATGGCATCATGTCTCATTTCTCCAGATTCTCTTCCTACTTCTCTGAGGCCTGCTTCTCAGCTGGCTTAGTGTCTTCTCCCTCTGGTCTCTTAAGTGTTGGTTATCCGTGGGATCCTCAGGCTCTCTTCTCACTCCATACACCTTCGCCAAGGGAGCTCTTTCACACTCCCTAGAAGTTCTTGCCTTCCAGTTTGCTATTTCCATATGAGACCTTTCCAAACCTTCAGCTCATATTGCCAACTGCCCATTGGACATTTCCATGAGGCCGTCCTGCATGCACCTCAAACTCAGTGTGCCCAAGTCAGACCCCATTGTTTTCCCCCCAGAATGTGTCCCCTTTTATCTTTCCCATCTCAGAGAATGACACCACCCTCCACCCGCCCCATGTAAACGAGAGAGTTGAGATCACTGTAGACTCTCACTCTCCCACATCCAGTTAGTCACTAAGTCCTGTGGATTCTACCCTCATGTAGACGGGTTTCTTTGTCTCTCTACTGATTCTTTCTTGCACCCATTGGTCCCTGCATCAGCTGACGGCCAGCTAATGGATATGCCAACCCTTAGACTTACCCTGCGGAGACCACTGTTGCTGGTACTGGCTTTTGGATCTACCTGTTTATGACCCTCCACGGCTCCTCATCCCTACAAAGTGAGTCCGGTCCCCTTAGTTTGGCATTCACGTCTTTTCACGAGCTTGCCCTTGTCTGTCTCTCCAAGCTCCTCACTTATCACCTCTTGCTCCTGATGCTTCTGCCAGGCTGAGCTCCTTGCAGCTTTTGCCTCACTCCTGTCCTTACACTTCCTCTCCTCTTTGCCTGGAATGCTTCCTTTCTCATCCTTCTCCTCCAGGCCAACTTCTACTCCCTCCTGAAATATTCTCCAGAGTGTGAGGTTCCCCCCTCTGTGCTACCAAAGAGCCCTCATCCCCAGCAAGTCCAGCACTTGCCACATTACTTTGTCATTGTGCGCCTGACTCCCTCCCACCAGACCATGAAATACTGGAGAGCAGACACCTCCCTGCCCTTGGTGTCCAGCAGAGTCTGCTATAGTCAGTTCTCAAGGTACCCTTTTGAATTTAAATCTCTAAAGTACTTAGTTGTTTTACATTTTTATTAAACAAAATATTTTAAAGTGACCTGAGATGGGAAAAGCTGGAGAGAAGGGGCATGGCACATAGCTCAGGCGGCCCCCCAACACACATGCTGAGCCTTCACACCCCTCCCCTGAACCTCTAACACTCCATCCTGCTCTCCTCAGGAAAGACCGGTAAGCAGAGCCCTGCTGTGTGACTTAGACCAATCACATACCCTCTCTGTGCCTCTTCTTCCTCTTCTAAAAATGGGATGTTGCAGTATTCCAGGAAAATGATATTTTTCAGAGTACTTTCACACAAAAATCCCCAACTAGTCTGCCAACAGCATGGGAGAACGGTCGTGTTAGCACCCCTCCTGCCTTCTGGGGGTTCTTATGCTGGCCTTTATCCTTTACTCTTCACTCTCTGGTCAGGTCAACCCCCCACCCCCACCCTCTGGTTCCTTTCCATCAGTATTTGAACTTTGCTCTCTAAACTCTCCCGTCTTAAGAGTAAGATCCTTCTTCCCTCTCCAGGTGCTGTCTCATCTCTTCTCTTTCACAGCCAGACTGTCCCCAAGAGTTGCCCCCATTCCCTGCCTGTCGTCCTGTAGCTCTCACTCACTCCTCACTTTGCATTCTGGAGTCTACCTCTACTATTCCCCTAACAAAACTATAAATGCGGAGGTCACCAGTGACCTCAAAGATGCTCAGTCCGCAATCCTGATCTGACTTGTCTGCATTGGTTCACTCACAACCTCTTTTCTCTTCCCTGGGCTGCAGGGACGCCGTGCCTTCCTGGATCTCTGCTGGCTGCATTTTCACTGCTAGCCCTCAGCTTCCTCTGCCTGCTTTCCACCCTGCCTGTCTTTGAACACTGGAGTTACTCAGGGCTCAGTTCTGTGTCCTTTTCATTCTCACCCCTCTTTCTTCCCACTCTGTCGTACCCCCCTCTTGTGGTTGCAGTTACCACCTGTATAGCTCCCATTCCAAATAAGCATCTCCAGCTCGATTCTCTCCAAGTTCCAAACTTGTAGATCCTCCTGGCTCCTGGGCCACCAGTTGGCCATCAAATTCAAAACTGAACTTGGGATATTTCCTAAACAATTCTTTCCCCTGTGTCCACTATCTTAGCTCTTCTTACAGAAACTCTGGGAATTCTCCTTCATACCTTCTCCTCACCCTCCACGTCGAATCCACCTCTATTTTCTCATTCTGCCTCCTGAATATTTTCTGATATCTGAATATTCTCTGCTGCTACCCTCTTTGTCTGAAGCACCGTCATCCATCATCTTTCCATCAGACAATGAAATCCACCTTCTACCACGTGCTCTCTGGTCCTCTCTAAGGTATTCGCTGCACAGCAGCCACAATGATCTTAAAAAAACTTTGAGTCTGACATATTATTCCCCGGCTTAAAATCCCTCACGTGTTTCACATTTTCCCAAAGTCCAAATTCTCACTACATCAGCAAGTCCCTGGGTGGTCTGGCCAGTAGCTCTCAGCTCCCCTCTCTCCCCACCTCCCATTACTCTCTTCCCTTCAGTAACACTGACCTTTCAGTGTCTTGGATGCACAGTGCCTCTGGACTTTCACACATGCTGTTCCCTGTACCCTGGGGGTGCTCTTACCCCTTCTTCACCCAGCTAACTCCTGCTCACCCTCGAGGCCCTGGCTGAAATTTTACTCCTCAGGAAAGCCTTCCCAGAACCTTCCCTCAAACTAGCCCATACCCCCTGTTATTTGTAATTATGTCATACCTGCATTCCCTACTAGAATATAGGGAATGTTATTGACTACAATACAAATGCTCAGCAAATACTAACTGAGGAAGTTCAGGGTGGTTAAGCAACTTGCTTGAGGTCACACAGCTTATCAGTAGCAGGTCGCATCTTAAACCCTTTTAGACTAGTTTTGGTGCCTCTGCCATGGGGCCCAACACACACACACACACACACACACACACACACACACACACACACATTCCCTTTATCCAAGCAGTGATCACACCTTATCCTAGCTGCTTGTGCAATGGCCCCTCTCCCTGCTAAGCCTCTGAAGCAGAAGCCATGCTGTCTTACATGTTCCTGTGCCCCTGCCTTCTTGCTCAGCATCTGGCATGTGGTGGGGATGGAGTACTGTGTACACTTGTGGGTTTGACTCTCTGTTGATGAGTCCCCCAAATTCTTTTCTAGCTCTGCCTTTCTACCAAGCACCAGTTTCATTCTTCAGCTCAGCTATGGATTGAGCCTCCTTTTAATTTTCATCCTAAGTTAAAGAAACCTAAACATTTAAAAGAAACTTTTACTAAAAAAAAAAAAAAAAAAAAAAAAAGAATAAATGAGACAATAATTGAGGAAAGCACGAAAGGAAATAAGACAAAAAGTACAAAATACAAGAAAAAGAGCCTAGAAATAGTTGAGGCAAAGAGGTTTGGCCAGATATAGCCTGTGGGCTAAGCTATCCCAGATCACTGGCCCCCTCATAATTCTGCCTTTTGGATCCTTGGGTCAGTTCCTCACCCACCCTCTACTCCTCCCTTTTCTGGACTCAATCCTGGTTAAGGGGGCACTTTCCTGAGCAGACTCAGACTTCTTATCCACACTCTGGCTGATAAATCTGGGGGAAACTCTTCTAAGGGGGTTGGGGTCCCAGCAACAATAGGGAAACAAAGGCCCAGAGAGAGTTAGGAGAGGTGGACAGTGGGGTTCCATGTTCATCCCACAGACCCAGATGATGACCGTGCTGGCTGAGCCGCTCTGCAGTCTCCCCAAGAGAGTTATGCAGCCTTGACTTGGCTACTGACCACGTTCTGGATGGGCAAGGAGAGGAGCAGGGGCTTGGTGCTGGGCTGCTGGGGAATGAGGGCTGTGCAGGCAAAGCCAAGGCTGAACCCAGGAGGAAGGGCGGGGCCAATCAGGCCCGGGCAGGACAGGACAGCAGGTTCTTGTCAAACACACAGTTTAATTCTAAGGCTGTATTCCTTGTGCCTGGGAGATTTTCAGCTTGCAGTAGTGTCATTTACAGATGGATTTGCTGTGGCAAATTCCAAGTTTGTAAGCAACAGCTTCTCTGACGCCTCGAAGAAAAATATGCCTTATCCCTGTGCAAATTATAAATTCATAACTAACAGTGTTATCCAACTGGATGTAAAACAAATTCATTACCAGCTACATTATTGCATTGAATACCAAGTGAGTGAACTGCACAGGTTTTGTGAGGATCAGGGACATGTCAGGAAGTGGGGACAAAACGGACTTTCCCCACTTTCTTCTTGTGTCCTTTCGGACTCACCTCAGGCTAACGCTCAATGTAGGTGGAACTGGATGAATGTACACTGCTTGGATACACAGGAGGCTGGAGGTTATGGTGGTGGTGGTGGTGGTCATGTCCCAAACCAGATGACCACGCTGCTATCGCATGTGTGCACCTTTTCGTATCATTGTTGGAATTGCTGTGTTGTCTTAAGATACTATCTCATGAAAACTCACACATCTAAGTCCTTGTGAGTGGCAGGACAAACCCTAAAAAGGGAAATCATTTCTACTGTTAACCCTTCAGGAAGGTGTGTGTCCTCTGAGCAGAGACCAGAAGGAGAAGATGGGTCTCAAGGAACTGGAGTGGGGCTTCCCTGTGTCTCCCCAAAAGGTTACTGCCATGGGACCAGGATTCAAGGTGCTGAGACCTCTGGATGGTTGTTCCTGAGTGGGGGTGTCAAAAACGTGCCCGCAGTGTGAAGGCAGCTCGGGGTCTGTGGTGGGAGGGTGTAGGCTCTAGTTTTTAACCCAGGTCATCTCGTTCCATCTGACTCTTGTGTATTCCCAATGTGTGGTTTCTGAAATGTACTTCTTTTTTTTTTTTCTTTAATGTTGACTGTAGAAAATCAGAAAATGCAAATAAACAAAACTAAAAAGTACATATACTACCCATAATTTACTTTGGGTGTATGATCACTTTGGGGTAGATCAGACCTGAAACTCGGCCCCTTCTTCAATTCCATTCAGAAACTCTGAGCACTTAGAAGTCTTGACTAAATATTTGGTGTGGGGGAGAAGAAGAAATGGCCCATACTGCAGTCCACAGGCAAAGGGCAGGGATCCCAGCTCTTAAAGCCTTCCTCTAGGGCTTCCCTTGTGGCGGAGTGGTTAAGAATCCGCCTGCCAATGCAGGGAACACGGGCTCGAGCCCCGGTCCGGGGAGATCCCACATGTCGCAGAGCAGCTATGCCCGTGCACCACAACTACTGAGCCTGCGCTCTGGAGCCCACGAGCCACAACTACTGAGCCCAGGTGCCACAACTACTGAAGCCCGTGTGCCTAGAGCCCGTGCTCCACAACAAGAGAAGCCACCGCAATGAGAAGCCCACGCACCGCGACGAAGAGTAGCCCCCACTCGACGCAACAAGAGAAAGCCCACGCGCAGCAACGAAGACCCAACACAGCCAAAAATAAATAAATAAAATAAATAAAATTTTTTTTAAAGCCTTCCTCCACTCCCCCACACCACCAGGGAGTTTCCCGGCACGTGTCCTCCATCTCAGCCTCTCTCCTCCATGCTGGCTTCCCTGTCTCTCTCCCTTCTTCCTGGATCAATGCACCTCTCTCTGCCATCTTCCTTAGGAGCAAAATGAATTCCTCTCCTTGTCTCACGCTGGGTGGTCTGCTATCATCATTTGTCGAAACAGTTGCCTCAAGTATTTTTTTCCAAACAGAGACAGTTTCCTGTCTAAGAAGAATTTTGGTGCCAGCTTTTAAGATAAAATATTTTCACCTTGTTTCATGAATACATGTATGTTTTTATGACTGAGGGTTATTCTACAAATGCTGATAGGAAACCTGCTATTGTTCATTAACAATAGAGTCAGCATATTTTTATGTCAACAGATATATCTATATTTTCTATTTTAATGGCAGCTTATTAGTCTATATGGTTTCTTTAAACCATCTCTTTTTTTGCTATGCATTTAGGCTGTTTTCCAGTTTTTGCTATTATAACACCCACACATCATCCTTGCACATTTTTCTAATTATTTCCTTAGGATAGATTCTTAGAAGTAAAATTTTATTTATTTATTTTATTAAAAAATTATTTTGGCTGCGTTGGGTCTTTGTTGTTGCGTGCAGGCTTTCTCTAGTTGCAGTGAGTGGGGAATACTTTTCATTGTGGTGCATGGGCTTCTCACTGCGGTGGCTTCTCTTGTCACGGAGCATGGGCTCTAGGCACACGGGCTTCAGTAGTTGTGGCTCGTGGGCTCTAGAGCGCAGGCTCAGTAGTTGTGGCGCATGGGCTTAGTTGCTCCTAGTTGCTCCGTGGCAGGTGGGATCTTCCTGGACCAGGGATCGAACTGGTGTCCCCTGCACTGGCAGGCGGATTCTTAACCACTGCGCCGCCAGGGAGGTCCCGAAGTAAAATTTTCGAAAATGCACTTTCCAAAGGCTTTGTCATTGTTAAACTACTTTTCAGAAGGTTTGTGCCAACTTATACTCTCAGCAGCTTGTATTATTGTCCTACCTACTATAAATGATATGGTTCGTTTCAGTTATACCCTGAGGTATTAAAGAAAGGGTCCCTCTGGCCACTTTGGTGGCAACAATGGCAACTGGTGAGAGATTCCCAATAGGATGAAGAATCTCAGGGAGCAAGAATGGGGGCTATGGGATGCAGCTGCCCCTCCCTATATGGAATCTTCTAAGGCCTCCATTGAAGGATTTGAAATTGATTGATCGATTTTCGTGAAGGGAGACATTATTTCCCTTCAAATGATAGTGATGGTGATGAGTACAGTTGTAGTGATGATAATGATGAGTGGTCATGTGGTGCGGTGACAGGTGACAGTGGTGGTGGTGGTGAGTACAATGTCAGTGATGGAGATGGTGGTGGTGGTACTGACAGTGGGATGGCAGTTATGCTGGTAGTGGTGGTGATGATTTTGCTGATGCTGAGAATGGCGATGGTGACAGTGGTGATGGTGAGTGCAGTGTTAATGATGGAGATGGTGGTGGTGGCACTGACACTGGGGCAGTGGTGGTAAGTGGTGAGGTGTGATGATGGTGGTGAGAGGCAGAGCAGATGATAGAAGGGGAGTGGTAGTTCAGTGGTGCTGAGAGCAGTGTTGGTGGTGAAGTGAGCCCAGTGGTGATGGTGGTGGTAAGGGCAGTGATGGCAGAGTCTTGGAGAACTTCCTGATGGTAGTGCTGGGTGCTATGGAAATACGAAGGTGAACATGGTGTAAGTGATGATAAAGAATGTAATATAGGATCAAATGGGTACAAAGGGAGAGAGATGTTGTCTTAGGGATGGGAAACAATGTGAGTAAAGGAAGCAGCATGAGTCTAGTGCCTAGAACAGTGAGGAGACCCACTGGCCAGAGGGGGTAGTGGAAGAGCAAATCAGTGGTGGTGGGTTCTGGGAAGAGTCTTGAAGGCGGTGGAAGGAATTTGGACTCCAGGAGGGCAGCATGGAGAGATTTTCTGAATCCTGAGAGGCAGATGGGCTGAAAGTGAGTAGCCTGCAGGACAGAGTAAGCCTGCAGAGGAGTGTGTGAGGAGCTGGGCTGTCGGCCCCACTGCTGGCCTCAAAGGGGAACAGCAGGTGAACTGGGCCCTCTCGAGTGCAAGCAAGCATCTGAGGTCCACTGGCAGAGTGGAGGAAGACGGTGTGAAGGGGAGCAGCACCTGATCCAACCTTAGAACCCATGGACCCCTGACCCCCTCCAGTCCTGTGTCAGCCCCAGCCGACAATCCCACTCTCACCTTGAGAGAGAGAAGGGTCTAAAACAGTGGTCCAGAATTCTGGCTTCCTCTCTCTTCCCCAACAGCAGCTCCCTAAGTCTGCTAGATGAGCATTTACTCAGTAGCACTGCCTGGGAAGAGCCCTTTCCCACTTCTCCGGGTGTAGCATGAAGCCCACTGGGCATGTGCTCAAAGCTGCCGGATTCGCTCTTCCCTGGCAAGGACACCTGAAAAACTTCAGGGAGGCGGAAGACTTATGTCTGAGCAGCCAGGACCCTGGACATCAGGGGTTAATCTATCCCTGAGGATGGGGCTGGGTCTCCCCCGCTCCATCGTGCTGTCCTCTTCACTCCTGTACAGAAGCCACTGGAACCAAGTGGGCACTGACTTTGGGAGAGAGATTTTTTTTTCCTCTATTTTAATAATACTGGTGACCTCTCAAGGTTTCCATGGTGACAAGACCAAGGAGCCAGGGGGACTTGGTAAATTAGGACAAACAAACCCACCCCCCGAATCTTCTCCCAGACTCTGGGCTTGGGGAGGGGGCTCTAAATAATCAATGCGTTTACAGAAGTAGGAAAGGTAGGGGCTGGGGCACGAAGACAGAGCCTGCAAAAGAAATCGATGCTCCTCTTTCCTGTCTGTGCCCCACCCCTTGTCCTGCCTGAAAAGCTCCCTTCTTGGAGGGCGTGGTGCTGATTGTGGCCCCTCACAGGGAGACCTGGATGGTCACAGAGCATCCACAGGAGGGCAATTCTGATCCGAAGGGTAGGAAGCATTCATGGGGTAACTCTAGGCACCAAGGCAAGTGAGGAGACCGAGGTAGGTGGGCAATAGAGCAGGGGCGTGGGTTTGCAAGGAGAAGGAGATTAGCATCTGGTGAGGAAGCAGGGGCTTGCTTGCCATGTAAAGATTGGTTTTTTAAGGATCAGCCAGGGGCCAGCGCCTGACAACACGGGCTGTGGAATCCAAGTGACCAGGGTTTAAATTCAGGTGTAAATAATGCCTGTGCCCCATGGTTGTGGATTTCATGGGACATATGGGTAAAGCACATAGTAGGTACTCGAAAAGTGTTTGTTTCCTCCTTCACACCCTTCCCACCTCCATACCACTGGGCCACCACAACTTGCGGAAGGGATTTGAAACACCACATTGCCCCTCGTTAGTTTCCTGCTTTCAGGCACCGAATAATTTGATCCTCACATAATTAGTGACTAAAATGCCACTATACATTGTCTCAGTACCTAAAATTCTACCATAAGAAGCACCACTTCTTTGTACCAGATCTCCTTTTAAATAGCAACATCTCACCTGGGAGGTCATTGTCCCATCCCTGGGCAGGGGCAGTAGTGCTGGGAGGTGGGGGCAGTGATTATTTTTTAGTGTAGGTGGAGCTTGTGAGTGAGGACAAAAGAGAAAGGGGTGGAGACAAGAGAGTTTGCTACCCTGAAATGCTGGCCAGCTATCATGTCTTTGGCTGAGGGGTTTCCCTGACAGTGAGTAATGGAAACTGGGAGATTACCCAGCATCTGAGAGACGCCATACATGCATATCACACCATAAGCACACCATGGAAAATGGAAGAGAAATTGACAAGTTTTACCCTCTGAAGATGGACCCTGGGAGCGAAGTAGCCAGTGCCCGTGCACCTGTAGTCCTGACGGCTGCCTCCAGGGGAGTCACGCCACCCCAAGCAAGACAGGGCCACGTTGCTAGGAGGCTGGAGCCAGAGAGCTGGGTAGTGGGCCTCCGGCATTGGGGTGGAGCTTGGACATTGTCTGGCTGTGTCTCTTTGCCACAGATTTCTCTTGGGAAATCTGCTTTAATGAATTCAGAGGAGCAGTTTGTAATCTCAGCCCATCAAATGTTCAGAAACACTCCTTTAGCTGGGATCTCATTTGCTGGGAGTCTGTGCCCTGTGGTGGATTAAGACTCTCCATCAGGGTCTGTACTCCCCCTACCCTGTCCATATCCAGCACAGCCTGGAGCCAGCAGAAGGCAGGTCCTGCCCCCAAGTGAGTCTAGGCTCACTGCCCCATTGGGAACTGCTAGGTCTCATTGTCCCAGGGCTGCTGGGAACCAGGCCCAATGGCTGGGAAGCTCCCAGCTCAAGCCATCCCTGGAAGATGCTCCAGGATACCCTCCTCCTCCTTTCCCCAACCTCTCCAGCTCTACCCTGTGTTTCATCTTCCTTTCCTCCTCACCAGGTCCCTGTTGCTTGGAGCTTATTCCTGAACTTTGACTGCCCTTGGGCTGCCTCCTCACTCCATTTTCCCAGGATGTGGGGAGTCACTGAAGAACCCACGTTGGGGACTTTTCTTTCTTTTACATTTTCTAACTGGATTTTGCTAGTGTATTCATTGTGATTCTGGCCATCTTACTGACCTCTTTCATAGTCTCATTAATTTTTCAGTTGATTCTCTTGAGTTTTCTGGATAAACAATCATATCATGAAAAAATAATGATAGCAATTTCCCCTCCTTCCCAAACGTTATGCTTTTTATATTTAAAGTACTCTCACATTGGCTAGAACTTCCAGAACAATGTAAACTAATGGTGGTAATAACAGGCATTCTTGTCCCACTCTGACTTAAATATGAATACCTCTTGCTGGTGTTTTATTGCTCAACATGATGTTGACTGTTGGTTGCAGATGGATAGTTTTTATTATGTCAAGGTAGTGCTCTTTTATTTTTATTATACTAAGACTTTTCATCAGAATGGATGTTCAATTTTATCAAACGCATTTTTGGTGTCTGTTAAGATTGTCACATAACTTGTCCCCTTCTGGTAACTGACATGATTAATTACACGGACTGATTTTCTGATATGTAATCATCTTCATCCCATTGCATTTCTAACGTAGCCATATGTAGAATGGGGAGGAGATCCATTGCCAGCAAGAAATCTGGTTTGAATAGCAGATCTGTATTGTGCCCTGAGTCCCATGGCTGTGAGCATGCTCATGCTTTGGTCCCCTATACCCCCTAATCCAGGATGCAGATTAATCTAGGCCGGCTCACTGTGATGCCTAGGGGCTTGAGCTGGGGCTGTGGCCTCTCCCGTTGCGGAGCACAGGCTCCGGACACGCAGGCTCAGCGGCCATGGCTCACGGGCCCAGCCGCTCCGCAGCATGTGGGATCCTCCCAGACCGGGGCACGAACCAGCGTCCCCCGCATCGGCAGGCAGACTCTCAACCACTGCGCCACCGAGGAAGCCCCCGAGTGATCTTCTAAAGGTCAGTCGGATCAGATGACTTCCTTCAGTGGCTCCTCATTGTCTTCAGCTGAAAACCCAAGCTTCCAGGTGCATTGCTTAGGCCTCTTACAATCGGCCTCTGTCCAACCACCCCCCTCCCCTGCTTATAACTCCATCTTCTCCCCTCTAAGCACACAGAAATCCTGGCAGGTGGCAAAGCCATGTCTCCTTCTGGGCCTCTGGGACTTCTCACACGCTGCTCCCTTGCCTGTAATGCTCTTCCCACCTTCCTACCTCAGGCAGGACTCATCAGTTCCTCCAGGGAGTCTTCCTGCCCGGCAGGCTGGGTTAGGAGCCCCTCCCCTGGTGCCAGTCCGGGCCATGCTCACGGCCTCTTTGGTACTCACCAGGTGGAAGGTAGTCTCTCTGTGCACTGCAAACTTCAGGAGCTCCAGGAGGCCAAGGATCAGCCTGCTCCACCTGGGGTCCCATCTCCCAGCCCAGAACCCGCCCCACAAGTGTTGCTCTATCAGCCCTGGAGCGAGCACACCTGTGAACACACTCATGTGTTCACACTCACGAACACACACCCCTTGAGCCCCCATCCCACCTGTGACCCCCGGGGTTCACTGTCCCGGCTCCGACAGCAGTGAGTGTTGAGAGGCCCCGAATGCAGTCAGCCTTGTTTCCTCCTCATAAACAACAACCTAGTGTGGTGTCAGGGCCCCTGGGGAGAGTGCTCTCCCCGCAGCCCCCGCCAAAGCTGCTGCCATTGGATATGCAGGAGGGGGAAGCCAAGTGGGCCCAGGAGGGACCTAATAACTGGGGGTAGATGGGAGGGAGCGGGCGGGAGGGCCTCTGATGGGCCATGTTCCCCTGGGTTTCCTCGCAGCCTAGATGCCGGTGTCTGATCTGGGCCTCTGCAGAAGCACTGCCTCTGCCTCTGCACTGGGCCTCAGGCTCTTCCTCCCAGGGTAATGGTGGTAATCCTCCCAGAGGATCCATTTTCAACCCTCTGCCTTCCCCCAGCCACCAGGCAGCCAGCTAGAGTTCTAGCCTCTTGGGACAAGCTGATGTCAAATGGAGGGCTGATTGGCTGCTTAGCTCTGGGTAGGGTGGGGCAGCCCAGACCTAACTCCTCTCTTTTGCACCCAACTTACCCCAACACCCCTCCCCAGCAATCCTGAGTTACACAACATATTCCTGCACAAGAATCTAATGAGAGGTCAGGTGACATGGCTTAAAGAACATCAGGTCGGGTTGTGGTGGCAGGTAGAGCTGAGTTCCGATTCCATCTCCACTCTTCGCTACCTGTATGATCTTGGGCATATTACTTAACCTCTCTGAGCCTCAGTTTCTTCATCTGAGGAGCAGAGTGCCCACCTATAGGGCTGTGGTGTGGATTAAATGAAATGACTGACTGATTGGAAAGCACTCAGCACAGTTTCTGACACACAGTAGGACGTCCATTAATGTTAGCTGATATTATGCATTACAGGTTAGAGCAGGCTGGCCCGTAGCTGTGACCTCACAAGATGTGACCTCACTCACATGTGGGTGGAGAAAGGAGTCAGAGCCCACAGAGGAGTAAGATGTCAAGTTGCTGAATCCCCCTCCTCAGCCTGGGCTTTCGTCTTTTGAGGAGCTCTCAGCAAGCAGTAATAATTTCAATCACAAAGACCCTGATGCTTGCAGTCAGGTCTCAGCCTCTGCCCTATGAACATCCTGGCATGCTCTTATTTATTTATTATTAATAAATTTATTTATTTATTTACTTTTGGCTGCATTGGGTCTTTGTTGCTGCGCGCAAGCTTTCTCTAGTTGTGGCGAGCGGGGGCTATTCTTCGTTGCGGTACGTGGGCCTCTCATTGTGGTGGCCTTGCAGAGCATGGGCTGTAGGCACGCAGGCTTCAGTAGCTGTGGCACGTGGGCTCAGTAGTTGTGGCTCATGGGCTCTAGAGTGCAGGCTCAGCGGTTGTGGTGCACGGGCTTAGTTCCTCCACAGCATGTGGGATCTTCCCAGACCAGGGCTCGAACCCATGTCCCCTGCATTGGCAGGCGTATTCTTAACCCTGAGCCACCAGGGAAGCCCCGAGGCTCTTATTTATTTAACAAACCTTTATATTGTGCTAACTGAGTGCCTGGCAGAATTACAAGCCCTTTATGTCTATTAACTTTATATGTCTGATAACAATATTATTATTAACTTGAATCTTCCACCCAACATGAGGTAGCTACTATCACGATCCCCATTTTCCAGATGAGGGAGCTAACAGTTCACGACCTGCCTGAGGTCATCAGCTAGCAAGTAGGAAGGTCACTTTCTGCCAGCAGCAACTTCGTGGACAAGGTGACTCCAGGGTCCATGGTGGGATCACAGAGGGTACCTGGAATGTCTTCCCCCCATTTTCAAAGCTGGGGCGGCAGAGGCATTCCTGGGGGGACTTGGCCGCCCGTGACTGTGCACAGCAGGGACATCAGCATCATCCGACAAATGCCTGTCACTGGATGCCACATCTCAGGCCACAGCAGGTATTTCCCTGGAGAGAGGACAGTAGAAACTTGGAACAGGAGAGCTCTTTATTATTCAGAATAACCACACTGTTTAATTTACTATTAATAATAGCTCTTGAGTCAACCTTCTCTTGAAGAGAAGTGAGAACTGAGAGGATGGCCCTCTCTTCCCTCCCCTCCTCCCTCTCTCCCTCAGAGTACTGTGGACGCAGTCACGAATGATTGAGCTGTTTGGGGGGGATGCAGTGGGAGAAATCGGGGCCCAGCTCACATAACGAACCCAGTTACTCCTCCTCCCTGCATAGCCTTGCTCTGCTGTTCCTCTGTGGGCCCCTGGAGGCCCCCACGCCCCTTGCTGTCAGACCCCTGAAGGGAGAGTATGGCTTCCGTCCTCCTAGGCTGAACCAGAGGGCAGAGGCCAGGGGGCTGTGCTCCAGCTGGAGCAAAAGCAAGCTGGGTTCAGCAATCCTTGCCCTCCTTGTCCTGAGGACAGAAATGAGTGTACGGGGGCTGTAGGCTCGGACCCCTTGGGGCCCCATCCTCTTCCCTCTTTGTCTAGTGGGGGCACAGTGTAAGAAAGAGCTCCTCCAGGGAGGAACAAAGCCAGGGAGGAAACCTGAACCCTTGTCAGGGGATTGTTTGGCATGGAGTTCAGAAGACTCCAGGGACCTGAGAACTGCCTTCAAAGGACTGGAGGGAATTGGTTTCTCATCCACAAGTCTTCAGCGAGGCCCTTCTCTGCCAGGTGCTGGGGACATGTGGCCCAGTCTCTATGGAGCTGCCAGGGTGGCAGAGGTGATGGACGGGAACATAACTTATGCCACTATAAGGCAGTGTTTCAGGGACAGAACCACCAGGTGTGGATAGAAGTTGTAGGAGGCAAGGACTTGATTTGCCTGAATCAAAACTAGATGGGTTTCCTGGTTCCCAGAGGTGACGGTGCAAAGACTTGCCTCCAGAGTTGAGCTTGGTCCTTGAGTGTTTATTCAAGATGGCACCCAGGCTCCTGGGCACCCATCATCCTTGACTCTGCTTCCCATATTTGGGCCCCTGTGTGATCTCAGTGTGTGTCAGGTGGCCCACTGGGGCTGACCTCTCAGAAGGCAGAGGTCATTTTCTCCCTTTCCTCTAACGGCCCAACTGCCCAGAGCTGGAGGACCATGGCTGTCCCCACAGCTGTAGGTCTCGGGGCTATACACCAGCATCCTGTCCCCTGTCCCCATCCTCAGGGAGATAACCACTAGCCTCCTCTCCTCTCCTGTCCACCCCTCCACCTGGGTTGAGTCCTAGACTTCCTTAGGTGATTGAAGAGTGCTTTATGACAAACACTGCTGTGGGGTGGTTTCAGACCAGTTGATGTGATACTTGAGCTTTCTTAATCTGCTAGAGCTGAGTTCCACGTACCTGCACATACACGTACTCCTAAACACACACACTCACACACATGCTGGCTCCCATGGTGAGGGCCCCACTCTTTATTTAAGGAGCAGTCTCGGGTGTCTGAATGGATGCTTGAAGACTAGGTCTTTGCAATTAACACGCTGCTGCAGTATTATTAGCCTCTGATAGGCAGGTCTGCCTTTGCCAGACACTATAAATATGTGGGGCCAATGACTCAGCAAATCTGTAGCTATTTTTCTTGCAGGTCCGTGTGGATCTGTGTCTGTGTACACCATGGCCCCATCTCCCAGCAGCTCCCATGGCTTGTATCCATGGAAACGCAGTCCTCCCCAACTACAGGACTCCGGCTGATAAACACTGGGAGTCTCCCCAGCCCCCTACCCACCTTGGAGGGAGGGCATGGACCACGAGGACTCCCACCAAGCCGGAGGGTGGCACTGATGGAGGAGGTGCCACTTTCTCAGTGGCTTCGAAAGTCAAGGCAAGGCCGAGCCTCCAAACACTTCCTCTACTGGTCTGTAGTCAAGGCCTTGTCACCTGTTCAAGGCAAGTGGCCTGGCGGGGGGACCCTTACTGCGGCCTGGGCCCTCATGGGAGTGAAGTTGGCAGGGCGGTTCCTGAGAGCTGTGGGCAGCAGTGTGGCAGGGGAGGCAGGGAGGAGCTGCTGCCCTTGGCAGTGCGGAGCATCAGCGTAAGGGAGAGGGGGCCTGGGGAAGTGGGGAAGGGGCAGCGATGCTGCCAGGGAAGGGAAGAAGATCAAGTCTGGTGTA
Organism: Kogia breviceps; assembly: GCF_026419965.1. NCBI lineage: Eukaryota > Metazoa > Chordata > Mammalia > Artiodactyla > Physeteridae > Kogia > Kogia breviceps. The sequence continues at coordinate 101,238,725 of NC_081312.1, forward strand.
AGACCTGGGGACCTTGTCTCCTGACCTTGACTCTGTCAAAAGAAGCTGTGGGACAGAGGAAAGAGCATGGACTTTGGAATTCCTCCCTCCCCCTTCCCTCCCTCCTTTTCTTTCGCAAAGATTCACGTTAGCTCACTCTGTGCCAGGCCCTGTGCTGGGTGTGGGAATACAGAGGTGAATCAGAACCTGACCCTTCTCCTTGAGGGCTCACAGTCTGGGGGAGAAGACAGATCTGGTCAGCGAGCTCAGGGGTCCTGAATGTCAGGATGGACCAGCGAGGCACAGAAGCATGGGCAGAGCGGCTCCCAGGGCCAGGAGAGCCGTCCTCGGGGAGCTGCAGCTCATGGAGCTGCCAGGAAGATGAGGCAGGGTGGGGGAGGTGCTGGCAGGAGGCAGAAAGGACCTTCTGCACAGAGGGGCACCCCTGGCCGGTGGGTTGATGAGAAACTCACATACGGAGCTCTGACTCTGGCTCCTATTAGTAACGTCCCCTTAAGACAGCGACCTAAGCTCTCTGGCCTATAAAATGAGAAACTACAATACCTACCTCACTGTGCTGGATGAGAATTAAATAAAGCATCTGGCCCCAATCGAGTGAACATTGATTGTACGAACTATATACCAGAATGGTCCATGGGCCAGTTACTTTCCTCCCTTTGGGGCCTGTTTCCTCATGTCAACTGAGGAGGCTGGGCCAGGTGATGTCCAGAGACCCAGCAGCTCTGACTTTCCCTGTTCTCAGTTTCCCCATTTTCTGAAAAGGGAGAAGTTTCCACCAGGCCTCAGAAGTGAAGGAATGGGTCATGGAATCATTCTAAGGACATTGACAGATATTTATTAAGCGCAGCTTGCTTCTCCCCCCGCTTAGGAAAAGCAGGGCCAGGCTGATGTCACAGCTGCCACGTCTGTGGGATGTAGGGGAGCAGGAGACCCAGCCTTCCCCTCAGAACATCCAGGGTGGCTGGAGGGACTCCCTGGGACCTGCAGCCATGGGGCAGCAAGGCTAGGTCTCAACACTCCCCCCTCAGCTGCTCTCCCCCCTTCTCTGTCTTTGTCTTTGGGGAAAGAGGAGGACTCGAGGTCTGGAATCTGAGTTCTAAGGACCGTCTGGCCCACCTCTGGCCTCCAGACCACTTAGGTCCTTGTTTTTTAAGCCCCAGGGAGGCTGGGGAGCCGAAATGCTTGAACGCCCACTTTGTCATTCCACAGTGAAGTCACACTGATGCTGTGAGGTAACTACTATCATCATCCCCACTTCGTGGAGGAGGAAACTGCGGCTGAGAGTTTAGGGACTGGTGCAAGGTCCGCCAGATACGGGTGGGAGAGCGGGGATAACCATCCAGGTCAGCGTCACTCCAGGGCTCAGGCTCTCTCCGCTGCTCTGCACCCACCCTGCCCGCAGGAACTCTGGTAAACCTCCTCAAATCCTTTGGGAAGCAGAGAAGATATAAATAGCACGTGAGATTGGGAAGTGAAAATAGCAAGTTGCAGAACAATACATACAGGATGATTGCAGTTATGTGAAAAAACAGCCTCGGAATAACATGTGTAGTTATGTATAAATGTATATGAGAGTAAATGCACAGAAGTAGGCCTGGAAGGAGGTCTTTGCTGCTGTTTGAACTGCGTTCATCTTTGGGTGGGGGAGGGGAGGGGAGGCAGATGGGCATGATATCTTATCATTCAGTATATTTCTGAACTTGTTCAGTTTTTAATATTACAATGAGAGTGTATCCATGTATCACTTGTGCAATAAAAACATTGTACGCAGGAAGAATGCTTCTGCCCGGGGCGACCCATCGCCCCATGCCAGGAGCGGTGGTGTGTGAAGGCTGGGGCAGGTCGTGACCTGCGGGGGTGGCCATGGTTAACAGGGGTGAGCCTGACAGGCCAGGTGAGCCAGTTCATGGGCACTTTTCAAATAGACATGGCAGCACAGGAGACTCCATCTGTGCCTCATCTGTCTTCCAACAACTCGGAAAGCAGCCCCTCTACCCATTTTATAGACAGGGACCCTGAAGTTCAGAGTCAGCTCAGCCCAAGGTCAGAGAGCTCCACTGCTGTGACTTGGTTGGTTAGCATAGCTCAGAGAATCATGAGCTTTATCTTCAGACAGGCCTGGCTTAGACTTTATACAGTCCATCCTAGATTCTCTAAGCCTCAGCTTTCCTATCTATAAAATGATACACCTACCTTGAAGAGTTTTTGTGAGGGTTGAATGAGATCCAATTTGCTAAGTGGCTGTCACCCAACAGGCTCTATTCATGGTGGTTCCCCAGCTCTCTTTTCTCTTCATCGAAGGGATGCTGTTTTCTGGTCTCAGCATGGTGCAGATAACACATGGGCCTTGGTCTGAATCCTGGCCACGTAGAAACAATCACCATACACTGAGCACATGCTGGGTGCCAGGGATCATGCCAAGGGCTATACCTATAGCTCCCTTAATCCTAACCCTGCTCCTTACCTCTGAGATCAGCACTAATTTACAGAAGTGGGAACTGAGGTATCAAGGTTATGCTGGCCTCATAATGACTTGGAAAGAATTCCCTCTTTTTCTATTATTTGGAAGATTTTGTGTAATAAGTTTATTTTTCTTAAATATTAGGTAGAATTCACCAGGAAAATCATCTGGGCTTAGAGTTTTCTCTGTAAGAAGAGTTTTTGATTACAAACTCAATGTCTTTAGGAATTTTAGAAGCATTCCTATTTTCTATTTCTTCTCATGTTAGTTTTGGTAAATTTCCTCCTCCTTAAGAAGATAGTAACAATTCCTACCCAGCAGGATTATTGGGCAGAGTGACTGAGTTACTTACCCCCTGTGGGTCATAACTGAGCAGCATGCCCACCTAGGTCTGGAATACATTAGGTTTCCTGACATTGCACTTGGGCATCCTGATATCTACCCCTCCCTCCATCAGAGCCTAAGAGGACCAGGATGGGATCCAGGGTCTCCCCGTTGGGCAGGGGACCTGACATCTTCTAAAATGCCATACAGACTTCGGTTAGGGCAGAAAGGCCCTGAAAGGTTGGCACACGAGGCTGGAGGGGTGTCCAAGGCCTCAGACCACCCAGGGAGCCAGGGGAAGCAGAGCACTCAGGACCTCCACATCACTGGACACAGAAGCTCTGGTTTTGAAATGCTGAGTGCCCAATGGTGCTCAGGTACTCGGTAACGCTTATAGAGGGAGAGAAAGGACATAAGGGAATGACGGCAGCACGGTGGGGTGGGGGTGGGGGTGGCGGGAGTGGTACAGGGGAAGGTTTTTGGTCCAGAGGAGGGAGAGGGTTGAGAGTTTTAGGGCCTTCCCTGTCCATTAAGCTTTCAGGGCCGAATGGTTACAACCACAGGGGATGACCCCTGCCTCTGCCTCCTCCCTGATCCCTGGCTCCCAAATCTGAGTCCTGGAGATGATTATAATTGCAGGCCCTGCGAGGAACCCCACGACCATCCCTCCAGCTTCAGATCCTGGGCAATGTGGGGGCCTGCATCCTACCACCCTCGACACTGCCCTTGACTCTCCTTCCTCACTGAACAGCAGGACTGAGTAGGGGTGGGGCAGAATGCCCAGAATGAGAACCTACTTTGCTATCTTGGCTCCAGGCTTATATTCCCTCCCTACTCTGTGAAGCTTTAAAAAGCTGGGCTTATTGCTGGAAGTACCCATCCCTGAGTCCAGCCTTCTGGGGACTGTCCCCAGGGATCCCCTATGCAAGGATGTTCTAGGCCCAGAGCTCCTCCACGTGGCATCAAGATCATAAGGAGAGCTCAATAAACCCTGAACAAAGGAATGAGCAAAAGAACGATGGCTCCCTGGATGACTGGAACACCTACTATATGTTCTCAGCATGTAATGGTAAAAAGACACCTGGTCTGGTGAGGGAGGCCAACATACACGTGTAGCATCACATCTTTGGGTGATAAATGCAGTGCTGAATGTGGCCCAGGGTATTGTGAAGGCACAAAGGAAAATGTCTAATTCATCTAGGGGTCCAGTAAAGGTGGGGGGGCATTGGAAGAGGTAGCAAGGGCTGGGTTTTGAAAGACAAATAGGAGTTATCCAGGAGGTTGGTAGAGCTGGGAGAGGGTGCAGGGAGTAGGAAATGCACGTGCAGTTACCAAGGGGAGTAAGAGACCATATGGTCGCTGATCTCAGTCTATTAGTGGAATTACTGACACTCAACACTCAGATTTCCAGGTCAGTTCCTGCTCCAGGAGGATCCTGGACTCACAGTGCATTGGAAGCTCAGGGTCCTGACCTCCCCAGCAAACACTAAGCTCAGAGGAAAGACATCCCTTTCTACTTGGGCTCAGCATTTCTAAACTGGAGGAGGATGGTATAACAATTAAGGATGGCCGTAAGTAAAAGAAAACCTAATAGTGCCCCAACACATAAGGGGGGTGGGCAGGAGGGTATTTATTCCATATAGCAAGTAGTTCAGGGATGGACAGTTCAGGACCAGTGTGAAAGCTCCACTAGGCTGTCCAGGCCCCAGGCTCCTTCCATCATCCCCTCCATCATCCTTAGTGTGAAAACCTTTGTCTTATAGCTTGTTGTCTTATAATAGCAAGATGGCTGTAGCAATGCCAGACCTCTGTCCATGTTCCAGGCAGAAAGAAGATGGAAAGGCTAAAGGGCATGCCAGCTCTGTCCCTTTTAAAAAGAGCACCCGGGAGCCCCACTCAGTGCTTCCCTTACATCTCATTGGCCATAACTGGGTCACACGGCCATCTCTAGACCAATCACTGGAAGGTGTATGGGGAGACAGGAGTCATGGAGGGGCTTGGATCAACTGGCCAACAGTGTCTGCTACAGGTGGGCGTTCACAGCAGCACACACAGCCCTCAGCCCCCAGACATGGGAGCCAGCCGGTTCAGCAATGGCCTCCTTGGAGCAGTCATTCAACCAACATTAATGATTGCCCTGGATCAATTAGTGACTGGGCCCTGGGGCTCAGTGGGAAAATGACATTTCAAATGACATTGGTGGGTCCTGAGCCTGCAAACATCTTTTCTTGACTTTGGAGGAAGGAGTTTAAATAAGGCTAGCCTCAAAACCCCACTTCATCTGACCAATTATGAAGTGGCTTCCTTTAGAGGTTGGAGAAGGTGTGCAGACCAGCAGGGGTAGTAGAGTTAACCATGAACTGGAGGTGGCATGACGGAGGGGGGGGGTCACTGTTCTCCCAGCAATGTCAGCCCCCCACAGTGTCAGAGAGCCCAGGCTACCTCCCTGCCTAAGAGCTCCTCTTCCCACCAATCACCTGACACATCCTTACCCCTCAGAGCCCTGAGCCCAGCAGGCTACTTCTGATGTTATAGCACAGCGAGGTCCTTCAGATTCTCTCCGTGGCTCCCCCACCCAACCTCAGAGGAAGAGCACAGACTCACTCTGGGTCTGGCAAGAAATGCCCAAGGCTGGGCATCAGAAGGCCTGTGTGACCTTGGGCAAGTCAGTCAACCTCTCTGGGCCTTTAGTGACACCTTGTGGTGGCATCTGCTTGAAACCAGAGTGCCTGAGTGAAAAAAAAACCACCATATTTTCCTCCCACCACTCCCTTCCACCATGCCCAGGCCTGTCTCGCCACTTCCAGCACATCTGATCCAGCCCTTCCCATCCACATTAAAGTGAACCGCCCTTCCACAGGGGAGCAATCACAGCTCAGTCCTTCCATCTGGAGTTATAGGTCTCAGAGCTCAGTGCTGCATGGTACTTTCACCAGCTCTGGGACAAGGATGTGGGGGACTTGTGTTGATCACATGAAGTCAGAAAATTTCCCCATTTTCCAGAAAGAAAAAGTGAGTCCATAGCCAAGTGAGGCCTTGCTTGAGTTACCAGCCTCAGCTTCCCATTCTCTTTCTCTTCTGTGATGGGTGTAGGGTCTCACTCAGCCCAGAAGTAGCCAGGAAGAGTTCGTGCGTGTGTGTGCATGTGCGTGTGTGTGTGTGCGTGTGCGTGTGCGTGTGCGTGTGTGTGTGTGTGTGTGTGTTGCCACACACCTCGGGAACTTCCTCCTGGGGCTCCTGTAATAAGATAGAGGTTCAACCCTGTGTGAGGCAGGGACCCTAGTGTTCAGCCTTTGAGATGAGGCCCCAACCCAGATGGTTATCAGGCTCAGTGTTCTTGGCTTCCGTTCCCGCCTTGTGAGGCCAACACCCTCTGCTCTGCTCTCCCACCATCCAAACCTGCTCCTGCCCAGAGATCTGCTGGTTAGAAGGGATCTAACAAAATCACTCCTAGAGGCAGCTGTTCATGACTAATAATGGTGCCCAAAGAGGACTGACAGGTTGAGAAGGACCTTCTAGGCCCAGAGCCAAGTGCTAATGGTGAAATTTCAAACCAGGTCTCTGTGGCCCAAAACACTTTCTCGTCCTGCCTGCCAGTCTGACCTGCTGGCACGAGAAGACAGTTTTGGGCAAGAGAGAAAAGCTGTCCTGAGCAATCCACATCCGCACCTAGTCACCTGGGGACTATAGGAGGGGGTTGGGAGTTGGGTAACTGGTGGACAGGACTTAGGGACTTGTTTGGGGCCTGCAATGGCCCAGCTCCATATCATCAAGATGAAGTGTAATTGAGTAGCTGCTCTGGGCAAGGTACTTACTACTTGAAAGTTAGAGGTTGGCCTGAAACCCTCCCATTAAATGTGCACATCCCTGAGATTTGAAAGTCCCCCAAAAGGCAGGGAACATGTCCAGGCCCTTCTCTGGCTGGAAGAAACCTGTGGCAACCACAGCAGGTCTGTTATGGCACAAACATTATGTCACTTAATCCTCTCCAGCCCCGTGAGGTGGACATCATCATTATCTCATTCCACAGGTGAGGAAACTGAGTCTCAGAGAGGTGTGGCTGATTCCTATTGTACCGGGTCAAGAGGCAGGGCAGCTGGCTGCCTGAGGTCATGGCACAGGCCTCCACCTTATCCCTGGTCAGAGACTCCTGTACTGGGCTTCAGGAACCACCTCCCTGTCATAGGAAAGTCAGGAATGTGGGCTTTTGAGGTCAAGGTTAGGCTCCTGGCACTGCTACATACTGGCCCCTTCTCTCCACCCAACAACACCGTTCCTAAGGCCTGTTCCTATTACTTTTCTGCTCCTGAACACTTGCTGGTTCCCTATCAGCTGCAGCCGCTGCTGTCACCCTTCCCTCCACCTGCCCTCCCCATGTCACTAGGCTCAGCCTGATGGGACACTCCACTGTCTCAGCACCACTGCGCAGCTGCCCTCCCCTCCATCCTCACATTGGCCTTCCTGCCATCCTCCCATCCTTCAAAGGCCACTCCTCCAGGAAGATTTCCTCTGTAATTGGGGCAAATTATTTAACCTCTCCAAGCTTCAGATTGTACCTCTGGAAGAAAATGAGGCAATGACAAGAATCTGTTTCAGAAAGGGCATGGTGCGGCTTTCACTAAAGGAGATACTGCCTCCCCGGGCCCAGCACAGGGAATCTGGGGTTCCCCTTTCTGAGCTCCCGGAGCACCCTTGGTCCCTGTCCTGTGCTCTGCTGAATTAGAAGAGTGACTTGGGGGCATCTCTCCCTCCTCCTGGGCTCCTCCGTGGCCTCATCCTGAACCTCAAGGCCCCCTTGGCCAGCAGAACACCCTGGGAGCTTTCCTCCTCAGCCCTGGGCAGCAGACCAGCCTCCTGGATATGTGTGTGTGATGGGGTGGGGGCAGGGCCTGGGCTGGGCTCCTAGCCCCTCCCCAGCCCAGGTGAGAGCGCTCTTTATCTCCCTTCCATGCGAGCTAGGCCTTGGGGTGAAGCCAGCCCTCAGCCTTTGATGGGAAGAAGACTTAATTACCTTCTCAGGCAGAGGGTAATGAGGAGCTGATGAAAAGCATGGCGAGGCTCTTCCTCCCCTGTGCCTCTCCCCATCCCTGCCCCAGCCTGCCCCCACTCCCACCTTCAGCCTCCTTGGACTCAAGTGAAGACCTTGTACCCTGGTCTGCAGTAGGATCTGGGCAGCCATGGCCCTCGTGGGATGTCCAGATCACAGGGACTGCTCAGTGCCTGGAATCTTCCGTTAGCACTTCCTGGGCAGGGGAGGGGGGGTGGGTATCGCAACAAGCGCTCCTACCCGATATGGAGGGAGCCGTCAGGATGTCCTAGATCCTGGGCCCTTTGGAGGAGGAAGTGACAAAGCTAGACATGAGGGTTTCTGGCCTGTAATGATGGAATCCTGTTGGAACAGGAAGCAAGGGACAAGTTTCTCAGAGGAGAGACTGGGTGGGTCATGGGCCTGTCTCCCTTGGGGCCTGCAGCTTTCTTCTGTCCAGTGGCCCCAGCACTCATTGTGCTCTTGGCTTGAAGTGGGCAGGGAGGAGGGGACGGGGAGGGGAAATAGAAGGTGTCAAGCGTGTCGAGGCAAGAATGACGAGAGGGAGTCGGGCACGTGAGTAGACAGCATCCTTGCAGGGCAGACCCAGCATCCTGGATTATTTCCCGTGAGTGGCACTGGATGCTGTACCTCGAGCTGGGGGCACTCCTCTGCTCTTCCCTCGGACATGTCACCGAGCTCAGCCCAAAGGAGAGGCCCTAACTGTGTGCTCTGAGCTCCAGAGCTGCACACAAGGTTGGGAGGGTGTTGATGAGCCTGAGGCCAGCCGGTCCTCCTAGCACCGGGCACCTCCAGAGCAGGATGTGTGGAGAGGGGCCTGAGGGAGAACTTCTGCTTGCAATTGTGCCCACTCCCATCCTGGTGCCTGAGCCCCCATCCCTTAGTGCTACTCCATTCCAGAGAGGCAGTTGCAGGAGTGGGGGTTTGGGGCTGCTTGGGTACAGGGCCCATTCTGCCATTGACTGGTTTTATGATCCTGGGCAAGTCACTCTACTCTTAAGTCTTAGTGACCTCATCAGTAAAATGGGGATTGTAACAGTATCACATAGGGGGTCGTGATGAGGATTAAAAAAGATAATATATGGAAACTGCTTAGCATAAAGCCTGGCAAAGTGCAAATGCTCACAAACGTTAGCTATTATTAATCCCATTGGGCAGTGTTTCTCAACTTTAAAAAATTCCAGACTTCCTTGTAAGAAGCATACAAACCTCAAACTCCTCTTGTTAATGGTACAGGACTGAAAATGTCAAAGAAATAAAAGGTTGAGGCAAAAACAAATCAAAGCACTTATTATGTGGAATACGCCTTTTCAAACTAAAAAGCACCGCCCCCCCCCCCCCCCCACACACACACACACAACCAAGGCTCACACTGCGGCTGGGGGATGGGGGAGGTGAGAATAACTTGGGCTGGATTTGTGGGGCCTGCAGGCAAACCAGAGGGAGGCCAGGCAAGGGCCTTGGAAGGGAAGGTGGCAGAGGGCCTGGAGCTCAGGGCAGCTCCCCTCTGGCAGGCGCCTCTCTCCCCTTGCCTGCCCTGCAGTGGCCTCTGGATCCCAGCCCAGCTTCCCAGCTCAGATAGCGATGACTTTGAGGGAACAGAGGGAATGCTTTGGAATACAAATACCTTCGAACCCACAGATCCCAGCCGGCGCCCCATTCTCATGCTAATGTGAGAGAGTTTAGAAATAGCTTGAAGGGGAAATTGCTCATGGTAGGAAACCCGCCCGAAGCCTGGGCCCTGGGCACAGGGCCAGGGTCTCTAGGGTCTTTTCCAGCCTAGCCTCCTAGTACCCTTCTCCGGGATCCAGCCCTGCGCCCAGCAAGTCCCCTGGCGGCTGGTAGGTAGCTCAGGGTCTGTGTGTGGGACGTTGCCCCTTCCCAATCTCCCCATGCAAATAAATATCCACTTAAGGGTAACACATGCTTTTCCCTCACCCCTCCTGTGCCCGAGGTGCTTCCTGCCTCTAGTTATCGCCTGTAGCTAGAGATGAGCCCATGGAAATGATCTCACAGAAAGTGGCACTTTGCCCCAGATCTTGCAACTGTGGTGTCAGGATCCACATCCAGGTGTGTGCACCCCAGGACTCCAGCCCCAAGGTCTTTTGCCTCCCCACTGTGTTCATGGGGCTGGTGGCCTTGGCCGACTGGTGGCCTTGGTGACCTGGTAAGCCACAAGGTGGCATCAGGGAGACCTGGTAGGTGATAGGGGTGAGGGTTGGCACAGGCTGAGATCCAGGCCCTGGGAGGTACAGGCAAAGGCAGGACCCAGGTTCTGAAAGGGACCCAGAGAGGTGGCTCACGTCCAGGAGGGGGCCTCCTGCAGTGCTAAATCTGAATTCACAGCCCAGGCCACGATGGGGTGGGAGAGCAAACAGCTGGGCAGGAACGCTTAAAGGGATTGATGTGGATTTTAGAAAGGTGATCTGCTGACCTTTTACGGGGTGTGCTGTGGGCAGGCCCTAGACCTAGACAATCCTTGCCTACTTCTCAGCTTGCTGAACTACTTATCCTTCAAGGCTAATTCAAACACCACCTCCCCAGTGAAGCCCTCCCTGACTCTTCCTAGCTAACTCCCTCCTCTGTGCTCCCACTTTCCCAAACCTCTGTGGCATCACTTAGGTTTGGCTCTGCCTCTTCCCCTAGCCTGAGAAGTCCTTGAGGGAAGGATCCGTACCTGATTTATCTCCATGACTCCAGCACCCAGCACAGGGCCTGGCACGCAGTATGCCTCCAGAAATGTTCGTGAAATGAACGAGTGAGTGTGCAGGATGGTTCCAATTGAGGAAGGCTGTCATCTCCACTCTTGTAGGGCCTCCAACAAAAGGAAGCAGGGAGGCACTGCCCAGCCTAGTGGATCTCTCTGTGCTCAGCACGTCTTCTCTGCTCATTTCTGGTTTCAGCCACAGCTGCAGCGCAGGGTTCTGGGTAAGCACAGGCTCACCCTATGCTGGCCATGTTCCCACTAGAGCACACCCCGGAGATGTTCACTTTCTGCCTCAGGGCCTTGTACAATGCCAGGGAAGCCCGCTTGACCTGTGAACAAACACAGGCTGAAAGTGCAGGAGAGCCTAACATCCTCAGACAACCCTCAACCAAGGTAAGACGGGAGCCACCCCCTAATGGCTCCAGCTCCCTGCCTTTCAGGCAGACAGTTCTGAAGATTGTCTGTGCACGCCTCAGGGGTCAAGGCAGAAGGGAGCCTCCTCTCTACCGTGAGGACCTTGAGGATGTTTCTTATGTTGACTGTCCCTCTTTCCCTGCTTGCTCTCCTTCTCTCAAACTTTCTGTCTCCAAGTTCTGGTCTTAGATTTTATTTTGGAGAAAGCCCTTCTCAAGACAGTGAGCTACCCAGTAGAAATGTCTTGACTGTGGACTCCCTCTCACACTGTGCTCCGACCCTGATTCCAGGGGCTTCCTGTCCAACAAAATCGCATTGTGGCTTCCAAGGGTTCTCTGGGGTGTGTGTGAAGCTCCACAGAGGAGAGTTACTCAGGGAATTATTTCCTGAAATTAAACTTCATGGTCCCTGAGGGAGGCAGTGAATGGGGCCTGGTGATGCCGGGCTGGGGTGGGGAGGGGGAAGTTGTTGGGGGTTTGATGGGAAAGCCATTTTGCCTAATTGTATTGTGCACATTAAACCAACAACTACAAGAGCGAAGGCAGGGGTGGGTGGGGAGAGACTGAGTAGAAATATGACTGGAATGAGCTGGCAGGGAGGGAAGGGGTCTGAGGATTCAGTGGGAACAAGGTATTGGGGTTTAGGGATCCCTTGGTCAGGGCAAGGACATCCCACCCCCCGGCCAACTAGGGCATAGAGAAGATGGTAGGAAGAGGGCAGGAACTGGACTCAGCTGAACTGGCCATCTACTAAGGCCAGGCATGTACCAGGTGCTTTGCTGGATCCCACTCACTTATAAGCTACTTTACATGTACAAATCTGTGAGGTAGGCACTATTGGAATCCTAATTTCCCACGACGGAACTGTCCAGAGAGGCAAGTGACTTGCCCAAGGTCACACAGGTGTTTAACAACCCCATCCACCAGCAGCTGGGGATGAGCAGTAAAGGGGGAGAGGGGAATAGAGGCCAGGCCCCTAGGGAGCGTGAGTGATGGAGACGACTTTTGGAGGATCTGCGATGTTGACACAGACCCCATCCACGCAGCAAGCCAGCTACCCAGTAATGAATGCATTCATTTATTCATTCATTCCATCACTTTCTCCAACATCTGGGCCTATGTAGTTCTAAAGACAGAACATGGCTCTGTGAAAGGAGAAGCCCTGGGCCCTTGTGCGAGTAGGATGGAGAGTTCTAGGAGGATCAGAGGTATCAGAAAGGCTTCCTGGAGAAGTGGGGTGGGACTTTGAATGGGCTACTTTCCCTCTCTGGACCCAAGATGCCTCATCCAGAAAACAGGAAGTGGCACCCCTGCCCAGCTCCCTCCTTCTAGGGGCCACTGGGAGGATCTGGGAGTATCGGAGGGTGTGCTGGAGAGTGATTAAGATTCTGTTTGGAAGGCTCAGAAAAGCACGAAGTCTGGAAAATGTACTTGGCTTAGCCTGGAGAGGTAAAGGCCACGTCCTGTGGGGAGCATAGGAGGGTACCTCTCTCTGCTAGACCTGCCCAGTGTTCCTGGGGAGGGGCTCTCGGGACCCTTCTCTCTCTGATCAAGTAGGCTAGGCTCCCAGTTGGCCGGACTCAGTTGGACAGACACAGCCTCCCTCCCCGCCCATGTTCCTGCTGTGCCAGCCACTGCCATGCCAGAAGCCTCAGACTCCGGGCAGCTCTGCCCCAACCTGGCCATCCTTCCTGCCAGCCGCCTGCCTGGGGTGCCTCCCAGGACCTGACTTCCAGGATCCAGAGCTTGATGGCTGGAAGAGCCCCATCTGGATCCTGAGTCCCCATCCAAACTCCCAACGTCCCATCAGCATCTCACATGGCATGAACACCCCAAATTCTTTCTGAGGAGGTTGTGATCTCAGTATAGGTCTCACGGGTCCATCGGCGATGATCTGCTCAACAAATGGTGGTGTCGGCTGTTATTCTGAATGTGGTGGTCATCCATCAGGGCTCAGAGGGTGACCAGGTGTGGGGTGCAGTGTGACCATGTTCAGAATTCAGCCTGTGGCTGCTGTCAAAAGCTAATGTTTCCAGAACTTCGACTTTCCTTAGAGCAAGGTTCCAGGGGCTCTGGGACTACCTGCTGGGAACAGTGTAAGGTAATTCTTAAGAGAAGGGGCTGTGGAATCAGACAGGTTGGGTCCAAATCCTGGCTCACCACTTGCCAACTCTCACTTGGGCAACATCCTGGACTCTAAGCTTGAGTTGCTTACCTGTAAATGAGGATAAGGATATGTGCCTCATAGGCTGGGAAGGCTGAATGAGATGAAAAGCCGCTGGCTCTGAGCCTACCACACTGTGTCAGGAAACGTTAGCCTCTGTTATACACACGTCCACACACACACGTCCGCATCATTGTACAGGAGTCTCTGGGGCTCACCACTCTACGGCTGGCCCCACCACTGCCCTCCTGATTCAGAGGAGGGTCAGAGAGTCAAAGGACCAGCCCGCCTGCTCAGCCCTAGCCAAGAGAGACACCGAGTCCTGGGGACCTTAGCTGGAGGCAGGAAGGCTTGGGGTAGGGAAGGTTTCGGGGCAGGAGTCTCACTCCTTTGACGACCCTCAACTTTTCTCCGAGGCCTGGGGAACTCTGCTTGGCTGCGGCCTGTGCTCTCTGCGGGACACATCAGCCCTGCAGCCCTGGCCCCTTCAGTTGCCAGTTCTGAGCTGAGGACCCTAGGCTTCTAGATGGCAGCTTGCTGGGTTTCCTCCCATATGTCCTCTCCCACTTACTGCCTGGGCTCCATAAGCCTCTTTCTCAATTTGCCCCTGGCTGGCTTCTCAGCCCCTCCATCACAGGACTCCAGGATTCTTTCATTCTTTTTGGCTTCCCCTCTCCTCCATTTGGATGTTTTCTAAGAGAACAGAATTCCAACCACCGGCTAGCCCTCCCTGCTCCAGCCAACAAAACTGATATCTCTTCTCCATTTTCCAAGAGGAGAAAAGGGCTGAAATCCAAAAGGGGGTGATGGGGATGACACAGGTGGGTTGGCAAGTGAGAGCTATGAGAGACAGGAATGGGCTGGGCCTGGGGTGCTCCTTTGGGACCTGGGCCACTGATCTTGGGTGGCTTAGCGGCTATCTTGTCAAAAACAAAGGATATACTCAGTAATCCCAGATCCCCTCTTCCTGTCCCAAGACCCCAGTCTAATCAGAAAAGCATCAAGGATTCCAAGCAAGAACACTGGGGACAATCCCAGCCCTGCATCTTCCAGGCTGAGTAGCTTGGAGCGAGTTACTTAACCTCTCTGTGCTCCAGTTTCCTTATTTGTAAGAATGGACTGCTGGGGGTAGTAAACGAGCACTGGGCACAGGACCTAGAACGTGGCAAGTTCCACATAATTGTTAGCTATTATTATCTGCACTGGTAGACCACAAATGTTTCTGACAGCCCACTCCTATCAGTAAAAAATTTAAGGACACCTCCAGTATATATAGATACTAATTCATTCGTAAATTATATGCTTGTATTTCTGTGCTAATGTATTCTGTTTGTTATAAAATGGATACAAAATAGTAATTATAAAAGGATCAGATAAAAAAATCAAATATAAATAGAAGTTCTATAACTTTCTTTCCACAATCTAGTGAGTCCTTTTGTGCCCCGCCGCCGCCAGGGGCAGGAACAGTACTTTGGAGACCAATTCATGTACTAGCAGCCTGTGTCAATTGCAGTGATTTGGGCAGCAGCCCCTTCAGAAAAGCTTCTGCCAGGGCTGATGTGAGAGGGGATGCTCCGGGGCCCCCACGTGGGAGCCAGGGAGTGCTAGTGTGGGTGATTAAATCATTTGCAAAAATCCATTTAGAACAGCAGCCGTGTCTAACATGGGGTGTGATGACTGCCTACTGCTCCACAAATAGAAAGGTGGCCAGGGAGGCCATTGGTGGGACATATTCCAAGGGCATGGGGTAGGCACAGGCAGGCTCACCCTTGCTACTCGGTGTCTTCTTGCTGCAGTTAGCCCCCCAGGCTCTGAGCCTGCTCGTGCAATGGATCAGTCTGGCCCTTCCCTGCCCAAACGCAAAGTTCTCTCCTGCCTCTGAATCAGTCCCTCTTCTTCGAGGAGGCCGTCGCTGATGGCCCTTTTTTCCTTAATCACCCCCTGGAACAAGTCCTCTAGGTTTGAATCTTCCTCCCTCCCTCCCTCGCCTTCTCTTTCCTTCCCTTTCTTTCCTCTAATAACAGCTGTGCCCCCAGCCTGGCTCTGTTCTGTGTATGCCATGTAAAGTGAACCTGTTGTTTTTGCTCTCCCACCATCAGTTCCCCCCTTCTTCTGGAAACCATAGCCATCTTTTCCTACTGTGAAACTTCCCTTCTCTCACTTCTGTCTATGAGGTCTGGGTGGAGTTGACCTCACCCCTATGCTTCTAAGAATGGGCACATCACTCAGGCCTAGCCAATTAGAGTCACAGTGGTGGTCACATGATCCATCCTGGGCCAACGAGATCCTGCTCTGGGACTCTTGCTGGAAACACTGAGAAAGAGGTGCCCTCCATTGCAATTGCTAAGTTGATAAATTGGGAACTACTGGGGACTATTTGCCATCACAAGGGGAAGTGGCACAGAGGAAGTCATATGGATTCCTGATGACCTCAGCTGAGCCACTGATTCAACTATTCCTGAAACTTAGTCCTTTACGTGAGCCAGTAAATTTTTCATGCATAGACCATTTCGTGTTTCTTTAAAATCAAATATACCTGACAGTTTTGACCAAAACACTCACTACCTCCTGTGATTGTTGTAATATTTTCCCAACCAGTCTCCCAGCTCCTCCCCTTGCCCTCTCCAGCCTACTCGCCACACTGCAGCAGGCTCAACACCCTGTGTCCTCACTGTGGCCTTTAAGACCCTCGATGACCTGCCTCTCCTTACCAACCTGACCTCGCCTCCTGTTCCTTTCCTCTTCCCTCATTCTGTTCCAGCCACACCGGTCTCCTTGCTGCTTCTCAGCAAATGCTAGGCACACCCACATCTCTGGGCCTTTGCACTTGTGGTTTCCTCTGCTTGTTATAGCCATTATGCCTAGATGACTCTGAAGACTTACTCCGTGACTGCTTTTCCATCTCATCTCAAATGGCACAGTTTCTGATCAGCCAGTAGCACAGAGCAACCTTCCCACTCCCTCCCCTCCATCCCTCCATATTTCCTTAGCCTGCTTTATTTCTTTATAGCACTTGTACTGAATTGCTCAACTGTTTACTGTCTGTCTCTGCCAGCTAGAGTGTATGTTCCATAAGGGCAGGTCTTTGCTTTATTCACTGAGGCATCCCCAGGCCTAGAACTGAGCCTGACACACAGCAGGTGCTCAGTAAACATTGGTTGAATGAATGTGCTTCTATTACTGTCCCATGAGGCTGAGCCCTGTCTCTCCTTGGCCTAGATCTCCAGGAGAGGGGCTGAGGGCTTCTCCTCCTCCATCTCTCCCACTGGTCGATCCATCAAGTTATGGCTGGTCCCCTTCCATCCTGCATTCTCCTTCAAAATTTTAGCACATTTGTAATTACTTGTGTCGTGGGGATGGGATGGGGAGAGTCTTAAGTGCTCAAAACAAGTTTGTTAATGAGACTCCAAACAGCACTGGTCAAGGCAGTCCCTTCCAAGGTATCCAAGTCAGTTTTGAAAAAGCAGGCAGTTGCTTTGCTCCCTAATTACCAGCCTTACTATGGACATTCTCAGAAGATACCTCTTTCCTAATTAAAACAGCAGGGTGATTGCAGGCTCTGAGCAGCATCCTGTACCTCTCCTGGCAGGAGCTAGAGGCAGGCAAAGCTATTTCATTAGAAAAGAATTGAGGAAGGGGGGCAATTGTGGTGCCCACCACCTCCTAGAAGGGTAATTTGGAGGCCTGCAATTTAGATGCAAAATGAAACAGCAAATACAAGAATGAAATAATTAAGTCCCTGATCTGTCTCCCTATCTCAGGGCCCAGGCCTCACCTGGCCAATCCTCCTCCCACTCTCTCCTGCATAGCCATAACCTCCAGCTAAGAGGCAGCTCTGCTGAGCACCTGCTCAAGTAACCTTTGGCTTCCTACTCTTTGTGAACAGGGAGGTGGTGGCTCAAGGGTGGCCCTGGGACTATGTGGAGTCCCTCTCCTTCCTGAAAGACATAACATCTTGGCCCACACCAGCCTCAAGGTCTTGGGGCTTATTTGGTTTGTTGGGGTTGCTGGATGTGACACGGCCCACTTATTGCACTCCCAATAACCAGTTTTCTCCCTTTTTTCTTAGTAACAGAACCTCCGTTTTATTCCAGGTAGCAAGATACCCAGCTGGAAGACTACATTTCCCAGCCTCCCTTGCACCTAGAAGTCACCAATGACATATAAGCAGAAGTTGTAGTGTGGATGTTTGGAATATTCCTTAAGGGGAAGATAGACAGATGACACATGCCCTTTTACATATCTGCCTGATTTCTGCTTCTTACCTGGAATGTGGATGTGATGGTTGGAGCTCAAGTAGCCATTTTGGACCCTTGAAGATGAGTGCTATATGGTAAGGATAGTGGGTCAAAAGATAGAAGGAACACAGATCCCTGATCATTAGGGACCTACCACACCACCTTGGAATGCTTAAATCCAGATGTCTCATTTGAGAGAATGAACCTCTAATTTGCTTAAGCCACTGTTTCTGTTATTAGCAGCTGAATGCAAATCCTAACTAATGCACTGACCCCTTTGAGAATGTGGTAAAAGATGGGACCCCACTCCACAGGCACATGTATCTGCAAGCAGGCATGGGCACATGTGCATAAACATACACACACACACATTATTTTGCACAAAATTTCAGTGCGGGAGCAGTCACAGACATTCTCTAAGAAAGGAGTTCAACCATCTCCTTAGTCTACCACCCCAGGTTTTAGTCACTGTGGCTCACTATTTCTGGGGCCTTGAGGGTGCAAACCCATGATCTGGCATCTATAATTTATTTTATTGACAGCCTTTTTGCTTCTAGTGCTGTTAGATCAATTCTGCATCATGGAATAGAAGAGAACCTAGGACCTGCCCTTGCCAAGTCCTAGGGGTAAATAGACTCACACAGCCTGGTTTATTACCAGTACAGATGGGATAAAATCTGGGTCCATGGAGGGTTGTAGACAGGAAGTGCTCTGGATCTTAGATAAGGCAGCAGCCTGTAGGAACTCGAAGGGATTTCCTGGAGGAAGAGGGAACCCTGGACCTGGAAGGACCAGCTGGGGGCAGCAAGCCTTGAGAAGGAGAGATGCAGGGGGGGACAGAGGCCACCGGAGGGCAGAGACTAAGATAACACAATGCTAAAGGGATCTTGATCTCTGTGTCCACAGGGAACTGAATGGGAGGAATGCCCTCATCTGAAAGTACAGAGATCACAGACCAAGCCCTGGTGGGAGACCAAGGAATGTGAACTCAGCCTTTTTGCCTAAGAGCGTGAGGGAGAACCTCACCCATGGGTCTGGCCAGTGGGACCTAGGACCAGAGAGCATGTGGGCCATTTCAGAGATACCAGAAGTCTTCATACTTCTCACTCTGCACCTGGTGCCTCTCTGTGGGGCTCTGAGGAAGTTAACCTACCTGGTCCCACTTCCTTGCCCTCAGGTCAGGGAATTGAGGAAGCAACCATGAACTCAGGACACCCCAGCCTTTACCTCCAGTCCTGGCTCTGCCACCTGTTCCCTTACATGCATTTCTTCCACTCTCTCTGTTCTCTTCCATCCGCAGACCCCCGTGCTCTGGGCTCTCAAACAACTCAGGGACGGTGGCATTCAAGGCCCACAGGTTGATGTCATTCCTTTCAGCCTCCAGGAGAAATCTGCTCCAGTGCAACTTAGGCCAGCTCAGAGGCCCTTCCTCCCATGGCTAACTGCTCTGAAAAGCCTTCCTCTTTCACCTGTCCTTCCTCCTCCACACCCCCGCCCCCAGCCAGGTGATGGAGGTCAGGGAGACATAAACAACCTATGGTTTCCAATTAATTTTTAATTGCAACTTGAAATCCTTAATTGCAGCTGAAACACTATCACTAGTGAAGGTATGATGGTGGGGATGGGGGTGGGGGTGACCTAGTTAGAGATGCTCGGCCCCTGC
This sequence comes from Kogia breviceps, assembly GCF_026419965.1. Classification (NCBI taxonomy): domain Eukaryota; kingdom Metazoa; phylum Chordata; class Mammalia; order Artiodactyla; family Physeteridae; genus Kogia; species Kogia breviceps. Next base: position 101,257,742 of record NC_081312.1, read on the forward strand.
TGGGCTGGGCACTGAGCCAGCAGAGGAGGTGGCCAGAGGGCAGGCCGAGCCTGGCTGGGCACTCTGACCAGTTACCCGAGGATGCCGTGGCAGAGCAGTTCCACCTCAGGCCCTGGGCTGCCCCTTTGGTGGCCAGAGGCCGGCACTTTGGCCTGTCCTCTGGGGAGGGCTACCTGAAAAGTCCCATTTGTCAGTATCTCATTATGGCCATAGAGGTCCTGACAGGACAGAGTGGCAGGCTCCATCTGGCCAATTATAGCCCTCTACTGGAACAGGGCCCAGAAGCAGGAGCTTTCTGGGGTAGAAGGCCTCTGGGGGCCCTCACAGGAGAGCAGGGCTCTTTCCAGGGAGGCCCAGGCCCAGCAGGGGTGGCCTAGGTGACTGATTAGAGATTAGAGCCTAAACTGTACTCAGCTGGGAGGGAGGATGCAGGGTAACTTGGAAGTGGGCTGACCAATTGTCCAGGTTTGCCTGAAACTGAGGGGTTTCCTGGAATGTGGGACTTTTGGTGCTAAAACAAGGAAAGCCTCAGGCAAACTATGATGAGTTGGTCACCCTAGTTGAAAGCAATTATCACCTTTGACAGCACTAGTTTTGGGGAGTGAGTAGCTGGCCTGGGGCTCCTTCTGGGTGGTGGGACCTCTTAACTATAGGAAGGAGGGCCGTCCCTTCTCCAACCCTGGCCCCTTGACCTCTAGAGGCCAACACTGTGACCCACAGGGGCTGTCAGCGCCACTAGTATCCTTGGCTAGACTCACTTGTGCATTCTGCCCAGCCACCTATATCTCATCCACTTGGAGGGGGGGACAGACGTGAGCTCTGGCACCCTGTTCCACAAGCAGCTCGATATTTATCTGGAGTAAGGCATGTGCCTTGTCTGAGCCTCAGTTCCCCCATCTGCCTTCCCCCTTGCCCAGGAGTGGCCTGGACCAGGTGGGGATGTGGCTGGGCCGAGGGGCTCCAGGCCAGGAGGAGGCTGGGGATGGACTGTGTGGGCCTCAAAGCCGGTCAGAGTGTGGAGCTCTCAGAGTGCGGGAGAGAAGCCCCCCGCCCCAGGCTGTGACGGGGCGGGGCGTCCAGGGAAGAAGCCTGCAGTGAGGTCTGCCTGCTGCCCCCTCCCAGGCTGCATTTGCAAACTCTTCAGGGAAGGCAGCTGCTTCTCCACAGGAGCTATTACCTAAGACCTGCCAGCTAATGACAGCAGAAAGCCTGCAAGTTGGCTTCCCTCCCTGGGCTTGTCTGGAAGCCTGCTTGGGGCTGCTGGGCAGGAGTGGGGGCTGGGTGGGATGGGGGCAGAGGGGCCTGGGCTGGGCTGGGCTTGGGGTAGCAGCTGGGGTAGGGGCAGGGGCTAGAGGGGTGGGAGGATTGGGGAGGGTGGGGCTTTATGGAGAGTTGGAGGAGGGTCCCACAGTCAAGCTCGGCCTAGTAACCCAACCCCTGCTTCCTTTCACTCACTCATTCATTCATTCACTCATTTTATTCAGCAGAGGCTTGCTGAGCAGCTACTACCCACAGGCCCCATTCTGGGTCCTGGGGGATCTCAGGAAGGAAACAGACCAAAGCCAGAATACCTGTTCTTGAAGCACCCTTTCTCCAGGTGACAGTGTCCCCTGTAGTGTGGTTCCCAGAGCCCCCTGGCCAGGCCTCCTCCCCGGCAGCACCCCTATCTTCTCCATCTCCAGTCCAGGTCTGCAGTAAAGCAGATGCAGCGGCCTTTGGAGCCTGAGGAGGGAGACGGGGCCTGTCTGTCCCTGGATGTCATTCCCTCAATCTCCCTGGCCCCGAGTGATGCCTGATATGGCCAAAGCTGCTTCACGCTCAGCAGTAGTCCCCACCCCAGGGCTTACCAGGCACCCCAACTACCCAGGAACCCCTCCAGGATGCCTCAAGCGCCACACTCTGTACCATCAAAACTTACCTGTCCTGGTCCCTTCCCTTCAGGCTGTCCCTGGGAGTCGACAGGGCTCAGGGATTGATGAAACAATCAAATACACGTTCACGATTCAACCATGCATGGTGGCCCTTCAAGTGCCTCCAAAGCCCTGCCCTTGAGGAACTTGGAGGCAAGTGGGGAGAGGGGCTGGGGTCCTTAGAACAGTACCATTTGAACATTGCACCTGAGTAACGTTGAACCCCTATGATATGCCGGGTGCAGTACTTGGCACTTTTTGTAGATTACCTATTTATACTCATGAGAATTCTATGGAGTGGGTACCGCCCTATCCCCATTTTACAGATGAGGACACTGGGATGCAGGGAGGTTCCCTAACTTGCCCATGATCATCTGGTTAGGGGTGGCAAGCTTTCACACAAGCCCAGGGATTTTACTGCTGAGCCCACGCTTCTAAGGCCCACACTGTGCTCTCCCGAGAGGCATAGAGGGCACAGCAGGGCAAGGGTATGACAGGTGAGGAGGAAGGCATGTCAGCTCCTCAGTGCTTGGAGGGCAGGGTTCCTGTGGGCGGGGTACTCAGCAAAGGCTCCTATGGGAGGATGCTCCTCAAGGGCATACCCTTGACCCACTCCCTGCCCGTGACCCACTCCCAGTGCAGGGCCCTGCACAGCCTTTGCTCCCTTGGAAGGCTGAATGAAAGAATATGATGTGGATCTGCTGCTGGCCCTCCCAGGACATGTAGTTTGCTCAGAGATGAAGAGCAAGGGCATTATCAGGAAGGGGGACAGTATGAGCTAAAGCCTGGAGGTGAGGGTGACTGGTGGGGCATTCCTGGAGAGGAAGAGAATTCCTGACTTGGTGGGGAAGGGGTGCTCAGAACACACAGGCCAGGGTCAAATCGAACTGGTCTGGCTGAGGCAAAGGGAGATGCTGGAAGTCATGCCGCTAAGTCAGCCGAGAAGTGATCTCTGCCTTGGCCTGACTTTAGCCCATGGACCTCAGAATCTGGGAATAGTTGGGCTAAAAGGGCCTTCACAGATGAGGTGGCCCAACACACCTTGTGCTCGTGGGAAATAGGAGGTCCGGGGAGGGAAGGGCAGCTCGCCGGCCTCCCCACCTCTTTCTGCCGTTGTGTGGCCCTCCCAGGGGAACAGCAGGCAGGAAACATTGTCTGATGTTTCCAACCATCCAGGAGGAGCCCTGAAAAGATAAATCCTTGAGAGAGGCATAAACTACGGCCTAGAAAGAACAGAGGCAGACCTCCTGGCCCCTGACTGCCTGCTTTGGCCCCTCGCAGGCAAAACTCTTTTTCAGTCCACACTTTGCTCAGCAGCCCCCGCACCAGGAATGACCTCCCCCTTCCTTTCTATCTCTCCAAATCTCCCTTGTATTGGCTGGACCTTTATCTGTTGTTGGACCCAGCCCCAGGCTCTGCTTCCTCCAAGAATTCTTCCAAGATCGCCCCCACCTGCCAATCTCTCACTTCCTTGAGTGCCTCTCAGCCTGAGTCTGTTCTGCTGAAATGATGGGACTGTGTGAAATCGGGATTTCTTCCTCTGTCCTTCCACAGGCCTGTGCTCCTCCCCTGCCATGCTCTGAGCTCCCCGAGGTGATGAGTCTATCACAGGCTGCTCTTCGATCCTTCCCCCAGAGCAATCATGCTAGAGAGGAGAAGGCCACTAAGCTCTGGTCTCCAAGGGAAGCCAAAGCAGGGCCTCTCCACTCCGTCCTGCCTGCCTTTGTCACCTGAATGGTAGAGAGATGGCTTCTTCTCCTGGAGTGGGACGACCAGGCTTTAGGCATGAGATTAGGTGCCCCTTAACCTCCATGACTTCATTCACCCCCCAGATCAGCCCCCTCCCCAGCCCTTCGTGGATCATCTCTGGGTCAGATAAGCACATGTGGTTATTAGGCCAGAGCCTTTAACACACCCCTACTGGGGCTTATCCAGCTTCTCTTACATGCCTCCAGTGACAGGCTGCTCACTACCTGTAGCATCACTCCATATCCCACCTGGGCTGGTCAGAATCTGTGGCTCTTTCGGTCAGCAGTGCCTGGTGCCAGAGGTTCTGACACCAGGCCCAAAGCTGGGTGAGCAGAACAAAGGCTGGACAGTTCCTCGTCGGCCATATGGACATAGGACCAGCCTTTGCTTTCCACCCTGGCGGCTGAGTCTTTTGTCTGGGGCCGCATCGCATCGCCCGCGTACCCTCCCTCCCTCTGTGTGATTTTCTTCTCCTCCTTCTCCCCCTCCTCCCCGCACTTCCTTGTATCTCAGGATTGCATGAGTCACTTCACTTTGAGCTGCCAGATGTCGAATGCAGTTGGTCTCAGAGTGGAGGCCAATTTTTTCCCTTTATTCAAAGAGAGCCCAGGGCTGATGGAAGCCCCCAACACTGTCATGAGGGTGGATTTTTTATGAGGATTTTTTATGAGAGTGGGGTTGGCTGTGCCAGCTAGCACCACATCTCTGGGGTTCTGGCCAGCGCCCCCTCCATTCCCAGCTTTGGAAGCCACTTGTCCTCCTGCTGGCTCCGGGCAGGGGGCCAGGCCAGCTCCGTGCCGTCCAGGGCGTGCTCAGAGCCGGTGCCATCCCCCAGTCCCTCAGCAGTGCCAGTCTGAGAGGAGCCAGGGCCCGGGGCCCACCCCCGCTCCACCCAGGGAGTTTTCAGTGAGAGCCTCCTGTGCACCAGCTTCATGCTGGTGCTGTGGAGGAGACAGGAAAAAATAAAGAAGGCCCTCGCCTTCAAGGAATTGGCAGTCTGTTTAGGGAGACAAAATTCGTACAAACAGTGGTTCATGTTTTCCAGTCTGGATCGTGCTTCTTACTTCCACACAATCTCATTTAGTTCTCACAGCTCTTCAATGTGGTGTTATTATCTTCACTTGACAGACAGAAAAAAACGGGGCTGGGGAGGTTAAGCGACTCATCCAAGGTCACAAGGTCACATAGGTGGTGGTGGTGGAGCTGAGCCCCACCCCACATGCATCCATTGGGCCCCCAGCCTCACTATCATGGTCAGGGTGAAGAGGAGGCAGGGACAGCTTCTGGGAGGAGGGCCCACTGTCCTCTCTGCCCCGGCCCGAGACTGGGCTCTGCTCCTTTGCCCTGAGGATCTATGTGTCTTGAGCAATTCTAGAGGCGCTTGGCAGGCCAGAGAGATTGTATGTTGGGGAGTATGGAAGCAGGAGTTAGAGAGGCTTTCTTAGTTTGAGTTCCTGTGAAAGCAAAACTTGAGACCAGGACTTGGGTGCTTGTGGTGTATTTGGGAGGGAATCTCAGGAAGCAGGAGTAAGGGAGTGGGTAGAGAGAGAGGGGGAAAGGCAGAAAGGAGCATTAGCAGAGAAGCCAAGGTGGGGTTTGGGGCTCTACTCCCCTGAGACCTCTCCAACTGTCTGCCAAAAAGATGGAAGGCTGGGACAGTTATCCACTGGCTCCCATCCCCCATTGGCTGGGGGGTTGCCCCAAGGGGGTGTTCACTCCTCTGCCTGCCTGGACGGCACTTGCTCAAGAGTCCAGCAGGCTCTTGTGGCCTCAGAAAGAAAGTGGAAAGACTGACAGCAGGTGCTTGCGGTGGACACTGGGCTGGCATAGAACTGTCCGCTCCTAAATGCGGCCGAGCCAGAACTGGCTTCTGCTACAGGGGGATTAGGTGCGTTTCGTTCGGAGCCACCAAATTCTGGGCACCGCTGCTGCCAAAGAAGCCCCTGCCTCAGGGATCCAGAGGACAAGCTTTATGGAGCAGTTCCTGGCAGGTGCCTAGCTGGGTGCCCTGGAGTACCATGGAGAGAGAAAAAGAAAAGACTTAGGAGGAGGGGAAGGACAAGACATCCACATCCTCTAAATTCATTTTGCCTGTGGTCAGCATCAGTTGTGTACCTATCTATCCTTTTATCTCTGCTGGCTGGCTTCTCAAGGGTGAGGAGCGGGTCTGATCTGTCTGTCCTCGGCTCCCAGCACCAGACCTGGCACAGACGAGCTGCCCAAGGAAGCTGCACTGAAAGAATTAGTGCGTGTGGTGATGACCCAGACTCTCGACTGCCGAAGGTTGACTCTGGGACCCTGGGCTCAGCTCAGACTGCACTGGGCCTCCAGGGGAGCGAGAAATGGAGGGAGAGCCACCTCTTCCTAACTGACTAGGGCCTCTGGCTCATAGAATCCTGGGTTCTCTCTCCCTACCCCGCCCTTCCTCTTCCACTTGATTACTTATCTCTGGAATGAAGTGGTTTCAGGCTGCCAAATGTTTGGGGGAAAACATCCCGTGTAAAGAAGACACATTCCCTCTATAAACTTGTATTGTGTTTTTGATTGTCTCCCATAAAGGAAGAGATGTATCTTCCAGTTTATGTTTATGACTGTGTAGCTGAAAAAAAAAAAAAATCAATTTTCTCACTCTCCATTTTTTCAGCCAAACTTCCCCCAGCAGCCTTTCTGCTGGGCCAACAGGCTGCTGCCCAGAGAGCTCAGGGCTGGAGGTTCCTCCCTTGCATGCAGGCAACCAGGAGGAGCCGCAGTCTCGGGCTGGCTGTGGGCCTGCCATAGACTCTGGCACAGGAGGGATTCTCATCTCTGCCTGCCTCCCAAGCCAAGTTGGCTCTGGAAGGCCGGCCAGGGTTGGGTAGAGAATGTGGCAGGTCGTCCGGGCAGAGGGGAGGCTGGTCGGCAGGGAAACAGAGGCAGCCTCCGCCTGTACCAGCACCCTCCCCCAGGCTCAGTGCAGCCCCTGATGGGGACAGCTGGGTCTTCTCTCCTCCAGCCTCAAGTGCTTCCTCCTCCTGTGAGAAGCCCTCCTGACTGCACAGAATAAAGAGAACTCCCCAGTCCGTTAGCTTCCTTGCTGGAGCCTCCATCCAGATAGCTTTCTGTCTGCTGTGGGGTCGTTTGGAGTCATGGTTGCCTGGTAGTTTAGAGCAGAGTTCCCCCATCAGAACATTCTGGTTTAAATACTAGCTCCTCCCTTCCTCACTGTCTAACCTTGGGCAAGTTACTTACCTTTTCAGTCTCAGTTTCCTCAGCTGTCAAATGAGGGCTATTTTAAGGATTAAGTTAGACCACCTGATTGAAAACCGAACCCTCTTTCCTGCTTTATTTTTCTCCATTGCACCTACCACCATCCTATACTTCATTTTGCTTAATGCTTATCTGGCCTCACTTGAATGTAAACTCCAGGAGGGTATGGGTGCCTGTTTCCTCACTGCCACGCTCCATAGAGAGGAGGCTCCGTGGATCCGGAGCCCGAGAGAGCCCGAGGACAGGCCCGGGAGAGCAGGACAAGCCCGTGCCCCTGAGTCCGTGCACAGAGAAGGTTGGCTCTGTCCTCTAGCATTTCTGGAGTCTCTGATGTGGCAATTTGGGCAGGAGAAGTGCCATCCAATGCTGGTCATGAAGGTAGCCGGTGAGTCTGTCACCAGCACCAGTCTGGGAGCCCTTGGGAGACAGAGATCATGTCTTACCATCCCAGGGTCTCCAGTGCCCTTGCTCATAATGGGCACTTTTAGGATCTGAGTGGTCAGAATCTTACTGCAAGAGGCCAGAGAACTGATGCCTTTGGGCTCTGATGAGGGTGGCCTTAGCCTAAACTGACCTGGCAGATGCTGTGCTGTGGGCCGCCCAGTCTGCCATGGAGATCAGCCCGGGTGAACCAGGCCCAGGTAACCCACCCAGCTCACCCCACGGCCTCAGCACTCTGGCTCTGACTCTAGGGGGAGCGGGAGGCTGCTGGCGTCTATGTCTGGCTGACACGGCTTGATTTCCAGAAAGTGACCTTGGGCCAGACCCAACCTCCTTGAGCCTCACTTTTTTTTTTTTTTTTTCTTTTTTTTGTTTGGCGGTACGCGGGCCCCTCACTGTTGTGGCCTCTCCCGTTGCGGAGCACAGGCTCTGGACGCGCAGGCTCAGCGGCCATGGCTCACGGGCCCAGCCGCTCGGCAGCATGTGGGATCTTCCGGGACCGGGGCACGAACCCGTGTCCCCTGCATCGGCAGGTGGACTCTCAACTACTGCGCCAGCAGGGAAGCCCTGAGCCTCACTTTTGAGGTCTCTAGTCTGGGCATGAGTGGGACTGTGAACAGGAAGGGAGGTCTCTGGTGGGATGCACCCTACCGGGCAGCCCCTTGGCTTGCTACAAGGCCCAGCAATCACCCCTCACATACCTCTGCCTTTCCGCAAACCCTTTCGCACCCTCCCTTTATTCTGTCTGCTCCTCATGGCATATCTGTGAGAAAGCCACCAGGAGTTATTATGCTCATTTTTTTAATTATTATTTTTTAATTTTTTGGCCGTGCCATGTGGCATGTGGGATCCTAATTCCCCAACTAGGGATCCAACCCAGGTCCCCTGCATTGGGAACACGGAGTCTTTTTTCAATAAAGTTTTTTAAAAAGTTCAGAAAAGGAAAACCGTAGACACCATGCTGTTCTTTCCGTCCGATGACCGGTGTTACGTGGGGCTGTGGAGGTACAGGGGGTCTCAGCCACCGTCCCCTCTGCCTGCAGCCTCCAATTCTGCAGGTAGGGGTGTCCCGGAAGGGCCCCGGGGGCTGGGCCGGATGGACAGCCCGCCAGGCAGTGGGAGGAGAGCGGATCGCCCCGTACCCCTCAGGGCTCCGGAGAGGCAGACCCCGCAGGACACGGACGGACGGGTTGCGAGCAGCTGCGGTCCGTGCCTTTGGGCTCCGGCGCGTCTGAACCCCTCCGGCTGGCCGCTCGGTGCTTTTCTGCTCCCAAGGCCGTCAGCTGATGGGATGAGACCCACTCACATTACCTAGGGTCACTTCCTTTACCCAAAGTCCGCCGACTTGCAGGTGCCCAGCACGCTGACCAAACCGCGCCCTCTCCCCGACGGGGACGGTAGCCCGGCCGAGTGACCATCCCAGGGGCTCGGAGGGTCGCCTCGAGGAAGAGCGGCATCCTTGCGTCGTTCTCCGGGCTGCCTCTGGGCGTCCGTGCGCTTGGCACTCAGTCAGATAGACGATGCTTGTGCTGACATCGCGATGGCGCCGAGCGGTGGCTCGCCCCGCGGTCAGCTGAGCCGTCACACGATGCCCCGGGGAACACGGAGTCTTAACCACTGGACTGCCAGGGAACTACCCCCCCAACCTTTTTTTTTTTTTTTTTTAATTATGCTCATTTTAAAGATGAAGAAACTGAGGCCAGTAGGCAAAAACCATGCCCGGAGGTCCCTCGGAGCCTGAGGCCAGACAGACCAGGTCTCCTGCCTGCCAGGCCAGCCCCAGCACCAGCTCCAAGGGTCTCGAAGGCTGCAGCAGAGCCCTGGGGTCTGCCCTTGCTGCCTGCCTCCCTCCTGGTCCCGCTGGGGTGGCCCGCCCATCTCTTCTCCCTCTCTGCCTTTAATTGCTTGGAAACAGAGCCGATGGCAGTGGGAACAGCTCAGCCGATGCTGGTCTCATGACTGGAGGCTTTTGTTTGTTCACAGAATCATATTTTTACACTCGGGCTTCTGCTAATTTATGCCGCAGACCAAGCTCTCCCTTGCTGAAGATGGAGTTTTGGGGAGCGGGGAGTCAATTCCTGGGTTTATTTAGTCATCTTGGAGCCTATCAGAAGCTAAGCAGGGAATAAATTAAAAACAAAAAAAGTAATAATAGCTGTGCTCAGTGTTTATTTCCTGGCGGTTCCCTCCTCCAATGGGCCAGTCAGGCTCCCTTAGCACATCCTCAGCGTGTCCACTGAGGGAAGCTTCGCTGGGAAAATTAAACGGCTCCTCATTTAAGATGGAGCAGTCAGCCTGTGCTGGTTGCTGCTCAGCACCTATGGGGGTTCGTCCCAGCTCAGCTCCAAGAGGAGAGCCCTCCAACACGCGCGCGCACATACACACACACACGGAAACCACAGCCTACTACGTGTCTCTGTGTGATTTGAAGTTCAGAGCTGCAACATCCTGTAGGAGATGGGGCTCAACTGGGAGCAACCAGGGAGGGCTTCCTAGAGGAAAGGACCTGTAGATCTGAGAATGGGAAGGGGAAATCTGAGTCTGACCCCTAATGGGCCAAAGGCAGGGATGGATTCAGCACTGCTTTGAAGGAGGGAAGTGGGGGGAAAGACCAGTGAGTGGGCTGGGAACCCATTTTGGAAGCCTAAATTACTACAAAATCCTCCTGAGATGGAGTCTGTTCCTCAAGTAAGGTTTAGGGCAAAAACACTTTGCACCTACTATAAATAAACTAAGGGCTGGAGATGAGAGGGTGTGGGAGGAGACCCCCAGCTCCAGCAAGCCCTCGTAACATAAGAGAATTGTCTCTAAATTAGTAACTGAACCAGAAAGGGCCTGAGTCAGGCCTGTTAAGATCAAGCTCAGGAATACAAGGTCACGAGAAAATGGAGAGCGGCAGGGACAGCAAGGGGAGAGGGAACCAGTCCCGTACTCACTGCTGGCACGTGGCAGGTCTTAACACATGTTAGTTCTTAACTCTACTTTTACCTCTTGGGGCATATGTGGTTGCCTTGTCACCCTCCATGCCCACGAGGGCCACTCTTTCTGGGTACCTGAACCCAGAAATCTGTGGATTTCATCCATCCATCCATCCATCCTCTCACCCACCAGTCTCCCATGCATGACCTACCCCTTCACTCATCGTATCCATCCATCGACCCATCCGCCTCTATCCAGCCACCCATTCCAGCCAGCTACCTGCCCAATAGAGAGGCAGACAGTGGAGCACAGCAGAGGCTCCTCACAAGCAACCTGGGTGGCATCCTGGAGGCTTCTCCAGGTGGCATTTCTGAGAGCCTGGCCGCAAGCCTTGGAGCCAGAGGAATCTGCTTTGGTGAGCTGGGTGCTAAAGAGATTCATCTCTCTGTGACAGACTTACCTCTACCAAGCTCACAGGGATTGATTTTTATATACACACCCTGATGCCAACTGATTAATTTATAATAAGAAATGCTACTCAAGTGGAGCAGATATTTGCCCTGGCAGAACAGAGCCTCTCTCAGTAGGCAAGTAACAGGAGAAGTCAAATTATCATGAAAAATGCTGGGTTGGTAATTCACAGTGAGAAATTGAACTTCTGAGGGGTCTGGGTACTCATAAACTTCCAGGTCTGTCTGCTCTCTGTGAAAGCAAGTTCCAAGAGAAGGTGATCAGAAGCCCCCTGGGTGAATCTGAGTTAGAGAGCTGGGGCGGGGCAGGGGGGTTGGCTGTGTGATTTGCTGTCCAACGGCCTGAGGCTTCTGCCCCACCCTGGCACCTGATCTGTCTCAGGTACCCTCTACCCCAGGGGTCAGCAAACTATGGCCTGCAGGCCAAACACCGCCTGTTTTTGTATGGCCCAAGAGCTAAGAATGAATTTTACATTCCTAAATGATTGAAAATCAAAAGACAAATTATATTTCATGACATGTGAAAATTATATGAAATTCAAATTTCAAAGAAAGTTTTAATGACACACAGCTCATTCATTCGCTACCTATGATCTGTGGCTACTTCTGTGTTACAACCACAGAAGTGAGTAGTTGCAACAGAGACCGTGTAGCCTGCGAAGCCTAATTTATTTATTTATTTTTATTTTATTTTTTAAAATTATTATTTATTTTTATTTTTGGCTGTGTTGGGTCTTCGTTTCTGTGCGAGGGCTTTCTCCAGTTGTGGCAAGCGGGGGCCACTCTTCATCGCGGTGCACGGGCCCCTCACTATCGTGGCCTCTCTTGTTGCGGAGCACAGGCTCCAGATGTGCAGGCTCAGTAGTTGTGGCTCACGGGCCTAGTTGCTCCGCAGCATGTGGGATCTTCCCAGACCAGGGCTCGAACCCGTGTCCCCTGCATTGGCAGGCAAATTCTCAACCACTGCGCCACCAGGGAAGCCCCATAAATTATTTATGATGTGGTCCTTTATAGGAAAAGTTTTCGACCCGAGGTCTAGGCCAGTCCCTCACCTTTCTATGGCCTTTGTCTCTTTACTGAATTACTGTCACCTTCTAGTCCTGTTGACCTGAGATTGTTCAGAGATCACCTGGATCATGGAAGCTGCCCAACCTGACCAATCATGAACTTTTAGGTAATCTCTTGGTTCCCATGCACACACTGGCACGTCATAACCACGTTGCAAGGTTATTAGCCTAGCCCCCAGTGGGCTCATCAGCACCTCCATGTATAGACAATGCAGAACACTTGTTTTCATCTTTCTGTTCACCAACTTTCTGTTCTCCCAATCACCCCCAGCCTCCCTCCCGTCATGCCTTCATTTACCAAGCCAGCCTCGTTTGTCCATGCATGATGGTGCCTACCTTTCCATCTCTTGAGCATCCACCCATACATCCACTTAGCCTCTGGCCCAATGAGGTGGGTGTGATGTGTGCATGTGTGTGCTTGTCTGTGTCTGTGTGTGTGTGTGTGTGTATAGTGGATGACTTTACAACTCAACAAACTCCCAGCTATGTTTGAGACTTTAATCAGAGGTTAAAGGGTGATGAGAAAGTCATGTCCCTGCAGGCCAGGGTTCGGATACCCTGAGTTGGGGTGACCATCTCCAGTGAGAATTTTCTCTGACTGAGAACAAACAACAGCACAACTTTGACCCTGGGGCCTTCCCTCTGCTTCAAGGCTGTGAAGTGTCATCTGGAGTTCTTGCAAGGCAGCTGTGTGGGAGAGAGAAGAGGGAAAAAAAGAAAAGAGGTGGCGAGGGAGGGAAGAGGAAGCAGAGACAGAACAAGAAGGAGGGCGGGGGAGGAGGGAGATTCACGCCCTGCGGGAAGCGATCAGATGCAGTGGCTCGGGGCCCATTGATTCATTCTTCTAGGGCTCCTTTGTCCTGGGCCTGGGTGGTGTGGGCGGGTTTGTCTGGGAGTGCCCAGGGGTGGTGTGGGCACAGCTGGGTGCTCAGGCGGCCAGTGCCCTGGGCACTGCCTCCCGTAGCTGCCTGCCCAGCTGGGGACTTGGGTTTCTGCCTCCTCCGGAGGGGCTGGGGAGGATCTGTGTAGGATTCAGCCTGAGTTTTAGGGACACTCAGGATGACAGGCCCTTCAGACATGGGGGTAGAGGGGAGCTGTCTGCAGTCAGCAGTGCCTGTCGTGCGCCTCTGTGGCCAGCTCCGATCTGGCTCAGCTGGCTCCTCTTGTGCTCTTGTCACCAGGCCTGGGGCTGGGTGGTGCAGACCACACAGAGTGGGAGCTGAACCCCAGTGTCTGAGACCCCAGTTCTGGGCTCTGTCCCCTGCTCCAGACTGCCAGAAGGAAACATACCTATTTCACTCAGGCAAGCTTCCAGAGGCCATGGGCAGAAGGCGGTCATTAAACAAAGCAGAGAGGAAAAATCTTTAAAACAAGATGTTGAATTATGGTTTTCTCAGCGTATATGCCCAGTAGTGGGATTGCTGGGTCAAATGGTAGCTCTACGTTTAGTTTTTTAAGGAACCTCCATACTGTTCTCCATAGTGGCTGTATCAATTTACATTCCCACCAGCAGTGCAAGAGGGTTCCCTTTTCTCCACACCCTCTCTAGCATTTATTATTTTTAGGTTTTTTGTTGATGGCCATTCTGACTGGTGTGAGGTGATCCCTCATTGTGGTTTTGATTTGCATTTCTCTAATTAGTGACGTTGAGCATCTTTTCATGTATTTGTTGGCCATATATATATCTTCTTTGAAGAAATGTCTATTTAGGTCTTCTGCCCATTTTTGGGTTGGGTTGTTTTTGTGATATTGAGCTGCATGAGCTGCTTGTATATTTTGGAGATACATGTACCACAATGTTCATTGCAGTACTATTTACAATAGCCAGGACATGGAAGCAACCTAAGTGTCCATCAACAGATGAATGGATAAAGAAGATATGGCACATATATACAATGGAATATTACTCAGCCATAAAAAGGAACGAAATTGAGTTATTTGTAGTGAGGTGGATGGACCTAGAATCTGTCACACAGAGTGAAATAAGTCAGAATGAGAAAAACAAATACAGTATGCTAATGCATATATATGGAATTTTTAAAAAGCGGTTTTGATGAACTTAGTGGCAGGGCAGGAATAAAGATGCAGACGTAGAGCAGCTGGGATGAACTGAGAGAGTAGCATGGACATATATACACTACCAAATGTAAAATGGATGGCTAGTGGGAAGCTGCAGCAGAGTACAGGGAGATCAACTCGATGCTTAGTGACAACCTAGAGGGATGGGATAGGGAGGGTGGGAGGGAGGCTCAAGAGGGAAGGGATATGGGGATATATGTATACATATAGCTGATTCCGTTTGTTGTACAGCAGAAACTAACACAACATTGTGAAGCATTTATGCTCCAAAAAAGATGTGAGAAATAAAATAAAAAAAGATGTGGACCTAAATGCACAATTATTGCCTTTCCCACTAACTGGCATAGACCTTCAAAGCTGGAGGCATCTGCCTTTGCATTTTATGGATAGAGAAGCCAAGGCTTCAGATGACAAAGAGCTAAGTGGTGTGGCCAGCATGGACCTCAGGCCTCTGGACCTTGAGTACAAAACCTCTGTCTGCAGGGAGGCAGCACCACATAACAGTGATGACCTTGGACTCTGATGTCAGAAAGGCATGGCTTCAAGGCCCACCTCCTCTCCCAGACAGTGTGAGTCTCAACATCCTGCATAAAATGGGGACTCTGGGAAGAGTACTGAGCTCATAGGCTGTTTTGAAGAATAAAAGAGGGTGCTCTTTGTAAAGTGCCTGGTGCGTAGTAGGTGGCCGATATGTGTTAACTTTTAAAAAGTAGCTACTGGGGCTTCCCTGGTGGCGCAGTGGTTGAGAGTCCGCCTGCCGATGCAGGGGACACGGGTTCGTGCCCCGGTCCGGGAGGATCCCACGTGCCGCGGAGCGGCTGGGCCCGTGAGCCATGGCCGCTGAGCCTGCGCGTCCGGAGCCTGTGCTCCGCAACTGGAGAGGCCACAGCAGCGAGAGGCCCGCGTACCGCAAAAAAAAGAAAAAAAAAAAAAAAAAGTAGCTACTGGGCTAAGGTTAGAGAATTGAACAAAATCCTCTCTGCAAGGAAACCCCAGTTACGTGGGGGTGACATATAGACTCACCATTCAGAGGAATCTGTGCAATGCAAGATGTAGGTGCTGTGGGCGTGATGAGGGCAAGTGGATCAGACAGCTTCCCAGAGGTGGCAGGTACACCAATCCCTGAAGGCAGAGCAGTTGTTTACATCAGGTGGGCAAGGGCAAGGGAGAACATTCCAGGCAGAGGGCACAGCACAGGCAAAGGCAGAGAAGTGTGAGGCCATCCTGGGAGTGAGGCTGCTTGCAGAGGGTTCTCCCTGCCAATTAAGGGTCCCCAGTTGGTCTCCCACTGCCCCGGGCTCCTCACCACCCTCCTTCCAGTGTGGGCTCTGGGAAAGCAAACTGGCTTAGCATTTGCTGAAGCCAAACACCATTTTGCTTCAGCAAATTTTCTGATGGAAAAAATAATTCTGTCATGAGGCCCCAAGTTAAATAGCCTTGGCATTTGGAATTATCTGGCCCCACTCTTTTCCAGGAGGGATAGAAATGGGTTATGAGGAAAAAGGGGATTAGCCAAGACATGTGTTTCAGGAGCCTCCTTCACTGTCTCCCCCTCCAGGAAGCCTCCCCAGCTTTCACCCTCATAGGTACACACATAGACACCCTCCCCCACATACTGTCACCAGCTATTCCACATTCACCTCTAAGCACTCATCTCCAAGCTCAGTCATACACACATCTTAGGGCACATGAGACTCACAGACTGTTGCCACAAGCCATTGCTTCTACACCCCCCCCCCCCACCACCACACACACCTACACACACCCCACACGTGTGCGCGGGGCTGTTCAGGGTGTTTCTCCAAGCCATTGCTGCGTCTCATAACCACCTAGATGCTGAGGAACAGAAAGTTTGGAGGGCCCTGGACCCAAGAGTGACCCCAGCCTGCTCATTGCCACTGTCTGCAACCTAACAGGGTGGGAGTGCATGCAGATACGCCTCCCCACCCCGGGCCATTCGCTGAGCCCAGAAGGACTGGTAGGCACCCACTCTGATCCTGGCTCACTCCAGGGGAGACCCTATGGGAGTCAGTGGAGTCCAGTGTACCTGGTTCAGAAGGGCCCAATGACTAAATAATGTCACTGTCAGGCACTTGGAGATGTAATTGGGTCTGCCAGTCCTTGACTAATCTGTGTTTGTCTTCCTTAAACCTCTGTCACACTGCCCTCTGCCTGCCCAGCCGCCAACAGCCCTAGGTACTCCCGCAGCCGAGACAGACTCAGGAGGGGTGGGGGCAGGGGCAGGAGCAGAGACCCAGTTCCAGAGCCAGGGCAAGACCTCGCATTCATATACAGGGATCCGGACAGGCTCCAGTTTCCAGAATTAAACTGGAAAATCTGGACTCTGCCTCTGTCTGTCTTCCTGCCTCTCCTGTCTCTCCCAGTCTCAAGAGACCTCTGCCGAGGTGTATGTCTCCCCTGCTCTGGGGCCAGAAAGGAAGGGTGTCATCCATTCGGCAGGTGCTGACTCGCACTCATAACCTGTCACCTCCCAGAGCAGGCTGTGTCCAGGCTGCTAAGGTGTGCCGGCTATTTTTACGGGTGAAGGTGTGATGTCACAGGTACAGGGACTTCTTGGCTCCCAGCAGGATGGCGGCCATGCTTGCTTAGCTCTATTGGCCTCCATCCATGCTGGTCTCCAAGGTTGCTAACAGCTTCTTCTTCCCATTGCTGGCCTGTCCTGCAGGGGAGGAGAGTCCAAGCATTTCCTGACACCCTAGTGTGCCTAGATCTGCTACTGAGATGGGGTACACCACAAGAGGGAAACCTGGACCAGTTGGGAAGAGGAGTCTTTCCCACAGATGCTCAACCCTGAGTGCCGCAGGGATTCTGAGATGAGGAGTGTCTGTAATAGTTCAGTGGTCAGGGGAGTCTTAGGATGGGGAGGATTTGGACCAGAGGAGGGGGCATCCCAGGTGGGAGATGGCATGAAACCAGGTGCCAGGATAACAGCTAACACTTCCTGACAGCTTACTGTGTGCCAGGTTTTGCTCCAAGTGGTTTTGCATGGCCGAATCTATTTAATCCTCACAATAAATAAGGCACAGAGAAGTTAAGTAACTTGCCCAAAGTCACACAGCTAGTGAGGTGCAAGGGAGGGATTTGAATCCAGACAGTCTAGCTCCAGAGCCCATGCTTGTGACCGCTCTCCTCTGCTGTGTGTGAAGTTACCTGAATGGAGGGAGGGTTTGGGCAGGAGGAATTGGAGAGGTAAGGGCATAGGGGAGCAGATGTCAAGGGACTTAAATGCCAAAAGGGGGTTTGAGAGCCACTCTGATAGGTGACAGGGAAGTAAGAGAAGTGACAATCTCTGGATGTCACCTGTACCCCTTTCCTACCTGTGCCACCCCCTACGTCTGACTCCTGCCAGCTCAGAGGAGCAGGGAACGTCGTAGGTGATCTAAGATACTCATGGCTTTGTCTGCCCAGCCCCTCTCCCTGCTTCTCAGGGAGCTACCAATCACAGAACTCCTCACAGAACTCCCACCTTCCACCCCACTTCCCACCCAAAGGGCTGGGTACATGACCAAAGCCTGGCCAATCAGCATCCTTCTCTGGGATTTGAAAATTTCAAACCCAAGAAAGAGAAGTCCTTCTTTTCTGCAGATAGCTCTCTGCAGAGGGAACCCTGGAGCAGCCCATGGGCAGGGTTCCAGCTGTAGAGAGGGCTAGCATGAGAAAAGGAGGCCGGAAGCCTCGACCAGCAGAGAGGAGAGGCCAAGAGGGGGTTCTGTGATGTAGAAGCCTCACGTACAGTCTCTCTCCAGGCTTCCAGCTCCCCAGCTTTCCCCAACATTTGGTTTTGTGATCCAGTAACATCCCCTCTGTGCCTAACTGGCTCAAACTGGGTTTCCATCATTTGTTACCAGGAGGGCCCTAAAAAGGTATTGCCTCCCAGACTCTGTAGGAGAGGGGACCTTTGAGGTCTCCATGCAGAACTCGGGGGCCCCTGATGGGCATCCCCTCACCTCTCCCAAGATGGGGGCTCACTGGGCATGCTCTGCTCCAAGTCTGGCCTGGGTAATGCTGGGATCAGGAAGAACTGTCTCAGCCTGGCATGAAGGACAGACCTCTGGACAGTGAGCACCTAACCTAGCAGAAAGGAGACTGGACTGTCTCCAACCATGGGAAATAGGGCAAGCCCCCATGCCCTGGTCCAGGCTCTCTCCATGCCAACTTTTTTTTTTTTTTTTTTTTTTTTTTTTTTTTCAGTATGCGGGCCTCTCACTGTTGTGGCCTCTCCCGTTGCGGAGCACAGGCTCCGGACGCACAGGCCTGGCGGCCATGGCTCACGGGCTTAGTTGCTCCGCGGCATGTGGGATCTTCCCGGACCAGGGCACGAACCCGTGTCTCCTGCATCGGCAGGCGGATTCTCAACCACTGCGCCACCAGGGAAGCCCCATGCCAACTTTTAAGGAAGGAAGGCAAAGGTAGACCTGAGGCCCTGAGTCCACCTGGCCTGGCCTGCTTGCCAGCAGCCCATGCCTGTCCCAGCCCCTCGAAAGAGCCTGGTCCATCTCTGAATGGATGTGCCAGCCTGGGTGGGGCACAGCAAACACTGTTTCCGGGTCTTCCCCTGGTGCTGGGCTTGCCTCCAGGCTATTTAGGAGGTCCTTGAAAAATAGCAACAGCACAACAAAACCACAACACAGAATGATGGTAACCATTATTCCTTTCCCTGGTTCCAGTCCTTCTGCCAGGGGTTCCAGCAAGTTGCCCCCTGGTCCCTGTACCCCAGGAGGTTGTCCTGCATTGGTAGTTGCCTGCTCCAAGCCAAGGGGGCCAGTTACCCACTTGTGCCCTCCCCTTCTGCTGTGTGCCTTGTACTCTCTGTTCTGGCCCAGGTTGCTGGGCTGGTTTTCTTGGGTATATTTCTCCTGTTCCCCGAGGTAATGGTCTTTCTGAGATAGATGCTGGAGACATATGACCGGAGGCTCTGGCCTGTGAGGCTCTCTTTCCCAGGTCAGCTGCTATACTGAGCCCTCTCTTGCCCCCTAAGCTGAAAACTGGTCTCTCCCCTAAAAAATAGTTAGAAAAAAGTGTTTCCTAAGTCCTGGAGCATCTGAGTCTGGTGATCGCGGGGATTTGGATCTGCCATTTCCTGTGCTGGGGAGCCAGCAGGGTGACGTAAAGGAGGGGAGAGGGAGTCAGGCCCAGGGATGGGGGGTCCTTGGTAGGCTCAGCAGCAGACCACTAAGAGAAGAAGCTGTGTGATTCCCGGCCACGTTGCATCTCACGCTGGGGATCTAAGCTAGAGCTGGGATGCCAGGAGAACAAATCGTGGCAACATGCTCCACTTGGTTTTTGGACTTAAAAGTGTAACCCAAAGGCCAACTGACAAATTATGGCTAGCTCTTTCTGGCTGCCCATGCTTGGCTCCAGCCCTCATGTGTGTGTGTGTGTGTGCGTGTGTGTGTGTATACATGCCTGGGTCCCGTGTGTGCTTCTGCGCACACGTGTGCATGCCGTGTGTATACATGCTAGGGCTTGGCTACATTGCCCACATCTCCTGCTCACTGCAAGTGCTAGTCTTCGGCAAAGCTGAGAAGTTTGAGGATTCTGAGGCTGGCACTCCACCCCCTCATTGGTCTTGGCCCTGGCTCTCGTTCCCTTCTTAGCCTGCCACCCCTCTGTCCTCTCCTGCACTGTTTCCCCACCAGATGCTTCTCTTGACTGACAGGTGCCCAGTTTTGATGTCTGTCACGGGGTTTACAAATGCAGCCTTTTCCTTAAGCCTTTATAAATCAGATTTGATACTTCTCACAATCTCCGGAAGCTACTTTTTAGTAAGAAAAATCTTGGAACATCTGCACCTTTTATTGATCAGCTAAGCTTCCAACTCCAGGATGTGCCATTCCAGGTTTTTCCCAGCCTGGCCCCAATCTCACTTTTCTGATTCACCAGACTTTTCTTGCCCCTTCTCCTACCCCACATAGGGGAATAAAGTGTGGGAGGAGGCGGCCTAGGGCTATGGGAGGACTCATAGTTGAGTTTCTTGGGTTCTAGTCCTGTCTCTGCCAATGACTACTTTTGTGACGTTGGGCAAGTCCTTGCCTTTCTCTAGACCTCAGTCTTCTCTGTAAATTGGGTGCATTAAATAACATCAAAGTCTCGGCCTGGGGGACTGTCAGAACCTCTAAGCGTGACTTTTCAGGCTTTTAAACAGCTTATTTAGTTCACTGTGACTCTGATTTGTTTTTGTTTTTAATTAATTAATTTATTTTTGGCTGCTTTGGGTCTTCATTGCTGTGCACGGGCTTTCTCTAGTTGCGGCAAGCAGGAACTACTCTTGTTGCAGTGCGCGGGCTTCTCATTGTGGTGGCTTCTCCTGTTGTGGAGCTTGGGCTCTAGGTGCACAGGCTCAGTAGTTGTGGCTCATGGGCTTAGTTGCTCTGAGGCATGTGGGATCTTCCCGGACCAGGGCTTGAACCCGTGTCCCCTGCATTGGCAGGCGGATTCATAACCACTGCACTACCAGGGAAGTCCCCTCTGATTTGTTTTAAATCATTGCATTAGTTTTGCGTGGCTGCCATAACAAATTACCACAAACTGGGTAGCTTAAAACAAAAGAAATTCATTGTCACACAGGAGGCCAGAAGTTTGAAATCAGTAACACTGAGCTGAAATCAAGGATTTGGCAGAGCTGCACTCCCTCCAGGGCCTCTAGATACTCTCCCCATCTCAAGACCCTTAACTTCATCACAACTACAAGGACCCCTTTTCCAAATAAGGTAACATTTCCAGGTCCCAGGGATTAGGACCTGATATCTTTGGGGGCTTTTACTCAGCCTGCTTCAACCACAGCATTGACTCCATTTAGAAATGTCACCTATCACTAAAAGCAAGTGTGAGGTTTTTAGATGTATCAGAGGGAGCCTGGAGTTGAAGAGGGTTGAGAAAAGTGGACAACGTGACCTGCAAGGGTCCTCCCAGTCCTATCGCTGTGCTTTTCTAACTACCATGTGCTGAAGAAAACACAAATTAGTTTAATTTCAACCAAATCAAGCACAATCAAGGAGTGAAATCCATCGCCACTCAACCAAACCAATCTCAGGCACCTGGGATTGAGGTGCCCTATGGATAAAATATTGTTTAGATCCATGAGGGTCTTTCGTTCAGCTGGGGGACCCCCAGTACAGGGCCTTAGATGTCACCGGCTCCTGGTGCCACAGTGGACCCCAGGCTCAGGACAGATGGAACCCAGACCAGGCTGGCAGACTGGCTGCAGAGGCCATGGTCTCAGGCCTCCTGAACACCCCCGAATTCCATGCCCCTGTCCCAGTGTTCCCAGGTGGTCCAGGTTCAGCTCACTGCCCATCCTCACCATGGGAAGATGGTCACCTCTCAGACCTTCCAGACCAGCCTATAGAAGCCCTGGGCCTGTCAGTTCCCATTAGAGCCTATCACAATGGATCCCCTATGCCCACAAATCCCTGACTGCAATCTTATAGCATCAGAAGCAACAATGGGGGTGGGGGTAGGTGTTTGTGTCACACTCAAATGGGCCCAAATCCTGGCTCTGCCACTTGCCAGCTGAGTTTTCTTGGGTGAGTGGTTTCACCTCTCTGATTTTGGTTTTGTCATCTACGAAGTGGAGAGCACACTCTCAGGGTCACTGTGGGGAGCAGTGAGGCGGTACCCAGGAAACGGTGGCCATGCTGCTGCTGGGGAGGGAATTCTTACAGCATGTACTTGTTAGCAGAAAAAGCTGATATAGAAAAGCTGGGAGAAGAACTTCTGCTGCCAGTGTCCTTGTCCCCATGGTGAGCCACAGCCACCCCCCACCTCTGCAGGAGATCCTCCAACACTAGCAGATCCACCGGAGGACAGATAGCAGAAGCAAGAAGAACTACAATCCTGCAGCCTGGGAAAAAAACCCACATTCACAGAAAGATAGACAAGATGAAAAGGCAGAGGGCTATGTACCAGATGAAGGAACAAGATAAAACCCCAGAAAAACAACTAAATGAAGTGGAGATGGGCAACCTTCCAGAAAAAGAATTCAGAATAATGATAGTGAAGATGGTCCAGGACCTTGGAAAAAGAATGGAGGCAAAGATTGAGAAGATGCAAGAAATGTTTAACACAGACCTAGAAGAATTAAAGAACAAACAGAGATGAATAATACAATAACTGAAATGAAAACTACACTAGAAGGAATTAATAGCAGAATAACTGAGGCCAAAGAAGGGATAAGTGACTTGGAAGACAGAATGTTGGAATTCACTGTTGTGGAACAGAATAAAGAAAAAAGAATGAAAAGAAATGAAGACAGCCTAAGAGACCTCTAGAACAACATTAAATGCAACAACATTCACATTATAGGGGTCCCAGAAGGAGAAGAGAGAGAGAAAGGACCTGAGAAAATATTTGAAGATATTATAGTCGAAAACTTCCCTAACATGGGAAAGGAAATAGCCACTCAAGTCCAGGAAGTGCAGCAAGTCCCATACAGGATAAACCCAAGGAGAAACATGCCGAGACACACAGTAATCAAATTGGCAAAAATTAAAGACAAAGAAAAATTATTGAAAGCAGCAAGGGAAAAATGACAAATAACATACAAGGGAACTCCCATAAGGTTAACAGCTGATTTCTCAGCAGAAACTCTACAAGCCAGAAGGGAGTGGCATGATACACTTAAAAGTGATGAAAGGGAAGAACCTACAACCAAGATTACTCTACCTGCCAAGGATCTCATTCAGATTTGATGCAGAAATCAAAAGCTTTACAGACAAGCAAAAGCTAAGAGAATTCAGCACCACAAATCAGCTC
Source organism: Kogia breviceps (assembly GCF_026419965.1). Lineage (NCBI taxonomy): Eukaryota > Metazoa > Chordata > Mammalia > Artiodactyla > Physeteridae > Kogia > Kogia breviceps. Next base: position 101,280,398 of record NC_081312.1, read on the forward strand.
TACAACAAATGCTAAAGGAACTTCTCTAAGTGGGAAACACAAGAGAAGAAAAGGACCTACAAAAACAAACCCAAAACAATTAAGAAAATGGTCATAGGAACATACATATCGATAATTACCTTAAACGTGAATGGATTAAATGCTCCAACCAAAAGACACAGGCTTGCTGAATGGATACAAAAACAAGACCCATATATATGCTATCTACAAGAGACCCACTTCAGACCTAGGGACACATACAGACTGAAAGTGAGGGGATGGAAAAAGATATTCCATGCAAATGGAAATCAAAAGAAAGCTGGAGTAGCTATACTCATATCAGGTAAAATAGACTTTATAATAAAGAATGTTACAAGAGACAAGGAAGGACACTACATAATCAAGGGATCAATCCAAGAAGAAGATATAACAATTATAAATATATATGCACCCAACACAGGAGCACCTCAATACATACGGCAATTGCTAACAGCTATAAAAGAGGAAATTGACAGTAACACAATAATAATGGGGGACTTTAACACCTCACTTACACCAATGAACAGATCATCAAAAATGAAAATAAATAAGGAAACAGAAGCTTTAAATGACACAATAGATGAGATAGATTTAATTGATATTTATAGGACATTCCATCCCAAAACAGCAGATTACATTTTCATCTCAAGTGTGCATGGAACATTCTCCAGGATAGATCACATCTTGGGTCACAAATCAAGCCTCAGTACATTGAAGAAAACTGAAATCATATCAAGAATCTTTTCTGACCACAATGCTATGAGATTAGAAATGAATTACAGGGGTAAAAACATAAAAAACACAAACACATGGAGGCTAAACACTACATTACTAAATAACCAAGAGATCACTGAAGAAATCAAAGAGGAAATCAAAAAATATCTAGAGACAAATGAAAAAATGACAATCCAAAACCTATGGGATGCAGCAAAAGCAGTCCTAAGAGGGAAGTTTATAGCTATACAAGCCTACCTCAAGAAACAAGAAAAATATCAAATAAATAATCTAATCTTACACCTAAAGGAACTAGAGAAAGAAGAACAAACAAAACCCAAAGTTAGCAGAAGGAAAGAAATCACAAAGATCAGAGCAGAAATAAATGACATAGAAACAAAGAAAACAAGAGCAAAGATGAATAAAAACTAAAAGCTGGTTCTTTGAGAAGATAAATGAAACTGATAAACCATTAGCCAGACTCATCAAGAAAAAGAGGGAGAGGACTCAAATCAATAAAATTAGAAATGAAAAAGGAGAAGTTACAACAGACACCGCAGAAATACAAAGTATCCTAAGAGACTACTACACGCAACTCTATGCCAATAAAATGGACAACCTGGAAGAATTCTTAGAAAGGCATAACCTTCCAAGACTGAACCAGGAAGAAATAAAAAATATGAACAGACCAATCACAAGTAATTAAATTGAAACTGTGATTTTAAATCTTCCAACAAACAAAAGTCAAGGACCAGATGCCTTCAGAGGTGAATTCTATCAAACGTTTAGAGAAGTGCTAACACCCATCCTTCTCAAAGTCTTCCAAAAAATTGTGGAGGAAGGAACACTCTCAAACTCATTCTGTGAGGCTACCATCACCCTGATACCAAAACCAGACAAAGATACTACAAAAAAAGAAAATTACAGACCAATATCACTGACGAATAGAGATGCAAAAATCCTCAACAAAATACTAGCAAACAGAATCCAACAACACATTAAAAGGATCATACACCATGATCAAGTGGGATTTATCCCAGGGATGCAAGGATTCTTCAATATACGCAAATCAATCAATGTGATACACCATATTAACAAATTGAAGAATAAAAACCATATGATCATCTCAATAGCTGCAGAAAAAGCTTTTGACAAAATTCAACACCCATTTATGATGAAAACGCTCCAGAAAGTGGGCATAGAGGGAACCTACCTCAACATAACAAAGGTCATGTACGACAAACCCACAGCAAACATCATTCTCAATGGTGAAAAACTGAAAGCATTTCCTCTAAGATCAAGAACAAGACAAGGATGTCCACGCTCACCACAAGTATTCAACATAGTTTTGGAAGTCCTAGCCACAGTAATCGGAGAAGAAAAAGAAATAAAAGGAATACAAAAGAAGTAAAAGAAGAAGTAGTAAAGAACTAGTAAAAGAAGAAGTAAAAGAAGGAAAAGAAGAAGTAAAACTGTCACTGTTTGCAGATGGCATGGTACTATACATAGAGAATCCTAAAGATGCCACCAGAAAACTACTAGAGCTAATCAATGAATTTGCTAAAGTTGCAGGATACAAAATTAATGCACAGAAATCTCCTGCATTCCTATACACTAATGATGAAATATCTGAAAGAGAAATTAAGGAAACACTCCCATTTACCACTGCAACAAAAAGAATAAAATACCTAGAAATAAACCTACCTAAGGAGACAAAAGACCTGTATGCAGAAAACTACAAGACACTGATGAAAGAAATTGAAGATGATACCAACAGATGGAGAGATATACCATATTCTTGGATTGGAAGAATCAATATTGTGAAAATGACTATGCTACCCAAAGCAATCTACAGATTCAATGCAATCCCTATCAAATTACCAGTGGCATTTTTTGCGGAACTAGAACAAAAATCTTAAAATTTGTGTGGAGACACAAAAAAACCCTGAATAGCCAAAGCAGTCTTGAGGGAAAAAAAATGGAGCTGGAGGAATCAGACTCCCTGACTTCAGACTATACTACAAAGCTACAGTAATCAAGACAATATGGTACTGGCACAAAAACAGAAACATAGATCAATGGAACAAGATAGACAGCCCAGAGGTAAACCCACGCACCTATGGTCAACTAATCTATGACAAAGGAGGCAAGGATATACAATGGAGAAAAGACAGTCTCTTCAATAAGTGGTGCTGGGAAAACTGGACAGCTACATGTAAAAGAATGAAATTAGAACACTCCCTAATACCATACACAAAAATAAACTCAAAATGGATTAGAGACCTAAATGTAAGACCAGACATTATAAAACTCTTAGAGGATAACATAGGAAGAACACTCTTGGACATAAATCACAGCAAGATCTTTTTTGATCCACCTCCTAGAGTAATGGAAATAAAAACAAAAATAAACAAATGGGACCTAATGAAACTTAAAGGCTTTTGCAAAGCAAAGGAAACTACAAACAAGACAAAAAGACAACCCTCAGAATGGGAGAAAATATTTGCTAATGAATCAACGGACAAAGGATTAATCTCCAAAATATATAAACAGCTCATGCAGCTCAATAGTAAAAAAACAAACAATCCAATCCTAAAATGGACAGAAGACCTAAATAGACATTTCTCCAAAGAAGACATACAGATGGCCAAGAAGCACATGGAAAGCTGCTCAATATCACTAATTATTAGAGAAATGAAAATCAAAACGACAATGAGGCATCACCTCACACTAGTTAGAATGGGCATCATCAGAAAATGTACAAACAACAAATACTGGAGAGGGTATGGAGAAAAGGGAACCCTCTTGCACTGTTGGTGGGAATGTAAATTGATACAGCCACTATGGAGAACAGTATGGAGGTTCCTTAAAAAACTGAAAATGGAATTACCATAGGACCCAGCAATCCCACTACTGGGCATATACCCAGAGAAAACCATAATTCAAAAAGACACATGCACCCCAATGTTCATTGCAGCACTATTTACAATAGCCAGGTCATGGAAGCACCTAAATGCCCATCGACAGACGAATGGATAAAGAAGATGTGATACATATATACAATGGAATATTACTCAGCCATGAAAAGGAACAAAATTGGGTCATTTGTTGAGACGTGGATGGATCTAGAGACTGTCATACAGAGTGAAGTAAGTCAGAAAGAGAAAAACAAATATCGTATATTAACACATATATGTGGAACCTAGAAGAATGGTACAGATGAACTGGTTTTCAGGGCAGAAATTGAGACACAAATGTACAGAACAAACGTATGGACATCAATGGGGGAAAGTCGCAGTGGGGTGGGGTGTGTGTGTGATGAATTGGGCGATTGGGATTCACATGTATACAGTGATGTATATAAAATTGATGACTAATAAGAAACTGCTGTATATATATAAAAAAAAAAGCCGGGAGACAGAGGCATCCAGAGAGGTTGTGTTGGTTCTGTGCAGCTGAAATTACAGAGAAGCAGAAGCCATAAGAGAACAGAGACAGCTAGTTGGAGGCAGGACACAAGGAAGCAAGCAGGGTTCCGTCTAAATGCCTTATGGGCTCTACAAGACCCTACATGCCTGCCCTTGCTCCCTTCTCTGACCCTTTCTCCCCTCTCCTCCAAATCTGCAGTGTTCAGTGTCACTGATTCTTTTTTTCATTCCAGGGTCCCAAGCTCCTTCCCATCCCTGGGCCTTTACCCATGCTGTGCTCCCTCTCCACCTGGCCAATCCTACTTACCATCTGGATCTTCGCTTAAATGTTACATTTTCAAGGAAGCTCTCTCACAAGGACAGTTTCCCCAGTTATGTGCTCATTGATGCGGGTTACTGGCTCATTAACGCTGGACCACATGCCTACCTCTGTTCCATCAGTAGCGGCCAGGTGAGGGGGTGGAGCAAAACATGGGGGCCTCTGCCTCAGGGGCTGTAGCAGGGAGACCTTCCTTAGAAGAAGCTCTGAGTGGGCAGCCACCATAAGGCACGTTCAAATGCACTTAGAGGAGACAGGAGAGAAAACAGGGTCCAGTTCATAGTGGCCAGTATATCCACATCCCCCCTCTGCCAGGAAAGGTGCCTGAGATCAGGAGGGGAGTGATTTGCCTACAGCCACTCAGCAGGTCACGGCAGGGCTGCTCTCCTGGCCTCAGCTGAGGGCTCCTTCCAGTGCCCCGGGCTGTGTAGAAAGGAACTGGGCTAAGGAGAACAGGGGCCAAAATGGGAGCCCAGGGCTGTGGGCCTGAGGTCAGGGAAGGGCAAGCTGGGCTTGAGTGAGGGCTGGTGGCAGGTCCCTCGGGCAAGCTTGCACCCTGGCTGAGCCAGCCACCTGGGAGCCCTGTGTGTGCCCAGACTTTTAACATCTGGCATTAATGGATGGCTGCAGTTCTTAGCTGAGGGCACCTTAAACACTCTCTCTTCCCACATCCTTTTGTTTTGTTTTGTTTCCTTGTTAAATGGAAAGGAAACATCTTCGAGCCGGATCTGTGTCTGAGTCACTGCAGGTCCTGGAGGTGGAAGCCAGGCTGCTGGGGGGGATCTAGAAGAGGGGAGGGTATGAGGGCGGCCTTGAGGAAAGGTGCAGGACACAGTCTTTGCTTGGGGACGCTGCTGGTGTGATATGAGAGGTCTTCAGGGTTCCCTCCCCACTTTGCCTCTGAGCTTCCCACAGACGCCCCCATTCTGCACCGCCCCCCATCTGCTTTACCACAAAGGCCTCTGAGACGGGTCACCCTCAGTCCTTTTCTGTCTTTGAAGGAAGGACATTTTCTTTACGGTGGGAAGATATGGCTCACGTTGCTGTGGTTGACTCCACAGGTTAGCAGGGGGCACCGTGGGAGACTTGGAACCTTCCCTACTTGGGGTAACAAGGAGGTGTGTGTGACATGGGCTCTGAGCCAAGAGGTCAATGTCCAGCTCACATCCTGCAGTCCACCCTGGAGGCTGTGGGATGACCCCTCCTGTATCTTGGATCTTGGGTTGAGCTGGCATAGGAGAAATTGGCCAAAATAGGGAGTTTTAATATGTATTCTATTTTCTGGCCATTTTGATTGTCCATTCTACCCCCTGGACTGCTTCGAGGCCCTGCACTAGCCCCATCTCCTCCCTTGCACTGCTGAGAAGGCCCTTCCAGCACTCATCTCACTCTGTCCGGACAAGTGGCCTGGGTAGGAGGCAGGCCTGGCCAGGGTATGCCCTTTATACATAGAGGGGGTTGATATTGAACAGGGAAACTGAGGCCAGGGATGGGAAGGGAACTTGCCAGCACCCCTGAAGTGTGGCAGTGGAAGGCTGGAGCTGGGGCCTGGCCCCCCTCGACCCAAGCCCAAATTCTTTCTCGGGGTCAGGGATGGGTGGCAATCGCCACTGGCTGTGCAAATCTCCCAAAGCCAGCACAGAAGTAGCTGTTTGAGGAATGGATGGTCCAGAGGGGCCTCGGGCCCAGCAGAATAGCCGTAAGGCCATGTGGGCCAAAGTGCTGCCCGCCTCCGCCAATGCCTTGCCCCTCCGGAGCAGCAGCAGGTCTGCTCTGCAAACCTCAGCCAGCAGCCCCAGGCCCAGGCCTGCCTCACCGCTCTCACCATCAGCCACGGAGGCAGTAGGCCAGGCTATGGTGCATCAGGGGCTGTCTCTCTCCTCTTAAGGACAACGCATACAGTCTTGCTCCTGACCATTTGCCGAGCAAACTGAAAGATGTCATGTTGTCCCATCCCAGTGCAGTCCTTGTCTCAGATCCCCTCGCCTTGTCGGGGAGGGCCTGCTCTGAGGGTGAAGTTGGGGAGGCCTGCAGGGGTCTGGGCGCTGCCTGGAGAAGGCAGGCTAGAGCAGCTGTGAGACAGGGAAGGAGAGTTGGCAGGGGGAGGTAGTCAGAGGGGGCATCCCAGGCAGGGAGAAGTGCCTGAGGATAGATGAGGTGGTGGGGACACCCCAGCGTGTATGGAGCCCCGACTGGGCCTTCATTCTAGGGGAGTGAGCAGGAGAGACCCCCCAGCCCAAGGCAGCGCAGTGGGAAGGCAGACTATCTGTGCAGGTCCTTGAGTGATGGGCCAAGAATTCAGGCTTTATAACTTCAGGGAACGAGGTGATCACCCTGGGGCCTTCTGGAGCTGGTGGGGACGAGGGCTGTGTGCTCCCAGTTTCCCACACACTCGCTCCCTGCTTCTCTCTCTGAGGCTGACAGCCTGGCTCCCTTCCTAGGCCTGACTCCAGCTCCTTTATACGGGGTACATGAATTCAAGTGAGTACTACCTGGAAAACGGGCTCAGAGGTAGGCCAGGGCAGGGCGAGGTGGAGAGGCAGGTGCCAGGACAGGGGTCTGGACTCAAAGTTAATCTCTGCACTTGCTGATCTTCTGTAAGTAAATCAGGTCCCCTCCTGCAGGCCCCAGAGGCCTTTGCACTGACACCCAGCGGGATGCACACTCCCCCTAGGCTGCACCAGCCTGGCTCTGGAGTAGAGGAATGGGTGCCACAGCTGGTCCACGCTGCAGCTGCTCTGGAGCATAAGCTCCCCTCCAGTGGCAGGTCCACGTGGTCCCCATCATTATTTCTCCATGGTTCTCTGCCTCTAGCTCTCTTTCCATTTTCCTCTCTCTCTCTTTTTATTTTATTTTATTTTATTTTATTTATTTATTTTTGGCTTCATTGGGTCTTCATTGCTGCACGCAGGCTTTCTCTAGTTGCGGCGAGCGGGGGCTACTCTTCGTTGCGGTGCATGGGCTTCTCATTGTGGTGGCTTCTCTTTTGCAGAGCATGGGCTCTACACACGTGGGCTTCAGTAGTTGTGGCTCAGGGGCTCAGTAGTTGTGGCTTGCGCGCTTAGTTGCTCCGTGGTCTGTGGGATCTTCCAGGACCAGGGCTCGAACCTGTGTCCCCTGCACTGGCAGGCAGATTCTTAACCACTGGTCAACCAGGGATGTTGCCCCCACCTCTCTCCCCCACCCCTCTCTCTCTCCCTCTCTCTCTCTCTTGATATCTGCTTTCTTCTTTCTTCTTATCTCCCACCTGATCCTTGAAATTCCTATTAACTTGCTGTCAATCTCTCCCCCTTTCTTCAAGTCTTTTTTTACTCTCTCCCTCAACTCCAACTGTTCAAACTGTGGGCACAGTTAGCTCCACAGCCTCTGCACTTTTCTTGTAAACAGCTCTCCTAGCCTGACCCCTTCGGTCCATTCTCAAGGTTGCCACCCTAGTTCAGATGCCCATGGCCCTAGTCTTAAAGTACTACAGAAATCTCCAAGTGGCTCCTCTTTCACCCTTGATACCACTGCCAAAATATTTTCTCTGAATTCCATTTCCATCCTGTCTTCTTACCAGTGCAGTTCCCTGGCTGTGGGAGGAGGCATAGCTGGGACCAGAGGCAGAACTTAAGCTGGGAAGAGCCAGGAAATAATCCAGAAGATGTGCTAAGGCAGAGTGGCTTAGTGGAGGTGCAAAGGTACTGTGGTCACAACCAGGAGAATCAGGCAGAACAAAAGAATTTTTGCATCTACAGCTGTCCTCCAGGGTGGGCAATGAGAACTGGGAAGGTCTCCAATCCTCCAGGCACTTTGCTGGGTTTGTCTGTGAGGGTGTGGGAGTGGAAGTTCAGAAGACGCAATTGGGGGTGGGAGTAGTTAGACCCTGGAGGAGAAGAGGGGAGCCAAAGAGGCTAGGGCTGGAGTGGGGAGGGCCCAAGAGAGAACTCCCTGGTGGGGGCAGTCAAGTAGGGGTTCTGGAGACAGGTTCTGATGTTTCTGAAGTGTGTGATATAGATTCCCCTTTATCTGCCCTATAAACTCTTTAGTAAACTATCTATCTCTCACTAATGCTCAGGTATGAATGCATTCCTTGGGGGAGTCTGGAGAGGGTTGGGTTTTTGCCTGGGCCAACCTGATGGGGACAGAGATAGGCACTGAGAGTGCAAAGCCAGGAGAAGGAGGGGACCTGAGATGGCAAGCCCTGGGAATTCCCAGGAACCTTGCAAACTGGACTCCTTTTGTGATTGAGAGACATGAGAACAAAGTAGTGTATAGTTTTCCAATCCTGGCAGAAACGACCGGCTTGGCCCTAGAGGAGGGTACAGGTGTGTATATATGTGTGTGCAGGGAGTAAGTGTGCATGTGAGCTGAGAAAACTGCACCATGACCCCGGCCTATAGAGGTGTAACATGACCTCAAGAACATGTAGGCTCCGCCCACCCCACCCCGCCAACCTCCCAGGTACCTGGAGAAAAGGCTGCTGGACCATCAGTGCCAGCACAGCTTTGGCTGCTGACAGGCACTCTGTCAGACCTCCCACAGCACTGCAAGGGCACAGATGCTCAGCTGAAGATCATGGGATACCTTGGCAGGCCCACAGGCTCTTTCCTCTCCTCAAGGCAACAGCACCATGATCAACCCGTACATTGGATTTCATGTGCACCTCTGAGGTTCTTGGTTTTATCACAGGCAGTAGGCCCTGGAAAAGGTAAAAAGACAGTCCATGAAAGTAGAAAGAGGGTATCATTTAAATTATTAGTAGAAGGATGCTACTGCATTTTACACTCCTACCTGGGAAAGAGGACATAGAAGTTATTGATGCCTTAACTCAGATCTCATTTGAGAGATATGCTGCTGGTCTGGGAGAGGCAGTTGGACCCTACATCCCTGATCCAAGAACCTACATGGTCCCTGAGGCATCACAATGTGATGTGCCAATGAGGAGAGTCAGAATATTGAATCTAATCTTCCTGCTGTTATCTACAGGTTTCCATAACTTTAATGGGGCTTTGTAATGTAAGATTTTCATAGTCCATAAGGCCTGGCCTGGCTTTGTGGAGTTGTACTAGACATGCTGAACCCTTTGGCCAAAGAAACACAAGAATATTCTCATTAGACAATGATCATCTATGGCCATGGTGATGTCACCAGCCTAGGCTTGAGTTGGCATCCCTCAGCTTCAGAACATGCCCTAGGCCCTGTTGGAGTGTACCTCAGGCTGCGGACAGCTCTAGACTAACTCAGCCCTGGCAATACCCCTATGCTTCTCACATGTGTGTCAGGCCCAAGAAGAGGCAGAAAGCTGGATCAGATGCCCCTAGGAGACCCCTTCCTTATATTCCTTGATTCTATCACCAAAGAGATTTCTGCTGACATTGACCATCAGGCATGAAAACTTAAACTGAAGTCGCACTGAGAAACACTGATCTACATTTGCTGAGTACTCATTGTGTTTTGGACTTTGTGCTGGACACTGGGATAACACAGGTAACAAAACTGTCATGGTCACTGCGTTGAGTGGAACCATATGAAGTTTCCCATTTTGTAAGTTAGAATGGTCAAATACTGGACTTTTCATGTGTCTCAGTTTAATACTCAGGACACTCAAAGGTAGGTGGGGGAGACAGATAGATAAAGAGTCAACTGCTACACAGAGTGACAAGCTTTGATGGGAATAAGCACAGGGAGCTATGAAAACCCCAAGGAGAGAAGTGAGCCTGAGCTGGGGCATCAAGAAGTCTTCCCAGAGGAAGCAGCATTAGTAAGACCTAAGAGTGGGTAGGGACAGCCAGGCAAAGATGGAGGTGGGAGAGGAGACAAGGGAAAGTTGCAGGGAATAAAATAGCCTACACAGAAAGGCTCAGAGATGCAAGAGAACATGGCATATTTGAGGCCCTGATGTGGCCAATGCACTGAATTCAAGAAGGGGTCTGGTTTGAGATGAAGCTTGAGAGGTAAGCAAGGCAGGATAATAAAGGGCCTCTTAAGCCATGTTAAGGATGTTGGATTGGACTTTATGTTGCAGGTAATAGGGAGCCATCAAAAGTTCTAAAAAAGAGAGTGATGTGCTAAGATTAGTGCTTTAGAAAGATACTTCTAGTTTTCAGAGTGGAGGCAATAGATAAAAGAGGAAGAACAGTTTGGAGGTGGGGGAACAGAGGTGGGCTTTCATGGTGAGAGAAGGTGGTTGGTTGGATGTGTGCAATGATGGCTGATATGGAGAGAAAGAGCAAGAATTATTGAGTGGGGGGAAGCCTGAATGTATTTTAACATTTGATGATTGGAGGGATAAGCCAACCCAGAGTAGAGGCAATGCCTCCTCTTCCAACAGAGCTCCTTGGTAGAGCCAGCAACATTTCTCCATGCACTTTAGCCTGTTGTCAGAGAAGACGACATCTAAAAAAAAATGGGTTGCATTGAGCTGGAGCTAGCAAGGAAGCCCATGCCATTAATAGGATGGGCCTGGGGTTAACATAATTTAGCCCTCTAGGAAGCAGAATGTCACCTTGTTTTCCTTGGCCTTGGCCTGTTACCTCATGCCTTGCTTGTTTTCATCTGAGCTTCCTTCTTGCCTATCAGTCTCTGCAACTGGGGTTCCTTCTCTTTCCCATGAATAAGCCCAACCACACATTACACTTCTGCTGACTCAGTCTGGGTCCCTGATCACCTGATCTGGTTCATCCTATGAGGAAGTCCTGGGCTTCCCCATGGTCCCTCTCATGTCACACCCCTACCCCTAACTCAGCCACGTCCTCAATGGTTTCAAGCACCCATTGGCTCTGAAAGTCTTCTGTTCAAGGAGAGCTGATGCCTGGTGGAGCTAAGAGGGCCTAAGTCATAATTAGTGGCTTCTTTACTCTGGGAGTGAGTTGAGCTGTCCACCTCCGACAAACCCATCCCATACCCGAGCTCCTAGATAAACTCTAAGGGGCCCAAACCTGGCTCTGTGCTCCCAAGGGAATGGGCCTTAACTCCTGGCTCTTCTCAAGCACATACCCCAGGAGCCACAAGTTCTTTCTTCCATTCTTGGTCCAAGTCAGAGTAAATATTTCCCTAAAAATGCTCTATCCCTCAACAGTGAGTGGGAGAGGCATGTGAGTGAAGGGGGAAGTTCTTCAGGTCTGGGGGTTTGGGGGGAGACAAGGACCATGCCTCTTACAGCCAGCCCTCTTCCCCACAGTTCCACAGTTCCTCTGCCTCCGAGGATTAATTAAAGATGAGCGCAGGCCTGGGGAGCACATGGCTTGTCGGTTTCGTTTCCAGATGAAGCCCTGAAAAGAAGGTGAGGGGGAAACTGTGGGTAGAGGGAGAGGTTCTGGGAGGAGGTGGATGACCAGTGTTCCCTGGTCATCTCCTCATGAGTGGTGATTGCCAGTAAGAGAAAGCTCTGGCCCAACTGGCTCAAACAATAAGGAGTTCTAGTATCTCCCAGCACAAGAGACCCAAAGGTGGGGTGGTGGCTCCAGGGTCTCCAGGACCAGTTCTGTCTCTGCTTTTCTACTATTGGCTTCACTCTATTACTCTGAGAGGGTTCAGCTCTTCCTATGTGTTCCCCTTAATTTTTTAAAAAAATCAATGAGGGCTCACTATCCATACTTCCCAGCAGTCTTTCTCTCACATCTCATTGGCCAGAATTGTTCAAATATACATTCCTAAAACAACCATTGGCAAGGGAAATGGGACCCCAATGACTGCCTTAGGGAAACCCACCACCTTCTAGAGAAGGAGTTTGCCTCTGAACACAGCCTAAGTTCTGTTAGTGGGAGACATGATTGGTAGGTGGGATGGATGTTGGGTAAGTAACCAGCAATGCCTGCTACAGGTAGTAAGGCTGAAACTAGTTTTGACTATTTCTCTGCATCACTTGGAAAGAAAAGGCACTTTTTTTTTTTTTAATGAAAAGAAAGAAATGGATGAGAGTCATGGCAGGTCAGAGGCTGAGCTGGACATTTGGACTGAGTTCTTCCCATCTGTACTCTCTGCTGCTCACAGCACTTTTCTGCCCACTGTCTCATTCAATAATCATAATGACCCTGTGAGCAAGGCAGGGAAGTGATTATTATCTCTATTTGACAGGTGAGGAAGAGGAGACTCCATGAGCTAAAGTGACTTTCCAAGATTCCTTCCAGGCACCCCTTTCATTCACACCACCTAGATATACTAGCATTAAGTTGTGGCTTATTTTTAGATCATTTAGGAAAAAGATTCCTTCTCACTGAGATTGTACAGTCCCAGGGGTCAGCCTGTGGAGTCAAGCACCGAGATTCTCAGGACACTTCTCAGGATGTCCATGCCATTTTTCGCTCCTCCACCTCATGGTAGGAGACGCAAAGGTGTCCTTCTTGGCCCCTGATCACAGGCCTTTTCTATTTGTATGGAAACAAGGGGCTTCCCAAACCAACTTTGCCCTCCAAGGAGTGGCACTGTCCTTGGTACCGGCCTCTGCTTCCCCAGACCTGTTGTGCTTGATGACTTCTCTTTTCAGATTCAAGGCTGAATTTTTACACCAAGATCTAGAGGACTTATGGGAATTATAGTCCACCCTAGCATCATCCTTGCTACTCCACTGAGGAATTCCTCTATGGCAGGCAAGGTAGGGATAAATAGAAAATGATTTGTGAGTTACAGACACACGCTTTCACATGGCTCTGTTTATAGCACTAAACAATCTATATTCTTTAGTTCAAGGGTCAGCAAACTGTGACTCACAGCCAAATCTGGGGCCTGCCACCTGTTTTTATAAATAAAGTTTTATTGGAACATAGCTATGTTCATTTGTTTACTTATTATCTGTGGCTGCTTTTGCTCTACAACAGCAGAGCTGAGTAGTTGCAACAGATTTTATGACCCACAAAACCTAAATATTTACTAACTGGACCTTTACAGGAAATAAGTTGCCAACCCCTGCTCTATTTATTCCCTTGGGGCAGAAGATTTTTGTTCTGAGCACAATCTTGTATAATTGATAATTCCATTTATCCCTTTTTCTCCCTGTAACTCAGGATGGGGTCTTTCTCTAGCTCCCTCTATTCCTGGATTAACAGGCTTCCCTACCTGTATGACCTAGTCCTAGGTCTATCTCATCTCTTTAAATTCAAACTACTGCTCTCGAATACTAACTCAGTGGTGTTCTCTGGCCTCTTCCCAAAGGTGTTTCCCAAACTTATCCATTTTAGGCACACAGCCTTCTGCTTACTTTCCCTGAGCCAAGCCTCTAGTCTAGACAATGCCAGCAGTTAACCCAGTATTCACCCCTAGGAAACTTATACCTCTTTTTAACCTTTCTCAGTGTGTTAGGACTTTTCAAGTTGCAAATAACGGAAGCCTGATCCAAATTGCCAAATTTAAAAAAAATTCTCTGAAAATTCCAGAAATACAACTTACTGCTTCCAGCAGTCAGGTGATGACACCAGAACTTAGCTGCATGTCATCTCTTGGCTCTGCATTCCTCACAATTGGCTTCATTCAGTCTGGTCTTTACCACGTGGTGGGCAGAGGGCTGCAAATAGCTTCAGCTTCTCATATCCTCTCAACACCCTTAGCAGAAGAGACATCCCCTTCATGCTAACCAAAGAGCCTAGAACTGAGTTCCAGTGGCTTGGGTGGGATCACATGATCATCTCTGAGCCAATCACTGGCCAGGGGAGTGGAATATTGTGACTGGCCAGGTGTGGGCTATGTGGTGGGGTGGATGCCGAGTAGGTAACCCCAGTGGATAGATAGATAGATAGATAGATAGATAGATAGATAGATAGATAGATAGATAGATAGATAGATAAATAGATGGAAGGATAGATAGGATAGATAGATAGATAGATAGATAGATAGATAGATAGATAGATAGATAGATAGATAGGAGGATAGATAGATAGATAGAATTAGGTAGATAAGCAAGGACTATAGGTAAACATCTCACCCCACCTGCTGGGTTCATATTATTTCTCCCATATGGACTTTCATTTTCTTTTTCTCTGCTGTCTTTTCAAGAGGCTATAACAATGTTTGAGTCTCTCCCAGCTTATGTGATAAAGCCTGTGCTTCTTAGGCTTTAGGCTACAACATGGCCTCCTTCTCGCCGGCCCCTCTGCCCTCTCTTTTATCTTATAAGCTCTAACAATGTTGAGTTTTCACCAGAGATTCCCCAAATGTCCCAGGTCTTCACTGTGTCTTTGCACGTTCCGTTCCTTCTGCCTTTCCCACTTTGTCTTCATGGCACACTTCTAATTCACTGCCCAGATCAAGAATCCTCTTCTCTGGGGAGTCTTCTCCCCACATCCAGGACAGAAGAAAGCATCACCTCATCTGTGCTAGTACCGTTTCTGTACCAATGTCCCGCTGTCCTGATCCTGCACCTACCCCCCAAGGTTTATCTCTCTTTGTTTATCTTTGTCTTCTCCTTTAGACTATGGGCTCCTTGAGGGCAGGGACAGTTTCAGGAAATGTTTGTTGAATGAAAACATCTTCCCAGTGAGTTGGCCTTTGTATGGCTTCTCCAACTCCAGCCTTCTGGCAATTCCAGTCCCTCTAAAAAATAGGATTAATGAGAGACCACAGGCTTAAAGAGGAATGAAGACAATTAGATACATTACTGATTAATTCAGTAGACACTTAGTGGACACTTTATGTGCTACGCCCTATGTTAAGCAATGGAACCATGGAGTTGATTCACGTATGTTCCCAACCTCAAGAAACTCAATGTATGATAGAGAAATGAAAATGTCTAGACTGCTTGTCTTTTCATCACTCTGACTCCAATACCTAGCCTCGTACCTGACACATAGTCGATGTTTAATAAACAGCTGCTGAACAAATAAATGAATAAATGAGTAGGAGATGAAAGCAATGCTATGGAAGGTATAGGTAAGGCTCTGTCAGAGTATGGGATAAGAAACCAGAGCCAGGGAGGTATCGCTTTAATCATCTCTTGTTTACTGAGGGCGCCAGGCACTGTGCCAGTTGCTGGGAAATCAGGGAGAAAGAGCATTCATCCCCTAGTCTCTAACATCCCACAGCCCAGGGGATGAGGCCAGATGAGAAAATCAATCCTTACAGGATGGTGTGAGAATTACGGAGCAGAGATATGTTGAGAGCTCTGATAAGAGAATATGGTGGGGGAGTGCAAGGAGGGGAAGCCAATGAACTCATTGATCGAGCAACCAGTGTCCTTCATAATGAGATCTCTATGTTCTCCGCCCTTTCCTGTATTTCCTGTGGGAGGCTCAAGAATATACTAATCCATTTGCTCAAGGAGATTATAATCAGTATGGGGAGGGACAAAAACCACTCACAGGGCACTAAATAAAGAGTCAAAATATTGGAAAGTGCCTGGTTACGTGCACACTTCAAGACAAAGAAGGTCACAGAAGAGAGAACTCAGGTTCACAGTGGGCCCAGGTTGTTGGGAAGGGCTTCCTGGAGGAGGAACATTCTGGAAAGGAAGCTCTGGGGACTATATATCTCTGAGGGTCTCCAATTCCAGGCTGGGGACATTTGATACTGTTATAGTTTACTCTGTAGGCAGCAAAGAGTCACTAAAGCATATTGAGCTGGGTAGTGGCATGATTAGATAGAGATTTTAGAATAATTACTCTGGGACATAATATAGAGAATGGGGAAGGGAGCTGGCCATGCAAGGTAAGATAGCAGGGCCAGCTCTGCCATGGCACCAGTGATAAGTCATGAAGGCCTCAACCACATCCTTCAGGTGAGTTACCCTTGCTCCCAGCAGTTGGATGGCCAATGCAAACAGCTCCCTTCCCTCGGCGGAAAGTGAAGGTTTCTTGGGAGTTCCAATTCACTTGTTCATTCAACAAATAGTTATTGTTCTAGGCACATATCTAGGCCCTAGGGATAGAACTGTGAACAAAACAACAAAATCCCCTGCCTTTGTGAAGCTTCCATCCTATAATCATTTCTATTGCTGTAGATTGCTCCCAGGGAGAGAAGAAAGCTGGCCCAGCGTTGCCTTTCAGGGTGGTCCACCGGGGAGGTTCTCTAGCAAACAGCTTCCTTCCCACAACTCTCTCCCACAGCTAATAAGCTATGTGCTTCTTCCATTTTATGCCATTTAATCCTGATCCCCAGCAGAGCCTAATGAGGTGGAGGGTGGTGCCCATTATGTAATGATAATGTGTGGGCAAGGACTCCCTGGGATGCCACTGGCAATGGCTTCCCTTAGAGGATACTGAGGCAGGAGGCAGTTGTGGGAAGGAGCTGCCATTCATCTGGGAGGTAGTTTGTGTCGAGGCCCCACCACGGGCAGGGGGAGGCTTCCTCAATGCCTGAGTTGGTCCATAGATACCTGGGGAGTGTCACACATCTCACCAAAAGCAACACTGATAGCCACAGAATGTTAATCAGACTCAGACATCAGGATCTAAGACGATAACTGTGATGCTGAAAACACACAAAATAACCAGGCAGCCTTTGTAATTAACTTGTGCTCTCTTCCAGCAGTCATTTGGAGCCAATGATTTCTTAATTCAGTGCTCATTTGGTGACTTTAATTTCCAATTTAATTTTGCTGGTTTTCCTCCTAGGTGCTCACGGTGTGATACAAATTCCTGAATGGGTAAGAACCCACCACAGGGACCCAGGGGTCGGGGGAAGGGCTGGACCCTGCCTGAGGGCCAGGAGTCAGGGCCTCCTGAGCTCAGAGGTCCTTGGGAGAGCCCTCTGCTAGGAGGGGGCTGGTGGGAGCTGATAAAGTAGTGCAGGGTTTGGGGGTACCCTTGAATTTCTCTAACTCTTGATGAGAGTTTTGATTTCCTGCTGGGGATAGAGTAGGAGAGGAAGCTCAGCCCTGCTGGAGGTACTTGAAGGGAAGGGTCAGGACCAAAGACAGTATCCTCCCTTCTGCTAAGCAAAGGAGGATTTGAGAGGTCCTAGTGTTCTAAGCTAGTACCACCGGTGCCCTGCCCAGATCCTTTTCTTTTTCTTTTCTTTTCTTTTTTTTTTTTTTTTTTTTTTTGCGGTATGCGGGCCTCTCACTGCCGTGGCCTCTCCCATTGCAGAGCACAGGCTCCGGACGCACAGCCTCAGCGGCCATAGCTCACGGACCCAGCTGCTCCGCGGCATGTGGGACCCTCCCGGACCGGGGCACGAACCCGTGTCCCCTGCATCGGCAGGCGGACTCCCAACCACTGCGTCACCAGGGAAGCCCCCCAGATCCTTTTTTGCTGGGCCTACACACCCATTGCTCAGCTGCTGCAAATGTCAGCTACTAATGGCTCACAGCCTCCCTCCTCTCTAGAATTGCCTTTGGCAAATAGAATTCACCTCTCCTGGGATGTTCCGCTCTCCCTGCACTCAGAGCATCCTGTAGGCAAGAACTGAATGGTATAGGCAAAGAGCTGCACCCCTTCTCTTTATCCCTTGCCCTTGCTGCAGGGTGACTGCTTCTGTGAAGCAGCTGCTGTTCCACAGTGGTGCAGACAGACCCCAGCTGAGACCACATCCTTCTTTAAATCTTCCCCATGTTCTTCTGTCTTCCTTCTCTCCCTCCCTCCATTTCTCTTGCAAGGACCCCTCGATAAATCCCATGCACCTGAATCTCTGTCTTGGGCTGTTTCTAGGGAACATAAATGACAATGGTACTTTACTGCATTAAACTCTTGTCTAGGTCTCACAGTGTGCCAGGCACAGTGCTAAGTCCTTTACAAAAAGAAATTCATTTCATCCTCATAGCAACCCTGTGAAGTAGGTATTGTTAGCATCCCTACTTTGAGATAAGAAAACTGAGACACAGAGAGGTTGAGAGACTTGCCCAAGTCAACCTAGGTATTAAGTTCAAAACAGGAACATGAAGTCAGTCAATCTGGTTCCAGACTCTGTGCCCTTAGCCATTATGCTGCCCAAGATGTAATCAGTAACCCCAGCAACTGTTCTAAAAGCATGGGTGATGTAATTCAAGAGCCTGACCCATCCAGAGGCATGAGGAGTAACTTTCCCAAGGTCCTTTGTCAGGAGGATGGAGGAAAAGGAAGATCTGAAACCCTGGAGTACTGGTCCCATGATGTCAGGACTCTCTTTTAGTCAAATCCTCCCCCCCACCCCGGGGATGGTACTGAAAACTGATAACATGACTCAGTGAAGCAGGTGCTAGTGTGAAAGTCGGACAACCCAGATTCCAGTGCTCACTGTGTCCCTCACTCCTCTGTGACTTGAGGCCAGTAATTTTCCACCACTGGATCCATTTCTTATCTCTGTGAATGGGAGTTAGTTACAAAGTCTTGAAGAGCCTCAGATCTAACTTTTCGGCTTTAGGAAGTAGCTATGTGGAGCATCCCTGGGGATCCCCCATCAGAGAGTGAGACCAGATGTCCTTGGAAAGCAGAGAAGATACATTCCATGACTTGCAGGCATCAATGGCCCTGTCTCCAAGGGATTGAGGGGAGGGGTCCACAGGGTCACAAAAAAACCTGGGTCATAGTGGCCACTCAAGCCAATTTAGGGAACTCAAGCATTTATCAGGTGCCAACATTATGCCAGCGACTTTGTACATGTAATTCTTGTCTCCCCAACCGAGGGGCACAATGGAGGCACCTTCACAGCAATTGCCCTACTTGCCATCCAAGGACCAGTCCCATGTAGAGATCCCCCCCAACACACACACAGTGATATTTGGAGTCTCCATGGGGTATCTGCATTGTACTTGAGAATGAGTATTTTCTCCTATCAGTTGGGGATGTGCCATGTCCCTGCTCTCCTGCCATAGACCCTCATGGAGGGGACCACACTGCTGCCTCCATGGCCAATGCCTTTTACAAGAAAGCCACATGGGGGGCTTCCCTGGTGGCGCAATGGTTGAGAGTCCGCCTGCCGATGCAGGGGACATGGGTTCGTGCCCCAGGCTGGGAAGATCCCACATGCCGTGGAGCGGCTGGGCCTGTGAGCCGTGGCCGCTGAGCCTGCGTGTCCAGAGCCTGTGCTCCGCAACGGGAGAGGCCACAGCGGTGAGAAGCCTGCGTACTGCAAAAAAAAAAAAGCCACATGGGACTGTGCTCCCAAAGCTGCTAGCCCTCAAGAGGACATGAGGCATGATATTCTCTGATGCTCCCGAAAGGAAGAGGAGAGAGCCCCTCTGTACCTTGAGGCAGGGCAGGGCAGACTGAAGGCTGTGAGAGATGGGGAACAGGAGTGGTATAAATATTTGTCCTTTCCTTCTCCTTCACTTCCAACCCTCACACCGCTTCCTCCTTCTCCAGACCTTAATGAGACCATATCCAAGGGCAGCCTCCTCCCTACTGGCCAGGGAAGCAGGGAGGGGCCAGGGCAAGATTCCATCTGTCATCATGCCCTCTGTGAGTCCCGAAACCCATCCAACCCCCCACAGAACAACAACCCTCACAAATGTCCATGGCAACAGCTGCACCAGATCAAAGCCTCTGCCCAGAAGTTCAGGACCCAAAGCCTGCTGGAGGATGCCGGAGATGTCATGGCTGTCATTGTCACAGATCCCAATTCCCTAGTCAGCAAGAGCTGCAAAGTCCAACCAGCCAGGACTGTTTTTTTGTTTTGTTTTGTTTTTTACTTTTTTCATGCTGTGAGTCAAAAACAACAGCTCTGTGGAGAAGGACACCAGCTTTACTCTTGGAGCCAGGACCACAGGTGGCATGTTGTGCAACTTCAGGTCCCACCTCATGGCTGTGATGGAAGCCCCTTTGCTGTGCTCTCAGCTTCTTGTCTCACCCTCTCCATTCTACACAAGCACAGCTCTGCCGATGGCCCTCTCCTGCTTAAAAACCTCCAGAAACTTTCAAAAACCAACTGGATGAAATCTGAAGTGTCCTGTGGCATCCAAGGGCCGCGGCACTCTGGCTCTCTAAACCATCTTCACTCATATCCCAGATTCCAACAAACCTGGAAACCCATTCTTTCCCAAACATGCCCCTTGCTGTCAAGCCTCAGGGCCTTTGCACAGGACATTTCCTCTGCTTGGAGTGCTCTACCCTCCTCCATCCTGCCTGTGGAAATTCACAGTTTCCCTGGGAAGCCTGTGACTAGAAGGAGGGCCCTGGCCATGGGACCTGATACCAAGTCAGCCAACATTATCCCCTCTCCCAGTGCTCATGCTTTCTCTCCCATTCCCTTGGCCCCTGTCTTCCTAGACCCTGGTGAACACAGTAGAATTATAATTGTAGGGTTGGAAGGGACCTGAGAGCTCCAAGTCCCAGTGATTCTCATATTTTGGGTGCATCAAATCCCCTGGAAGGCTGTTAAAACACAGATTCCTGGGCCCCCACCCTCAGAGTTGTTGATTCAGGAGATCTGGCGTGGAGTCCAAGAATTTGTGTTTCTAACAAGCTACCAGGTGATGCCAATGCTGCTGGTCCAAGGACCACACTGTGGGAACTGCTGACCTAGATTTTGGCTCAGAAATTAACCTTGTATCTGTTTCTCCTGAAGGATCCAAGGCCGGCACACTCTCACTTCCGAGAGAGAGGCTGGGCTCCCAGTCATCTGCCATTCTGAGTCCTGGGGAAGGTCTCAGATATCATTATTATAGTGAAGTCAATGACAAGAACATAATATTCTCTGCAAGGAAAATAATCACAGTGATCCACAAAGTAGCATACTGTAACAATATCAATAGTGGCAATAATAATAGTAAGAACATGATTATAATATAATGTCATCTGCCCTAATGTGCTAAACCCAGATTGATCTGAGCAATATAAAAGAATTACTGACATACGCAAATGCTCACAAAGTCTAGCTTAGATGTATTATTTGGGGCCATTTGGATGATGGCAATGGTGATGATGACTATAATAACAAGCCACATTTGTACACAGCTTTAGCATTTCTAAAGCACTTTCACTAGTTTTATTTTAGCGGCAACCCTGGGAAGTAGACTGGCAGGCAAGCTTCTCTGGTTTTATAGATGAGGCTCACATTCACGCGTCCTTTACGCCTCCATTTGGCAAACATGGGTTGAACACCTGTTTTGTGCAGGTCAAAGTACTGAGCAGGGGCTGGGGTAGGGTTGCAGATAAAATACAGGACGCCCAATTAAATGTGAATTTCAGGTAAACAACGAGTCATTTTGTAGTGTAGCTATGCCCCCAAGGTTGTATGGGGACGTATTTCTACGAAAAAATTATTCATCGTTCATCTGAAATTCAAATTTCACTGGGCGTCCTGTATTTTTATTTGCTAAGTCTGGCAACCCTACTGGGGAAGGAAGGAGGGGATAAAAAGAATAAGAAATGTTTCCTACCTTTAGAACAAGCTCACAGTCGGGTAGGAGATGAAAGACCCCAGTCAGATGATCCCAATCCATATAATCAGCGGGGTGGGAACAGCGCTTTCCCAGATTGAATGTGCACAGGAATCACCTGGGGATGTTGTTAAACTGCTTGTTCTGACTCAGGAGGTCCGGGGTGGGGCCTGAGATTCTGTATTTCCAACAAGCTCCCAGGGGATGGGGTCAGCAGCCCCGTGGTACCTGACCACACTCTGAGTAGCAAGGATGTAGAGGGAAGCTTAGAGGCTGTGGGAGCCTAGAGGAGGCACTTGGTCCATCTTTGGGGGTGAAGGAAAAGCTTCTTGGATGAGGTGGTACCTGGTGGGACTTGTCTGGTAAGAGTCAGGGGAGGAAGGTGAAGAAGATGCAGGGGAAGGGGCACCATTTTTGAAGTCCCTGTGGCAGAAGATAGAACTACCCATTTGGGAAGGGCTGGGGTTGTATGTGGATGGAGAATAGGGTTTGGGCAAGCAGTGCCGGGCTCTGAGAATCCAGAGAGGAATCAGACAAGGTCCTTGCCAACCCAGACCCCCATCCCATCTTATGGGAGAGGCAGAGACATAAGATGGGACAGACCAGTACAACCCACTGGGACTGGTGCTGAGTTGGAGGTAAGCACTGGAGGGGTGGGAGCCCAGGGAGGGGTCAACTTAGTCCACCTGGGGCTTGTTGGATGATGAATTCAAAGTGACCTTAGCTGCAGGGCCAAAAGCCAGGCCCATAAGGAGGCACAGCTGACACAGTAGCCCAGAGCCTGAACCTCAAGCCTTTATTCATTTCACATCATTTTCCATACCCTGGTCAGAACATCAGTGGCAGAGCAACTGGCTATGTCAGTGGACTTGGATTCATGGATGGGGTTCTGGAATCTGTAGTTATGTGGTTCTGGGAGCTTTAAAGTTAACAGGCTGGGGCAGTAGCACTCATGAGGCCCGTTCCAGTGTTCTCCGGATTTATCATAGCACCCAAGGCAGATGGCTAGTGTTCCTCCAAGTCCATTCTCTCCCCTTTCCTTTGGTAATAGATAGCCTGTGTTTTAGCTTGGTTCGCGGCCTCTCAGAGCAAAGTCTACACTTCCCAGCCTCCCTAGATGTGGCCTGACCAATGGGGTGTGGTGGACCTAACCTGCGAATCAGAATCAGTCTGGATGCAGAACAGGAAACGGAAAGTACTCTAGGTTTTCCAAGTAAAATGAGATTTAATAAAGGGGTAAGGGCTTGCAAAGTCATTGGCAGGCCTGTAAGCATGGAGGTTGTGGGATGCTGCTGGGATTTCTGATCACGCCATGGCAGGTACATATCAGAAGTCAGGATGCCCCAGAAACTGCTCCAATGTCACAGCTGCCCACAGACACAAGGTGACCAGACAGGGCCCTGAAGATCCAGCCACTGTCGAAACTCCCATGGGCCAGGGGCTACAGGCCTGCCGTGTCCACTGCTGAAGGAAGAATGGCCTCAGCTCCCCTTCTGCCTTCCAAACTGCACATGGGTGAAGTTCACGGGCTGGAACTAGTCACAGCCAGAATCCTAGTCTCAAAGGACTCTGAGAAATTCGGTAACGAGGTTTCCAGGCTCTGTGATGAAGTGAAAGCATAGCGGTGGGAGTGGGAGTTGGGGGCCATGCTGAACGCTGACAATACTCACCCTCACCCCTGCTGGCAACTGGGATAAGAACATGATATAAAGGCGACTTCCTAGGATGGCAGAGAATCACAAGAGAGGTCACAGAAATGCCAGAGGAGCTGGGACCTTGGCATGGCTGAGACATAAACTTCCATCTTGTTTAAGTCACCGTTTCAGCAGCCGAGCCTGTGTCCTGATGCAGCACCATGAAGTATAAAATGAGGCCTCAAGAGGTATCGCTTCCAGAATGTCTGGTGTCGACGTTACTGGAGTATCAGTTCAAACATGGCCATTACGAGTGTGGCGATAAATATGCCATGGGCAGACAAAGCAGTATTCAGGGCTGTGGCAGCTGGCGCCAAACGTGGGCCATTGCGGCCATGCAGAGGGAAGATCTGGGATGCTCGGAGGGGATAGGGACGTCGGGGAAGACTTCTTGGAGGAGGTAGAGCTCGAGATGGAGAGGAAGAAAAAGGCTTTCCAATGGAGGCCACTTCTCCCTCCCTTTCCCAGGGCCGCACCAAGCGGAGAGCCATCCTGAGAGCTTGAGGGGCAGGAGGAGAGAGGTGTGGTGCCTATGGTTAACCGGGGGGGGGGGGGCTGACTTTCAACCCACAGCAGGATGGAGACCAGATGGTGGCCTGGGAGGTGTGCACGGCAAGAGGCTAGGTGTGGCTCCAAAGGGACGGACCTGTGTCTCTGAGATATTAGCTTCAAGACTCTGAAGACAGGATGGCAATGGATGAGCACTCAAGCGATGGGCTCCAGGTCATGAACTGGTGCCTGGGTCTGGCTCCCCGCTCCCCACCCTGCGGCTCCTCCTCAGGAAGGCACGCAGCATTCACCCTTCACACAGGAATGCCTCTAGGAGGCCTGCAGCCTGGGAACAAGGAGAGTCACGTGAACCTGTGTGCCAAGCCCTGGGGTTGTACCATACCCAATCAGCCATTCTCTCTTCACCCAGCTTTGGGAAGAGCGTGTGTTTAGATGCCGGCTAAGCCCCAGCTGACCAGGGTCAGGGCTCATTTAGAGACGAGGCCAGGACTGTCCAGCGTAGAGGCATAGTCCAGGGCCAGGATCAGAAGTCAGAATGGGACAGGGACCAATCTGTGACTAGGGTTGGGCTCAGCCTGGGACCAGGGTCATGGCTTAGCCTGTGACAAGGAAGGACCACAGCTCAATCTAGGACCAGTGGCAGGGCTCAGTCTGGGACTGGAGTCTGGACTTAGTTTTTGATGGGGAAAGAGTGTTGAACTAACTGACCCCCCTGGGTATGAGCTCAATTTCATTAATTTCCTGGATAATAAAACATAATTAAAGGCTATCAGAGTATAAGTGTAATTTCTTCATTTACATCATTCTTAACCTTTAAAACCATTTTACTTCCAGGCCCTCTCTTTACTCTTCCCCCAAACTTGTGGTTTAGAGCCTTTGTCCCCTCTGGTAGAAGAGGGCATACAGGCCAGGGGGTAAGATGAGCTGCCTCGCCTCTCACAACAGGTTCAGAAAGAGATGGAGTCAGGCAAGAGGCCAGTTGAGCAGGTGCCCAGCCCAGGGCAGCCTGGTGCCCTCACAGCTTCCTGCAGTGCTTTGGAGACAAGCCCCAGGTCACCCTGAAACCCACCAGCAGGCGGCAGGCGGGCAGGCAGGCAGCTGGCTGGAGGAATTGGCAGCAGGGACGTCCTGGATCAGAGACTTGGGCCACAGCCAAGGCTGTTTAGTTGGGGTGGAGGGTAAGGGTGGCGATTTATTCATCCTGTTCTGCAGCGAGCCCCAGGGCAGGTGCCAGCAATTTGCCAGTCCTGAGTGACAGAGCCAGGAACCACCGAGTGGTCAGGAAGGGCAGGGACCCACCCCCCTACCCAGGTCCTCATGGGCACGCTTAGCCGCTGAAGGAAATAAGAAGTGACAGTAAGTGACAAAATCGAAAACGTAATTAAGACAGATGGAAAAAACCAGCGGGGATGATAAAAGCCATTGCTCAGGCTCTGAGATTTAAAGAGAGGTCACAGATGACCCCATCTTGGCCACACAGCCGGCAAAGAGGAGACGATGGGGGGTGGGGGGCCTTGAGGATAGGGGTTAAGCTCTGCAGAGGACAGTGAGCAAACTGGGCTTCGGCTGCGCTGAGAGTTTGGGGTTGGATACAAGGATGAACTTCCTGGAGAAGAGGGTGGCTAAACATTGGCATAAGTGTGACATCACCTTCTTTCCCCAAGGACGTATACTTCCCTCGTGGACAGACTTGGACACAGGGGCCTGGACAACCTGACTTCTCCAAGATCTGTGGGAATAAGAATGGCTTTATTGTCAAATGAGGAGTCTGCAGAGATGGCATTTGGGAAGAGGACAAATGGAAGGCGGCTCAGCATGTAGCAGTTCCCAGAGGCCTTCCTGCAGGCCAGAGTTGGGAGAGTGGGAATCAGACAGGCCCCGTGGAGGTGGATGTCACAGTGCTTGGACGTTACATCCCCGAGTGACCCCTTTTTCTCTTTTGGTGTTGCCCCTCAGTTAGACCAAGAATATAGCGGGTGTGGATTCCACTCCCCAGACCCAGAGGAAGCAGCAGGCTGTTTGGTCCTGGGCTTTCCAGAGGCTCGGATGGACAGAAGTCCAGGGGCCCTGGGTGGGGAGAGCCTATTTAGGCCTTCATGGAGGGTGGGGTGTCTGGGATCCAGGGGGATATTCATGTTAGAGTCAAGGGCTCAGCACCGACATCTGGGACAGGCTTGCTTTGCCAACCACTGCTGAGAGAGCCAGCTTAGCCTTTGTTTTGTGGGACTGAACTGGCCAGCTTTATTGGACCCCATTCTCCCTGTATCCTTGTCAGTGCTCTGTGACAGGCAACAGGCTGGCAGAGAAGGTGGCTTCTTTATGCTTGGTGACCTCCCAGGCTGGTGGGAAAGAAGAGACTTGTCCTCCAATTCAAGGCAGTCATTCAGTTCCCATTTATTGAACATCTACTCTGTGCGAGGCCTGGGTGGACGGGGGCCCACTGTGGAGCTTAAGAGGTTTATAGTTTTGTTAGGAATTGAAACCTATGAAGCGATCAGATATAAGTGACTTAAGTCGTAACCCAAAGTGACAGGTGGTTCACATGGTGAGTGCGCAGAGGCTGCGGGGAGGAAGAATTCCATGCAGGCCAGAGTCATCAATACAGGCTTCTTAGATGAGGCAGAGCATGAACCTGACCTTTGCAGGACAAGGAAGAATGACGTGAAAGGTAAGAGGATGGGAATGCATCCTGGGTGGCTCAGTGTATCGGTAAACGTGTAGAGATGGGAAAGAATATTCAGAAAGAGTTTTTCTGAACTCCAGCACAGAACAAGGTCTGGGGTACGGAGTGTAGAACTCTTGGGAGATCCCAGCCGGTCCAAGGCCACTATGGGATCAAATGTTTCTCTGTGAGAAGAGCCTGTGCCCAGGGATGCATTATTTTCCCCACGTGGATAGATCTATCACCAAGTCAGTTCCAGATCCAAAGGACCAACTACTCAGGCCTCTTACTCCTGGGTCTACGGAACAGGTTCCCTAAGTCCTGACACCCTCCTGAAGCCACAGAAAATGAAACCAGAGAGATTGAAATAAATGTCCCCCCTCTGCTATGCCGATGGTGAGGGATCAAAATCACTCCACACCCCCCACCGTGGCCACAGAGTGGTGAGATGCATGTGGTGGGAGAGGGGGCCAGTGCCCCAGGCCCACTCCTTCCACCATGAGATGGACCATGAGATCGTCTGGCCCCAAGGCCAACCCAGCGGTCCTCCATTGCCAAAGATGTAGTGGAGACAGGTTGATCTTGCCATCCCTGGACCATCTTTCATTATACGACACGTCCTTGTTATAGATACTGAGCATAAAACAGGGCCGGCATCATCCGAGAGATTGGAGAGATGCAGGAGGAGCACTCCATCATTTCAAGTACACCATCCATCCATCCATCAGAGGCCCAGCATTTATGCCTGCAGCTAGAACACTGAAATATCAGATTAGGATTTATCGGGAGATGTTAAGTCATAACTTATGCCAGTCTCTCTCCCTTTTAGGGACGGACTTCCTGAAACATCTCTATCTCCCTGACTAGCCATTCCTAATGACCCAAGACATGTGTCTGCCTACTTACAGCTCTTTCTGAGGGGTGTTTTCTCCATTATCTCCCCCAAATCCATGGATCAGCCCCTTACGTTGGGGCAGCCTCTGTCTCTGATCTGGGAGAGCAGATCCCCAGAGTAAACTGTATGATGAAGAGGAGATAAGACCCCTTTCCTGATTTGCCTGCTGGATCCCCTGGGGATATTGGCATTTCAGGGGAACCCCATCCCTTCACCCCTGTTGGCTCCAGGGGAACAATGGCAACTCTAGGTCCAAGTGTGTAGCCTTGGAAAAGTCACTCTCCCACCCTCACCTTCTTCGGATGATTGGATAAACTTTAATGCTTCTCCCCACTCAAAAACTGGGTAAGCACATGTCCTGGAGGCCTCAGCTCATTTAAGGCAAAGTCTGGCAAAAGGTAGGCATTCCAGGGTTCTGGAGAGATGTTAAGTCAAGGATCCAGGCTGGGGCTGTGAAGATAATGCTTAGTCACCCCTCATCTTGGGAGGATTCCAAAGGGAGCTGTTCTTTTTCAGGAGGGTGGTGCTGGGGCTTCAGTGCTGCTTTCCCCCCGTCTCGTTCCTCTCTCTTATTCTCTCTCTGTCTCTGTCTCTCTTTGCATTCTCCTCTGATTTATGCCTGCCTTGAACTTTGCCATCCTGCTTCCCACAAACTACTTATTTCAAACCACATTTTGCCAGACCACAAATAGTCCCAGTGTTGATCCAGATGCCAACCAAGGTCAGAATCCAAAGCCTCAATCCCCAAATTCTGAATGGTCTTATTGACATTTAATGACCTCAGAGGAGCCTGTTTTAGCAAGAGACACCCTTGGACAGACAAAAATGATAGAGAAACATTCTTGAACATGGGCATTGAACATTGAATGTTCTGAGAAGCTAGGAAACATTTTCACCCTTATCTCCTCACTCCACTTTGCCACAAGGGTGTAGCTAGTTCTGTTCAAAGCCGTGAGCTCCAGGGCCCTTTCAGAGGAAGTTGACCTGGGATGAAGTTGTATCAGGTAAGCATTACACACAGAGGAAACACACGTCTTAATAAAACAGGTAACATGGTTGTGACACAGCAGTGTCTTTTGATCAGATATATAGATTAAAAAATTTTTTGAATATGAAATATCGTCACGTGGTTTGGAAAGGAGAAAACATTAAAGGCATGTAGTGAAAGATTTCCTTTCATTCCGAAGATCCAACCACTTCCTATCCGCAAACCCCCAAACTGCTACTAATATCTTATGAAGTCTTCCAGAGTTTCTTTATGCCTATTATAAGCAAAACCAAATATGTATTCACATTTCTCCTCCATTTTTCACAAAAGTTAGTATCCTATCCACGCTATTCTGCTCCATTCTTTTTTCACCTAATGAAATATCTTGATCTTTTTATTTCTTAATAAGCCCCTTCATTCATTTTCACAGCTACATAGTATTCCAGTGCTGACTTCATATAATTAAAAATCTTCCTACAACCAAACACATTTTGAAGTGGTTTGAAGTAGAACATACCTTCATCAGAGGATGTTTGAGATAAAAGATCAATGTGACTCACAGCAGTGAGTCCAAGTCTTCAGTTTACATAAGAATTGACTTGGGATGCAGAAGACACATCCCCCCTGCCCCCATGCCTCTCCAGGATGCTGATCCAGTAGGTCTGAGATTGGACCAGTAAGCTGTGCTTTAGCAAGTTGATTCTGCTCCAGGCATCTACAGCCCTCTCTTTGAGAAATTCTGGTGAATGGGAAAGAAAGTGAGAACTACATCCTATGCTGAAAATATTGTGCTTGCTGCAATTAATCATTAAATTCGGCTCCAAGGTTCCTGGCAGCTCAGACCAAAGTGGAACCAAAACGATATAGTGTTCTCCCTGCCAGAACAAAGGCCAGTTTCTCAGGAGGAAAAAAACCCACATCCCTGACACTAAATTCTAAGCAGAATTTATCATGGGAGCCATCACTTAGGGTACATTGAGCTGCCCAAATGGGCAGCAACTTCTCCGACAGCCACAGAAAATGCAGGCACTTTCTTCAGAGTTCCTCTTCAGAAGTCATGGCCCGGTGCCAAGCTCAGGACAGCTCAACTCAGGACAGTGTTTCTGTAGGAAGCTCAGCCAACACTGGCCAGAAGGTGAAAAAACACAGGCCATCTGAGAGTGAATGTCCAGAAAACCTGTGACAAGGTCAGAAAATCTGAATGGAGGAGCTCAATGTGACTGAGGAGAGAGAACCAGGAGACACATTCACTGGGCTTCTGAACCCAAGGGGAGGGAGGGTCTCTGTCCTCTGTCCCTAGGCTGTGCCCAGTATAAAGACGGAGGCCTATCACCTTACTCTAAGAAGCTCCTGGAACAATGTGGTGGGAGAGAGAGGTGGATGGACAGCTATTTCCCCATTTTACCCCCTAAAGCTTTGAGCATTTCTCGAACGTCAGCAAGTGGTGTCACTTTCTCATTAGCAGACAACTCAGGGATTGGGACATGGTGAGCACTCAATAAATATTGGCACTGATGATATTGGTGGAGGAGGAGGGGCAGTAACTAGTGTGTTCCCCATCCTGCTGTCCTTAGGATATCTTGAAAACCTCCAGTGTTTTATGGATTCCAAGGGGGAAAATCAAAGTAAGTATGTCCAATATCCTAAATATGGCCCCTCAACCCCAACTTTTGTCTACTCAAACTTAGGCAGTCCAAAACATTGTAAAGCCATTCTCTCCTCTCACCTCTATGCTCAGCCTCCTTCCAGATGGGACAATGACCTCAGTATCACGATTGTCATCAGGATGTCCAGGTAATTGAAGCTATGGTTGAGTTGGAATAGATGAGGACATACCTCTGGGGTGTATTTAGCTTATCAGATGAGGCCTGTGATCTGGACAGATCTCATTGTTCCTATGAGATGGAAGAGAACTAAGGAGTTATAGTGGGGATTGCTAGTTTATACCCAAATCCATCCTCCTCCTCTTCCATAATGATAGAGTTGTAGTTAGCCACGTGGTTCTCAGCTTGGGACTACATTTCCCAGCCTCCGTACAACTAAGTGCAGTTGTGGACCAAATTCTCACCAATAGCAAATGTGGTATGTACCTTTTCCAGGCCTGGGCCACGAAACCTTGGAGGTGTGCTCCACCATCCTCCCTGCCCATGAGCCCAAACTTAGACATGCCCGTGACCCAACTGCAACCAAGCAGATAAGTCAGTGCCCTAGAACAATGGTTCTTAATGTTTTAGAGTACCTCAGAATTATCTAGAGGGATTATTAGATCATAGATTGCTGGGCCATACCACAAGAATTTCTGATTCAATAACTCTGGGGGTGGAAACTGAGAATTTGCACTTCTAAAAAGCTCCAAAGGTGATGCTGCGCCCCACTGGTAGATGCTGGGTGTACTACCATGTCTTTACTTGGTGCACTAGGCAGAATAATCCCCTCAACCCCACAAAGAGGTCCACATCCTAATCCCTGGAACCTGTGAATATGTTATATTATATGGCAAAGGGGAATTAAAGTTGCAGATGTAATTAAGTTTGTTAATCAGCTGACCTTAAAATAGGGAGATTATCCTAGATTTTCCAGGTTGGCCCAAAGTAATCACAATGGTCTTTAAAAGTAGAAGCAAGAGGCAAGTAAGTCAATATCAGAGTGCTGTATTAGAAAGACACAACCAGCATTTCTGGCTTTGAAGATGGAGGAAGGGGCCAAGAGCCAAGGAATGCAGACAGCTTCTAGAAGCTGGAAAAGGCAAGGAAGCAGAGTCTCCCCTAGAGCCTCCAGAAGGGAATACAGCCCTGTCAACATTTTGATTTTAGCCATTGAGACCTGTGCCAGACTTCTGGCCTCCAGAACTATAAGAAAATTAATTTGTGTTGTTTCAGGCCACTGAATTTGTGGTAATTTATCATGGCAGCCATAGGAAACTAATGTGCTTGGGAACTGTTCTCTGTGTGAGGCTGATCTGGCCTCCAGAGCCGGGAGTTCCTTGGTGGGAGGGCTTTGCCTCCTCTGCTTGCCCCACAGCACGTGGCTCGGGGTTGGGTCCTCAGGGAAGAGAAGGACACACAATAAAGCCACATGGATGGGGCTGTGTGTCCTTTCCTGCTTTCCAGAGCCAAAAAGAAAGACCGTGTTTGTGTCACTGTTTGGGACACCCTCTAACCACTAACTCCTATAACTAAGCCCTGCCTATCCAGAGATTGGACTTCATTTTGGGCCCAGCCTAAGGTTTCCTTCCACTAAACATTTTAGAAGAAAATATTGACCTCTACTAGAGGCAAGATTGGAGTGTGACTGATGCAGACTAGCCCTGCTCCCACAGTCCAGCTTATCACGTCTCATCAAGGCCATTGGGGATTTCTGGGGAGTCTTTGAGGCAGGATGCTGCTGCCGTTAGAACATGCTCCATGCTTGGGGGTGGGGGGTGGTAGGAGGGGTGGGGGAAGGAGGGGAAAGAATGATGATGGGATCCAGGCTCCCTCTGGAGGCCTATCTTTAGAAGTAGCTGTGGGGGCAGCTTGTGGACCTGGGAAGGGCATTTGGCCTCTGGGGATGGAAGCACCAAGCTTGTGCAGGGACTCTGGGTATGTGGAGGACTCTGCTGAGTAAGGAGTTGTGCGATGGAAAGAGCAAATATCCGCAGGTGGGGAGGATTTATACAGAATCCTCACTGACTCTCCAGCCTCTGTCCCCAAAAGGAGCCCATCACCTCGCTGACACTCCTCTCAAGAAGCTGCCCTGACCACACAGTGGGCCGCAAGCCCTCAAGCGCTCTCTTCCTGGAAGGCCTCGGTGATCTCCCAGCTCTCTTTGGTCTCCATGCTCTGACCCCTTCAGCCTGCCCCCCTTGCTGAATCTCCTTGCTCCCTGGGTCACACTCTTGTCTATCCACCCGAACATGAGCTTCCTGAAGACAAAGCCCTGTTTCTTCCGGAAAGCAGGCACTCATGTCCAAGCTGGAAGAACTGGAGGTAAAGGATGGTGTTTGCTGGCAGTTGTAAAAAAGGTAAAAGCACTGCAGTTGGTGCTTGCTGGCAGACTGAAAGGTTGGTGGGGACAGGAACCCTGAGCCAAATGCAGGAGCAAAAACTAGGAGCCCTGGGATTTAGATTCAGCCCTGTAGGGGTCTCCCTGTGTGACCTTAGGCAAGTCCCTTTACCATCACCTACACAGGCTTAGATTCCTCATCCTTAAAATGGGACTATAAATCCATACATGTTCAAACATGGGGGATGTTTTATGAGAAGGGCCTTGTAAGTGTCAGGAATTCTTTTCAAGCCCTGAAATTAGGAAGAGGCAGAAGGAATGGAGGCTGCACAACAGAGCCAGAATGAGGGGAATTATGTCAAACCAGGGACATATTGATTAAACCCAATAATCCTATACCAAAGTGGACTCCTGGGGCCAAAAGGGAAGTTGGATGTTGTAGCCAAGGGGAGAGGGAGCATTAGGGATGTGCTGTCTATCCAGCTGGTCAAACAGCCTTGGAAGCAAGAACAACATGGAATGGCCCCTCAGAGTTCTGTTTGGGACCAGCAGGCCAGGCCTTGATCAGGCAGGGAAGAACCTACCCTGTCAATCATTTACACTTTAGTGTGAATTCTGTAGCTGCTTTACCCCTCCCCAAGGGGTTCACCTATCAGCCTGAACCCTCCAGGCAAATGCAAGGTTCTGTCCCAGGCATCACAGTGAAGAGAATTGGCCATGGAGCCTTCAACTATGCAGCCACTGTTCTCTCAGCTTGGCTCAGGCACCCCTGGATTCCCGAAATTCAGAAATGGTCTTTCTTGCCCATCCCACCAGCATGAGCAGTGAATGGCCATGCCCAGGAAGTAGTAAGTCCCCCATCCTTAGTAGTGTCAAGGCTTGGACCAGTTCCTTGGACAGGAATCAAACTTCTGAAGTGTGCGTTAATGATATGCAAGGTCCCTCACAAGCTTGGATTCCAAGATTCAGTGTGAGGGACAGGCACACAGATGCTCTAAGGCTCTACTGCCTTTTCCCCCAGAGGTGGGTGTTTCACAGTCCTCCCTGGATCCCCTGACCCATTTGTATAGGTTTTACTTTGTGGGAGAACTCTGGGGTTGCATGTCCAACCCTTGGAGCTCACTCTCTAGGCACCCTGGAAAAGACCTCAGAGTGGCCACCACCCAGGTTACTCGTTTGCACAGCCTTTCCCCAGGCCTGAGAATGAGTTCAGGGGCAGAGGGTCACCAGCCCGGGCTTGCCTCTTTCCCATGCCCAAACTCCCCAAACTGCAAGGGGCACATTTTCCTTCCTTTGGGAACAGAAGGCACTGGCAGCTTCCCTACCATTCTGGCAATGGTTGGATGGGAATTCATGCCAGAAAGGGCTGGGGTGGAATGAAGAGGAAAATAGGAAGCAACTAACATTTAGAGAGTTCCTACCCTGTGCTCAAAACTGAGGGAGCACCTTACAAGCATTTGTTCATTCTTTCAATCATTAAGTCATTCACCAATTACTTCAGCAAACACATAGTAAACATCCACCACACCCAGGCCTGGCCCTGCCTTCAAGGAATCCACAGAAAAACAAATGCTATGAAGGTTATTTCATTACCTCTCACAAAATCCTTGTGATGAAGGTATTATTCTTCCCATTTTACAGATCAGGAAACTGAAGAGCAGAGAGGTTAAGCAATTGGCCCAAGTTTACATGATTTGTACCTGGCAAAGCTGGGAAACAAATAGAACTTGGTTTGCAATTCTGTTACTTCTACACCTTCCAACAGTGTGTCTGTCCTCGTGTGTAAAATGGGGGTGAAGCTCCCTGTTTGCAGGGTTGTTATGAAGCTTAGATTAGATACAATGCATGTTAAACACTGTCATGATGTGGATATGCAGTAAGTGGTTCGTGATGCAGTGGTTCTTGTGGCTCCGAGTTCAATGTTCCCTCACTTCTTCATATGTTTGTTGGAGACAGGCTGCCACAAAGCTGGACTTAACAGGAGCTGTGGAAGGAAGGAGGCAATGAAGGGCTTGGGAAAGCCTAGGTCCTGTGGGAAGCAGATATTTATCAGTCTGTCACCAAGGTATAATTGAGCACCAGTTGTGTATCTTCAGGATCTGAGAAGGAGATGAAAGACCCAGAAGATCCAACCCACAAACCCCACCCTCAGGGAACTCTCAGTATGGTTGGGAAGGTAAAACAGACACATGAAACCACAGAGGACAGAGCCCTGGCTATGAGTTCACAGCATAAGTGCTCTAAGTGCTCATGGGTAATCAGGAAGCTTCCTGGAGAAGGAAAAACTTGAGCTTGGCCCTCAAAGGATCTAGATGGTGAAGAAGAGGCAGCTGATAAGGGGATCGTAAGTAGGCCCAGCCACTGGGTGCAATGTGCTTTTTAAATTTTTACATTTTGAAATAACTATAGACTTCAAGAAGTTGTAAAAAAAATAGTATAAAAAGGTCCTAAGTACCCATCGCTCAGCTCCCTCAGTGGTATGGGGGAATGTAGGGATAACTATAGAGATTTCAAAACAAGGAAATTGATGTTAGCACAATACAATTAACTAGATTACAGATCTTACTCAGCTTTCACCTGTTTTTGCATGGATTCATTTTTTTTGGTGTGTGTATAGTTCTATAAGTTTATCACATGTATAAACCTGTACTACCACCACTACAATCAAGATACAAAATTTTTCTTTTACAAAAAAGGAGCTCCCTTGAGGACACATCTTTAAATGGCCCACATTATGCTCTACTCATAGGCACCAAGGATGTGGTGGCCTCTGTGCTCTGCTCATCAGATTGGACAGGTCAACTTATCCTGTCCTGCTCTGCCCAGTGAAGGGAAGTGAAGGTCTGGGTAACCAGGGGCAGATCTCCTGGTGTTGGCTTCAGCACCCCCACACACAAACCCTCTACGAAGAGGCTCATCTTGCTACTTTCTTGCAGGAGAAACTGAAACTGCAGACTTCGTCCTCCCCAGGTGAGGCTTGGACAATTGTACTGTGATTCAGCACCACGGACAGATCCAGGGCTCCTGGGAAGGCAAAGAGGGTTTATAAAGATAAAAGAAAGGACTGGGTGCTTTTCTGGGTCACCTCTCAATCTGGAGATGCACCAGCCCTGGTGAGTATGGACTCCCTTCCCCCAAGGTCGCAGAGCAGGGAAGTGAGAGGACATTTCAGGAGTGCGGATCCCTGCTTGCCTGACTCCTCTCCGTTTTTCAAGGCTCATCTAAGTCTCTTCTGGTCTGAGAATCTCTCCTTGACTTTCCCACCTTGCTGGCTCCCTTCTCTGAATTAATTTACCCCAAGATGTGGCAGAACCATCCAAGACAGCCTGGGAGCACACCGTGTGCTGCTCTCTGCCTGCTCCCACATATGAAGCTGTGGGAGCCAGCCAGAATGCGAATGCCTTGAGACAGGACCAACTTGTCCTTTACTTGTCTCTTCCGTTCTATCCTTATCTTCCTACTCGTTTCAGCTCCACACAGAGCTAGGCACTCAGGTTCTTTCTGTATGACATGTTAGCCAGGGAATGATTCTGTCCTCAGCTTTAATTTTCCTTCCAGAATCCCATCCTGGGCACCTTTTCTGTGTGGCATTGTTGAGCACAGGGATCAGAGGGGACATATATTCAAACTTCATGTTGCCTTGCAGAGCTCCTCAGCCCAGTTTCCTTCTCTTTCTCCCATAGGCTGTAAGACCCTTGCCCCTAGGAAATCTTTATCCATGATCTTTATTACGCTGGATGTCTTCCCCAGCCACCTCTCCCACTGGGTATCATTGAGAAACCTTGTCATGGAGGCTGTGCTGCATCACCCAAATGGCCCTTACAGGACTCACTCTCACAGCTGAAGGGAGGTGGTGGTTTGATAGCTTCTCATATGTCCATTCTCTATGGGATTTGACTCATCTGAAGAAAGTGTCCTTGTCCAAGATCCCATCCCCTTTCCAGGGCAGTCGATACCCAATGACTGGTCAATGACAGGGTATAAAGGCCCAGCTCCCTCACCCCAAACTCGAGACAACTCTGAAGGATCATTCTAGCAACTGGGCTCCTGCAGAATCAGCTGAGGCTTTTCACTGAGACTGCCTTGCAGCCCAACCTCTCCTTCTCCCCAATCCTGCTCCCTTTCCTCCCCCACAAGCACTGGCCCTGAGGCCACTCCCCAAGAAATTTTGCATGTTAGTCATCTCAGAGTCTGCTTCCAGGTGAACCCAACCTAAAGTCTTGGCCCCATGGAATTAGGCTTCCTGCTGACACCCCTGCCAACCTTCTGGCTACACAGACCCAGGCCCACCAAGGCAGAGTAGAGCTGCCTTGTATATCCATTTTTCTCCAGTCTCCTAAAGACTGCCCACTCCACTTTCTATGACAGTCCTCAGACTTGCTTCTAGCAGCAGGCCTTCCCTGATGTTCTCTGGGTCAGCTGGCATAGTAAAATAGGCTTTGAATACAAGAAGATCAGGGTTTGGGTTCCAGCTCCCGCACTAACTGGCTACGTGAATTTGGGCAAATTACCTAATCTCTTCAAGTCACTATTCCCATGCCTGAAGCAGAAATGATAATAAGAACATCACAGGCCTGTCAGGAGGATTAAATGATACAACATAAGGAAGCCTGTTTAGCACAGTGCCTGGCATATTAAAATGTGCTCAACAAATATGAATTCCCTTCCCTTCTTCTTTTGGGTCTGGGGCACTTTCCACATAATTGCCAATTAACACTTTTTAGTTAACCCAATACTGAACGTCACAGGCATAGATGTGGCATAAGTCTATAGGAAAAGTTTGGAATTTTCCATGTGATAGAGCAGGGAAGTGGGTGATGGTCAATCAACTCAACTCTCCCTGTATGCTAGTCTTGATTTTCATGCTGTTGGAAAATTCTTGGCATCCAGTGAAAATTCTTCATGGCACAAGGAATAGCAGGCATTTTCATTTTGTCCTAAGGGGAAATGGAATCCAGCCAGACCTCCTTTTATACCTGGCTGGAGCAGAGGCTGTGTTCCCTTAAGACACAGGACCAACCCTTCTTCCTAAGCAACAGGGGAATGGGTTGGAGAGGGGGTGGTACCTGAAATTATGGCCGCTGGGGCCACACAACTGGGTGCTGGCTTCTGGAAGAGAGCACGTGAGCAGACAAATCAGCCTGTTAAGATTGTTTTGTGAAAGTACAACTTGTCCCTAAAATAACAGCACCAAGTATCCAACTTTCCAACCACTGTCTCTTCCCCAAATGCGATAAGCATCCGCTCCCCTCCACCATCTCCCTGCTCCTTCAGCCCAATCCCTTTCCCCACTCCTCAGGCGAGCAGAAGAGGCCCTGACCTCACCAGAGCTGAGCCACCTTCTCAGAGCAGCATCCACGAGTGAGCTGACTGTGCATGACGGGAGCTGGAAGGGGCGTGGGGAGCCTGGGGCAGGAAGCCACACACCCCGTGTACATCCCAGATCCAGCTGGGCCCTTTTCTGTCAACCTTGGCCCAGTACATGCTGTCCTCAGTGACACTTGCGCTGGGCTCAGAGAATGCTGAATTCAGCCCCAATTAAGGGGCCATCTCGGGGCAGGCTGCCAGCACCAGCAGCTGCTATTTTGGGACTTGCTGAAGACACGATCTTCTCTCTCTCTCCTTCTCCATCTCTGCTCTATTTCTCCTCTCTCTCCTTTCTCCATTTCCATTATTTCTCTAGGTTTTTCTACCTAACTCTGAATGTCTTTTCATCTCTTGGCTTCTTTGTCTGTCTGTCTCCCCCTCTCTGTGACTGTATCTCACTCTATATCTCTCTTATCAAACCAATTTGACAAACACTCCCACCGTTACTGCACCAGGCCCTGTGCTCTGGGGAAAAAGCGATGCACAGGCTCCTGCCCTGGAGGAGCCCTAGGTGTGCTCAGCCTTCCTCTGGTTCTCCCCACCCCCTCTGCATCTTAACCAGCTCTGCTCTCCCTGCCCAGGAACTCCAGGGCTTGCTTCTGAAGGCCAAGAAGCGGATTCACATTCCAGCCACCTCCTGGTCCATGAGCAGTTTCTGTGCTCCAGGCTTCCAATTCCAACAGCAAAAGTGCTGTCATTTCCCAGGTTGGTCTATGGTAGCAAATGCTCCAGGATGCCCAAGAGGCTCAAAGCCATGCTGCCCCACTATCCTGGGCCCAGGGAGACCTGGCCTAAGGCCTGCAGTGTAGGACTGTTTGATCTCTCTGGGTCAGACCACTAGGACATGTCCCTTGTCCATCAAGAGACTGAGGATGCATAGACCATAGCCTCTTCTTTCCAGGTGAGAGGCCCCCTGAAGGGCCCCTGGCCAGCACCACACTGGGTTTAAGAGGATCTCTTATCTCCATCCTCCCTGCCTTCCAAAATGCTAGGCCCAGCTCACTTCCTTTCTTCCTGATCACCCAGCCCACAGCACCATCTCCTGCCCCAGTTCCCACAGCCCTAGAAGCCTGACCTATGCTCTCAGCACTGAGCTCTTCTACCCTAGTACCTGCTGGCTGGAATAATCCTGACCTGTGTTCTTTGTCACAGGGTGTGGGCCAGGGATATTTAAGAGGACCTACCTGTGAACTCTCCGAGGTCCTTCCCTTCTGGGGCTTCTCCATGTACTAGGAATAGTGGGTATGTGGTAACTTCTTATGTACACTACTGAATTAATTTTTTAAAATTACCACCTACTATGTGCCAGGCACTATTAGACTTTTTCAGATGTATTACCTTATTCAATTCACAGATGAGGCTCTGAAGCTTATTAGCCCCA
Organism: Kogia breviceps; assembly: GCF_026419965.1. Lineage (NCBI taxonomy): Eukaryota > Metazoa > Chordata > Mammalia > Artiodactyla > Physeteridae > Kogia > Kogia breviceps. The sequence goes on from NC_081312.1 coordinate 101,319,561, forward strand.
TTCTAGAGCTGAAGGAACTGAAGCTCAAAGAGGTTTCCCGAAGTCAAATGATAGGAACCCAGGTCTCCTGATTCTGCAGCCAGGGCTTGTTCCAAAACCCAGCTCCTGCCTATAAATAAAAGAAGGAACGAAAAGGCTTCAACAGAGCATGGTTCTTCCCCCAAGGAATTCTTAATTTGAGATCCAGGGGCCTCACTGCCCTTAGCAGCTGGTTGAGAGCTAGGCCCAACTCTTCAGGGAAGGCAGGCTGGGCCACCTGCACACTGAGCCAGACTCGGGCTCTGGCAGAGTGGAGAAGCCCCTTCTCTGGGCCAGGCGGCACAAGTAGTGACAAGTCCTCAAAGGGAGCCCAGGGGTGAGAGGACACCGTAGGGCAGAGGGGGAGAAGGGAGGCTTCTTGAGCTGCTGTCAGCCAAACGTCAGAGGATAAGGTACCAAAGGCTCCCAGCAGCAGGGGTTACTCAGAGCTCCACTCTTGGTGGGAACCAGGAGGTTGGTCAGTCAGGGCTGTCTTTGAAGTTCCCCAAGGAAGGGACATGCGACTTGGGGCTTCCCTGGTAATCTGTCGGTCCCCCTCAGGCCTGTGACGTGAGTGGGGTGTCTGAAGCAGGCTTTGGAGCTGGAGAGAGAGCGCAGGTCTGGGAAGGTGCTTTGATACCTCCTTTCTTCTGTGGCTTTTTCAAGATCTCTCTGCTCTTTGTCAGCTATGCCAGTTGAAGAAGAAGCAGGCGGGGGAGTACGGGCTGCGCCAAGCTGCTCCAGAGGGAGGCCAGGGCCCTCCGGCAGGTGCTGCACGGAGTCAGGGCCCTGAAGCCTGTCTGCAGCCCAGGCCCAGCCCAGGAGTCTAGAACTCTGACCTCTGCGGGACCCTGGCTCCTGACCTCCCCTAACCTATGTCCCATGACTTCTAACCAGTGGACAGTCTCTCAGAGCCAGCCCTACTAACCCTTAGACTTCAGGGGACCCCCATGCCCACAGCTCTGGCCCCTGAATCCTGGGCCCAAGATGTCTCTGCCTTGGGGGCCACATCTTATGGGTCACCAAGTCTTATAGACCCTAAACCACTCCCTCTTCTTTGGTTCCACTACCTCTGCTTGGATCAGACCTTCCTCATTTCCCCCTTGGGCAGTTGTCACACATGTTCTTCTGGCCTCTGGTCTGTCCCATCCACTCCAGAGCCAGCTTTCCAGCTCAGCTTCATGGCCTCCCTCATCCTGCACTGACACCCATGGTGCGGTGACATGGCCCCTGTCAACCCCTCCAGGCTTATCCCCACTCTCCCCAACACAACCCCCTGGGTTCAGCCTCACACAGCCATGGTCATTCCTCAAATATGCCCACCTGCTCTCACCACTAGGTCTCTGCCCACGCGATCCCCTCTGCATAGGGTAGATTCTCCCAGCCCTGCCTATAAGCACTGGTCCATCCTCTTCCTCTACTCAGTCTAGACTCCATTTAAGCTTTACCTTCTTCAAAAAGCCTGTCCTGGCTGCCAGGCTGGGCCCAGTGCTGCCTCTCGTCTCTCTTTGTGCCCCATGGTCTTTGTGTCCTGGTCCTTGTCATGCTGGGTTGTCACTGCTGGCAGGAGTGCCTCCTTCAGAGAACTGGACCTCCTGGAGGGCAGGGGATGTGTGTGATTCACCTCTGTGCTTCACAGCCCAGTGTGGTGGGATGATAAAGAAACAGGCAGCTGCTCACCAGTTCCCACCATCTGGTTGAGGTAATAACACACACACACACACACACACACACACACACACACACACACACACACACACACACACACCCTACCTGAGCCCTCACTGGACCAAGAAGTTGAGCTAAGTTGAGGGGCTAAGCCATCAAGGAAGGTTCCCCTGAGAAGGCAGAATTTGAACTAGGTCCTGGAGGCTTGCTCTGCACCTATCCAGGGATGTGGGTATGGACACTTGTGCCAAGCAAGCCTGGGTGAAAAATGACTATGGTGGATCACATTCATCTCCCCAATGCTTCACCCTCCCTGCGTCCATGCCCTTTACTGTGTGATTCTACATGGCTGTTCCCTGCCCTATCCTGCCCCTTTGGGCCCAGCCATGTGACTTACCTTGGCCAACGGGATGCCAGCAGGCTTGATATGGGCTTTCACATCAGAACCTGCCTTCTCATGCTCTGCCATCAGCAATGAGAACATGTCCACGTTAGCCTGCTGGAGGATGAGAGACATGTGCAGCAGAGCCAAGTCATCTTAGTCACCCCAGCCAAGGCTAGCCTAGGGCAGCCAATGGCCAGCCAACTTCCAGAGATGTGAGTGAGCCCAACTGAGACCTGAAGAACCACCCAGCAGAGCCCAGCCACCCAGCTGACCCACAGAATAGTAAGTTAAATGCTTATTATTTCAAGCCACTGAATTCAGGGAGTTTGTTACACAGCATTATTGAGACAATATACCAACTAAGGCTAAAGAGATCAGCCTCTGGGGAGATGGGCTTATCCACAATGGTGCCCACAGTGGGTTGGTAAATAGGGAGTCTGAACAGAGTTCCCCTTTCCTTCAGCATTTCTCACCACCCTCTTCTTTCCAGCCATCTTGGGCTTCGTGAGGCCTCACACATGTTCCGTATCTCTGCACAACCTGTTCCCTCCTCCTGGAATGCCTGTCTCTGTCTTGTCCTCTTTGAATCCTGTTTTCACTTAAAGGTCAGGTCATACCCTAGAAACCTTTATGGACACACAGCCTCATAGCCACCCTAAACCTTTTGGGAACGACGTAAGGTATAAATGAGTAATATTCCCTCCTTTCTCCCTCTGCTCCATCCCCATGTCCCACTGTGGTCTTCCTTAGTTTTACAGTGGCACATTCTCCTTCACAGTTATTAATCCATGGGGCTGTGCTTGCTCCTGAACAGTAAGTAGGTCCTGCCTGGCCACAGAGGGAGCAGACCTCATGTGCTCCTAGATCTCACAGAGCCTCAGCACAGCTTCTGAGAGCCAGAAGCATCTGGGAAGTGGGCAATGAATAGCGATGAATACACTTTCCAGCTATTGATTTTAGAACAATGTGACATGATACATTGTAAAAAAAATTGAAATCCGAAGACCTATTTTCAAATGGGCCTAAACAGACTTTTCTCCAAAGAAGACATACAGATGACCAAGAGGCACATGAAAAAATGCTCGTCTCTGCTAATTATTATTATTATTATTATTATTTTTTTTTTTGGTGGTACGCGGGCCTCTCGCTGTTGTGGCCTCTCCCCTTGCAGAGCACAGGCTCCAGACGCGCAGGCTCAGCGGCCATGGCTCACGGCCCAGCCGCTCCACGGCATGTGGGATCTTCCCGGACTGGGGCACGAACCCACGTCCCCCGCATCCGCAGGCGGATTCTCAACCACTGCGCCACCAGGGAAGCCCCTCTGCTAATTATTAGAGAAATGCAAATCAAAACTACAATGAGGTACCACCTCATCTGAGTCAGAATCGCCATCATTTAAAAGTCTGCAAATAGGGCTTCCCTGGTGGCGCAGTGGTTGAGAGTCTGCCTGCCGATGCAGGGGACACGGGTTCGTGCCCTGGTCCGGGAAGATCCCACATGCCACGGGCCTGCGTGTCTGGAGCCTGTGCTCCGCAATGGGAGAGGCCACAACAGTGAGAGGCCCACGTACGGCGAAAACAAACAAAACCCAAACAAACAAAAAGTATGCAAATAATAAATGCTGAAGAGGGTGTGGAGGAAAGGGAACCCTCCTACACTGTTGGTGGGAATGTAAATTGGTGCAGCCACTATGGAAAACAGTATTAGAGGTTCTTCAAAAAACTAAAAGCAGAGTTGCCATATGATCCAGGAATCTCACTCCTGGGCATATACCCAGACAAAACTATAACTGGAAAAAATACATGTACCCCTATGTTCATAGCAGCACTATTTACAATAGCCAAGACATGGAAACAACCTAAATGTCCATCGATGGATGAATGGATAAAGAAGATGAGGTATATATATATATACAATAGAATATTACTCAGCCATTAAAAAAGAATGAAATAATGCCATTTGCAGCAACATGGATGGACCTAGAGATTATCATACTAAGCGAAGTGAGTCAGAAAGAGAAAGACAAATACCATATGATATCACTTATATGTGGAATCTAAAATGTGATGCAAATGAACATACCTGCAAAACAAAAACAGACCCAGATATAGAGAACAGACTTGTGGTTGCCAAGGGGGAGGGAGGTGGAGGAGGGAAGGATTGGGAGTTTGGGATTAGCAGATGAAAACTATTATATACAAGATGGGTAAACAACAAGGTCCTACTGTATAGCACAGGGAACTATATTCAGTATCCTGTGATAAACCATTATGGAAAAGAATATGAAAAAGAATATATATATGTATATATAACTGAGTCACTTTGCTGTATAGCAGAAATTAAACACAACATTGTAAATCAACTATACTTCAATAAAACTAAAAAAAAACCAAACACACAAAATCCAAAGACCTATTTTCAGTCCTTACCTTGCTCTGCGACACTTGGCCGAATCCTGACGCCTCTGAGCCTCAGATTTCCCATATGTATAATGAGGGGTTGTGCTGACCCTTCTCCACACTCCCTGCCAGTGCTGAGCATCTGTGACATTCGCCCATGTGTCTAGTCCTCTGGCTGCCAGCTCTGGCCTGGCTCTTCCCACCATTCCTCAATCGCCCTGAGTTCAGCCTCAGAGCCTCCCGCCTGCTGGCAGCCCCGGCCAAGGCTTTGGATGGTGGCTACTGCGTTGACCTGGCTTCTTGTGACTGCCAGCATCCTCCACTTCCTGAGCCTGCCAGTGGGCTTGGTATTGGGAGTCATCACTCCTGCAAGCTCTGCTGGGCAAGGCTGGGTCCCTGCCTGTCTGACAGGGGAGCATCTTCAGGAAATACACACACACACACACACACACACACACACACACACACACACACACATGCACGCACACGTGTGAGCTCCTCTCCTGGCAGCTGCTGCTGGGCCAGTAGCAAGGAATGCTGACAGGCTGTATTTTCCCCACTAGAGTCAGGTGAAAAGGGGAGAAAGGAAGGAAATGTGCCAGGGCAAAATTATCCAGAGAGGGGAAGACCTTTCCACGCCAGCTTACTGAAAACAAGGATAATATTTTAGAGAGCAAAGCTTCCTGAGATATGGTAGACGAAGGGAGGTAGAGGCCTCTGAGCTAGATTGTAACCTCTAGCCAATATCATTGCTTTCTCCAACCTCACCTCCAGGCTCATTTTTGGAGCTGGGGAAGCTCCAGAGATGCCCAGATCAGGTGCTCCCGGGGATACCAGGAAGGAGCACGGACAGGAGTTCACAGGGTCTCTCTGTGTCTGGGGCTGTGGCAGCAGGGTGGAGGAACCCCAGGTCTATACTCACATCCACCCTGCCCCCATGGCTTTCAGATACCATCCATCATGTCCATCACAGGTGATGGGGGCTGATCCAATGCAGTCTCCAGCTTTGCTTCTGTGCTCCGCCTCCTTCCTTGTCTGCCCCCTCTCCAGCACAGCAGGCTTGAAGGAAGCACGGAAAGGCTGCAGGTAGGTGCTCACTCACTGCTGTTCCCACACCACTTGCCACCTCACCTCCATGAAAGTCAGAGACAGAGATTAAGAGGCTGGAAGTTGAAACCTGAGGTTCTAGCTGCGGTAAGTGCCTTGGTACCTCTGCGCCCGTGGGAAGTCCAACTCTTCTTTAGGATACCTGGATATCTCTTTTACAGGTATGAGGTAATTAAGCCCACTCTGTCAAATGGCTGCAGGGATGAAAAAGACCTTCTGAATCCATGAGGCCCTCAATACGCGGGAGACATTTTCATTATTGAGACCAGAGAGTGGTCCCCAGGGAGCTTCAGGCCTCATTGTGCGGGATCATGACCCTTTTTGTAGCCTACGCTTTGAGGAGCATAGCCAGGACCCGGCCCCTGCCCCTCACTCGATGCCCCACTTCATATCCCCCAACCAGCCAGCAGCCTCAGAACCCCTCCGGGCCCATCCCAGGGTAGAGTTGTCAGGGAGATAGAGAAGGAGGTGTTCTGGGCCTTCCCTTCTGAAGCTCTCATCTAGAGTGTTGATGAGGTGACAGAGCCTCCCAAAGAACAGTGAGAGGCCAGGGCAGACACAGTGTGAGTGGGAGCAGAGGGTGGGGCTCAGACTCTCCAGGAAGGGAGACGGTGCTGTGGGCTGGAAGAGCCAGGAGGGCTTCCTGGAGGAAGGGAAGGGCTTGAGTTGACTTTGAAGGACATGGTTGCTGCTGCAGTGAGCCTGGGCTTGGCTGATTGAGGTGTTAAGGCCCAAAGGCAGGCATGCAAAACTCCAGGGGAGGCCTCCCATGACAGTGCTAAGGAACAGACCTCCAGGCATCAGAGTTCAGCAGCAGGGGAGCCACCAGTGGCTGAAGGGGGATTCAGGCCGAGGCAGGATGGCACTGATGCCCAGGAGTTCCCCTTCTGCTTTCTCTCTGAAGGAGTGAGCACCAGGCTGATGAATGGGTGACCCAGAACACAGGCCTGCAAGTGGTTGCCTGCTTCTGCCCTTGGGCCTGGCCAGAATGGAAGCCAATTATCAGCTCTCAGAAGCACAAGGGTCCAACTTCCTATCAGAGTGAGAAGGGTCCAGAGAATCCTGCTCTGCCCACAGATCTCCTAGGTCTGTCAAGGCAAACCACCCCTCAGAACTAAGTCCTCCACATCCATAGGCCATCTGAGCTGTGTGGGTCCAGTTGAGGCAGAATGGGGATTGTCACACCCAACCTAAAGATGAGAAAACTGAGTCCCAGGGAGAACAGGTTTGACCTAAGTGTCATGGCCCAAGACTAGAACCTAGACCTCCTGCTCCTCAGTTGAGTCAGTGTAGACAAGGTAACCAGATAACCTGGGTCAGTGTAGACAACTGGATTACCAGGAGCAAAAGAATCCACTTTGGAATAAAACTTACACAGTGGAGATGCAAGATAAGCACTGTGTATGTGCACAAGCCTGCCACATGCTAGGCGCCAAGCTGGACACTGCACAGGGCCTCGTTTAAGACTCAGATCTATCCAATGGGTTCATTATCCTCAGCTCCATACCATGGGTGGGTGAAGGAACAGAGGTTTGGAGAGTCTGGGCATCTTTTCCAAACCACCCAGGAGGAAGGGCAGAGCTGGGTCCCGAACACAGTTCTCTCTGCAAAGCTCTGCATTTTTCAACCACCGCTGGCAACAGCAAACAACTGTCAGAAGCTTTGGGCCAGGGAGGGAACAGCCATGCATGCAGGACAGGAGTGAGGGTCCTACTGCCAGTAGCTGCTTCACTTTGGTTTTCTCATGCTTCTCCCAGTGCCAGGGCCTGGCACCTCTGGGAATTGGTTCAGAGCACAACACCACCAGCAACAGTAATAGCTTTAGTGCTACTTCTATCTGCTCCTACTCCAACTGCTACAGTTTCTATGCTAAGCACTTTATATATACATACACACACATGCACTTTACGTATACCATCTGATTGAATCTTAAAACAAACCTTTGAGGTAGGTTCTTTTTATTCCCATTTTGTGGTTAAGAAAACTGAGTCTCCAGGGAGTAAAGTAACTTGCCAGTCTACCTCTAAAAGCTTGTACAGTCTACACTACCCAAGGATTTCAGGTAGAAAGAAAGACATCTTTCCAACAGTGGGATTTGCCTGAGAGTGACATGGTGGTCTCTGGAGGAGGTGAGACCCAACAATGAAGCTTTTTTGGTGTGTGTGTGGGGTGGGGGGAAGTTGTGCCCACAAAAATACTATTTATAGTTGCCTTTTTAAAATTAATATTCACTACTGGGCATATACCCTGAGAAAACCATAATTCAAAAAGAGTCATGTACCACAATGTTCATTGCAGCTCTATTTACAATCGCCAGGACATGGAAGCAACCTAAGTGTCCATCGACAGATGAATGGATAAAGAAGATGTGGCACATATATACAATGGAATATTACTCAGCCATAAAAAGAAATGAAATTGAGTTATTTGTAGTGAGGTGGATGGACTTAGAGTCTGTCATACAGAGTGAAGTAAGTCAGAAAGAGAAAAACAAATACCATATACTAACACGTATATATGGAATCTAAAAAAAAAAAAAGGTTCTGAAGAACCTAGGGGCAGGACAGGAATAAAGATGCAGACATAGAGAATGGACTTGAGGACATGGAGAGGGGAAAGGGTAAGCTGGGATGAAGTGAGAGAGTGGCATGCACATATATACACTACCAAATGTAAAATAGATAGCTAGTGGGAAGCAGCTGCATAGCACAGGCAGATCAGCTCTGTGCTTTGTGTCCAACTAGAGGGGTGGGATAGGGAGGGTGGGAGGGAGATGTAAGAGCGAGGGGATATGGGGATATATGTATACCTATAGCTGATTCACTTTGTTATACAGCAGAAACTAACACACCATTGTAAAGCAATTATAGTCCAATAAAGATGTTTAAAAAATTAATATTCAATTTACTAAGGGTACACATTTGAAAACAAAGCTTTTCTTCAGGATTAAGTTCCACTTACTGATCTTATTGTTCTATTTATAGGTGTAATATAATAAGAACAGGACCTTCACTTTTTCTTCAATTAAAGTTTGATTAACTCAAGTTGAAAAAACTAAACTCTCTTAAACAATCAGTGCCATCTACAATGTAATTAAATTTGCTTAAATAATTTCAACTACATTTGAACGTTTAATATATTTGATTTTCCTAAGTAACTTAAATGTCTAATTGAACAAGCAAAATCTTTGTATCCGGTACTGGTAAAACTATTGTGAGTCTGACAAATTAAATTTTTAAATACAGTGACTTTCACATTCTCTTAAATATTGCAATACTGTTTGCAAAATTAGTCAAATTTTCCCATACCTCTCAACTTAAAATTATATATCTACAGGCTTCTGGTTACAGCTAAGATGGAGTAAGCACACTTCACCTTCCCCCTCCCGTTGATTATAAATGAAAACCCTGGAACAGATATGTAAAAAATTGTCTAAGGACTCTGAAAAATAAATAATAGCAGGTGGATTTGGGAGGGAAATAAACACTCAAAGAATGACCAATATGGAAGTGAGTTTCCTAGGTATTTTTTCCTCCACTATTTCCCAACTTAGACTCTAGAAAGCATGAACACCAGACTGCACAGTGGGAACAAACAGAAAGAGTGCTAGAGAAACCCTCTTTTTCTTGCCAAAGCACTGGGAACTGGGACCCTGCAGGATAGAAAGTTGGGGAAGGGGGATGCAGAATCTCAATTTTTTCTCTTTTACTATACAGGGTGTGTCGCAAGGAAGGGCTTCTAGGATCCAGAGAGTGTGAGGGCAATCATGGAGAGCTGGAGAGTAAACCCCCTTAGATCTGTGTATAAAGTCCTGGACTCACCCTTGAGCTGTGAATTCATAGAACTGACCCAAAGCAGAAGGCAGGTCGGGACTTGTGGTCTGAAACAAATAGGATTGATTACATAATATTACATAATATTCAAAATGCCCCAAATTACTCCACATACAAGGAACTAGGAAAATCTCAACTACACTCAAAGGAAAAGACAATTAGCAGATGCTGGCGTCAGGATGATCCAGATGGGTTTCCCTGGTGGTGCAGTGGTTAAGAATCTGCCTGCCAATGCAGGGGACACGGGTTTGAGCCCTGGTCCGGGAAGGCCCCACATGCCGCAGAGCAACTGAGCTCATGCACCACAACTACTGAGCTTGTACTCTAGAGCCCACAAGCCACAACTACTGAGCCTGCAAGCCACATCTACTGAGCTCACATGCCACAACTACTGAAGCCCACGCGCCTAGAGCCCGTGCTCTGCAACGAGAAGCCACCGCAATGAGAAGCCTGCGCACCACAACAAAGAGTAGCCCTCACTCACTGCAACTAGAGAAAGCCTGTGTGCAGCAATGAAGACCCAACACAGTCAAAAATAAATAAACAATAAAAATAAATAAAAAGATTATTCAGATGATGGTATTATCACATGAAGACTATTATATCACATAACATAAATCATATAAAGCAGCTGTTATAACTATAGTCCATGAAGTAAGGAAGAATGATCTTGAAATAATTGGGAAGATAGAAATTCTTAGGGAAGAAATGAAACCTATAAAAAAGAACCAAATGGAAACGTTATAACTGAAAATTCAATAACTGAAATAAAAAATTCAGTCTATGAGCTCAATAGCAAAATGGAGATGAAGAGGAAAGAGTCAGTGAACTTGAAAATAGATTAATAGAAATTATCTAATCTGAAAAACAGAAAAAATCTGGGGAAAAAAATGAATGAGTTTTGGGGACTTATGTAATAACAGCAAAAGCTCTAACATTCATGTCTTTGGAGTCCCAGAAAGATTGGAGAAAAGGCTTGGTGCAGAAAATATTGAAGAAATCATGGCTGAACATTTTCTAAATTTGGTAAAAAGACATAAATTTATAGATTTAAGCAGCTCAGCAAATCCTAAAAGAAGGATAAATTCAAAGAAAACCTGATTCAAATACATCTTAATCAAACTGCTAAAAAACAAGGATAAAGAAAATATTTTTGAAAACAGCCAGAGGAAAGCAATACATTACATATATGGGAACAATAATTAAAATGACTTCAGATTTCTTATCAGAAGACGTGGAGGCCAGAAGACAGTGGAACACCATCTCTAAAGTGCTGAACCAAAAGAACTGTCAACCCAGAATTCTATATCCAGTGAAAATATCTTTTTAAAGGCAAAATAAAGACATTTTTAGTAGAAGGAAAACTAAGAGAATTCATTGCTAGCACATCAGCTCTAAGAGAAACATTAAAGGAAGTTCTTTAAGAGAAAGAGAAATGATATCAGAAGGAAACTTGGAATTTTAGGACTAAAAGAAAAGAAACAAAAATGAGAATAACTGGGTGACTATAATAGACTATTTCCACCCCCCTTAAATCCTTTAAAGTGTGTATGACTGTTGGAAGCAAAAATTATAACAGTGCCTGATGTGGTTTTCAGTGTATAATTATGCACTAGTTATAACAACTGCTGTATAAAGGGAGGAGGGGGAAAGGACCTATATGGCTGCAAGGCTTATATATTTCACTTGAAGTGGTAGAATATTAACTCTAAGTACACCATGAGAAATTAGGTGTATATATTACAATACCTGGAACAACCACTTAAAAAAACTATACAAAAAGATATTTCAAAAAGCCAACAGAGAAATAACAATGGAATATTAAAACAATATTGAAATAATCCAAGAGAAGGCAGAAATGGAGAAACAGAGGAATGAAAAACAGAGGGGACAAATCAAAACCAAACAACAAAATGGTAGAACTAAATCCAACAATATAAATAAATCTATTAAATGTAAATGATTTAAACATACAATTAAAAGACGGAGATTATCAGGTTAGATTTAAAAAACTAAGACTCAACTATATACTGTCTATAAGAAACTCACTTTAAATATTGATAGGTTAAAAGTAAAAGGATGAAAAAATATACCATAAAACATTAATTTTTTTAAAAGCTGGAAAGCCTATATAAATATCAGGTAAAGTAGACTCCTAAAGAAATAAACTTATCAGGGATAAAGAGGAATATTCCATAATGATAAAAAGATCAATTCACCTAGAAGATGTAATAATCCTAAATGTGTGTGCACCAAACAAAAGAATTTCAAAACACAGGAAGCAGAAAACTGAGAGAACTAAAAGGAGAAATAGACAAGTCCAATTACACCTGGGGACTTTAATGCTCATTTTTCAGGAACTGATAGAAAATGAGAGAGAAAATCAGCAAGGATATAGGAGACTCCACCACCAAAGGCAGATTGCACATCTTTTTCAAGTTGCTCTTCGATCATTTAATATAGACCATATTCTAGGCCATAAAACAAATCTTAACACATTTTTAAAAATTGAAATCATATAACACATGTTTTCTGACCATAACGGAATTAAACTGGATATGAATAATAGGAAGATATCTGGAAAATCCCCCAAATCCTAGAAATTAAACAACACACTTCTAAATAATCCATTGGTCAAAATCTAGGAGGTTGAAGAGCTAGCATGCTAGCCCAGGAAGTTTGGTCCAGGAGATGACACTCTTAACCACAGGCCATGTGGCCTCTCAAAGTTCTTCAGGGCCTTCAATGCCAGGCTAATAAATTTGGAATTTGCACTGTATTTAATGGATAAGATAAGCATTTAAGGATTTTCACACATAAGGGACATATTTGCAGATAGATGGAGTTAGGTGTGGGTTGGAGATGGGTGCAGGAAAATTCTGCATTCTGTCCCACCAGAGAGGCAAAGGAAAGTTAAAGAATTTGGATTTTCCTAGATGTCTGAAATGAGACATTTTAGAAGTAGGGCCCATCCTTCCTTCCCTTTTCACAGAGGTTATTTTCACAGTCTTCCTGGGGTCTACACATGCTAGGTGAACCAGTGGCTCCAGAGGCAGAAGCATGCTTCTGTCATCAGATAGGGGACCTTCTGAGGACAAACCCCCAGAAGAATGGAGGTTTCCCAAGGGTTAACTTGCCTGTGGCTCTGGACAAGTTACTTAACCTCTCTATGCCTCAATTTCTCCTCTGTACAATGAGAACAACACAGCTGGACAATAATATCAGTTCCCATAGACTGGGCCATGACCTTGGGCTGAGCTGTCTGGAGAAAAGGTTGAAGGTGGAATTTGGACCCCTGGCTCCTGGTAGCTGCTGTGGGACCCTGGCTGGAAGGGGGTCTCTCTAGTTTGCAGGAAGACTTGGAGGAAGGCCTCAGCATGACAAGGAATGGTACTCCTGCCTCCACAGGCCTGGAGTGGGGAGAGGAGGGCACATAAAACATCCTCTGCAGAGACTTTGATCAACAGCCATGACAGGGATGGCTTCTATTCTCTTTGAAGCAGCAGAAAGATCAATCTTCCTTCTTATCTCAGCCTCGCTGCGCAGTGGCACCACGTGCTTCTGCAGCCGCTGCTACTCTCAGAGAAGACCAGAGTAGAAGGCGATGCCTGACCCAGGCCTGCCGCCTCCCCTCAACTCCCTCTCCACCCCCAAGATGAGAGGGGTGAGCAGAACGTGGCACTTTCTGGCCTTTGCCTGTCCCAACCTCAGAGCAGAGAAGGAAAAAGAACGCCTACACCCCAGAAAGAGCTTCCTCATTAAACTTTCACAAGAGTCCCTCCTCACCTGTGCGTCCCCTTCTTTTCTTCAAAGGCTGGCTTTAAAACATCACATTTTGCTGAGATCTAAAGATACGAGGACAGGAGGCAGGAGACTGGTTTTAATTACAGGTCTGCCTTTGATTTGCTGTGTGACCTTGAGCAAGTTACTGCCCCACTCTGGACCTTAATTTCTCTATCTATGAAATAGAGTTGCTGTCAATGTTTTTCAGGGCTCAGTTTACAAGTCTGTGATCAAGACTAACCTGTGCCCAGGTCAGGGTGCAGTGCGGATTCAGATTGTAGAATTGTCTTTCTCAGAGCCTGTCACAGAAGAATTGCCCCCATAACCCGGACTGCCTCCAAGTCCTTGGTCAAATGTTTTTCTGTATAATCCCATCACTGGAAAGAGCTGCTCTGCCAGCAAAGCAGCACCCTGAGTCTGTGGGCTCTGCCCATAAAGGGGAGGAACAATTCCCATAACAGCACTGTCCCCAGTTGCTCAAGGATTACAGAAGGCAGAGAAGCTTGCAGGCTCTGCCCCTGAAAGGCTGGAGGAAGAAGACAGTGGGGCACAGGACTGGGGAGGCGTAGGCGGTGGGAGGAGGAATGTCCTGGGACCTTCCACCTCCGGGTGTTGCGTGCTTATAATCAAACTGGATTGGTGAGTTAGGTTAGGGCTGGGAAGCCTCTTCTTCCCTGAATGCTGGCTTAGCCCACGCAGGTGCAGCCCCTCCCCAGCTGGGCAAGTGAAAGACTTGTAGACACAGAGGAATTAAGATCCTCCACTCATGTTCTGCCCCCCAGAGCAGGCCCCAAAGACGGAGAACAGAGGCTGCAGGAGTCCTGATCCTCCAAGCAGAGCGCTGCTTAGGCATCCCTTTGAGAATCCCAGTAATTAGCTTCCTGTATCTGGTCTCGGGAACAACCATGGACCTACCCATTAGGTCAGAGTCAGTGCTCTCAGAGTCTCCCGGGGTCTGGAGGATAGAATTGTTCCAGAAAAGGGAAAGAATAGGCGGGAAAGGAATATTTCCGGCCTGCCTGCTTTGTGAGGTGCTGGTGTGTGCTGGGACGTCCTCTCTGCCTCTCTGTAGGACTAGATCTGCAGCATCCTCCTTTACCTCCCCAGGTCCCAGCTCAGCATGTCCCCTTCCGTCACTCGAGGCACCTGGGGTCCTCCTGCTCTGCCCTGCTCCTCGTGAACTCTGCCCTCCAGGAAGTCTCCAGAGTAAGCCCTTTGCCCACTGCCACCCCTCGTTGGCCTCCTCAGCCTGGGCTCTCTCTGGGATGGGAACTGTCTGTGATCTGCTGCCAGGACAGATGAGGTCCCCGGCATCCTGCCCAGGTGTGTTCACCTGTGGGTGTGGGTGTGTTTGTGTGCACACACATATACACATGCACATGAACTTTGTAGCACATACTTTAGACGGCAAGTTTCACAGAGAGGTGAGGTGCCCTGGATTGACTGTGTTGTGTTTTGGGGGATGTACGTGTGTGCGGCATATATTTCATGTGTGTTTGTGTGCTCCCTGATGGGGCTGTTTGTGTTTCCGTGGGTGTGACTGTGTGGGAGAGTGAATACTGAAGCCTGGGATCCTGCAGTTTAGGGGTGCTTGTGTACTCCTGAATTTTAGGGGTGTTGTGCGTCATTTTGGAGCTGTCGTGTAGGAGATTGAGTGACAAGGGTGTGAGCCCACCGAGGGGTGAGGGTGTGGCTATAGAGCACTGACGTAGGGGTCTGTCTGCCCCAACGTGGACTGGGCACCCATGGGCCTTTGAGCATCTGGGTCACTTCTCCTTTGCCTGGAGGGACCTCCTGCTGGCTCGGGCCTTCAGGGTGGGAATCCCAGAAGAGAGTTTCTTGGGAGGTTCAAGGTTAGCCTGGATGTGCTCTGGAGCAAATAATAACAACACAAACAACTGCTCAGACTGCCGGACACTGTGTTAAGCACTATACAGACATTATTTAAACCTCACAACAATACTGTGAAATAGATAGTGTTTCCCCACTGTACAGGTGAGGAAACAGCCTGGGAAATTAAATAACTTGTCCTGGGTCACACAGCAAGTAGGTTGTAAGGTTAGGATCAGAGCACAGATCGGCTTGACTCTAAAACGAATGCTTCTCTCCTCCTATTCTCATTTATAGATTACCCTAGCAAGAGGGAAGAACGGGGCTCATTTCTCCCCAAACCCACGGATAAGCCTTCATTTCACAAAAGGAGCTTTATACTCCTGGATTTAAGATGCATGACTCCTGGTGGGGAGAATGGAAGGGGGTTGGGCGGAGGAATAACGGGTCCTGGCCTAGAGAAGGCCCCCTGGAGCTGTTGGAGAATAACCCCTCTGAGCCTTGACGGGGTGATGGAGTTGGACTTACAGGTCTCAGTCCACACTGCTGTTCCTGGAGCCCTGGGTGTACAAGGTTCCCACGGCTTGTTTTCATGGCTTCTGCCTGCTTTGCAGGCACGACAGGGACAAGGATGCTGGGAAGTGACTCAGGCGAAGTGGTCAGAGGCACCACTGGATGCACACAGAGGCTTTTGCCTGCACTGAGAGACGCTGCCCATTCCTTCCTTTCTTGGATTTGAGCTGCAGGGAAAATGCATTATTTTTTTTTCATTCAAAATTCATTTTGGAACAGATAGGCTTCAGAGATGTAATCAGCCACATTATTTCTCTCCATTAGCGTCCCTGGAGTTTGCTGGAATTCCTTGTCCTTTTACCTCTCCATCTCACTCTCTCCATCCTCTTTCCTGGTAGGTTGTTAACACTGCCCCACTGTCTCGTCCAGCCATCACCACACACTCTGTTTTGGACTGAATGACTATTTCAAAGTCTGGACAAGGAGGTAAAGCAAGCTCCCTCCTCCCTACTGGGCTCTGGGCTCACAGTCCCCTGAGCCAGCAAGGTGTTCAAAGATGCCCACTTCTGCCCACAGGACGAGGGAGGCAGCTTGATGTGACGCAGAGCTGGCCTGGCCAGGCCAGGCAGAGCTAGGAGGTTCCTGGCTCCCCACTTACTAGCTGGGCGATCCCAAGCATGTAACTTCTGTTGCCCTCACTGGGTGGTCAAGGTTGGCACTGACGTATATGAAGCACCTCCCCTGAGTTACATAGCAAGTGCCCTATAAAAGGCAGCTGCGGTCAGGATGTCCAGGGACAAGAGGGGGCTTTTGGGGGCTGAATGAGCAGTAGACGGGACAGCATGAAAAACGCAGCCTGGCCTCACTGAGAATCAGAGTCCTGTGCTTGGTGGTGCCCCACGGCTGGGGGGCAGGAGTCAGGGAGAACCACGACGAGGACCCCTAAGGAGCAAGACCCCTTCAGAGCAGGAGAGAGCTCGTGGGGACTCAGCTGCCCAGGGCTGAGTGCCTCTCTTTTGCTGACTGCAGTGGCTTCTACTCAGAGCTGCTCCTATGGGGTATTCCTGGCGTGTATGATAACTGGATTCAAGGTGACAGAGGTGTCATCTTCAACTGACTGAGGGGAAGGGAAGAGCAAGTGAGGGCTTCCCAAGATGATGGTGATGGCCCCAAATGCAGCAAATAACCCCGTGGCACTCCAACTAGCTCCGGGGACTTCAGGCTGGGCTGGCTATTGCTCTGGGGAAATCCAACACCACAGGCTCAGAAGACAGCCGTCTCCACCCCCAGTCCCCCAGCCCTCTGTTCATCTCCCGCTAGTGACACATGACGTGCAGCTGTCTCCAGCACTGTCAGAAATACCGCACTTCGTGGAGGCGAGGGCAGAAAACCTGCTGCCGAAAAATCTAAACTTATCCTGGTTCCCCACAGGGAGGGGCAAAGAGAAAAGTACTGCTTTAGCATAAAAGATTGTCGGCACTTTGCAGTGAAATAAAATCAGAATGCATGTAATTTATACCAAGAAGTAGCATGCCCCAGACTGGACAGTCATGGGTAGGTGTCCTTTGAAGGGGGCTACCTGTAAATTGTTACAGGGACCTGGCGCATCACATTTCACAGAGTTGTGTCGTGTTGTGTTGACGTGAAGGGAACTGAACTCAGTTTCTAATACTGGCCTCACCCTGCTTTTATAGCAACCGTGGTCCTCGGGTTCCTGGAGAAAGGCAGAGGAACAGAAACTGTCTGGCTCACAGGATCTTTGAACTTTTGAACTGATGTTCTTGCAAGCCTCGTGGAAGCAATGGCATCTTGACTCAAGTCTAGTTCATAGGGATTTTTACAGACATGTCCTGGGCATTGGTAATACTAATGTTGATGCCAAGGTTCATGATCACTCCTGTGCCCTGGGCTCCCGGTCCATGCCAGGCGCTTTACACACGCTGCTGCACTTACCCTCCTGTTCCATGAGGTGTTATCATCCCCCTGCCCCGGGACATATGATGCTTAGACTCAGAAAGAGTAAGAGACGGTGTTAAACAAATGACACCTGTTACTACCTCTAGGGGAGGAGTCCCACTGCGTGGAGGAGAGCAAACAGCACAGCAATGCCTGCCACCAGCATCCCAGAATGTCAACCTGCTCCGTGGTCTGCAAGTGTCAGGGCCACCAAGAAAGACACAACTTACACAGGCACTGGAGGGAACAGTGCTTTACTCACATGGAGAAGCGACAGAGTAGAATCAGCTTCAGTAGTCGGCATTGGTGCCCCAGGGCCTCACAAAGAGCCCCCTCCCTCCCTGCCAGGCGGAGATACAGCGCTAGGATTGGCCAGGTGCTGTGCGACGCACACACTCAAGCAGAACAAAGGAGCATATGCTGAATCTAGAACAGGGAAAGACATCCCCACACGAGGTGATGAATCCAGCACAGCCTGAGAGGGCTCCCTACCTCTTGACAAGGAAGTGTTCCAGGCTCAAGGCCCACTCGTACATGGCCAAGCAGGGGTGGAAAGATGGCATGCACAAGATGGCCTTTCCCAACAGGTGGGACCAAGTTCACATGATGGGCGGGTGGCAGGGTCAGAATTTGAACCTGGGTTTTTCTGGCACCAAAGCCCACGAACCTTCTCACGCATGAACGCTGTATGTCTGAGATGAGACAGTCTTCCCCAGGCACCTCTCACCTCTCACCATTTCCATACAGGAGACTGAAGCATGTTTCAGTATCACTGGGGTTCCCTTTGCCTACTTCTTCTGGTTAAGAAACTCAAAAAAACTGTACCACAGATCAGCATTACAACTTGCAAATAATTATGTAGTGTAGAGCAGGGCATAGATCGATAGGCTGGTGGGGGAACCAGGAGATTCCCACAGTAGCTCTCCCTCTTCCAAGTCTGCCCTCCTTCTTTCCCACCACAGCGCCGGCAGGCAGCCCATGGACAGCCGGAGTCCTCAGAGAAAAGATGGGCTAGGAGGTTTGCTCCCTCCCAGGACTTTAATGAAATTCTCAATCTCTCCAACCTTTGCCCATACTCTAATACCAAGAGGAATATGTTAAAATCTGGGATTTTTGTGCCCTGAAGAATCCCCATGTACAGAAATTTAAAGCAGAAAACTGGGTCCCCATCAGGGAGAGGGAAATGAATGAAAGAAAAGTAATGCAGGAGAATTTAAAGAATTTGGGCAATTATGCAAACACATGGACATGGTAAGGACCATTCGGCCCTGGGGAAAATGAGATTGACACAGGTAAACCCCTTAGAAGAATCAGAAAAAGGAGTAAAAGCGATCAAAACCCTTCTTGCTTCAGCACAGAGTCCTGCAATTCTGTTTGAATATTAAGCCTCCATGTGGTTGCTATGAGGCTTTTGTAATATGACTAAACTCTACTGGCTAATTTGGGGAAGGGTTATTATCTACAATTTGCAGATAAGGAGCCAGAGGTGAAAGGAAGTTCAGTAGATGACCTATGCCCATCATGTTCATTTTAGAAGCCACTTTGGATTTAGCACTCAGATTTTCCAACTCCCTGCCTGATCCTCAGCTTCTTAGGGCAACATTACAGTTAATTCTCAGCTGTCGACATCGTTAATGTGGAAGAACAGAGGCATAGATAATCCCAAATGGTGAGTAATGTCCTCGCCATGCCTGCTGTTCCGGACATGTGCTTTGGAAGACTCAGAAGGAAGGCATCCCGCTGTCAGAGGCTGCCTCGTCCTTATTCCACTCCTCCCCTACTCAAAGCCGCCCCACCTCCTGTCCATGAAGACCTAGGGGCAGCAGATCAAGGGGAAGAGGCTGTCACGCTTTCTTCGGTTGGGATGGAGTAGTGGAGAGAGGCAGAGAATAAAGTGTTTCGATTTAAAAGGCCTCCTGCAGTGCCACAAGCTAGCAGAACAGTAACAGTAAATGAGACAGTGAATTGTGTCCACTGAAGACTTCCATATGGACGCTGATTCACTATGTTAATAAGGATGTGCAAGCCAGAGGTTAACTGTCTTCTGATTTCATGGCTGGGGGATCCATGGCTCAGAATGGGGGAACATCCAAATTTGAGGTCAGAGTCCAAATTCCAGCTCCAAGCTTCTGATTCCAGTTTGGTTGGTCTAATTACTATCCTCTCCTAATGACTAAGGATGCTTTAGAGCCAGATGGCTTTAATGGCCAAGACCTGAGTAGAAATGCAAGCGACGCTTAAGGTGGAGAACTGGTGATGCTGGAGCCGAGGGGAGCCAGTTCCTGATTCATTCAACAAATACTGAGCACCTACCAAGTGCCAGGAGGTGGGGTTGGCACTGGGAAAGGAAAGCACAAGAATCAGACATTGACCCTGGCCTAAAGGAACTCAGGGTAGGAGGGGAGATGGGGCATGTATAGAAATCTCTCTAATATATACAGAGAGGAAAGTAAGATGAGATTTAAGAGCTTCATTTACTCTTCAATTAACTTATTCATTCAATCACTTGGGCACTGTATTTTGCGTTCTAGATATAAAGATAAATGAAATTGATCTCTACCCCTTGAAGCTACTATCCAAATACCTAAGCCGAGTCACCCAGGGAGTTTTTCAAAATACAGTTCCCCAGGTCCCCAGCCCAGACATTCTGATTCTGAGTCTCTGAAAGTGGCACCCAAGAAATCTAAAGTTCCCATTCTAGGTGTTCTCCAGGTTTCGGTACTAGTCTGGCAGGATAACAAGTGAAGGGAGCCCAGAGGAGGGAGATCCCGAGATAGAAAGGTTTCCTGGTTCACCTCTTCCAGGAAGCCCTCCTTGACCAGCCCAGCACCCTGGTCTGCATGTCCTCTGATCCCAACCCCCACTGCACATACCGTAAGGATGATAGTTTTCCTGGGTGACTGGGAGGTTTAGTCCCCTTGGTTCTTGGGTGTGTCTTAACCTCTAAAGCTGAGTGCTCCCATGTTCCAAGGTCATTGTGATGAGGATTCCAGGGGCTTTGTGACACACACTGGCTGGCTCTGTTCAAGTATGGGAGGTCAGAATAGGCCCAGTTCCTCCTGGGGATGCAACTCAAAAGAAGATCACCTTCCCCTGCTTAATTAAAGCATCACTTAGGGCTCCAAGTGAGCTCTGGTCAGAGGCTGCTTTGAAGACAGCTAGCAGGGGCCATGACCACCCTCTCTCCTGAAAACAGCCTCTCTGCCAGGCAGTCGGCCTCCTTCATCCTGGTGGGTGTTCTTCATCAGCTCTGAGGCCCTCCCTCCCCAACCTCTGGTTTGCACTAGGGCCATTTTCCCCTCTTGGGTAGGAAGGACTAGAACCTTGAGCTGCCCTCGAAAGTGGAGCAGGGTAGGTTAAACCTTGGTCTCACCATCATTACAAACAACGGGACTGAAAAACACAGGTCCGTTTTTACCCTTCTATCTAAGCCAGTGTTACTCTTTCCCCGTATGTGACATTTTAACTTTAATGAGTCTAGGTCTGCAAGTTGTCTTAAAGATGCTGATAAATTTTCCATGGTGCTTTTGCCAACAATTTTGGTATGCTGCCACCAGGTGGCAGTGATGCTTCTGTTAGTAGGCGGTTCCATGTCTGATTAATGATAGAGTATTCATTTGAATTCAGCCTCAGTCATAAAATTTTCTACACAGAATATTTTTCAAAATCATAGTAACTAATTATAATGACCTTAACCAATCTCAAGTCTCATTAATCATAGTGATTTAGAGAGTGATACATAAAAAAGCAGAAATGCAAAACAGGCCTCTCTCTCCCGGAGTTTTAAATGTTATTGCTCTATTGCAGATTATCACAAGGCCTTGATTTGAATTTTCTTTATACCTCTCTTCATTTATCTGAAGTTAGAGAAGGAAAATAATAAAATAACAAACTGTCATATAGCATTTATTAGGTACAATGACTGTTCTAAATGCATTATTTATAGTCGGTCTCATCATAACTCTATGAGGTGGATGAAGCTATTATCTTCACTTTGTAAATGAGAAAATTGAGGCCTAGGGACTAAGCAACTTGCCTACAGACCCACAGCTAGTAAGTGGCAGAGCTAGTATTTAAAGCCAAACTGCAGAGTCCATCTTCTAAATCAGTGATTCTCCAAGAGTGGTGCCTGAGTCTGCAGCCTCAGCTTCAAATGGGGACTTGTAAGAAATGCATATTCTTGAGCCCCAGATCTTCTGAACCAGAAACTCTGGGGGTGGGGCCCATCGATCTGTGGTTTAACAAGCCCTCTGGGTGATTCTGACAAGCAGCTAACTTTGAGAACCACTGTTGATTTAAGGTATTTTTAAGATAACTATGCTATACTGATGATACACCCTCCACACCTGGGTTGCTAATAATCACCCAGATAACTTTCAAGTTGCACACATCCTCCCCAAGCTTTCTACTCTTAATATGCCTGCCCTGCTTGGGCCACCCCCTCTCCCCTTGGTAAGAATCACTGACATGGTTACTGTTGGGAGTATGCCTTGTCCCTCAGATGAACTCAGGCTTTATTGAGGGCTCTGTTGCTATGAGTATTCAGAGGAACACAGCACCAAAAACCCTCATAGAAAGTTTTCCTTAGCCTCCAGTGGCTTTCTTATTTTACTAACAAATACTGGAGAAAATTCTTAAACCCAGTGATGCAGAGGGGGAAGGAGAGTGGAAAGATGTATGCCTGTAGCCAAGGCCGCTAGCAGCTGTTAGAGAGGCTGAACCACTTAAGGCTCCCACTTCTGGACCCCTTTTCCAGAGGAAGCATGGCCAAGCTTTCCCCAGGTTTGCCCGTGGAGAGCTTTAAACTGCTTAGGCACACCACAAAGGTGGGAGGAGATTTCCACACCTGCCCTACCTAGCAGTACCCTTGCCAGGGGACTAGGAAAGAAGCTACTGCAGAGCTGAAGAGTACCCAGCACCTCAAGGACTACCAGGGTCTCCTCCTGGATGACTAGGTCATTGTACCCAGATTGTGGGCAGGGCATTATAGGTTGGCGGAGCAAGCCATGGAGGAATATAGGAGGATGAAGATGGATTTGAGTGGCCATTGAGATGACCACCTCCATCACTTTGAAGGACCCCAGATACAGATTCTATTCACGTTATTATTTATTTTATTTTATTTTTTTGGCCGTGCTGCACTGCATGACGGATCTTAGGCATAGACAGGAGGTGTGTATGTACTGGTGAAGAGAGGAAGGGGACTCCCTGTGGAAATTCCTACACACACACATATCACTGTAGCCTACTGTAGTCAGGCTTTTTGTGCTTGTCCTTTGCTTGCTAGCAAATGTCTTAAATGTTCTGGTGGGTGGCCCGTAGTTTGCTTGGGTATGGAGAGATTCAGGGAAGTGGCTGGGCAGAGAGAAGTGGAGTTTGCTGGAAGAAGTCAGTGGCTTTTTATAAACAAATTCAGCCACGGTAAGTAGGCAGATGGCCAATTGTTGCAGGTAGAGGTTTAGTAATGCAAATTATCCGAGCACTCAGCAGATGCCTTCTTGCGATGTTTCTGATTATCTCTGCCTCATTATGTTGATGCCATATCTTTTATTATAGTGTTCTGTGCATAGTACTTTGATTACTTTGCCACTTTCATTGTGCTCAACCCTTTTTTCATAACTTTGTTCACCATTTATTTTTTAATCTTTCTATGGCATTTAATTTCAAGGTATACCTTTTGTTAACAGCGTATGTAGGGTGTATATTTTTTATTCAAACTGAAATTTCTTGTCTTTTACACTCTCTGGTGACATGGCATTGGGGTTAAGCACCCTGACTCTTGCAACAAACAACTCAGGGTTCAAATCTCAGCTCTGATATTTACTGTGCGACTTCAAATATACTAATTAACCCTCTAGGGCTCTGGTTCCCTAATATGTGAAACAGTGTAACAACCTCACCTACCTCATAGGTGGCTGTGAAGACTAGACGGTTGGTAAATATGAAGTGCTTAGACTATCATCAGTGCTTTTTAAGTGTTTACAACTAATAAGGGAATTTAAGCATTTATTTCCATAATCGATTTCTTTGGATTTCTATCATTTTTATGCTTTATGTGTTTATTGATTCCTTGTTGTTTCCTGTATGGTTTGTTGTTATTTTTTAAAGTAAATTAGAGAGACTTCCCTCGTGGTCCAGTGGTTAAGACTCCGCGCTTCCACTGCAGGGGGCATGGTTCGATCCCTTGTCTGGGAATTAAGATCCTGCATGCCTAAGATCCATCATGCAGTGCAGCGCAGCTAAAAAAAAAAATAAAAAATAATAAAGTGAATTAAAAGGATAATGTCCTATTCCTATAAATCTCTAATTTTAAAAGTAAAAAATAAAACAATTTCTTCTGACACTACACTTCAATCTAATAAAAAATTGAATTTGAAGTTAATAATCTTTCCACAAAGAATACTCCAGGCCTAGATGGCTTCACTGGTGAGTTATACCAAATACTGAAGAAAGAAATAATACTAACTCTATACAAACTATTCTAAAAAATTGAAAAGCATGAATACATCCCTACTTATTCTATTTGGCCAACATTACCCTGATGCCAAAATCAAAGACATTACAAGAAAACAAAATTATAGGCCAATATCTCTCATGAACAATGATGCAAAAATCCTAAATAAAACTGTAGTAAATAATAGCCAATGATGTTTAAAAAGGATAATACAGGGGCTTCCCTGGTGGCACAGTGGATAAGAATCTGCCTACCAATGCAGGGGGACACAGGTTCGAATCCTGGTTCGGGAAGATCCCACATGCCGCAGAGCAACTAAGCCCGTGCGCCACAACTACTGAGCCTGTGCTCTAGAGCCTGTGCTCCACAATAAGAGAAGCCACCACAATGAGAAGCCCATATACCACAACGAAGAGTAGCCCTCGCTCGCCACAACTAGAGAAAGCCCAAGCTCAGCAATGAAGACCCAACACAGCCAAAAATAAATAAATTAAATAAAAATTAAAATAAATTAAAATTTTAAAAATTAAAAGGATAATACATCACCAGCAGGGTTTATCCAAGGAATGATTTAACATTCAGAATAATTCAATATAATTTACCATTTTAGCAAACTACAGAAAGAAAAGCCATATGCTCATCTCAGTAAATGCAGAACATCCATCCCTGATAAAAACTCTCAGCAAATTAGGAAGAGAAGGGAACTTCCTCAACCTGATAAAGGGCATCTACAAAAAGCCTATGGTTAACATCATACAGAATCATGAAAGCCTGAATGCTTTACCTCTAAGATTAGGAACAAAGCAAAGATGTCTGCTCTTACCACTTTTATTTGACATTGCCCTTGAAGTTCTAGCCAGTGCATAAAACATGAAAAAGAAATAAAAGGCATCCAGCCTGGAAAGGAAGAAGTGAAACTGCCTTTATTCACAGATAACATGATCATCTATGTCAGGGTTAGCAAACTTTTTCTGTAAAGGTCAAGATAGTAAGTACTTTAGTCTTTGTGTGCCATACATCTCTGTTGTAACTACTTAACTCTGCCATTTTAGCATGAAAGCAGTCATAGACAACAAATGAGTGAATGGGCATGGCTGTGTGCCAATAAAACTTTATTTAAAAAAACAGATTAGAGGACTGATTTGGCCCATGGGTTGTAGATTGCTGATCATTGGCCTATATAACAAATTCTATGGATACACCAAAAAAGCTACTAGGACTAATAAGTGAGGTTAGCAAGGTCGTAGGATACAAGATCAATACATAAAAATCCACTGTATCTGTATATACTAGCAATGAAGAGTTGGAAGTTGAAAGTTGAAAAATAACACTTTTACAGTAGCATCCCCCAAAATGAGACATTTAGGGATAAATCTGACAAAATACATGAATAACCTACACACCAAAAACCACAAAACATTGCTGAAAGAATTTAAAGAAGACCTAAATAAATGCAGAAATATACTGTGTTCATGGGTCAGAAGATTCAATAGTGTTATCAATTCTCCCCAAATTGATCTATAGGTCCAATGCAATCCCCATCAAAATCACAACTGTCTTTATTGTAGAAATTGACCAATTGACTAAAATTCATAAGGAAATATATTCCTAAAGTTCATGCATTCCCTTTTACAATTAAGGATCCCAGGACACAGCCCCACTCTGCCTGTTCCCTTTTACTTCCTGCTGAGTGTTGCAGTCTCTGAGTATAGGTTGGGAGATCTTGATGGCTGTCAGGGAGGCAGAAGCCTGGCTCTGATCAGCTCAGATGACAGTGCCTATGCAGTTGGGACTTCGCATCAGGGCAGACCCTGCTTCCCAAGGTTAGGCGAAGGCCAAGATTTTTTGTACCTTCTAGGGCCCATATGTCCTATTTTGGTTCAGAAAATGGAGCATGTATGAGTTATTAAAGTGTATTGCTCAATCCATCCCAATAAAACATGGCATTAGTGGAAATTATCCCAAACTTTGGCCTATGGGCTCTAATTTTTAATTTCCAGTGCTGTTTTACTTCTAACACCTTTCTACACATGTGTCAGTGGACCAGCATCAGCAATCCCCTGGGAGCTTGTTAGAAATGTGTCATCTTGGGCCCCACCCCAGACCTTCTGAGTTAAAATCTGTGTTTTAAGAAGATGCTCAGGTGACTCGTATGCAAATTTAAATTTGAGTCACACATGTGCATATTCGGATATATATTAATGGGAAGTTGGGAGTATATACATCAGATATATCTAGTCACCTGCCAAGCTCTGTCCATCAGCACACTTTCAAGTCTGCAATGTGGCATTTCAAGATATTTTCTCCAATACAAGACTCCTAGGAATCTTCCCCTGTTCCAACAGGAATTCAACTCCTAATTATTGTTTTTTGAGCATTTTAAATTACTTTGTATGCATTGCACTCACTTTCCCCCAACACACACACACACACACACACACACACACACACACACACACACACACACACACACACAAACCCCTGATGTAAACCAGAAACCATTCCTTATGATGCATTGTTCTACTCTTTTAGAAAAGCTAAAATGGAGGCCGTGGATGTGTTTAATTAGTGCTTGTTTTATATTTTTCCATTATCAAAGCAGTATATATTATTATAGAAAAGTTTGAAAATATAAGAAAAAGGGGGAAATTACTTATAATCCTATCACTCAAAGATAATCACTGTTTTGTTCTTAGGTGGGTTTTTTTCAGGGTTTTTTTCTAACAGGATTTTTATAGTGGTTAATTCACTCTAAGAGTATATAATGTGAAGTTTTTATAATATGTAACAGACCTATGGAGTATAGTACACAGAGAGAGTAGATACTGAATACACAGTTTTGTTTTCTGCTTTTTGTCCGTTAACATTTGTATTTTCCCAGATTATTATTCTTTCCTTGTAAGCATCAGTTTAAATGACTCACAATACTCCGTTAAGCATATAAACCATAGTTTACTTAACTATTCCCTTATTGCACAACAGTTAGAGAGTGCTTGCATTTTTCATTTTGGTAAGTAGTGTGCAACGAAAATGACTGTGCATACAGTGTTTTTCTATATATTTTCAGTAATTTCCTCAGGATATATTTCCAGAAGTGAGTCAGAGGCTGTGAACTTTGATTCACATTGCAAAATCCAAAGCATATCACTTAAAAATCACACTTAAAGAAAAGCCAAAGGTTCCTAACAGAGGGCTGAGGTGGTTGTCCTTGGCAGGTGAAGAGAAAACCACCCATTGACAAGACGGAATGGGATGGCTTCTTTGACGAGAATGGTCACTTGGCCAAGTCACGAGACTTCATTTGTGTTAACATCCTGGAAAGGGTATGGTCCTAAGCTACCCTTGGCCTCACCCTGGAACTGGGGGACATGGGCAGGCAAGGGGTCAAGAATGGCATTGGGAGGGGCCCTTTTGGCAAGCATCTGGGAGGCCCACGACCTCTCACCTCCACCCCTCCCCAGGGTCTACACCCCTTCGTGAGGACAGAAGCCTGGAAATTCCTCACGGGCTACTACTCATGGCAAAGTTCCCAGGATGAGCGGCTCATGGTGGACAGCACAAGGAGGTAGAACATTCCAGATCCTGTCAGCGGAGGGTGGGTGGCGGTGCAGGTGGGAGGGGGTGCCCACCCCAGCCTGGTAGGCTCAGGCTTCTTCCTTCAAATGGACTTCTCTTTCCAAGAGACAAAATCCCCATGGCTCTGCCGACTCGGGGCCCACATACAGGGGGTATCGGTACCTTCCCCCATCCCCACTCCCGACCCCGCACCCCAGCCCGGCCATATCTACCAGTCCTCACTCTTCTGACTTGAGCTGGATCCCAGCACCTCCCAGCTGTCCTCCCCACCCCCGGCCCAGCTCAGCCCAGCCCAGCCATCCCTAGGCCTGTGCAGCCTTCTTGAGGTAGAGAAGATTCACAGTTAAAGATTTAACTTTAACACAGTATTTAACTGAAGATCCTTCAGTTAAATACACCTGCAAAGACCCTTTTCTCAAATAAGGTCATATTCACAGGTTCCAGGGGTTAGGGCATGGACTTATCTTTGGGGGTCACCATTCAACCCACGACACCACCTAAGCTCGTTCTAATGATGGGCACAAAACACTGCCTCATCCAGTCCTTCTAATTCTGAGGCATAGGTGCTAGTGTTAGCCCCATTCTACAGACAAGGAAACTGAGGCTTAGAGAGGGCTGGTGATATCCCCAAGTCTTGACCCTAGTGGCAGACACCCAGTACTTAAGTTGTGGATCCAGGATTCAGGTGCAATGGTCAGGCTGCAGAGCCAGAGGTTAAACCTGTCACCCCGCTGCACTCCAGGCAGACATCAGATGATGGTTAGGGCTGGCAGAGGCGGGGAGAGGGGAGGCAGCACAGGTAGCAGGCACTGCCTGGGTGAGGGCACTGCTCAGGGTTACCCCGACTGGCCTGGAGGGGAAGGCTGCCTCGTTCAGCCTCAGTTCTGTTCTCACAGGAAGAATTATGAGGCCTTATGCCAGATGTACGAGAAGGTTCAGCCCCTTCTGGAAAACCTGCACCGGAACTTCATAGAGACTCGGAATAACATCGGTGAGCCAAGGATGGTGGGCTGCGCTGGGGAGAGGGGAGGGTTGGAGGTCATACCTGCCCCTCCTCAGTCACATCTGTGCACTGGCTCCTGGGAGCTGCCTTGACATGTGCCAGGAATTTTGCCAGCTAAACCTTGGTGAGTCTGTCTGCCAGGCTCTACTGGCTGCCCCTAGATGCCCAGCACTGTGTATCCCTGGGCGTATGTTGTTTCTGCTGTTTGTCTACATCTCTTCCCCCCTTGGCCTTAAACTAGGTTGAATTATAGTTGTTGGGGGTTGGGACATCCCTGGCAAAGGGTACAGCCTGGTCAAAGATTTAGAGGTGGGAAAAAGCCCAGGCAGCTCAGGTTGGGGTGAGAAGCAAAACCTGGTGGGCTGATGTACCTATTTCATGGCCCCCTTCCCAGGATGTCCTGGGTCCTAGCCTCTTGGAATGAGGGGAATAAACTCACCCATGGACCTTCTGCTGGAGGTGATCTGGTGACTCACCATCCCTTGCCCCCAACCTAGGATACGACATCCAGAAACTGTATGACAAAGACCCCCTAGGCAATGTCCTTATTGATAAGAAGAGGCTGGAGAAGATCCTGCTCCTGAGTTACGTCTGCAACACCCAGGCAGGTGCGCCAGAGGGCTGGGTCTCCCTTCAGCCCCCTCTTCTCAACTCCTTCCTGGGATAGGGCCTGTCCAAGCCCAGGCTCTGTCCCTCCTCACTAGCTCCCCTCCACCCCAGAGTACCAGCAGGGCTTCCATGAGATGGTGATGCTTTTCCAGCTGATGGTGGAACATGACTATGAGACCTTCTGGCTTTTCCAGTTCTTCCTACAGAAAACGGTGAGAGCTGAGCCTGGCTTAGGGACCACCCCCATTCCTCAAACGACCCCTTGAGGTTAGGCAGGCATTGGCAGCCCCAGCCATTTCCTCCAGCCCTGAAGCAGCCCTCTGAGTCCCAGAGGAGCTTTTCCCATGGAAAGACAATGCCATCCCCAGTGGGGTGTGTTCTGGTTGAGGAGTGGCAAGCATTGGAACTGAGAAGGGGGAGAATGATGCTCTGGGTCCAGCTCTTGTCAAAGCTTGAAAGGTCTGGCAAGGCCCAGTGAGGCCCACCATTCTCCTGGCATTTCCCTCCCAAAACATGGCTCTGCTCCTGCAAATCCTCCACGGCTCCCCACAGCCTCCAGAATAAAATCCAAAAACTGCAGCCAGACATTCAAGGCTCTGTCTTCAGTCTTGTCTCCCACAGTTACCTTCACGTGACCTGCATCCTGGACCCCCAGGGACTCAGTATTCCCACACTGTGAGGTGGAGGGCTTTGGAGGGTGCTGCTCCCTGTTACTCCCTTTCTGGAAAGCCTTTCCTCATGATCTGTGAGAGGCTACCCAGAACCCACCCCCATCCCTCTCTCCACCCCTGCAACAATGTGCACACTGCTTTTCCCTTGTCCTGATTGGTCCAGACCCATGGTATGTGTCTGGAGGAATAACTGGTCTCACTGCATTGTGAGACACTCCTGAGACATCTCCACATGCCCACCACACACACACACACACACACACACACACACACACACACCACAGTCACAGACATCATGTGTGTTTTCAAACACACATACATTGACACTCAGACTCCTACAGAGACACGTGCCCGGCCCAGAGCCAGACACACACAGGGCCCCCAGAATTGGGGAGTTGATGAAGCAAGACTGACTCTTCTGATGCTTTCAAGGGGTTCCCTCCCTCCCACCCATCTTTCCCAGGAGCACAGCTGTGTCATCAACATCGGGGTGGGCAAGAACCTCGACATGCTCAAAAACCTGATCAACTTCCTGGACCCCCTGTTTGCTGAGCACTTAAGTGAGTGTGCCCCTCTGCCATCTTACATGTCCTCCAACCAGAGCAGGCGTGGGAAGGGGCCGGGACCCAGTCCAAGGCAGTGGCGCCCAATCACGTGAGAGGGAGCAAGGTCATTTGGTCTCTTCTTTGGGCCCTAGGGAAGGGGGTTCATCTGGATGGGGTTGAAATCTGGACAGTTGAAAATCCACCCCAAACAGTCTCCAAGGGCAGATGGAAAAGTGACAGCCCAGGCTTTTGTATTTCCCAGTGTGTTTATGTGCCCAGTTGTTTGGCCTCATTTGTCTGCCTTTGCTTTATCTCCTGCTCCCCTGACCATGGCCCCCTGGCTGGCACCCTGCTTCTCTCCCCACAGAAGGGAAGGGTGCGGGGGCCGTGCAGTCCCTCTTCCCCTGGTTCTGCCTCTACTTTCAACGTGCCTTCAAGTCCTTCGACGACGTCTGGAGGCTCTGGGAGGTGAGGCGCTCCTCTGGGGCAGAGGATAGACCCTACCCCTAGGGCAGGCGGCAGGGAAGCCCTTTTCCTTGTCTCCCTTTATTGCTGGCTTTGGATGGAGTTCACTGGGATTTATTGGGCCACTGAGCCTGCTTCCGCCCTGTTGGGAGATGACAGAGCATCAGTTGGTCCATCTGTTCATCTAATCCCACCACCGTACTTTCTCAGGGCAGAGCAGGCAGGAGGGGCCTCGCGGGCTGTGCAGTGGAAGCCTGGCCTGCGTTCAGCTTCCCTGCCACCGTGCCTGCGCAAGGGGCCTCACTCTGCTCTCACTTTCCCAGCCACCTCTTCCTCGGCCTTCCCCTCCACCTGAGCGCCCACTTCTTCTGAGCCCTCACTCCTGGAGAAGGAGGGGCCCCCAAGGACAGGTCGCACCTGCAGTTATTTGACCCTAGTCTCCAGGGCATCAGCAAATGAACCTCCCCGGGGACACGGCCACCGCCCGTCACTGCCCTGCCCAGTGGCTGCCACTGCCTTCAGGATCCTGCCCACCGCTCAGCCTGACATTCAGTGCCTCAGAAATCAACTCCCTCCACCTCACCCCTCCCTCCTGGCCTGCTGGTCTCCATGCTCAAGTCCATGACCACTGCCAGGCCTTTGGTGACACCCCTGGATTGTTGATTTCCATCAACTGTTGCTTTGCCAAAGCTCCACTCAAATGCTACAGAGAATTACCCAGTCATTCTTGGCATTCTCTCTCTCTCTCTCCCTCTCCCGTCTTCTCTCTTGCTCCCTCCCTCCTTCCCTTCTTCCCTCTCTCATTCTCTCTCCCTCCTCCCTCCCTCTCTCTAGTGAATTTCCTGAAGGCTTTTTCTGAGTCCCCCAACAGCAAGCACCATGCTTAGAACCCCAGAGGTTGAATGAATGAATGACTGAATGAATGAGCACGTCGGCAGCAAGGCCCAGACATGATGGACGGGCCCATGTGTTTGGTGGGTACCGCACCATCCCAAAGGCGTCTACAGTGTCAGGCAACAGGCCAGGCTGAGGCTCGCCCACCTCTGCAGGTCCTGCTGACGGGGAAGCCCTGCAGGAACTTCCAGGTGCTGGTGGCCTACAGCATGCTGCAGATGGTTCGCAAGCAGGTGCTGCAGGAGAGCATGACAGGCGATGACATCCTCCTGGTAAGAGCATCCTCGGGCCCGGCCCGGCCCCACCGGCTCCTGGAGGCCCCCGACACCTACACCATACCTGGTGAAGGCCCCTGGGTCGGGAGCCCTGGACTCCAGTGGCCCCTTTGTCCCTGGGCAGGAATAGTGATGAGACTGACATATCCCGAACACTGTGCTACGTGCTTTTAGAGACCAGATTGTTTAAGCCTCATGACAAGCCTGACACAGAGGTGCCATAACGCTCATCATCATCATCACCCCTGTTTAGCAAATGGGGAAACTGAGGCCCTGAACAGTTCTTAAGCTTTAGGCTTGACAGACTGACAGTTAACTCTTTGGCCCTAGGGTCCTCCTGTGACAAAAGACCTGGAATTTTCCAACAATTCTAAAAATCAGCTGAAGGCTTTGTCAAAAACATCTTAGAGAGCACCCCAATCATAAAATGAGTCCCCCTAGAAGCCCATGAAACGCTCGGTGGAACCCCAGGACTCCCTAGAGCCCAGAATGAAAATTGCATTTACCATCTTTCCAATAGAGAAAATTCCATTGGTACAATTTCAGGCACTGTGCCAAGCTGGTGGGGGCGGCGGGGGGAGATCAGCTGGCCCCAGTGACTGCCGTAAGCAGCAGCCTTGTCCCCTTGAAGTGGCAGGTCGCTGCCTGTGCCCGGGGAGACCTGATTCCGCCCCACCTTCTCCTGGCACAGGCGTGCAACAACCTCATAGACCTTGATGCTGCTGAGCTGGTCTCCGCTGCCTGCACAGTCTACGCGGAGCTCGTCCAAAAGGATGTAAGTTACCCTGATTACTTGCCCTCCTTCCCTTCCTCCTCCAAGAAGCCCTCCCCAGTCTCCCAAGCCCAGCCCATGGCAGGTGTATTCAACTTCAGGGAAACAGCTTGTGCTACGTTCTCTGCCACCAACCCACCGGGCTTGCTCTGCATGGACTTCTCACAGGTTTGCCGGTGTAACTCCTGCCTCCCCAAGTAGATAGATTGTGCTTCCAGAGAACACGGTCCTCTTCCCTCGTTCCCTGCATCCATCCTGGCAGATCTAGGCACAGGGCGGGGCACCCGGGGGCTCAGGAGAATGTCAATGGCTGAATGAACCGAAGAATGAGAGCAACAGACCAATGTCTGTCTGCCTCTACCTGCCGGAACCTTCCTCTCCCCCAGGTTCCTCAGTCATTAAAGGATTTCTTTCTCTGATGATACTCACAAGGGACAGACGCCCTCAACAGACAGAATGAGGTGGTGCTTCAGCCGCGAGGTCAGGATCAAGTCCGATGGGGCTTTCTGGTGAGGGTGGTAGGTAATACAGCTGTGATAGCAACAGCTTTCTGGAGTCATGGTTTATGGTAAGCGTGTGTTTCCTGCGGGGGCTGGGGTGGCGCATAGGAGCAGAGACAGGATTGTTTAATGAGAGGAGAGATTGCGAAGGCTAGAGAGAGGGCACACACTGGGAGGAGATTGTGCTGGTCAGCCATCCCTCAGTGGCTGAGGGCTTTCCAAGGCTGCAGTGGTTCTGCACCAGGAAGCAAATGGTTGAGGGTCTAACTGACCTTGAGAGCCGGCTGCCTCTTGTGGAAGAAATGGATGTGTCTAACAGCTTGCTCAATCCCTGGTCCAAAGAGGAGGGCCCGACCCCATGGCTCCCCTTACTCCCAATGTACCAGTCACACGTGACATTGTTTTTCCAGAGCCTCCCCAGCAATCTGTGGAAAGTCACAGCCCAAATCTCTGGCTAGCAAGAGACTCCCCTCCTGGTTTCAAAGCCCCCACACAATTGCACCTTCATTTCTCAGCCTGGATGCCGCCTCCAACTAAACTCTCTTTTGCACCCTTAATCTCTCCAGAGAATGCCATCTTTTCCCTGACTCGGGCAGTGCAGACTCTCCCTGGAGCAGCGGTGCCTGCCACCCGCTCTCCCCAGACTGTGCCCCAGCCCCGGGCACCCCCCCACAGCCTGCCCATGCTCTGAGGGGGTACCCTGAGGACAGACATGAAGGTTGGCCAGAAGAGGCTGAACCAACAGAGAGACAGGGGGCTGGCCAGGCGCTCCCATCCCCATAGCTGCTTGGCAAGTGTGTATACATGTGCACACACACACACACACACACACACACACACGCAGAGCCCTGCCCAGTGGCTACACTTTTTCAGAGGGGGCTGATGGACGCAGGGGAGGGATCTGTTGTTTTGCTGTGGACCTGGCCCTTGGGGGTGAGGCACAACCATCCTTCTCACTCTCCTGGGGCTTCCCTGGTGGCGCAGTGGTTGAGAGTCTGCCTGCTGATGCAGGGGACATGGGTTCGTGCCCCGGTCTGGGAGGATCGCATATGACGCGGAGTGGCTAGGCCCGTGAGCCATGGCCGCTGAGCCTGCGTGTCTGGAGCCTGTGCTCCGCAGCGGGAGAAAAAGAAAAATAAATGCTTCACTCACTCTCCTGCTCCCGCCCTGTCACTCTCAGTGACCATCACTGGAAAGGCACTATGTCCCCCATTAGTGTCTGGTCTCCTTCCCCTCAGGTGACGATCTCCCATCCCTGGCTGACTCTGAGTATCTTGGCTGCTGTGTTTCTGCTGGAGGGGGTTACTCGGAAGAATGGGGTCCTGTTCCCCCCACCAGGGTCTTTTCTGCATGGCTAAAGAGCCAGCGTTGGCTGGGCAGGAAGACACATGGGTAAATTCATATACTGTGCTCCTCCTCAGATTTCTGTTCCCAAGACAGTTTATTTAAACAAGGGTTCCTGCACGGAATACAGTTCTCTAAGAACAAAATTGTGTTTCCAGTTTACCAAAGAACCAGAATAAAAGACATCTCGATGAGCTGTGGCCTTGGGAGAAGGGTCCATAGAAACATCGGTGTGCATTTCCTAATGCTTCTTTTGGCCTGGTGGCATTAGTTGGCTTATGACTTTTGGCTGGGACGTGTACGCAATGCCAAACATCTATTCCAAAACTAAACAATTCAAACACTCGCCTTCTAGGCCAATGGTTTTCAAACCAGATTTTAAAATCATTGGAGCCTCATTGTTACCAAATCTATACCAGGATCCCAATGGTTGAAGTTTGGGTGGGAAGCCCAGAGCCCTCCTCTCCGTGATCCCCCTCAGACCCCTTCTTGAAGGCCATCATTTCCTCCAAGGTACCTCCAAGGAAGCTCTGGTCTACTGGGAGCATGTCTGAAAACCTCTGTTGCTCTTCAAGATGAACTGGATTAAATCTTGACACTGAATCGATCCAGGTTCAGATAAATTCCAGGTGACATAGTGATGGAAATAAAGATCTCAGAGGAGCTGAACATCTCTCAGCTCATCTGCTGTGCTCCCAGCTGGTGGACTGTAGATTAGGATCTTCCTACACTGCTGTGTGTATCACGGAGCCAGCACAGACTTCCCTCTTAGTTGATCACTTTTATCATCCAGTGTTATTTCTCTCTAGTAAGGTCCAGTCCTGAGATAGAACTATGGGAAGCATTCAAATCCTAGAGACTAAGTTCCCTTCAGTGTAGAGACTGTGCTGGTCTCAATAATTTGTTAATTCAATAGACATTTACAGAGTCCTTACTGTGAGCTGCCCACTGTCCAGGCACAGAGAATTCCACAGTGAGGGAAAGAGGGACACAATCCCTGCTTCCATGACACTTATAGTTGAGTGGGAGGGAATTCCTTTCAGCAACGATCAGATCACTTAGCAATTTAATTGCCTAAATATTTTTTTTACCTAATTTAAAAATTGCTCATCCCGTCCTGTGAGTAATTGGGCAATATGTATTATTGAATGGTTACCTTAAAGAATGTATTATTGCACATTCCTTTTGTGCTCTGAAGGAAAGGAACATAGTTCTAGGAGAGAAGAGAGAAACTAGTGGTGGTGGTGGTGGTGCCAGTGACAATGGCGGGGATTCAAGCATGATGGTTGTGAGGATGGCGGTGGGCGTGAGTTGTGATGTCGCTAATGATGGTGGTGAATGACTGTGGTCATGATGTCAGTGAGGGCAATAGTAGCAAAATGTCAATGACAGGGGTGGTGGTGGTGGTGAAGGTGATATCAACGGTGGTGTAGTGTTGGTGGCAGAGGTGACAATATCAGTTTTGGTGATGCCGGTGGAGATGTTGATGATAACGGTGGTTGTTAGGGATGTTATTGGTGTCAGTGGTGGGGGGCTTGGTGGTAGAGGTGTGATGTCACTGACGATGGTGGAGGTGGTGGTAGTGGAGATTCAGTTCCAGCAGTGGTGGAGATGAAGATGTCAGTGGTGGTGACAGTAGCGCTGGCTTTCATTCAGTTAAAAAAAGCTGTCTACAATGGCCATCTCTGTATTGATATTGGTGATGGGGTTGGTGGTGACGGCAGTCACGGTGGAGACGAAAATAGGGATAAATTCATTCTGGAAAGACTAGGGTCTACACACTTGCAATGAGCAAGACCTAAACATCATATTTTTAAATGAGCCATTGTGGTCATGAGCATAGAGATAAAGTAAATGGAAGTGCCCAGGCCCTATCCAAGCTTTCCAAAACTTGGTCCTCAGCCTGATATGAAAGTTTAGATTGGCTATATCTATTCTATGACCTCATCCCATCTCTCCTCCTTTCACTCTTGTTCCAAGCTTCTTCCCTGGAGGTCATTCGTTTCCCTTCTCTGGCTACCTTGAATGACCCCAAGACAACTCTTTGTTCCTGGAGCCAGGATAATGGATCTCTATCCACCTACAGCTTCACAGAGGTGGCATGTATAAAGACCTCTGGGCCCCAGAGTCTGTGTTTCTGACTCAGAGAGGGATAAAGGAAATGGGCTCTGCACCCACCCTCCAGCTGGTCAGCAGAGCCCAATCCTGGGCTGAAGCCCCTGACCTCTGTCCAGTGAGGGGGAAGGGCTACACCTACTGCAGGGGGAAGGACATAACTAGAGGGACATAGTGAAAGGGGACTCCACTGCCCAGGACTCAACCCCATTGCTGTGATCAGACTTGAGTTTGGAACACTGGCCTCTCAAGGGGACAAGGGAGGAAGAAAGAGAATGAGTAGGAATTGAAGGAAGAAAAAAGAGAAGTTCTAGAAAATTGGGGGATGTAGTGAAATAGGAGGGAATGTGGGGTTTCTTTCTCAACTAACTAAAGGTCATCTTAGTGACCATCAACAGAGACATCAGTGTTGGCTGAACACAGCAAAGTGACAAATGGTACTTGTGTGCTGATCTGATCCTCAAGGCTGATGCTTTTCATGGATGAGCTTCCCAGGCCACTGCCCCATCCCAACCACAACACACACACACACACACGCACACGCACACACACACAAACACTCTACACATCCACACTGCAGCCTTGCAGGTATCACTTGTGGCTTTGTTTTTCAATCTGATTGACATGTAACTATGTTGGAAACATCTTTTTTGTCTGCCTTTCAGAGAAAGGATGTTCAGGTCCATTTAGACCAAAGGAACTCTCTAGTCCTTCTCCCTTACTGCACTTGCCACCCTCTCCTCCACACGCACACATACACACTTCAATCCATCACCAAGTCCTGCCAGTTCTACTCCTACATAGACCAGTTGCTCAGTTCTGTCACTGCTGGGGAGGGAATGTGGCTTGACCGTGCCCTCTGACCCTTTTTCCTCTGGGTGGACTCCGGCCAGGGTCTGCAAGTCCAGAGCTCATCAGTGCTGGGGCCTGAGCTGCCTCCTTAGTGCCTAGCCCATAGTCAGGAGGGGCTGCCCCAGCTCTGGTGTACCTGCTCCTGTCACCACCAACCCCAATGGGAAGCCTCAGGCCCCAGAATGTGGAGCTACGGCCCCCATCCCAAAGGGCAAGGCAGCAAGTCTTCCCTGATCCCACCCTCCCACTAACCCCTTAGGGGCCTGAAGCCCCAGGGGGAGGGAACTGTGACAAGGGGAAATGGGCTGGAGCTCCAGGTCAGGAAGGAGGGCACAATAATTAAAGCTACACTTGCTGAGCAATTCCTATGTCCCAGGCCCTGTGCTAAACATGTCACAGGCTTCCTCTCCCATAATCCTCAAATTCAGAAGACAGATGCCATCATCACCCTCATCACACGGCAAAGTTAGAATGTGAACGCTGACAGCGAACACAAGAGCCCCAATGTTGACACCCCAGCCTTGGTCCTGGAGTAGTTCCCCATGTTCATGTCTTTGCCTCCCCACAGCCTTACTCAGGGTCGGCCTTCTCCCCCAAGGAGCACACCCGAGTCTCCGGTCTGGTCCTCCTCAAGGCAGACCTCTATCTCACAGGCCACCCTTCCCCTGGCAACCGAGGACCCACAGGTGGGTCAAGACGTTCTGGGGCTGCACTACCTGGGGGGACATGCAGGGGCTCTGTCCCACTTCCCTTATCCTGCCCTGTGCAGGATATGCCTGTTAGGACCCCAGAAAGTTTGGGGAAGGCCAAATTACAGCCGTGTTTATTACAGCTTGTTTGAAACAACATCCCGGCTGCTCTGGACATTCCTTCTCCAAGATGGGGGCTGGGCTGGGGCTCTGGGGTTGCAAGGACATCAGTGTGCAGGGCTTGAGAGTAAGGAGCCAAGAGGGGCCGCCGGGCCTCTCTGCCAGGCGTGGAAATGGCGACAGCAAAGCCTGGGAGTCTGGAATGACCCGAGGAGTGAGTCTGGGAGAGGAGGGGTGGAGCAGAGCTGCACAGGAGCAGCCCCCTCCCCTTCCTGGCGCCTGCAGACTCCTCTCTGGATCAGCCACAGGCAGGGAGATGCCACTGGGCAAGACCAAGGTGGAGACGGGGGAATTTCCAGCCGCTGCCAAGTGCTATCCTGCCACGTGTGAGCCATCAGCCGCGTGGCCCAGGGGGGAAGGATTTATTTCTGAGGCCTCCAGCAAAAGCACTGGCATCCAAATTGTCCTGCCAGATCCTGGGGCTAGGTGAGCCTTTAGTGAGGGAAAGATAAGCAGCAACTGGAAATGAGGGAGGTAGGTCTTGGGAGGCCGCAGGAGGCTGGGGGCAGGGTGGGAGGGTAGAGCCACAAGCAGTGGCTTTTAATCTTGACTGCACATTAAAGTCACCAGGCAGCTTTTAATAATAACCCGTGCCCTGGGCCCACCGACGGGCTGTGGGTGGCAGGGCGCTGGTATTTTTAAAGAGCTCCTCAGGTGATTCCATTGTGCAGGCAGGAGGAGAGCCCCCGCACTCAGAGCAGGCATTGGATGGAGTGGGCTTAGTGGCTTAACACCTTCCACACAGGATTGGGGAGGGACTTGCCCAAGGTAACACAGTGAAGGGATTACGGGGGGGGGGGCGGGGGGGGGCGGACAGGAGTGGCCCTGCAGGGCTCTATCCTGAACTGATACTAAAAACCAGAGCTTGTCTTTGCAGCTAACCCCGACCACCCCCCAACCCCACCAGCTCCACCCTGAACCATACCAAAACCTCCGGCTGCCCTCTCCCCTCTGGCTCTTAACTGGACCTCTCCACCTCCCCACCTCAGAGCCCTGCAGCTGACTGACTCTGGAATTAGGCATTCCAAGTTCTTTTCTGAACCAGCACATAAAAGAATAGGGAATTAGGGCTTCCCTGGTGGCGCAGTGGTTGAGAGTCCGCCTGCCGATGCAGGGGACAC
Source organism: Kogia breviceps (assembly GCF_026419965.1). Lineage (NCBI taxonomy): Eukaryota > Metazoa > Chordata > Mammalia > Artiodactyla > Physeteridae > Kogia > Kogia breviceps. Next base: position 101,359,118 of record NC_081312.1, read on the forward strand.
GGGTTTGTGCCCTGGTTGGGGAAGATCCCACATGCCGCGGAGCAGCTAGGCCCATGAGCCATGGCTGCTGAGCCTGCGTGTCCGGAGCACAGAAAAAAAAAAAAAAAAAAAAAGAATAGGGAATTAATAAGTGCCCACATCTCAGAGGCCTGACCCTCACCTGCAGTGATATGCAAATGACACCTAAACACCCACAGGGCTGCACTCAGAAGCTGGGAGCAAATGGAATGCAAATGTATGCAGTCATTATGCAAACAAGGGCAGCCCCTGATTAATGGCCTTGATCCCTCATCCAGACAGCAGTTGTCTCTTTAGGTACAGGCATGGCTGACAGGGAGGGCTGAGCTGTCTCCTGTCAGAAGTATCCAGTGGAAGGGTCAAGAGGAGGGATTGTTCTGACCCCCAGCTTGCTGAGGGTCTTCTCTGAGAAATCTGGGAGGGGGTGTCGGTCAGGCAGGAAGGTGTTCTTCTCTGCCAGGGCTCCTTACCCAAGTCCCTGGTTCAATGTCAGGCACTCTTTCTGGGAGAGAGAGGGGTGGTGACAAGGATGGTGGAGGTGGCGGAGGTGATGGGAGAGGTGGTGGTGGAAGGGATAGGGCTGGAAATAGCTGAGGTGATGGGAGAGGTGGAACGGAGGGTGGAGTTCCTGGTAATGGTGGGGAGGACAGAGGTGAAGATGGGCCTGGAGGAGATGGTGTCCATGGCACTGGTGACGGTAAATATGATGGAGGTAATGGTAGTGGTTTCGGTGGTGACAGTAACGGTGGAGGCGATACAGGATGTGATGCTGTGGATGAAATGGAGATGCTAGGGGTAATGTTGATGGTGGTCGTGGTGGAAAGGATGGCAACAAGGAGGTGAGGGTGGTGCAAGCCACAAGGAGGAAGAGAATAGTGATAATGGCAACGCTGGCAATGGCAGGTGGTGATGGTGATAGTGAAGACGCTGATGGAGGTGCAGGTAACAGAGGCAGTGGGAGAGGGGTGGACGTGGTGAAAGTCACTGTAATGAGCAGCATGAGGTGAGGGTGATGGAGAAGTGACACAGAAGGTGATGAGGGGGACTTGGGGAAGACGGGTTCTCAAAACTCTGAAGTTCAGTAGAGGAGGATGTTAGAGAGCCTGTCAGACCGAAGGCAGGAGGAAGGAGGGAAGGAATGTGAAGAAGAGACACAAGATCTGCTGTGATCAGGAGAGAAGGGGCAAGGCCCCCAAGCACAGACGTAGAGAAAGCTCAGAGACAACTCCTGACTTCTCTCTGCTTGGCAAAGACTCAGCTATACCACCCAGTCCCACTCAGTGAGGATGGCAGGCCTGAGGTCTGCAAGTGACCAGTGGGGTGACCTGTGGTTGGAGAAAGCAACCCCACACACAGCTGGGCCTCAGTTTCCCCCTCTGTGAAATGGGAGGAAGTATGAAAACCAAGTGAATGGGTGAGTTTGTTCTCTCCTTCCACAGGGACACTGTGGCTGACCACAGAGGCACATGGAGTGGAATGAAGCTGCCTTGTTGAGGGGTGGGGAAGGATGGGGGGTAGGAAAGGAGGGGGGCTGGGGAAGGAGGTGGGGTGGGGAAGGACAGTTCATGTAGCTGGGGCTTGGGAGATTGACAAGTTCTTCTTAGGAGAACTCAGAAACGGCCTGATGTCACTCCTACCCCAGGGCCCAGGTCCTCTCTGCTTCTCCATCACCCTCACCTCATCTTGGTCACTGCAATGACGGTCACCAGAGCTGTCTGCTCTATTTCCTTCCTGGGAGTCCACACCCTAAGCAGGCTGCAGAGTGAACTGGTTTAGTCTATGAGCTCTGGAGTCAGACTCCAGGTAACAGTTGTGTGGCCCTGGACAATATATATAACCTCTTTGAGCCCCTGTTTTCTCATCTATAAATTAGGAATAAAAAGACCTACCTTACAGATTGAAACATGAATGACTATAAATGTGTTTAGCCCAGCAAACGTCAACTCAGAGAACTGGTAGCTGTTGGGTAGACACTGCAGGAGTCAGGTGCACTGTGATCATTTATTCTTCAACCCAAGAAGCAGTAGCCACAAGAGAGAAGGCCTCTCCAGGACCTGTGTCTTCCTATAGCCCCAAGGTACAGCCTCTAGAATGACCACCTCCTCCTTCCTGTGGAACCTGCACCTGTATGTTAGTCCTGCAGAGAGCGCACATCCTCCACAAGCCAGGACTCCCCTGGAAGGCCAGGCTGCCCCAGGGAAGAGGCACCCTGCCTGACGAGAGTCACTCTGAAGTCCCTGTGCTCTGGCTGGGGTGGAGGGGTGGCAGGGGAGGAAGCCTAGCCCCTTGGGCCAGAGCTGTTTTGGGGGGCTGGAAGGGGGCGGCGGAAGAAATCTGTTGTTGTTCATGGTTCTCAAAGGTCCTAAGCCTTCCCCTCTGGCTGCAGATTTGCCAGGAACTGGCAATTAGCTTGGGACGGAAGAGCCATCGGGGTCCCCCCGGAAGCATCTCTTGACAGCTCCAGAGCCCCGCAGGTGGATGCAGTAAGCACCATGCCCTCCTCCACGCCCCCTCTCTTGGCTGGGAATCCCCCCACACACTGTGGTTCAGTGTGATTCGCTGTGAGTGGCAATAATCATCCTAATGGCCCAGATGACGGGCCCGCGTTTAAGCAGGGTGGCCCGAGGAGAGTGAGATCTGGATGAGTCACCTCTTGGAATGGTGATGAGGGCTGCCTGGAGAGGATCTGTCTGTCAGCCTCCTCCCCGGGCCCACAGGTCTTCATCTGCGCACACCACGTGCTCAGACACCCAGGACTCTGCCATTCCCACCAGCAGAAGCTCTGCTCTGAGACGCGCCCAGCACAGGGAGCAGCTGCACCAGCCATGCTCCCCGGCCGCAGGGCAGCATCGGGGCCAGCACTCGGCACCTGCCGCGGTCAGGGCTCCATGTGTCAGAGACCGCCTCTGTTTTCTCTAGCCCATTTCTAGACATCGCCTGTTTCACAGTGTGGCCGACCATTTGAGGACCTCGCCCTATGTTTTCTACCCCCAAGACCAGCAGTGTCCAATAGAAATATAATGTGACCCACAAATGTATTTTTTAATATTTTAATAGCCACATTAAAAAAGTAAAAGAGAAACAGGTGAAAAGATTTACCTAACCCAATATAACCGTAATATTATTATGTACTATTATAGTACACTTGCAGCACATCTTAATTGGGATGAGCCACATTTCAAGTGCTCAGTAGCCACACGTGGCCAGTGAGTGGCTCCTGTGTGGGGCAGCGTGTGTTAGACAGTCGTTGCACGTGTCACCTTCTGATGCCTGGTTTTGGTAAGTGTGCTACTGCCTAGCTTACAGGCTGGTGGTCTCCTGGGGATCCTGCAGCAGCAGGGGCCGGGGCCCCATGAACTGCACGTTCTCCACCTTTGATCCTCCCAGTTAGGAGGGCCCTAGGAGCCTCTGGGGGACATGGAACCCACTCACATCTGGGTTGGGCCCCCAAGTCCTGCCAGGGGAGCCCCCATTGCACGGGAAGCTGCTGTCCGGTACAGGCCCCTCAGAGCACCTGCTTCAAACCCAGTCCTCAGGGCCCTCGAGGCACCAAGCTGCACCCCCAGAGCTGCTTGCCTTGCCCACGGCCTCACCTGGGGTCAATAGCCCTCTGCCCTGCATGAGGGGGCCTTTGTGCAGCCCGTAGGGGAAGTCATTATTTAGAGAGTGAAAAGGTGAGGGTAAGGATAGAGGTCCAGGAGGCAAAGGTCTGAAGGTGGGATCTGGGGACAGGAGATGACAGAAGACCAAAGGGAAATTAGGGAAGGGAAAGGAGCAGCTGTTGGCTTTGGAGGGATGCGTGCGTGTGTGTGCGTGTGTGTGTGTGCGCGCGCGTGTGAGAAGATCACGTGCGCTGAATGCCAGTCTGGACAGCGTGGAACCATGGAAGTTTCTGAGCCAGGGAAGGAAGGAATGCAGTGAAGTCTAGGTTTGAGGCACGTTAATCTGGAGCCCATACAGAAAGGACTGGGAAGGGAGAGATGAGTAAGGAAGTAACCACTCTGGGACGATTAAAAACGTGGACTGTGACCTTCTGTGGTTGTCTCCAGCCTGGGATGGGGGCCTCCATGCAGAGGTCCTCAGAGAGAAGTGGGCCAAAAGCTTTAAGACTCCCTCTGTGTGTGTCTGGGAGGTTGGGCAGCTCCCACAGAGAGATCCCAGTGGCTTCTGGCACTGCAACTGTGAGTTGGGTAGGGTTTGCTTCACTCCCCTCTCTACTCCGGATTCCAGGGTGTGAGGGCGGAGCAGCAAGCCCTGGGCTCCTGCAAAGCCAACACATTCCCAGCCCACTGCGATCCAATGTGTGGCTTTTGTAAGAATTTTAAAAGGCTATCCCCTATGGGCAGATGCAGCCCCTTGGCAGATGGTACCTTTGTGCCAAGCAAGAGGTGCCCAGTGTGGGCTGCACTTCAACCACCATCTCCTCCTTGGCCAAGCCCCAGCACATAAACAACATGACCATTCCCAGCGGTCCTGCATAATTCCCAGCATTAAGGGAAACTACAAAGGTGACAAGTCAGTCTTGAAAACCACAAGCGGCCAGAGATGAGTCTCCCTCCTGCATCCCCCTCCTCTTCTGGATCAGGGGCCCAGAGCTACCAGGGACTGGATGGTGTGGGGCAAGCATTGGGCGGGTCAAGCTAGCTGGGCCCAGGGAGTCAGAGCAGCAGCTCATGGGCCCAGGCACAAAGCCTGCTACATCTCGTCTCCTTGGAAGCCAGGTGAAAGCAACCCTAGGAGGGAGGCACAACAGAGAGTAGAATTCGTTTTCAAGAAAACGGAGGCCAAAAGAGGTTAAGTGACCTGCTCAGGATGGCACAGCTAATAAGAAAATGGTGGATAGTGAGAGGCAATGTCACAGGGCAGTGAAGGTACCAGGCAGACCTAGGGTGCATCCTGGCCCTGACCTTGGGCATTCATTTCACCTTTCTATCAGTTTGTTCATCCATAAAATAAATAAATAATAGCTAGTGTTCCTCCTAGGATTAAAGTTGGCAGCACATGTAAAGTACTTAGTAACAGCTCTAGAAACTGGGACTAAAACCCCCATTCCTTGCTCAGGGAGAGATGTGGAGCTCCTCAATAGATGAACAAGTTCAGGATGTTAGAAAGTTGTCCAAGTACGGGGCCCGCAGACCTTAGGAAGAAAGCTCAGAGAGGTGTGCCTTCCACAGCTGCAGGAGCCCTGCAGGACCAGGGTGAGTCTGGCCTGCAGGGCTCACAGGCCCTCAGCATGAGCTGCTCTTAGCCAAGGCCACAATCCCCTGCCCAGGGCAGCTCCATCCAAGAACTGCTCAGCACAGGTCATGGGCCAGCTCTCTGCCACCTGGGGCGGCTCTGCAGGGCCACATGGAATCATCTGTGACTCCACAGCGGTCGGCTGCCTGGTCTGCCCACCTCTGCTGCCTTCACTCCCTACAGGTGAGGGGCGCTCCCCACTCAAATCCCTACATGCAGACCTTTATTGCTAAGTCCGTTTCCCAGGTGTATTCATTTCCTCTGGCTGCTGTAACAAATCATCGCAAACTTGGTGGCTTAAAACGACATCCATTTATTCTCTTACAGCTCGGGAGGCCAGAGGTCCAAAATCAAGTTTCACTGGGCTAAAGTCAAGGTGTCAGCAGTGTTGGTTCCTCTTGGAGACTCCAGAGGAGAGTCTGTTTCCTTGTCTTTTCTAGCTTCTGGAGGCTGCCTGAATTCCTTGGCTGGCGGCCCCTTTCGCACATCACTCCAACCTCTGTGTCCATTGTCATGTTTCCTACTTCCTCCTTTGACCTTCTTACCTCCCTCTCATAAGGACCCTTGGGGTTACATTTGGGGCCCATTTGATAATCCAGGGTAATCTCTCCATCTCAAGAGCCCTAACTTAATCACAGCTGCAAAGTCCCTTTTGCCATGTAAGGTAACATTCACAGGTTCTGGGGATTAGGACGTGGATATCTTTTTTTTTTGGCGCGGGGTGGCGGGTGCTGCTATTCAGCCTACGACACCAAGGAACCGAACCTAAGAAAGCAGCCTTCTTCCCTTAAGCTGGAGGCCCAGTGTGACACTCCTCCTCTCCTTCCAAGCATCCTCTGTGACACTCCCCAACAAGGGCAGTCTGATCCACCAAAGGATGGTGGCAGGGGTCTGGCTCTGAAAGGATTGCTTCTGGTGGTAGTGGATCCCTAGTCTTGAGGGCGTGTGATACCAGTTACCAGGAAGGCGTAAGCAGGCTAGGAAGGTTTTGAAGTCCAGGAATGCCTGCCCCCTCTTTCCTCTACCTCTAAATATCTCTCATCGTTCCAGGCTTGGCTTCCTCAGCCCAGGCACAACAGCTGTCTCCTCTCTGACTCTACCACGCTTCCTGATGCCTCCACTGGTGCATGCCCCCAGCCTGCTCCCTGCATCTGTCATTGCACGGCTGCAACTTCCCTAGACTACGCGGACAGGTCCTGCTTTTCTCACTCCCTTGATGCCTAACGTGGGGTCTGTTCCCCTGGAGAGCAGAGCCCTGACTGCTTCCAATCAATCAAATAAATGCTTGCAGAACTGGTCATGGCGAGCCAATCTGTGATGCCCAAGAAGAAATATGGCCGCGCAAGGTGTCAGCTAGGGCTCGGGCTGTTCAGTCTGAGTCGGTGCAGGCTGGGTGGGAAGCTGCTGCTCCTGCAGACCCACCTGCTTGCTCTCCTGGGCTCTGAACAACTCTGCAGTCTGCATGCAGCTCACCTTTTCCCCAGCCCCAGGGGCCTTGCAACAAGTTCCCCTGTTGTCCCTGTACTTTTTGGAATAATTTATATTCTCTGTATCGTCTCTCATTCTTCCCATAAGTCAGTCCTCTCTGGCTTCTGCCCCTTTATTCCTCTGAAACTGCCCTCCCCAGAGTCACCAACGACCCCCGTGCTGCCCAATGCAAAGGCAGCCATCAAAAGGCACTGGCCACATGGGCTTCTCTGCCACTTCCCAGCCTGGGAGGCAGGTCCTAGGCATCTTGGTCTCTCTTCATAAGGGCATTTTCTGACCCTGGACTGAACTTGGCACCCACATGGGTCAGATTGGAATGCCAGGGGCATTGACACCCCAAGAGCAACCCTCCACCAACAAGGAATGAACTGTGGTGGAGGAATAACCCTGCTTCTCACCCTTGATTGGACAGTTCTGAGGCATGTTCCATACGTCAGAGGGGCCCCACCAGGCTGGGGCTCCAAATGCCCACAGCAGTAGCCTCATCATTAACACATGCTTTCTCCACTTTTCTCCATCCTGTCTAGTTCTGTACTCCTTCACCTGCTTCCTGGAATCACCTGGCAAACAAATGACTTCACCCAAATCCTTGTCAAGAGGCCTGTTTTCACAGAAACCGAACTAAGGCAACAGATCACATTACTCTCCTCACTGCCTTCCAGAAAAGACCGGGCTCCTTCAAATCCCTCCAGGATCCGGGCTCGTATCTGCCTGTCCTGCACCACTCTCACCAGCCTCAGACTTCACACTCTGGTAACACTGAACTGCCCGTGGTCACCAGCACCACCCACAGCAGCTATGCAGCCCCCTTGACCCCATCCGTACACGTGGTCTGGCTTCTGCCCTCTGCTGGAAATGCCCTCCGCCTCTCTTGTACCTCTGCCTTCTGCCCAATGCAGGTATTTCATCTTGGAAGGCTTCCTTAGCGACTATGGAAGTCAATCCTCCAGCTCCCTGTCCCACCCTAAGGTGAGCATACTGTGAAGCCAGCTTCAAGGAAGTAGTAGCCAGGATAGAGTGAGGTGTTGGCCCAGAGCCAAGCCCCATCATGCCCAGTGAAACCTTGCCCTGGGGAGGCTGCAGTGGGCTGCTCTGTGGTCAACCCTGTCAGCAGCGCCCCCCCCCCAGGTCCTGCAGGCAGGAAGGAAGCCCCTTCCACACCCTTGCCTGGAGGTGTGCTGAACTCAGCTGGCACTGACTCAGAAGAACCAAACTTGTGCCTCTCTTCCCAATTCTGCATTCAGTGACATGGTGCTGGTAGCTTGGAATCAGCCATGGTGAGAGTATTAACACCATGGAAATTGGAAATGCTATGAGGCAAGGATTTCGTTTTCTTCAGAGAGCCACCACTGCCTTTGCCCCATCCCCACCCCCTGCCACCTGTGGCTCCCAGGTGTAATGGAATCCTGAGTGTGTTTGTGGGTTCGTAGCACAGGTTCTGACTCTGATTTCCCTCAAGAGGCAGGGCAGAGTCAGCTAGAGGGAGGGAGGTCAACTGGGCAGCATGGTGCCGAGGAGCCAGGGACCAGCGTACAGCTGGGAAAGCAGAGCAGGGAGGAACTGGGGCTGGAAGACAAGGCCAGGTGTGTGTGTGTGTGTGTGTGTGTGTGTGTGTGTGTGTGAGTGTGAGAGAGAGACTCCAAGAGAAACAGAGAGACAGCAAAGAAGAGACAAGGAGGGGAGAGACATGGAGAGATAAAGCAAACACAGACAAAGCAAACAAAAAACACAAAAGAAGGGAAGAAGACAGAGTGGGACAAGGTGAATGGAGACAGAGGCAGAAAGGCGAGGAAAACAAACCAAAATGGAGAAAGCCAAGGGCCGAAATGGAAGAATCTAGGGACAGAGGTGAAAATTGGGAAGTGATGAGCAAAGACAGCAGCACTAGAGGACCCAGGAGTGCAAACAGGCCCAGGCCTAGCTGACGGTGAAAACTGCTCCCACCGTGTTGGGCTCCTGGTGCACGGCGGTGGGGGGGGGGGGGGGGGCAGCTTGCTACAGAGGCCCGGAGAACCGGGTTCCCATGCCGCCCTCCCCAGCCAGGTATGAATATACCTCCTCAGGTGTCAATCAGCTCCTCGATTCAAAGATGCAAATGTTTGATTGCTTCTTCAATTTAGGCACTAAATCCCTCAGTAATTCAATAATACGTTGCCCAATTACTCACAGGACTGGACGAGCAATTTTTAAATTAGGTAAAAAAATATTTAGGCAATTAAAATGCTAAGTGATCTGACTGTGGCTGAAAGAAATTCCCTCATAAATGCACCCTTGAGTTTTTTACTCTCCCTTGTTAAATTGACCTGTGGAAGGGACGTGCAGATTTAGGAGTCTGCTTGCTGGCTCTTCCCAGCTGAAGCCAGCACATCCTTGAGGTTAAGGTCCCTGGATTCATGCCCTTCACCTTGCTGGGTGGTGTGCTGAAGTCAACTGGTGCTGGCTCAAAAAAAACAAATCTGCACACCTCTTCCCAATTCTGCATTCTGTGCAGCATGTTGGGAGGCTGAAATTGGTCATGGGGCCGGGGGCGGCCGGTTGTACCATGGAAGTTGGCAGCTGCTACAGGCCAGGGCTTCCTTTTCTCCTCAGAAAGCCACCATTGCCTTCACCCACCTGCTCCACACCCAACAATCTATGGCTCCCAGGTGTGCTGAACTGTGAGCACTCCTGTGGATTTACAGCATTTGCCCCAGGTCCTGGCTCTGAGCCTCCCTCGGGGGCAGAGCAGAATCCCTGTGGAGGTGGTCAAGCGAGCAGCTTGGTGTCTCTGTGGACCTGCTGGGGCCTGTCCCAGGGCAGGCCTGTCCCTGAGCTTCCCCTCGAGGCAGTGCAGTCTAGAGGCAAGAGAACTCAGACAAGGAAATCCAGGCCCAGCAAGGGAAGTAGTTGGCCACGTGTTGCCTGCAATGTGGCTGGGTGTGGGTGGGGCACAGGCAGGGGTCCTGTGCTCGAGCTTCGGGGCCTCTCTTGCAGCCTCAGCTGCTCAGACTCAGAGTCCCAGAAGGTTTGTGGTGCTTCTACATAGAAGCACCTATGTACTTCTAGATAGAAAAGTATTGTTGTTATTTATATCAGGAAGGTGTGCCCTGGTGCCTGGTGGCCCTTTGTGCTACCCACCTTGAAGGATGTGGTGGGTAGGCGAACGGGGGGGGGACCTAAGTGGGGAGAAGGGTGGAGAGAAATGTCAGAAAAGCATCTCAAGTGTTGCAATGGGGTGAGAGACCCTCCCTCTTCTAGGTCTTTCCACCCAAATTGTCAGTAAACTCCAACTTGTTCTTTGAGTGAGTGAAATCTGAGGGAGAGGGGCAGTTTGAAGAGAAGGTTGAGGGACCAGCCTCATCGGTTACACAAGGAGGGGACAAAGTGGTTGAGGAGGAGGGCAGACGGGGACAGAACCACAGACACGTGAGGAGAAGGCAGGAACTTCTCTCTCTATTCCTCTGGGAAGCAGATTGTTTGGGAAAACCAAGCCCAAGGCACATCCAGAGCAAGTGCCTCAATCTTCCCTTGTGAGAAAGAAGAGGGATGTCCGGGCCCATGAGGAGGGGCAACTGAGGGCACGTAACTCAAAGGGGCCTAACCCCAACCATCCAGGAGGTGGTTGCAGTGCTTTGGATCTGAGCTTTGCCAAACGTTGGTTTACAGATCCCCCCTCACCCCCAAGCTGGAACGGCTCATAGGCCAATATCATGTATGTGGAGAAGACAATCGGAAAGGCCTGGAAGACTCTCCTCTGCAAGCCCTGTTCTCTGTCCTACCAGCCGTGATATAGTAGGGACTCCCCTTCATAAAGAGACCCCCAACCAGCCATGGTTCCATGCAAAGCTGGCCACAGAGACCCAACTCTGAGGGTGAGAAGCCAGGCCAGTCAGCTGGGCACCTCATTCCCATTCATTCATATTCTCTCTCTCCCTCCTCCCAGCCTATCTGGGTCCTCAGTCTCCATCAGCTAACTAGCCCACAGCAAACAGCTAAATATAGTCCCTTATTCCTTGAATCCCAGAAACCGCCACTGTCCATCAACATTCATTTCTCAGTCATTCCAGCCACGAGCCAGCTGCTGCTCCTGGAGCCTCACTGGCTGCTCTCAAGCCCATTTTAGGGGTGGGGTGGGGGGTGGGGGGGTGTCTGCATGTAACGAAAACACAAGTTTGAGAGGGCAGCTTTAGAACGTGTGAAACCGGAATGGACTTTGGAATCAGAGAGACAAGGGTTCGAATCTTACCTTTACCACCTCCTAGCTGTGTGACCTCAGGCAAGTGACTTAACCTCCCTGAGCTGCCTCATCCTCATCTGTATAATGGGACTAGTACTGCCTGGCTCACATGACTGTTGGGATTGGCCAACCAGGATAATAGGTGTCAAGCTTCCAGTCAAGACCTGGCACAGACAGAAAGCTGGATCACTGTTCATTCCCCTCCCTTCATGCAGTCATTCTTGGCCTGTCCGACAGTAGGACAGAAACTAGAATTATAATGCCTGCCCAGAAAATGGTGTTACTGAGGTCTGTAAAATCAGTGGCTTTGTTATGAACAGAGTATCTCGCCCTGACCCGGGACTTCCTCTTTGACACTGGGAGAACCACACACACACACACACACACACACACACACACACACACACACACGCACACACACACACACACTCCTATACACACACGAAGGCATGTGCACATTTATCGGCTCTGAGTACAGGCGCACAGAGGACGGGCTGACTGAGGCAAGAGGAATGGTCAGGGAGCATTGGGTACCCACCACCCTGCCAACCTGCCTCTCTGCTCTCCCCTCCAGGGCCGGGCCTGGGCCCTGGATGTGTGAAGAAGCTTTGGCGCCCTCTGCTGACGATGGTGCTACCTGCAGCCCACATCTGACCTAGCTAAAGCCTGTGTAACAGGCCCTGGGTGCCTGGGGGAACTCCCATCCCTCTAGTGCAGGAAGAAGGAAAACCAGAAGGGAGGAGAAAGAAAGGCGATGCGGGACAAAAGGAGAAAGGAAGAGTGGAGCCTGGGCCCCTTCTGTCCCCAGAGCCATCAGGAGGGAGGATCAAGCTATGTGGCCCCTCCATCAACCACAGCAGTTGCTCATAGCAGAGTCACCTCTTCAGATGCTCATCACGACCTTCTGGGGACCTCATGGTGACACAACAAGTCCCCAGGGAGTTTCTCAGGCTCTGTCTGGGATGCCCGAAAGTCCATAACGGGCCATGAAGACTTTTCTACTTTCTCTGGAAATGCCAAGGCCCAGACCTTCAGTCTTAGAGGCAGGAGAGCTGAATGATAAAAACTTGTGGACTTGGGAGCCAGACAGACCTGGGCAGAGGGCCAGTACTGGCCCTCACTAGCCACGTGCCCTTGGGTTCCTAATCTTTCCAACTTAACCTCTGCATCCTCATCCTCGAAATGGATGGAAATAAAACAGTTGCTGTGATGATTCAATGAAAACTCATATAGAGCACAACCCACGGCCTGGCACATAGTAAGTGGGCAATAAATGGCAGCTATTATGATTTCTGTGATTGTTTCCCTTGCCATGGGCTTCATGAGGGGTGAAGGCCACAGTGTCGTCAGAACTTCTGCAGCTTGTGTGGCACCCTGGCAGGTGGAGGGATGGTGGGGTCGTCAGAGCCCCATCCTTCCAGAAGACCACAGTGTCAAAAGGTCAGATGCCTGCCGGGAACACCAGTTGTGAATGCCTGATGGCACCAATCCTCTTTTTCCTGGGATGGGCCTTCCCTGCTCCTCTGCGGAGCTGCCCTCCCCAACCAGGCTGACCTGGTTGGTGCGCATCTGGCCTGACCTGACCAGTGAAGCCGTCCTCTGGGATTTTTAGACTTGGGACCACTGAGAGTTCTCTCTTGGGACAGAACCTCCACGTTACAACACCTAGAAGCCGTCAGTGGCCATATTTTCTGTCTTCTGGACAAAACCTGTGTACAGTGAGAGGAAAGAATGAAGCTGACCTGCAGCAGGAAGGAAAAACGAGGGCTGGGAGAGGGCTGGTTCCAGATGTCACTCATGCCCACCTGCATCACCACCACTCCCCTGACTCAACTACTGAACTCTTACTTAGATTCTGTGAGATGCTCTGGGATCCCTCCAATAAGTCCCCACTTCTACATAAGCTAACATGAGTTGGGCTCCTGTCCCTTGCAAGCAAAAGGACAAGACATGCTCCTTGACCCCCTCGGTCCCCGGCCAGTGGCCTCCCCTCTCTGTCTTCACTTACAGAAGCTCTCATCCCCTTTTACACATTCCTTACCCCCAAAATGTTCCAAAGCTGTTTTTTTCCCCTTTTGCTTTTAAGAAAGACTTTTTCAAGTGTAACACGTTCATTGCAGAGTCTCAATTTGTTGGGGCATAAACATGAAATTGTTTTCTAACAACTAACCCCCCCGCCCCAGCTGTGTCCTGCTGAAAGCCCCTTTCCCGCTGGGTGGTAGGGCTCTTAATGACATCTTGGTTGCATCGCACAGCTCCCCTACCATTTTCATCTATTGGAACAGTCTCATTTCAGCAATCAACACTCAGTCCTGTTCATCTCCACCGGCAGAGCTGAGACCCCAGGGTGAGGGGGAATCCGGCTCTAGAGCCATCTTCCTCCTCTCTCTTCTAGGGAGTTCTGGGACTGGGGGGTCAGGAGAGGGGTGTGGAAGCAAATCTCACAAGACTGTCCTCTCCTGGCTGCACTGCCACTGCTTCTCTGGCTACTCCAACCCATCCTCTGTTCAAAAGCTGACTCTCTAGGAGGGCCTGCGCATTTCTTGAAGCCTGAGAGCAAGGCCCTCCTGGGTGAGGCACCAGCATGTCAGCTTGAGCCCAGCTACCTCCCACAGAGCTCTTTCTCCCCGCCCTGCCATCTGTCTCCTATTTCCCTTTCCCCTCCCCAGGCAGCCCAGAGGTATATCACAGAGTTGACAGATGAAGCAGACACCCACCTGGGGATGACAAGCTTGTCTCGTCTTACAAGAAATTCCCTGTGGCTTCAGGGAGGAAAAGCACCCCTCCATCACCCCCCAAGAGGGGAGAGAGTAGCCTCGGCCACATGCTCTGCACTCCCCACGTGGCAAATGACTCTCTCCCACCTGGCTCCTCTTCCAGTCACTGTGGGCCATCATGGTGCCAAGGAGAGAAGAGCCAGTCCAGCCCCCTTGTGAGCCCTGCGGAAGAGAGATGGTGTGAGCTCCCGGCGCTCACTGGTAACTCTCTGAATATAGGGACACAGCGTCCCTTGTTCTTTTGTTCTCAGTTTGGGGTCTTAGCTGCATCCGGAATAAGACAAGTCCCACACAGCAGCAGGTCATGCTGTTGCAGGGCTCTCCTCCCTCCTAGAGCCCAGCTGAATTGATCAAAAGAATATAAAAGAAGGGAAAGCCCCAATAAATAAATATATAAATACATTTAAATTGAATTTCAAAAAAGAAGGGCAAGACTGAGTGGGCTTGAAAGCCAGGGGAAGCACATTTCCATGGCAGGAATGCTGAGGATCTGCAGGAAATATGCATGATCCGGATTGAAGGGAGACCCTGAGGGCTGCTTCACAACTCCAGTTTCTGAGAAAGCTAAACTTCCTTCATGAGAAATAAGTAGATGAGATCCCAGCAGCATTTGCCAACTGCCTCTGAATTTGGAGGGCAGGTGGTGGGACGTGGGGCTTGTAGAGAATATGTCATTCGGAAGCCCTTTCAGTGTGGCGGGTCAACAGCGCTTGGGAGGAGCTGACTGGGAGGCCTTGGGGTGCATGTGGTTGCTAGGCCAAGTGGATAACTGGGGGGACGCTCTGAATCAGTGTCTCCCTGATACCATGTTTCTCCTTCCCTGACGGGGTGGGTGCAAGTCTTATCATGGCTGCATCAATTACCTAGAGGAGTAGCCTAGTGTATAGCTGGCCCCTGGTGCAGAAGAAAGATTCCCCACTGGGTCTGCCCCCAGCTAACTCCCATTCTTCCCCCCCAACCAGATCCCTGAGCTGGTAATGGCCCTTGGAAGGCTCTACTTGAGTGGAGAAAGAACAAGACACACACAAACACGCACATGCAGGCGCACGCGCACACACACACACACACACACACACACACACACACACACACACACACTCTACAGCCAGCAAGACCCACAGGTCAACTCTGGAGATGAGTGGGGGGACATATGACATGGGCAATTTGTATTCACAGCCAGCTGGTGACATGAGTTTGCATTTACCAGTCCTGCAGCCTAAAAGATGACCGGACAGTTGGAAAAACATCCAGGTGGATGGTGAGTGAGCTAAAGAGAATCCATTTCTTTCCCTCTTGTTTTGGGGAAAATAATAAGATTTTACAAAACATTCATTTTTTAAGGAGGAGTAAAAGCAAACACCCACCCACACGTGCACACATACGCTTGCAAACACACAGAGTCTTTGAAAAGACTCTGTATCATGAAGGGAAAAGAACGAGTCCCTCAAAGGGCAGAGAAAAATAATTCCTTTGAAAAAGATTTATCACAGACACATAAATAACTTTCAGACCACATCTGCTTTGTGTGCACTTCATTTAATTAAAATGTGAACTCTAAGAAAGGAGAGTGGAAAAACAAGACAGGAAGAATGAAATGAGAAGGCTGCTGGCTGAGAGGTAGGTAGAAATCAGAAGCAAACCATACAGGAGAAAGAAAGAAAGGCTGTAAAGAGACTACAAAGGCAGCAGCGGGATTTAAAATTGCATTACGATGGTAAAGAACAGAACTGAAAGTACAGAAGATTGAATCTGTAAACATGGAGACAGATATAAGTCCTCTGAGAAGGCAGAGGAAAAGCCCAAAGGGATAAAAACAAAGGGAGAGAACACAATAGACATTGAGACCAAAAGAAGAAGCCAAACAAATGAAACAAAATCAAGAATCAAAAAAGAAGAGGATACTCCTGAGCTGATGGGAAGCCTGAGCCTATACATTTAAATGGTTCCTTTTCATCTAAGTCAAATTAATTAAAAAAAAAAAACTTAGAGATACCATGCAGGATTTTGTCCATTTTAAGGGTAAAGGAATAATCCTATAAGCATCCATGCAGAGGGGAAAATGGGAGAAACATCTACAACATTCCTGAATAATGTTTAATTGGAAGAGAGTTTCCATTCCATGGAATGTTGGGAAGTACTTATGTTGGAGAAAAAAGCTTCTGTCATAAAACAAACTTGGGAGATGCAGAGTGAAGCAAAACAAGAAAAGATCTTATACTGCAGCTTTTTCAGGGCTTTTAAAGCATTTGTGAAATTAGTGATATTAGCGAGCACAGTTTTCCAAGCTTATTTAATGATAAAATCCGTTTCCATGGACCCTGTGGAAAGACAGGTGCTCTATGGAACACACTTTGGGAACCACGCTTCTACAGAATTTTGAGAGATCACAATTTTGTAACCTAAAATTCCAACAATCTGCCAGGTGCACTCATGCATGAAGACAACAGAAAAAGACTTTCCTGCATTCCAGAGCTTAGGATACATGCCACGTGTTGTTGTACTTTTCATGGGGGAGAATCCTCAGGGATGCACTCTTAGCAAGCAGGAAAGAATCAAAATAAGCAAAATCATAGTAAATAAACAAACAAAAAATCAGTATGGGGAAGCTGTTGTATAAAGATGTGGAAGTGAATATTAAAAACTTGTCAGACATATGATTATGTATGTATCCTTCAGAGTCCAGTCACGAGACAAAAACCACAGCAGAAACCACATCCTTCCCTGTCTAGTCCCAGGCCCCAGGGGGCTGACCCCACAGACCACATTCATCCCCCAGGCTTCCTGATCCTCCAGCTTCTGGTTGGATTCTGACAACAGAGAGCAGGGCAGGAGCCTGGAGGGCAGAAGGCGAGAAGCATTGCTATATTCTTCCTGCTCCCTCCCCACTTTACTGCCCTCTCTCTGGCAGTAGCAGTGTCCCCAACCTCAGCTCTTGCCTAGACCTATTCTCCAAGGTGCCAGCTCTCTCTGAGTTCCTCCCTCGTCCCCGCAGCCCTGGGGATGGTGGTGTCTCCCCACTAGTGCTAATTGGGTGCCTTACTGTCCTTGTTTGTTCCCTTCACCTTATCCACACTTCTATAGGGAGTCCCTTCATTAAAGTCTCTCTATTTAAACCATTTTGGGGGAATGTTTCTTGCCAGGACCCTGACTCACACACTTCTCAACTCTTTTTTAAACCTGGAATAACCCTAATACTAAAACCTGACAAATGGCACAAAGAAAAACAGAACGAATGAACGAGTCATACACTAGTCTCTTTTATATAAAGTCCTAATAAAAATTTAATCAAAGTCCAAAGCAGTCCAAGAATGTATCAAAAGAGTGTGTCCAATGCTTTCACCATAAGCATCTTTGCCACAGAAATCTTTGCCGAAAGCATTTTTGCTGTGTAACTAATGGGTCGTAAGGCGATTTTGCTGAGAAAGATCAAATAACTGGTTGACAGTTTTTGGTTTGACAGTTTGCTTTCCACTGGTTGAAATGTGTTAGCATTTCTTCCAGTTTAGCAACGTTATTGACGGCTTTATGGAGCTGACAGATGACGATGATTTGCCCCAAGAGTTGGTTTGTTATTCTGAAACACACTACACTGGAGGAGGAAGAGGCCTCGAGGGCCTTGAAGGTGCAGAGTTGAGCCCACTTTTCCCACACAAGCCTGGAAGGATGATAAACGGACAGGGGACATTATGGCAAGAACTAATGACAGTGTAGAGGCTTTCACGGCTCAATACAGGGCTCAGGTACAAATACTCATCCCACGACTTGGAAACGGATACCTCTCCTAGTGAAGGAAGAAATTTTAGCCAGAAGGAAAAAGAGTGATGCCAAATGAGAAGTCAACAAGTGGAAGTATAAAATACTATGAATGAAAGACCTGGAAAAACAAGTGCAGATAGGGACAATCCACAAAATATAATCAGTTATTTGTATAGTATTGCCATGAATCTATGCACATTTTAAATGTATTCAAATATTTTGTATTTTGTAATAAAGTCTTTTAAATTTCATTGTTCATTTTTCATGCTTCTGTCCTCCTTAATGTCTCTCTTTATCTTTTATGGCAAAATTGCCTTACAGCCAGTTAGTTATGTGATATAAACGTTTGTGGCAAAGATGTCTTGGCAAAGATGCTTACAGAGAAAGTACAGAACCATGAAAAGAATACACCGTGAGCAAACATTCCTGGAATGCACAAATGATGCTATATCAAAACTGCAGGAAACTGATTAACCACAGCAATAGGTCAAAGGAGAAAAAAGATCATTTTATGTGCTGAGTAGATGTTTGGTAAATTTCAACATACATTTCTGATTTTCTTTTAAAAAGCTCTAGTGGGGCTTCCCTGGTGGCGCAGTGGTTGAGAATCCGCCTGCCGATGCAGGGGTCACGGGTTCGTGCCCCGGTCCAGGAAGATCCCACATGCCACGGAGCGGCTGGGCCCGTGAGCCATGGCCGCTGAGCCTGCGCGTCCGGAGCCTGTGCTCTGCAACGGGAGAGGCCACAACAGTGAGAGGCTCACGTACCACAAAAAAAAAATTAAAAAAAATTTAAAAATAAAAAGCTCTAGTGAACTGGAGATTGAAGTGTACTTATTTCACATGGTAAAAAATATTAGCTCTCAAATCCATAGCCAACACCAAAACAGTGAAATACAAGAAGCATTCTCATCAAATATGGGAACAAGACAAAGATTTCCACTGTCTTATTATTCAACATTATTCTAAAAATTCTAGCTTACTCAATTAGAAAAAATATAACAAGAGAACAAATTATAATTATTTGCAAATATGACTCTCTTAGAAAACTAGGAAAAGAAACACAAAATTATCAGAATAAAAGAGTTTAGTAAAGTGGCCAGTTATAAAATAACCACAGAAAGTTAATATCTTTTCTACTTCCTGATAATTGTTAGAAAAAATTATGCAAAAATTAAATAAATAAAGATGCTGTATTAGTTATCCATTGCTGCATAACAAATTACCCCCAAAGCTTAGTGGTTTAAAACAACAGCATTTATTAGCTCACAGTTTCTGTGGGTCGGGAATCCGGGTATGGCTGAGCTGAGTTCTCTGTCTCAGGGTCTGTCACAAAGTTATGATCAAGTAGTTAGCCAAGGTTGTGGTCTCATCTGAAGGTTCAAATGAGTGAGCTCACTCACATGGCTGTTGGGCTGAGGGCCTCAGTTCCTTGTTGCACAGGCTTCCCATAAGGCAGCTCACAACATGGCAGCTGGTTTTATTAGAGCAGGCAAGTGAGAGAACCCGAGGGAGAAAGACAGCTCCAGCAGGACAGAAGTCACATAACCTAATCTCAGAATTAACATCCCATCACTTTTTTCCACATTCTATTCACTAGAAGTAAGTCATTAGGTCCAACCCACACATAAAGGGAGGGGATTATACAAGGGAGTGACTATCAGGGATCATTGGGAACCATTGCAGAAGCTGCCTACCACAGATGTCATTGCCATGTTTCATGAAAAGAAGCACCAAACACATATATTCATCTATAAAACTTGACTGAAGAACAACAATTAAAAAGACCTTAACAATAGAAAGATACACCATGTTCCTGAATGGAAACACTCAGTGTTGCGAAGAAGTTAATTATCACTACATTAATCTGTAAATTTAATCCAATTCCGATTCCCAGAGGGATATTTTGTTTTGTTTTTGTTTAACTTGGCAACAACAACAACAAAAATCTAGAATTCATCTAAAT
Organism: Kogia breviceps; assembly: GCF_026419965.1. NCBI lineage: Eukaryota > Metazoa > Chordata > Mammalia > Artiodactyla > Physeteridae > Kogia > Kogia breviceps. The sequence goes on from NC_081312.1 coordinate 101,378,576, forward strand.
GACAAGCGCAAAAAGTAATTTTTGGCGGTCCAGTGGTTAAGATACCATGCTTCCATTGCAGGGGGCACAGGTTCAATCCCTGGTCTGGAAACTAAGATCCCACATGCTGCATGGTGCGGCCAATGAATAAATAAATAAATAAATAGGACTTGTACTCTCAGTTAATAACCCTTGTTTAAAAGTCACAATTACTAATATAGGGCATATCAGTGTAAAAATGATCTGATAAGCCAATGGAATGGAATAGAAAGCCCAGTCAAGCAGAAGAATATTCAGTATGTGATAAAATGGACTTTCAGATCACTAGGAATTCATTTATGGATTAACTTATGATTCATGTTGGGACAGTGGCTTAATTTGTTTTAAAGCTGTGTTCTTACCTCTCACCACATAGGAAGATAAAATAGATTAAAGAGTTAAATTAAAAAGTGAAATGAAATTATAAAATCTTGAAATTTAATTGAAAATGTATACATTCTTGATGAAGGCAAAGGTCATACAACGATAAAGTCTGAGATCATAAAGGAAAAATCAATAATTTGACAGCTTAAAAATGAAGCACTTGGGCTTCCCTGGTGGCGCAGTGGTTGAGAATCCGCCTGCCGATGCAGGGGACGCGGGTTCGTGCCCGGATCCGGGAAGATCCCACATGCCGCGGAGCAGCTGGGCCCGTGAGCCGTGGCCGCTGAGCCTGCGCGTCCGGAGCCTGTGCTCCGCAACGGGAGAGGCCACAACAGTGAGAGGCCCGCGTACCACAAAAAAAAAAAAAAAAAAATGAAGCACTTCAGTGTATCAGGAAAGTATTAAAAATGCTGATGCAAATGACAAACTTCAAAAATTACTTGCACAATATGTGACAAAGTGATATACAAAAAGATGCTAAATATACTACATTTTATAAATCAATACTAAGCAGATGAATATTACAACAGAAAATAGTCAAAGAATACGAACAGGAAATTCACCATTTATTCATTTATTCAACAAATATTTATTGAGTGACTCAAAGGTCACAGAGTCAGCACAATGATTCACCTCTATTCAGGACAGTCACTCTGTTCTTGTCTGTTTACCTGTATCACTCTCACTAGACTGTGAGCTCTTTGGGGATCCTGCAGCCAGCACAGGGCCTGCATGCAGCAGGCACCCAGGGAACATGCTGACTGAAGGAGTGGACAAATGAAGGGATAATTGGGAGAAACAGATGAGGCAGAGTAAGAGAGATGTGAAAGAACAGAAATGAATAGTAGAGACTGCAAGCCACTGAAACAGAGGGAGACAGAGAAAATGAATGAATGAAAGATTGAATGAGAAAATGGGGAGTATTGAAAAAAGAAACAAAAAAAGGCAGAGTAACCCAGAAAGACCCAGATGGAAGTTAAAGATATAGAGGCAGGAAAACAAAAGCAGAGAGACAGAGAGAGAAAAGAGCCTCCCTTAACCTTGCCAGGCTGCTATTACAACCACTGGGTTCCTGCCTCAGTTTCTCTGCCAGTTCTCCAGAGTTTGCCACACTGCAGCCCAAGGGACTGGCGTCCTGCTTGGTCTCACCAGCTCTCTCCTTTGCGCAGGGGGCTCTGTTAGCTCCTTCTCCCTACCTCATGCTGCCTGAGTGCTACCCACCCCCCAACCTTGACATAAGGGGCTCTCCTACCCAGCAGGCCACACCCAACATCTTCGGCAAAATCCCTCCCCACAAGGAAGGCCCCTGGGATGATATCCCCTCTCCTGTTCCTGTAATAATGATCTTCCCTGCCTCTGCCAGCTCTGGACCCTGGGATGGAGAGATGGGGGGTCGGGGGTGGGGTGGAGTGGGGTGGACAGGGAATGTTACCATTCAGCAGGCCCCAGAGCCCTGCCTGCCTCTCCCGAGGGGGAGAAAGTCAGGAAGGGGAGAAGCTGGCTGGGCTGGTGGCCGAGGGGATCAGGGGATCGAGGTGCCTTCCTGCCCCACAGAGCTTTGCCTTGATGCCCAGACTATTTTATCAACTCTGGTATTTCCAATTCCCCAGGGAAGCTTGGAAGCTCGAGGAAAAACTGAGTAGGAGGTGGCCAGAGCCACCGAATTCCCCTGGGTCCTAGAGAAGGGTGGGTTCCTTCCCTCCCCCCTCCCCCCACCCCATTTGTCCCTCAAAAGACTCTGACCTCACCTCCCCCATTTCCTGGCTTCTCCAGAGTTCCAGCCCTGAAGAGAGGCGCTTCCAAACCAAAGGCCCCTAGCCCCCTCCGAGGGCCTTTCCACGGCTGCCTTCCTTGGTTCTGGGGACCAAAGCCCCCCTGCCTCCAGGACCATTGCACCAGATGTGGCTTTGGGGGAGGGGTGGGCACAGGGCCCAGCTGGCAGTGGTCACTTGGTGGTCCTCTCCCTGCAGAGTCAGCGTGTTCTGTGCCAGCTCGCCAGGCCTCCTCACTCAGCACTTCCTCCAGCCCAATTCCTAGAGGCAGCGGCTGGGGCCTGCAGGGTCCAGTGCTGGCTGGGCTGAGGCTTCCATCCCCAGTTCAGCACAAATCCCATCAGTGGCCTTTCCTGAGCTGCCCACCCAGGTGCCAGGTACTGGGCTCAGCAGCCAGGGATCAGGGTGGGTGGGGGAGACCCAGGCCTGTCCCACGTGGGAGCTTGCCTCATCGTTTTCCCCCAACCATAGAAACATTCTGACCTACAGTGGGCCTCTTGGTCCTTTCCTCTGCAAAGCCGTAAGGCGTCCCATTGCTCCTATCCTTTCTCGGCTTCCCAAACCCTCTACTGATTGGGTCTAAGGCCTCCTCATTCCCCCACAGATTTTCCAGAGCCTAGAGTTCTAGCACAGGGTCAAAGGACACTGGCTGTCCTATGGGAAGCCCAGCAGTAGAGCAGCCCGGTCCAGAACATATTAGATTCTTAATAAAGTCACACACTACCAAAAAGCTATTTCAGCCCTATACCCCAGCCCTCCAAGAACCCTTGAGCCTGGTTCCTAATGCCAGGGGCTGGCAACAAGCCTCAACCACATGGCTGGGTCTTAAAACTGTGGGTGTGAACACAGCCTGTAGGGACTGGGCCTAGTAAGGAGCCACCCACCACCCCATCACCTCCAGACAGCTCAGGCCCAGCCTAGCCTGGTGACTGGAAACCCTCATTTGACCTTAGCTCTGCATCCTTTGCAGCCTGCCCAGGTCTCTCTCAGACCCACACTCTGAAGCTTCCAGTCAAAGGATGCCAGGACACCTCCAACTACTTGGGCAAGGCCTTGCCCTGTGTGTGGAGAGGTGGAACCAGGCAGGCTCCCCTGGGCTCAGAGATCTGAGGGGGTGTTGCCAGCAACTTTGGGAGACCCAGACTGGAAGAGAGAAGGAGGATGAGGGAGGGAGTGGAGAGGAGGGAAGAGGACAGGCCCCAGGGGTTCACCCTGAGCTGGGCACAATGAAGGATGCTGAAGACAGATAAAACATGAAAGGGACAGAGAAAATGGGGAAGGGGGGGAACACCTTTGGGGATGAACCCCTTCCTTCTCTCACCAGTCTAGAGGAAAGAAAAAATAGTGGCCACATGCCTGGTACTGTGCTGGGTACTTTTCATAAACCTCTTATTTCATCCTCCCAAATATACCACAAGAAAGGTATTATTACCCTCAAGTTACAGATGAAGACTGTAGCTCCGAGAGCCTAACAGGCTTCCCCGGGGAGCATCTGGAGGCCAGGCCAAGACCCCAGGTCTCCAGTCTCAGCAGAGATGGCTGGCAGGGCCGCAGCCCTGGCCTCAGCAGCCTGCGCAGAGGCCCAAGCTATGTTCAGAGCAGTTTATTCAAACAGAGCCTAACAGGAAACTTGGCTCCTCTGACTCACTCTGATTCGACCTTATTAAGAAACAAGAAAGAGCAGCAAGAGCCAGCATTGGGTAGGGTTTCACGCCAAGAGCTGGCTCCCAGGCAGAGGCCGGCTGAGCACAACAGGCTGTGCCCTGATCTCCCCACAGCTCCAAAGCCCTGAGGCAGCCCCTGTCCCCTGCCTGGCTCAAGAAGAAGGGTTCTGCCTTCTCCACTCTGCCAGTGGGGCTCCCCTACCTCACAGCCATCCTGTATCCTTCCTCTGTTCCTCCTCTTCCCTTCCCCTCCCTGCCTGGGGGTACCCTGAGGCCTGTTTCCACTGTTCCTCCTCCTCCTCTCCTGGCGCTGCTGCCCATCTGGCTGCGGGGAGGGCCCTACAGGACCCCAGGGATTCCAAGCAGCTGAGGCCAGCACTGCAGGGGGCAGGCGGGAGGGAGGGAAAACTTAACCCTCCTGGTCCCGGCCCTCAGCATCTGGTTCAATGTCCTGAACCAAACCAGTTGCTCTTTGCAGGATTCCTGTCTGGAGTCTGAGATCAAACCCCATACGGGGAGCTGAGGGGCTTGTGTTGAACGGCTGCTGGCTGGACTATGAGGGTAGACAGATGCACCGAGTCACCGGAAACAAGCCTCATCCTGAAGCACAGTGGGATGGGGGAACAAATGCCGGCTGGCAAGGATGAGGAGGCAGGGGTCCAGGGTGTGTGAGGAATGTCCACTCTGGCTGTCTCCTCCCAAGGTGGTCTCCAGGCATTTCCAAAGTAGAAGGGGAATCTGGAGAGACCAAAGTAAGGGCAGGTTCTTCCTCCTTAGTGTATAAGCACAAGAGGGAGATTTCTGTCTTCCAGTTCCCATGACCAAGGTTGGAGAAGGCAGTCCAGGGGAGGCATTCAGAGTGATTTCTTGGATGTCAAAGTGTTCAAACTTCTGAGGCCCCTCTTGTTTCTGCTGAGAGAATAGAGAACCTGCCAAAGCACTCTTGGGGACCATCTTGTCTAATCCTCCACTGATCAGATGTGACTGGATCAGAATGGGGAAAGGACTTGCCCAAGATCACCAGCAACCTAATCACAGCAACTGGACTAGTCCCATTCTCCTGAATCCCCCTTTCTGCTATGTGCTTACAGCACATAGTGCCTCCCAATGACGCCTACCCCATAGCAAAGACAGCCCCTGAGTTTCACTTTATCTATGTGCACACTCAGGTTATTTCTAGGTTATACAGGACAGAAACCACACAGTATGGGCAGGAAGTTGATCTCTCCCATGATTTCACAAGTTCTGTTCAGCACAGGGGCATACTTCCGTTCTACAGACTGGGAGAGTAAGGCCCAGGGATGTGCCAAGAGCGAAAAAGCTGAAGCTCCATGTGCTTTGTGCTCAGGCCCAATGAACTAAGGTACACCCGAGGTCCAGAATTAGAGAGTGGCTCAGCTGGGATTCAGCATCTTGCCCAAGAAGGCCCACCAACAGGGAGGGTGTCCAATCACTGGCTTTGGAGAATGGGAGCCCAGGAATCCTGGGGAGAGGCCGGAGTGGACACGAGTCAGGGGCTTATTCAAGCCCAAACAAGAAGCCAGTAAGGTGAGACCAAGGATGCTAGGTCCAAAGCAGAGAGAAATGGTCAGAGTGGTGCTGACACCTCAGCCCCGTTATGACTGCCAGGGCCCCACTCACCGGGCCTGAGTCCCCAGAGGCCCCCTCCTACTCCCTTCTTCATTCCCTTCCTCAGAGGCAGGTCTGGGGCTTGGCTGGGAGCTCAAGGGACTGAGGGAGCATGGCAGCTGTGGGACAGGCCACATAGCTAAAACCCGGCGGGCCATAGGGCCCCGCGGAGGAGGCCCCAGCAGGCGGACCAGGCTGCCCGAAACCTCCCTACGCTCCCAGCCTGTTGCTTATTCATTCAGAGTGGGAAAGCGCCAGCCCCGCGGCCAGCCAGTGCCGGGCTGGCCATGTAAGGCCCCCAGGCGGTCCTGCCTGCCCGGTGCCCTGCAGAGAGCCTCGTGCAGCCCTGGGCACCACCCCTGCCCTGCCCTGACCCCTTGGCCTCGAAATGCTGTCATCGGAGGAGCCGTCCCGCTCGGGACAAGGCCAGGATGGACAAAGCTAGAGCTGGGGCAGGCAAGGAGCCGTCCTGTCCTCGAGGCCGTGGGAGGAGAAGCACGCACAGGGGGCCACTCCTGAGAGCCTCTCAGTCCTCCAGGCCTCTGCAGAGGGGCCACCATGGCTCTGGCCCCAGCCGGTTGGCAGCTGGGGGCCCTGGTGTGGGGCGCCTGCGTCTGCGTCCTGGTGCACGGGCAGCAGGCGCAGCCAGGTCAGGGCTCAGACCAGGGACGCTGGCGGCAGCTGATCCAGTGGGAGAACAACGGGCAGGTGTACAGCCTGCTCAACTCGGGCTCAGAGTACGTGCCCGCGGGGACTCAGCGCTCCGAGGGTAACTCCCGGGTGCTGCTGGCGGGCGCCCCCCAGGCCCCGCATCGGCGCAGCCATGGGGGCCTCCGGCGTCGGCAGGCCCCGTCGCTGCCCCTGCCCGGGCGCATCGGCTCGGACACCGTGCGCGGCCAAGCGCGGCACCCATTCGGCTTCGGCCAGGTGCCCGACAACTGGCGCGAGGTGGCCGTCGGGGACAGCATGGCCATGGCCCGGGCCCGCACCTCCGTCTCCCAGCAACGGCACGGGGGCTCCGCCTCCTCGGCGTCGGCCTCGGCCTCGGCCTTCGCTACCACCTACCGCCAGCCGTCCTCCTTTCCGCAGCAGTTCTCCTATCCGCAGGCGCCCTTCGTCAGCCAGTACGAGACATACGACCCCGCGTCGCGGACCTACGACCAGGGCTACGTGTACTACCGCGGCGCGGGCGGCGGTCTGGGCGCAGGGACGGCGGCCGTGGCCTCGACGGGGGTCATCTACCCCTTCCAACCCCGGGCGCGCTACGAGGAGTACGGCGGCGGCGAGGAGCAGCCTGAGTACCCGCCGCAGGGCTTCTATCCGGCCCCGGAGAGGCCGTACGCGCCGCAGCCGCAGCCGCAGCCAGCCGACGGCCTGGACCGCCGCTACTCGCACAGCTTGTACAACGAGGGCACCGCGGGCCTCGAGCAGGCCTACCCCGACCCGGGCCCCGACGCCGCGCAGTCCAACGGTGGCGCCTATGGCGGCAACCCCCGCCTCGGCTGGTACCCGCCCTACGGCAACATGCCACCCGAGGCCTACAGCCCGCCGCGGGCCGTGGAGCCGCAGCCCCCCTTCCGCGTGCTGGAGCCTCCCTACCTGCCGGTGCGCAGCTCCGACGCGCCCCCGCCGGGTTCGGAGCGCAATGGCGCGCAGCAGGGCCGCCTGAGTGTGGGCAGCGTGTACCGGCCCAGCCAAAACGGTAGAGGTGAGTACGTCCCGGCGCCCAGGCCCTCCTCCATCCTTTACCGAAGGCCTCTCCCAGCTGCTAAGTAAGGACCCCCACCCTCCTCCCCATCAGCAGCTCCAGTGCTTCCCACCTCCCAGCCTTCACCCTCTCCACGCATCATCATCGGTGCCAGGATTTGGCCAGGCAGGCCGGGGCCTTGACTTGGGGGGTAGGGGGTGGAGGGACTCGACAGGCTTTGGAAAGAGACACCTTCCAGACCTGGCTTGGGTCATCTGAGGACAAAGTAAAGGAGCCCCTCTCCCCTCCTCTCCCTCATACCCATCAGGGCATGTCCTCCACTCTTGGAGGTGCCCCTCTGCCAGCCTCACAGGGTGAAGCAGGGAGCATCAGGGTGAGAAAGGCCTTAGGGGACGCCTCTGGAGGTGTGGCAAGTTCCCGGTCACTGGGCATCTGTGAGCTTGTCCTGAATGAACAGGAGGTTAGAAGAGAGATTCTGGGCTGACAGGAGTGCAGACTAGACAACCCAGAGTTCCTTCAGGGGCACACTGCAAGGCCCAGACTAGAGAGGCGAGGGGGCACCAGCCTGGGCACCGAAAAACTTACTAATCGAGATAAGTAATATTTTAATGCATTTTTAAACCAAAAATAATGCAAAAAAATGAACAAAATATTAAAATTTTAAATAGAATCTGTTATGGTGCCATGCCAAACTGTATTCAAGCCTGAGGCAAACTGAAAAATCAGCAATACTGATCGTCTTTATTTGAAATTTTGATGTTTTGTCCATCACAGATTTTTTTTTGTGTGTTAATTTTGATTTTTAAAAATATTGCCTGAAATGTTACTTCTCTTAGCTACTGAGTGTTTAGACACCCTCTTAAATTTTGCACCCCAGGCCAGGGCCTCAGTCACTTCACTCAGTTCACCCTAGTCCTGGCCCTGGGGGAGAGTCCCAGGAGGCAGCTGTGGACAGTGGTGCAGGGGGGCGTTGAAGATATGACCTAGTCTTGGGAAAGCCCAAGCCATCTACACACGAGGACTCAGTGGAAGGGGCAGCCTTCCTTCTTCAGATGAGCAACTCCACATATGCTGATAGCAGGCGGGCTACCTTGGCAAGGGCCCACTAGTGATCTGGCCAGGGCTGAACGGCCATTGGTCCTGCTGTCCTAGAACTCCCCTTCCTGCTTCTGTCTCTGCAAGTCCAAAGTCAGCTTTGGTCAAGGTTTTCCATTCAGTCCCCAATGCATATGTGTTCCACCCCAGCCTTGCCTCTTTCAGGCTGCAATTAATACCCTGATTCTTTACTCCTGACTCTCTGCTCCACAACAATGTTTCTGTGCCAGGTGCACCAGGTGAGGGCTGAGCACTGCAGGGCTCAGGGGCACAGGTAGTGCACACCCAGCCTTTGCTCCTCTGCCTCTGTCCGCACGGGGATGCTTCCTTGTCTCCAGCCATACTGACCTTGGGTGAGAGAGGCTGCCGCTGGGGTGCAGGGGTGGGGACTCCCATCTCTCTAGGGGCTGCTGGAGCCCAAGGCTAGGGGAGAGGAGTGTCCACACTGGCAGTACTCACTCCCTCACATTCAAGGCGTAGCACTCAAGTTGGGTGCTGAATCCCACTTTGAGAACCTGCAGGAGCTCAGGACAGGAGCTAGATGGAAGGCCCTTCTGTGATGTGATGAAGGATGCATCCTCCTGCCACTGTGGCCTCACCCGTATCTGATCCTCAGGGCTTGCAGCATCCCTGCTGCAGGGTGTGTTACAGCTCTGCATCAACTGCTCCCAGAGCTCCGTAGAGGAGAGCATGTTTTACCTATAGGCTAAAGTTTTTTGTTGGCTTTTCTTAGAATGCAAGACCGCAGAGTGGGGCTCAGCCAGAAGCGCTCCACCTCTGGGCAGAGGAGAAAACCGAGGCCTCAAATAGCACTGCTGGCAGAGCCAGGCCTTTTACTTGACATCTATGCCCCAAGCCAGTGGGTTTTCTAAGGTCCTTCTTTAGCCTCTCAGTTCTTAAGGTTCAGAGAGGGACTGGCCAGAGCAAGGCTATGTTTGGAGCGGGAGGTGCTTGGTGCTTAGCAGGGCCTCTGGCCATTGCCCCTGAGCCCCAGTGTTCAATTGGGATTAAAGACATTTCTCCCAGGAACGCAGTATACTAGATGCCAAGCTGAATCCAGGCCCTGCCCTGAGGAAGGAATAGAAAAGGGGACACCTCAGTGCTGTGATTGGGCAGGCACTGGGGGGATGGGTTAGGGGACCCAGGGGAGGGGCCTTCCCAGTGGGGGGGGCGCTAGGAACTCAGGGAGGACTTCCGAGAGGAGGAGGTGCCCAAGCATTGCCTCAAGCTGTCAGCACCCTCCAAGTGCCCCTTCCCTCGTCCTGGGGGGGAAGGTGTGTGGGGGGGCAGTGCAGGCTAAATCGGGGCTCACAGAGAGGCCAGAGAGGGAGCAGTACCTTCTCCCCCATCGCTTGTTCCCCTTCCCACCCTGCTAGGCTGGGATCATGGAAAATCCCGGTTTGGGGAAGGCCAAGCCTTGTGCTTGAGATCAGACCCCCAGGCCTGGTGTGGGAGTTCAGAGCGGATTCTCTGAGACTGACCTCATTCCTCCTGGCCGCACACCCAGGGGTCTGAGGCTGGGCGCTGGCAGCCTGCGTGCGTGTGGGCGTGGACGTGGACATGTCCTCTCAACACCAAACACGTGCGCACCACCCACGTCCTCCACGTTTGGGCAGTTTCCAAGCGCCTGTCCAGAGCCTGGTTTCTTCCTTGGGTGCCTGCACCCCCTTCCCTCCCACCCCGAGGAGGGGGGCTGCCCAAGGCCTCCTGCAGTACAGTTGTCTCTGAAACGTGTAACAGGAGGGAAGGCAAGGAAACAGAGGCCCAGGTCACATACCTGGTCTGCCTGTCACAGCAAATCCGTGCAGAGGCCTGGAGGGTGGCTGCCTGCTTCCCAGCCCCCTGCGCTATGCCCCTCCCTCTCGCAAGCCGGGCCCTCTTCTCCTAGCCTCCTTGTCCCTGTTCCTGCCTCCTCACAGCCTCAGCTTCTCTGAGCTGGTGGTATCGGTGCAGACTAAGATGACTTCTGGCCCTAGAAGACCATGGCTTTTCTCTCAGGGCCTCCCCCTTACACCCTCAGCCTGATTCACTGCCTCTGGCCACCCTATGAAGGTAACATGGAGCAGCCACCCTGGCTGTCCTCCCAGGGCATCTCTGATGGCTATGCCCACCTTGCCTGGCATGGGTCCTCCTTCCCTGTCCTCACACAACCAATCAGAGCTGTGACTGCCTCCTCCCTGGTTCCTTCCAGTCCATCCTACTCATGGGGCAGATACACCCTTGCATTGCTGACCATATTACTCTCCTGCTCAAGAAGGCTCTGTGGCTCCCAAAGCCTTCAGGACAAAATCTCAGTGCCTTAGCCTTTTGCACCAGAACCTGAGGCACCTCCTTCCTCTCTTCTCCTGCTTCTCCCTCTCTCGGGCCTCCACAGCCCCCATGAGGACAGTGCTGCTCCTAGGCCTAGGTGTTGCATGTCCCTGCACTCACACAGGGGTGTTTCTAGGGTACGTCCCTCTCCATCCAGCCTTCTGTACCCAAGAGGCCAGACGGGGCCCCTTAGTCCCTGAGAGCAGCCCTGGCTCCCTGCTGCACCCCCTACTTCCTGCCCCCCTGACTCAGGTTGCCCACCCACCTCCACAAGGCTTGGAGTAGATGCAGGGAAGGACAGAGCAGGCCTGGCCACCCAGAGCATCCAGAGTTAGAGCCCCCAGGCGAGGAGGATGATGACAACCTCAGCCATTGCAGAGGAGCACTTGCTGAGCTTTGTGGCTTGAATGTGCAATTTCATTCACCTGCACAGCCTCCTAGAGAGGTGGGGATTATGGTCCTCTGGTACAGATGAGAAAACTGAGACCTGGGGAGGTCTCACAGCTGGATACAGCCGAGCCAGAATTCAAACTGAGCCTGTCATCTCTGCATTGCACTGAGTTGACCCAGGAGGACCCTCACACCACCTGCAAGCCAGTTGGGGCAGGACTTGAGGCTGGACCTCAGTTCCCCGAGCCACCTCCAGAGGGATAATTCTGTTAGCATACGTTGGACATTTTATACATCATCTCTTAATTTCCACAGCAACCCCACCAGCCAGATGCTGTTATCCACCCCATTTCATAGATAAGGTGACAGGCTCATTTGCTGATTGTCACACGACCTCTTAGTAGTGAAACCAGAATTTAAGTCTGCCTGACTCCCCATCCTGAGTTCTTAACCCTCATGCATTATTTTTTTTTTCTAAATTTTCATGTATTAAGTCTTACCTTGCACATCCATTTGGTCATTCAGCAGATACTTGACTCCTTCCATGTTCTGGGCACTGGTTGCGACAGAGTGAGATGAAACAGAGAGAGTGCACAGCTTTGAGCACCTCCCCAGTGAGGTGTTAGCATGAAGCCTTGTCATTCCCACTCTATAGACTCCAGAACATTTGTTTAACAAGCACATCTACAGCACCTGACACTGTTCTTGGAGCTTTACAATTAGTCACTTAATCCTCATAACAACCCTCGGTATTGTTATTACCCCCATTTTGCAGATGAGGAAACTGAGGCCCTTGGAGGTTAAGCCCAAGGTTGCATAACTGGTAACTGGTGGAGGCAGAATCACAGCTCAGCATCCCTCCTTCCTTCCCAGAAGTTGTCTCAAGTTGCTCCTTCAGAAAGAAAGAAATGGAGTCTTCAGGCCGAGGAAGTTGGGGTAAAGGGTCAGACAGCTATGGAGATAGAGGGACCTGGGTCCTCTTGTTACTCCCGTTTGGCAATGGAAGGTCACTAGTGTCGGAACAAACAAGTCGTGTCCGGGGCAGCCTCATCGCAGGCAGATTTCCTGTCTCCTCTCGTATCATTTAGTTGCAAGGCCACATCCTCTCTCCCCTGTTCTCAAACTGGACCATCCCTGCAAGAAGAGACAGCTCCCATTTTAAATAATCATAATTGCAACTGATATTATTGAACGCTTAATATGCACCAGACACTATGCCAATCATTTTATTTTTATTTCCTTGTTTAGTACCCACAAGGGGGAGGGCCTCGTTTATCTCCTTGTTTAGCAAGCTTGTGAGGTAGATGATATTATACCCCCATTTTATAGAGGGGCAACTGAGGCTAGAGAAGTTCAGTAACTCATCCAAGGTCTCAGAATTCATCAGCAGCCAAGCTCGGACCCAGGCTGACTCTCTCCCCCACTGAACCATCCCAGCCTTCCCTCTGCTTCTGCACCTCAGGGAAGGGCATGTCTCCGCGTTCATTGTTTCTCTCAGGTCTGAACCCCCTAGGACACAAAAAGTTGGATTTTTTTTTGCCTTGAGTTCATAGGTCCCACAGAGCCTTTTGGGATGGTGGCTGAGCAGGGTGGGGAGTCCTTCGGGACTTACAGGCACCAAGCTACTGCCGCACTTGGCCGGGGAATTCTGGTCTTTCGCCTCCTCTCCTTCCTCTCTCCCCACCCCAGGGACCCCATCTCAATCTCCTCTCACCTCCAAAGGGGCACTTCTCCCTAGTAGTCCCAGCCCAAGTCCACCCCACTCCTGTCCAGCCAAGAGCACATGGAAAACTCCCCAGGGCAGTGGCTGGAATGGCAGGACAGGAAGGGCGGGAGGGGGGGGCATGGGGGGGGTGGGAAGGAGCGGGTGGTCCGCCCAGGCAGCCCACACCTGCTTCCAATTCTGTGCCCGGCATTCCTGCGGAGTAGCAATCCGCTTGGGAGGAGACCGGAAGGAGAGGCTGGGTCTCTTGCCTCCCTTGCCCTGCCCTAACAGCCTCCTCGCCACAGGCGGCTGGACCCAGAGGGCCTTTTTTGTCTGGATTCAGGGGGGCTGCACCTGGGTCCCTCTCCCCATTACTGATGGACACCCAGAAACTGGGCATTTAGGTATCACCTGAAAATGGGAAGAGGGTGTCAGAACACCAGAGCAGGAAGGTACACGAATGCAGAAGTCGAGGCCTGAGGGGCCTTTGCCACCAAAGTCTCAGGAGACAACCCACCCTTCCTCCCCTTTGTGGGCCAACTGGAACCATGGGTTTTCCAACCCCAAAGCTAATCCTTTTTCAAAAGAAAGGGCTTTTGGATCTGTCCCAGCCTCTGCCTGATAATGAAGGCTGTGCTCACACAGGCAGTGCCAGCAGACCCTTTGTTGGGTGCCAGTATTTGTGCTTGTGCTTGCTGAGGACGCACAGGTGCCAGGCCCTGAGCTGGGTACAGGGAATTCAGGGGCGCCCTGGACCCATCCCTCTTCTCACTGAAGTCTCAGCCCAGCAGCAAGAGACCAGTCAGGCAGGATGCCGCGGCCCAGACCCACTTCCATCTCACCCAACTTGCCAGCTCTCAGAACACGCTGTGCACCAGAGACCTGGTCCAGCAGCTGGTCAGCAAGCAAAGGACAATCCCACCCTCCCCTTCCCCCAGGGGCTCTCGCTTGGCTGAGGAGAGCAGATATCATCTCATGAGGAAATTCAACCATTCAACAAATATTCATGGAGTGCCTTACTTTGTGCTGATGCTGGTCTAGAGCTGGGTATTTATTAGTTTTAGAAAAGAGACAAAATCCTTGTCCTTGTGGATCTTGTATTTTCATGGGTAAACATAATAAGTAAATAATAGAAGGGGGTAAGTACTGTGGAAAAAATAGAGATAAGTCAGGGAGATCTGGAGTGTTGGGAGAGGTTGCAAAGGTAGTCAGGGTGGGCCTCATGAAGGTGACATTTGAGCAAAGACTTGAAGGAGGCAAATGAGTGATCCATGCAGCTATCTGCAGGTGGAGCATTCCAGACAGAAGAAACAGCCAGTGCAAAGGCCCCAAGGCAGGAATTCCTTGGGGTTTCAAGTGTGTTCCAGAGCAGCGTGGCATGGGTGTGGGTGCATTACGGGAGACAGGTCAGAGAGGCAACTGGGTCCAGACCATGGAGAGCCTTTAGGCCACTGTGAGGACTTTGGCTTTTACTGTCCATGCATTGGGGAGCTCCTACAGTGACATTTAAACAGGGTCTCTGACTGCTATGCTGGGAATGGACAGTGCGGGGGCAGGCAGGGGAAGTCTGAGAGGAGGCCGGTACAGAGATCTAGGCAGAGATATCGGTGGCTGGGCCAGGGGTAACAACGGAGGTGGTGGGCAGTCAGTTTCGGGATATATTTTGGAGGTAGAGCTGATGGGATTTCCTGATGGATTGGATGTGGGGTGGAAGAGAAAGAGAGGGGTCAGGCATAACAGAAAGGGTTATGTCCTGTGCAGTTGAAAGGATGAAGTTGCCATAAGCTGAGATGGGAAGGCCGTGGGCCGAGTGGGTTTTGTAAGAAAGATAAAAAGTTCAGGTCACTGTGAAGGGTCTGAGGGTCAGGGAGGGAACCCAGGAGACCGTACGATCCTCAGGGGCTTCTGGAGGTGGAGAGAGGGGCGCTAAGCAGGGCCTGCAAGGGTGGGATGGCCGGAAGGTAGGGGCTGTCTTCACACTGGGAAGAGTGTGAGTGAGTGAGGTGTGCAAGGACGTGGCAGAAGGCTTGAACAGAGAGGAAGGTAGCTTACCTCCTCAAAGGTGAGCGGCAGCCTCCTCCCAGCTCAGCCCCAGCTACTTCCTGGGCAGTTTGCTCAATTGAACAAACATACATCCCCTCCTCTGAGTCTGGTCCTGCCACTCAGAGAAGCAAGGCCATTGCTGCCCATGGACTGCCTCTCCCAGCCTGGTGGGGGCAGCAGGCCCGTGCTGGAAGAGGAAAGAGGGAGGAGCACCGGGTGGTGGCAGAGGAGGGCCTACAAGCTAGGCTTTGGGGCCTAAAGACTGTACCCGATAAGGGTGTGTGTGTGTGTGTGTGTGTGTGTGTGTGTGTGTGTGTGTGTGTGTGTGTGTGTGTGTGTGTGTGTATGTGTTTGTGTAGCAAGGAATTCCAGGACAAGGGCACTTTGGGGCCTAAAGACTGTACCCGATAAGGGTGTGTGTGTGTGTGTGTGTGTGTGTGTGTGTGTGTGTGTGTGTGTTTGTGTAGCAAGGAATTCCAGGACAAGGGCACTAGGGGTCAGAGGCAAGGGGCAGAAAATGTCAGTTGTGTTAGGAGCTGCCTGCTGATCCTTAGGGTTAAGAGATCTGGAAGGCCAGACCACAGAAGGCTTTAGCTGCCACTCTGAGAAGTGTGGGCTTGATTCCATAGGTGATGGGGAGCCAATGAAGGTTCTGGGCCAGGCTTTATGACCATCCTAGCTCCTTTGCCTGGGCTGTATTGCCCTTCATGGTGGACCGCAGCAGATCCTGCAGCCACCTTGCCTGCCTGCTCATCACTCAGATGTGGCACTGCCAGGCTGATGCTGACAATTTAATGTCCTGATTATTAGATAATAATTTCTCAGGACCCAGAGCGCTGGCTCCCGCCCTGGAGGCCCTCCCAGCTCATCTTTATTCAGGCCATGTTCTGTGAGCTTTCCGCTTTCCCCACCTAAGGTCTCCTCTGGAGTCTGGCCACTGGAGCCAAAATATCCCGCTCTGCGCATATTTCACAACCCACTGACCGGTTCCTGCTGGACATTGTTTATCCTCCAGCCCCAGGCTCAAGAGATTAGGGCTCTTTTGCATTCTATTTTCCTTCATCTGCTTCTTGTGAGCAGGAAGCCTGGGGAGGAAAGATTTCAAAGGAGACGAGGTTTAAGGAACCCACAGAAAAAGGGAAGCCAAAAGGAAAACAGGTGAGGTGTGGGCAAGTAGCAGGAATGTAACCTCAGACCCTCCACTCCGGGCAGCCGCCAGGAACTGCTGAGCAGAAGGGAACAGATTCCTCCTAAAGCAGGAAGGATTTAGGTCAGACGGTGGGAGAATTTCCTGGCAGCTAAAGTATCGTCTGCAGAGGTTGTGAGAGGTCTTGGGCTCTTGCCCAAGGATGGGGAATGGACTGAATAGCTCCTGAAAATATTTTAATCTCGAAGTGCTTATGGAGCCATCAAAACTGCACTCAAGGGGCAGTTAGTCTAATCTTCCCATCGTCCACATGGGAGACTGAGCCTAAGAAAGGGAAGGGACCTGGACAGTAGGGCGTTGGGCGAGATGGCAAAATTGTCTGCTGGAGTCTTTCCCACAAGAAGGCCCCGGCTGAGTCCTGCCAGGGAAGGGGAGGACAGTCCTCAGCTTCCCACGGGCAGGCATGTGGGCCAGCTGGCAGCTCCAGGCCCAGCCTGGGTGAGGTGGGAGGACATCGGCCCCGAAAGAGGCCTTGTGAAGGGGCCCTGGATTCCCCCACAGAGGAAGCTCCAGGGGCAGAGCAGGAATGCAGAGTGCGGGTGCTTGTCCCTCAGCTCTGTGTCTTCAGTGCCCTGGAGGGTCTGATGGGGCCCCCCAAGGCTGAAGGGCTTCCTCCAGACCAGAGGCTGCCTGCAGAATGGCCTTGGGAACCGATTCACTCACATCCAGCCCCTCCCCAGCCAAATAGCCTGGCTTTGGTCATCCCAGGGGTCTTTTCTACCCTCTGACTCAGTGTCCCCCAATTCCTGGTCCAGGCTCTGTGCAGCCTGAACCCCCGTGGTCAGCACGTTGCTTCCGGGGAAGAGTTCTCACAGAGGACCGGCCCCAGGCTCTAGGGCATGAGTCAGGTGGAGGACAATCAGTCTGCATAAATGGAAGCAGTGAGGCCTAGAGAGGGGCCAGGCCCACCCAGGTCCACGCAGAAGGTCTGTGACAGCAGGGTAAGAAGTCTGGCTCCTGCCTGCCTCCTGGGCATGGAAGGCAGGATGCTGATGGTGACCAGGCCTCCCTGGGTAGCCTGAGCAAGACCATCCACCCAGCCTTTGAGTGGTCGGCCCCATCCACAGGGGTCCATCCCTGGGAGACTGGCTAGATGGGCCATGGTGGTTGCATACTGTGGAATCCTACTAGCAATGACAAGCAATGAACTTGACATATCTTAAAAGTTTACATTGGAAATCAAGAAACAGAATGAGACTATAAGACAATGTCATTTATATACTCCAAGGATACAGACCCACTTCCAACACACTGCAGATTTTACACAGAGACACAGATACTCAAAGATATGTCTGAGGGTCAGGGTGAGGATAAAGGTTAAAAAAAATTAATTACAAGAGGGGCCTTGCATAGACCAGTTTAGTTTGTTAGTTTGCTCTGAAATGAGAATTATGATCAATTCAGTTCTCTGCATTTATGAAAACAGGAGTCTCTGGGAAAACTTCCCACTGGAACCTACGTTATAATGTCTCCAGTGCCGGGTCCAAGGGCTGGATGACTCCGTATATTCTGGATAAGAGATCCCAGCCCCCCAACACACAAAATTATATCCCACGACTGATGGTTCTCCCTGCCTTTGAGTAAGCTTTATCCTCTCTCCAGGATCTTCCTTTAAAATGCACACTCCTTGGGATGGTGGGGAGGGGAGGGGAGCACAGGTCTGGTTGTAACCGGACTTCACCCAACATTGGCCACCCTGCCTGGAGGGCCTGGCTGTACTACTCCACAAGCCAGAGACAGCAAACTGGTACCCTACATCCACAAGCCCCCACTCAAGCCTTCCCTCATCCTCCTTCCAACATCACACAACCCACCCACACACCCAAGCCCCTATGGAGGGGCTGAAAGCCCAAGCCTGCAGGCCTGGCTGCTGATGGAATGCCTCCTGGGAGAGCAGTGGAGAAGGAGGCATTGTTCCTTCCTGGGAAAACATACCAGCGGAGGGAGGGGGTCTGCTGTTCCCAGGGACCTCTGCAGGGATCCTGAAGGGGGTGGGGGGGACCCAGCCTGAACTCCCAAGGCTGCTCTCTTTTCCAGCAGCTTACCCCAGGGCAGTGAGGGTGTGACAGGGGTGGAGGGCGGGCCAGGGGGAGCTGATTAGGGGAGTCACAGGATTCCTGAGATGGTTAGAGATGCAGAACAAAGAACATAAAATAATGATCAGGGTGATTCCATTTAAGTTCTGGAAAAGGCATAACATCTAAAGTGACTTAAAAAAAGATCAGTGGTTACATGGGGAGGAGGGAGGGGGGATTTACTGGGAAGGGGCTGGAGGGAACCTTCAAGGATGGTGGAAATAATCCATAGCTTGACTGTGGTGGTAGCTGCACCATGTATACATTTGTCAAAACTTATCAAACTGTATGCCTAAAATCTTTGCATTTGACTGTATGTAAATTATAACTAAAAGAAATCATTTTTATAAAAATAATAACAGTTGGGACCTAAGAGCTCCTCCTGGGGCTTCCCTGACCTGCTGTGTGACTGTGGGCAAATTCATTGCCCTCTCTGAGCCTCCGTTCCCTCCAGCACCTCTGTGTGCCCTGGTGTCCTGAGGGAGACAGGGTGAGGAGCACGATCGTGGATGATTGGCACAGTAAAGTATGAAGCCATTAATCATTAAAGAAGCCTGCCTGACAGAGACTGACTGCCTAACGGTCAGTCAGCCCTAAAGCACGGTGGGTTGCCCCACTGAGGGGGTGAGTGGGGCCCAGGCCCTGCCCTCAGGGAGTGCATAGTCTGGAGGGGAGTAGACACAGGTAAATATGATAGAATCTAATTATAGATCAACACAGATCTAGTAGTGAGACAGAAGTGTGTGCAGCTTGGTATGTCACTGCCAATCAGGGAAGACTTCCTGGAGCAGGAGGCACCTGCCTGAACCTGAGATTTCTCCACAGTAAAAGGAAGATGGTCATCTTTGGCTCAGTATAGGGCCAGGATCAGGACTCAGTATGTGATCATAGCCGGGGTGCAGTCAGAGGCCAGGAGTGGTACCAGCCCTTGCTGGCCCTGAATACCCCTGGCCTCTTAGCTGGCTCTTCCAGCTTCCCTGGACTGCATAGCCAGCTCATGAAATGGCCTAGAGAGGAAGGGTCGGGCCAGAAAAGCTTTGTAGAGCCATCTGTGCAGTGTTTATTGAAACCGGGCCTGGGGTGGGGGGTGGTAGGCCATCTGGTGCCAAATGCTGGGTGTCATGAAGGTTCAGGCCCAGCTGACCCACCGCCACATGTTGCTGAGGGAAAGGCTCTCTGGTAATGGGAAAGGGGACCATTCCTGTCTTCTTCACCTCCCCCCTCCCCCCCCCAACAAGCTTCTAGGGACCAGAGGGTGAGAAACAGCTTGATACAGAGGTGGCCCTTGCTTTCAAGGCCTGAGGATCCCTTGGGAAATGACTGCAGGCATTCCTGGGGGCTTGAGTAATGGGGCCTAGGCTGGCCAGGACAGCCCCCATCAGCCAGGAGCCACCTCATCCTCACCCACCCTTGTGTTCCAAGCTTCCTCTTCATTCCGAGTAGGTGAGATCACACCGGCTGCTCCTGCATGAGGCCGGGGCCCCAGGGCGAGCAGGGGTAGGGTCTGGGAACCCCAGGCATGTGTTTGTGAGGGGTGGCGTGTAGCAGACACCTCTGGGAAAGGCTTAGAAGCCAGAGTTCCCCTCCTCTGCCTCATCTTCTGGACCTATAAGCTGACAAGAGGGTTTTGGCAGCAAGAAGGGGCTAGAAGCCTGTCTGCATGACTCAAGCCCCTTCACTGTGCCTGCCCCCCAAGAACAGAGGGCTTGAAAGAAGCTAAGAGGAACTTACAGCTTCATTTTATCATTTATCTGCCAGAATCCCTGCAGCCTGAGAGGGGAGTGTACATGGAGGTCCAGGCCCATTCCCGTTTAAGCTGGTGGCTGAGCTGAGATGGAGCCCAGGGCTCTGGAGTCCTGCCCGCCTCCCACCCCACCACGTGCCCCACCCCTTCCACACACCCAACATCAAGATCTTTCCTTCTTTATTCCATGTGGATAGGGTCTGGACACCTGAGTTCGGTTTCTGCTTATTCCTAATCATTCTCACTGGGACTAAGTTATGTACGGGGACGGGGTCGGGGTGGGAGGAAGAATGGACAGACCCCTGGCTCTAGCATAACCTGGGGAACAAGTGATCCAGGGGCTGGAGCAGACTCCAGACTTCCCCTGGGCACTGGGCCCTGGGCCCTGCAGGGCAGGGAGCCAGGCCCTCCTCAGATTGGAGGCCTGAGGCTGCAGACAGGGGAAGGTGTGGTCAGGTCTGGGGGCCAATGACAGGATGAAAGGAATCCTGAGAAGGGCGGGCTGGGTGCCCAGGCTGAGAATCCTGCCCTGTCAGCAGCCTGCTGTGGGGACATGTTTTCCTGTGAGCCCCTCCCTTCCTCATCACCCCCACTTCTGTCAACCACCGTTCACCTGGCTCTGCCCAGGAGCCTTCTGGGACCCACTTGGGGTCAGAAGCCCAGGGTTCTCTCTTGGCGGTTCACAAAGAATGCCAGCTGCAGGGGTGAGAGGAGCAGAGGGTGTCTGGGGTCTGGTGAGCAGAGGCCTGGGAAATAAGGACACCAGGGGGAGTGTCTCTGCCAGAAAATTACTTGGTTCATTCAGACCTCCCTCCAGACGCTTGTTCATGCTACTCCCCCTGCCGAGAATACCCTTTTGTCTTCTCCTGCTCTCCAAATTCCACCCAGTCTCCCAGATCTGGCTCATGTCCCAGGAGACTCAGCTGTCCCAACAGCATGGAATTCCAGAGGTGAGCCCCTGCTCCCTGACCTCCCTGACCCCACACCTGAGCCTAGGGAGAACGGTTCAAATCACACACCTTGCTCACATTGGGAGGCTTCCAGGAGGAAGTGACAGCCTGTGTACAGGAAGGAGAACAGCACAGGTCATTTGGGGTTGGGGAGGTCTCTGGGCTTTAAACCTGACCAGCCTGACCTTCCTCAATGCCAACTATTACTCCCTCCCCCCTCTCTCCCTCTCCCCACTCCAGGTCTCCCTGACTTGGTCCCGGACCCCAACTACGTGCAAGCATCCACTTACGTCCAGAGAGCCCATCTGTACTCCCTGCGCTGTGCTGCAGAGGAGAAGTGTCTGGCCAGGTAAGGAGATGAGGATGAAGCGTGGACAGTCCCCAGGAGTCACCCAGGACCTGTGTTCATGGCGGCCAGGCTGCCCGCAGGTTGCACGACCCTGGCCTCTTCATCGGTGGGCCTTGCCTGCCCCAAGGCAGTCAGGTGGGGAAGGGAATGAGAGTGATCCAGCATTTCTGTATACATCACTATATGAGGAACTTAATGGTATTTAATCTTCACACCAGCCCCAAAGGTCTGTGTTGCCCTGTCAGTAACTGAGGAGCAGTGAGAGGAACTAAAACCTTCAGATCTGAGGTGTCTCATGAGAAGGTTCCTCGTGGGGAGCCCAGGGGAGTCTTATAGACGCCTTCAGGATAGAGGGCAGGATTATGGAGCCATCTCCACAGAGGACAGGTGTGGGTTGTCCAGCAGGGGCTGTGGGCATGGGTGACAATGAGGCCTCAGTTATGTGTTGCACTAGAGAGAAGGGAAGGACACCAGTTTACTTGAACCCGGGAGGTGAGCACAGCCAACTCTCCATTATTCCTGGGTTATTCTGCCTCCTGCAGAGCTTGCCTCTGAATTTATTGACAGGGAATGTTCTGTTCAAATATGTATGCTTTGGGGACATCTCCCTGTGCTAAAAGAACTAGTTAAAGATTATATTGACCTACTTCTTTTGTTGACATCTGTCTATGTTGAAATGTCCTATTTTTCTTAATTATTTGCTTTTTTTAAACATTTGAACTCTATTTACTTTCACTTTTGAGTATCTGGGAAGCCCTTTAGAATCTCAACATTTTCTCACTAATGAAACCTCATTCACTGCCACTCAGAATAGCTGACCACAAATTGTTATCCATCTGTAACAAGATAAGGAGCTTGCACTGGAATGTAACTCAACTCACTGCTTCCTTCATCGAGAAAGTCTTGCTTCAAAAAAAAGAAGTATCAACTGAACTAAACAGTGTGGTTCGTGATGTAGTTGGTTTACATGCTGGTGCAAGTTCCTTATCTCACAACAGACTGGCGACAGACAGTGTGTGAACTGGCACCAGTCCAGGGACCACACGTGAGTTCCACTCAGTTGGCCTGCCCACTCAGGTCTTGTCCCTGGAGAGAGAGCATAACGTACTGCTCCTGCTACAGTTCCTCCAGTGGGGAGGAGCTCAGCCTCCATGGCCGTCCATTGAGGCTGAGTTTTAAGGAGTTTGAGTCAAAACCAAACTGTTATTCCATTTTCATGGAATACCCCGTGTGCCCACACCTGAGCTCCCAGATGGGCTGGGGCTCCATCCCAGGGCTATCCTGGTCTAGCTGGAGAAAGTGGCCTCTTACCCAGAACCAAGTGACAGGGAGTGGAAGGAGAGCTAGAAGGAGCAGTTGGCAGGCTGGAACTGTGGGCGGCCAGAGGAGGGAGAGGTTGGCAAGGGCTGAGGCATCAGCGGAGGTTGGGTGTGGGATACAGACCTAGAAAATGCAGCAGAACTGAAGCCTTGGAGCAGCAGAGCCCTCGGAGATTATCAAAAGTGTGGACTGCAGACCGGTGCCAGTTCACAGACAGCAGGCAGAACTCAGATGAGGGAAGGGACTTGCTCCAAGTCTCACCACAAGTTTGTGGCCAAGCTGGGCCTAGAACCCAGACCCTAATGGTTTCCCACGGTGTGCTGAGCCCAACAGAGGGGTAGGACTTAACTGAACAGAGGGAAGGAGGATGTTTTGTTCCAACACAGACAAAGACAGATTCCAAGCCTCCTTCAGACAAGGCCAAGGGCCTTACGTCCTGGCAGACAGGAGCCTACACTGCCTGTTGTCCAGACATCCTCTCAGAGAGAGCTAATCCCCATAACTGGCCACCTCCTGCTCTAGCCTTAGGGCCCAGACCTTAATGATTGCCAGGGAAGTGCCCCTGAGTCTGGCCAAGACAGCTGTCCACAGTCCACTGAAGAGGAAGGAGCCTTCAGCTAGCCCTCGTTCCTACCTATGGGATGTGTGATGTGTGTCCCCTCACTGCTGCCCTTCAGTTTTCTCTCTTTTTCCTTCTCTCCTCACAAGGCCCATCTCAGTTGGCAGTTGGGGGTCAGCAAGTGAATTATGAACAGGCAATCTACACCAGACCAGTGCTTCCTGAGCAAAAAAGGGCAGGTCGCTGGCCCTGAAACCACACAATCAGGGAAAGGTGGCCTACTCACACTGACCCAGCTCAGGATGTGTATGGTATCAGGGTGTGTTGTAGGCAGCACTGTTAGATCTCACAGGCAGTCACGAGTCCTCTAAGTGGGGCAATCAAGGCAGACTTCCTGGAGGAGAGGACCCCAGTTGGGTCTAGGAGGCTGGGCGAGTTCTGGGTCAAGTAAACGGCACAGGCAAAAGTACAGATTAGTGAAAGAGTTAAGTCTGTTTGGGAAACAGTGTTTGAAGCTGGAACCCAGGTGTAAGGGGAGGGAGAAGGTCAGAATCTCCTGAATAGGGCTATTTTATAAAAGCCCTCTGAAGATTTTGATTTGCCCCCACCCTCAGGGGCTGTCCCCAGCTGAGAGTCACCTGCAGGCATCAGGGACCCTCAGAGGGTCATTATCAGGCCAAATGCTGCTTTAGAAAGACTCCTCTGGCAGCTGCCAGCCACATGGCAAAGGCCAGAAAGGAGGGGATGGCCCGCAGAGAGGAGCAGAGGCCTGAGCCTTGGCTGCAGGGCAGGGGTCAGATGTGAGAATCTTCAGGAACAAGCCGACCTATGCTGGGTGTTTGCGTCTGGTACCCAAGCCCACTCTGGTCTCCCCGCCTGTCCCCACAGCACAGCCTATGCCCCTGAGGCCACCGACTACGACGTGCGGGTGCTGCTGCGTTTCCCCCAGCGCGTGAAGAACCAGGGCACCGCAGACTTCCTTCCGAACCGGCCGCGGCACACCTGGGAGTGGCACAGCTGCCACCAGTGAGTGGGCTGCCTGGCCCGCCCCCTCTTCTGGGCCAGGGCCCTGGGCCTGAGTGTCCCTCCCCAGGAGGACTCCGGAGGGGCAGTGCTGGTGGGAGGGCCCCGTGAGTTGTTTTCTGCCAAGGATCCATCACTGGGGCAAGGATTTCTCAGAGGAGCCTTAGCAAAAGCCACAATGGAAGATGGGACACAGAAGGATCAGTCTTGATAGGGGACGGAAGTATCTAGAATACAGGGCATCACCCAAGGGAGGCCGGTACAGGTGGGAGCCCAAGAGGAAGTGAGGGGTCCTGAGGAGGTGCCCTCCTAGGGTGACTGGCTCGGTGAGGACACCAGAGATGCTGCCTGTGGGACACAGTGACCAAGGAGCCCCAGGAGCCCTCAGGAGGTGGTGTCACAGCAGGGTCACCTGGGCCCATCTCAGGAGGGGAACAGGCTGGGAAGCCAGCGGTGACTAGGCCCTCTTCTCCCTCTTCTCCTGCCCCCAGGCACTACCACAGCATGGACGAGTTCAGCCACTACGACCTGCTGGACGCAGTCACAGGCAAGAAGGTAGCCGAGGGCCACAAGGCCAGCTTCTGCCTGGAGGACAGCACCTGCGACTTCGGCAACCTCAAGCGCTACGCGTGCACCTCTCACACGCAGGTTGGGCTGGAGAGGCAGGGCAGGGGCTCTGAAGGACGGAGGACGGAGGGGAAGCCCGCCAGGGATGGGGGCGCTGAGCCAAGCTAAAGACGGGCTAATGCCAAGGCTCCTGGCCGCTCAGCTCAGAGAGTGCAGGTCTTCTTGCCAGTCCTGAAGCCACCAGAGAGCCCCTCGGGGACTACCCTCCACCTCCATTCCCAGGGGTGTCTGCTCATGGAAGGAGAGGAACATTCCAACGAATTCTGGCTGGCATGATATTCCATTTGCCTGGCTGTCCACCCAAATCCATCTTTCTGTCCAAACATCCAGAGAGTGTCCCATCTATCCTGCCTGTCTCTCCATCCATTCCTCCATCTGTCTCTCCCAGGCATCCCCCCACCTTCATTTCATCCCTCCATCTGACTATTAATATCTATCATCTCTCTGGTCCATCCACCCAGTGGGCTTAGGACGGGGCAGACCCACTCTGAGCAGCTACCCCGGGCCAGGGTCAGGATGAATCACAGAGGAAGGAGGGCCCCAGGCTGCTGAAGTGGGCATGGGGTGGCTCTGAGGAGTGCACAGCATCCCCAACCTCTCTTCCTGTCCCTTTTCCTAGGGCCTAAGCCCAGGCTGCTATGACACATACAATGCAGACATCGACTGCCAGTGGATTGACATAACCGATGTGCAGCCCGGGAACTACATCCTCAAGGTGGGGCCCCTGGTTGGAGGCACTCCTCCAACCTGATGCTCACCCTCGGTGTCCCCGCCTCTGACATAAGCTTCACCCTCTGGGCATATCAGCTGATGATGTCCCTGAGGTCTGCACTTCCCACCTGAAGGTTTTAGCCTCAGGCAGACACAGCCTCTTCCCATAAAAACACCGAGGAACCTTCAGCCCAAGTGTGGTGATCCTAGAGGAGGTGGTGACTCTGTCTTCCCTGGGTGGCGGAGGACTTGGAGAGCCATGGGGTCCATTCCCCTATCTGTGGGCAGGGCCGGCTGTGTGTCATCTGGGAGAGGACACTGCCCTCCCTGAGAGAGACCCTCAGCTCCTCATAGGACGCCTGCAAAGCCAAGGGCACTTGTGACCCATAGTTCCTTCTGGCCTGAACCCCTCCTCCATGTACACTCACTCCAGTGCCCCATCCCTTGCGGAGACAAGGAGAAGAGCACGGTAAGGACACACAGCCCAACATGGAACATCCATGCAGGCTGAGCGGGGGCCGGGTCATCACGACCTCACCTGGGGAAGACAAATCTAAGCCTCCTCTTTGCAGGGGCAAAGCGAGGGTGGGGCTCACTCTACGAGGCCCCCTGGGCCCACTGCTCTATGCTGGAGTAAAGGAAGAGCAGAGAAGGTGGGCCTGGGAGGTGGCTTTAACCTGCATGAGGACGGGCTGCTGGGTGGCTGCATTCAGAACACGGCAACCTGGAAGCAGCTGGTTGCGCCCCGTCCTGAGCACTTCTCAGTGGGCTCGGTGGGGCCTCACCCAAGGGCCAAGATTGTCAAGGGTATTCTTTTCCTTCCCTTATTATCCACTCTCAACAAACTTGTACAAAGGCCTTTCTGAGTTCTAGGTTCCGAAGATTCAAGACACATAAGTAATGCACGGTTCCTGCCCCTAAGGAATGTAACTTAAATATAACATCATTTCCTCTCTTCTTAAATGTTCTGCAAATAAGGCTGGGTGTAGCCCACCCCAGCAAAGCCCTCCCCTATCAATCCAGCATTTAAAGGATTTCCTTGTGTCCAGACAGCTCCTTTTCAGACAGGTTATGCTTGGGTCATCATCTCAATGAGTGTCAGGTGCCTTGGGCTCCAGGGCAGGAGATGCTACCTGGCGTCAGACAGGCCTTCCACGGGTCATCTAGACAGCCATGCGAGGTGGAATGGGTGCAAGCCTTGGAGTCAGGGAGACCGGGCATGGGATCCCTGCTCGGCCCCTCACTCACTGCTGGGCTTCCTGGGGCAGTGGCTCTGAATGCCCCATGCGGGGCCCCCTGGCCTGGGCTCTGACTCAGGGGAAACCTATCTTCCAAGAAGGATGATCCAGTGATGCTTCCTTTGACTATGAGCTGTCTCTCCATTCCTCTCTCTGTCTCTCTGCATCTTCCCCCGTCTCTCCATCCGTATGTCTCTGTCTCTGTGTCTCTTGGTCTCTCATGGTCTTTCTCCATCTCCCTGTCTCCCTCTCTGGCTCCTCTGTGTCTGCCTGTCTGCCTCTCCAGCTTCCCTGGTGACCAAGTGAAGCACAGCCTCATGACCAGATCCCTTTTCCTTCTGTTCCTTTCCTTATTCAGGTGCATGTGAATCCAAAGTACATTGTTTTGGAGTCTGACTTCACCAACAATGTGGTGAGATGCAACATCCACTATACAGGTCGCTATGTTTCTACAACAAACTGCAAAATTGTCCAGTAAGTGCTCTTCCCCCAACTCTCTGTACCCCAGCTCCTCTCCTACCTGAGCAGGCAGGGCCATGTGAAACACGTAGGATACCTGCCCTGTGGGTCACCTTGATGGCTGCACACAGCTGCGGCTGGACCAGCCCCCAGGCTGAGCGGGAGGAGCCTTGTCCGTGCCCACCCCAAGCGGAGTGCTCAGGCTGCGGGCATTGGTCCGGGGCGTGGCTCCTGATCTCTCCTCAAGTGGAGACCAGCAGCAGGCAGCGCCGTTGGGTGGAGGTGCATGGGCTCTGCATTCCTAGTTCTGTGACTCCCTCACTCTGTGACATCGGGCACTTCACCTCACCTCTCTGAACTACTTTTCTCTTCAACACTTCCCACGCCGACTTGTGAGGAGGATTTAAAGGCCTGACATCTGTGTGTGTTTCAGGACCCTTCACACTGGTGCTCAATGAATGGCAGCTGTGTGATCGTTAGTGTCCGTATCAGGTGGATTGAATGAAACAGTCTCAGATTAGAACTGATTCTGGTTGGAATCACTTCTAACAGTCATCAGTCTCTGGGCCCAGATGTGGAGGGAGTTGATAAACTCCCAGGCCTTTGGCACGTGGTGCCTCAGCTGTTGCTGCCCCGGACTGGCTGTCCTCAGCCTCTCTCCTGATTCCTCACATGAAGTACTTTGCAGTGGGACCCCCAGCTTACGAACTCATTAAAAACCCCATCCCACTCCATGTGAATTTTAAATGCTTGATCAGGTCAAAGCAACTCTTTTGCATTTAAACAATAAAGAAAAAAAGAGTAGTCTCCTAGAGCTTTAGTCCATCAGCTGAGGAACAAATGTCAGGGATTCCAAGGCCCAGAGAACCATCTTTCCCCAAACATGTCTGCTTGTTAATGGTCGATAGGTATGAGAGGTTTAGGCTAACACCAGGGTCAGGGCTCAGTGTGTGACCAGGATTAAAGCTCAGCATGAGACCAGGGTCAGGGCTTAGCATGTGGCCAAGCTCAGAGCTTGGTGTGGGAGGGCTCAGTTGTGTTTAGAGATAGCCCTTGCACCCTTGGCTGCTATCACTAAGCTAATTTTCACAGCCCTCCACCACACTGTGAGAACAGTAGCCTCTGGTTCAATTCAGAGATTAGGTTCCTCATTCGCAGAATTAGATCAGAATTATCCAGGTCACAGAGTATGTTTGAAACAACTGACTCCCGCCCCATCCCTGGCAACTTAGCCCTTCAGCAGGTCTGGGTTTGCAGCACCTTCTTGCTCCTCAGGGCTTGTCTTGTTCAGCCATTAAAAATCCAGGAGTCACCTAAACTGTAGAGGTTTTCTGGGAAGCAATTCTAGGGAAGGAGAAGGAGGGCAGGAGGAAGGGAGGCAGGGCATACAAGGGCTGAGGGGTGCAAGGGAGGTGGGAAGCCTACATGCCCTCTTGTCCCCCCTGCTGCTGGGAAAGGTACATCCAAATAGCCTCCCACTTCCCCAGGTGGCACCATGAGCTGGGCCCCTCAGCAGGGCGGACAGAGAAGTTGCCCTGCACCCCCCTCCAGCTACCCTGGGGCCTGTGGGCGCAGGGCATGCCGAGGCCCTTCCTCCCGAGCCCTTTACATAAGTGCTTGGAGAGGCTTAGGTCTCATTAGTGCGTCTCCTCGACCCTGACCACAGGCGGGCAGCTGGGCCAGCGCACAGGAAGCCGGACAGAGCATTTCCAGAAAGGCCACGGGACTGACGCCTGTGGGTTTCAATCATGTTTCTGAAGAGGAAAAAGGAGGCCTTTTTTTTTTTTTTTTTTTCAAAAGTACTGAGTTAGAGAAAACAAGAAAGTATTTCCAGACAGTAGCAGCTCTGCTAATAGCCTAGAAAAGAATCTGGAACTCAGGGCATGGGGAGGGGTGATGCCAAGACTGTGCCCTGCATGGGAGTCCATGAAACCCCTCTTTTTGGAGCCCCTTTTCCTGATCCCAGATTACTGACGGAAATGGAGGCCCGTGCCTGCCCTCCCACTTGGGATCCAGGCTGTGGAAGGGAAGCACTCAGCTAGGGAGGCAGTGGGAGCCTTGCTGACAGTTGAGCGAGGGGCCCACGCCTCAGCCTGCCTTTGACCTGCTCTCTTTCTTTCCTTAGATCCTGATCTAGGAGAGGGTGTGCAGATGGCCAACCTCCCCACCTCCCAAAGCAGGCCCTGCTCCCCAGGCAGCCTCCTGCCAGGACAAGCCCGGCCCAAGGGGCCCAGCCACCAGCCACAGGCAGGGGCAGCTGGACGCTGGGAGCATCCTTCCCTGCCCGCCTCAGGGAGCGAACGTGGACCAAAACCACAGGGATTCCGGATGCCAGGCCCAATTGTGTACTTAACTTTCCCCTACAACGTGATTTTGTTGGTTGTTGGTTTTTATTTTTTATATTTTGGCCATACCACAGAGCAAGATTGCCCAGGCCTGGGCTGAATAAAACAAGGTTTTTCTACTCTGTGGTTCTGCACGTAGCCTGCCAGCTGGGTTGGCCAAAGCTAGGTTGGGCTCAGAGGACATCCTTGGGCTTTGTCCTTCCCTAGCAGAATGTGGAAAGGGCAGCCACCACCGTCTGAGGACCACAGCTTGACCAAGAGGGCATCAAACCCACTGTGGAAACCCCACAGGGTTTATCTCAGGGCCCAGCCTGCTGTGTGGGAAGAAGCCCACATCCTGCTGGGGGAGGGGCCCTGGGTATCTCACCCTCCACCACCACCCACCCTGCAGCCTCCCACTCCCACCCCCCCTGCTCACTCACACAGTCACCCACTCCACCTGCCGCTTGCTCCCTTACTCTCCTATTGAGCACCTACTGAATGCCAGGCCTGTGGCGGGACTGAGCACACACAGGAGAATCAGACACATTTCCTGCTCACAGTGGGGCGGGTGCACCCACCAGTGTGAACCCCATACCTAGTGAGACAGCCCCTGGGGGCAACCGTGGAGCCTTCATCTGGGAGGCAGAGTCTCCCAGGAAGGGAAGGGAGAAGAGTTTACTTGGGAGAGGCTGATGGGGTGGTGGCCCTCTAGCCCCTGTCCTGGTAGTGGTACCCCGAGCTCCTGGACACTGGATCAGGGCAGGGAGAAGCAGAAGGGAGGCACCTCCCCTGTTCCTTCCCCTCCCAGAAGCCCTCAGGACAACTTTGCACCCACCTGACTCCTGCCAGCTCCCTTCCTTCCCAGGGGAGTAACACTAGTGAGAAAGGGAGAGAAACTTGGTCCAAGAACCAGGGCTCTGGGTTCCAGGGCCAGTTCCCCTGCTCACTGTGTGAGCTTTGTGACTTTGGGCAAGGCATACTACACCTCTGGGCCTCAGTTTCCCCATCAGTAAGACAGGAATGCTCTCCTGCCTGGCCCACATGCTGACCTGGAGAGCCGGTGAGCTACTCCTGCAGAGGCAGGTACTGGGTGAGCTGCAGGGTGTTGGACCCACCCCTCCACATCACCGTGGTCTCCCCAGCCTGTTGCACTCAGCACTCAAGAGTCCTCCAAGGAGAAGGGGGGCCCCCCTTTTGGCTCTCACACTATTCATGCCTCAGGGTCCCTGGCAGCAAGTAGGTACTCTGCTAGGGTGGAGAGGGAGGGCTTCTTGGAGCCATGCTGTGCCTCCAGAAGGACCTGACCCCAGCCTACTGGAGCCCCTGGGCCACTCACCAGCCCAGGCAGGGGATGAAGTGGAATGTGGCTACAGCCCCTCTAGCCTTCCCTCACTGAGTCTGTCCTGGCATGGGGTGAGTGCTGTGGCTCTGGCACTCTCCATCTGGGCCCGGGTGGCAGGACTGAGAAGGGGTGCGGGCAGAAGCCTGTCATCCAGAGGTCACCGTTCTGCTGCACCCTGCACCCATGTGTGCCTCAGAGATGCTGTCCTGATTCCAGCCCCACCCCTCTCCTTTCTAGGTGGCCCCAGGAGGGAAGGGGAGGGCTGAGACAAGGTCACCAAACTCCAGACTGTCTACCTATGAGGTAGAGCCAAAAGTCCCCAGTTCCCAGGTCAGAAAGCTGAAGCCTAGAATGGGAGCCTATCCCACTGAGGCCACAGGCTTCAGCAGATGCTCAAGGGAGGCTCCTGGGGAGGCACCGTGCTCTTGGTTTGGGGAGGAGGTGCTCTGGCTCTGGAAGGGCTAGAGGGTGTGGATGAATGAGACCACAGCAGGAGGAACAGAAGGGGAGGAGGAGCAAACCACCTTTGTGCCTGAACCAAAAAAGGGTTGTTCCTTGGAAGCCATCTTCCAAGAAAACAGTATGGGGCTTTCCTGGGCGGCAGGGGGCTGGGTGCCAAAGAGGCTCTCTCTTGGTCCACAGCAGTGCCTGTGCGCCCAGCCCCTCCGCTCTGTATGGGAGGTCCCTCAGCCTGCTTCCACAGCACCTGCACCGGCCCCGCACCTGCACCGGCCCCACACCTGATGCCCACCCTTAGGGCCAGCCTCCTGAGGAAGGTTCCTGCTTGCCCTGCTGATTCAGGCTGAGTGAGGTTAACAACATCTGCCCTTCCAGCTTGGGGCAGGGAGATCACGCCCCAGCTCCCACCGGTCATCTCCCCTTCATGGTCAAGATACCAAGGCCGTCCTCCAAAGCCTCTGAGCCCTGCTGGTCATGCCCAGGGATGGGGCCTCCCCAGCTGCTCCTCCCTGTGGGTGCATCAGGTACACACCCAACCACAGCATTTGTTGGGAAACCCTGCACGCCTCCCCACCAACCCCTGCCGTCCCCCAGATTTAGTCTTACAGGCAGTGTCTGCGGGCAGGGTTGGCACCAGCTGGCCAAGGAGAATGAGAGGCAGTGCCCACACCCTGGAAACCTCACTGAAATCCAGGGATTTGTGTGAGGAGAGCAGCCAGAACCCGGGACCCAAGGGTGCATCTGACACACATCACCCTGGAAATAGCAGCAGAACTTTCTAAGAGTGAGAAAGTCCTGAAAAAGCTTTAACAAAGAAACTCAAGGTATGGAAGGCAGGGGAAGCAGGCATGAATTTTGGTTCCCATATGCCCTGGCTATGTGAAATCACTTATTTTTTTAAAATTTCTAAATAAAATTTAATCCACTTTGAGCCTCTGGCTACCAGGTGGGAAATTCAATGTCCTGAGTAATTTTACTCCCACCCTGGAGGCCTCAAAAGGCCCAGAACATCAGAGAGGGGCCCTGCGGTCTTCAGTCCCATCTACTCACTGCATGCAGGCTCGTTGACTGAACCCCCGAGGGCGGGTGTCTCCACTTCCTGCAAAGCTTGGGCACAAGGACACCCAAGTAGTGTGTCCCTCAAAGTTCATACCTGCTCAGGGCACCACCAGGAGCAGGACATCCTCCTTGCTACTAGCAGAGCCATGGCCCCCATCTCCCAAGTCTGGGGGAAGCTGTCTCGACCTCTTTCCTCTGCCTGCTTCCACCACAACCTCCCTAACTCCTCACTCCTTTCCTCCTCCTAGTTGGGGCAACCTTCCATCACCCCACAGTGTGCCTTGGCTCACCAAAGCCACCTCAGATCTGGCCCTTGGCGTGGGGAAGCACAAGTACCTCCTGGGGGTGGAGGGAGAAAAAGAGCCAGCAGGAGAATACCACTAATGATGATGATGATGATGTTTAACTTCTTGAACAGTTAGCCATGTGCCAGACTCTGCCCTAAATGCTATACAAAGGTTATCCTATTTAATCCTCACAATGACCCTATGAGGAAGGCACTGTTATTATTCCCATTTTGCAGATGGGGAAGCTGAGGCATAGAGAGTCATGTAACTTGCCCCAGTTCCCTCAGCTAGTAAATAAGAGAGCCAGGGTTCAAACGCAGGCAAATTTCTGGAGACAGGGGTGTGGCTTCCACAGGATCCTCAAAGGCATCTGAAACCAGACAAAAAGCCACATGCCGGTGCTTTGAAGCACAGCCAGGTCACTGTTCAAACTTTCATCTCCTTCCTCCTCAGCTCTCTGGATTCATGACTCCTGGAAACAGCAGCTCAAAAAGTGGCTGGGCAAGGAGAAGCATAATTCCTCCTAGAAGTAGTGGAATTCATATTTAGATTGTTCTTTATGGGAAGAAGCAAATTAAAATAGACAGCCCATCAACTGGTCTAATCAAGAAAAATAATACAGAATGTAAGGTTGGAAAGGAAATATTAACACAGCTATGGAGATGACTTTTGTTAATGTACTTTTAAAAAATATTTATTTATTTGGCTGCGTCGGGTCTTAGTTGCGGCACGCGGGATCTTATTTGCCCCGCGGCATGTGGGATCTTATTTCACCGACCAGGGATCGAACCCGTGTTCCCTGCATTGGAAGATGGATTCTTAACCACTGGATCACCAGGGGAGTCCCTGACTTTTGAAATTTAAGAGGATAGTACATACATTCTCCATGCTTATTAATTAGTGTTTCAACATTAAATAAAAATATTCTAGGAATATATTTGTAAATTGCCAAAATGGACTCAGTGAGTGAAACACCTATAACTACAGAAGAAATTTTACGGGTCATCTCTAAAATAGATCCGAGATGTAGAGCGTATTCGCATGAATTCTTTCAAACTGGAAAAACAGGTCATTTCTACTTCTCTATTTAAACTTTTCCCAAGCATATGGAGGAAATGATAGATGGATTTTATGCTTCTGAATTGATTTTACGAAGCTCACGTAATCTTGACACTCAAATCCGACAAAGATAAGCATACTACCCTACCCACCTTCATGATGATAAACACAGACCAGTTTTACTTTGGCAATTGATATAAAACCCTGGATAAAAGGCCAGCGAATGGAACCCTGTATTATGGTGTTGCTTAATGCAGTCAGCGTTGCCCACAACTGTCCAGCACCCAGTGTTTGGCATGCTTTCCCGTGCCCCAGATCTGTGCTGGGGCAAAACTGGACCCGATATTTGGATCCAGGCAATTTGGACACAACATCCCCTTTTTATGGTCCTAAGTGCCCCTCTCAGGAAGCAGAGAAAATAAAATGGAGCAGGTGTGCAAAGCTTGCAAAAATACAAATTCAAGGTTACAGCTTGAATAATTGCCACTTGTTGGAAACTCGCGGTCTGCTAGAATACTCCTGTTAGGTTGATAATTTGTCATTTCTTTTCCTTTTTGAGAAGTTCTTAAGTGTTTGTTTGTTTTTAAATGTTACATTCTCTGCTTTCTCCCTGCTGGGCTTGGCAACGTCTGATTAAATAGTAAGTCCTGGTGGAATTCCCTCTTTGCTGTATCAATATGCATACCCCCAAAAAACTTGGGGACAGTGACTGTGGGAACCTGGGCAACAGAACCCTGGGTCCAAGGGGCTTGATCCAGCTGGCAGTGCACCCCTGGCAGACAAGAGAGGTGGGTCCTTGGCCTCTGTCTGGGGTCCCAGTAGCCTGGGAGTTTCTCAACCAGCAAATAGGACTGTCACTGCCCCTGGAGGCCACCAGATAGGGCAGGACTCTATTTCCAGAATATGTGACATCAAAGGCCATCTTATTTCTTTTTTTTTAGAAATATGATTTCTTTAGGATAATTTTTTTAAATTACTTTATTTATTCATTTATTTTTGGCTGCGTTGGGTCTTTGTTGCTGCACACAGGCTTTCTCTAGTTGCAGCGAGCAGGGGCTACTCTTCGTTGTGCTGTGCGGGCTTCTCATTGCCATGGCTTCTCTTGTCGTGGAGCACAGGCTCTAGGTGCACGGGCTTCAGCAGTTGTGGCTCGCGGGCCCTAGAGCGCAGTCTCGGTAGTTGTGGCGCAGGGGCTTAGTTGCTCCGCGGCATGTGGGATCTTCTCAGACCAGGGATCGAACCCGCGTCCCTTGCTTTGGCAGGCAGATTCTTAACCACTGTGCCACCGGGGAAGCCCCAGGCCATCTTATTTCTGATTCACAGCTATTGTCTCTTTCACTTTTGAAATATAATTCAGGCATTTTAAGGAATAATCCGTATCCAGTAAAATTCACCCATTTTAGGCATACATTTTGACGAGTTTTGACAAGTATGTGCAGTCGTAGAAAACCCCCCACGATCAAGATGTAAAATATTCCATCACCTTAAGTTTTCTTATGCCTCTTTGTAGTCAATTTTCTACCCTCACCCACCATCCCCTGGCAACCATTAATCTGCTCTCTGTCCCACCAGTTTTGTCTTTTCCAGAATCTCATATAAATGGAATCATTCAGTATGTGGCCTTTTGTATCTGTTTTCTTTCTCTTAACATAATGCTTTTGAAACTCCTCCATGTTGTTGTATGTATCAATAGTTTGTTCCTTTTTATTGCTAAGTAGTATTCCACTGTGTGGACCACAATTTGTTTTCCCATTTATCAGAAGATATCTCTTTGGGTTGTTTCCGGTTTGGGGCCATTATGAAAAAAAACTGCTGTCAATATTCACCTACAGGTCTTTGAGTGGACATACATTTTCATTTTTCTTGGGTAAATACCTAGGAATTAGGTTCTTAGTCATATAAGTGTTATGTTTAACTGTACAAGAAACTGCCAAACTGTTTTCCAAAGTGGCTATTGCTCCACAAAGTGGCTATTGCCAGCACTTCGTATTGTGTGTGTGTGTTTTTAAACCATTTTAGTAAGTATGTAGTGGTATTTCATTGTGGTTTTAATTTTCATTTCCCTAATGATTAATCATGTTAAGCATCTGTTCACATACATATTTTCCATCATATCTCATGCTTGATTTAGTTTCTGTTCAAATCCTGTGCCCATTTTTAATTGACTTGTCTGTCATTATAGAGTTGGAAGAGTTCTTTATCTATTCCGGATACAAATCCTTTATCAGTTATATGTTTTGCAAATATTTTTTTCCCAATCTGTGGTTTGTATTTTCATTTTCTTACCAGTACCTTTGGAAGAGCAGAAGTTTTTGATTGTGGTGAAAGCCAATATAATCATGTTTTTTATTTCTTTTATGGATTGTACTGTTTATCTTATCTAAGAAATCTCTACCTAAAGTCATATTTTCTTCTATTGTTAATATAAAGCATGTAATGCTATAATTTCCCTCTAAGTGCTGCTTTAAATTTTGATATGTTGTGTTTTCACTTTCATTTAATTAAAATGTTTCTAATTACTCTCATGGTTTTTTCTTCTTTGAATCATGAGTTATTTAAAAACGTTGTTTAATTTGCAACTATTTGGGGGTTTTCCAGATATCTTTTGGTTATTGATTTATAGTTTAATTTTAATATGATGAGAGAACTTGCGTGATTTTTATTATTTTTAATTTGTTGAGACTTGTTTTATAGCTCAGCATATGGTCTAACTTGATGCAGTTCCGTAGGCCTTGAAAAGAATGTGTATCCTGCTGTTGTTGGGTGGAGTCAATCCTATAAACGTCATTCGGATTAAGTTGGTTAATAGTGTTATTCAAGTTATCCATAGCCAGGCTGATTTTCTGTTTAGTCACTCGTTCTATCAAATATTGAGAGACAAGTGGATTTGCCTATTTCTCCTTTCAGTTCTATCAGTCGTACTTGTATGTATCCTGATGGTCTGTTCTCCAGTGCATATACTTTGAAGTTGTTTTTCTTCTTGATGAACTTGACCTCTTTATCATTATGTATTGCCCCTCTTTATTCCTGGAAATATTCTCTGTTCCGTAGTCTACTTTGTCTCGTGTTGATATGGACACTTGAGCTTTGGATCAGTGCACGTCTTTGTTTCATTCTTTAACTTTTAACTAGCTCTTTATATTTAAGATGGGTCTCTTGTACACAGCCTTGGGTTCTGGAGAGTTTTTCCTCCCCGCTGTTTGCCTTCACAGGTCCCTGCCTGCCTCCACCTCGGAGCGGGTCCCTCTACATGCTCTTGCTCGCCCCCTGATGGTAGACCGCTGTTGCTCTCTCTCGGTCCTCCTGGCCCAGCCTCACTGAGCCTGCGCACCTGAGTCTCTGAGGGTGGGCCTTGGCAGTGTTCCTGACCGTCGTCTGTTGGTCTTGGACAGGAGAACCTTTCCTGCCCCTCCCACAGGGACAAGTGGGTGCGTTGACTTACCCTTACCCCAGAAGCAGTGGATCTTAGTTTCTGCCTCTCTTTCAGCAGCCCTGGGACCAAGTTGGCTGTGGCCTGCCCTGGCCCCCCTCTCACACAGTGGCTTTGAGAGAACTTCCTTCAGGAAGAAGGTGAGGTTGTGAGGCTGCCCTCCAGCAGCAGCCAGTCACCTCTTCCACGTCTGTGGCACCAAGGGGGTCTCTTCCCTCTCCCACTACTGCTCTGCCTCCAATCCTCCTCCTGGGAAAGAGCTGGGAGGTGGGGAAAACTCCCCACCCCCATACATGCTCTCCCCAAGGCAAAACCTTGGGGCTCTTTGGAATTCAGTTCTCTTGGTTGTCTATGATGACCTAAGTTCTCTGATGGGTTTTAAAAATTATAGTTTTGCAAATTACCTGGCTTCTTCTTCTTGTCAGAAGGGGAGTAACATTTTCTTGTGGCATTCTACATCCTAAGAGGAAGCAAAACTCCTCTTTCACTTCTAGGTGCAAATAATCAAAGGGGTTTCTGTACACTAAGTGCCCTCTGAGTGATTCCTATCGCTTTCTCAGGCGACATTTGTGGTGTATATCTCACGAGTTTTTTTTATTTCCCCACGGTTTGGGTTGCATTTGCTGTCACTTGTGTAGCTGACTGACATTTACTGAGCCCTTACTATGTTCCAGCACTAAGTGCATTAGCCCATTTCAAACCACCCCTCTCTTTTTCTCTCACGCCCACATCCAATCTATCAGGTGATCCTTTGGCTCTATCCTTAAAATATACCCAGTTCAAAACTAAAAACAGACTTAACAAGGGCCCAGCCACATGCCAGAGAAATGAAGACTTATTTTCAGGAGCTTGTACACAATTGTTCACAGCAGCTTTACTTGTAATAGCCCAAACCTGGAAATTACCCAGACGTCCTTCAGAGGGGCAAAGGTGAAACCAACTGTGGTGCATCCACACTGTAGAATAGCACTCGGCAATAAAGGGGTGAACTTCTGACACAGGCAACACCCAGGAAGCATCTCCAGGAAATTGTGCTGAGTGAAAAAAACAACCTCAAAAGAATACATACTGCATGATTCCATTTATGCAACAATCCTGAGTAACATAATCACAGAGATAGAGTGCAGATTAGTGGCTGTCAGGGTTAGTAACAGGAAGGAGGGGTGTGGCTATAAAGGGGTGACACCAGGGATCTCATGGTGATGGTACCATCGAGCATCTTGATTGCTGTGGTGGTTATTCCAGGCTACACACGTGACAAAATTGTGTAGAGCTACACACACACACACACACAAACACACACAAATAAGCGCACGTATAACCAGTGAAATCTGAGTAAACTTGACTGATTATGCCAATGTCAGTTCCTTGGTTTTGATGCGGTTCTGTGGTTATATGAGATGCTAGGATGGCTGGGAGAGGGGCACATGGGACTTCTCTGTGCATTTCTTTGCAACTGCTAGTGAATCTATAATTTCAAAATAAAAATAATAAAACATGCATAACTATAATCCAACCCCTTCTAATTGCCTGCCCTACTACCAGTCTGGTCCAAGCCACTATCATCTCTTGCCTGGATTATTACAACGGCCTCTTAATGGGTCTCCCTATTTTACATACAGTCTGTTCTCAACAGAGCAGCTTTTATAATGTAAGGCAGTTTCTGTCATTTGTGGAAATAAATGAAGACCAGCCAAATGAGAAAAGCAAAGGCTATTTTTCCGGAGCTTGCAAGGGAGTCAGCCACTATCGCTCTGTTTGGGCAGAGACTCAAAGACAGGAAGAGGAGTGGAAAGCTCTATAGTGGAAAACAGGGAAGGCTTCAGGTGTGCCCTAACTGGAGACTGCGAGACCCAGGAGCCTGAGGCGGGCTGACCAGAAGGAGACAGCCTATGTGATTGGTTAGGGATGCATATTTGGCTTTCTCTGGTTGGTCCCAATTTGGAAGCAGGGACAAAAATTAGTGAAGCTGTGAGTTATTAATCGAGTCCTGACCATTGGAGGCTGATTGCTACGGAAGTTATTGTTTTGCTTCCTGGATTGTCACTAGAGATATAGCAGGCTGGCTTCCTGCAAGTCTGACTTCTGGCAGGCTGGCTTTCTGGGCTGACTGTTGCATATAAGGGGTTGGTTTCCTGGCAGGTTGCTGCAGGTTGCGGATCAGAGTTGTTTTTATATGTGGTCTGGCCCTGGTCTGTTTGTACAGTCAGTCCCCCACGTTTCCTCTCCTAGAATTCTCCACCAGCACCCCACTGCACAGAGTCCTTACAATGGCTACAAGGCTCCACAGGAACTGGCCCCATTTTCACCTGTAGCCTCATCTCCCACTCTCCCCCGCTGTCCACTCCAGGCACGCTGGCCTCCGTGCTGTTCCAAAACATGCCAGGCCCTCTCCCAAGGTACCGGTGGCCTTCTAACATAGTGTATGACTTTTTAAAAAAAATAATGTATATTTAGGCGAAGCGGCAGTGATCAGGGGAGCTGGTATCAACATAAGCGGCCCTCCGGAACCTTCATCCTTTGTGCCAGAGTCGCAGACTGGGCTTTTAAGGTGCCAAAGCTGAGTTTGGATAATGGAGGCTGTTTTCAGTTCTTCTCAGCCCAGTATACCGATCAGCATGGGTGTAAAAATCAGTTCCGGATGAGCAGGCCCTCATGCGGTACCCATGTCCTTTCTTATTCTTAATGCTTGTTGTTTATGTCTGGCTCTCCAAACTAGAATGTAAATCCCACAAGGATAGGCATCTTGGTTTATTCGTTCACTACTATGCCAACACCTATGACACTGCCTTGTCTAGCACAGAGTGAGTGCCCAATACAATTTTTTAGAATGAATGATTAAAAGAATAGGGGATTATGCATGTGTGCAGATATATTTAATGACATCAACTAATTCTTATTGGGTGCTTGGAGTTTATTGGGCATTGTGCTTAATGCTTTCATATATTATCCCATTTTTATTCTTTATAGCTCTCCTATAGGGTAGGTATTATCAGGGCCACTTAATTGTTCAGGTAAGGTAGTCCCAAGGGACACAATGCCCAGAGTTCCAGAGCTTCTCAGGAACCTACATAAATGATTATAACCTGAGAAAAGTCTGACTCCAAAATGCAAAAACTACAGAATAACCCAAATTAATTAATAAGTGTTTAATCAAATGTCTACAAACTGTCATCAATTGTTAATTTATGTCATTAATTCTGTGTCAATTTAATTATTAAATGTAATGTTCATAAGAATTTCATTCTATTTGAAAATAATTTGTAGATTAGATTTTTTTAAACTCTGCGAGTACTTCCAGAATGCAAACGAATGCCCACAGAGTGCTGAGAACTTGCAGATAATTATACTGTGAATGAATTACTCTTAGCCAAATAATTTCCAAGGCAAACTTACAAAAATCACTTAATATTATTTTACAGTAACATATTATATTTAATGTAGCAATTCTGTGCATTTTAATAATTGATTTGGGGGAGGAACCTCCAAAACTAATAGCACCTTATCCTAGGAAGGTCTTAAAATGGCCTTTGATATAATTAGCCCCATTTTGCAGATTTAGCTCCATGATCTGCAGTTTCCTGGTTATGCTGGTCAACCTCCCCCAATTCTCCTGGCCAAATTCTCACACTTTCCTGTCCCTCACTTCCCTCCCTAACCCCATCACCACTCAGCCCGCCCTGGGCCTGGGTGCACAAAGGGATGTGTGTATGTGTGAACGTGTATGGGAACAGTCAGGCAAGGTGAGCATCTCCTAGGCCTGCACCTCAGGCTCTGGTTCTGCTCTGCACTTTTTCTCCACAGTGGCAACTCCTCTGTCCCCAAGATCCTTCCCAGTCCTTGAAAGCACATCTGGAAAGAGAAAACCAGCCATCTCCCAAACTGCCACAAGATGGTGCCACAAGCTCATGACTGGGCTTCTGTGAGCTCCCTTCAAGGAGAGGAAACTCAGACCAGGAGGACAAGCCACCCGGGACACCACTTGAGTGCCCTCCTCACAAGCATCTTCTGCTCATCAGGGGTGACTCTAGCCCCTCCAGGGTGATTCTCAGGGCCCTGTTCTGGGCCCTATGACAGGCACAGTGGTTTGGCTCCTACTTCCTCTTGCTGTCCCTGTCTCCCTGTTGTTTTGTCTCTCCTTGTTCTTCTTCCAGCCTCCCTCTCTATCTTTCCCTCTCAGTCTCTCCCTCGTCTCTTGCCTCTCCCTATCCCCACCTGTCTCCCTCTGTCCCCTGTCTCTCTCTCTCTACCTCCATCTTCCTCGGTAAATCTAATGCTGCTTCATCTTATTCAACAAGTCTATTTTAAAAACCAGCTGCCGGGACTTCCCTGGTCATCCAGTGGTTAAGAACCCGCCTTCCAATGCAGAAAATGTGGGTTCAATCCCTGGTCGGGGAACTAAGATATCACATGCCGTGGGGCAACTAAGCCCGCGCGCCGCAACTTCTGAGCCCGCAAGCTGCAATCTACAGCGCCCTGGAGCCTGCGTGCCACAACTGGAGAGAGAAAACCCACGCGCCACAACTAGAGAGTAGCCCATGCGCCACAACGAAAGATCCCACATGCCTCAACTAAGACCCAATGCAGCCAAAAAAAAAAAAAGGAAAAAGAGAGAAATAACTATTAAAAAATAAAAATAAAAACCAGTTGCTGGTGGCCATTATGTGGCGGACACTGTGCCAGGCTCTGGAAAGTCAATGACAGCACACTGGACTCACAGTCCAGGGGAAGAGGCTCCGAGCAGAGGACTGTGCTGGGCAAGGCAAGTCCCTTTTATCCTCAGCCTCCTCCCTTTCCTCTCTGTTCTTTTCCCATCTTCTCTCCTTTCCTCTCTCTCTTTCCAGCCTCTCTCCTGGATGAGTGGCAGAGAATCTGGGGCAGCAGATGGGGAACGTGCCCCTCTCTGTCTGCCCCTACACAGTCCACACCCATCCCAATACAGTGGAGTCGGGCTTAGCAGAGCAACACAAAGCCCCAGGATCTTGAGACCCCCTTTATGCTAAGACATGCCCACCACCCCATGGCCCTCACTGATGCAGAGGGAGAGTCATGGGCTAGGAGCTATGAGACATAGGTTCTGGGGCCAGCCATGCCACAATCCCTCTGGGAAGGCTTTCTTTGGGCCTTGGTCTTCCCATCTGTGGACCCATCATTTCCTGCTCCCTTCCAGCTCTGCACCCTAGTTCTCCAGGACTGTCCCTACCTGGCCACCTTCTAGGCTCACCTTGCACTCCCAGCTTCTCTTTGTCAGTCTTGAAGACATTGGCCTGTGGCCATCACTAAACGACTTGCTGTCCTAGCTGGGGAGCTGGACTCCACTTGGCCTAGGATGGGAATCAAGAA
Organism: Kogia breviceps; assembly: GCF_026419965.1. Classification (NCBI taxonomy): domain Eukaryota; kingdom Metazoa; phylum Chordata; class Mammalia; order Artiodactyla; family Physeteridae; genus Kogia; species Kogia breviceps. Next base: position 101,420,862 of record NC_081312.1, read on the forward strand.
CCACTCACCAGGATGAGCCAGAAAACTTCTCCTTCCAGCTACCCCTCCAACACACAAATCTCCCCGAGTCCCCACCCCCTCAACACTCTCATTTCATGGTTTTTGGCTTGGAGGCCCCACCGAAAGGCTAACCCTGTGAGGCCTGTGTGAATGACCCAATGACTAAGATTTTACCACTAGCACTTCTTTCCCTTGAAATTGTTAGTTAATAAATATCCCAGAGCGGCACCCCTACCCCACCCTGTCCCTATGTGCTAGGCTGTGCGTGGGGGAGGGGTGGGGTTTGCCCCCATCCTTATTTCCTCCCTTCTTTCTCCAGGGTTCAGGGAGGTGTCAGTCTTCGTCCACAGCTAATCCCTCCATCAGGGCTCAGGATACCATTCTCTTCTCTTCCTCTAGTCTCCCTTTCTCTCTCCCTACTGGATCTTTCCCCTCAGCATAATACCCTCTCACTTCCACCTTAAAAATACCCACCTCTATGCTAACCAATGCAATTACACAAGAGAAAGCATTTTAAAGCACTGAAATGAGGTGACGTTTGCAGGTGATTATATATTGAAGATGAAGTACTATGAATAAAAATCGTTAGTAAGAATTAAGTTAGTACCGTACAGAATTCCTACAGAGCAGTAAATTGCATTCTGCTCAGATAATATCATGAAAGGAAAGACCTTATTTATAGTATCAGAAAAGGTAAAGTACCTGGGAATAAGCTTGATAAGAAATGTTCAAGACCAATATGAACACTGTAAAACTTCTGAAGAACATTTTTAAAAAGACATAAAAACATGCCAAGTTCACAGATAGGAAGAGTATCATAAAGATTGCAATTTTTTGAGTTACTTCACACATTTAACATGATCTCAATAAAGATATAAACAATTTGTTTTAACTAGACTGGGTAATTCTAAAGTTTATTTTTAAAAAAACAAAAGAAGAAGAATAGGCAGGAAGAATTTTTTTTTCTTTTTCTTCTCTTTTCTTTTTTAATTTGGCCGGGCTGCATGGCTTGCAGGATCTTACTTCCCCTACCAGGGATTGAACCCACACACTCTGCAGTGAAAGTGCGGAGTCCTAACCACTGGACCACCAGGGAATTCCCAGGAAGAATTTCTTAAGAAGCATTAAAAAGAATTAATCTTACAGATATTACACATTTTATGAAGCCTCAATCATTAAAACCATGTGGCCCCAGTGCATGGACAAACATTGGTCCAGTGGAACACAACAGAAAACCCAGATATGGACCCCAAGACAAACAGAAATACATGGCATGGAAAAAAAAATGTGATTCTATATTTTATATTTTATGCTCATTTAAATCCCAAGTAGGTCAAACAGCTACATGTAAAAAATAAAATAATGAGAGTACATGGAATTCCTTTATGATCTCAGAATGGAAGTTTTTCTTATGACTTAAAACCTAAAAGCCATAAAATAAAATATATATCATTTAAAATACATTTGTCAAATTTCATGGAAAAGTATCATAAGCAAAGTCAAAATACAAACAACAAATTGGGTTAAAAAATTTTACAACTCATATAAAAAACAGCTAATCTCCCTAGCATTTAAAGAGCTCCCAGGTGTCAAAACAAAACTAGAAACAACCAACACTAAAAAAATGGACAAAGTAGATGAAATAACAGGTCACAGAAAAAGAAACACAATGGCTCTTAAACATATTACAAAATATTCAACTTCACACAAAATAAGAGAAATGAAAAAATTTAAGTTTCGAGGTAATTCAATGGGGAAAATATATCTTTTCAACAAGAAGTGCTAGAATAATTGGATACCCATGCGGGGAGGGGGGGGCAACACCTCAGCCTTTTATCTCATACCATACACAAAAAGTAACTCAAAATGGATCACAAGCCTAAAAGTAATAGCTGAATCTATAAACTTTTAGATTTTAGAAGAAAACATAGGGGAAAATCTTCAAGACCGTGAGCAAAGATGAGCAAAGACTTCCAGGAAATGACACAAAACCTCTAACCAGTGGAAAGTTACAGGGTTTCCCTGGTGGCGCAGTTGAGCCCTGGTGTGGGAAGATCTCACATGCTGCAGGGCAACTAAGCCATGTGCCACAACTGCTGAGCCTGCACTCTAGAGCCTGCAAGCCACAACCACTGAAGCTTGCACACCTAGAGCCCGCGCATCGCAGCAAGAGAAGCCCCCACTCGCTGCAACTAGAGAAAGCCTGCGTGCACCAATGAAGACCCAACGCAGCCAAAAATAAATAAAATAAATAAATATAGGAAAAAAAAAAACCTGGATAAAAAAAAGTTGTAGACTGGGCTTTATCAAAATTAAAATCTACAGCTTTTCAAGATAAAGCACTAAGAAGTTAGAAAGGCAAGCTACAGACTGAGAGAAAATATTCCAAATATGTGCTAAAAAACATGTATCCAGGATTTACTAAGAAGTCTTAAAGCTAATATGAATCTATACTGATAAGATAACAGACACTTCACAAAAGAAGACATATGCCCAATAAGCACCCAAAAGGAGGCTCAAAGTCATCAGTCACACCCAGTGAAAAAGACTGACAGCACCAAGTGTTGGCACGACTATCTTGGAATTGGTTTGTTAGTTTCTTGACCCAGAAATTCTACTCCTATTTACCCAAATGAAAACATATACCCATACAAAGACTTGTACACAGACAGATGTTCAGAGGAGCTCTGATAATCAAAACTGAAAACTACTCAAATGTCCATGAACAGATGAATATATAAATTGTACATCTATCCATACAACAGAATATCACTGACAATAAAAAAGAACAAACTACAAATACACATAATAACACAGATGATTCAAAAACACTAAAGGGAAAGAAGTTAGAGAAGGGTACACACGGTATAGTTTCACTTGTATGAAACTCTAGAAAAGTGAAATTTAATCAACAGTTACAGAAAGCAGATCAGTGGTGACCTGGACCTGGGGGGGCGGGGGCGGGGACAGTGAGGCTTGAATGGGAAAGGACACAAGGGAACTACGTGAGTTGATGGAAATGTTCTATATCTTGATTGCGGTAGCTGGTGGTTACATGGTGTTCACATTTGTCAAAACACATCAGGCACATTTAAAATGAGTGCATTTTATCATATCATACTTTAAAAAGTAAATGCTGGAGAAAGACAGCAAAAACCCTGTGCTTTTGCTGGGACTGAAAATCCAAGTATTAAAAAGCAATAAACAATTGAACAACTTTAAAAAATTACACTGAGATGCAATTTTTCACTTACTAGACTGTCAAGAAATCCAAAAGTTTTGGGGCTTCCCTGGTGGTGCAGTGGCTGAGAGTCCACCTGCCGATGCAGGGGACACGGGTTCATGCCCCAGTCAGGGAAGATTCCACATGCCGCGGAGCGGCTGGGCCCGTGAGCCATGGCCGCTGAGCCTGCGTGTCTGGAGCCTGTGCTCCGCAACGGGAGAGGCCACAACAGAGAGAGGCCCTTGTACTGCAAAAAAAAAAAAAAAAATCCAAAAGTTTAAAAACACATTGTGTTGCCATGGCTATGAGGAAAAACAGACTCTCACTCACTGATAATGGGAGTGTAAATTAGAATAACCCCCAGAGATGGCATTTGGGCAATATTAAATTAGAAACGCTTTGACCTAGCAATTTCCTTTCTAGGACTTTATCCCACAGATGAACTTCAACCACAGGTGAAATAGCATATGTGAAAGATTATTACTGCAAGATTGTTTGAAATAGCAAAACACACAAAAAATCTGAATGTCCATCAAAGCAAACCAGGTTAAATAAACTATGATAACCCATTCAATGGAATCCTATGTAACTACAAAACTGAATAGGGAAAGTCTAGGTGTGCTAATATGGAAAGATCCTCAACTGTAAGGTTAAGTGAACAAATCAACATTGTATTTGCTATGCTGCCATTTCTGTAAAAAAACCAAAAAACAACCAACCCCCATCCAGAGAATAATATATTTGGATTTTCTTGTAAATGTATTTTTTTTAAAACCTCAACTTCTGGAAGAATAACCAAGAAACAAATACCATGGGATATCTGTTTGAAAATATGTGGATGGAATCAGGAGTGTGAGGGACAATTTTCATAGCATGCCTTTTTAAAATTCTCTATTCAAAATTAAATACTTATTTAAAAATAACATCAGAATAATACATTATATATCAATATAGCATAATAATATAACTATTCATCAGGTTAGCTTGAGGAAAACAAATATAGGAAGTGCCTAGTGCACTACAGGGGCATCCTTGGCACAGCATCAGTTACTACTGTTACCTGCTTCCCCCAAAATCCCTGCATACATCCCCCTTCAGACTTTAGGTTCCAGTTTCCCAAATTGCCTCTTCCTGTGCTCTCACAGGGACTTTCCGCTCTGCCGAGTGTCTTTCCCCCATTTTCTTTCTTCTCTCATTTCCATGTAGCTGTGAGTCTCAGGCATCAGCTCCTCAGGAGGCCTTCTTTGATGGACACACTCTCCCTCCCTCCCCACACCCCTGCCCCATTAGGTGCCCCTCGTCCCCCACTGGGGACTACAAAGTCTGCTGGGTCCTCTGAAACTCAGAGGCCTTGAACCTGTGGGCTCCCTTTCCTGGAGTGCTGGCCTCACCAAGGACTGAGTTCCCCTCGACAGGAAGGTATTAACCACTGGCAGCAGGCTTTGTTCTCCACCCACACAGACATCTAGAAAAGTTTGTTTTCCCTGTGATGCTGATCCTCCAACAGCCACCAAGAAAATTGGAGTTTTGGTTTCCCTTAGGCTTTCATGCGGAAGATGCCTGGGCTTCCCCCTCTTCCCCCTGAGGCACTGTGTGCAGTAGCGATGGATGGCTCGGGCACGAAGCTCACGGTCCAGCAGGGAGGACAGGCACTTACACAAGAACAGTGACAGACACAGTGGGGAACAGGCACAACGACAGCGCCAAAGTAGAGGGGGAGCCCAGGCCAAGCAGAGATCATGCCCCACCAGGGCTCATGGGCAGCGGGAGTATGGCCGGTGGGGGTTGGAGGGAAGGCTTTTGAACAGGCAGCCCTGGCTGGGCAGCCTCCAGGAGTGGAGAGAGGGACAGAGCAGGGGCAGCAACCTGGGGCTCTGGCCCTCCAGGAAGGGGCCCTGGGGCTGAAACCTGAACCCAGTGGTGGTTTGGTCTACGCTGGGAGGACCTACAAGAGGCCAAGGCGGGCACTGGCAGGAACAAAAGGGCAAACCGGATGGAGCCTGGTGCCAAGGCAGCTGGAGAGGGCCCTGAGGGGGAAGGCCTGGTGCCAGATCACAGCCAGAGGCTGCTTCTCAAAGAGGAGCCTCAAATTTCTGTGTTTTTTTTTTTTTTAACAAGTCTCTCCAGGATGTGAGATTCATCATTTCTTAGAACCCAAGATGTCTAAGGCCCCCCTTCTCTGGGGTCCCTGAGGTTTGGGCCAGAACAGTAGGGAAACAGTGACCAGGGGTATAACAGGAGGGGCAGCTGATAGCAGCTCCTACCCTTCTCTTGAATGTGATATGAGCCCCCAGCCCTGCCTTCATTAGGTTGTTTGCCAGACCAGCTCTGTCACACCCACACCCCCGCTTTCCTGCCAAACCTCTACCCTGACTATAAAGAGGTACAGAGTGCCCTGCCCCTGCCTGCTTTGAGACCCTTGGCAGGAAGCGGAACTGTGGGTGATTGAAGAGCACTGTCAGGGCTTGTGTCACCCTTCAGGGCCTGGGCCCCAGTCCAGCAGCAGGGGCATCACCTCAGAGACCCTCGACCCACCTCCATTACCCCTATTTCTCTCCAAATACATTGTAAACATCACATTTATTTGAGGTTTTCAAACCTCCAAAAAGCACAGGAACAGCAGGGCTCTCCTTCATGCTGCCCTGGGCTCCAATCTGTCAGGCATGCAACCGAACTGCGAGATGAGTCAAGACATCTTCAAGAGCAGGGCCGGGGAGGAGCCAGCCCCACTCTTTCCTGTCCCCATCCCCACAGCCTGGGCCTGGACTGCAATCAGCAGGGAGGACCCAGCCAATCCCCAGATCCCTCCCACTGCAGGGACCTCTTCTCCGTGGCCACCTTCCCTCTCCCTCCTCCAGCCTCTCTGACCCTACTTCTGGAGCTTGGAGCCTGAGCTGCATGCATTGATCCCTCACACTGGGACCAAACCAGCTGCTGTCAGGCTGTTTCTGTCAGCCCTGGCTCTCCAGTCAGGTAGCCAGCAGAGCACAGCAGGCCTGGCTCTCCTGTCATCACGCTGTGTACCCAGCTCAGACCGGGTACTCGGCAGGGGACCAGGATCAGCAAAGGCTTGTCCAGAGAACCACTGTGGGTGAGAAGGGCAGGGCCGCCTGACTCAGCCTTTCCCAGTCTCCAGGGTCTCCCAGCCTCCACTCATTGGCTCTTGCTGGGCCTGAAACTTCTCAGGGCCTCAACAATCCAAGATGCAGTGTCAATGACTCCTCCTCCAAGATGCCCCCCTGGCTTGGTGCCAGGCTTGGGGCTGGGCTATGGACAGTCAGCCAAACCTGCTACTTCAAGGCCCTGAGGACAGCCTCCAGCTTCATGGCCACGGCCAGGTCGCCCTTCACCTTCAGCCGCCCGCTCATGTAGGCCCCCAGGGGCCGCAGCTCCCTGCACAACAGGGCCTGCAGGTCCTCCTCAGCCATCTCCACCACCACATCAGGGATGGCATCAGGCACCCCACGTCCCACCCTCCCTTGCCCTGTGGGGAGAAAGAAAACTGAGCATTAGTAGGGGGACGACTATGCTGAGGGGGTAGAAGAGGTTAGCATGTCCCACTGGGAGGGGTGGAAATAGCGGTTAAGCGTTCAAGTTCTAATACCCTGGGTTCAAGTCTCATTGGCTGTGTGACCACTCAGAGCCTCAGTTTCCAAATTGGTGAAATGGGGATGATGATAATCCCTAAATCATACGCTGATGATGAGAAGTAGGTGAGATAACGCACAAAACATGCTCAGCGCTGAGCCTGCCATGAACAGGACTGCAACGTGTGTGGGGGCTCTTGGTACAGGAAGCTCGGCCATCTGAGTTGTCCTGCTGACGAGGACAGGGCAGGGAGACTGAGGCCTGGATAGTCACTGTCTGCAAATGGCATCTGAGCCCCTGATTGCTATGGGTTTGCCCTAAACTGCCGGCAGGAGCAGGGCCCAGTCTGAAAAAGGACCATGGGTGGTAGGGGCTACGAGCAACCCAGGTGGGAAGGAAGAGAGCAGGGAGGGCAGCTGCACCTGTAGTGAGGTCCAAGAAGTAGATGCTCTGGGTGCCACTGGGCAGGACGACATTGAACTGGTAGCAGGCCCCGACCTGGCTGACCAGGGCCTCACACAGGAAGGGCTTCAGAGCCGTCAGCAGCCCCTCGGCCACTGGCTGCTTGGGGCTGGACCCGACACCACCATGAGGGGCAGGCGGCTCAACCTCGTTCACCATATCCAAGGTATCTGCTGGGGGCGGCCAAGGGGATTGGGGAGGGAGGCAGAGAGAAGGAGGTCAATGTGCTGCCAAGGTCAACGTGTGGCCTCCGTACCTTCACGGCAGTTCCCTCTTACACCCTCTTCAGGCCCACGTTCAGTTTCCTCCTCAGTTTCCTAAGAAGCTGCCCTTGAGTTTTTAGCCATAACCCCAAATCCCATTTCTAAGCTACTCCAGCCTTGAATCCAAAACTCTTTTCTGGATGCTGTTGCTTCCTCCCGTGGAGGCTCCCAAAGGCCTCCACACACTCAGACACCTGGACTCTTCTCACTGCCTTAGCTCTGGTCAGCTCTAGAATCGGGGTGGCCTCAACAGCTGCACGGGGTGTGCACTGCACAAGCTGCTTGGTTAAGGGAACAAGTAGCAAAGTTCAGTCTGTGCTGGACACCAAGCTGAGCGCCCTGGGGAGCACCCTCACTCTTTCCCCGAGGCTCCTTACCTGGCTCAGGGAGTGGGGCACCTCCTGCCACTGAAGACATGCCTCCTCCCAGGAAGTGGAGGGCCAGCTGCTGCAGGGTGCTGTCCAGGCTGGGCCCAGCTGGACTGTCCTGGGGCAGCTGGAGCACGGCCTCCACTGCCAGCTCCACGCGGTCCACCTCCAGCCCCCAGGCCCTGGTCACATCATTGATCTCCAGCTGGAGGATGGTGTGGGGAGAAATGGCACTCATTTAACAAACCTTTCCAGAGCACGTTCTTTAGGCAGGCTGGTATGGCCACGGTGGCACATGAGGCTCCAAGCCTGCCCTTGAGAAGTTCCCAGCCTGGGACGGAGGCAGAGGGCAATTACAACCCAGCTGTGGGAAGCTGGTAGTGAGCAATTAGGAGAGGGTGTGGGGCAGGGAGGAGGGGGTGATGCCAGGTGAAGGGGCATCAAAGGAGGACCCTTCCAGGCAATGGGAACAGCAGGTGCAAAAATGCAGAAAGGAGCACCTCGAATGTTCGGGGAACTGTGAGGAACCACAGTTCCACCTAGCTGGACCCTCAATTGTGGCCTGGGACATCAGAGACAGCCGAGGGCTCAGAGGAGGCTGCTCCCGCTCACTTGGATTTATTCTGAGGCACAAGGAGTCCCGGAGATGAGTTTAGCAGGCAAGTGACAGAGCAGTCTTGCTTGTTGCAAAGATTCTCTTGGCTGCTATGTGGACACTGGATTGGAGGGGCTGAGGTTAGAGGCCTGGAGACCAGGTAGGACGTTGTTTCAAACTGCAGGCAAAAGTGATGCAGAAGCGGTGTCAGGCAGAGAGGCGGCTGTGAGCCGAGACACACCAGGGGAGGGGCACAACTCTGTAAACTCTATTAAGCTACAGAAGGACACTAGAGAAACAGAACCGCTGGACTTGTCGGCTGCCCGGATGTGCGAAAACAAGGAGGGCGGTGAGGATTTGGAGGAGTCACATTTCTAGTATGGCTTCCTGCACGGATCATGAATGCGGGCGTTTATCCAGAGAGCATACACAGAGGAAGACACAGATTTGGGGGTGGGTAGGGAAGGAATGGTGACTTTTTAAACACGTTAAGCTTGAGGTGTCTACAGGATGGCCAACCGCAATTGGATAAGTGGGGCCAGGAAGCCGGGCAGAGTGGGACTGGATCTTTGTGTTGAGAATAATTTGTGTCTAGAGTTAGCAGAAAGCCCCAGGTGGGTAAGCTCTACTGGGAGGTCACAGGTGAGAAGAGACCACGGAGGGAAACCTGGAAACAGAAGGGCAGGAGAACAGGGAGTAACCAGGAGTGTGGAATAATGGAAGCCCGAGGAAGCAGAGGATCCAAGAATAAGAGAAGGATGGGTCCATGGAGTCGAAGTCTGCCTCCAGGTGAAGTAAGGGAAGGACTGAGAAGTGTCCCTATGCTAGCAAGAGGGAGGTCACCATGAGGTCGGCAGGGACGTCAGTCTTAGGAGCATGGGGGGGGAGCCTAGATTAAGGACAGGAGTGGGGGAAGGAAAGGGGAGAGAGGGGTTAAGAGCTAGAGGGGGTCTGGGACAAAGGGAGAACATGTGTCCTGGCAAAAAGGCAGGAAGAGGCTGAATTGAGGGAGGGAGCCAAGTCCTGGACCCAGAGCACTGCCCTGTGCAGAGGAAGCAGATGCTTCCGGTGAGACAAGAAAACAGCACAGATGTAGATTAGTTTGAAGGGGTGATGCTGGAGGAAGCTGAAAGAGTTCTCACCCTAGAATGTTTTCTCCTGAGGCAGAGGGATGGGTGGGGTGGCAATGGGGGAGGCTGGGCTGGGGCAGTGAGGGGTGAAGCGGCTGGCCTGGAGCAGCTAAGGAGGGCCCAGCAAATGAGAGGTGGGGAGCGTGCAATCCCTCTAGAGGAAAAGTACGCAGAAGTGGGGGCGTGGTGAGAATGAGAGACGTATGCCTGAAACAGGCCTTAGGGAGGTGTGCTGGATTTCCTGAGATTTCATTTTAACCAGGCACTGACCCCACTTTACCAGGAGCCAACTGAATCTGGGCAATGGCCCTACATGACTCTAATGTCCTGGTATGGGACTCACTCCCTCAGATGGCCTCTCTTGGCTTTGCTGCACCAAAGCCATGTGCAACAAGGCTGAGAACAATTTTCTCTTTCTAAAGGTAGATCAAAACGGAATGTGGTTTCATGAAAAAAAATTATCAAATTGTGATCTGAGTTGTATAAGACTGAGCACTGGATTGGGGGATGCGGGGGCAGGTGATCTGGCTTTGGTCCAGCTCTGCCTTGACCAAAGCTCTTAGGGGCAAGTCAAATAATTTCTGAGCCTTAGTTTCCTTCCTCCAAAGGAAAACAATAATACCAGCCTTTGCGGCAAAATGTAAAGCAGAGATACACTGAGGCAGGCAAAATGCTACGCATATGAGAGCTTCTCTTGGGAATTTCACCCAGTTGATTTATTTCCTGAAGGGACTGTGACCTCCAGGACTGGCATTACCCCACTCCCCTTCCTGTCCTCTAACTCTGGGGAAAGCAGATCTTGGGGGAACGAGGGGAAACTTCACCCACGGTCCCCCGCCAGGACGTGGGAGAAAGCACAAGGTGAACGTGAGGAGCAGGGGACATGCCTTCACATGTGTATTTCAACCCCATCTTGTCACAGGAGGGATTTGAGGTGAATTCCAGTGTAATTGCTCACACTCAGAGAAGAGGCAGGAAAAAGGTCCAAATGTCCTCATGTCCCTTTGTTCTCTTCAGAACAAAGAACACAAATCCACAAAAATGCACATGCTGCCTTGGGGAGCATGGAATTCCCCTGAAGGTGACTGGGCCAGGAAGGCCCCTGCTCCTTTCACCTACCTGCCTGCCCCACGATGCTGCTTAGTGCCCCTGAGGCCCAGTGTTGTCATGGCAATGCCTGCAGAGCAGTGAAGAGTAAAACCTCAGGCAGTCGGGACAGGTTTTCTGCCTGGGACAAGAATTTCTGTCAGGCCACTCCCTCCCCTGTCCCAGCCCCTTCACCTCTCAGGGATAGATTTGCCCAAGATCGCTATGGTCTGTGCCATCTTCTGTTCCTCAACTCACAGTCCCACCCAGACCACTGACTCTTCAAAAAGTTGTTACACTCTTGGGACATAAGGCAAACTGAGGCCCAGAGTGATCTGGCGCTCTGCTAAAGTGCCCTGGAAGGCAGAGCTGGGCCGAGGTGCCAGCCACCGAACTCTGCCCTGTGCGGAGCTGCCTACCAGGAGCTGGTCGCTGATCTTGAGCTTCTCCATCTGGATCTCCCGCAGAGGCTTCTTGAGCAGAGCCTTGGTCATGGCATTCTGGGCCGTCATGCGTGTGGCTGTGTTCAGGTCCTTCACTGTCATCACCGACAGTACCGGGTCCCAGATGCGGAACTGGACGTCAGCCCCCACAGACAGCACAGCCCCATCCTTAGAGGCCAACTGTTGGGGGAGGCCATGAAAGAGGGGCTGGGGGCGCAGGGAGGGCAGGCCCACTGAGACCACCCAACTTGACCCACTCGCCTGGTCACTAGCTCCTCAAGAGCAAAATGGTATCCCCAAGTGTGTGGGCTTAGGTATATGGATCAAGGATGTCCTCCCAGCCCCCTCCCCCTTTTTCTGGTATCTTCGTCATTCCTCACCCCTAATGGCTACTCACAGGCCAATACACCCAGCATAAGACCCCACTCCCTCTGTCCACGGGAGCCAAGAAGCCCCTCACCTTGCAAGGAGGGACACTGAAGGCTCGTGTCCTCAGATCCACCCTCTGAAAGGAGTCAATGCAGGGCAGGAGCAGAACCATACCGGGTCCTTGAGGAGTGCGGATCCGGCCCAGTCGAAACACGATCATGCGCTCATAGGTGGGCACGATCTGTCCACAGGAGCAAGGCAAAGGGTTGAAAGCACTGAGCTGCTGCTGGCAATGATGTCTCCCCAGGTCCCTCCCTCACCTCTCTCCCTCTGGCCTTGTTCAGTGTCAGGTATCCTGAGCTCTGTCTTTCGATGAAAAAACCAAAGCTCTGAGAGGTTAACTGACATTCTCAAAAATCACAAAGCCCCCCAAGTGAAACACGCAAGATCTGAACGCAGTTCTGAATGACTCCAAAAGCCATGCTCTCAACTGCCATACTGTACTGACTTGATCCTCAGTGAAACCTTTCACCTGTGTGATCTGAAGCTAGACATGACTCAAACCAGGAAACTGTCTGCCCTTGTCTTAGTTAAGGGAAAAACTGGGCTGCTCTAATAGCAGCCCTGAGCAAAGGGCTTTGCCAACTTCAGGTTCCTGGAGTCCTCAAACAAGGAAATATGTCCAAATTGAGAAATGAAGGCTCAGAGAGGCAGTGACTTGCCCAAGGTCACGTGATATTTGTTTCAGTGGCAGTTTGGGGGCTAGGATTTAGGACCTTCTAAGGACTCCCTTCGAGACCACACCAAACCCCAAGCTTTCTAGAGACACTGGCTGTTGCCTGAAGCTGCACGAGGGTAGGCTTCCACCTCTCAGGTGCAATCCTCAACTCTAGCTCACCCTTGCCCATCTGCACCATCCCTTGTTGAAAATGACACCTGAATTCCTATTACTCATCACCTACTGGGTCAGCTTGAGTGTTTTTCATTTCTAATTTAGCCTAACCCAAACGGAGGAAGATATTTGTGTGCACCTTAAAGCCAGTGTTCAGACCCCCAAACTTGGGAGTTTGGGAAGACTTGTTTCTGCCACTTATTAGCTCCCAGTATGACTTTGGACAAGTCTGAACTTCAGTTTCCTCATCTGAAAGGTGAGAATGAACAATTCTTATCCAGCCTATTTCACAGAGCTGTGATAATATTTAGGGGAAGGGGGCAGAGGATGGGGAATTCACCCACCAGTGCCAAAGTTCTCAACATGGCCCAACCATTCTTGGGGCTGACCCAGCCAGACTTACCTTCAGGGCAAACCAACCAGAAATGGGGAAGGTGATCAGCAGCAGCAAGAACCCCAGGAAACTGATGAGGCCATGGCAGAGGCAGGAAGGCCAGCTCTGAGGTGCATCTGGGGACAAGAGAGCAAATGTAGTCAAGGAATGCCGACTGGGTCTGGCAGGACAGCTGCTGGCTGAGTGAACTCATTCAAGTGTACCTTTTGCCCACCTCCCCTTTCAGTGGCTCCTTCCTTTTCAGGGCTAAGATGTTCTTTCCTAGCTCACAGCTCTTCACTCCACTTTAGTGCCGTGCCCTAAGGACCATCAAATACTTGCCTTGCCTAATACTACTCCCGTATCTTTGGGCAGGTGCTAGTTAAGGACTATTCCTTCCTCCCATACACCAAAACTAATCTGTCCCAAGTCCCACCCTCACAAGGCCTATTCTCTGCTAGACATCAGTCAGCGGAGTTGAGAAGGCAATCACTCAATGCTCTCCTCACTGGGCTGAGCAGGAGTCAATCCTTTTGTCTGATTTATATTGCCTCCGATAGCTGGCAAAGCCAGGAGTACCTGGGCATCTGTAAACACACGCTGGGTTGAACTGAATGATACTAGCATAACACCTCCTCTACTATCAGCCCCAGAAGTGTGCTTTCAAGGAGTCCTTTTGGAGACAGCCTAAGGCTATCTGGTGAGGGGAGAAAGCATAACTCCAGGTGGCATCACTGGACCTTAGCTTAAAGGGATAAAGCATCAGTTGCTCTTCAACAGATGCCAGAGATGAGGGCAAAGATGTTCTTTCCTAGCTCACAATTCTTCACCCCCCTTTAATGCCCTCTGGGCCATGCCTCGCTTGAAGCAGCCTCAGGTGAGAGGTGGGGGATGGAGAACTAGGAAAATGAGATTCATCTGAACCACAGGTCCCTGCCCCCATGAACCAGAAGCCCAGAATGGGAGTGAAAGCTGAGAAAGCCCCAGAATCTGGGAGAGGTTATTTTCTGCTCTCTTTCCTCTCCTAACCCCGAACAGAAAGCAGACAGGAGCCTCGGCTCCACACTTCCAGGAACCCTATACTTCTGGGCTCTCTGGGCCCCAGAATGCTAAATCTCCTTTCCTGCCTCGTTCTGACCCATGTGGCCCCTGCAGGAAAGGAACCCTTGGATAGGGGCAGCTGTCATTAGAGGAGGATCACAGAGGGGCCACATCCTCTGGGGTTTTGGTTGTTAGGTTGTGGCATGTGGGATCTGGCCTATGGGCCAAGGGAATTACTCAAGGATTTGGAGCAAGACAGGGCCTGGAAGACATGACAGGCACCTGAGGGCCTGCTTATCTCCACCAGGAAACAGGGAGATGCTCAAGCTCAGGGAGTCTAGAGGTGCCCCCTGAGGTGAAGATTCTGCCATTTCTCTGCAGCCAAGTGCCCTTGGCGTGCTGGTGACCTTAGTTTCTTTCTAGGCAAAATGGAACCCTGAAACCTCTGGGCTGATAAAAAGCCGAGGAGAAACGAGGTGGGGCGAGGCTTCTTGGAGGATGAGAGAGCTCTGGGGCTGCAGCCCCGTAGCCCTAGGAGGGCTGGATCAGCAGTAGCGTCCCAGCGCCTGATTCAAGCCCTTCTCCACATTGTGGAGACCCCCTCTCGGTCCCTCCTCTTAGGATGTGAGAGCGCAAGACCGGCTGACTCCCGACAGGCGGAGAGTTCGGCCCAGGGGTGCCAGCCGATCTCTCCCGGGTCCGCTGTGCTGGGCGGCCACTCACCGGCCCCCGGCCCCACGCCGCCCGGCTCCGGGGACAAGCAACCCTTCTGCGAGCCCAAGAAGCCGAAGCTCGACTGCTGGAAACGGTCAAAGTCCCCCAAGGGCAGCGCCCGGTACCCAGACCTGCCGAGCATGACTCCTAACGGGCATACGCCCCGCGCCCCAGCACGGTACGGAGCCTGACCAGCCGGCCGCTACACTGCCCCGCCCCTGCTGGCCGCCGTTCCCGGTTTCGCTTGCGCTGCCATGGGCGGTGGCCCTGGCGCAGGAAAAGGAGGCAGGCCGGGCTCGGCTCTCACTGTCGCACAGCGCCCCCTGCGCTGGGAGGATCGAAATGCGGCCTCGGGGCAGGGAGGGAGGGTAGTCTGTGTTCCTGGAAGCCCGGAGGAGTCCATCCTCCCACACCCTGCTCCCACTAGGCCTTAGAAAAGGAGCAGGAAGAGAAGTTGAGCTTTGTAAGGGGTTTTCAGGAGCTGAATCTTCCCCAGAAGCAAGGAAATGCTACCAGCCTTCTCAGCATAAACTCAAAAACTAGGGACGGATTTCGGGAAGGTTGTCCTTATGTGGAATTAGGTTTTCTCCAAGGCATGATAAACAAATTATTCCCCTTTGAGTCCCCCCAGCCCAGCAAGCAGGGCCTGGCACAGAGTGGATCTCAGTGCTTATCTGTTGAATGAAGGAGCAGCCAGGTCATTGTGGGTCAAGGCGGAGCAGGAGGGCCTGAACTTGGGCACAAAAGGAAAGAAATTTCATGTGCAGACCTTAGGGAGCATGGCAAACTAAGGAAGGGAGGGGATTGCACAGCGCTAACCCAGGGCAGCCTTCCAGAGCATCACAGAGGTGAGATCCTCAGTCTTGCAGTTGCAGAAACAGCATGCCCCTGATCCAGGTACCCAGAGGTAACCTGTCTCTCCGTGGCTTGAGAAAACCCAAATGCAAATGGTGAATTTACTCTGAGAAGCATTCATTTCCAACAAGGTGTTGGGCAGGCTGTCTTCCAAAGCAGGCAAAGAAATTAATAAAGCGTTCCTTGTCTCACACATGCCAGCCCTCAGGCCCCTCAGTCCACTTCCAGGTCCCTTCTGCAGATGGCTGCTTACCATCTTTGGCTTTTACTGGTTTGATGGCCTGATTCTAAACCCCTGGGGGCACTGATCAAGCTGCAGGGTAGGGTAGGCTCCTGAGGCTTTGCACTGTCCCTGGGAAGTTAGTTCTCCCCGCACCCCCACCCCAGACTATAAACTTTACAAGAGATAGGCCCCGTTACCATCCCTCTAGACTGGTCCCGGACTGAGCACAAAATGGGTACACGGGAGTCAGCACAATGACTGGGAGGCTTTGAAGTTTGAAGACAGTGGTATTGGCCCAGTGATGCCACCTGGAGTTGTGCTTTCTCCCCTCACCAGCTTGGAGCTGGGCTTCTCCTTTGGCCAAGAGCTAACTTGCTCTCTCCTCATTTTTTTTTTTTTAATAAATAAATTTATTTATTTATTTATTTTTGGCTGCGTTGGGTCTTTGTTGCTGTGCGCGGGCTTTCTCTAGTTGCGGCAAGCGGGGGCTACTCTTCGTTGCGGTGCGCTGGCTTCTCATTGCTGTGGCTTCTCTTGTTCCAGAGCACAGGCTCTAGGCGCGCGGGCTTTAGTAGTTGTGGCACATGGGCTTAGCTGCTACGTGGCATGTGGGATCTTACCAGAGCAGGGCTCGAACCCCTGTCCCCTGCATTGGCAGGAGGATTCTTAACCACTGCGTCTCTCCTCACTCTTCTCATACCTGCCCACCAACTCTTCCCATTCCCTCCCCACTCCCTACTGCCTCAGATTCACCAGCCCTTCCAACTGTCACACAAGGCATCATCTTGTTCCCCTCATCTCCACTCAGTGTCCTCCTAGTGTCTCTGACTCAGGTCTCTCCCCACATCCCACGGCCACTATCCTAGACCAGGCCACCTGCCCCTAGGTTGTCAGAATGACTGTCCCAATATACACTACAGATCATGTTGTTCCTCGTTTCCAAACCCTTCACCGACTCTCTATTGCCCACAGTACTTAATCCATCTGCTTAGCTATCACCTTGCTCCAGCCCACTTCTGGGCCGACATTACTCATGGGTCCCCTCTTAAATCTGAAAAGAACCAAAACTGAAACTGAAAAATTGTTGTTTTTTCTCAAAACTAGTTTCCAAACAACCTCTCCTGTTTCAAACCTCCATGCCTTTGCATGTGCTGTTATCTCTGCTTAAAGTGTCCCTCCAATTTCTGAATCCCTGGTGAATTCTCACCATTCCTTCATGTCCCAGCTGAGGGATCTCCTTTCCAGCCAGTTTCAATACTGTGTGAAAATCTCCTTTTGGGGGCCTGCTACTCCATTAGACCTGGGGTTCTTCCAAAGTAGGAGCCACGTGTGGCTCATCTCTGCGGCTCCGGCTCAAAGCTGTGCCAGTGTGAGATGAATCAATGTTTCAAAACCGAGGGCGGGGGCTGCCTCCTTCCTGGTCAGCTCTGACACTGCCCAGTTGTGCGTCTACTCCTCTCCTCCCTCTCCCTCCTCCCTGCTCGGGGCGAGTCTTCAGAACCCACAGTCGACTTCTCCTTCCCTAGAACCGCCCACAGCTAGTGTTTCACTTCCTCTCGGGAGGCGGATCCTCGGAGGTCCCTCCCCTTTCGGACGCTTCGGGAGTTCAGACGTCAGGCGCAAGCCTCTGGTTCAGCTTCTCCCGCCCTTAAACAGCAAAACCGAGAATCGAAACTGCGCTGGATACCATGCAACAGGAGGCTGCACCCGCCCGATCTCCGGGGCCCCAGCAGGACCCCGGACTTCCCCACGACCCCACCATTCCTCCCCCGGAGTCCCTCTCCGAAGGCCACGAGCCCAGCCAGAGCCCCACAGAGGTACTAGTACTGCGTTTGGGGAGATGGGGTTCAGGCTTTGTTGATTTTGGTTGGGGGAGATGTGGGGAGGGACAGGGGAACTTGGCCAAGCACCTTAAAGAGTGACACAAAGAAGGAAGACCAGGTATGAGTTACTGACCTTCTTGGTTTGGGGTAGTGATCACGGAAAGTAGAAAATGGGACGAGGATAAGTTAGAGGGGGCCTCTTTGGGCTGCGATTCTCCACGAGCAGGGGAGTAAGATGCTGAGGGTCAGTGGCACCCGGGTCCGGACTCATCCACCCCCACGCTGGGACCTGCCTCTTATCCCCTGCCTCAGACGTCCCCTGCCTCAGACGAAGGACCACCTATTAGGGAGAGTAGTAGCCTTATTGCACCAGCCTGGGAATCCCCAACATGTCCCAGGTGTGGAAAAACAAGAACCCTAGTTCCCAGATCAGAAAGTGGGAGAGAGGTGTTTTGGCTAAGGCCTCAGAGTTCCTGTGGTCTCTCCTTTAGGAAGCTTCTTGGATCCTTTTCTTGGAGCACCCTGCTCCCCTAACCCCCATCCCCAAGGGGTTTATTAGGGGTTTATTAGTCTTCTCCTGCACAAACTCCCTAGCCACCCCCGACCCCTAAAGGAACTACTTAAATCAGTTGCTGTATGTTCTTCCAGGCCCTTTTTATAGTCCTTCATGACAGTACAAATAGCACCGTATTGCAGTAACTTTCATTATTTGCATTTACACCTAGGAATAATATTAACAATACTAGTTAACATTTATGAGTATTTCTCATGGGCCAGGTACTGTATTAAGCACTTTTTTGTGGTAAAATGTTATCAAATATATATATTATGTATGTTTTCTCCATTTCTAAGTGTACAATTCAGTGGCATTAAATATATTCACAATGTTGTGTAGCCATCACCACCGTCTACTTACAGAATTTTTTTATCTAAACAAAGTCTGTACCCTTTAAACAATAACTCCCCATTCCCCTCTTCCCCCAGTGGCTGGTAACCTCTAATCTACTTTCTCTGTGAATTTGCCTAGTCTAGATATCTTCTATAAGTGGATTCCTACAATATTTGTCTCTTTGTCTCTGCATGATCTTACTTAGCATAATGTCTTCAAGGTTCGTTCATGTTGTAGCATGTGTCAGAATTTCCTTTTTAAGGCTGAATAATATTCCATTTTGTGTATATACCACATTTTGTTTATCCATTCATCTGTTCATGGACACTTGGGTCGTTTCCACCTTTTGGCTATTGTGAATAATGCTGTGTACAGAATGAGTGTATAAGTATCTGGGTACTTGTTTTCATTTCTTTTGGGTATATGTCTAGATGTGGAATTGCTGGATCATACGGTAGTTCTATGTTTAACTTTCTGAGGAAACATCAAAGTGTATTAAGCACTTTATGTGAGGTTATATGATATACACTTAGTGAGTCTCATTTTTAAACTTAAGTTCCTTGAAGGCAGGAATTTGTCCTATACATCCTTTTATCTCAGGGCCTAGTACTGTGTCTTAGGAGAAGTAGATGCTCAGTAAATTGTGGAGTGAGAGTAGGAAGGCCTGAGTAAGTGGAGGATTGGGGTACTAATGAGCCTGGGTTTTGCATCATCCAATGACAGCCTGGTATGGAATAGGAAGTCCCACTCTGAGCCTGCAGCCATAGGGGCGGGTGTCCATTGGGCGGGGACTCCTGGGACTTCAGATCTCACCTCCCTCTCTGATCCCCCAGCAAGCCATGGAGGAAGAGTTCCAGTTCTTGTGCTGCCAGGGCTGCCGGGCAGAAGCCAAGTGCCCCAAGCTGCTGCCTTGTCTGCACACGCTGTGTTCAGGATGCCTGGAGGAGCCAGGCATGCAGTGCCCCATCTGCCAGGCGCCCTGGCCCCTAGGCCCTGATGTGCAAGCCTTGGACAACGTCTTCTTTGAAAGCTTGCAGCGGCGCCTGTTGGTGTACCGGCAAATCGTGGGTGCCCAGGCACTTTGCACCCGCTGCAAAGAGCCGGCCGACTACTGGTGCTTTGAGTGCGAGCAGCTCCTCTGCGCCAAGTGCATCGAGGCGCACCAGTGGTTCCTCAAGCACGAGGCCCGGCCACTGGCGGAAGTCCGCAGCCAGTCGGCGCGGGAGTTTCTGGATGGCACGCGCAAGTCCAACAACATCTTCTGTTCCAACCCTAACCACCGCAACCCTACGCTGACCAGGTGAGCAGGCCTGCCCAGGGTGGGGTGAAGCATCTAAGAGCGAGGTAGAGGGTGCGGGAAGCAGGGATCCAAAGTCTCACAGCCGGGAACGTGAGTCAAGGAGCTTCTAACGTCTTGCAACTCAAAATAAGGTCCACAGACCAGCAGCATCAATAGCGATGACCGCAATTTATGCTGTCCCGTGCGAATGGATGGATAGCAGTACTTTCCAATTTCCCCTTGTAAGAAATAATGCTGCAGAATCATCTTTTCACCCATATCCAGTCATTTCTTCAGGATAAATTTTTAGAAATGCCATTTCTAGGTGAAGGGTTATGAAAGTTTTACATTTCGATACATGTTGCCAAACTGCCCTTTAGAAAGTCTCATAGTAGAATTTTCCAGAAGCACTGCCATGGAGTCTCAGTATAGCTGGATTCTAGGATGAGATGTGGGTAGTTTCTGTCTGAAAAGTCGAAACCGGAGCACTGCACTTCCTGGGAGTGTCTGTATGAGAAAAAAAAAAAAAAAGTCATGTCCAATACTAATGATTTTTACTAAACAGCGCAGGATTTTAATTCAGGATTTTTTGGATAGATTATACATTTATATGGTGCAAAAAATTACAAACAAAATTTCCAGAGAGGACAAAGTCTCCATTCCACTCTGTCCGCCATCTGCCTAATACCCATCACTTCTCCCTCCCCCATCCACGTTTAACCATGGTTACCAGTTCTGAATGTTTCCAGAGTTTGTGAATATACACACAGGTAGGAGTATATAGTCTTATATGTCTTATTTTTCCCCCTTTAAGCAAAAGGGTAGCATATCTATGTGAACTTTTAATACCCCCCTCCCATAGATAACTTGTATAAGATTGTTGGGGATCTGCTTGCAAAGTGAAAGTATTCTTTGCCCACTGGGGGCACACTCAGACAGAGCTCCATTCCTGCTACACTGACTGTGGCTTGCTTACTTCCTGCTTGGAGATTTACCAGCTGTACTACCAGATTCCTCCACAGCTGATACTATTGTTTAAATTTGGATTTCTTTGTTTATTGTTAAGGTTGAGGTCTAGTGACTTTTCATATGTTTGTTGGCCATTGAGCTTCTTCATTTGTGAATTGCCTCCTGAGGTCCTTTGCTTGTTTGTTTACTTTTAGAAATTAGTCTTTAATTGTAAGAGCTTGTTATAGTGCAGATATTTTTCCTGTGTTGCCCTTTGCCATTCATTCAATATGAGGTGTTGTGTTTAAGTTTTTAGTTCTATGTAGTCCAATCCATCAATCTCTTCCTTTATGGTATCTGGCTTTGATCATCCTAGGAAAGATTTTTCCCATGCCAATGTTGAAAATATTTACTTATACTCTATTTTAATAATTTGTTTTTATAGTTAAATTTTTCATTCTCATGGAATTTATTTTTGTGTGTGGTATAGGGTAAGAACCCTTGCTTTCCATTTCTCTCCAAATGGAAAGCCAGTTCTGTCAACAACTTTTATTGAATAATTCACTCTTTTTGTTTGTTTTTTCCCATTTTTAAAAATCAAAGTATAGTTGATGTACAATATTCTATGTTACAGGTGTACAATATAGTGATTCACAATTTTTAAAGGTTATACTTCATTTATAGTTATTATAAAATATTGGCTATATTCCATATAGCCATATCCTTGTACATATACAAGGATATGTACAACATATCCTTGTAGCTTATGAATAATCCACTCTTGCTTTGATCTGAAATGCCCTTTTAATCTTGTACTAAATGTCCATGTAGTCATGAATATGTTTGTAAATCTCTGTTCTGCACCAAACTATTCTTATGCTAATCCTTACTACTGTAAGGAGTTCTGTAGGTTTATATTTGATGGGGTGAATTCCCATTCTTCTTCAAAAATAATTTTGCTCTCATAATTTGTACAGTTGCTTTTGCTCTTGCAATTCATGCAGTTTCAGAACTTACATATTCATTGAGATTTTGACTGAGATGACATTAAATCTTGGAAGAATTGTCCTCATCTCTGGTTATATCTTTGGATTTCATAGTTTTATTCACAAACATCTTGAACTTTTAAATTATAGTTAAATTTATAATATGTAATAAAATTATGAATGGAATCTTTTCCCATTATAATTTCTCACTGGTTATCATTAACATTCACTAATGCTATTAATTTATGTGTATTTATATTACATCTAGCCATCTTATTGGGCTCTTTTATTCTTGTAAGTTTTTTAGTTGATTTTTTGGATTTTCTAGGTAAACAGTCATATCACCTACAAATAATAAAAACTTTTTTCTTTCCAGTATTTATACATATTACCTCTTTGTAGCTTTGTTTCATTGGATTGACCAGAACTGCCAGGACAGTATTGAATAATGTGAAGCAGTGGTTAGAAAAGGCAACTTTGTCTTGTACCTATCTTTCATGAGAGTTTCTTATGTTTTCTTGTTTAGTATGATGCTTGTTATTGATTTCCTTAGGTGACTTTAAAAAATTACATTAAGAAAATTGCCTCCCACTTCTAGTTTTCTAAGAGTTTTGTTGTTGCTATTATTTTGTTTTATTTTTAACTAACGAATAGATGTTCTTTTGGACTCTGAAGATGTCCTTTCACCTTTTAATATGATGAATTAATAGGTTTCTTTATGTTGAACCATTTTTTAATTCCTGGGAGGAAAAAGTCTATTTGGTCATGATATACTATTATTTTAATTTCTAGCTAGATTCCATTTAGTACTGTTTTATTTAGGCTATTATCTATATTTATAAATGTGATCAAATTTTATGAATATGTATGATTTCCTTGTCAAGTTTTCTTATTCATTTGATAAGACAACTCTTTCAATGAGTTTGCAGGCTTTTTTGAACATGATAATATGTATAAGTTGCTTAGCATAGTGCCTGGCACATATTAAATACTCAATAAATGTTAAAATGCTACTCTGATAATTTCGCTGCTGTAGACTACTTTAAAGAACATAGCAATTCAAGCTTATAGAAGTTTCTTGAAAAACTATCTGATACAGGTACCTTTTTTGAAGAGTAGGTTTTTTCCCCCTTTTTTTTGGAATGTTTTCTAGTTCATCCTATCTTTTATAATTTAAAAATCTCCTCTATACCTGTAATTGTGTCCCCTTTCTTATTTCTAATGTTGTATATTTATGGTTATTTTAGTGATCTTTTCAAAGCACTAGCTTTTTGGTCTTTCCTTTTATTGCTTACTGATATTAATGTTCTCCTTTTTTCTAATTAATCATTTTGTTTTTATCATCATTATCTTTCTTCTACTTGTCTCTCATTATTCATCATCTAACTGAACATTTAATTCATTTATTTGTTATCCTTATTGTTTAATACGTTCTCCTGTGAGTATGATATTGGCTGCCTCCCGTAACTTTGATGTAGTGTAATCATAGTCAATCATTTCTCAAATATCTATAATTTCAGTCTTTTATCTTTTTAAACATTTTTTCTTTGATGTTTGGAGGAGGGAGTTTTCTAAAATTTTCAAGTGGCTTGTGATGTTTGATTTAAATATTTGATGTTAATTTCTACAGTATGGTCACCTAGTATTTGAGTTATATCTGGGACTATACTGATGTTTTCTTTGGAGCCTTGGACCATATTCCATGGACTAGCATATTCCTAGGATTTTATTAAAATGTGCATTCTTTCTAGAGATATATATATCTCTCCTCTTTCTATTCTGGTTTAAATTTTTAACAAACATATTAGAACGTGTGTGTGTGTGTGTATGTGTATCTCTCACCATCAAGAGTAGATTACAACTGTTCTTCCAGATAAGATAAAACTTTTAGCATACTTTTTCTTCTTCCCTCTTTCTCTTCCCACATTCAGATACAGTTGAAATAACATGAAATTTTAGTTCTAGATTATTACCAAATTTTATGTCTTTTGTATTCTAAGCATCCTTTTTTGACAGTTATTAAGTGTCATCATCACATTATAACCCACTTGTTATCTATAATCTTAGATTTTAATTAGTTTCATTGCTCACAATATTTTTTTCTATAACATATCTTCCTCTTTCTTCAATTATTTAATGTTATTAATTTCCCATTTGGCTGGAATACTTCAAGTAATTTTTTTTTGGTTGCTTTTCAGAGTTTACCTTCTGGAATCTTGATTGCCTTAACTTGCATGTCCTTCATTTGCTGTCACATTTATTTTTTAATTTATTTTTTATTTTTATTTTTGGCCATGCCACGCAGCTTGTGGGATTTTAGTTCCCTGACTAGGGATCAAACCTGGACCCTCAGCAGTGAGAGCACGGAGTCCTAACCACTGGACCACCAGGGAGTTCTCTGCTGTCACATTTAAAGGAAAATTTAGCTAGGTGTAAAATTCTGAGGTCACAATCACAAATCTTTCATCTTGGAGTATATACACATTGCTTCATAAATTTGTGGCCTCCAGTGCTGCAGATGAGAAATTTAATTATTATCTAATTATTTTTCCCCTGTGGGTAATCTGTTTTTGTTTGCTAAGGATTTTTATATAATTTTTCTTTATTCTTGAAAATGATTGATCAAGCTATAGGTGTTTTCTTTTTTCAATAATCCTCTCTGACATTGTTGAACTGAGAATTCAAGACTTTCTTCAACTCAAAGAAATTGTCTTCTACTTTTTTATATATTGATTTCTGTTCATTTGCTTATTTTTTCTTTTTATAACTTGTTTTTTTGTGTGTGTGGCTTTTTTTAAATTAACTTTTTATTGGAGTATAGTTGATTTACAATGTTGTGTTAGTTTCTGCTGTACAGCAAAGTGAATCAGTTATACATATACATATATCCATTCTTTTTTAGATTCTTTTCCCATATAGGTCATTACAGAGTATTGAGTAGTGTTCCCTGTGCTATACAGGAGGTCCTTATTAGTTATCTATTTTACGTATTGTACTGTGTATATGTCAATCCCAATCTCCCAATTATCCCTCCTCCCCCACTTTCCCCCATAACCCTTCCCCCACTTTCCCCCATAATCCTTAAGTTTGTGTCTTACATCTCTGTTACATCTCTCTGACTCTGTTTCTACTTTGTAAATAAGTTCATTTGTATCATTTTTTTTAGATTCCACATATAAGTGAGATCATATGATACTTATCTTTCTCTGCCTGACTTATTTCACTCAGTATGACAGTCTCTAGGTCCATCCATGGTGCTGCAACAATTGCAATCATGTTTTTTTAATTGCCAAACAAGGTCAGTGTTCTCAGGATGCTTTTTCTTGTCAGCCTGTTCTTGTTTTCTCAGTGTATATTCTTAAATCTCCCTGAAAAACAAACTTAGAATTTTTAGGTTTATGTTTCCTATATTACCCTTTTTTTCAGTGTGAGCCAGGAATCAGTTTGGTCCCCATTTTGGCTGCTGATTCTCTTTATAGGTCTTGTGGTTCTGTGTTGTCTGCTCACATGTAAATGTGGATATCTAGATTGCACAGTCTTAGTAGCTGATAAGGGCTGGCAGCAATTGTATAAACCACAGTTTACATCTCCTACCCTGCGGTGGCGATGGGGCCTCTCCCAGAGCCCCAGATGGTGGTAGTTTACAGAGTGCTTCACCTCTAGTATGGGGGGTGGATTTCTCCACAGTGGGCACGGTACAAGGGGCAAGGAGGTCCAGCCAGCAAGAGGACAGGATTCTTTTCCCTTGAGCATGGCAGATGGCTTCAAAAACCTGATAGTATTGCTTAAAAATCGTACACACACAGTCACAATTCACAGTTGTTTCACAATCTACCAGTGGTTACTAGAAAAACTCAACTTGTTTCTTCTGCACAAAACCTCAGTGTCATAAATAACTCACAACTTCCTGCAGGTTACAAGTCAGTAATAAACCATTCCATCCTTTGACATTGAGCTGACTTAGGGCTCACACTGGGGAGCAGCATCAGAAGTGGCTTTAAACTTTCAAACTCAGCCTGGGAGTGGCCTCCCTGGGGCCATTGGCATTTGATCACCATGCCTGTGGAGTCCATTCTTTCAGCCCACATTCCTACTATGTAGCAAGCCCTCTCCTAGGTGCTAGGGTATAAGTACAAACAGATACAGCCCTGGCCCTCTGAGGTCACAGTCTGGTGGAGGAACCAGATCTGCAGTTAACAATCGAGGCTGCACAGTGCTTCAAGGAAGCCTGCTCACCATTGTCACTCTGTGCTGATAGTCGCCCTTAGGACAGTGTGATAAGACACCGTCCTCTCTCTCATATTTTCCCTTGCCAGATGGCTGACATCCCGTGTGTGCTCAGTTATTTAAGGGCAGAAGGAAGAAGGAAGGCAGGCACCAGGCATGTGATCTCAGAAAAGGCCACCTGCCCAGCCTGGATTGGCTGGGGATGGCAGCTTCCAAGGAGGTGTCACACTTAGCCTGGCCTGTAAGGAAGCGGAAAGGGGAGGGAGCATGTACAAAGGCAGAGGCACCAGCAAGTCTGCTGCATTTCAGGAACTGCAAGTAAAGGCTGTGCACGAGGGCTAAGGGTGAGCTAGTGTTAAACATGGGAGAGTTGGAGGAGTTCGGACTCTATCCTACAATATCCGGGACAAAGAATGTTCTCAGTTTGCTCCGTTTTCCTGCAGTTTACTCTTGTACCAGTGAGTATCCTGTAGAACACAGTGTGAATGGACCTTTGGGGACTCTGTTGGAAACCCACTGGTGTTATTAAGGCAGAGAGTGGGATGATGTTCAGATCCTCTTTCTGCACTCTGGTACTTGGATTGAAGTGGGCAAGTTTAGGAGCAAGGAGACCAGGATTTTTTTTCTTTGGATGCATGCTTATTTACATTTTACCCTATTCCATAAAGAATTTGAGATTTACCACCTTTACTGTTGGATATATGACCCAAGCGGAACTGAAGCAAAGAACCTGGACCTGGGGAAAGGGAGCCACATTAGGAGGCTGAGCCATGGTGCAGGTGGGGGTGAGGCCTGCAAGAATGCAGAGGTGGCAGCATGGGGAGAAGGCCAGAGTCTCACACGGCCATGGCCTGCCTGACTTGGAGGTCAAGGTGGCTGCCAGCCTTTTCATCACATGTGCTGGGGAGCGCTGGGGAGTGCCTTGCAGCCAAGGGTAATGGGGGTTTAGGACTGTCGTTGGAGCTGAGACCCATGTTGGGGTGTCAGATCCCAAAGCTTGGCTGGATGGGGTAGGGGAATTAATCCAGGACCATCAAAACTTGTAGTGGGAAGAGGTTTAGTTACAGTTGAGTGGGGAATACGAAAGACCTGTTATTCAAGTTTGAGACATATGATGAGATCATAAACTGGGAAAAGAGCTCTCCCAAGACCAGAAGTTGGAATGATTGGCAACAGGTGGGGAGAGGCATCCTGGGCAGCCCAGGGGAGGGTTCAGGGCAGAGGTAGACATCATGCAGTGGTGGCAGGAACCAGAGTGCAGGGGACAGGCTTAAAACCAGCCTTGAGTGACGCTCCCTGATCCCTTGGTACCTGGGCAGTGCCTTTCAATAGGAAACTGAAACTTTTTCCAATACGGTCAGAGAATGGGCTCTTCTGGTTGAATTTGACCTCTTCTTAACACAATAAAGCACCTTCCTGTATTTTGAGGTGTTTTTTCCTGTGTTGTTACCTTAATTCCTAGACCCTCCTATAAGATTATTGAGGAAGAGAGAATTGTTGCAAGAGGCCCAAACATTAATGGGAGCTCATCCCCAAATAGGAGATCTTATCCAAGCCAGGGCCAGGACAGGACGCAGGATTTCCTGACTGCAGACTCTGCAAAGTCTGTCCTGGTGCTGCCGGCCTCCACATACAGGTAGTTTTCAATTAACAACCCGGCCAAGTTGCAAAAAAAGAGTTCTACAAGTTGCTTGTCTGGAGCTCAGAGTGTATGTTCCCTTACAATTACCTTATTCAAAGGAAGCATGCTATTTCAGCAATGTTAAATTTAATTTTCCTTGACTTTGATGAAAGAAAAAGATACTAAAGTAAAATTAGACTTGCTAAACTTCAAAGAAATATTTCTTCATCCTAAAATATTTCCTAAAAGACCTCTCTAAGATTAAGCAAAAAAATTACTAAGGCATCAAGAGGCTGGAGTCATTATAGTTTGTTTTTAATGAATTGCATCCATTTTAGACAGTAACAAAGTCTTTGCCGTGAAAGATCAGGACGGTCCACTCCCATGTTTGTAGTCTTGGTTCCATGTCACAATGGCTCTAATGCACAGCACTGGTCCTTTCACTTTAACACCACTTTTCATGGATTCTTTGTTTTGATTCAGCTCTTGGTTGGATGGATGTTGGCAATCAGCAGTTTTTCTCAAGAAGGACTTCTGTGTTCTGACGTCTTAGAGTGTCTTGGTGTTGAGAATGTCTGTCAGTTGCTTTTATGCATGCATGACATCTTGGCTGGGTGGAATATACCTGGTCATGGTCTTTCCTTTAGAGCTTTGTAGACTTTGCTGCATTATCTTCCAGCATCAGACATCCACCAGGAGAGGCCTGAGGCCAAATTTATTTGCTTTTTCTGTCTCGATGCCTAAAGATATTTTTCATTCTCTAAGTTTATCAATTTAACCAAGCTGTCTTGGTGTGGAACATATTGTATCAAATTATTCTGAAACCCGCTTGCTCCTTTAGTTTAAAAATTCTGTTTATTTCAATGAAATTTTCTTACATAACCCCTCCTCTTTCTTCCTCTTCCTTTCCTTCTCATTTTCCTCTTGCTCTATTACCATTAGTATTACAGTTTTTAATTTATGATTTTATTTTTTTTCTGATTAGTAATCTTAAGAGTATTACCACAGTTTCGGGGAAACTTAAATATTTAGTGAGTATTGAATGAGTAACAAAGATCAGAACCACAGTATACACTCAGAGTTACATAAAATCATTTTATACCTATTTTAATAAAAGTACTTCTGGAGAATATCAAAATTGTTTGTGTCACATAAGGAGTTACTGCTTGTTTCCTATGTCACCAGATTCTGTTAACATTTAATGATTAACTTGATAGTCATTGAATTTTGTAACAAATGCCTGCTTTGGCATTTTTTAAAAAATAAGTTTGTTTATTTAATTTTTTTATTTTTGGCTGTGTTGGGTCTTCATTGCTGTGTGTGGGCTTTCTCTAGTTGCGGCGAGCGGGGGCTACTCTTCGTTGCGGTGTGCAGGCTTTTCATTGCGGTGGCTTCTCTTGTGGAGCACTGGCTCTAGGTGCGTGGGCTTTAGTAGTTGTGGCACGTGGGCTCACTAGTTGTGGCTCACCGGCTCTAGAGCACAGGCTCAGGAGTTGTGGCACATGGGCTTAGTTGCTCCACGACATGTGGGATCTTCCCGGACCAAGGATCGAACCTGTGTCCCCTGCATTGGCAGGCAGATTCTCAGCCACTGCACCACCAGGGAAGCCCACTTTGGCATGTTTTACAGTTTGGATTTGTTCTGCCAAAGCTGTTAGAGTTGGGGAGGTATTTTGAGATAGGTACAACTAAATAGAAGAGCTGTCTGTTTATACCATATGTTATTTAAAACAGTATTAAGTTATTGTTACCTTAATATCCAATAGCATTTTTCTTATTTATGGCTTTAGTTAATTGATTGTTTCAGCTATTTCCATCTCTTTTGCTGTTTTATTTATTGAAATTAGGTTGGATTTAAATGAAATAGCTTAATCAGATTAATAAGTAATCACTGTACTTATCTATGTGATAGACTTTGCTTTGTCCTCTTGCAACATTTACTGGCATGTAAATCCAAATTGTGTTCATGTTCACTAATATCCAATACTATATAATTATAGTGCATTATTATAAAACTCAGTGAATTTGCCCAAGTGATCTAACTCTGTTCAAAAATTGAATCTCCTTCATTAACATATTACTTATGTGTTACTTAAGATATTTCTTGCACTTGATAATATTCTGACTGTACTTCCAAGGGGCATTATTGCAGTCACCTCAGTGTATGGTGATAATCACTTTTCTTTTTTTTTTTTTTGGCTGCTCCATGCAGCTTGTGGGATCTCAGTTCCCCGACCAGGGATCAGACCAGGGCCCTTGGTAGTGAAAGCATGGAGTCCTAACCACTGGACTGCCAGGGAATTCCCAGATGATCACATTTTAGAAATACCATGTGGTGGCACTGGGAAAGTTTGATTGGAGAGACCAGAGGCACAGTGCTAAAGGAGATAAGCCATAATTGGGGCAAGAACAAAGGCAGTATCAATGGGAACTGATGTGACAGATTTAGGAACCAGAATTCTACCTTAATCATCTCTACATTCTAGCCCCATACCTGTACATAGCTGGTACTCCGTAATTTTTTTTTAAGTAAATGAAGGTAGACCTTAACAAGACTTAATAATGAGTTATTGTTGAAGCAGTCGAAGAGGGGAGGAATCTGGAATTTCCCTTGATCTTTGGCTTGAGTCGCCTTTGAACAGTAGTGACATTCACTGCCATAGAGAGGGCAGGAGAGGCAGGGCACCCATGCAGCAGTGCACCTGCTACCTGCTGAATGAGTGACATGGCCCAGCAGAACACTGTCCACCATGGACGTGCCAGTCTTGAAAGCAGAGACCTACATAGAAAGGAATGGGGAAGGAAAACTACAAACTTCTCTTCCTCTTTCTTGGGTATGGGACCAGCATAAGACCATAGTGTGAGATAGACAAGGCTTCCTCCTCTCCTCTTTCTTTGCTGCTTCTCTTTTTTTAAAATTTATTTAATTTATTTACTTTTGTTTGCTTTGGGTCTTCGTTGCTGCTCATGGGCTTTACTCTAGTTGCGGCGAGCAGGGGCTACTCTTCGTTGTGGTGTGCGGGCTTCTCACTGTGGTGGCTTTTCTTGTTGAGGAGCGCAGGCTCTAGGCACGCAGGCTTCAGTAGCTGCCGCGCGTGGGCTCAGTAATTATGGCTCGTGGTCTCCAGAGCACAGGCTCAGTAGTTGTGGCGCACGGACTTAGTTGCTCCGTGACATGTGGGATCTTCCCAGACCAGGTCTCGAACCCGTGTCCCCTGCATTGGCAGGCGGATTCTTAACTGCTGAGCCACCAGGGAAGTCCCTCTTTGCTGCTTCTCTTAACTTATGTTATCGTCCTCTCTGAGACCGCAGGTTTTCCTATCTCTGTCACCACCTTCTCAACTAATGAATAGTTGCAGGAGGGGAGGTCAACAGCAATAATGCTTTCACTCTCTTTGAGCATCCCAGTCTCTACAATTACACATCTCCTCTCCTGGCTTCAGAAATCTTATTTCCTCAACTGTGTCACCCTGGAGATGGCAGGAAAACAGCCTCATTAAATGCATCCATACTACTGTGTAAATGACTGACAGATCCCCTTAATTACTCTCTAGCTAATTATTTGAATTTCCAAAGGAGGCTGCTCCTTTCCATACTCCACCAAAGTGAGAGCTCCCGTCAACCCTTGTTGAGATAGGGGCCGTGAAGTGGAGAGTTTTTCCGTCACCATTCAAGCAAGCCAGGTCCTGCCCTGGAGTTTTGCTCTGGGGCCATCTCTCCTCCACTAGTCCTGTTTTCATAGGATTTTTGCTTCCTGCATTCTGAGTTACCCTGTTTCCTAGGACAGCAGAAGTGCCATGCTGCTCTGGTCCTATTGGGAAGTGTGGCTGGTCTAGGGCAGCATGTCCCTACTGGGAAGGGAACAGCCCAGAGACCACACTCAGTGGTGATGTTTCCTTACCGCCTGAGGTTGAGAGGCTCACCCACCAGCAGCAGGGCTCTCCCCTGCCACATGTACATGTGTGGTTAATGCCCCCTCTTCTTTCACAGCTCCAGAATGTCCAATGTGTATCTGGCACTGTGCTGGTCACTTCACAAACACCAGCCCCTCGTCTTTGTAACAGTCTATGAGAGAGCATCCTTATGCCCATTGTATAGATGGGGAAATTAAGACTCAGAGAGAGAAAGAAATTTATTCAAGGCCTCACAGCTAGGAATTGTGGAAGAGCTCAGATTCAGGCCTAGGTCGGGCCGCCTCCAGAACCCATGCCCTGTCTGCTGTCACGTGGCCTCTGGGATGGCGGTTTAGACACAGGCAGCTTTTGGATGGGAAGACTGAGAACCCAGGAAACATGTTGGGGTTTCTATTAAAATATTAATCATGCAATTCCCTGAACAGGGATAAACAAAACAATATATCACAAGGCAGAAGAGAAAGAGCTTGTTGTAATTCCTAGAGGGGATGTTCTTTTACGGTTCCCCATTGCCTCCTATTTAAAGTCCAAACTCATTTGTTTAGAATTGATTATGGAAACCTTTGGAGAATCTTAATAAGTTAAAAGGGGGAGGGAGGAAGAGAAAGAGGTAACTACTATCAGTCTAGACTTTTTCCTTTCCTTCCTGCTGTCTCTATAATCATCTAAAACAGAAGGAACAACACTTAGTGTTACAAAGTGTGCTTTTCTTATAATAGGAGGTCATGAATGTCTTTCCAAAAAATAGATAGTTTTGAATTTTCAGGCAGCTGCATCTGTTGATAGTATGATTTCTTTCACTTCTTCAGTGGTTATAAGGTCTTTACTGTCATGAGAGTAAATAGTCAACTATTATATCTCCATGGTGTTATTTTTCATATTTAACTCTGATTCATCAAAAATATATCTTGGTGTAGTATATGAAGCACAGCTCTAACTTGATTTATTTCCCCCCTCCGTAGCCAGTTTTCATGATCTAATTGTTGAAAATCCTTTAATGTCCATTAGTTTGGGATGCTTTCTTTATTATATAAAATATTACATTCTGATAGATGCCAGGGCCTCTTTCAGGACTATCTGGTCTGTTGTGCTGATCTTTCTCTTGACTATTAGACTGGTATATACACTTTTAATAATGGTAGTTCTATAATGTTGTCAGTGGCAGAGAAAATCCCCTTCCTTACACTGATTTTTCAAAAAATTTCCTAGCTATTTGATCTGTTTACTCCTTTGTGTGAAATTTATTCTTTTTTCTTTTTTTGCATCATGTGAAATTTAGAATCAGTTGGTTAAGTTTTAAAATCTCATTTGTAATTTGGCTCAAATTGCTTTAAACCTTTATATTAACTTGAGGAAAATTAATATTATACTATTTAGTCTCTCCAGTCAAGACCTTGATACACTTTTCTGTTTTTAGACTTTCTCTCTTAGTGGGTTTTTGTCATTTACTCCATATAAGTTCTATGTATTTCTTGCTAGGATTATGTGTAGGTATTTTTTTAAGCATTTTTAAAATTGCTGTTGTGAATGAGAACATGGAAAATTTTTCCGTATTTCTTTTCATTTGCTTTGCTGGAAT
This sequence comes from Kogia breviceps, assembly GCF_026419965.1. Classification (NCBI taxonomy): domain Eukaryota; kingdom Metazoa; phylum Chordata; class Mammalia; order Artiodactyla; family Physeteridae; genus Kogia; species Kogia breviceps. The sequence continues at coordinate 101,453,753 of NC_081312.1, forward strand.
AGAATTAAGCTGTTTTCTTCTCTTAATTCTGGTATAATCCAGCCACTTTGCTGAGCAACTTCTTATTGATTCCGTGGTGTTTTAGTTCATTCTTTCGAGTGTTCCAGAAGCAAATAAGTGCCCTTTTGCTTTCCAGAGCTACTACACCTCTGTCTGTGTTAGTCTGGGTCCTTGTCATGGAGCTCCTTGTGGGTAGGTGCCCACCTCACCTCTGTCTCCCCCAAAAGTGCCAAGCACACAGTGGGTGCTCAGTAAGCGTCCTTTGAATGAGGGTGAAGAAACCATAGGCCAAGGAGGTCATCCTTGGTCTTGGGTGGCAGGCCCACAATGGGTCATTCTGATTCAGGGTTTGCACCTCAGTCTTATCAGAAAGTTGGGGGCTTTGGACCCCAGGGCGTCTGACGCAGGCCTCTCAACAGAGACCTGAAGCCAATTGTCTCCTTCCATCCAGAGGGGCAGAGGTGGCTGGTTTCCCTGGGGAGACCCCATTTGGGGCAGAAGGGGCTTAAGAAGAGGACCCAGCAGAGACTGTGGTCCCCCCAGCAAGTCTTGCTCTCCCTCCAGCCAGGCCACCCTAGGGGTCCCATTCCCAGGCCCGGAGCACTCTTTCTAAGGAAGGGTCACTCACCTCGGTCTCAGCCCCTCTCCCATGGATCCAAAGCTAGGAAAATGACAACTGGTTCTAGTTCTCCCTTTATTTCTATAGCCTATCTAATTGCCCACATCTAGTAGAATTCTGTTCTTTAATTAAAAACATAGCTAATATCAATACATTCACAAGGTTCAAACATGAGAGCAACCTAAAAGGCATAAAGTGAAATGCCTCACTCTACCTCTTCCCTGCCCCATCCTGTAAATACTTTTATTAATTTGTATCCTTCCAAGGTTTCTTTATTCAAATGCAATCAAATATGAATATATTCTTATTTTTCTCCATTCTTACACAAAAGGCAGCGTCCTATAATGCACTTGTGTTTTTTTTTTTTTTTTTGGCTGCGTTGGGTCTTTGTTGATGCGCGTGGGCTTTCTCTAGTTGCGGCGAGCGGGGGCTACTCTTCATTGTGGTGCTCAGGCATCTCATTGCGGTGGCTTCTCTTGTTGCGGGGAATGGGCTCTATGCGCACAGGCTTCAGTAATTGTGGTGTACGGGCTCTAGGGCGCACGGGCTTTAGTAGTTGTGGCATGCAGTCTCAGTAGTTGTGGCGCCCGGGCTTAGTTGCTCCATGGCATGTGGGATCTTCCCGGCCCAGGGATCGAACCGATGTCCCCTGCATTGGCAGGCAGATTCTTAACCACTGTGCCACCAGGGGAGGTCCCCTATAATACACTTCTACGCCTTGATTTTTTTACTTAAAATATACATTGTTATAATTGAACACATTATATGGTAGTCACTGTTCTAACCTTTTATATATATTAACTCATCGAATCCTCCTAATACTCCTATTATTATCCTTATTTTGCCAGAGAGATTTTTCCATATATAATAGGAATAATATATATAATATATATATATATTATATATATAATAATATATATAATCATATATAATGAACTTCCTCAGGTTTTTTCAGCTGCATAGTACTACATTGTATGGGTGCATTGTAATTTATGTAACTCATTGCCTAGTGATGGGCACTTAGGTTGTTTCTATTCTTTGCTATTATGGACTGTGTTACCTTGTACAAATGTCATTTTTCATGTATGGAGATAGAGCTGTAGAAAAGATATCTAGAAGGGAGAGTGCTGGGTCAAAGGATAAATACATTTGTAATTTTGATGAATACTGCCAAATTGTCCTCTGTAGAGTTATTCATTCCTTTCACAATTGCTTAACATTTCTCATTAGTAGTGTCTAATTAGGGAGCACTAATATTTCAGGCAATTATAATCATAGTCTTTTTCAAAAACATTCATGTAGGGTTTACCTCATTTGATCCTCTCCAGCACTCCCATATGAGGTAGGAATTATCTCTATTTTACAGGTAAGAAAACTGAGGTGCAGAGAGGTTAAATGACCTGCCAAGGAAGGGCACAGAGCTGAGGTCAGATCCACATCTGCCCAGCTTTTTTCTCTGCTCCACCTGCCACTTACCACAGCCACCGGCCCTGCCTCTGGGTGATGTGGGTCTCTGTTACTTAGATCCGATTTCCTGAGGCTGGAGGAGCTCAAGGCTCATGACCCAGTGGCAATCCCCATCCCACTTTCCACATACTTTTCTGTCTCCAGAAAAGCTTTGCTAGCGTGGCATAAGTCTCCTGTGTTTGAGCAGGAGGGTCAAGCCCTGGGACCTTACCACCTTGGGTGACTTGGGAAGGTTGAGAGCTGGCAAACTGAGGACTAGTACCTGGTATCAAGATTTTAGAATTGGGTCGGCCAGCAGGCTCTCTGCTGGCAGTTCTGGGACAAGTTGATCTCAGTAATTAAGGCCAAAGTGGTCCCAGCTAAAATCCTTTCTCCTGGCCTCAGGTGGGCTAACTTATTATTTTCATTGCTGGTGAGAGTAAATTACAGCAGTATTTTTAGGGAAGTAACTAATATTTTTCCTGGTAATATTTGAAGAAGCAGCACTGCAGTGTTTCAGAGCATGGACTCTGAGCCAGGCTGCTTGGGTTTTTATATTAGTTTCCTGTTGCTGCTGTAACATTTACCACAGATTTAGGGACCTAAACCATTAGAGATATATCGTTTTGTACCTCTGGAGGTCAGAAGTCTGAAATGGGTCTCACTGAGCAAAAATCAAGACGTCAGTAGGGCTGTGTTCCTTCTGGAGGCTCTTGAGGAGAATCCATTTTCTTGCCTTTTCCAGCTTCTAGAGGCTGCCTGCATTCTGTATTTCATGATCCCCTTCCATCTTCAAAGCCAGCAGGATAGTGTCACTGTGACCTCTACTTCCATCATCACCTCTCCCTTCTCTCACTCTCCTGCCTCCTGCCTCTTTCCTTTGTGAGGACTCTTGTGGTTAAATTGGGGCCACCCAGATAATCCAGAATAATCTTCCCATCTCAAGATCCTTAATGTAATCACACCTGTCAAGTCTCTTTTGCCATGTAAGGTACCATATTCAGGTTCCAGGAATTAGTACTTGGATGGGGGCCATTATTCTGCCTACTACAATTTGCATCTGGACTCTACCACTTACTAATTATGTGTGACCTTGGACAAGTTATTGTACCTCTTGCTCAGTTTCTCCATCCTTAAAATAGGGATAATAATAATCCCCACTCCATAGGATTGTTAGAAGGATTAAATGAGTTGATATTTGTCAAATGCTTATAATAGCGTCTGACACATAGTAAATGCTATGGAAGTGTCTGCTGGCTAAAATGTATTAAATAAATAAAAATATACATACTCTTTGATCTAGCAATCCTATTATTTTGTAATGTATTTCATAGAAACAAAAGGATGCATGCATTAGGCTACAGAAAGCATTGTGCATATTGGGGGAAAATGCACAAACAGGAAATCACTGGAATGTCCATTAACAGGATGAATGAATCAGTGTGGTCCATCTGGAGTGTAAAGAAGCTATTAACGAGAATACTTCAGATCCATACTTGTAGACCTAGAGGAGTGTCCTGAACAAAAGTTCAATTAAAGGAGGAAGTTACAAAGGTTTAGCATGCTCTTATTTTTTTTAAGAACATCAACCTGCCCAAAACTGTTGTAGATATTTGAGCCAATTATTTAAACTCTGAATGTCTTGGTTTCTTTATCTGTCAAATGAGGATAACAGTAATTCTCCCTTAAGAAACCCTAGGGAGGATTAAGTGGAATGAAATGTATCAAGTCCTTAGAATTCTGCTAGCAGCAGCACAGTCTGGATATTTATGTAAAGCTGTTTGAATAGAGAGAGGTGTGAAGGATGCACCCAGGGTGCTCACCTGGTTGCCTCCGAGGTGGGGAAAGGAAATTCAGAAACGCTGGGAAGAGATGATTAACTTTCTTGTTGTACGTCTTTGCATTGTTTCACGGATGGAGGCTAGCTATTATTAGTTTAGTAACTTTTGATGTTCTAATACGTTTTATTGGTAGTTTGGATACTATCACCATAACCACAAACACTGAATTGAGAAAAGCACGAATGTAGAAACATACCATGATTCAAAGTTTTGTAATTTTTGACGAGGAATTTAATAACGAATATAAAGAGGAAAAAAGCAGGCGAGCCCTAAATCAGACCAGCCTTAATGTGTCCGCAGCATCTACTGCCGAGGCTGCTCCAAGCCGCTGTGCTGCTCGTGCGCGCTCCTGGATAGGGGCCACAGCGAGCTCAAGTGCGACATCAGGACGGAGATCCAGCAGCGGCAGGAGGAGCTGGACGTCATGACCCAGGACCTGCAGGAGCAGGACCGCACCTTTGGCGCGGCGCAGGCGCAAATGAGCTTGGCCATCAGCCAGCTGGGCCGCGTGCGCACGGACATCGAGGAGCTGATCCGCGCGCGCGTGCGCCAGGTGGTGGAGCACGTGCTGCAGCGGGAGCGCCAACTGCTGGAGGAGGTGAATGCACGGTACCAGCGCAATTACGAAGAGATAGCAGGCCAACTGGGCCGCCTGGATGCTGTGCTGCAGCGCATCCGTACGGGCAGCGTGCTTGTGCAGAGAATGAAGCTCTATGCTTCCGACCAGGAGGTGCTGGACATGCACGGCTTCCTGCGCAAGGCACTCCACCAGCTGCGCCAGGAGGAGCCCCAGAACCTGCGATCTGCCGTGCGCACGGACAGCTTTGACGAATTCAAGGTGCGCCTGCAGGATCTCGTCTCTTGTATCACCCAGGGCACAGGTAAGCCACCCTCATGGCTGGCCTGTTTGCCGTTTAAGGGCTTGGGCCTTGCCGCTGCCCCTTAGGAAAGGTGGGGTGGAGAAGATCAGTTCCATATGACAGAAAAGGAAACTGTGGGGTTTTTATTAAGTCTCTTGGGTTTGATCACATCATAGGTTACAGGGTGCAGGATAAATCTGGGGGAGAGGAGGCACTGACACGAGGCTGCAGCCACCCAGAGGGGTCACGTTTGACTGATTTACAAGGCCCTATGGATTAGCTGCGATCTTGTGACCCCAGAGGAAGTTAAGAAACGACAAAGCTGAGAACCAGACCCTGTATCATTTTAGCCCCAGAGGGACCAACCACTTCAGTAGGTTCTCTTAAGCCACCTGTGTCCAGCAACAGAGAAGTTAACTGGAACATGAGGTATGGGCAGAGGGGCTGAAAACCACTCCCCCTATCCCCTGTGGTTGGGTGCTTACCCAGAACCATGCTAGGGCTCAGTGGAGGAGGACTTTTTCCCCTGGGATGGCCCGCCATCTGAACCAGCTGCCAACCTTTATGGGCCCTGCCTTGTACTGGGCACTTGGGAAGTATGGAGACAGCACACCAGTTCCTAACCTGGAGTTGTCCAGTTCAACTGGGAGACAAGGTTGGGGCACATTACATAGCTGAGGAATGAGACAGTGCTTGGCTCTGCAATACAAATCCAGGAGTTGCAGCACCTTTATAGGAGCTGGAGGTATCAGGGGGGTTGGGGTGCACAAGAGGGCCTCCAGGGTGGGGAGGCTTTAATGGCTCTTTGACAAAATCTCTAAGCTGGACTCTGAGTTCTGGTCAGCTGGTGTGAGGACGCCCTTACTGGGTAAGGGGAGGGAGGCTTACAGAATCCGAAGGTTCTCAGGTAGGTGCCAGTAATGGAGGCCTTGCTCACTCCTGCCCTTGGAGGTAGTGGACATGGGCTTATAAAAGTGCAGTACTAGAGTGGGCATGGACTTGTGCCTTCTCCACCTAGGTGGTGACTGTTACCCCATGTACAGGAAATGACCTGCATAGAGTTTAAACAGCTTGCCTTGGGTGTTGTAACCGGGAAGTGGCAGAGAAAGGAGTTATTTTATTCTGAAGTATGAGAGATTTAGATTTAATAAAAACGGGGTGCAGGTCAGAAGAGTATCACGGAGCTCTCACCATGCGGAGAAATCAGTGAGCAGTAACGGTGTTAGGATTGTCCATGCTTTGCCTTGGTGGTAGCCCCAAGATGGAGAGAGCTGTGCTTGGGGTTTGGAGCCAAAGACAAGCACTCTCTAGTGCTACCTCTCTCTTCCTTCTGGCCGAGTTCATGCCCATTGCAGTCAGGGAGCTTTCTTTCCAATTACAGCCTCTCCATGGAGCTTCCCCAGTGCTGCCAGAGGCCCTGGAGAATGGGGTCTCCAGGAAGAGCACCAGGGATGTTTCCTTTGTCACTGTCCGGAGACAGGATGCTTCTCACCAAGGATGTCTCTGACCTGCTTGTGACCTTCTCTGTGTTCTCCAGATGCAGCCGTTTCCAGGAGAGCCAGCCCAGAAGCTGCCCACACTCCCAGAGACACTTTTGACGTTGACCTGGTGAGATGGGCTTGAGGTCTGAAGGGGAGGTGGTATGTCCTGCCGGTCAGGTGGGTTGAGAGTTCGTTCCCCTGTGAAAGGAAGGAAACTGAGACTTGCTCTCCCTGTGTCTGCAGGCAGTAGAGGAGGGAGAGCACCTGAGAGAGGGACAGCAAGGACCTGGACTGGAGCCTTCAGTGGGAGGGAACAAAGGAAGGGCTGGCTGGCTGGCTCTGGGCTCCTAAATGCCAGAGTAGCTCTTGATGGGTTCAGGAGGGGTTAGGCCCAGGGATGGACAGGAGATAAAGGAGGTGGTGGCTGGTAGGCAGGCCCTTGATAGATGTGGCAGATGACCTTCCCCTCCGTGTGCCCCACCCCAGGTATGTGGACCTTCCTCTCGTCTCCCCCCACACATGGATCTTGGAGACAAATGAAGAATGGGGCCAGGAGTCAGACAGTGATCACAGCAGCCTGGGTTCTATCGGTGTGATTTCAGGGCCAGCATAGTTCCAAGAACCATAGTTTTCAGGGTTTGGAAGTGCCCACACTCCCTCTAATGTTGGCATTACCTCTGCAGCACCCCTGACCTGTGGCTGTCCAGCTATCATGCACACCCTCCAGGGACAGGAAGCTCACTCATTCTTGAGGCAGCCACTCCCATCTCTGGACTGCTCTGACTTAGAGTGCATCCCTGGGTGGAAATGCAACGGCATCCCTTTAACCTGTCCTCTTGGGTGCTTGCATGCATGGCTCCTCTCTGCCAGGATAGGCTTCTTCAGTTTCTTCTTGGACCGGGCATCTGGTCTGCTCCCTATCCTGGTCATCCAGGTGTACGTGCCTATTGAGGATCTGGGCCCAGGACTGACTGGTCCTCCATGGAAAGCAAGTCTTATGGTGAGGGTGTTCAGCCTTTCTAGCTTTGCCATGGCATGGCCTACAGGAGAGAGAGATTGCTGTAGGCTGAGGCAGTCAGGAGAGGCTTCCTGTTAGGAGGCAGAACTTAGGATCTGAGAGTTTCAAAGCTAGGAGAGATCTTGGATTCTAACCTTCTCTTGTACAGAGGATGAAGCTAAGGCTCCCAGAGAGAGTGTGACTTAACCTGAGGCCACACAGCAAGCTAAGGGCAGGACTTGAAGCCACTTCCTAACTGCCTTGGGTACCGCATTCCCATATACCTATATACAAAAGTTAAAAACACCAGGGGGAAACCTCCCTGGTGGTCCAGTGGTAAAGACTCCACACTTCCACTACAGGGGGTGCAAGTTCGATCCCTGGTTGGGGAACTAAGATTGCATGTGCCTCGCAGCACACCCTAAAAAAAATAAATATAAATAAAATAAGATGGTGCATTAAAAAAAAAGAAAAACAATAAAAATAAATAAATAAAACAAAAATCATTTTAAAAAATAAAACAAAAAAACACCAGGGGAGTTCTCTGGTGATCTAGTGGTTAGGATTCCAGGCTTTCACTGCCATGGCCTGGGGTCAACATCCCGCAAGCCACATGGTGCAGCCAAAGAAAAAAAAGTTGAAAAAGGACATTTTAGCCCATTTTTTTAACATGAAAAAACACATTTTATTGCACTTAAGTTATAAGAAAATAAAATTTCTAAGTGAATCAAACCATAGATACAATCCCTTTAAAGGTTGTTTTCCTCCATCATGTCAGGTTGTTACATAAAATTAACCAACTTGAATCTGATTGTTTTAAATCAGACTATAAATAAAACAAACAAAAAAATAAACCGGAAGAGGGAAAAAAAGATCACCTAGGATAGTGTTAAACCACTTTCACAGTTCAGCTTGAGTTGCGGCTCTTGGAGAATGAGGCAAACCATTTGACTTTTTCATTCATTTTGCTTGTTTGCGTGTGACACCTTTGCTACAAAAACTGGATAGTTTCTGCTTTGTCAGTTACTCAGAGCAATAAAACTGTAACAGTTGTTTTCCCAAATACCCCAAATACTGTCAAACACTAAGACTGACCAGCAACTTTATTTTAATTTTGTTTTATATATATGTATATATATTTTTTAATTTATATATTTATTTTTGGCTGTGTTGGGTCTTCGTTTCTGTGCGAGGGCTTTCTCCAGTTGCGGCAAGCGGCGGCCACTCTTCATCGCGGTGCACAGGCCTCTCACTGTCACGGCCTCTCCTGTTGTGGAGCGCAGGCTCCAGACGCGCAGACTCAGTAGTTGTGGCTCACGGGCTTAGTTGCTCCGTGGCATGTGGGATCTTCCCAGACCAGGGCTCAAACCCATGTCCCCTGCATTGGCAGGCAGATTCTTAACCACTGCGCCACCAGGGAAGCCCTGTTTTATATATTTTTAAAATATTTTGTGAGTTTTATTATGTATGTTCATCCATTCACCACAGCCCTCAAAAAGAAAAGTTTCTCTGCAGAACAGGCGGCAACAGCTCTGTTCCAAGGAATGTGTTTTAATTTTTGCCCAGATAAAAGAAAATAAGCTTTGCACACACTCTCAGTTCTTTACTTGCAGGCATACTTCACTCCTTATTTTCTGAAACTCTCCCATTCTCAGCCTCTTAGAGGCACAGATGGTTCAAGTTTCAGTTAGCCCATTTTTTGGATAAGCAATACAATCACATGGTCAGAAATAAAAACCTAAAAGTAATAATGTCTTTCTCCCACCTTGTCCCCTGTCTGTCCAGTTCTTATACCCATATTCCTATCTTTAATTTTTACATATCCTTCCAAAATTTCTTTATGTAATTACAAGCAAATATGACTATATATATTTGCTTTCCACTTTTTTTTTCTTTTTTGTACAAAAGTAGTGTGGTACCACATATACATAGTATTGTGCCCTAGGCATAGTAGTATTGGGGAATTCTTTTTTTTAAATTTTATTTTATTATTTTATTTTATTTTTTGGCTGCGTTGGGTCTTCATTGCTGCGCATGGGCTTTTCTCTGGTTGCGGTGAGTGGGGGCTACTCTTCTTTGCAGTGCGTGGGCTTCTCATTGCAGTGGCTTCTCTTGTTGCAGAGCATGGGCTCTAGGGCACGGGCTTCAGTAGTTGTGGCGCACGGGCTTAGTTGCTCCACGGCATGTGGGATCTTCTTGGACCAGGGCTCGAACCCGTGTCCTCTGCATTGGCAGGCGGATTCTTAACCACTGTACCACCAGGGAAGCCCCAGTATTTGGGAATTCTTACCTTATCAGTAGACAGGGAGCTTCCTGATGCCTTTTTGCATCTGCACAGTGGTCCATTAAGTGGATGTAGCGTGGTTTATTTTTAGCTGACTCCTTGGCTATTTAGGTTGTTTTGGCATTACAAACAGTGCTAGAATGAAAAATGTCCCCAAAGAAATCATATGAATGATAGTTGAAAGTGCCCTGGGTCCACAGATTGCACTGTCTTCCAGGTGCCAGTTGCTGGTTAATGAACAGCAAGAGAGCCCATACTCTCTTGTGTGAATAAGGTCTAGGCATTTTGCCAGGTCTTGTCTTGTGACCTCTCACTACCAGTTACTAAGCAGTTTGAACTTGGAGCCTCAGAAGAATCCTCTTCCTGCAAAGTCTCTTGCTTTCACTTTGGTAATAGGCTTGGGGGTGAGGGTGGATGGAGCTGGGGAATGGAAGTGGGTCACATACCATGCGTGCAAAGGACAGGTGTGGCCACTTGAGGGTGGCAGGCATGGTCTGGTTGTGCCAGAAGAAAGGCAACTCTTAGACCCACATTTCTGCCTTAGGAGGCAGGAACTGGGCTTCTAGGGCCAACACTCATCCCTCTTGAAACTGCTGGTGTACTTTCATCGCCACCCTGTGCCTGTAGGCAGAGAGGATGAAAAACACCAACAGGCTTAACTAGGAGCACTTGGGTGGGACAGTGGCTTGGACATTTTCCCTCCTCTATTTCTCATAGGCTCTTTTTGCAATGACGTCACAATACAATGGAAAAAAAATAAATTGTTTTAAAACTGTAAAACAATTATAAATCAGTCATCATGATTTTTTTTCTTTATTGAGCCCTCATGTGTGTCCCCTGCTTCATTAACATTGCAGGGGGTGTCAGGGAGGATGGGACAGAGGCGGAGAGGAGCCCAGCCCTGTCTTAGGGAAGTTCACAGCCCAGGTCGAAAGAGGTTCTCTTATATGCCAGCAGTTTGAAGAGACACACATGAAGGATAGACCAGGACCTTTTCAACTCTTTCATTTTTAATGGTGATCAAATACATACAACATAAAATTTGCCTAGAAGTGGAATTGCTGGATCATATACTAATTCTGTTTTTAATTTTTGAGGAAACGCCATACAGTTTTCTGTAGTGGCTGCGTCATATTCTGCATTACCACCGACAGTGCACAGCGGTTCCAATTTCTCTACATTTCTCATTCACACTTTTTTTTTAATAGTGGCCATCTTAATGAATGTGAAGTGGTTTAAACTTTCTTGACCATCACCCACTGTAAAAAACATATTTTACATGTAACCTACAGGGTATACACATGCACATACCTGTGGCTAAAACAGAAGTTTTGCAAAACAAATTATGCTTATAAACATGGGAGGTACTCTAATTTTCTGTTCTGTACTATTCTATGTAATACAAAAAAATGCTAGTCGTGACATTGCTTTCATGATCCACTCATGGGTCACAACTGCAGTTTGCAGAACACTGGCACAGAGAGTACTGTGGAGATTGTGTACTTTCCCTAGAGGCCTGGGAAAATATGACCTGGGAGATCATCCCCTCTCCCCTTCCCACACACAGGTGCGCTCTCTGATCCAGCTCTCCTCCCTTTCTGTAAAGATGTTGAGAAAAAGAAACCCGGTGGGCTTCCCTGGTGGCGCAGTGGTTAAGAATCCGCCTGCCAGTGCAGGGGACACGGGTTCGAGCCCTGGTCCGGGAAGATCCCACATGCCATGGAGCAACTAAGCCCATGTGCCACAACTACTGCGCCTGCACTCTAGAGCCCGCGAGCCACAACTACTGAGCCCATGTGCCACAACTACGGAAGCCCGCGTGCCTAGAGCCCGTGCTCTGCAACAAGAGGAGCCACCGCAGTGAGAAGCCCGTGCACCTCAACAAAGAGTAGCCCCTGCTCACCACAACTAGAGAAAGCCCGCGCACAGCAACGAAGACCCAACACAGCCAAAAATAAATAAATAAATAAATTTATAAAAATAAAAATAAAGGAAAGAAACCCGGGAAGCAAAGAGGAGGAAAGGAAATCAGTCCATTATAGCCAATGATTTGGGAGCCCACATTTCACATGAAAGCACTCAATACCAAGAAGAGCCCCACCTCAGGGTCCAGGTCCCCAGCACATGGCCTGTCGTGCAGGGCTTTCCCTGCCTTCCCCAGCCTGGGCTCAGCCAGGTAATCCCTGCTGTTCACGCCGTGAGGGTGGGCCTGACCATGTCCCCCACCACACGGGAGGGACAGAGCTTGTCCTGAGGAAAGCACTTCCCTGGCCTCATCCTCTTACAGCCCAGTGCCTGGCTTTTCTCTGCTCAACCCAGAGCCCCCTCCAGCTGTGTGGGAATCCCCTTCCTTCACTGGGTGGATGGACCTCAGGCTCCTGATGGATGGTCATCCACTGAGCGCACAGGGGCTGTGAGGTGCCAAGAGGTCAGGATTGCAGGCAGGAGTGGCAGGCCAGGGCCCCTGGATTGAGCCCCAGAGTCTGGGCCTCCCCTTTCAGAGGGACACTCCCCACGTCACCCACTTGGTTTCAGCAAGAGGTCCAGCTTATTCCTCAGTGTCACACGGTAGAGAAGGATGGTGCAGAGGGATGTTAAAGGATACAGTGGGTGCAGGAAGGGAACTTTTATTTCAAAAACACGATTCAAGCCCTGGTCCAGGCTCTTATTAGGTATGTGACCTTAGGAAATCACTTCACCTCTTTGTGCCTCGGTTTCCTTCTCTGTAGATTGGCCATAATCGTAATATAGTACCATCCTCTTTTTTTAAACTATAATTTTATTGTAAAATTCACATAAGAAAATTCACCATTTTAACTATTTTAAAGTGTACTATCCAGTGACATTTAGTACACTCACAGTCTGGTACAAGCATCCCACCTCTAGTTCCAGAGTACTTTCATTACCACAAAAGGAAACCCAGTACCCATGAAGCAGTCACTCCTCACTTCCCCTCCCCCAGCCCCTGGCAACCACCAATCTGCTGTCTCGGTGCATTGGCACTTCTGAATATTTCATATAAATGGAATCATACAGTATGTATTCTTCTCTGGCTGGCTTTTCACTTAGCCTGATGTGTTCAAGGTTCATCCACGTTGTGTGTGTCAGAACTTTATTCCTTTTTATGGCTGGATAATATTCCCCTGAATGGCTATCCCTCATTTTGTTTATCCATTCATCAGCTGATGGACATTTGGGTTGTTTCCACCTTTTGGCTATTGTGAACAGGTGACAGGGAGGCCAGTGTCAGCTCAGTGGAAGGATTTCCTCCCTGTTATGACTTTGCAGCTGGAGATGAACTGCTTCCATTAGTAGTGAGCACTTTGTCCCTGGAGTTGTCTAGGCTGGGCCTGTTGTCAAGAGAGCCTTGAGTCGTTGGGCAGTGTGATCCCTGAGGTCATCTTCCAGCCCCGTTAGGATGCACAGGCATTGAAGTGGTCCTTGGATGCCAGCACCTCAGGGTCACAAGGGGGTGAAGTCATGGAGGCTGTGGGGAGGACTTCTGGTCCCTAATAGGCTCTGGGCTTTGGACTGGGCAGCCTGCACCTGTTTCTGGGTGAGGCCTTGGGGACTGGGCTGACCCCAGGCCTGGGGACCTGGCCCTGGTCCTGCTGCCTGGTCATTTCTGACTACCCTCATTTCCTGACTTTGCAGCCAGAGGAGGCACAGAGGGCCCAGGTGCAGGGCCCAGGATTGGCTGTGGTACAGCCGGTGCCAGGGGCACACCCCGTGCCAGTGTACGCCTACTCCATCAAAGACCCCTCCTGCAGAGAGGTAAGGTTCTCCCCCGCCCTCCCCTCCCCTCCCCTCCCCTCCCGAGGGCCCAGATCCTCCTAGGCAGTAAGAGGTGGAGCTGAAGTGAGAATCCAGACCTCAGTAGGCACCTACTCTATGCTCTCCCTGCTCTTGGTTGCCCTGTCAGGACGCTCCTCTCCAAGCATGAGCCCCTCCCAGGGCAGTCAGAGGCCAGCAGAGGTCGGTGGTCAGTGGTCACCAGCAGGGCCAGTGTGCCTGCTGACCTGGGAGGGCATCCTGTATAGAGAGGCGTGATCCGCATGGCAGCTAACAGAGGGAACAGCAGAAGCAAAGGGCACGGGGGGCGCAGGTTCCTGCCACCCAGGTCTGGTCTCTGCCCGCTGCCCCAGTGGGAGGCTCCTGACCCTACCCTGTGACTCTCCGCTGCACAGGAGGTCTCCAACACAGCCACACCACAGAAGAGGAAGTCCTGCCAGACTGAGTGCCCCAGGAAGGTCATCAAGATGGAGTCTGAGGAGGAGAAAGAGTCAAGGTTGGCTCGGAGCTCCCCTGAGCAGCCCAGGCCCAGCACCTCCAAGGCAGTCTCGCCACCCCACCTGGACAGGTCCCCCAGCCCCAAGATCCCTGTCATAGGAAATGAGACCTTCCTGCCCGACAGCAACCATGCGACGAGCGACCCTGGGGAGGCAGGTAGGGAGGTGGGTGGACAGCAGAGGCTGAGGCCTGCACGCTGTCCTCCAGGGGCTGGGTGGGACCCCTCTTCTGCATCCTGACCCTACCCACGGAGCCCAAAGCCAACAGCATTCCCTGCGTGTCCTACCCTCAGCTGCCACCAAACGGGGAAGGGAAAGCCCAGGGTTTGTCTGGCAGATGAGAGTGGATAGTTTAGCCTGTGCTTTTCTGGGATGCCAGTGTGATGAGCATGATGGGCCCAAAGACCACATCTCCTTAGTTCCTTCCCCTAACAGTCTTCACACTCTTACAGAACCCAGCACTGTGCCTCCGCACGGGGTGGGTCTCCCCAAGAAATGTTTGTTGGTGGGTGCCTGGCATGTGCCCAGGGAGGACTTGGGTAAAGTCCACACCCATCGGTTCCCAAATTTTTCTGCCACCTGCCTAAGGTACCTCATTTGTCCTAGATACCTTTTATGGCCCCTGCCAGAGAGGGAGTCCTTTCCTGTGAGTTGAGGTCAACCCATAGAATTCTGGAATGTTCAAGACAGTTCTTCCTGGATCTGTTTTACCCAGAGTCCAGCTTTATTTTCATTCTAGGTCCCACACTGACCCCTGTCCCTGGTCACACTGAACCCCGACCCTGGTCACACACTCAGCCGTGACTGATAATCCTTGCTCACAAATACTGTTGGTAATCAGAAGGTTTTGATTAACCTAGATAAAGTATCTTTTTTAAAAATTAATTACTTAAGTTGTTTATTTATTTATTGGCTGCTTTGGGTCTTTGTTGCTGTGCACGGGCTTTCTCTAGTTGCGGCAAGCGGGGGCTACTCTTTGTTCCGGTGCGCGGGCTTCTCATTGCAGTGGCTTCTCGTTGCAGAGCACGGGCTCTAGGTGCACGGGCTTCAGTAGTTGTGGCACACGGGCTTAGTTGCTCCGGGGCATGTGGGATCTTCTCGGACCAGGGCTCAAACCCGTGTCCCCTGCATTGGCAGGCAGATTCTTAACCACTGCGCCACCAGGGAAGCCCGATAAAGTATCTTTTAACTCAAAACATCTCGTGGCTCACGGAGCTGAGAAGTGGAACAAACCAGGGTGCTGCTTTAGGATGGCAAAAGGTTGCAAACTAGGTGGTGCTTGTCACGCCCCCTCCACAGGTAGTAAATTCTGAATCACTCCAGGGCCAACAGCTGAATTAAGTGTTCACAGGCAAGGCACAGTAGGCAGTGATGGAAAGCCACCTTGAATAACCCCTCTGCACAAGCAGATCCCCACTGGCACACACGCTGAACGTTCACATCCCCCCTTGCAGGGCACACGTCACCCACCCAGTCCACTGTCCTGCAGGGATTCCCACGGGAGAACAACCTGAGCCCCATCCACGGGCATCCCTGGCAGGCCCTAACATTGTCTCCCCTACCCCGTTTCAGAGGAGCGCGTCGTGGTGATCAGCAGCTCGGAAGACTCAGATGCCGAAAACTCGGTGAGTGGCTCAGAAGTTCGGCCTAGGAATCCTGCCTCCCCCCATTCCAGGTCCCAGGGGGCGCAGCCACAGCAGGTGACTCTCAGACTCGCCTTGCGCCTGGGGAATTTACCAGCAAGGCAGTGAGTCCTGAGCTGTCCAGAGGATAGTCTCCAAATGCCAGCTGTGGTCTGGATCACCCCAACCCTCCCTCCATACCAGGGCAGGAGGCTTCAGTAATCACATGTACTCTTCTGAAAAGCTGGGAGAGGACTTCCTTCCAGTGCTCTGTCTCATTTCTGGACTAGCCAATGCCTGTGTCTGGAGCTTCCTTATGCATTTTCTGCCCTCTTAAGTCCTCGGTGAGGAGGGCAGACAAGCGTTCATTCCCTGGTTAATGGCAGCTTTTGAGGGCTCTCTGGGGGTGTGAGGGCGCAGGGCAGCCCCGTGCAGGGCCCAAACAAGCACGTGGTGACTCCATGTAAGAAGAACTTCTTTAAAGCCATCCCACAATGGAACAAGTGACCTTACGGGTTGTGACCCTTCTGTCCCTGGAGGTTTGTTAATGGAGGCTGGGCTGTCACCTGTCCAGGGGCAAAAGGGATCGGAATAGAGTGGAAGGTTGGACTGGGTGGCCCCTGAGGTCCCTTCCAGCCCTCAGTCTGAGGTTCTGTGTTGGAAAGCGTGTGGAGCCCACGGAGACCGTCGCACCTCCCTCCTCGCCAGCCCAGCCCCCGCCGAGAGCTCGCCGAGCATCCCACCCCTGCTGGGCCTCTCGTCTGCCCCGTGGCATATGCCGACCCCCGGCTTGGCCTCCCCACCATCCCGCCGAGCAAGCTGCCGTCCCTGATGCCGAGTGTCCCGGACAGCCTGCCGCTCACCAGGAGCAAGCTGCCGTCCACCGAGGGATCAACTTCCTCTCACGCAGAGCACAAAGAAACCCGCGCCTTCGCCACATCTTACGCCTGCCCCTCAGAGTGTATTGTGCCCCCATGTGGACTTGTTCTCTCTCCCAAGGGCCGGTCCAGGCCACCACCCCGGCCACCACCGGGACTCCCAGCCAAGCTGCCGGTCCCCAAGAGTGTCCCACCCGCCTCAAAAGGGCCGACGGCCAACCCCGCCGGGCGGGACAAGCAGCTCGATCCCGTGGCCGCTCCCTCCGGGGCTCCCCGCATGTGGCCCAGTGGCTCAACAACTTCTTTTCCCTTCCTATCTCCTCTGTGGCTCCCCAGCTTGATGCCTCTGTCATGGGGGGGCTCGGGGGAGGCAGAGCACCCCAGCCTCTTGGAGCAGGCGTCTCCCCTAGGGACTCTGGCAGAGCCCCCGTGGAGAATCCCCAAGTCCAGGTCCCACTGGAAGTCCCTCCAAATGTATTCCCACCTCCCCACCCTCCAAAGAGGCCTCCCACCAGCACGGGCCCCCCGCAGACAAGCCTCTGAGAGCCCCAAGTGCCTCCCTCCTCTACAGCCCTGACCCTGGTCACCTTCCTCTTATAACCTTGTGGCCAGCATACCCCCTCTGCTCCCCAAGCCCCCTCCACCCTGCTACCCAGCCCAGCCCACGCACCTAAAGGCCCTACACATAGTAGGCATCCAATACATCATCAGAGAGTGAAGAAGGGAATGAATGGCTCCATGGACCTCTGAGCAAAGAGACAAGTCCTCCCCAGCCAGGGGGACGTGACTGAGATTCAGGCCCTTGTTCCTCACATCCTCGGGCCTCTTTGCCCAAGACAAGGAAGCTTCTCTCACCCTTTGCACCTCCCACTGCCCCATCCCCCCCACCCCAAGCCTTCCTACTGGGCCTCTGCCAGGATGTAAGCCCACGAGGGCAGGGACTGTGTCACTCCCAGGCCCTGGCAAGTGCGGCTGCTCAATAAATACTTGTTGAACGATCACCCTTGCAAACCCTTCTTCCATGACCATCAGATTCCCTGCTGGGCTTAGCTCTTCCCTGCAGGTGTTTTTTGTCTCCTCCTTGCACTGATGCTTGGTTCACCTGTGGGGCTACTATGTCCCTCTTTCCCCCACACCCTGGGAGCATCAGAGGTGGGAGGTAGGGTCCAGGCCCTCTGTGCCTCCTGTTTGGGTCCTGCCATCTGGCAAGATCCCCTGTGCCTTTGAGGTTCAGGCTCTCCAGATGAACCCCACTTGCCCCAGCTCATCTCAGACATCCTCCTGCCTTCCCCCACATAGGAAGCCTGCCTTCTAGGTTTCCTGTCCCCACACAGGTCCCGCCTTCCTGGGTGACTTCAACATCCACCACCCTGGTCTCTCCTCGCCTTGACCTTTCAGGGATCTTTGCCCCATTCCCCTGCAGCTGCCAACCCCATCCCCCATGCCCCCTCCCCCCAGACCTCGCCATCACTGAGAACTTTCCATCTCTAAACTATCCCATGCAGACTCTGACCACAGCCTCCTGCTCCTTGAGCTCTCAATCTGTTCCTTCCAGGACCTCTGCCCTCTCCCTCCCAGCTCCTGCCTCTGCCTCCTGCCCACCAGCCAGCAAGGTCCCCCATTCCAGCCAACCTTTCACCAGGATCTCGGTGCCCTGCCCTCCAAAGACAGCCCTGGAAGGATTTGGTAGCACTCCCTGGCTCCACGCCGCCACCAGGAGGCCAACTTGTGTTGGAGAAAAGGCAAGGCAAGGAAAGCTACAAACCATTGTCTCCTGGGCTCCCTGGCCTCCTGCCTCAGCATGCGCCTCTGCTCTCCACGGCCCCTCGCTGCACCTCCACTTCCCTAGCTCTGGTCCCTCATCCCCGCCCGCTCGCTCTTGCCAGGTGGCTGCACCTTCTGCCCTCGGAGCATGACAGGTGGCATGGGAGCAGCCCCCATCTCACTCTCTGATGACAGATTGACCTGACCCGGTTACATCCTTCCCCCGTTCCTTCTGTTAGGGTGGTGGGGATGGCCGCCTCCCTGTAGGACTCACTCCCCCTGTTCCTGGCCCCGCCCTCCTGTCTCCTTGGGAGCCTACACTCCATCCTCATTTGTGTCTTCAGACACTTCCTATGGGCTACAGCTAGGCACCCTGAAGAAAGTCTTTCCTATCTCGGCAACCCCCCAGCCCGGACCTTCACCCCCTTGGTGCTCCTTCCTCACCCCACTCCCCTGCCCTTCCCCACCATGCCAGTGAGCCCTGCCACCAGCGCCAAGGTAACCCACGCCTCCCGAGTCCAGTGGTCATCTTCAGTGCTAACTCCCCAGAAGACTCTGCTTCCCTTGGGTTCAGGACACTTCCTCCTGCAGCTCTGGCTGCTCCTGCCCACTCCCCCTTCAGGTCTCTTTGTTCTTTTAACTGTTGTTCTCCGGCTTAGGTCTGGACCTTCTTTTCTTTCTGGTCTGTGTACTCCCCCCACCCCCACATGATCTCAGCCACACCCACGGCTTCACTATGGGCTCCTGCCCGCCGGACCAATAGAGCCATTGGCGTCCTGAGGGCTCCACTCAGATGCCCCATAGAAGCCTCAAACTCGCCTCTCCGCCTCTCCTCTTCTCTCAGTAAATTGCACCATCTGCCTAGTTACAGAAGCCAAGACCCCAGAGCTGCCCAGGACTCCCCCTATGCTTTTTATTATTCCTCATAGCCAATCACTTTTTCCATGTTCTAAATTCCTCTGAAATCTGGATACTTCTTTCTATCCCATAATCTTGATAAAACAAGACTGACCTTGGGTAGAGACAGAAGCCTGGGAAGGAAAGAGCAAGAAAAGGATTGGAACGCCCTTAGTTTTGCCAGACTTCATGCGTGTCAGGTGGAGGCACTGAAACCAGCAATATTGGGGCGCGGTGGGGGGGGGATAGTCTAGTGCTCAGCTGTCAGCAAGGAGCCACTGGATGATATCTGAGGTTGATCAACTCAGGAAGGAGAAGCACATTTTAGGTTAGGAAGAATTAGACGATTAGAAGAAGCTGCTCACCTTTGGAGAGCAGGTCTGGAGGCAAGAGAGCCAGAGGATCACTGCCTTTGTGTAGGGGTTCTTCCTACACGTTTTTCAAATTAACCATGACACGAGTCCAAAACTTGTTGGAAAAAAAAAAAAATTTTTTTAAATTTTAAATTTAAAAAAAACCCTAAGTAGGTGCATCTCTCACCCACCTTCCATACCCCCTTCCAGATCCCTGGTGCTCCCAGAGTTCTTTGGAGGAAGGGAGCAGGGCAACATTTGCAGGGTGCTCCAGACTCCCCCGTCCTCCCCTCTCTGCAGCCTTTATCTAACCTGCCAGTGTGTGAGAGCTGTAGAATACTGGTCTGCTAAGATACTGCGTTTCTAAGTGTACCAGGCTGTGTAGGCCCCCTGCTCGGGCTGCAGCTGTGTCAGTGGCTGGAATCGAGACGTCGGGGGCAGGTCGGTTCTGGCACAGACCTGGTGTGGTGGGCAGGGCTGGGGAGAGGCTGCCTGGGCAGCAGGGGTGCTCTGTAGGAGACCTCGCCCCTGTTGGGAGAGGCAGTGGGGCTGTAGTCTTGGGGTGAAGAGGCGAGACACAAGTCTGATGCTGGAGACCTGGAGTGAGGACTGTGCTTAAAAATGAGGTGGGTCAGACACATGTCTGCTGTGGGCCCGGTGTTAACGGATCCGAAGCAGAAAAAGATAGATGCTCTCATCCACTCTTCGGACAGAAGACTCACCCCAGTGCCCAATAGCAGCAGGACCAAGTGGAATCAGCAGGAGGCCTAGCCGAGGGGGCAGCCGCTGGCAGAAGTGGCAGTGGTGACCGGCAGTGGAAGGGAGGCCTGTGGCGAGCAGCTGATCCAGGGGAGGGACCGTGATGCTGGTGAGTGTGTGTATCAGAAAAAGAAACAGGTGCTCAGCTGAGAAGATGGGAGCCGTGTCCTCCGATGGGCAGCAGCAGCCTGCAGAGGGGCCAGAGCAGTGGGCAGAGGGCAGTAGGGGCCACAGGCTGGCTAGTGGGATCGTTTAGGTTAACAGATAACATGTGAAGTATCTCTGGGGCCTTCAGGCTTTGCAAGAGCTGTGGTTTTGTGTCTGCAAAATACAGCAGTGTGTGTCTTGCCACACTGATCCCAGCTGTTGCTTAAGCTCGGGTGCTAAGAAAGTTCCTCAGGAGCTGGGGACTCTTGATTAGTATTAATGTCAGATACTACATAGGTATCTTCAGGTGAGGATGTTGAATATCACAGAGTTTGGCTCCTGATTTGCTGATGCCCAAATGTGGAATAAATCAGTAATTAGGACCGTGGTTGCCAATCCTTGCTGCACACTGGTGTCACTTGGGGGGTTTTACCAAGGACAGATTCCTGGGTCCCACCCCCAGAGATTCTAACTGACTTGGTCTGGGATGCAGCCTGGACATCAAGATTTTTTTAAGCTGCTTATGCACAGCCAAGGTAGAGACTCACTAAATTGGGGGAGTCAATTGCACATCTGTGTCAGAGAAATGCTGCCCGTTTGTATACGTATCAGCCTTGAGCAGAGGTGAGGTGTACATTGCTGGGATATGATCCAGGCGTGGAGGGGAAATACTGGATCTTCCCAGATAAACCTCCTAGACTTCTGGAAGGTGATGTCAACCCAGCTGCTTCCCATGAGCACCTTGGAATGGCCATTACACCTGCTGTGTTGAGTTGGGATGTGATTGATCTGCTAAGTTGACTGTGATGAAGATAAGTGAAATAGAGCTCGTGAACCTGATTGCTCGTGTGTCCTAGTTGCCTGTGTATCCCCCCAAAAATCCCAGATCCCATGTGGCTGAGTCTGAACACAGTTTTGCAGTCAAAGAAACACAGTCCATTAACCAAGTGTCCAGTATTTACTCACATCTTTCAAAGACTGTTACAGGGGATTCAACTCATAACTCACAGCAGCATTCCTTAAATCCTCCACTACTTCACTCTAGCCCTCATCATCTCCCACTCCCTGGTCTCTCAAAGCCTTATCCCACTTTTCACTTTGAGTCCTCACCCATGGGCTCTGGTCTCTGCC
The DNA here is from genome assembly GCF_026419965.1 of Kogia breviceps. NCBI lineage: Eukaryota > Metazoa > Chordata > Mammalia > Artiodactyla > Physeteridae > Kogia > Kogia breviceps. Next base: position 101,475,121 of record NC_081312.1, read on the forward strand.
ACTCTCCCTCTCTATCCCCCCTCCCCATTATCCTGATTGTGGAATAAGGTCGGGAAGTGGCAGTGTCAGGGTGTGGAAGGGGCAGAAAATGAGCAGGGCCAGAAAGACATCCTGCACTGGAGCCTCTATGTGCTGATTCTGTTAACTCTGGGTCTTTAAAAAAATCTATTTAAATTGTGTCAGTACTTCCCAGCTGTACTGCTGGGATTTAAGGCAGGGAGGGGGAATTGCGTTTACAGCTGGCTGGAGTTCAGTGGGAGGCATTCCAGTGAGACCAGTCCCATGAGGTAGCCATACTTTATGGAAGTTCCCAAGGACAAGAGGAATCTGGAAGGAAGAGGAGTCAGGGCTGGAAGATTCAGCCCGCCCTCCCTTGACAACTCAGCGGAAAGGGGTGTCCTTTTATGAAGGGAGCCAGCAGGTCTTCAGTAAGTTCAGGACGAAGGATATTTCCATGACTATAAAAGAGAAAATGACCCCAGCACCATGGGAGGCTCTTAAAAAAATGAGGTTCTCATGGCTATCATAAATGACCCTGGTATAAAGATGGGGCAGTTAGCACAAGGATGCAGCTGTGCTGCTTGCCAGGGAGCTCAACCCTTGGAAGAGAATATCTGAAGAGAAGACTCTGGCCCTACAGCCTGAAGAGACAGTACCAGAAGACAGATGGAAGCACCCTGGGCCACTGCAAGGGCTTCTGCAGTTTAGAGCAAAGAGAAGAAGGAAGAAGGGAAAGCCCAGCGTACTGTGTCGGTGGGTGGCAGAGAGGACTTGGCCAAGGAGACAGCTCTTCAACCGAAGCCCAGGGGAGGCCATAGCAAGGGGAGTCCAGCTCTTTCCACCAGCCCAAGTGTGAGAGCACCCCTGCCTTGTGATCAGAACAGGCACCGGAAGATTGGAGGTTGAAAACAACTTGATTCTCCCATGGGGGAAGAAGGCAGCGTCTCCTGTCTACAGGCTAGCAACTTTAAGGAAGACTCCTGGAGAAGGCTCCTCATAGGGAGGCAAGGGAGCCGTGACAGCGAGACAGAGACTCAGAGCAAGATAGGCCAAATGGATGTATGGATAAATCAAGAATACAGATATGCAAGGCATATCTTTTGTCAAATTAGGGCCTCAGGTATAAAGTCCCAGAACTCACAGGCTGCTGTAAGCAAAACCAGCTCTAGATGGACTCATGGTGAATGTCTTGTTTCTTTCAGTGACTAGGAGGAAGTTGGTGAGCCTGGGGTAGGGCTATGAAAGGCAAATACAGATCAGCCCCTCTCAGGAAGCACATTTTAATTGTGATTAGTAAAGACTTTGCTCTTGGCTGAAGTTTTGGTAAAACAAATGTTTCACCTGGAGGGTGGAAGGGCCTAAGAAAGTATGCTAATTCTGCCCCAGACCAGGGAGGTTAGCCAGAGGCCAGAGTTCAGGGAGGCCTCAGATGGCCCCAGGTGAGGCCGACTCCATCAGCCACCAGGGACAGTCCCTAAGGGGGAAAGATCGAGGCCTGCTCTGGACTCTGTCCCAGCAGTGCCCCCAGCCGGCCCTGTGACATTGGCCATGTCCCTCCCAGTGTCTGGTTAGTGTCCACAGGTGGCATTCACAGGAGGTTCTGAGCAGGCCACCAAAGACTGAACGTCTGGCTTTGGCAGGTGTGCAAATGATAAGCAATTAACTCTACATTATGAAAGACTCCACCTCTCTTTTTAGCCCCAGCCCCGGGATTTAAACTCTTGTAGCCAGAGCTCTTCCCCACCCCCAAGGCCTTTCAACGGTGTTCTTGCCTTGGTGCGGGAGAGAACAGACCCTCAGGTGCCAGCCTGGAGGAGGCCTGGCCTCCGGCTTCCCTAAGCACCACCTCCTGGACACCAAACCTGGGGAGCCTTCTCTCTACTGTTCTCACAGCCAGGCTCTGTGTGTCCCCCTAGATGTGGCTGGCGTCCCAGAGGCCCGGCAGCCCTCCCCTCTCCTTTGTGCAGGACACTGGAACCTCAGCTCGCTTGGGGGACAGGAAAAGCCAGGCACCTTGCCCCTTCCAGAGAAACATCTGAGGTTCGAGATGAGCCTCCTTCCCCCTGTCCCAGGTTTATGATGTTTGTTCTGAGTCTGCTCAGAGAGACGAAGTCAGGAGCAGACACGTCAGGCCCTGCCGGCCTCAGCCCTGGCACCTTCCCTGATCCTCCACACCCAGCCCTGCTCGCCCATGTGCACACTCACCCACAAAGTATCACACTTTCACACACACGTGTGTCAACACAGGTCCACAATCCCACAGCCCTAGTGCACACCCAGATGCACACCCACACGATATTTGCATTCATTCCCACACATTTTTTATGCACACTCACACTTGCCCGCGTGATCTCATCCTACTCACGCACTAACGCACATGCCCTGGTTCACACACACAGCCCTCACAGGTGCACGTTCACATCCATTCGTGCGCTCACTTGGAGACCCATCTTCCCTTTCCCAGTAACATGCTCTCCCTCAGGTGCACACAGATGCCCCCACCATACCCATGTGCTTGAGTCCCCCCTGCCACACTCATGCACGCACAAGCATGCACGCCTGCTCACGGGCACAGGCTCACATTGCCACTGCGCTCCCTCTCGCCCCCCGCAGACCCGTGACCTGTTGGTTTTTCTGTGTTGCAGTCCTCCCGAGAGCTGGCCGACAGCAGCAGCGAGTCCAGTGACCTCCAGCTGGAGGGCCCCAGATCCCTCGGGGTCCTGGATGACAGCCTTGAGGACTCCCGAGCAGAAGACAGGCCCCTGGTTTTCTTTGACCTCAAGATTGACAATGAAAGTGGGTTCTCCAATGGCCACCCCCCCCACCCCTTTCTAGCTTAGTCCCTGAGTCCCCAGGATAAGTGCAGACAGAGCCGTCTGTGAGTCTGGGAGAGCCCTTGAGCTCTGGCCGATGGCTGCAGCCAGAGAGTGGGCAGAGCACTGGGCCTCCCAGGTATTTGAACTTGGTTCTTTGAATAAGGACGTCTGCTTTGACCAGTGCCTAAAGGCTTAGGGGAAGAGCCTCCAGGGGTTCCCGCCCACCCCACCCCCATCTTAGGGAGCCTTGGGAACACACTTCTAAACAGAAGCACGATATGAAAGTCGATGCTGTGAGACCAGCAATCCCAGCACAGCCTTAGGCCATGACTGCACATTTCTGAATACAGGGCCCATTCGTTCCACGGTAGCTGCACGGGGAGGCCAGCAGAGCCAAGGTCCCAGAGAAATATGACCCTTTCTCCCTCAACTCCACAGTGCTTGCCCTGGCCCTGCAGAAGGCCAGGCCCTGTCCTGCGGCCTGGACTCAATGTGGTGCCAGCCCAGGCAGACAGAAGCAGCAGGTGTTTCCATAGGACAGAGAAGCAGTTTGCATACCTCACTGGAAGATTCTGGGCCATGCTCTGCATGGAGTGGACCGGGCAGATGTGCTGTCTGACCCAGTGCTCTGACAGCTGAGGGCCTTAGCTATGTGACTGATGGGATTGGAGGCCAGAGGAAAGGGAGTGGAGGGCTAGGCAGAGACAGTGAGGGGTCTCGAGGGCAGGTGGGTGGAGGCTGGCAGAAGACAGACAGGAGGGACCTGGAGTGAAAGCGTTTGGTGAACTCGGGAAGGTGGCAGGGCAAGAGGGAGCTGGACTCCCAGCAGGGGAGCAAGGGGGCGTGGAGGGCAGCCCCACCTCCCCTTCTGAGCCCCATCCCCGTCAGAGCCAGGGTCAGAGCTGCATTTGAGGCTGATGTTTGTTTCCTGCCACCAGGCCCCAAGGTGGGGTCTCTGGATGGGGGGATCGGCAGCCCTAGAGGACCCTCTGCTCCCGGTGGTGCCCTGCGGTGCCCTTGGGGCCTCACGCTGCCCTTCTCTCCTGCCCAGACCAGAAGATTAGCCAGCTGGCGGCCGTGAACCAGGAAAGCCAATTCCGTGTGATCATCCAGCCGGAGGCCTTCAACATCTACTCCAAGGCCGTCTCCCTGGAGGTGGGGCTGCAGCACTTCCTGTGCTTCCTGGGCAACATGCGCCGGCCCATCCTGGCCTGCTATAAGCTGTGGGGGCCCGGCCTCCCCAACTTCTTCCAGGCCCTGGAGAACATGAACAAGCTGGGGGAGTTTGAGAACACCATCTCAGGCTTCCTGGCCACCCTGCCCCTCATCCGGGAGTGTGTGCCTGGGGCCAGCAGCTTCAAACTCAAGAGTCTGGCCAAGACCTACCTGGCGAGAAACATGAGTGAGCGCAGTGCGCTGGCAGCCGTGCTGACCATGCGCGACCTGTGCCGCCTCCTCGAGGTGTCCCCAGGCCCCCAGCTGGCCCCGCACGTCTACTCCTTCAGCAGCCTGCAGTGCTTTGCGTCCCTGCAGCCCCTGGTGCGGGCAGCTGTCCTGTCCCGGGCTGAGGCCCGCCTGCTGGCCCTCCACATGGTCAACTTCAGGGAGCTGCTGACGGCACACCGCCATGATCCGCAGGGGGGCCTGAAGAAGTACAACCGCTACCTGAGCCTACAGACCCCCTCGTTGCCCGCAACCCAGCCTGCACTCAACCTGCAGGCTCTGGGCACCTACTTCGAAGGCCTGATGGAAGGGCCAGCCTCAGCAGGGGCAGAAGGCATTGCTACCCCTCTGGCTGGCCATAGCTTGGCAGAAAGGGCTTCCCAGCAGAGCTGAGAGGAAAGGGATGACTGGCTCAGACTCTTCTGGGGACAGAGAGGGATGGGGTCTCTGAGCCAGGCCCTGCCCATCACAGCATTCCCAGGTCCTGGTCCCCAGTTCTCCTTTGTCATTTGGTCCAGAATCAGTTTCCTTCTCTGGGACCAAATTCCTCTTCTCTAAAAATCCCACAGAGAAGTTTCCAAGGCCAAGCAGCCACTTGCCAAGCAGCCACCACACAGATCCCTGCGCGGCCCTGGGAGCACGGATAAGTTAGCTCACCAGACCCCTGGCCCCTCTCCTCCAGGTGCCAGAACCAGGGAGGTCCCTGGTGAAGAAGGCCTGGCCGCTGGGCTCTCAAAGTGGCCCCCGTATTGCCCCAGCCACCCGATTCCCACTCCCAAGGGTGTCCTTGCCTCTCCTCCCTGACTCCTGGCCATGGCCCCAGGGGGGACCTGCCGACAGCACCCACAGACACTGCCTGCAACACCAGTGGTCCCACAGGCACCTAAGTGCCTTTCAAACCAAACCACCCCTTAGGGATTTGGGTTCTCTTAGCTTTTGCCTGCCCGGAGGCCAGCTCTGTTCACCTCCCCTCTGGAGTATTTTCACCCACAAAGGGCCTCCTCTCAGCAGAGAGAGGGGCTGTTGTTCCATGCCTGTCCATGCTTCCAGACTGTGACCCTTCCGAGCCTGCTTCCCTCCTCCTGCCCACACAGATGCCTCCCCTTAGTCGAGGCTTTGCCCTTCACGCTCTCTGCACTGCCCCCGGCCCCCAGCCCTCCTGAGGTGTGTCCTCCAACCCAGTGCCGCTTTCAGTGGACTCCAGGTACCCGCAGCATTGGAATCTCCCAGTAAGCTGCTTTAGTGCATTCTCCAGACAATTCTGATGCCTGCCAAGTTTCAGAACCATTGCTCTGATAGACTGCTCCTCCAGGGAGAAACAGTGTGGAACAGCAGAGAAGGTCCTGGCCCTGGCCCTGACTGTGTGCATTGAGTGGAACCCAGGGAAAGGCCCCTTCCTGAGCCCCCACGTCCCCACAAATAAAATGGGCTGGTTAGCCAGCATGGTCCTAGAGCTCACACCCCGCTCTGCCATTCTGGGGTTTTAGGAATGGACAGCAGGCCTCTGAGGCAGTGGTCAAGGAGGTTTTCATTCTTTTTTTTTTTTTTTTTTTTTCGGTACACGGGCCTCTCACTGCTGTGGCCTCTCCTGTTGTGGAGCACAGGCTCCGGACGCGCAGGCCCAGTGGCCATGGCTCATGGGCCCAGCCGCTCTGCAGCATGTGGGATCCTCCCGGACCAGGGCATGAACCAGCGTCCCCTGCATCGGCAGGCAGACTCTCAACCACTGCGCCACCAGCGAAGCCCCGGTTTTCATTCTTGAACCCTTGGTCCCAGCCCTAAGCTAAGGTCCCCAACCTTGTGGTCACATAGAGGTCAGCAGCAGAACACAGGCAGGTCAGGCCAGTCTCGTCTGACTAGCAGAACCACTGTCCCTTCCCCTCTGCCCCTCTCCCATCCCTCTTCCTTGGCCCCCTGATACTGGGATGCCTCCATGGCCTCAGCTTTCAGGTGGGTGAAGGCTTTGCACCCATACCCCTGCCCCCATCCAGCGGGGGGGCCCTGAAGACCCACTGAGGGATCACATAGGAACGTGCCGCCACGTTGAGAGTGCTGGCTCTAACAGTGAACTCTGATGCATTTCAAATAAGATTCCGATTTAAAGTAGGAGCTGGCTCTGAAGCTCAGTAAAACAGGCTGGTGGGTGAGGGTAGGAGGGGACTGGAGCCTCAGTTGGCCTGTGATGACCATCTTGGCAACAGCAAGGCAGCGCTTGGACCACTCCTCACAGCATCTTCCCCTCGGCCCCACCTCGGGACTGAGCCTGCTGATTGCCAGCTCCAAGCCCAGCCTCCCAATGCTTTCTGCCTTCAGATGGAGTTGATCACAGGTTTTACAGCAAAGGGCTGTTCTGCCCTCTCTCCACTGTCACAGCCTCGAATAAAGATGTGAATCGTCAAAGCCTGATGCACCAATCACAAACTCTGCTCAGCCCACCCCAGGAGCCACTGAGCAGCCTCTTGCCTGGCAAAGGGGGCACTTGCTGGCATAGCTGTTCTTTGTGGGGGGGGGGGGTGTCTTTCAGGACTTAGCAGAGCTGAGAGCCCCTTGTTGCTCAGGTATGGGCCTCAAGGGTAAGAATCCCCATTCCAAGTAGGCAGACCAGGGTGGGCCTGTCTGGGATCATCTCCAAAGCGGGGAGCCACCTGGAGGGAGAGAAGCACCAGCTTCAAGAATTACCCCCTAGAGGGAGTCAGGGACCAGAGACCAGGGTCTGTAGGAACTTTACCTCTGCCCCTGCTGGAAAATCCTGTACCCTGGATGTCACAGATGGAGTTCTTATTAGTGCCTGCAGGGATTCCCCTGGCACAAGCAGTGTGGGAATTTGCACCCCCCCTGGCCTGGGTGACGCCAGGTAATGTGATTTAAGCAGTTCCACTACCCTTAGCCCCACCTACCTGTCCCAGGTGCCCAAATTCCAGTCCTGGAGTTTTAGTCTCTAATTGCAAATCCAAATATGTGTCCTGTGCTTCATCTTTGAATTCTATCTCAGGTTTATCCATGTCAACTAACCACAAGCTTGCTGGGCTAGAAGTCAGGACACTGAGTTTCAATCCTCACTTAGTTGCCTCTGACTCTAGTCTGGTGCATCAAACTCATTGATGCTTAGGCTCTAACTCTGTAAAATGGTATAATATGGGTTGTTTTTACCTCATAGGATCTTGTGTGAACCAATGAGAAAATGTGAAAGTAGCCTTTTAATGTATGAAGAACCACACAAATGTAAGATCTTATTTTACTGACAACAAAGATGACAGTTATTGCTTTATAAGTTATAGAAAAATAAACAGATATTGGATCTTAGCAAACAAAGGACTTCGGCCTGTCTTCAGGGGAATAAAGAACAAGATCTGGCATAGAGCAGACAACTTAGTGGGGCTGGGGGGTCCTGGGTCCCAGGGAGCCAGGAAGGAGAGCAGGGGAGTCCACCTTGGAGTGGTGGAGCAGTAGGTGGCTTTGTGTCCTCAAAATAACCAGATGGGAGGTTTCAGCCACACAGACCTGGAGCAGACAACAGCTTTCCTGTGGCAGCCCAGCTCAGCCCTTTCCAGCCCTCCCCTACTCTCAGGCCCCTTTTTGAGGCCCAAGAGCTCAGTGACACCCCCAGGAAGGTCACTTGAAAATCTGCTGTAACCTCAACCTTGCTCTTCCTTTTAACTGCACAAAACTCAGCCGCTGCTCCACTGCTTGGCCCTGCTGTTCCCACACCCTGCACCCTCCCCTCATCCAGCCCTGGCCGGCCCCACCTCCACCCTTATTCCTACCCTAGACTCACTCTGACCCCTAGTCCCAGCCTTGACAATTCTCTGTAATTCAGAGATGACCCTTCACCCTGCACCTCCCGCAGGCCCCGCCTACCCACCCTCAACCCCCGCTCCCACCTCCACCTCCTCTGACCTTAGGTTTGTCTCCACCTCACACCCCGGCCGCCCTATACCTAAAGGAAGGGGTCCTTTCTCACCTCTCTTCAGTCCTCACAATTAAGGGAACTACACAGCTAGTGACATGAAATGTCAAGTCAGAGAGAGTCGCACCTTGTGGATCCCGCCCAGATGGAAGGGGAGCTGAGCTAGAGCAGCTCCCAGACTCACCAGCAGAGGGCGCTGCAGCCCCAGAGGGCCTGGTGTCGAGGCGGCTGCTGCCCGCGGATGGCGAGGGGTGTGGTGTCAGATAAAGGCTCTGGGTAGCAGCAGTTTTTCCAAAGCGCCACGCATACTTCCGGTGGTGTGGGAGATATCTTTAGGTAGATGGTGCATGGAGAAACGTTTTTAACGTGTTAACCGCTTTGTATTTATTTTAACATCTATTAGAAAAAATATAGCCAGCCTATCAACACCGTGATTTCTGGAACATGGTTGCTCAGAATGATGCTAAAATGGGATTCTTTATAGGTCTAATTTAACGACAAATATGAAGTAACTACAAGCTCAGAAGGAACACAGGTATAGCAAAACTTGTGACTGTGGAACTGGGGGACTTAATTTTGGGGAATACTGGGTTACCAGGGGCATTAGAGTGAGGATTAGAGCTAAGGTTAGGGCCCACGTTAGAACCGGAATAAGATGGGGTGGGGTTAGGAGTCGGGGTGAGACCTACGGTTAAGATTTGGGGTTATATCAAATTTAGTGTCGTATTTGGTCATTAAGGTTAGGAACTGAGTTAGGAATTTAATTAGGAATGCAGTTAGATAGGGAGTTCCCTGGTGGCCTAATGGTTAGGATTCGGTGCCATCACTGCTGTGGCCTGGGTTCAATCCCTGGTCGGGGAACTAACTGAGATCCTGCAAGATTCGTGGCATGGCCAAAATATATTTAAAAAAAAAAAAAAAAGGAATGGAGTTACAGTCACTCTTCAAGATGCAGGTGTCACTTTAGCAACAGAAAAGTCCATGAAACTGTGACAGATGGGCAGGAACTTCTGAGGAGGACCCCCTAATACAGAGCCTCAGGTGTAGTCAGACTCCCTCCCCATCCTCTTCTAGAAGCATCCAGCAGGGGTTCCACCTGAGCTCAATGAACCCTGGAGAGAGCATAATGACCCATCCCATCCAGGTGTGAAAGCCTCCTGGACAACCAGGTGAATAAAGCTCCCAGCTAACACGACTGAAAGATAACTACATGCTGGACACTCTTTTCTCATTCAGCACAGCTAACCTCATGTAGTCTCCCCAGACACCCTGTGTGGTTACAGTATCATCCTCGTTCTGTCCAGGACGTGGGATGGGGATTAGGGCAGGGAGGTGGAGTACCTTGCTCCAGGTCATTAAACTTGAATGTGGCAGAGTTGGGCTTTGCCCCACAGGGAGACTGTGTCTACATTGGAGCCCTCTGTGGCCCACACTGCCCAATGCATTGCCATGCATTTGGGGGGGTGGGAGGTGGTTTTCCACTCTCTCCTTCCTGTACCCTCCTGGTCTGTTGATCTCACATGATGCAGGGCCCAGAAAACTCACACCCCAACCTTCTGGTCCCAGTGTCCCAGAATTTGAACTTATCCTAATTCTATTTTTTTCTTTAAGGACAGTTCTTCTCCAACTTTTTTGCCCATTATTGCCCCCCTAAGGAGCCTTTTTAGACAAATTGTTTCCTAGTCATGACTCCCCCAATGAAATTTTAGTACTGTGATTCCTTGGGCTTTTCTATATACAAGATTAGGTCATCTGCAAATAGAGATCATTTTACTTCTTCCTTACACAGATGTACTGTATATCTGTTTATGTTCTGTGGTCCTTTGGAGGGTCAGAAACCACTGGAATATCTAAGGTTGTTAGTGCCCTCTCCACCCTGGACCAATTTTCATCCTCTCTGGGGCAATGTTGCCCCCGTTGAGAATGTATGATTTAGGGTAAGACCCTATCCCCAGTTATAATGCAAGTAAGAAGTGTCATGGTGGGTGTTAGCCCCTCCATGTGGCTCAGTTCACAGGTGGGGGTGAGGTGAGACTAGGCTACAGGGAGATGGGAGGGAACGTGGGCAGAGGTCTCTGAGGACATGCTTCCCCGGGGTGGCCTTGGTCCTGGACTCAGTCCCAGGTGCAGGTCCAGGATGAGCCTGGGGACAGGGAGGGACGGAGGGCAGCACCATCACTTATTTCTGTCTTGGAAACCAGGTGTCAGCTCCAAGCCTTTTGGACCTGAATAAAGCAAATGCCTGTGGGGACTCTCTTGAGAGAAGGGTCAAGAATTTCAACTGACTCCCCCTCTCAAAAAACAAAACAAAAAGTTTGAAAATCTCTACCTACTCCTACAAAATGTATCTGCTGCCAACAGAGGGAAAAATTCCTTCATTCTTGGCTCAAGGAACTTCCTTAAACTCAGCCCAGAAGAATTCTTTAAAGACCAGCTGCCTGGACTATGCTAAAGTCAGTTTATAAATATTATAAATATCCCAAACCTGATAGCCAAGCAGATTACAAAAGCTAGCTAGCAAACCACAGAAATTTTCCACGAAGTTATCCAGCCAAACAAGTGTGATGGGAAATATTGTGAAATCCAGCGTCACTTGTCTGATTGTCTAAAACTGAGTTCTTTGCGCAGACCAAGTTCAGAGGGCCCCGGGGGTAGAATTTACCCAAGGGCTGACCCTCTCCTGGAGTTCTACAGTCATAAAGCCCTGGCTTGACACCACAGTGGACTGATTCTAGAGTAAATCAGACCAACCAAAGAGGAGGCAGTGGGTGGGTGAGGCTGGGCCCGCGGTGGTGGTGCCCTTGTCGAGTCTGCTTGGGGTGGGCAAGGATGCTGAGTGGTAGTTAGGACGTGGGCTTTGGAGGGTCCTGGTTCAAATCCCAGCTCTGCTGTGTGACCTTGAACAAACTACTTAGCCTCTGTGGTCTCATAGGCAAACTGGGGGTGACAATACATACTTAGAAAATTGTGAAGATTAAATGAGATACATAAAGCACTAAAGTTTGTGAATTGGCAATCCTCAATAAAAAAAAAAAAATAACTCTATACATCCAACGCCACAGAGGAGAAGGCATTGTGCTGACTCCCAGAAAGCACTGCAGGCTTCTCCCCTCCTCTCCTCCCTCCCCTCCCTCCCTTCTGGTTCCAGTCCATTTAGGATTTGGGCAACTCTGTCCCTAAATCCTTCTCCTGGTGCCTCTGTCCCCATCTCTCCAAACGTCCTCCACTGTCTCCTCTACCCCGATGGGGTCACCCTGCAGGCTGCAGGCTGGAGGGATTTACGGTCCCCTCCCTCCTCAGCCCCCACCTGGGTACCAGACACAGTCATCTGCAGGCAGGTCACTTTCGGGCAGCACCAACAAAGATGTGGGTTGAACAGAGGAGGTCCTGGGAGAAGCAAATAAACACATCAAGTTTCCAGCTGGGTCTGGAGATAAGGGCTCCGGGAGACAGGCTGAGGCATCTCAGGCGCTGCACCGGTTCACCCTTCCCAGCCTGTCCATGCTGGTTTTGCAGGCGGCAGGAAAGCCTACTGGGGGAACTTCAAAGAGGACATTGCAGAGAACTGAGGGGGCTGGGGAGAGGCTGTCCCTCCTGGGGATGAATTTGGGTAGGGTTAGGCCTGATGAGGGAGAACGTGACAGATCTGAGCTACTGTCCCAGCTGAGGCAGTGGGGTGGGAAGGGATGATTAGCCCAAGGCACAGAAGAGGAAACTGGAACCGAGAAGCGAGAGAAGCTTTTCCAAAAGTCTCACAGGAAGTCAGTGGAAAAGCCCGCAACCCCTGATCTCCTTCTCTGGATCCCCTTACACTGAACTCTGCCTGTTTGTTACCAAGATGTGGCCATTAGAACTGGATTTGCCTGGGTGCAGATTGAAGGCACATCTGCATCGGGCCAAGACCCATCCAAGGGAGGGCTCTCCTTCCTCCAAACCTCTGCCCCGGCTGGCTGCCTGGCTGGGAATCAGCATGCTGCGATTAGGGCTGCTCCAATCCAGGGCACAACCTCGTCCCTCCCAGACGAGCATGGCTCTGCTTCTGGTGCCCACGAGCCCTGGAGGAGGACTACACGGGACTAATACAAGAGACCTGAAGTAGGGGCACCTGTCCCACTCCAGAAACAGCTGCCCTCTGCCATTGGAGAGGCCACATCTCCAGAGTCTCAAGGGCTTCCTAACCAGCAAGGTCAGCGATGGCCACTGAGCTCAGCTTGCCCTTGACCAGACTGCCCTGGGAGGGCATCTCAGAGAAGCTGAGTGCTGGGGGCATTTCCCGGCCCTACCTGCTCTGTGACCTCCCTCTTGGCCTGTCTTCTCTCCAACAAAGTGGAGGGGTAGGGAGAGAAGACCTCCAGGCCCTGAGCTCTGATGTTCTGCAACTCTGGACAACTCCCTGTCTGTCCTTTGTCTAAGACAAGTGCAGGTTTCAAAGAGTCCTTCCGGCTTTGGCCCCAGGTGACCTGATGGACCAGCTGGAGCCTGTCCAAGAGACGCTAGCCTTTCAGAAGCCCCAAGGTTCACGCACACAGGATGTTGGGAGATGCGGGAGCCTGTAAGCTCTCTTAGGGCAGAGACATCATCTCCCTGGTTCACAACGGCACCCAGGCCAATCAGGGCACCTGGTAACATGGGCTGGGGGTGGGGTGGGGGGGTGGTACTGAATTACTATTTTTGGAATGAATGGCGTAGCAGACCTGTTTCTGCATGCCTATCCCTCTGCTTCTGTGTGCTTTATTTCTGACAGCTCATACCTGTGACTTTCTTCCAAGGCCCGTCCTTCAGCTACTGGAACTGATTGCCTACAGGCACAGAGAGAGGGAAAAGCCTGGAAGTTTCCATCCCCGAGGGCAGCCCCTAGGGAATGTCCGGCTGCTGTGAGTCTGTGGAAGCCAAGCTTCCCTACCTAAATCGGGGCAAACTGAGGTGTGATTATGCCTAGAGCTTCCTGGGGTCAGACTGAGACTGCCTGAAATCACACCCTGGCTTGGCTTCCTCCCCTTCCATGGCTTCCCTTTTCCCTTGCTGATTTCTGCTAAGGCATTTCCTTAATGGATCACTGGTGTGTGAATCCTTGTCTCAGCTCTGCTTCTGGGAAGCCATATCCCAAAACAAATGAAAAGCCTGGTGACAGCAAGAGACTGAAGATACCCAGGAGGAAATTCAATTTAGTCTATGCTGCCATGTGCCCCCATGGGCTTTGATGGGGACAGTGGATGCAGAGACCTTGGGTGACCCTCCAAGAGCTTTGAGTCTGAGGGATGGAGGAGGAGGAAGAGATTCCCTGGGCCCTGCCCTTGTGGGCTCTGCTGGGGACCACACTGGGTTGCGGGGAGGGAGTCTCTGACTACATATTTATTATGACCTCTCTCCATGTCCTCTGATGGCACCAGGCGATGGACAGTCGAGGGCTCCAGAACAGAGAGGAGTGGCCTCAACTGCTGGAAGAGTTGTGTCTCCCTTCTGCATCACGCTCCCCCCATACCCCACCCCAGCAGCCAGGGAGCTTCTGGCAGCTTTGGCCTTTCTTCCTGGGCCTACACACCAGGCTCCTGAAACATTCATTGGTCAGATTTAATCTCTAATCACATCACCCCCTCTGCCCCCCTGACTCCTACTATGTGAAGGAAGTGTTTTGTAGCAGGACTCCCCCTACCCACAGAGTTGTGTGTAGCAGTTTGGGGAAGGGGGGTTTAGCTCCTGGGCCCAGGTGTGCTGACGGTCTCAAGAGATGAGGCAGGCTGCAGTGTGGTGGGGCAAACAAAGAAACTGCCCAGGGGCATGTGGAGGAGGGTAAGCGGTGGTCCCCAGACTTTCTGAAGACCTCCTACTGCAGGAAGCCCTGGCAGACGCTCCCTAGAGGCCCCAATTCAACCTACAAACCTGCTTCTCAAGCCATAGCACCCCAGGACAGCAGCCCTGGAAGGGCCCCAGAGCACATCTAGCCCATTCTTCTACCTTCACAATGGTAGAGACTTAGAATGAGAGAGGCCAAGGGGTTGCTTAAGATCATGCAGCAAATTTGTGAAGCTGGCACCTTTGTGCTGTCTCTGCATTCTTCATAAGACCAGCAGAATTCTTCCTCCTGTTTTCCACCTCGACAGTAAATGCCTCTTTCCTCTGCCAGGGGACCCGGTGACATGTTCAGGATGTGAAGTCATGTAGGAACATCTTTGAATTCAGAAACGTCTCCTGTTCATAAATATCCAACTAACGACTGAAACTTCCACTGCTCCCAAAATAGCTTTGGATCCCAGCACAGGCATTTCTAAGAACAGATTTTAATCCTTTCAAGAATTCTATGAAAGCAGAGAATAGTTTGTATGCCTACCCAAAAGAGCTCCCTGACCCTGGTCACACATTGAGCCCTGACCCTCATCACGGACTGTGAACATAGACTGGTCTAATTTCCAGGTAAGGGGGTATCTACTACCGTTCATCATAATTATGTCACTCTCAATTCATTTTGATACAGTGTTAGATTACTCTGATCCTGCAATTTCCCAACCTCTATTTCAAGGGGATTTCTTGCTTGTAGTGAATCTTGGGATTGACTCCTCAACATCCATTTCAGGGCTAGATGATTACTCTAAGCCAATCAATTCCATCCCCTTTGCCAGTGATTGGCTCAAAGATGGGGAGTCCTAAGTCAATATGTATCAAGAAGACCTTAGGAGAGGTGATGGCTTCTGGAAAGGGAATCGAGTCTCTCTCTTCCGCTCGTCTGCTACTGATAAGCATGTTACTCCAGCTGCTGCTGAAGCCCTCCAATGACACTGAGGGACATGAGTCTCAAGTTGAAGCCCTGTTAAGGGAGAGGAGAGAGACAGAAAGAACCTGAGCCTGCCGATGTCATTGAGCTACTGAATCAACCAGCCCTGAAGCCGCCAGCCTGGCTTCCTGCTTGTGAGATGATACACTTAATAGTTTAAAACACTGAGATGGGAATTTTGTTATCTGCAGATGGAAGCATCATAAATAATTCCCCGACCTCCCTTCCCCTGCTTCCCCCTGCCATGGAGGGGCTGACTGCCCAGGACTCCCTCTCTGGGGGAGCCAGTCCTGCCTGGGCTGAATAGAATAGCTAAGCACGTTGCCCAGGAAGGAGTTTCCCATCTTTGGTGAGACAAGCACAGGCCCAGATAATTACATGAGATGCCACTGGAAGAGCTGTCGTTAATTTTGATAGCAATAAAGAGTCTTGCCAGAAATTTAAGCTAATTTCATGAAAGCACTGGGAGGAAGGTCATGAACTGGATCCCAGCTTATTAATAATGTTGAGCTTCATTTGAACTATTCAGGAAATTCCTCCCAGTTGCCTCCAGCAAACTGCCACAGGTTGCTACTCTCCTCTGAAAGCAACAGTCTTCCCATATGCAAATGTGGATTTTTCTGTTTTTCCCTAGAAAATAATTAAAGTTACAGAGCCCAATAAATACTTAAACAGATTGTGGTTTTAATTAAAAACCTTTCTCCAAGCCTGCAGCTGCAGGTCTCTCTTCCCAAACAGGTACACTGGTGACAGCTGCAAACGTCAGAATCTGGGTTTAAGTATCTGAGACTAGAAATCTTTAAAATAATAATAGGAATTCTGATTTTTACCTATGCCATGGTGTGTGGGAGGTGTAGGGGGGAGTGAAGAGAGATATTTGGGGGAAGGGCCAAGGTCTTTCCCCCCCTACTGGGGAAGCAGGACACAAGCATGTAGGAGCAGGTTCAGCAGAACATCTCATCATACCTGTACCCAATGCTGCAAGGTAATAATGATGGCTAATTCTAGCTATTGTTGAAAAAAATAAAAGTTCATTTCTGAGCACTATCAGTACCAGGTACTAGGTGCTTTGCATGCATTGACTCATTTAATCCTCATGCAACCCAATAAAATGGGTATTCTTATTTATACCCCTTCCCCACCCCCAGGCACAGAGAGGTTAAGTAACTTGGCCAAGGTCACACAGTGAGTACATGGTGGAGCGTCATGCTAGAACCTTCCGTCTTAACCACTATGTAGTATGTGTATGAGGAAAAGGAGAGATGGAAGTTGGCAGGGGTTGGGGGGTGGTTTATAAACGGGGACTCCAGAAGCTGAAAGGTGGGAAGCTGTGTGTTTAGGAGATTCTGGCTGGAGGGCAGGTGGGAAGGGTCTGCTGAGTAGGCTGCTCTACTGGGGATCTGTGATGCCCTTCTGGGTCTTGGCTTTCTTACTTTCAGGGGCTCTCCCTCATTCATTAAATCACCCACCTGGCACGTTAAATACAAAGGCATGTACAGCTCTGAGTGCAGGTGCAACTGAATCGTCTGCACAGTGTTACATGTCCTAAACCTTTAATCAAACATCTATTACTTCCAACTTTGCAGTTTTCTATTCCCCTCTTAGAGCCTGAAAAAGATGTTCTTTTTCAGATCTCGGGCATTTTATAAGTCCCTGGCAAAGTCAGAAGACTTAAGGACTGCCTTCTAGGCCTGGGTACTGGACTCAAAGAGAAAGCACTCATGCCGCACAGGGAAGGCTGGGGAGGAGTACAGGACGGTTTAGTCCCAGGAGAACTAAACTTACTGGCTTGCTCAAGGAGCATCCAGAGGGTGCCTACGGTGCCCTGGGCATTGAAAACACAATGGGGTGTGAAGCCGGGGCTGTGCCTGTGTTGGGCAGGGGTGAGGAGGCTGCAGATTCCTGGGACACACGCTGGGTGGGCATGGGAAGGAAAGCTTCGGTGCCTTGGTTTAGCGTCTCCCACTTCGGAACTTTGAGCCGCAGGATGCAGAGCCGGGAGCAGTGCACGCCTGGGTCCCGGGCTCAGGCCGACGATCCTCGGGGCCCAGGGTACCCCAGCCATTGCCCCGCGCCTCTGAGCCCGGCAGGCGGTTTCCAGCAGGGGGCGAGCGCGAACCAGGCCTGGGCCCGAGACTTTGAATAGACAGAACCCGGGTAGCTGGTGCCGGGATCCGGGGGGTTTAACCCGCCCTACTCTCGGGACCGTGCGGGTCGGCAAGGTCGAAGTTGGAGGTCCACAAAAAGCTGCCAAGAGCTCCAGTTCTCCGCCCTAGGTGTATCTAGGGTCGGCACCCCAGCCTGATCAAAAAGCCTTAGCCTGGATTCTGTAGATTCCAAATCTGGGCCCTCCACGCTGGTGTCTTGGAACCTTGTATCTCTCCTCTCCCCTACTTCCACACACCTAATTAGGTGTCTGTTTCTTTAACCATCAAAGACTTGGGCGGCGGTGGGGGTGCTATCTTCGTTCCCGGCTCCCCAGCCCTTCAGTAACTGTACCATTATCAACATTACAGACATTAGAGGCTCCTGTGCGCCCGGCGGCGCCGGTCGAGATGCTCTCAGTCTTCTCCTTGCTGAGCTAGGAGGCTGATCCTGGAGTCGTACCTCCCATCCCAGGCCTCGGCGGATTCTGCCCGGGGCCACTCGGAGTCTAGCCCTGCTAGGGCGGGCACTGAACTCTTCAGGGTCCAAGGCGGGGGTAAGGGTTGTCTTTTCCCCAGGGCAGGCTTGGGGAACAAAAGCGCTTGCTGGAGAGTGGGCGGGAGCTGCGGGGGTCCGCGGGAGTCGGCGCCCTCGCCTGGGTGACCACTGCGCCCTTAGTCGCCCTCCAGGCGCCTGATGCCCTGTCTCCCTGCAGAATTCCCCTGGCTTCTGCATCCCCGTCAAAAGAGCAAGGCAAGGGGGTCTTGCTTGGCTCGCGGGCCCCAAAGGTTCCCAGGACTCGGGCGGGTGGGGTCCCTGCGGTCCGGGAAGTTCTCCGCGGAGAGTGAGCGAGCTCATTTTTCCTTCCATTCCCCAGCCTCTGTCTTCCGGTCCTTCAACCCTTCCAAGTTTTCCCCTGCTTGCCTCCCTGTACGCCTCCTAGCCGAAAGCAAAGAGAACCCTCCAACACACAAAATAAAGAGAGATAAAAAATGGGTGGAGGGTCCACAAGTCTCGCGCCTCCGTGCCTGAGCCTCGGTCACTGCCTTTACGCCAGGCTCCCCTCCCCCCGCCAGGGAAAGTCTCCAGGACCCCCATACAGGACCCGATTCTCCAACCTCGCTGCTGGGCCCCCGGCTCCCCAGATCCCTCTTCCTCGGCCAAGGCTCCTCGAATTGCCCTTCAGGATTACCAAGACGCGCGAACAACACACCCAGGACGCCCCCCTTGCTCCGCAGACAAAGAGTCTGTACCAGGCCAGCTGGCCGCGCCATTCCCCCACCCAGTCAGGCCCAAACCGCCCGGACTCATTCCTGGACTAGGGACCTGCTCTCGCTGCCCCCACTGCACGGTCAAGATCCTCTTATTCCTCCTCCCTCCTCGAAGACACCTTCTCCCTCAGGGCGCCCCCGCGCCCCTCCGCCGGGGCGTCTGTGGGAACTACAGGCACAGGCAGGTGGAATGAAGTTCTGGGTTCTGAATTCTGGGTTGAGCGAGATGCACTGGTCCCAGATGGCTGGGCTGCCTGTAGCGACCGCAGGAATACGAGAGAGGGAAGGATGCAAAGTGTGTGTGCTCCAGTCTGTTCATATTTAATTTATAAAGGCTCCTCGGAACCCCGATCGGGTGGTCTCTTTAGAGGCAGAGCTCCTCACCCGTCTCTCTTCCCCACCTCCCCAGCTCATTAAAATGCTCAACACTGAAATCCGAAGATTGATCTCAGAGGCCCCAAACCGATCCGCCTCCAGAGACCGCCACGGCCCGAGCGAGGGCTGGGGGGAACACGTGCGCCCGGAGTGCTCAGCGTCTATGGAAAAACCGGGGAAGGCAGGGGCTCTGCGTGTTTCCCGAAGCCTGCACCCCTTTTCCGATTCTGGTCAGCAACTCTGTCTCCAGGGCTGCCATGGGCACCGAGGGGGAACAGAAATCGCGTTTTATACAAATGCCTCAACATCCCTGAGCTTCCACTTCTTTGTCGCCAAATTTCGGGGTTTCGCCAGAGACAGGAAGCGAGAGTCCGGAACAGCAAAGATTCGAGTCTGCTGAGGCCCGTTGTTGCGTGAGGGTGTGAAACATTAGGGCGGTATCGGGCCGCAGAGGCTTTGGGGGATAGTGTGTGGGGTTGATGGTGTGTTTGCTCGTTAGACCGTGAAGATGATGGCGGGGGCGGAGGAGGGAGAGAGATGCTCAAGCCTGAAGTCTCCAACCCACAGTGCTCAAAAGGAGCAGACGTTTTGTAACCATCCCTTTCCATACCGCCTTCTGCTGCAGCCCCGGAGCCCCATTCGCCCCTAGCTGGCAAGTCCTGAGGGCGAGGCACTTGGCTGCGCTCGGGCCGGCTTCCTGGAAGCGGAGGCTGGTACCAACGCGCCCTGCCCCACCCAGAGGTGCGCACGGGCCCTCGAGCTGGGCGGTGGGCTTCCAGCGCTGGTTTAGCCACAAAAGGCGAGACATACAGAGTCGACCTGAGGAGGCTGGGCAGGGGAGCGCCCGGTAGGGCGGTGTGTTCTAGTCTTCGGGTTGGACTGGCAAGAGGTGAGGTGGGAGCTGGGGAAACCAGGGCTCGTAGCTGCCCAGAGCCAGGCAAAAATAGCAGAGGGAGGGTGAGGCGCTCTGCTAACACTATCAATTATGCATCGTGTTGAACGCGGCTTCGGGGAGGAGGCGGCTAGCAGCGGGGGTGCGGAAAGGAAGAGTCCGCGCGACCCCTGCGGCGCGCAGCTCAGCCGGTCCCGCGCGAGGACTCTCTGCGCCACCGCCTGCCTCTGCAAAAAGAGTTTTAAAGCAAAGACACGCTTCCCCCCTTCAGGCGTGAGCTCTTCCTTCCCCCAAATTCCTCAAAGATGGTTTGTCTCACGTGTTGCGGGGCGTAAAAGAGGCTCGCATTCAATTAGCAGCAAAGCTAACGGGCTCTGGCGGGACCCGCGCGTGAGGGTGAGTGCGCATGAATGTGTGTGCGTGCAGGAGGGGGGAATGCTGAGCGTCCCGGGTGAAGGTGTGCCTTTGAAAATGTGTGTGAACGTAGCGAGATCTCAACACATTGATGCGATTATTACATGATGATGGGTCATTCTAACATATGAAGAGCGACTGTGTGGAGGGTGCGAGGGTCTGTGTCTGTGCCAACGCGTTCGAATGGGGAGGGAGTCGTGTGATTAGGGATAGTGACAATGTCTGCAGATGTGTAAATGGGGGGGGGGACGAGGGTTATGGGAGTGTGGTGAACTGGAAAGAGCCAAGCCGGGGCGCTGGGCGTGGGGGCACCCCTTTGTGACCAACGTCTCTTGGCCAGGGGAAGAGTCTCTATGGCTTTAACAAATGTAGATGATGCGGGAGGTGGGAGAGGCTGTGCGCGTCCCTGCTGAGCCCGGGAGCGCGCGAGGACTCTTCAATCTGCAGCCAGTGAGAGGTGGGGGGAGCAGAGGCGAAAGGAAAAACTGAAGTGGGACCTCAGGGCCAGCGGAGTCCACAACTTACCTGTCCCTTTCTCTGCCTCTCCCCCATCTTCCCCACAGTCTCAGCAACAGATGTGGGAAGCGCCCTTGGGCTGTCGTCCTGGCTTCGCGACCTCAAGTCTGGAGAAGGGGTTGCAGCCCGAGGGCAGCGCGCGGAGAGTCGGCGAGCAGCGGGTAAGCAGCGGAGACCACCCCGTAACGCTGAACCAGATGGGGGTAAATCCCGTCCAGGGTGCCAGTCCTTATCGGCTCTCTCAAGGCGAGACCGGGGAGAAGAGGGGAGGGGCCTTCCCTCCGGAGCAGAGGGAGTGGGGAACGCGGGTTCCAAAGACCAGAGGGTGGGAGGGGCTCTGCCGAACCTGCCAGGAGCCCGAAGTGGGAGCGGAGAATCTGTTTGTAAGTGCGTTTGTACGACTGCGGATACGAATCTTTTATTGGGGGGGGGGGGATTGTCCTCAGACATTGTGGGCTGCAGAAAAGAGGCAGAATCTTGAACCTTCTACTTGATTAGCTAGTAGCAGCCCCCTTGACCCATCGGCTAGGGACTCCCCCGCCCCCATGGGAGCCGTCTGGGAAGATGCGGAGGGGGGAGGGAGAATCTTTAGTGACCTCCCTCCATTGCTCTTGGTCCCAGCTCGGAGGAGGACCTCCTTCCTCAGAAGGAAGGTTGATCCGAGGGGCCCTGTTGGTTTTCCCCTCCTAGGAGTTGCAGCCCAGGGAAGGCGGCTTCAGTTGCGGCTGAAGAGGGACCTGACGAGTCTGTTTCCCGGGTCCCAAGCCTCTCGCCACCTGCAGCAAGTTCTCAGCATTTGCTGATCCGATGGGATTTCAGTCTGAGAGGGCTGTGTACAGGCGCAAGTGCTCGCCTGTGTCCCTGTGTGTGGGTTGGTCTGTGTGAGGACTTGTGCCCTGGTGTCTGTCAATTCTCACAATGAACAGAAAAGCACTTTGCCCCGTGGTGGAGAACGCTGTACAAATGCTGTGTTCAGCTGAGAGAACAATGAGGTCTCCAGGATATATTGTGTCTGTGTGTGGGTGTCTTGTGTTTGTATGTCTAGGAAATGTGTTGTGAACCCCTAAGCCCCTGCAGAAGTTGTTGGTTTGATGGCAGGTGCCTGGGCGTGTGTTTGTATTGTTGTGCACTTGTATGGGCGTGGGTGGGCAAGTGCTGTGCCGTGGGACAAAGAGTTCAAGGGAGGACAGGCGGTCACGGACAAAAATACCCTTTCTATGTATCCCTTTCACTGAGTTAAACGAAGGCTTAGAAACATAGTCAGGGCTCTCGATGCAAAGCCCAGGGCAGACCTACTAGCGGCCCACTCTGTGCAGGGCTCAGCCCCAGGCTGATGGGATAGGTAGAGAAAAAAGAGCAAGGTACAAGGCAGCTAGAAAAGGAAGTCAGGGTCCTGAGAGGGAGCAAGCATTGAATCCCAAGACCTTTACTGAGCTCCAACTCGTGCCTAAGAGAGGC
Organism: Kogia breviceps; assembly: GCF_026419965.1. Classification (NCBI taxonomy): domain Eukaryota; kingdom Metazoa; phylum Chordata; class Mammalia; order Artiodactyla; family Physeteridae; genus Kogia; species Kogia breviceps. The sequence continues at coordinate 101,497,127 of NC_081312.1, forward strand.
TCCTGGGCACAGAGGAGAAAGTTACCGCAGCCCTGGGACCTGCCCTAGACGGGTTTACGGAGGGGGCAGATGGATAGGGAAGGGAAGCTGGGGCTCAGTGAGTCACCTCCCCTCTTCCCCCCGCTTCCACCTGCAGGATCCGCGATGGTGCCCTCGAGGGCCCTGTGGCTGGCTTGGGCTCTGCTAGGAGTGGCCGGAGCATGCCCAGAGCCGTGCGCCTGTGTGGACAAGTACGCGCACCAATTCGCCGACTGCGCCTACAAGGAGCTGCGCGAGGTGCCGGAAGGACTACCGGCCAACGTGACCACGCTTAGTCTGTCGGCGAACAAGATCACCGTGCTGCGGCGTGGGGCCTTCGCCGACGTCACGCAGGTCACGTCGCTGTGGCTGGCGCATAATGAGGTACGCACCGTGGAGCTGGGCTCGCTGGCGGTGCTGAGCCAGCTCAAGAACCTCGACCTGAGCCACAACCTAATATCCAGCTTCCCATGGAGCGACCTGCGTAACCTGAGCGCTCTACAGCTACTCAAGATGAACCACAACCGCTTGGGCTCGTTGCCCCGGGACGCACTCGGTGCACTGCCCGACCTGCGCTCCCTACGCATCAACAACAACCGGCTTCGTACACTGGCTCCTGGCACCTTCGATGCGCTAAGCGCGCTGTCACATCTGCAACTCTATCACAACCCCTTCCACTGCGGTTGCAGCCTTGTGTGGCTGCAGGCCTGGGCCGCGAGCACCCGGGTCTCGTTACCGGAGCCCGACTCCATCGCGTGCGCCTCTCCTCCTGCTCTGCAGGGGGTGCCGGTGCACCGCCTGCCCGCCCTGTCCTGTGCACCTCCCAGTGTGCATCTGAGTGTTGAGCCGCCGCCTGAGGCGCCGGGCAGCCCCCTGCGCTCCGGCCTAACGCTCATGCTACACTGCGTCGCCGAAGGACACCCCACGCCCCGCCTGCAATGGCAACTTCAGATCCCAGGGGGCACCGTAGTGTTAGTGCCGCCGATCCTGAACGGGGAGGATGACGGGGACGGGGCGGAAGACGGGGAGGAGGAAGGAGATGGGGACGGGCCAACGCAGACTGAGGCTCCAACCCCGACTCCAGCACCCGCTTGGCCCGTGCCCCCAGCTACCCCGCGCTTCCTGGCCCTTACAAACGGCTCCCTGTTGGTGCCCCTCCTGAGTGCCAAGGAGGCAGGCATCTACACATGCCGTGCCCACAACGAGCTGGGTGCCAACTCCACGTCAGTTCGCGTGGCAGTGGCAGCTGCAGGGCCCCCGAAGCACGCTCCTGGCTCAGGGGGAGACCCTGATGGGCAGGCTCCAAACTCTGAGCGTAAGTCCACAGGCAAAACCCGGGGCAACAGTGTCCTACCTTCCAAGCCCGAGGGCAAAATCAAAAGCCAAGGCCTGGGCCGGGTTAGCGTCCTCGGGGAGACACAGGAGGGGCCGGAGGGGGACGAGGAGGCAGGTGAGGGTGAAGAGGCGGAAGACCAGCTCTCTGCTGACCCGGTGGAGGAGCAACGCTGTGGCCACGGGGACCCCTCGCGGTACGTGTCCAACCACGCGTTCAACCAGAGCGCCGAGCTCAAGCCGCATGTCTTTGAGCTGGGCGTCATCGCGCTGGACGTGGCGGAGCGCGAGGCGCGGGTGCAGCTGACGCCACTGGCGGCAAGATGGGGCCCTGGGCCCGGCGGGGCTGCGGGAGCAGGGCGGCCCGGACGGCGGCCATTGCGCCTGCTCTATCTGTGCCCGGCGGGGGGCGGCGCAGCAGTGCAGTGGTCGCGTGTAGAGGAGGGCGTCAACGCCTACTGGTTCCGTGGCCTGCGGCCCGGCACCAACTACTCCGTGTGCCTGGCGCTGGCAGGCGAGGCCTGCCACGTGCAAGTGGTGTTCGCCACCAAGAAAGAGTTGCCCTCACTGCTGGTTATCGTGGCGGTGAGCGTGTTCCTCCTGGTGCTGGCCACCGTGCCCCTGCTGGGCGCCGCCTGCTGCCATCTGCTGGCCAAACACCCGGGCAAGCCCTACCGTCTTATCCTGAGGCCGCAGGCCCTGGATCCCATGGAAAAGCGCATCGCCGCCGATTTCGACCCGCGTGCCTCCTACCTCGAGTCCGAGAAAAGCTACCCGGCAGGCGGCGAGGCGGGCGGCGAGGAGCCAGAGGAGACCCCCGGGGAGGGCCTTGACGAAGAAGCAGAGCAGGGGGACCCAGGTGGGGACCTGCAGGGGGAAGAGAGCCTGGCGGCCTGCTCGCTGGTGGAATCCCAGTCCAAGGCCAACCAAGAGGAGTTCGAGGCGGGCTCCGAGTACAGTGATCGGCTGCCCCTGGGTGCCGAAGCGGTCAACATCGCCCAGGAGATTAACGGCAACTACAGGCAGACAGCGGGCTGAACCCCCAGCCCGTCTGGCAGCCCATTCCCATCCCCCACCTTGGGTGCCTGGGAGCAGAAGCCTTGGGCTGGCAGGATTTATGCCCCCCCAACTTTCACTTACACCACCCCCTTACCACCCCCTAACCTTGACTACTGGGGACTTCTAGTGGGACGATTTTACCAGTCCCACCCAAGACGGTCATTGTCCTCGTGGGCTGAATTCCCCTCCATGGCGAGCACAGTTCCCCGCTCCTCCCTCCCTGTATAAGACACCACCCGCTGACCGTGAGGCAAAATCCAAGCCTCTCCGTTCCCACTGCAATTATCTGCGAAATCCGCCCCGAGCCCGCTCCACAGTGGGCTCGGAAGCCAGAGGAAATGGGAGAAGACTTTGGAAACATCTGATGGGCATGCTGTGGCTCGGGGGTCAGCCCGGGACCCCAGGAGATGTCCTTAGCGTGGAGCGCTATGGGGTCCCGCCTCAACCCCTACTCCGCCCTTTCCGGGGTGCACATCCCAGAAGCCAGGATTCTGTGGCAACTCCCCAGTTTTTAGTTTCAAAGCCCCCTTATGACTGGGAACCAAACGCTTCTGTCCCCCGTCCCCCACTCCGCTTCTGACCAGCTGGAGCCGAGCCGGGTGCCTGCGGCGCTTTCCAGCTCCGCGCTCCGATTTTCATATTTTCGTTGTTTTCAAAGACAGTGACACTCCGGATCTGGTGCTAACACTCCCTTGCTAGCCTCTGGGAAAACTGAGTGTGTGTGTGTCTGGGGATGGGGGGAATCCGTCTTCTCTCGCCCTCTCTCCTAACTTAAAGCGCCGCAAAACCACGCGCCCTGTTTCCGCGGAGGGTGCGGCTTTGGTCCCGGGCCAATTTCGTTGTAGGTGAGTCGGGAATTTATGGAGACTCGACAGCTCCGCTTCCGCTGCTGCATGCGGCCCAGACCTCAGCTCGAGAAGCACCAGGGGCGCCGGAAGCCAACCCCGGCCTCCTGGACCGGGTCTCTGGTGAGGGGCGAGCGTCCCGGTTCGCACAAAGCCTGCGCGTGGCCGTGCGGCGGGATTCGGATGGAGAAAAGCCCCTCGGTCCTCGCGCCCCACCCCGCCCCGCCCCGCCCCTCCTTCCGCGAGAATAGTTAACATTTGCGCGGCTGTAGTCCTAGACGAGCGTGCTCTGTAGGAGAAAGTCTGTGTCCTGTAAAAGTGTGTCAAGGGTAGTGTAGGGAGGCGGGCGGGCGGGAGGGCGGGGAGAGGGGACATGGCGCGGTGACTCGGGCGCTGGTCTTTTTTCTTTCTTGCAGAAAAGCCTAGGGGTTGGGGTGGGGGGTTTGGATCATCGGGACCAGCCCTGTCAGTGAAGCGCAGCACAAGTGCGGCCCGGGGCAGAATAGCCCCCTGGAGTCCGCACCCTTTTCTAAAGGCGTCTGTATGTAAACAGTCAATAAAACAATCGATTTGAACTGGCCTTGGTGACTCTTTGTCGGGGGACAGAGGGAGGAAGCCTGGAGGATGCAGGAGGAAACAGCAGAAGGAAGGAGCCCATAGGATCCTCCCGTTGGGATCCTTTGTGTGATTTTTTGTTTGACAGTCTTGTGATTTTACCAGGTGTTTACACCTGGTGCCTGCTCTTGGTGCCTCCAGCTCTGGGATGGAGGGGGGAAACCAGGTGGGAGGGGGGAGGCTGGAAGTGAGTGGGGAGGGCTTGCAGAGGGGGAGGGGTGGCTCTCTGCAGACTGAACGCGGGGAGCTCCAGAGTGTGTGTGTGTGTGTGTGAGTGTGCGAGTGCACAATCCTCCTTGGGTTGACACTGTCACTATGATGGGGTGTGGCTGTGCGTGTGAGAACTGCCTAGTTTCTGTGTCTCAACACCAGCTTTGGTTCTCTGAAGATGCATAGGGGCAAGACTTGTGCACAAAAGATGTCACAAGTAACACAAATTACAGAGCAGGTAGATGATGGAGAGCAGCAAAGGGGGAAATCGGCAAGGTTGATTCCACAGAACAAACTGATGCTTTTAGCCCAGGAGTCATGCATGTGTGTGCATGTGCGTGTGCTGTGCGTGTGCATGTGCGTGTGTGTGTGTGTGTTGAGGGATGATGCTCCGTGAATGATGCACGGACATCTGGCAGGGCGTGTGACTGTTGGTGTGGGCTGAGGTGGGTGCACATGTACCATCAGGGTTGGAAGCACACTGATTTAATAGTCCTAGAAATGGGGCTTCTTGGGTGGGGAACAGGAGAAACAGAGAGATCCAAAGTGGATGCTCCTGTCCAGCCTACAGTGCTAGGGTTGGGCCGGTTGTATTTCAGGTGAATCCCCCCAGGGGATGGGGAGCAGCCAGGAAGATTGGTGGAAGAGGAAAGGAATAGAAATGAGGGGGGCAGGTGAAGAGTCCATCTCTACTCTCTTTTCTTCCTGCTTCTAATCTCTCCTCATTCCTCACCCTCTCTGTGGGTAGCAGGTCTTCCTAACTGGACCAGGCCAGTCTGGGGAGCAGGCCTAGGTCCAGACACCCAGCATCCTGTCCTAGCTTGTCTCCTGGCAGAGGCAGTAGCTGGGACATTTCCCAGGGCCAGAGCCCAGGTTCCCTTCCCAGACCAGCAAAGCTGTCTCTGAGAAAAATTCCCCTCTGAGGATCACAGCCCAAGCCCTACCACTGCAGCCCACACCACTGTCAGGGACATAGCTCAGAAATATCTTTTAGGAAGAGGGCTGCTTTGTTCTATCTGCAAATGCTGCCTTTGAACAGGGGGCAGGGACTGGCCCAATTCCTGTGGTTCAGGAAGCCACCCACACAGTTGCATTTGGGCACAGGCCTGGCTGGGCTGGTGAGTGCTTACCAATGTCCGTCCCACCCAATCCTCTCCTCATGGGAGGAGGGGGTAGATGGAAGGCCTCCTTCTTGTTCCCCCCTGGCCTAAGGATTGAGAACCCTCCTGGAGCCCCCCTAGGGTCCTGAGTGCCCCCAAGGGATTGTGCAGAGTTGCTGAGAGTTCTGCCCCTTCTTTGTCCCAGGCCAAGCTTTCTAATAAACACGTCACTGCTCTACTTGGCCTCACGCTCCCTGGACTAAGCTAGGCCCAAAGGCTTGGCCCATAGGACAGGAATGGGTGGGTGCTGGAGGCTTAGGACCACGGTGCTGTGACACTCTGCCAACTGCCCATTGAGATACCAACCCTCTCAGGAACTCTGTAGCTTCTGTCCGAATGTTTGGCTCATGAACAGAATGGTCCCCAGCCTCTGGCCTTCCTCTTATCTCCTTTTAAATTTTATTCTTTCATTTCCTCCCCTTCTCTCCTCTCTGTTCTCTTTTTTTCTGCCTCTCCTTTTTTTCTTCCTCAAGGACCCTTATAAAATCCCAGGGTTGGAAGGGACACTGAAGACTTACTAATTCAACTACCCACTTGAGGTTTAATTCTTTTCTACACAGTCCCCACCAGGTGGTTGTGCAACTTCAGTTTATATTTATCCAGACATGGGGACTCACTATTCCCTCCCTCCCGCCAAGGAACCAGTTGTTGAGCAGTTTAAAATGTTTCCTCACTTCCACCACCCAGGCCTGATGTTGCAATTGGCACATGCTCTGTGAGAACCTGCAGAGGTTCGGAGATGTGATCCCCACCTCCAATCCTCACTTCAGGGCTCCAAAGCTTTTCATTCAATGCACATTTTTGAGCCTCTGCTATATGCTTCAGGTACTGTGCTAGCTAACTCTCTCCAGTGTATTTTGTCATAAAACGTAAGTGGATGGGAATGGAGTCTAATGGGTTGAAGACAGAGAGAGAGAGAGAGAGAGAGAGAGAGAGTCTGAATGTGTATGAGGGGACCTGGGAAATGGTCAGAGAATGCAATATGACAGCAGTAGCCTTGGAACTCAGAGCAGTTTATCAGGAGCAGTAATTCTTTGAGCTACAGAAACCAGATGCCCAGGATGTGGCCTTGAATCAGATTGGAAAACTGTCTGCAGAAAGGTGATTTGAAAGGAGTCCTCCCCAACAAGTGTCTCCTAAAGATCAGCTGGAATGAGAACCATCTTGAAGATCATTCGAGAAAGTCCATTAATAAAAGGACAAAGGGAGGCAGGGCTTCTTTGAGGAAGAAGCAGCTGGTGTAGGGTGCTCTGCTTCCTGATCTTGTGTCTGGAATGCAGACCTGCCCATGACACCTGAATAACAACCACAACTAAAGCTAACATCTCTGAAGATTACTTGGGCCAGTAAATGTTTGGACTGCTATTCCCTGGTTGTGATGCTAATCTTGGTTTTCTTCCCCGGATATCAGAATGATGCGTTTTGGTACATAGAGGAAAGGGAGGTAGCATCTTGCTATGACTGCCTTGCCCTAGGTTTGTTAATATCAGAGCCCCAGTTATGAGACACTCCTCAGGGAAAGAGGAACCTTCTGTCTGCACAACAGGAGGCATCATCTGCAGAGAAAGAACCATGACTGCAAGAGCACTGAGCAAAAGAAACTGGGAGACCTTGTTCTTTTAGGGATTAGATGCATTTTCTGCTGAAAAAGCCAAGCCCAGGTACTAGGATATAAGAAAGGCCCCAAGTAGAGACCATAAATTGCCAAGTCTGACCTAACAAATAACTTTACCTTGTAAATCTCCAACATAAAGATATTGAGAAGAGAAATTCTGGAAAATTGAGGATGGAGCAAGCAGAGCCACTTCAGTTGTAATGTGTCAATTAATTGATTGCATTTACAACACTCCCACCCATGCATATGTGTTCAATGACAAGATTTTGCCTTATGACTCAATAGAGAATAACATTATATTGAAAATGAAAGATCTACTGTGACTGGCATATAAAAGAGATTGAATTATAAAATGTCTTACAATATTAGCGTTTGTTTCAAAATATGGCCAGTATTCCTCCTGAGACTTGATATGGATTAAAAAAAAAAAAAAGAGCCATCCAAGGACCCCATGATGGGAAGACTTGTTGGGTTAAATTAGTTGGAAAGATTTTGTATCATCCATTGGTTGAAGTAATTTAGGTAATTTGAAGGTGGTATGATTTTTTAAATTGTGCTAATTGCATATGCTTTGTCTGGACATGTGAATGTAAGTTCATTAATTAAGTTTAAGCCCACATGGAATAAGGAGAATAAAAGTGTTTATATTTTTATCAACTGTTTACTGCTTAAACATTTCCCCTTGTGTATTAGGAGTTAATTTGGTTTTGGCAAATTAGATGCATTTTCTCTTAGCAACACTCGAGCAAACCGGTCTTTAAATTGAGTCTAAAAGCCATTCAAGGCATCCAACCATTTGAGAGAAAAACTGCCACAATCATAGAGCTCAGATAGGAACTTCATAAGAATTGATCAGTGGTGAAATAGGGAAAGAATGGGAATGGAGAATTAATTATCAACGCTTTGTAATAAAAGTGGTCTATCATGTATTAAGGTGGGCTAAAAATGCTACTGGTCACCAAATGTTAATTAAAATATTAACCAAATAATACCAATAGTAGCTAACATTTATTGAACTCTTACCATATTTAAGACACATACTATGGAACTTATAAGCATTATTTTATTAATCCTTACAATAATCCTGTGAGGTGATATTATTATTTCCATTTACAGGCAAAGAGACCAAAGAGCAAATAGGGTTAGTCATTTGCTGAACATCACACAGCTGTGATTTGCAGGGTTGAGGTTTGTACTTCGGTTATCTGACTCCAACATCAGAGCTCTTAGACACCAAGCCAAACCCCCTCCCAATACTTATATAAATCAGTTTAAGCGAGGGAAGATATATTTTACATAGTATTGCTAAATTTGCTGCTAATTATGGAGTTTGTCTAGAAAAAGGGTTTCTCTTGCTGTCTCTCTCATTTCTCAAAATAGCTTCCCCCCAATTATAAAAGTTATGCATGACTAAATGTAAATGGTTATAGCCACTTTGGGAAAATTTTGACAGTATACCAAAGGTAAAGATACATATAGCTTGTGATTCAGCAATTTCTCTCTTGGGCATATACCCAATAGAAATGAACGCTTAGGTCCACCAAAGACAAATGAGTCTTTTGGTGGACACAAGTACAAGAATGTTCACAGTGGCTTTATTTGTAATAGCCCCAAATTAGAAATAACCCAACTATTCACCAAGAGTAGATTTGGGGGCAGGGAGTGGAAACTGGTATATTCATACAATAGAATACCACACAACCACGAAAAAAAAACCACGAAAAAGAACAAAGCTACAACTACATACAATGGCACGGATGTCATAATGTCGAGTGAAAGAAGAATATGCAATGCATGATTTCATTTACATGAAGTTCAAATATGGGTCAAACTAATTTTTGGTGAAAGAAGTCAGAATAGTATTGGAAGGCACTGACTAGGAGTGGGAACGATCAAAGGAGGTGCAAGAAATGTTTCATATCTGGATCTGGATGGTGGTTTGTCAAAATTCATCAAGCTACAAACTTAAAATTTGTGCACTTTATTGTATGTTATACCTCGATTTTTAAAAGTGGAAAAATAACACTTGGAAATAAAGCAACAAAGTAATACGTCATTATAGATCCACAGTGTCCAATACAGCAGCCACTAGCCACATGTGGTTATTTAGATTTAAATTTTACTTAGTTAAAATGAAATAAAATGAAAAATTCAGTTCCTCAGTCACACTATCCACATTTCAAGTGCTCAATAGCCACACATTGCTAGCGGCTAATGTATATTGGACAGCAGAGAGATAGAACATTCCCATCATCACAGAAAGTTCTGTTGGTAGTGTTTCAATAGAAAATTGAAAAATACAGAAGTATATAGAAAAATAGCATTATTTATAGTACCCCATCCAATGAAAACCATCCAGTCTCATTCTGAAAGAATTTTTATGAAATTAAAGTGAAAAATTAAGTGACATATGAATGCATTCTTGCCCTAAATTAAATGCTGATTAACTGAAACCCCTTGACCACTACCCACAATCTCAGAGCTCTCCGCAGTGATAACCACTCTTACTGGGGTAGCATGTATCTTTTCAGGCCTTTTTTGCATGTATTTGTAAACATGTATGCATCTGTATGGAAATATAAGCAGTGTCTAACATAACCCCAGCTCAGGGAGCTTCCATATGGTTCAGTTCAGTTTCCCCCAGTGCATGTGAAGGGTGTTACCTCCACTATCCACACCCCACCAGGGATCTAGGGCTTTACTCCTCTCCATCTTGAGCTACTGCGGTCCCAGGGTTTTGTAAGAACAAATGTCACCTGGGGCAAGTCAGACAGGGGACCAAGAACAGTCTCAGCGCAGAGATGCTCCCAGGAGAGGGAGCTAGCCTGTGGCCCAGGGCCAGCCTGACTGATGGTGGTGCTTGCTAGGATGAAGTCTGAGAGGTCTGCAGGCAGGGCTCAGCTTCCACTGAGGCCTCGCACAAAGGTCTTTTTCTGCTTTCACACCACAGTGGAGCACGGAACTCTTTTGTGAGGCTGCCCAGGATCCTGTTGGTACCAACGACATACTTTTCTCTCTGAGCAGCGCTGCAGGGACTCATGGCACAGGCTCCCTCTGAGTCAGACCAATACAACTCTCGGTGTTTACATTTTGAGTTCCATTCTTAATTCATTAATTTTTAAACTTTCTTCATTTTAATATATTTTAATTGTTCATTTCAATATATGCATTTATAACTATTAATGACCCCCTAAGTGCCACTTCAACATCTCCCAATTTTTGATAGAGAGTGTTTTCATTGTCATAATTTTTAAATATTTTATTCCATGAGATTTGTTCTTTGACTCATGAATTATTTAGACATGTGCTTTTAAATTTCCAAATGTATGTATTTTTCCCCACCACTTTTGTTTTTGATGCTAGTAGTTGTATTATATTCAGAGAATAAGGACTGTATGACGTTGGTTATTTGATTATTAAAACTTGCTCTGAGGAATAGTATGTAGTTAATTTTTGTAAATGTTTATGTATATTTGAAAAGAATGTTTACTATTGAATTGTTGGGTTCATGAGTATATGTTCATTAGATCAAGTTTTTCAATTTTATTGTTTACATCTTCTATTCCTCACCAGTTTTTTGGTTTGCTTGTCCTATTAATTTCTGAAAAAGATGTATTAAAATCTCCTTCTATGATTGTGGATTTATGTATTTTTCCTTGTATTTTGCTCATTTTACATTGTACATTTTTGAGGCATGTCAGAAGATATATTCTTTTTCAGTTAGATTTTTATTGAAGTATAACATGCATACAGAAATGTATTTTCACAAAGTGAAAGCATGTATACCAGCACTCACATCAACGAAAGGAAAATTATTAGCACCTAGCAGCCTCCCCATGCTCTCTTCCAGTCACTCCCCTTCCCCCTCTATCCTAACTTCTAACATCATAGATTAGTTTTGCCTGTATTTATAGTGTCTGTGAGATTGATTCATTCACATCATTGCATATATTCATTCTCTCTGTTGTATAGTATTTCATCATGTGAATATACCACAATTCATTTATTCGTACTACTGTTGATGGACATTCATGCAACTGCTTGGGGCTATTAGAAATAATGCTGTTAGGGGCTTCCCTGGTGGCACAGTGGTTGAGAATCTGCCTGCCAATGCAGGGAACATGGGTTCGAGCCCTGGTCTGGGAAGATCCCACATGCCGCAGAGCAACTAGGCCTGTGAGCCACCAACTACTGAGCCTGTGCATCTGGAGCCTGTGCTCCACAACAAGAGAGGCCGTGATAGTGGGAAGCCTGCACACCGCAATGAAGAGCGGCCCCCGTATGCCACAACTAGAGAAAGCCTTCGCACAGAAACGAAGACCCAACACAGCCATAAATAAACAAATAAATTTAAAAAAATAATGCTGTTATATATACACACTACTATATATAAAATAGATAATCAACAAGGACCTACTGTATAGCACAGGGAACTTTACTTAATATTCTATAATAACCTGTATGGGAAAAGAATTTTAAAAAGAATGGATATATGTATATATATAACTGACTCACTTTGCTGTACACCTGAAACTGACAGAATGTTGTAAATCAACTGTACTCCAAGAAATTAAAAGAAATTAATATGAATAAATTTTTGAGAGTTTGTTTAGTTTTGTAAAAAAAAAAAAAAAAGAAAGAAAAAAGAAATAGTGCTGTTATAAACATTCCTGTAGATATCTTTGGAGAATTTGTACATTTTTATAGGAGCAGTATTGCAGGGCAAAGAAAGAGAAAAACAAATATCGTATATTAGTGCATATATATGGAATCTAGAAAAATGGGACAGATTAACCTGTTTGCAGGGCATGAATAGAGACATAGAGAACAGACATGTGGACACGGAGAAGGGGGGAAGGGGAGGGTGGGATGAATGGGAGATTAGGATTGACATCTATACAATACCATGTGTAAAATAGATAGCTAGTGGGAACCTGCTATATAGTGCAGGGAGCTCAGTTTGGTGCTCTGTGACGATGTAGATGGGTGGGATGGGGAGGGAGGGAGGGGATATATGTATACATATAGCTGATTCACTTCGTCGTACAGCAGAAACTAACACAACATTGTAAACAATTACACTCCAATTAAAGAAAAAGAAAAAGAAAAAGCAGAGGGAATACTTCCTTAAAAAAAAAAAAAGAACTGCAAGTCAATACAGTGTGCATATACTTAGCTTTGGTGGATACTGCCAAACAGTTTTTCAATATGTGCCAACTGACATTTGCACCAGCAGTGAGTCCTCATCAACACTCAGAGCTGTCTGCTTTGGGTTTTAGATATTCTGTTAGATGTGTAGCAGCATTGCACTGTGGTTATAATTGGCATTTCGCTGATGATTAATAAATTGAACACTTATTTATTGTCCATTTGGATATCCTCTTATCTAAAGTGTCTTTTACTCATTCTTCTATTGGGTTGTCTATCCTTCTCTTATTGATTCCTTGAGTTCTTTATATATTCTGGATAGGAAGCCTTTGTATTTAAAATGTCTTCTCCCTCTTTATGGCTTCTCTTTTCACTCTTTTCATGTGTTGTTGTTTTTTTTTAATGAAAAGCTATTCTTAATTTTAATGTATTCCAATTTATTGATTTTTTTTCTATATGGTTAGAACTTTTTTGGACCATGTTTAAGAAATATTTGCACATCCCAAGATCATGAAAATATTCTTCTATGTTTTCTTCTAAAAGCATTATTTTTTGCCTTTTACATTTAGATCTACAAGCCATCTGGAAGTTATTTTTGTGTATGGAGTAAGGTGAGGTCCAGATTCATATTTTTCTATGTGGATAGCCAGTTGACTCTACATCTTTTATTGAAAAGATGATCTTCCCCTCAGTATAAGGCCTTGGCACCTTTGTCATTGGTTAGGTGACCACATACGTATATGTGTGTGTTTTTCTAGACTCTCTGATCCTACTTCTGTCATCATATCTCTGTGTCTCTTTTCTGTGCCCTTCTACTTTTTTTTTTTTTTTTTTTTAATTTATTTATTTTTTGCTGTGTTGGGTCTTCGTTTCTGTGTGAGTGCTTTCTCTAGTTGTGGCGAGCGGGGGCCACTCTTCATCGCGGTGCGCGGGCCTCTCACTATCGCGGCCTCTCTTGTTGTGGAGCACAGGCTCCAGATGCGCAGGCTCAGTAATTGTGGCTCACGGGCCCAGTTGCTCCGCGGCATGTGGGATCTTCCCAGACCAGGGCTCGAACCTGTGTCCCCTGCATTGGCAGGCAGATTCTCAAACACTGCGCCACCAGGGAAGCCCTGCCCTTCTACTTTAAGGATCCTTTCGATCACATTGAGTCCACCAAGATAATCCAGGATAATCTCCGCATTTTAAAGTCAGCTGATTAACTATTTTAATTCCATCTGCAACCTTAGTTCCCCTATGCGCAGGTTCTAGGGATTAGGGCATATATGTCTTTGGACGGCCATTATTCTTCCTACTGCAATGAGCAATCCAGTTTTTCTGCATCCTCACAAGGATTTGGTGCCATCACTATTTTTTATTTTAGTCATTCTGGTATGTGTGAGGTGATATCTCATTGTATGGTTTTAAGTTGCAGTTCCCTGGTGGCGAATGATGTTGAACATCTTTTTATGTGTTTATGTGCCATCTACATATCCTTCTTAGCTAACTGTTCATGTCTTTTGCCCATTTTCTAATTAGATTTTTGGGGTTTTTTTACTGTTGAATTTTGAAAGTTCTTTGTATATTCCATATAGTAGTCCTCTGTTGGATATACGGCTTGCAAATATTTTCTCCCACACTGTAGTTTTTCTTTTTATCCTCTTAACAGAGTTTTTCAAACAGCAAATATTTTTAATTTTGATGAGGTCAAATTTAGCAATTTTTCCTTTTATGAATCGTGTTTTTGCTGTCAAGTTGAAGAACTCTTTGCCAAGCCTTAGTTCCTGAAGATTTTCTTTTATTTTTTTTCCCCAAAGTTTTCTAGTTATAGGTTTTACATTTACATCTATGATTCATTTTAAGTTAATTTTTGTATAAAGTGGGAGGTTTAGGAGGAGAGGCCATTGCCTGTGAATATCCAATTGCTCCAACACCATTCGTTGAGAAGGCTATCCTTCCTCCAGTGAACTGCTTTTGCACCTTTGTTAAAAATCAGTTGGGCAGGGCTTCCCTGGTGGTGCAGTGGTTGAGAGTCCGCCTGCCAATGCAGGGGACACGGGTTCGTGCCCCGGTCCAGGAAGATCCCACATGCCACAGAGCAGCTGGGCCCGTGAGCCATGGCTGCTAGGCCTGCATGTCCGGAGCCTGTGCTCCACAACGGGAGAGGCCACAACAGTGAGAGGCCCATGTACCACAAAACAACAACAACAAACAACTAATTTTATTATATGTGGTTTGTGAAGGTATCATGTATGATTTCTGTTTCATGAATTTTATTGATTTCTTTTGTGGCCTAAAAATCTTTAATTTGGGGGGAAAACTTAATGTGTTCTTGAAGAAAATATGTACTTTCCAATTACTGGGTAAAATATTTTAGGTAACTTTTTACATCAAGCTATTTATTATCAAAACATTCATAGCCTTACTTATTTTCTATCTGATCTGAACTCCTGAGAGATGGTTAAAACTCTCCCACTTTGATTGTAGATTTGTTTGCTCCTTATACTCTGTCAAAGCTGTATTAGTAGATGCATACATGTTTATGCCCATTATATCTTCTTGGTGGACTATACCATCTATTAATATAAAATAGTTTCCTTGTTTTTTTTGTTTTGTGGTATGCGGGCCTCTCCCCTTGCGGAGCACAGGCTCCGGACGCGCAGGCTCAGCGGCTATGGTTCACGGGCCCAGACGCTCCAAGGCATGTGGGATCTTCCCGGACCGGGGCACGAATCCGTGTCACCTGAATCGGCAGGCGGATTCTCAACCACTGCGCCACCAGGGAAGCCCTCCTTGTTTTTTTTAATGTGGGTTGCTTTGAATTTTATTTTTTTCTGATGTTAATATCACAACTCCTGCTTTTAAAAAAGTATACACCTAATGTATCTTTTTCTATTAAAATTTTTTAATGAAATAATTCTCTAAGACTTATAATGAAGAATTGTCCTGATTTCAGTTCCCTAAGGCAAAAACTTTCAATTTTTTCATCTACTTTTTCCAATATTTCCCACCATATTAAAAAAATGCTTTTGTGTTATTTTTTCAATTTTGTATATTACTTATTGACTGTCTATGGAAGTTGAAGAATTAGCTCTCTCACAAACTCTCTTTCTCTCACCCCCCTCCCTTTATCCTTCCAATATGATTAAATTACAGTTTTTGCCTAAATCAATGTTCAGTGTTTACAATTATAATAATTACCCAAACATTATTCACAGCCGGTTCATGTAATTAATTACGCTTATATTTCTTTTCTTGTAGACGCTCTTGTTCTCCCTGGAGCTGATCATTACCTTTACTGTATTTTTTGGCTGCGTTGGGTCTTCGTTGCTTCGCTCAGGCTTTCTCTAGTTGCAGCAAGCAGAGGCTACTCTTCGTTGCGGTGCATGGGCTCCTCATTGCAGTGGTTTTGCTTGTTGCGGAGCACGGGCTCTAGGCACACGGGCTTCAGTAGTTGCAGCACGCAGCCTCAGCAGTTGCGGCATGCGGACCCTAGAGAGCTTGGGCTTCAGTAGTTGTGGCACATGGGCTCAGTAGTTGTGGTTCGTGGGCTCTAGAGCTCAGGCTCAGTAGTTGTGGCGCACCGGCTTAGTTACTCTGTAGCATGTGGAATCTTCCTGGACCAGGGCTCGAACCTGTTCCCCTGCATTGGCAGGCAGATTCTTAACCACTGCTCCACCAGAGAAGCCCACCTTGGGTTTTTGGGTTTTTTTTTTTCATTTGTTTATTTTCTTTGTTTCTATTACTGTACCCTAAAACTTATTGCAGAAATATACATTTTCTCTCAGTATATTCTTAAAGGTGAGATATTTGGTCAGCTTCTTTTCTTTTCTTGGAGACACCCCCCTGAAGCCCTCCTTCTTTCTGCTCCCATCCAGGCTGCTTGCTCCCTAGGCCTGCTGCACAGTTGCCATCCTGGCACTTCCCTGCACCATCATCCTCCAATTTGCCCTGTCTGATGTCAGACCTCCTGTTTCCTGGATCCTCTGTCTTCTTCTTTTTGGTTTATTCCCTCTTTTTGATGGAGCACATTTTCTAGAGAAGCAGGAAAGGATCCTGGTTTCGTGGGACCTAAGATATATAATTATACAAAATTAAATATGACAGAAAATACTTACTTAGAGTGAGAAAAGAAATCACAACAAATTGCAGTTTTGAAAATGGTAACTAATACCATAAACATCACAAAATCCAGGAAATTAGTCTAACATTAAACTCTATGACATACCTCTGTAATAATTTTCCTCCTGAAATTTTAGTTGTGTCTCTGATGGCTTCTGCATTAGTTGAGGTTCAATCAGAGGTCAATCTCACTAGAAGGAAAAATTTCTTTCTATCTATCCATCTATCATCTATTTATCTATCCATCTATGTATCTTTTATCTATCTATCCATCCACCTATCATCTAACTGTCCATATATGTATCTTACCTATCTATCTATCTATGGACCTGTTACAGGGCTTTGACCTTGCATACTGTGGGAGCTGGTTAAACATGCTTTATATGACTGTTGCCTTTGCATCTGCAGCTGGAGCTTGAAATTTGCAGGGCAGGCAGGGTGGAAAGGAATTTGGATGTAAATGGGGAGAGTAAGGACAAGCTGGCACCCAAGAGCATAAGCTGGGACCCACAAGGACAGACTGGAATTGTCTCCAACCTTGATGGTGTGGATGTCCTGTGGGGGAAGCTGGTACTGTACCACGCAGAGCTAAAAACACAGCTGACTCAGGAGTTGCAGATGCTGAAGAGGATCTAGGGGAAGGTGGAGCAGTTACCTGCCCGGCTGCTGCCCCACACCAAGGAGGTGAGCCAGCTGGAAAGCAGCAATGTGTGTGAGCTACTGAGTAGCTGCTGCTTCCCTCCTGCTCTCTAAATCTCCCTCCAAGATGTCTCTGGTGGTCACCCTAAATGGAGACATATAAGAAAGGGAATTCTGGGGAATAGTTCAGCCTGGCCAAGTCCACACATTCCAAAGCCACCAGTGCTTCATAGTGGTTATGATTTTGTAACATTTTATATTTCCCATTGAGAGAATAAAAAGTTACTTCAGTCTTTCCTGTAGCATGTTTGATCAAAATTCATTTTCCATTATTTCTAGTTGAGATTCATAAAACACACACCCTCACATGAGTGGACTTGACATTTATAATACTATTATAGTTTTGAGTCCCACACACACAGGGACTCTGATAAATTCCATCTCATGTGATTCCCACTCAAAAAGAAAATAGAAGAGTGCCCTGACATTTAATCAATAATTTGGCTGGGTATGGAATTCTAAGTTTGAGATTATTTTCCCTTAGTATTTGGAAGGTATTGGTCTATTTTGCAATATTGAATATATTCCTGACAAGATTGACCATTGGCATTGACCAAGCTTCAGTGAGAACTGAACTCTCTTCTTACAATTTTATAAGTCTGATGATGGGAAGAGTTTTCCACAGACCAGCTTTTGGCTCCATACATCTCAAACCTTGTTTTTTCTCTTCTGCTCACATATGTAATTGCCAGATGCCATTACAGATTCATGTCATGATAAAATGTTTGGCCTTTCACCTTCCAGTTACAGTGCCAGGTAAGCTGGCCCAGTGGGTGATGGGAGTATTCCCAAACATCATTTTTACAATCAGATGTGAGCAATCACAATTGCATAAGGAAGTGACTGAAAACCACATAAACATATATATGTCACTGAACCCAAACTAAATGTATCCCCAGCTCAATACATTCTTAATCTGATCCCAGATATTCCTGCAGTCACTCCTAACACCAACCAACATGAGCTGGACTTGTGACTGCTTTGACCAATAGAATGTGGCAGAAGTGACCTGTGACTTCTGAGATTGCATCTTAAGAGCCCTTGCAGCTCCCTCTTTCCCCCCCCCCAGGGAACCCCATGATCATCATGCTGTGAAGAAGCCCCACCCAACCCCCAGCAGGATGAGATGCCACGCAGAAGAGAACTGAGGAGGCCCAGCCGACAGCTGTTACCAACCGCCACGCAGGGACTGAGGACATCCCAGACTCTCCAGCGCCAGTCGAGCTGTCCGCTGGCAGCAGCCGCATGAGTGATCCCAGGCAAGACCAGCAGAACTGCCCAGATCGCCAACCCACAAGATTGTGAGAAACATTTTTGTCTTTAACCACTAAGTTTTGGAGTGGTTTGTCATGGAGCAATAGATAATTGAACACTTGTAAATCACAGTTACATGTAACTGGATTTTCAAAATCCAGATTGAATACCTTTCTTTTCTTTGATAACAAATTGTTCATAATTTATTGTACTTAATGATATGTTCATATCTCTTCCTAATACCTTATTTTGAGTTTTCTCTCTACCACATTTTTCTTTTTTTTGCCTTTTTCCCCTCCTTATTTCTTGCCTTTTGTTAGATTGGTCAATTTTTATTTATTTTATTTTTCTTCTCATGATTTGAAAGTTACAAATTCTATTCTCATTCTTCTGACTTTTTTATCCAGGAGACAGAAGAATATATCTGAACCTGTTTCCTCATTTTCTTTGGCTATAGGGTGTGCTTTGGGGATAACTAGGTTAAATTTTACCCATTGGAAGCAAAGCTACTGCTTGTGGCCTAGAAAAATATAAAATATAGAGTAAAGCAATCAAAATCACCACAGGATAGGAGCCCTATGGGTCTGTCCGTGTGTGGGTGTGTGAGTGGATGGTTATTGGAAAATGGCAGGAGGGCAGCTCATCAGCACTGGTCTTGGACTTCGGCCACCCACCCGACACTTATCAAAAGTGTCTGCAGATGGACCAAGGGTTCACAATTGCCTCTTGGTTAACCTCTGCTTTACCTTGACCACGCTTTAGGCAGGCTTCTCTCTTCACTCCAGGCTCCTGAACTCTGCTTTCCCCCAAGCTCGAGCAAGCACAAAAACACTGGGATATGTCCCCCACCAGCCTCTCCTGAGAATTGCCTGACCACAACGGAACACTTTTCCTGCCAAACTTCACTGGTATTTCCCCTTGCATGTTCAGCTTTCCCTCCAAAGATTCTGCTTATCTATACTTGCCTCTCCTCTACCCCGTAAAAGGGTTTTCTTTTATAAGACATTTGAGATGTCTGAGATGGGAGTGTTCTCCCTATTGCAATAGTCTTTCTAATTAAAGTCTCTATCTAAGTCTTTTACCTAAGTCTGGATTTGTGTGTGTGTGTGTGTGTGTGTGTGTGTGTGTGTGTTTTAAACTACATATTTTATTTATTTATTTATTGTTTAATAAATTTATTTATTTTATTTTTGGCTGCATTGGGTCTTCGTTGCTATGCACAGGCTTTCTCTAGTTGCAGTGAGCGGGGGGCTACTCTTCATTGCGGTGCGTGGGCTTCTCATTGCGGTGGCTTCTCTTGTTGCGGAGCACGGGCTCTAGGCACACGGGCTTCAGTAGTTGTGGCATGCAGGCTCAGTATTTGTGGAGCATGGGCTTAGTTGCTCCTCAGCATGTGGGATCTTCCTTGACCAGGGCTTGAACCTGTGTTGCCTGCATTGGCAAGAGGATTCTTAACCACTGTGCCACTGGAGAAGTCCGTGGGTTTGTGTTTATTTGACAAGATATAGTCATCATTTGCTGAGACCAAAAACCTGGATAACATCAGAAACCTGGAAGGTATACTCCTTAAGCGCAGAAGGAATAGTCCCCTTACTTTTCTTTCCAAGAACTTAGACTGCTCTTGAAACATGATGTACTAAATATGTGTTTACTGAATGGATGAATGAATGAATGAATGAATGAACAAACAGTTGCTCAACTCAGGAGACAGAGAAGGAGACTGGGGGACCTGGTGCCTGTCCCTCTTTGCCCTAGAAGCTAGATTCTGCCCGTTCACAGCTGTAACTACCAGAGATCTAGAAACACATCCTCTACCTCGGAAATATGCATAGTCACAGAGTGGGAAATTTTGTTACTTAAAAGAGCTACATCATTTGGAAGAAGATCTCTAAAGTCCTTGCTCCTAAAGGAGACAGTGACTGCGTGACAATAGTGGAGTCACACAGTTAATGATGACAGTCTCACATAAAGCCAAAACAATAGCTAGAGATGCAAACATTTTTGCCACTTAAGTATTTGAGTTCCCTGTCACTTTTGCCTTGCTTTCTCCATGTTTACCATCTCCAACTTCTTGCAACTAGATGCATAAGTGTGTTTCAGGAGCAGCCTGGCCCAATCTAGTGACTGAGGCAGGAAGCTGTTCTGTTAGTCTCAGCTGCTCTTGACAAAGCCCCGTGGGCTAAAATCTGTTCACCCTTCCTCCAGAGCTGCTGCTAAGGCGAGTCCCCATTCCCTTGGTGGCTTTGTCAGGCCTTGTTTATCTTTTCATCACTCTTGACTGGCTCTGGACTATTTCTGGATCCCATATCTGTCCTCTGACAAATCCCACATCTCCACCAGCTCCTTGGTGTCTGTAACTCTGAGAGGCATGGAAAAACGACATTGTCTAACTGAACCAGCATTCCGCTGTGGCAAAAAAGGAGATTTGTCCAAAGCAATTTGGGCACACGTGAATGTCCCTAGTCACTAAACCTCCCCAATCACTGGTTTTCCCCACGAAGAGGTTTAGCAAACACCCATCTCCATGCATTTTTATGCTCTGATGTTAATTTTGATGAATTTTTCTCTCCCCTTTACTTGATTTAAATGAAAAAAATCATTTAAATCCATTTTAGCTGATTGTTCCTTCTCTGAGCTGTTCCTAGAACAGCTACAGACAATGTAATTATTAACGAGAGATACTTCCCCGTCACCTGGTGTGGGCCCTCTGTGATCAGGCTGCAGGCTGGGGCTTACTTTTCTCCTCCCAGTGACCTCACTTGTAGCTAACCTGTAGTCTGGTGGCCTAGCCTGTTTCCAAACAGCTGACCTCTGCCTGGTCCAACCCACTCTGACAGAGCATTTTCTTGTTCAGCAGTGGGACGGTAGGGGAGGAGCAGCTGAATGGAGCAGAGAGAGGCCTGCGCACAGGTAACTGATGACAAAGGTGCAACTGATCTGTGCACCCAACGTGCTCCCTTTTCCATGAATGTGGGCCCATAAGCAGCTACACTGATTATAGCATCACCTCCTACCTTTTCAGCTACACAGTTGACCAGCTGTGCATCAGTCTAGAAAAGTCACCCTGAAAGCCAGCTCTAGTTTGGGGAGATGACACACTCTTGTTTTGTTCTAAGAGGTGATCTTCTGTGGTCCTTGCAATGGGGAGTACCTTACAGGCTGAGTGCAGCAGCCTGGCTGGGGAGGGAGGAATCTGTTTACAAGTCTGGGATGAGACAGGTGCTTCTAAATCAATCAAAATTTTTCATCTCCCAAAAGACACTAATGCTCAAGTAAACACAGCAGCCACTGAATTAGACTGGGCACATCACACAAATGAACTCTGATTATTGTATTGTTTGCTCGATTGCCTTGTGAAACTAAGTAAGTTACATTTCCTGATTCAGAAGTTGAGATGAAAATGTCCTTTGGGGAAACAAATGGGGAAATTTTGCTTAACAGATGTGTCGGCCCTTTGCAGGGCAGAGCTGATTCTGTAAGCTGTTCCAACAAGCACACATTCTGTAGCGTATCAAGCAGCACGTTGAACATGGCAACCAAAACAGGTTCTCCCAAGCTCCAAGGTATTTTGAGTCGAAAGATAGAGTTTTAAACTGTTTTCCGGATTTCTCTGAAGATCTTAGAGAAATCACAGATTATATGAAACAAAAGATTGTTATCTTATCCAAATACTAACTTTGCTCATCTGTCTGCATATTGGCAAATGTAAATGTTGGAAAATTCCATTCAGTCTATGAACCAAAGAAAAATTTTAAAATCTTACCAGCTAAATGTCCTGCACACCTTTTACATAACACTGCTAAAAAGAGATCTGATTTGCTTATCTATGATATTGAGATTTTCATAAAGAAATTATAGGTCACTTTTCCATCTCCTGAAAGCATGAAGAAGCATTTAATGAGATTTTTAATTTATAGAAGCAAAAGGAGATAGCCTCCTTAGACATATGCTTACAAGATGTCTTATAGAATAGACATTAAAACATTGGCTTAAAAAAAAAAAAAAACATTGGCTTGCTGTAAAATAGTCTTTTCCAAATGTGGGACCAGAAGGATGTCCTTCTCTACCTTAGTACATTGAGAGGGAGTTCTCTGGTGGCCTAGTGGTTAGGATTCCGGGCTTTCACTGCCACGGCCCAGGTTCAGTCCCTGGTCGGGGAACTGAGATCCCATAAACCGCTTGGCTTGGCCAAAAAAAAAAAAAAAAAACTACATTGAGGATGAGAGTGGAGAAAGGGGTTACTGTGAACTGGAAATCTATATGTCATTTCTCCAAAATTGTTTGATGATCTTTGAAGAGGCCACAGAAAATGATGAACTGAGGGCACCTGACTAGTTCCATTCAGGTGTAGGTTGGACAAAAACTCATCCAGTGAAAAAAATGACTCATTTCTTGGAAGTAATACTGCTTCAGAACTCAAAAAAATTATCATCAGTAAAGGACAGCCAAGTTGAAGAAGACTTTCTCGATTCCTTTACTGTCACTTATTTGAAATACAAGTTCAATTTCACAAGTTCAAATTGCCTCTGTGCTTTAAAACCATTTTTCCTGAGAAAAGAGGTTTAACTTGCAATGACATTTGATGTGCTTCGAGATGTTTTAAAATGATGGACATTTTAGACATGGAGAGCTTATAGGAGGAATTTATGGACACAAAGGACCTGATTGACAAACAGCTAGTCTCCCAAAACGAGCCTGTACATACAAAGAGGATGGGCATTTTTGGAGAGGTGGAGATTAATTCCTACAAGTCTAAAAATCTGCTGATGCTAATAAGTTAAATCCTAAGTATTCCAGTCTCAAACACTTTTCTTGAGAGGCTGTCTAGCACGATGTCATCATATCGAGCTGACACTAGGAACCAGTGTAGTGCGGGCTTGATA
This sequence comes from Kogia breviceps, assembly GCF_026419965.1. NCBI lineage: Eukaryota > Metazoa > Chordata > Mammalia > Artiodactyla > Physeteridae > Kogia > Kogia breviceps. The sequence goes on from NC_081312.1 coordinate 101,520,066, forward strand.
AAAGCAGAGCTGCAGGTCAAAGTGTACATTTGTCTCTATTCCGTTTTACCACTACATAAAGGAAAAGAAGGATGTCATAAAGGCTGCAGGCAATTCAGAGAGGTGTTACTGGAAAAGAAAGCTGAAAGAGTAAAAATATGCCACCATAGCGTGGGACAGAAGGAAATATGTCGTTACTTTTTATTAAATATGGGTAATATCTGTTTAACTGATACTATTATATTTATATACTCCTTTTTAGAAGTGTTACATGTATGTATCTTAAGAATATACAATAATTAGTCTATAAAAATTTTAAAAATAAATTTATTTATTTATTTTTGCTGCATTGGGTCTTAGTGGCTGCGTGCTGGGTACTCTCTAGTTGCGGAGCACGGGCTTCTCATTGTGGTGGCTTCTCTTGTTGTGGAGCATGGGCACTAGGGGTGCGGGCTTCAGCAGTTGTGGCTCGCGGGCTCTAGAGTGCAGGCGCAGGAGTTGTGGCGCACAGGCTCAGTTGCTCCGCGGCATATGGGATCTTCCTGGACCAGGGCTCGAACCCGTATCCCCTGCATTGGCAGATGGATTCTTAACCACTGCACCAACAGGGAAGTCACTAGTCTATAAAATTTAAATATATAATAGAGTTTAAAAGTTAAAATAAATTGCTGTATCAGAGGATAGAAAGAGTATGAAAATATTATTTTTTTCTCATACATATGTCAATTAGTTCTATTATTACCACTAACTGCTATTATTAATTGTTTTGTTTAAATAATAGCATTTATGTAGCAGAAAGTAAACAATACAGAATGATACATAATTTCAAAAAAGCACCTATTTTTATATTTGTATAGTAAAATTTAAAAAGTAATAGCTCATCTGTGTCTAATTATTTATTACATATTATATTATTATGATTTTTTTTTCTTTTTTTGGTCTGGCATGGCATAGCTGTCTTGGATTGTCTTTCTAAAAAGTTGCGGGGCTTCCCTGGTGGCGCAGTGGTTGGGAGTCCGCCTGTCGATGCAGGGGGCGCAGGTTCGTGCTCCGGTCCGGGAAGATCCCACATGCCGCGGAGCGGCTGGGCCCGTGAGCCATGGCCACTGAGCCTGCGCGTCCGGAGCCTGTGCTCCGCAATGGGAGAGGTCACAACAGTGAGAGGCCCGCGTACTGCAAATAAATAAATAAATAAAAATCAAAAGTTGGTCAACCTGTTTGTCATTCAGCATAATCCTTCTGAGATTCATCCATGTTGTGTGTATCAGTTGTTCGATCCTTTTTATTGCTTGGAAGTACTCCATATTATGGATATACCCCTGATGTTTCTTTTAATTCATTCACTGGCTGATGGACATTCGTGTTGTTTCAGTTTGGGGTGATTATGAATGATGCTACTTTAAACATATGTATGCATGTTTTTGTATGAACATATATTTTTATTTTTCTTGAGTAACCCTAAGAGTAGAATTGATAGATTATACAGTAAATATAAACTCCCATATTGTTTTCCAAAGTGGCTGTACCATTTTGCATTCCCCCAGAAATGTATGAGTTGCTCTGCATCCCAGCTAGCACCTGATAATTTTAGAGTTTTAAAACATTTTCCTTTTTCAGTCATTTTAATAGATGAATAGTGCTACTTCATTACTTTAACGTTTTACAGCAGTCATTTTGATGGACATTCACAACTGCCTCGAATGGAACTGAGACAAAAAGAAAACATAAAGAAAAGTCCCCCAGTGAAATTGGAGAATGGGACAGGTGTGGAAAGGGCCCTGGGGAATGTACGTGACTTGGAGCATATTTTGGGTAAAGAGTCAGCTTGTGGTTGGGGAAGAACAGGAAGGCGGATCAGCCAGACCCTCCCTTCCCCCAGAAGCTCACACCCGCAGGCCCGAAAATTCTCAGAGAAAAGAAGGAATGGGGGAGGGGAGAGGAGAACTCTTGTTCAGAAAGTTCGCTCTCAGAGGCATCCATAAGCTCCATCTAGGAATAAATCTACCTAAGGAGACAAAAGACTTGTATGCAGAAAACTATAAGACACTGATGAAAGAAATTAAAGATGATACAAATAGGTGGAGAAATATACCATGTTCTTGGATTGGAAGAATCAACATACTAAAAATGACTGTATTACCCAAAGCAATATACAGATTCAATGCAATCCCTATCAAATTACCACTGGCATTTTTTACAGAACTAGAAAAAAGAATTTCACAATTTGTATGGAAACACAAAAGACCCCGAATAGCCAAAGCAATCTTGAGAACGAAAAATGGAGCTGGAGGAATCAGGCTCCCTGACTTCAGACTATACTACAAGGCCACAGTAATCAAGACAGTATGGTACTGGCACAAAAACAGAAATATAGATCAATGGAACAGGATAGAAAGCCCAGAGATAAGCCCACACACATATGGTCACCTTATCTTTGATAAAGGAGGCAAGAATATACATTGGAGAAAAGACAGCCTCTTCAATAAGTGGTGCTGGGAAAACTGGACAGCTACCTGTAGAAGTATGAAATTAGAACACTCCCTAACACCATACACAAAAATAAACTCAAAATGGGTTAAAGACCTAAATGTAAGGCCAGACACTATCAAACTCTTAGTGGAAAACATAGGCAGAACACTCTATGACATCAATCACAGCAAGATCCTTTTTGACCCATCTCCTAGAGAAATGGAAATAAAAACAAAAATAAACAAATGGGATCTAATGAAACTTAAAAGCTTTTGCACAGCAAAGGATACCATAAACAAGACCAAAAGACAACCCTCAGAATGGGAGAAAATATTTGCAAATGAAGCAACTGACAAAGGATTAATATCCAAAATTTATAAGCAACCCATGCAGCTCAATAACAAAAAAAACAAACAGCCCAATCCAAAAATGGGCAGAAGAACTAAATAGACATTTCTCCAAAGAAGATATACAGATAGCCAACAAACACATGAAAGAATGCTCAACATCATTAATCATTAGAGAAATGCAAATCAAAACTACAATGAGATATCATCTCACACTGGCCAGATTGGCCATCATCAAAAACTCCAGAAACAATAAATGCTGGAGAGGGTGTGGAGAAAAGGGAACACTCTTGCACTGCTGGTGGGAATGTAAAATGATACAGCCACTATGGAGAACAGTATGGAGGTTCCTTAAAAAACTACAAATAGAACTACCATATGACCCAACAATCCCACTACTGGGCATATACCCTGAGAAAACCATAATTCAAAAAGAGTCATGTACCAAAATGTTTATTGCAGCTCTATTTACAATAGCCAGGACATGGAAGCAACCTAAGTGTCCATCAACAGATGAATGGATAAGGAAGATGTGGCACATATATACAATGGAATATTACTCAGCCATACAAAGAAATGAAACTGAGTTATTTGTAATGAGATGGATAGACCTGGAATCTGTCATACAGAGTGAAGTAAGTCAGAAGGATAAAAACAAATACCGTATGCTAACACATATATATGGAATCTAAAAAAAAAAAAAATGTCATGAAGAGATTAGTGGTAGGATGGGAATAAAACACAGACCTACTAGAGCATGGACTTGAGGATATGGGGAGGGGGAAGGGTAAGCTGTGACGATGTGAGAGAGTGGCAGGGACATATACACACTACCAAATGTAAATTAGATAGCTAGTGGGAAGCTACAGCATAGCACAGGGAGTTCACCTCTGTACTTAGTGACCACCTAGAGGGGTGGGATAGGGAGGGTGAGAGGGAGGTTGACAAAAGAGGGAAGAGTTATGGGAACATATGTATATGTATAACTGATTCACTTTGTTGTAAAAGAGAAACTAACACACTATTGTAAAACAGTTATACTCAAATAAAGATGTTTAAAAAAAAAAAAAAAAAGGCAGCCTGCTGTCAATCTTGTCCCCTGCTCTCTATCCCCAGAAGCTGGCTCGTTGCTTATCACAGGAGCCCAAGAGATACAGTGGAATGAATGAATGAGGGTCTCTGGACTGCTTAAGTTGCTCCCTCTCACCATCCCTTTGTGAACCTTGTGCAGAAGCAGTGACTGCCCTCTCTGCCAGCCCAGGGAAAGCCCCTCTGCTCACCCCAGGTCCAACTTGTGGCCCATGTGGTCTTTTCCTCACCACCTCTCACCCCTGCCCACTCCACTGCTCCCCCCTCCCTACTGCTTTTTCTCTGGGCGATTGACACAGCCTTCGAACAACTCTCCCTGTACCCCCCTCTCCCTTTTCTCCCCCTTTCTAATCTATCTTATCTGCACCAGATGCTGAATTCATAAATCCCAGCTCTTATCCTGTAGCGCTCACATCCAAGCTTCTGCACGGGCTCCTAGGTATCCACAAGAGAAAAGCCAACGGGCAGGCTGGGTCTGGCTCCCTTCCTCCCACTGGCCCTCTGGGGGCTTGGCATTTTGGTCAAATTCCACCTTCATGTCTTTTATCCTCCCCTTTCCTGCTGAAGCCACAACCAATCCAGCCTGTTGGGCCCCTTGAGAACCAGACAGAGGTGGGTTTGAACTCTGGTCCCCTTATTTCCTAAGCAAGGGGACATTGACAAATTCCTTAACCTCAGCCTCAGTGGTCCCTTCTCTAGAATGGGCAATAAAAATACCTACCTTTTGTGTGGTTGCAAGAAGATGGTTTGTATAAAGGGTCTGGCACATGGTAGATATGATTTTTGGTAATAATCAAAAATCATTGGTAATTCCTGCCTCAAGTAGAAAAAAAAAAAAGGTTAAAAACAGGGGTATAATTAATTAATTTTTTTTCAAACCCATTTCCAGCCCCAAACTGGAGGATTCTTCTCTAGAATCATCAAAGGAACGGCCTGGAAAAGATAGGGTTTCAAGTGTAGGTGTTGCTGCCTTTGAGTACAATGTCCCCACCCTGGCATTTGGGGTAACCCCCAGCCTAATGGCTCACACACCCTAAAGAGGAGCTGGTGAATTGAGGTGCCCCCCATCTTCCCTCTGCCCCCTTCCCACCCCCAACCAGCCTTCCTGCTTGGGAGAGAGGTCTCATGGGTTAAAAGACCAAAGTGCCCAATGGGAAGTGGTAGGGAGAAGTGCCAGTGAAGATCTCTCATTTTCCCAGGTGGACAGTTGGATTTCTCTCATGTGAGACCCTCATGAAGGGGGAAGACAAAGATAAACCAAGAGACCAGGCATTTCCTGAGGGCAGTCACTGAGCTGGGACTGGGCAAAGGGCTCCAGAAAACACTAATGATGGTTGGAGTTCTTCCAAGAAGGGGACCCTCAAAATTCTCCAAAGCAATGGGCCTCCTTGGAATAGAAAGTTCCCTAGCATTGATGGTATTCCAGAGGGAACGTTATGTTGGAGCATCGGGGTGGAGCATGAAGCTTCAAATGGGCTGTTTGATGAGATGCCCTCTCAAGCCCGGCCTCATTCTGGGATCTATAACTGACAAGGCTTCAGGGTTTCAAAGGGCTTCCAGCTGCTTGAAAAGCAAAAATAAAAAGAAGAAGCTCGTATGTCAATAAAGCGAGTCATTGAGGAAAGTAGGGGCTTTTAATATGAGGCAATGTCAGCACAAGGAGATGTATACAAAGCTCGGTCATGTTTAGAATTTGGTGGAGGCACATTATTCTTTTGACAATAAGAATAAAGAAAGCAATTAGAAACTCCAGGAAAATCAAAAGCTATACAAAACAGCCATCACCCAAATATAAAGCAAATGAAAATATGGCAAGTCTTTGAGTAGCTGATGGAGCCTAAGGAAATTGAATACATGTGACCTTGATGCATTCTTAGCCATCCTTTGAGTGGCCTGGGCATCACGACACTGGATCGGAAGGGAAGGAAATATAATCCTTGGGCACATATTCCTTCGCTCAGCAGTGGACTATACTCATAGTAATATTGGTTTATTGATTTTTTTAACTTTTAAAGCCAATCTAAGGACAAAATGCAACTGTCATAATTATGACTTCAAAACAGCATTTAAATATTATCATCTTTTAAAATGTAAGATATTACAGACAGGTTGAGAGGTAGATGAATGGGGGGAGGGGAAGAGGAGAGACAGGAGTGGTAAATTTCTCATTTTATATAGTGGGAAGGCAGTAGATGGTGTCTCCACTCTATGGAGTAGGAAGGAAGATGTAGTGTTTAGAGTGCAAATGTAACCAACAAAAGAACCAAAACTATTTTAACTAGCAAAACTCAGGAGGAATGGGGGAGAGAAGAATGGGAGCATATAAGTGAGCTAAAACGTGATTTTCCATAGAACAGTGTTATCGTTTCCTAAGGCTGTCACAACAAAGTACCAAAACCCAGGTGGCTTAAACAACAGAAGTTTACTGTCTCACAGTGCTGGAGGCTGGAAGTCTGAGATCAAGGTGTCAGCAGGGCTGGTTCCTCTGAGACTGTGAGGGAACACCCTCTCTATGGCTCCTAGCTTCTGAGGTTTGCTGGTAACCTCTGAGGTTTCTTGGCTTGTAGATGCATCACTCTAATATTTGCTTTCACCTTCACAAGGCATCCTTCCTTGTGTCTTTACATGGTGTTCCCTCTGTGTCCCTTTTTTTTAATAAGGATGCCAATTTTATTGGATTAGGGTCCACCTTAATGCCTTCATTTTAAATTGATTATCTCTTTAAAGACCCTATTTCCAAACGTCACATTCTAAGATACTGGGGGACTTCAACATATCTTTCTGGAGGGAATACAATTCAATGCATAGCAAAGAGTCATAGATATTGTCTAAAAGTTTCTGTATCAAGACAAGGTATTCTATGCATATAATTTAGATTTATGCAGGTCAATATCACTTCATTCCAGGCAATGGGGGCACCAGCCCTGAGCCTTATGCTTTAGAGGGCTCGGCCCTGACTCTAGCCTACAGTGCCAGGCTTAGAAGAATTTCAGATAACAAATAGGGTCTTTTTTTTTTTTTTTTCAGTATAAGTATGTCCCATGTAATATTGGAGCCACACTTATACTAAAAAATTATTGTTGTCTAACTGGGTGACCTGTATTTTATCTGGCATTCCTACCTGAGACATGCCTTTCAAGGGGACTTTTCCACTTAGATCCTACACCCCAACTTCTGGAGCTGGGGCCATGGAATTCTCTGCCCAAATGAAATGGCCTGAGCCTGCTTCCAGGGCCTCTGTAAATCTTTTCACCCTGACCACTCCTCCCCAGGCAGAACTACACCAAGTTGTGTGTACCCTTAGGCCTGAGTCAGTTCGAGGGAGGTAGGAAATATGGACAGAGCTTGGGTGTGAGGGCTGCGGGTGTTCATTGCCCTATGCCTAGGGCCCCTCGTGATACAGGATGGAGCCTGGGACGGGAAGAGAAATAGGACAGCTGTAGGTGGGGAGTCCTCTGCCTGCCTGTCTAGTTCTAGGCTGGGACTCCAAGAGTACAAGAATTCTAAAGCTGAACTTGGCCTTCAAGTGGTTATGAAGGTACATTTGTCAAGGTAGGAGAATCAAACATATTATGTAGTTTGCAGGATTTACAACTTTTAAATATTTAGACATATGTGCACCCCCAAATGTACCCTTGCCCCAGGTCCTGCAAACGTTCTGGGCAGGCCTGATATGTGTAACCACAGCAGAACTAAAAACAGACACCATCCCAAGTTGTTGCCTCTGGGGAATGCATGGGAGAGGGAAGGGTGGGAGGCAGAGGACTGCAGTATTTTGTATTAAGCCTCTCTGTCCATTTGATTTTCTGTTGTGTGATTTATATTCTTTACTTTGTTCTGAAAAGTATTCAAGTTCCCAGTTCCTCCCTTAAGTCTTCCTGATCCCCAGCTCACACACCCTTCTCTTAACCCCTATACCCCATGCTGTGCAGCATTCTGTCCTACCTGGCCCTCTCCCAGAGGTCTTTGCAGCCAATGCCACCTCCCCAGGCCGACCGGCCTCCTGTCTCCTTGTCTTCCCCTGAGAGGTGGCCTTGGGCGGAGGTCAGCATGGCCCTGTGACCCTGCCTCCCCATGGTCAGCAGCCTTGGCCGGAGCTCGTCTCCTCCCTCCACCTCCAGCTGATGCTCCCCACTTGTACACCCTAAGAAGCCCCTCAGGGTTGGGAGAAGCCTGCAGCCCTGACTGCAACCTCTTTCTGCAGGTTGGTGTGGAGCAGCATAACGTGGAAACCTCGCTGCAGCCTGGCCTGTTGATGAGAAGCGGGTGTCCTGAGGGCTTTCTGCTGTCCGTGAGGTGCTCCACGCTCCTCCTGGCTGGCCCCTCCTTTCCCACCCCTGTTCTCTCATGTCTCCTCCCTGCCTGCTCCCCTCTCTCTTTTTCTCTCTCTGCTCTTGTCTCCCTATTTCTCCTTTTGTCTCTTTGCATTGCTCTGTAGTCTTCTGCCCCCTGCCTCTATTGCACTTTCCAACGCACGGGGACCATCGCTACTATTTCAGACCCCAGACCTTGCTTCATACCTGGCGTTAAAATACCTCCACCCCACCCTCTAAATCTACACCCGCATCTCTAATCCTGGCCTTTCAAGCTGACCCCTAACAAGTGGCCTTTGCCTGTTCCAGTGCACCATAGCTACTAAGGGACTGGGATCCTGACCTTATATCACTGGTCCCAGTCTAGAAACTTAATTCAGAGACTCACTCATTCACAGCACTCCCCAGTCCCACCCCTAGCCTTTGAGAAGGCCTGGGGCTGAAAACTGGAGATCTGCTATGTGCCCTGGGTGTGTGGCCAAGGTCTGAATTTCTGGAAATTGTGGGATTGGCTGGCAGAAGAACAAAAATAATTCCAATGAAATATGCCTCAGTTAGTGCCACTGCTGAAAATGGCCCCTGCGAACAAAGGGAAAGGTCAGGAGGGGGCAGTGAGGATGGTACTAGGAGGCAGGAACCAGAAATGCCAGCTAGAGAGTGTCCAGTGACAGAAAGGGCAGTGCCACACAGAAGGGAGGGGCTGGGGAGGCCCTGGGTAGGTGGAGGAGGGCCGGGGAGCAGAGGCTTCCTGCTAGCAGACTGGAGGTCTTTCTTCATTCATTCATTAATTCAACACTATTTACTGAGCACCTACTAAGTGGATGACCCTTTGGCAGGCACTGGGGGTATCGCAGTGAACAGAACAAAGTGCCCACCCACGTGGAGCTCATATTCAGACTGGGGAGATGGACAAGAATTACACTCACAGATACGTCAGAAGTAAGTGTTAGGAAGAGGGACAGGGAATTCCCCGCTGGTCCAGTGGTTAGGACTCGGCGATTTCAGTGTCATGGCCTGGGTTCAATCCCTGGTCGGGGAGCTAAGATCCTGCCAGCCGAGCAGCATGGCAAAAAAAAAAAAAAAAAAAAAGGAAGAGGGACAAATAAAGCAGGGTGAGGGGACAGAGTGACAAAGGCTGATTATGTAAGGTGGTTGGGGAAGGCCTATCTGGGGAGCTGGCATTTGAAAATCTCCATAGACTAGAGGGAGTGAGCCCTACAGAGACCAGTTTGAGAAAAGAGTAAAAGCAGTACCCCCAGCGTGGGAGTAGGTGATGTGTGAGGCTGGACACAGTCGGTGGTGGGGGAGATGGGGCCAGACAAGTAGCCAGGGGCAGATCAGAGAGGCACCTCCTGGTTTCCAAGGTCTGAAGAACTGAGACTGGAGAAGAGCCCAGAGGCCCTCACACCTGAGGGAAAGGGAGGGGTGTGTGGAGAGGAAGGTGGAGGGTGGGAAAGGAAATGGGAGTGAGGGCATTGTGGTAGGGTCAGCCAGGGGCCAGGCCGGCTCTGCCCGGGCTGGGGCCTCTGGGCTGAGGCTGATGCAGGGGAGGAGATGGGGCCTGGCCTGCCAGCCCTACCCACAGCCTCGGGAGCCCACACAACATGCTGACGCTTGAGCCATCCCCACATACCCGCAGTGTACGTGCACCAACAAGCACATATGGAAAATCAGCACGGGCTCACGTGCGTGCAAACAAATGATTGTGCGTGAACTCACGAGTGCACGCAGACTCCTCATGTGAAGGTAGGCATTAGAAATTCTAGAACATCAGGGCTGAAGGACATCAGACCATCTCATCTGACTCCCACATAGGACAGAGAAACTGTATTCTCAATGGCCCAGGCCAGACTCTTCCTCCTGGGAGACCCACAGGCGTAACCAAGTCCCACCAGGAGCCGCTGAGCTTCCTCCCAATTATTCCAGCAAGCTGTGTGGAGGGAAAGTGGGGTTGGGATCAAGACCAACCTGCCCTCTCCGCATGATGGCAACAGCCCCCAACCACGGCTGGCCACACATCTGAGCACCAACGGTCTCCTTCTTCTCAGAGCAAATTTCAGGGCCCAGCGGACCCTCTTTCTCCATCTCCTTTTCTGTGTCGTCCTTTCTCTACCTTCAGGTCTAACCCTGGCTGTCGGTGATTGCTTTCTTTCTCTCTTCCCCCATCTCTGTCTTCCTTTGCTCAGTCTCTCAGTTTCTCTCCGGTTCCCTCTGTGCTGGGCTCTGTCCCTCTCACTCTATTTTCTCTCTCTCTCCAGGATCTTTTTTTGCCTTCCAGGAAAAGCTGACGTGGCCCCCTGGTCAGCTGGAATGAGGCCTCTTTGGGGTGGTGGAGTCAGGCTGGCTGAGCCTCTGCAGCAGGAAAGGGATTGGCCGCCCTGGTGGGAGGGGAAGGCAGGAGAAATGGGAGGAGAAAGGGCTGGGCTTCTGCGGAGGGCTGGGGAAGGGGGAGCAGGAAGAAAAACTCTGTGGGAAGAAGTGAGCACCACCTCCCCTGCTAGGGTGATCACCTGTCCCAGTTGGCCTGGGACTGTCTGGATTTTAACACTGAAAGCGCCGCATCCTGGGACTGTTGGTCACTCTACCCTGAAGCCCACAGGAGCCAGGATGGGGCTGGCAGGATGGGCTCCCAGACCTGACTCCTTTCCTCCCGCTCCCCACCTCCTAATTCTCCCTTCCTCCAGTGCAGGGCTGCTGAGGATCCAGGGATGGTGGAGGGGTTTTAGGGTCTGAGAGAAGCTCTCTAGCCCTAGGCCTTTAGGCCTCCATCTGTGATCTGGGGACAGTCAAGGTATCCACATACTCACCGAGGACCCCCATCTCCAGGTCCACAGGGAGCTCCCAGCTGGGAAGAGGAAGGGGAGCCGACCTCCGGTTTGTGTCCTTGCCTGCTCGCATTATCTCCTGTGGGATGGGCTTTTCAGGAAGAACTTTCAGTCGATGAGGGGATGACGGTGCAGGGAGAGCGGGGGTGCTGCCTAAGAGTTGATAAGCCCAGTCCTTGGAGTTGTACCACCGCTTCTCAGGCTCGGCAGGTAGTGGCCCTGCATGGCCCACTGTGAAGCATCTTGGAGGACACCATGCTTCTTGGTAGAGGCCCACTGGAGCCTGACTGCCCTTGTCCTATTGTGCTTCTTGGTAGAGGTGGGGCACACTGCACCCTCAGGAGGTGACGGGATCTGGGCAGATGGGAGAGAGCTGTCAGTGACCAATGTGTACAGACTCAGTTCTGCCTGGGTGGGCAGGCCCCTCTTGCTTCTCCTGCCATAGCACTACCCCGTTCCCCCCTGCCTCCACCCCCGCTGTTCTGCATGGGATTCCAAGGGCAGCCTAGTGTTGGGCTGCCATCAAGGTCTTTGATGATGGGGAATGGGGGTGAAAGGACCCCCAAGAAGTCTGGTAACGTGCTCACTCACCCAACAGAGTGTGGGTCTCCCACACTGTATGAAATATTCTTAAAATATCCTGTTCTGAGGAACCCGGTCTGGGCCCAGGGTCCTTATCTGTAAAATGAGGGGGTAGAGAAGGTGACCTCCAAAGTGCTTTCATTTCTGGCAGCTGATGCCCACCCAACTCACCCATTCACTGAGTCAAGGGGTATTTACTGAGCATCCTCTCTGTACCAGGGATTAACAACAACTGGGAAGACAAGATGTCTGCCTTGAACAGGCTTCCTCTCTAGTAGAGGGGCCTCCCATTAAACACATGAGAATAAATTTATGTCAAGTGAATTAACTGAGAAAATCTCTAATAGGAAAGACAGTTCCAAATAAGTAAGCTAACAGAAAAAAAAATGCAACTTGAAGAATCCAACAATGCAGATAGAAGGAAGCTTTAAAAAAAAAAGCTATTATTAACATCAGAGAAATACAATATATACACATGAAACAAGAACTGGATGCACATCAGAAAATCTACAAACAATAAATGCTGGAGAGGGTGTGGAGAAAAGGGAACCCTCTCGCACTGTTGGTGGGAATGTAAATTGATACAGCCACTATGGAGAACAGTATGGAGGTTCCTTAAAAAACTTCAGATAGAATTACCATAGGACCCAGCAATCCCATTACTGGACATATACCCAGAGAAAACCATAATTCAAAAAGACACATGCACCCCAGTGTTCATTGCAGCACTATTTACAATAGCCAGGTCATGGAAGCAACCTAAATGCCCATCAACAGGGGAATGGATAAAGAAGATGTGGTGCATATATATAATGGAATATTACTCAGCCATAAAAAGGAACAAAATTGGGTCATTTGTAGAGACGTGGATGGAGTGAGAGACCATCATACAGAGTTAAATAAGTCAAAAAGAGAAAAATAAATATCGTACACTAATGCATATATGTGGAATCTAGAAAAATGGTACAGATGAACCGATTTGCAGGGCAGAAATAGAGGCATGGATGTAGAGAGCAAACATAGGGACACCAAGGGGAGAAAGCGAGGGGGTGGTGGTGTGATGAATTGGGAGATTGGGATTAACATATATACACTAATATGTGTAAAATGGGTAACTAATAAGAACCTGCTGTATAAAATATAAAATTCTTTTAAAAAGAACTGTACTCAAGTATCCTCCCCCTGGAGGATGCTAGTGTTGGGACAGCAGAGCCCAGGGAGCGACGCTGTGTCCCCAGACAGGCAGCACCTAAGGTGGTGTTTCAGGCACTTGGGAGGCCCCAGAGAGACTATTCCAAAAGGAGCGATGTTCTTTGACCTCACCTGGCTGCCGGGTGGATAGTCCTGGGTGATGGAACCATCTCCGTGAGCCTGAGTGTCTCAGAATCCCAGTCTGGAAACTGAAGCCCAGCTGGTTCCTGTCCGGAGCTTTCTTTTACCCGCTTGGAGCCCAGTCACACCCCTGCATCCCACCCACCCCTTCCAGCCCAGTGGGGAGCCAGGGCTGGAGCCTTGGAGCCTTGGAGCCTGGGGACCTCCAGGGACTACATGTGTTTAGGGCAGCCCAACCTCAGAGCCAGCAGGCAGGCCTGACACGGGCGGGCCAGGATGATGTGTTTTCTTACAAAAACAGCTCTAACGTTTTGGCTTCTTACTGAGGCTTTGGAGCATCGTGGGTGTTTTATACACTTTGGCCTCAGCTTTTCACTGGAACACACCCACCACCCACACAGTCACAGATATGCACACTCACTTCTACACATAAACATGCACACACACACACACGCCCAAATATACAAACAGATACACATACACCCACACAAACACAGAGACACACAAAGACTCAGCCTCACACCTACACAAATACACACACCCAAACATTTCCAACACACAAATTCACCCATGCATGGTCTCACACCCACATCCACACAAACACACATACAAACTCATCTGCACATAGAGATGTCACACCCACACTCAGAAATGCACACTCAAGTGTACACACAATCCCTCACACGATCTCAGCTTGGAGAATGCCCCCCACCCCCACGCATTTTTTTCTTCTTCAAAGCGACCTTAGAAGTATCCCACCTTCCACGAGATTCAGTTTCTCACCCTTCCCCCCATAAAAATCCTTCTGGCCACATCCTTTCTTGGGTCTTGTCCAGCTAGTGCTGTGTCTTTAAGGAAGCTGAAGCTGCTAAAAGTGAGTGAGAGAGAGAAAAAAAAAAATCAAAAAATTTGGCATCTTTTCCCCCTCAAGTTTCTGGTGTCACTTATGAAACACGGGTCCTTGTTGCTGCAGAGAAGCAGTTGTTTTGCTGGAAGGAGGAAGTATACGGGCTGCCTGGGCTCCCTTCCTGCAGCCTCCTCTCAGCAGACAGTCTCAGGCACCCTGTCCGGATAAGGAAAGGGCAGGCCCAGATGTGCAGAGTGAAGGTGGGGCAGAGACCAGGCTGCCCCTTCCTCCAGCATCTTCATCTTCCCCTGGCCCTGAAGACTGTCCAGGGCTAACTCTTCCTTTGTTGCTTTTTTGGTCCCATCTTAGAAGAGACTCTGCTTGACTAAGAAAGAGTAGTTTGAAGGTAAGCCAGCTGGAAGAGGGCTCCAAAGGCCAGTGGGAGGAGAGGGCAGCCTGCCGGGCACAGGGGCTGGGCTCCCCTGGGCACTTTCCTGTTGGTTTGGGGTGCTTGGGACAATCCCTTGCTTGGATCTGTCCAGGGGGCCTCAGTCCCTCTAACAACCTCAGCCCTGGAAATCTCAGCAGTATTTGGATTGAGCCACTGGCCTCACCCAAGCCAGCTGAGAGGTCCTGGCAGGGGTTTATTTAGGCAGCTGCCTGGTGTAGTTTGAACAGAATAGGCCAAGGGTGTGATTCTGTAGAAAGGGTCTGGTGTCTGCTGTGGTCACAGGCCGGTAGGAGTGGGAGAGCGGTGGGTGGGGCGGATCGGGGTGGTGTGCACTGCACAAGGGGCCTTGTCTAGGCCGGGGCAAAGCATACCTATGGGGGGCTCTAGTGGGAGGGACTGCGGCCAGGATGTGGGAGGGCAGGAGGGAGGTTCTGCTGAGTGCTGGGGGGAGGAGGTGGCTGGAAAACAGATTTCAAGCCATAAAGTCAGCTAGGAGCTGGCCGATGCAGGGAGAGCTCTCTGCTCAGAGAAGGAGCTGGGGTCCTCTTCCGTCCGGTCTTCACCCGCTCCTGACTGCATGACCTCGGGCAAGTCCTGGACCTTCTTTTGGCCTCAGTTTCCCCTCCTATAGAACAGGGGTGGTGGGCTAGGTGGTGTTGGGTCTTAGCTGGATGATGCTGGCAGGTCCTTCTGATGGGGAAGAGCTCTGGGTCAGGGTGCTGAGAGGGACGAGTGCTTTCCGCGTGTCCTCGGGGTCACCTTGGTGGCATGTCCTTCTCTGCAGGAGGTAGGATGCAGGAGCTGCGTCTGCTGTGCTGGGTGGTCCTTGTGGGCCTGGTGCAGGCCTGTCCTGAGTCCTGCGACTGTGGGGAAAAGTACGGCTTCCAGATCGCCGACTGTGCCTACCGTGACCTGGAGGCCGTGCCTCCTGGCTTCCCGGCCAACGTGACCACGTTGAGCCTGTCGGCCAACCGGCTGCCAAGCTTACCAGAGGGCGCCTTCAGGGAGGTGCCCCTGCTGCAGTCGCTGTGGCTGGCGCACAACGAGATCCGCAGGGTGGCCGCTGGTGCCCTGGCCCCTCTGGGCCAACTCAAGAGCCTGGACCTCAGCCACAACCTCATCTCTGACTTCGCCTGGAGCGACCTGAACAACCTCAGCGCCCTCCAGTTGCTCAAGATGGATAGCAACGAGCTGACCTTCATCCCCCGCGACGCCTTCCGCAGCCTTCGTGCCCTGCGCTCACTGCAGCTCAATCACAACCGCTTGCACACACTGGCAGAGGGCATCTTCGCACCGCTCACCGCGCTGTCCCACCTGCAGATCAACGATAACCCCTTCGACTGTACCTGCGGCATCGTGTGGTTCAAGACGTGGGCCCTGACCACTGCTGTGTCCATCCCAGAGCAGGATAACATCACCTGCACTTCACCCCATGTGCTCAAGGGCACACGGCTGAACCGTCTGCTGCCGCTGCCTTGCTTGGCACCCTCAGTGCAGCTCACTTACCAGCCCAGCCAGGACGGGGCCGAGCTGCGTCCTGGCTTCGTGCTGGCGCTCCACTGCGACGTGGATGGGCAGCCAGCCCCCCAGCTTCACTGGCACATCCAGACTCCCGGCGGCACCGTGGAGATTGCCAGCCCCAACGTGGGTGCCGATGGGCGTGCCCTGCCCGGTGTCCTGGCAGCCAGCAGCCGGCCACGCTTTCAGGCCTTTGCCAATGGCAGCCTGCTCATCCCCGACTTCGGCAAGCTGGAGGAGGGCACCTATAGCTGCCTGGCCACCAACGAGCTGGGCAGTGCGGAGAGCTCTGTGAACGTGGCACTGGCCACGCCAGGCGAGGGTGGCGAGGATGCGCTGGGGCGCAGGTTCCATGGCAAAGCGGCCGAGGGTAAGGGCTGCTACACGGTTGACAATGAGGTGCAGCCGTCGGGTCCTGAGGACAACGTCGTCATCATCTACCTCAGCCGCACTGGGGGCTCTGAGGCTGCAGCAGCAGGAGGAGGGGTCTCTGGGAAGCAGCCCCCAGGGCTGCTTCTGCTGGGCCAGAGCCTCCTCCTCCTCTTCCTCACTTCCTTCTAGCCCCACCCCCACCCAGGCTGGGCTGGAGCAGGCCCAAGGCCTCGCTGACTCCTGCCCCTGACTCTGCAGCCGTCCCTTACAAGTGCTGCAGGGGTCTGGGCTCGGCAACTCTCGAAGCCTGCATCGGGGACTTCCCATCTTCCTACCTCCCTTTCTCCTCTCTTCTGGAACACTCACCACCCCAACTTGTAGACTTGCTCAAAGCTAATGACTAGGACAGGATTTGATCCCGTAACTCACCGTCTATGGTGCTAATTGCTGCTAACCACAATGCCCATGCTCCCTTCTCAGGGGCAGCGTGCTGACAGGGCGGTGCCCTAACCAACCGGGGTGGGGGGGGCCTCACTGATGGAATTCTGGTCACCGGGACTGACAAGCTGCTGAAGGCTATGGGTGGGGCTCGGGGCTTGGGGCTTGGCAGGGAGGTAGGCTGAAGCAGACAGGGCACAGGAGATGTAGCATAGGATGTAGCAGAAGTGGCTGGCATGGCTTTGAGGCTCTCTGACCTGCTTGAGCTCCTGCTGACCTTTGGTGTTCTCTGATGACTTGGGGGCTTGGGAGGCTCTGCCCTCATCTCAGACAGGACTGGAGTATCCAGAATGTCACTCATCTCCTCACCCTTCCTCCCTCAGTGTGCCCCTCCATCCTGGATACCTGCCCTGCCTTCCTCTCCAGGTACACATCTGTAGCCTGCCCCTCCAGAGATACCAGGCAGCCTGGGGGTGGCAGAGAAATAAACAGCGTTTCTGATGCTCCCCTGCATCTGCCTGGTGTTTCGTCTGGACCTAGGGGCCCCCCGGCCTGCCTGTCCACATGTCCCGGGGCCTGTGAGGCAGGGAGGGGTGGCCCGGCGGGGGGCTCAGGGCTGGGTTGAGCTGCAGATGTTCTCCTCCACCCGCCACCTAGCCCACGGCACAAATGGGGGCATGAGCCTGACAACCATTGCAAAGGCTTCCCTGGGGTCCCTGAGCAGTGGCCTGAAGGAGGTGTTTTGGAGGGGGCGTGGGGGAAATCAAGTGCCTGGGTTGTGGCCTCTCTTCCCAGTCCTGCTCCTGGAAGAGATGTTAGGGAACAAACAGTGAGGAAAGCGGGGACGGGCAAGGCAAGATGGAGGGGAGAGAGAAGGGAGGAGAGAGGGGATGTAGGATGGGATGAGAGGGAAAGAGAAAGACCCAGAGAGACTGAGGACAAGAGAACATATTTGAAGGAGACGCCAAAGGAAATGAGTGGTACTTCCTCCCACATTTCCAGAAAGAGGAAATAGTATTCCTGGAGGAAAATCTTTTCCTCACAGAGCAGGGGGATCAGGAACTGACCTGGTGGGTGGAGGGCCTGGCAGCAACCTGTGGGTCTCCTAGGATGGGGTCAGAACCTGGAGACCATAGAACCTGTGCTGGGTCAGAGATGCATCTCCCTAATGCCTTCATCCTTGCCCCTTTCCCGATCAAATGGTGCTATGCGTAGGGACAAGACCGCATGAGAGAGGATCTGAAGCCTCTGACTAGAGCCCCCAGAACTGCTTAGTCTAGCAAAGTGGAGGCAGGGAGGCCAAGGAACGTGGGGTAGCAGTTGTGAGCCTTGGAGGCTGGCCAGCCCCGCTTCCTCCTCCTTCCACCGAGGCCCCTCCCCCATGGTCAGCTTGCAGCTCTTGCTGAGCTGCTGTCACCAGAGCACATGTCAAGGATGACTGCACCTCTGATGGAAAGCAGCAGGATGGTGCCGAGTCCCCTGTGCTGTGCCACTTTGGGTAAGTCACTGCCCATCTCTGGACTTCAGTTTCCTCATCAAACAAAGGATGGGCTAGGATATGGTAACTCATTGACTCTGACCCATTGACTCTGATTATCTAAGTCTTGATAATCCTAACCCAGCTTGGACCCCTTGACATCTCTGGCTCCATTCACTGATGAGCAGGCTTGGCTTCTTGGAGTAGGATGTGGGCCTAAGACCTGAGTCCGGGGCAGCTGGGGAACATTTGTGCTCTGAATGAACTAGCTACTCGCTTGTTTTAAAGTCATCCATGGCCCCCATGCCCTCCGGGTGAAGCCCGAGTTCCCCAGCCACATGTTCGTGGCCCTTCTGACTGGCTCTCCAAAGTCACCCCTCCCCACCTCTCTTGGAATAGCTAATTAATTGTTCCTTTAACAGTCTGAGATGTCTCATCCTCTGTACGTTTACTTATACTGTTCCATCGGTCTGGACACCCTTCTCCTGTTCCTCACTTGGCTAAGTCAGCTTCTGAGAGTCGGCTGAGGTACCACCTCCTCCAGAAAGCCTTCCTGGATGCTTTTCCCTCACCTGCCCCCAAATTGGACTAGGCCCCCCTCCTCTGGCTCACACAGTCCTGAGTGTCCTGTGTCCCAGCCTGATTACACTCTATTATGACTCTGTTTCCATATTAAGGGCAGAGACCCAGTCTGCCTTCTCATTCCTGAGACCCTGTCAATCACTAACCCACAGGGCTAGGAAGACATTTGTCAGTGGGCTGCAGTGGGATCAGACCCTGCCCTCTTTGCCCTCTTCCTGGGCCTCCTCGACGGTGGGTTGACGCTCCCTGGCCCTGCCTGGCTTCCTGCGAGTTTGAGGCTGTAGCTTGGGTGCAGGAACGTGGTGTAATTGTGCAGATATTTCTGGAGGCCCCACTGATCCAGGTGTGTGGGGTGGCCACATCTGCCCCACCCTCATTAGCCCCAGCCCCACAGTGGCCCCCAAAGCCTCACTCACACATGCCCGCACCTCAGTCCCCAGCAGGGGGAGGGACCCCCTCAACTGTCCTCCCTTCCGCATACTAGTCTCCTCCTACCTCCATACCTTTATTCATATTGTCTCCCCATCTCTTGAAATCTCTCCTCCTCCCCAAATCCTGCTCATTCTCGAAGACCCAGAATCAGTCCTACTTCCAAAGCCAACGCTCACACAGCTCAGGGGTGGCACCATAGGTCCCCAGTCTCTCCACCACCCCAAGGGATGTGGCCATGGTTCCCGTTCTGCCCCCCACCCAGTGCCCAGCCCAGCACTGATCAGAGTACCCCAACCCCACCCAAGCCCCATAAACACAGTGTTGATTGACTGGGATGCTGGGCGGTTTTCCCCACGTACCCCTACCCTTCAGGAAGACTGTTCCTTAGGGACAAGTTTATTACAGGGAACACACTAACCTCTTTCATAATATCTAAAGGCATACGAGCTACAAAAATATCAGGCTCTCAAGTGTGGCCAGCTCAGTGTGGGGCCTGGTTTGAGCCGTGACTGCTGCCAGGTAGGAGCCCATGGCTTCCTCCTGGGCTGCCTTGCAGGCCACGGGCCCCCCAGGAGGAGCGGGGAAAGCTGCAGGAGAGAGGAAGCGCTGTGTCTGGTCACGGTGGTGTGTTCCAAGGCTGAGTGGGCCCAGCTGGGATCCTAGGTTGTCCTGGCCTGCATCACCAGCCCCGATCAGGAGAAGGCTTCCGTGAAGCCTGAAGGCTGGCGGCAGAGCCAGTGTCCGGAGGAGCCTGGATGTGGCTGCCCCGCTTCCATCGGCTCCTGGACCAAGGGCCTAAACCACCGATTGCTTTCTCCAGAGCCCTAGCTGGCTTCCCAAGGTCAAGGGGGCAGACCAGAGCCTTCCCAAGGCTTGAGGTTCATAATGCTGACAGATTTCCACCCAAGCAAAGCAACCCCGGCTGGCCCTGAACCCCCGGGACCTGCTGACAGAGCTGGTGCCAAGCAGAGAGGCTGCCATGGCTGGAGCGACGACGCTGGGAGAGCTGGGGACGGAGTGGGCTGGGAGGATGGGAAGTGCTCCAGCACAGGCAAGGACACGGCGGGGTGGCCTTCCCCACCTTCAGGGCTGGCCACCGTTGGCCCGGGCATCTGATAGGGCTGTCTTCCGGAAGGCCTGCAGGGCTGGGTTGTGCAGCAGCGTGTATGCCAGACCCCAGAGGGCCCTGCCTCGGCCTACCCTGGGCCCCACTCCCTTGGCCACCCGGTCCTTGGTCTGCAGCAGCTGCATCCCTGAAAAGAGACCTTCCGTGAGTCACTCAACACACGCCCAGCCAAGCCCCACCCCCAGCACCTAGACCTGAGCAGAGTCTGAAAACCCCTTGTGTATGTAGGGTGAGGGAGGCCGAGACTGGGGCTCCAGGGGCCCGTTCACAGAGTGGGAAGCCAGGAGAGTGTGCGGTGCAGGAGCGTGTTTGTCAAGGCCCAGGGTGTCATCCTCTGGGTGGCCAGCAGAAGAGGGAAAGGGTGAGCTCTGTGGAGGGGACTGGAGGCAGGGCTGGGAGGAGGGTTCCTCTCCCTACTACACACTTCCCAGGCAGCAGGGCGGGGAAGGACGTACTGCTTAGGAGAGGCAGGGGGTGGCCTGGGGTGTGACAGAGCCCCTTAGCTCTGAGACAGCTGTCTCGTTCTCCACGTGAGGAGTGAGTGTGTGTGCACACACGTGACAGAAAGTGTGTGTATGTTAGTATTATGGGAAAAAGTACCCTGAGATGGACCCGGAGAATTCTCACTTCTTCTCTCTCACAGGCAGCCCAGAGAGGAAGTGGGCATTTTCCTAGCCCTCTCTCCCTTGCGTTGCTGGAGAGGGGGCATGCCTCCTCCCTGGGAGAAGCCGGGTGGGCTCAATTCCCCCCATTCCCGGTGGAAAGTCTCACCTTCCTCTTCCTCCCCCAGTCTGAGGCCATCCCGGGGGACCGCGTGGGGCTGGGGCCTCCGAGTTCGCAGGAGCAGGGCACAGAAGGCTGTCAAGGCTGGATGTGACTGGCTGACCTCCATCTTCAAGAAGTTGCAGTATGTGTGGTAGCCTGGGTGGGTGGGCAATGGCAGTGCTAGTGTGGGGGGGCCCCAGCCGGCACCGAACACAGACACAGGGAGGTGCCCTGCACACCCTGCCTGCGAGCATGTGGGCACCTGAGCGTCTTGCACGTGCACTGCACATGGCCCCCTACACATACCCACATCTTGGGGTTACAGACATCCTCTGTAGAGACTAGGTCAGGGCAGACCCTCCCGCACTGCTTGGGCAGCCTGAGCATCCCCTGCCCCCAGCTCCTGCCCAGTAACCTTACCGGGGTCGAAAGTGGCGGCTCTAGGTGGCAGCAGGCTGAGGTCCATCTGGCCAAGGTGGACAGCATTGTAGAGGGCAGAGAGGAGCACTCGGCAGGTGGCCATCATGGCACCCACCAGCACATTGATGGGGAAGAGAAGGAAGGTGGTGGCATAGAGTGCTCGCCTGGGGTCAGGGAGAAGAGAGCTGAGGCAGGTCCTCACACAGAGTCCCTTCCTCAGGGTCAATGTCAGACCTAGATGACCACAACTGCCGTGTATTGGTTGAGTGCACCTCTGTGTACCCAGCTTCTGGGCTGGGTCTGCTCTCTCAGCCCAGCTCACTCATCCCACCCATCTGGGAGACAGAGGCCCAGAGAGACTGGGTGACTTCGCTAAGGCTGTCTGGCTAGTCAGTGGGGTTTAAGTCCAGGTCCACCTGGATCTTTCTATGACCCTGCTGTCCCCACCTCCCTCCTCTGGGTCCCTTGTCCACCGACTCTAAGTCTCTCCTGGGGCCAAGGTCCTCCCACAGCCTAGCACAGAAATAATATTTCTGTTAACCTCCTTCCTGCAAAAGGGAGGAGTATCGATCCCCAAAACAGGAAAGGCTCATGGGGGTATTTCTGGCCCTGTGAGGTAAACAGAGAGGTATTTTGGACTAAGCTGGGTCACTGACCCCTTTTAAGGCAAGCTCTTTTTACTACTCACTGGGCTCCCCATTAGAGAAAGGGGAAAGTTGGCAGATGAGGGAGAAGGGCACAAAAAGAAAGACACCGAAGAAGCAGCTGAGGGCCTAAGGGAGGCGCAAGCCCAGGAGCAACCTCACCGGTTGGTCAGCTCTGGGCGTCCATGGTGAGTGTCTAGGAAGACCCAGTGGGCTGCCATGTTCTGCAGGGTCACAGCCAGGGTCAAGGTCAGCCAGAAGGGCCTGTGGGGGGTGAGGGGATGGGGAGGGTGTCACTATTAGTGGTCCTCGGGGAAGCAGTCCCAGAGCCCTTGGCCCCTTGCTTCACTCACCATGAGGACTTCAGGGATCGGAGGAGCAAAAGGTTCCTGCCGTGGAACACGGGCATGAACACCAGGAAGGCAAGGGCCAAGGTCCCCAGGAAGAAGAGGATCTGCTGCACCAGGAGCCCTGCCGGCATGGGGAGGAGAACAGGGAAAGGACTCAGCCCACCCTTGCCACTCCCAGGAGCCCAAGGCTTTGGAACTGGGCAGACCTGGTTTCAGATACCTGCTCTGCTGCTGCTGAGCTGTGCCACCTTGAGCAAGTTATTTTACCTCTCTGAGCCTTGGTTTCTTCCTCTGTGAAAAAGGGATAGCAGCCCCTACCCAGGAGGGCTGTTGTGAGGATCCAATGAGACAGTATCTGTGGCAACTGTTTGAAAACCACAGAGTGCTTTGCAAATGTTATTTTCCCCCAGTTGCTCCTGGGTCCTTGAGGACAAGACAGTATTTGAAATTAATGTTTGCATTCCTACTGGCCAAAGCCTGGCACATGGTTAGGTACCTGAAAGTTACCTGTTGAAACAGCTGGCTAATTGTTTACATGGGATATGTACAAAAGGGTTTCAGAGGCATAAAGTTTACCTCTACGAGGAATTATGACTTCTAGTGCTAGTGATTCGTCTACCCCTTTATCATCTTTTTCCAGCTCTGTCAGCAGCAGAGGGAAAAATCAGGCCCTTGCTTTGGCAACAATGGCCCCAGTCCCCTCACATTTGCAAGGACTTTATTCACTGCAGTGCCCAAGGGAGCTTGGAGGGGTCCTTGAAGTTAATCTAGTCCAGTTCTCTCAGAGCACAGCCCTCCTTATGGCCCCCAACCGTGGCCACATAACCATGCTTGAATACTCCCAGTGACAGAGATGACCTCCTGAGACAGCCCATCATGATATTGCCCTCCCTTACAAAAGCAGGAATACGCCTCCTCGAACTTTCCAGCCCTGGGTCACCTTCTGTGTAAACCCCTGGTGGCACCCAGGAGCCATCCTCATGTGATGGGTATCCTTCTACCAAGGGCCCCTGCACCTACCTCCACACCCCACCTGTGTGGACTCCCTGAGGGCAGGGAAGGCAAGGTGGATCCCTCCTCTTGCTTTTGCCCCAGAGCCAGCTCCAGCACAGGCAGACGCGCAGAGGCAGCCAAAACCTGCTGAGCACCCTCCCCTCCCCCACTCAGGCCAGTGGGGCCTGCCGAGGTCAGGTGGAGTGGGCAACGGGGCGCTCACCAAGGCAGGTAAAAGCAGTCTGGTAGGCGGTGAAGCTCATCCAACAAAATATGGCCTGGCGGGAGGGGCGAGGGCTCAGGGGCCGGGGGCCCAGGTCCAGGGCACCCCCTCGGTGCAGAGCTCGCAGGTTGGCCCTGGGGTGGGAGTGAGGAAGCCAGCGATGTCAGGGAGCATGCACGCTCCCTAATTTCCTGCTCTGGGCCAGCCTCTGGCTGAACTCCCAGTCGAAGTACAACCCGCGGCCATGGGCAGGGAAGTCCAGAGCTGTGGGAGCCCAGAGGAGCTACTAATCCAGCCTGGGAGATCAGGGAGGGCTTCCCAGAGGAGGTGATGCCTGAGGTGCATCTTAAAGGATGAATAAGACTAAGCTGGTGGGGGGCAGGGCAGGGATCAAGGGAGACAAATTAAGGCAGAAGGCTCAACCTGAGCCAAGTCAGGAACGTGGGACACAACAGTAGGGATGGAAAGTGATTTGCAGCTCGGCTGTCAGGGCAGGAGGCAAGGTTCCAGGCAGGCAGAGGCTTGAGGGCCTTGATATGCCAGCCTAAGTAGAGCCAACTCTGTGAGAAAAGATCCTGGGGCAGGAACCCTGAGGCCTGATAAATGTACAGCATACGGACCAGCTCCCTGCCAAGTCCCTGGCTCTCCCCTCTCCACCCACCCTACTCCCAGCTAGAAGCTTCTCTCCCTCTCTGCCCACATTTCCTCAGTGCTCCTTACCATTCACCATGAAAGGGCAACGTAGGCGGCTTGGCATTCCATGTCCCACAATAATCTCTCTGGTGCCCCAGCGCCAGCCAGTCCACTCCTCACCCACACTTCACACTTGTTCTTGCCCACACAGTTCCTCCCACCTGTGGCACCCTTCCTCCCTCATCTCCATTCCCAGGTAGCATGCCAGCTTTCCCAGGTGGCCCCATGCCAGCCCTTCATCAGCTGTACATCAGTCGCAGATGTTTCTCCAACTGGACAGGGATGCCCCACCTTCTCCACCCACCACAGGGCAGCTGGGCAGTTGGGCTCAGTAACAGCCTGGTCCTGCAGGGACTCTCCCTCCCTCCAGCCCCAAGCTTTTCCCCACAGGCCTCCTGGGTCAGGGGTCCTGCAGGCCCATAGGGCTCTGACCATTTCCCCACGTCTGCACCGGGTGGGGGGGAGTCAGAGCCTGTCACTCACCTGTGTGTCACCAGCGAGCGGGTCAGCATGAGGAAGGTGAGCAAGCAAGACAGAACCAAGGCCGAGATGTAGCAAACTGGAAGGTGGAAAGGGAGCAAAGTGGGAGGTCAGGGCTGGGGGTCTCCTGGGAGAGCCCGAACTGCTGCCAGGGTGGTACCTGGGTGGGAGTTATCCCTGCCCCACGCTCCACTCTGAGCGGAGGCCTCTTGTCACATCCCCTGTTCTCAGATCCAGTATAAGTCGATGAACTTGGTTGACCAATACTGCCAGGTGACATCTGGTGGCCAAGACAGAGAGAGGCCAGCTCTGAGGCTGCAGACCTGGCCCTCACCCTGGTCTTGCTGCTTCCATTGCTGTGTGACCCCCAGTGAGAGACTCCATCCAATGTGGCATCTGCCTTCAGCTCCATGGCTTCCTGGCTGTGTGGGCTTCAGAGGGTCATTTCATCTCCCAGCCTCAGCTTGCCCATGCCGGGCACACTGCTGGGCTGCCCATCTCCCAGCACGTTGTGAGCCATAAAACCCCATCAAGGGCCTGCATCAATGGCCTTTGTTAAGATGTGAGCGCCCGTCAGTGTGGCCTGAGTCCATCAGAATGAGGGAAGTGACCACTGCTACCCATCTCCTCCCCGGGTCGCCACCCACCCTGTCCATTTGCACAGATCATGAGCTCCCTGTATCACCAGCAGCTGGGGGAGAATGCATGGTGTTGTGAACAAGCCTGGCATTTAGCATAGCAGGGATGCAGGGCTACAACTCTTCCACCCTATATCCACATCCAGTCTTACTGAACACCCTCATAGCAACCCCACAGAAGAGGCACAGGGAGACATGGGACCAACAAAGAAGCTGAGACTCAGAGAGCGGGCCTGACCCACCAGCCACACTGCTAGGAAGTGACAGAGCGAGTGGTGCAATCATTTTCAAGCAGACCCAGAATGAGCCCAGGGTGTCTGCACTCTGATCTCATTAGTCAGCCAAGGGAAGTGTTCCTGGTTCCCATCAGAGACTCAGGAGGGGAGCAAACATACATGGGAAAGGCAAGCACTAGGTCCTTGTAGCCACAGGTTCTGGAGATGTGGGTCTCAGTGCTGACAGCATATTAGGATCACCTGGAGTTGTTCAAATTCCCATGGCCCAGGCTGTACCTCAGACCAATTAAATCAGAATTTCTGGGCATAGGACCCAGGCCGTAGCTTTTGGGAAAGCAACCCCAGTAATTCCGATGTGTAGTCAGGGTTAAGAACCACTGAACTGGGTTTTGTTTGGTCTTGTTTTTTCAAAGACAGAGTCTTAATGATCTATTTCAAATAGCAACTGTTTGAAATCAATCAGCCAACCAACATGTGTAGAGCTCCTACTACAGTGGTTCTCAAACTCAGGCTGGCATCAGAATCGTGGCGAGGGCTTGTCCAATCACAGAGGCTGGGCTCCACCCTCAAGGTTTCTGAAGTCTGGTTTGAGCCTTGGGATTTCTTACAAGTTACCAGGTGATTCTCAGGCACAACCAGTATTGAGGATGAATGCTACAGAAACCTGGGGCCAATCTGCCTGTCCCTGGCTCACTCCTCCGGGGGCAGAAGGGGGCACTTTCCTGAAAGGTAAGGCTAGGAGAAAGCCCTGGGCACGCGCAGCTCTGCCCTGCTCCACCTGCCCTCCTAGAGCCAACACGGTGCCAGCGAAGGTACGTTCTGGACTGTTTCTGCCAGGAGGTGAGGAGCCTGCCTGCTGAGCCTGCCCAGCTGAGTGAATAGGTTAATTGGGGTGAAGAGTTAGCAAGCCCCCTTGGCCCCAGCCTGGCCTTTGGTCTCCATTTGTCTACCTCTTGCTCCTCTCTACCTCAAATGTGTCCAAACTTGGGTCCCTCCTAATCCTGGTACCCATAAAATCTTCCTGCACTTTGCCTCCTCTAGGATTCTGCACCTTCCCCCTTCTGGGCCCTGATTTTGTGGATCAGTCTGTCTCCCCTACTCAATCAAGCACCTCTAGGACAAGGTTGCCTTTAGAGCTGCAGCACCCATTTTGCAGGTAGGAAGATGGAGGTCCAAAGGAGTAAAGTGGCTTGCCCGGGTCACACAGCTGGTAAGTGATGGAGCAGGAATTCGAATCTAGTCTGCCTGACTCAGAGTGTGAGCTTTCTGTGAATGATGCCAGGCTTATAGTCCAGGTGCCAGGTGGGCAGCCCTAAAACAGGCTCTCGAAGCTCAGAAGACATTTGCTTCTTAGGCTAAGAACAGACCAAAGGGTCCCCAAGCTCAGATCTAATCTCAGTTCCATCCCTGTCTTGCTGAGTGCTTGGGGCATATCTCTAATCCTCTTGGGCCTCAGTTTTCCTTGTCTGTGAACTAGAAGGTTAAACACTGATCTCTTTGACCCCTGCATCCAAGGAGATCCAAAGTGGGAGCATTTGGGCTTGGAAACTGCAACATGTGATTAGCAGTGTCAGGTGTGTTGACTAGAAACCAAATCCATTGTCCTGGACATGTCACTTCCTCCCTCTGCCTTTTGATTTCCTGCTCTGTGAGATGAGATCAATGATGCTGACCTAACAGGGCTGCTGTGAGCAAGGTGTGAGCTTGGATGTGGACTGATGTGGGCCATGTCTGCTCCTGCCTGTGGCCCAGATTGCAGCCAACTTGGAAAATCTCCCCGGAGATGTCATTTTCAGCCCATCCAGAACTTGTCACCTGTCTATCTTGTGGGCTTTGGCCACAGTTCCAGGG
Source organism: Kogia breviceps (assembly GCF_026419965.1). NCBI lineage: Eukaryota > Metazoa > Chordata > Mammalia > Artiodactyla > Physeteridae > Kogia > Kogia breviceps. The sequence continues at coordinate 101,547,538 of NC_081312.1, forward strand.
AGCAGACACGCTCAGGAAAGTGGTGGGAGTGGTGGCCAGGGAAGGAAGCAGTCACTGCACACACCTCTGCCCACTCCTACTCCCTCCCTGATGGTAATGGTAAGGAAGAGCTGTAGAGCAATCACACCTCCACCTGCAATACTGGCAGCCTAGACTCTGACCATCACATGTTACTCCTCAAGAGCTAGGATGCCTTTGCCAGCCAGGGACTCCCAAGCCAGCAGAGGGTGCAGGCCCCGTGACACCTGACCACCAGGCTTTGTCTCAAGGTGATAGAGAGCCCCAGCCTGGGCATCAGGAGATTGTGTTCTTCTCTTGGCTCCCATCTGCCTGGCTGTACTACCTCAGGTGATTCCTTCCCCATGTGTCAAGTGAGGATACCTCTCAGTCTCCTCCACAGGGCTGTGGAGGTGGCGTAGGTGGGAAACAGGGCTAAGGGATAAGGAGGCATCAGACCACAGATGGGGAGACTAGTATAGTTCCCCGGCCCAGGAGCACATGGTCAAGGGAAGGAAGGAGAAAGGAAGTGCCTGGAGGACAGGGATTGGGGAAGAGAAAGCATCCGCCCTGCCTGACCCCACCCACCTGCCATGAGGATTAGCTCAGAATCCTGGCGCACTGTCCCACTTCACTGCCTCCTTTTCCCCTTCCCCACCCGCAGCAAAGGCCCAGGGCTGTCCCCTCAGCTCACACATACCACACCCTCCCCCATCTCCATGCCTGCGGAGCTGGGCAAAGTCACTAGGGGTGGGCGTGGGAGACACCACACAAGCTAACAGGGGCCCGCTGAGATGACCTTCAGGTCTCAGAGACTTGGAACTGGAAGCTCCAACCACCCCAATTTGGAGATGAAGCAGCCAAGACGCAGAAAGGGGAAGGGACATGCCCAAGGACACCCCGCATGTCCGCAGCACCTGGAACAGAGCTCAGGTATCCCAGCTGAGGTCCCCACTGCCGGCCCTCAGGGGCTCCCGAGAGGCCTCACCTTCCAGAGCCCATAGGTAGTGCTTCACCAGCTCCACCACCTCCTGCCTGTCCTCTGAGAGCACGATCCCAAAGCCAGCCAGCAGGTAAGAGATGTCCGTGGTGATCCCTGCCCTCACCTTCTGGATGGTGGGTACCACGCCCACCAGTAGCAGCAGGGCCACCTGGAAGAACCCCCAGATCAGGGTGGCAGGGCCTGGCTGTGCTCACACCAGGCACTCCCATCCCAGGAAAAGTGTGTTCTGAGCCTTCAGGGAAGAAACTCTGGCAGCACACGGGCTGCATCTACATGCCCATATCACCCTTCACAGTGTTCTCATCTGTCCCTTAGAGCAGCATCCTTGTGCCTCTAATCAGCACATTACAAACAGATACAAATTTAGCCTCATGGGCCTCAGATATGCTTTCAAGCAGCACAAGTATATGTGTATATCTCTGACTGCCTATCAATCATCTATCTATCTAAACTTCAGAATATAAAGTTTCCAATTTTTCCATGTTGGAGAAAGCAAAGTGTCCTATAAAGTGCCAGCACAGGCACTGAAGCTGGACAGACCTGGATTCAAATTTTGGCTACCCTGAGATATTAACTGTAGGAACTTGGCCAAGTCAAGTTCATCTCTCAGCCTCAATTTCCTCCATCTGTAAAATGGAGAAAAGTCATACCTACCTTCCAGGGTTTTTGATTTTTTTTTTTTTTCTGAGGTGGGGGGGTGGGTAGTGGTGGTGGGGATTTATCAAACATATATTATCTCACTAAATCTTCACAACTAAAAGGAAGAAATTCTATTTCCTCCATGTCACAGCTGAGCTAATTGTTTCAGGGCTGTTGAGTATCTTGCCCAAGGTCACTCAGGAGGTAAATAAAGGAGCTAGGATTTAAATCCACATTTATGTGACTCCAAAACTCGTGCTCTGACCCTATGTGAGCCCAACAAGAGTTACCATCCCCTCTCTTCTGGGTAGGCCAGCATTCCCAAGATGGCCAGAAGTAGCTGGACAGGATTTGGGGCAGGGCTTTTGGAGAGCTGAGCTGAGGGCCTGAGCCATCTCAGGCTTGGGGGTTGGGAGCAGGGGTCCAGAGGCAAATGGCACTACAGAGGCAGGACATACCTGGTAGATGGCCGTCCCTGTCAGGGTGACTGAAAGCACCAGCTTCAAGGGGAGTCGGAATCCTGCAGTCCCCAAAAGGAGGGGTGTGGTGAACCCCAGCACCATCCAGCCCTGGGAGCCCCACCCCTCCCAAGAGGCCTAGGAAAAGGGCCAGGGCTCACAGGACCCTGGACCACCAAGGCCAGGCCAGGGGCTTCCCCTTGTCCCAAGCTGGGGTTGTTCTTCCTGATGACAAGAGTTTTGGGGAAAGGAGCAGACCTTCTGCTGCAGCTGTTCTAGGCAAAAGAGGGGTGAGGTCACCTGTGACTCTTGACCTCAGCTCCCCACGCCATACCTCGCTGTGGAATGTAGAAGTAGCATCTGAAGTAGATCCAGGCCTGGGACAGGAAGCCCTGCTTGGATGTGTGGGAGCTGCAAAAAGACCCAGGCAGGAGGGAGCTCTCAGGAGAACCCCTGCCCTGAGCCTGGGCCCCAGGGTTTGGTTCATTCCTTGTCTCTGCCCCACCATGCTGCCCAGTGCCAGCCTCCCAAACAAGCCTGCCTGCCCAGGCCTGTCCCCTGGCCCAAAGGGTTTGCCTAGGACCTCACCTGCTTTTCAGCTTCTTCTGGCAAAGGAGGGTCCTCAGATATTCTTCAGAGTAGCTGTTCTGAAGCCCCTGTGGCGACAGACAAATGGACAAGCAGATGGGACCTGTCTCGAGCCATCCTGGGCCCCTGGCTCAGGGTACCATAGTAGATGCGCGTACAAACCTCTTGGCTGTGGTGGAGTACAGAGAAGGGCCATCCCGTGGGGACGAGGTCCATGCCCCCCAAAGCTGCTCTTTCCTCCTCCGTAAATAAAAGACTAATCAGTGTCCTATCTAAGAACTCTCAATGCTGGGAAGTTCTTCCTAAGGTCTATCTCCAACCCTCTCCAGCTTTACTCAGTCACATCACATCACTGCTTTCCTCCTGGCCCTCTGACCTCTAGTAGCTAAGACTGAAGCAAAAGGGAACTTATGTCCCACGAGCATATCCCTGACCAGGACACGGGATAGGGCCATTTCGGGTCAGATTCCCCCAGCCCTCTCCTACTCCAGGGAGATCACAAGGGTGACCTGATTTGTTTAAGCCACATTCCAGGACTTAAACTCCCTGCCAAGTGGCAGAGGCCCACAGTAAGATGCAGTGAGCCCCTGGCCCCTGACGATTAGGAAAATATAGGCCATTGTCACCTGTTGCTGTGGCAACCCTGGGATCCAGGGGTGTGGGTCAGCTCAAAGCTTGACTGTGCCCTTTGAGGCTTAAAACTCTTTGACCAAGGGCCAAAGAGGATTTTATTTCTCCTAAGACTTCCCAAGAGGAAAGGCACGCAATGGAGGGAGAGGCCAAGAAAATCCCTGGAAGAGAAGGGAAGGGCCTGGACGAGGTGCTGTGTATCCTGGGGAGCTGCTCCCCTCTTCTGAGCATCTGGAGGGCAGTGGTGACAAGTACTGAGGACCCTACTGCTACCCTGTGAGAGCGAAACCCAGAGTCAGGTGGGCCTGTGGGGGACCCAGGGTCGCCCCAGAGAGGCTGAGCCCACCCGCCTCTTCTCCCCTCACTCTTCATCCCTCCATGGGGACCTTGCTTCTTCTCTGGCTTCAGTCCTAGCCCCTCTCCTGAGCTCCAGGCCCACGGTCCAGTTGCCCGCCAGACCCCTCAGCGCCACACACCTACAGCTACACATCGTCCCCCGCACACCTGCTCTCATCCAGTGTTGTGTATGTCAGTCAGCAACTGGCGTCACCACCCACCTGCTGTCTGTCCTAGATGCCACCCTTCGAGCCTTTCCTTCATCCTCCACATCTGCAGAGCAATCAGCCTTTTGCATCTGTGTCTTTAACCTTTCTCAAGGGCCTCTGCGGAGCAGTCTCCCTCATCCTCCTCTCTCGCCAGGAAGAGCACTGGGCCCCGCCTCCACCCGTGCTCCCAGGTCAGCTGGATGAGCCCTGGCTGCCCTTCTCACAGTGCACTGTAAATATATGTTGCTGCATCCATCTCCCCCAGCACACTGGGAGTCCTGGAGGTCCGACACAAGTCACTCGGCTAAGTCCATGAACCCAGCCTAGGGCCTGGCACAGGGCAGGTGCTTAGAAGGTCTACCTAATCTCAAATAAGATTGCCATATCTTGTAAGAATTCTCTCTTGCCATGATATATTCATCCACCCACCCACCGACTCGCTTTCCCAAAACTTCAGAAGTATTTGTTGAGTGTCTGTTATGTGCTAAGACCTGTCCGGTGCTGCAAATCATGCATGAATGAAACAGATGCAACCCATCTCTGCCCCTTCACTCATGCTCTTCCCTATGCCTGTAATGCTTTCTCCTCATTCTCTCCCCATTCCAGATCCTCACCGTCCTTTAGTCCATGCTATGTCTATCTCCTCCAGGAAGCCCCCTCAGCCAGCCTTAGTTCTCCCAGCGCATCCCTTTATCTAACATTATCCAACCTAGGGTTGATTCATAACGCAGTTCTGCCCTGGGTGCTTCCTGAATCATGTCAGCATCTGCAGAGCTCCTACTAGGCGTAAGGCTCCTGGCCTGTCTCATTTCTCCAGCAGGATCCTCAGTGTTTCAGAAACAGAGCTATGACTTCTCTGTCTTCTGGCCCACTTCTCCTTTGTTGAGTCCCCACTGTGCAAACAGTTTGGTGCCCTGGGCATCCTGGGTGCCAGCCGAGGGCCTGGCCTGGCCTGGCCTTTGCCTGGGGAGGGAGAACCAACCAGTCCCTCTGCGACTCAGCAAACATTTTCTAAGCACCTGTTATGTTCTAGACTCCATACCAGGCATGACCACATGTAGGGGAACAATAGATATGGGCAAGTCCAGGGTGTCTTGGGTGCTGAGTACAAGCCCACCCCAGCCCTGCCCCTTTACCTTGGAACCCGCTGCTGCCCCAGGACTGAAGCCTTTCACCAGCTGCACCGGGTACCAAAGGCTCAGGAATCCAAGGCCCAGAAGGAGAGGCAGAGAGGCCAACAGGGAGTAGTACCTGTAGATCTGGATGGACAGACAAACACCTAGACACACCTACTTTCTGCCTCCTTCCCTCAACCAAAGACAAGGGTTTATTTCCCTTCCCAGCTCACAGGGGGCCCTGAGGGTGGTCTAGGGTGCATGGGAAGGCTTCTGGTTCTTTTAATACTCCCCAGACAGGGCCACTTGGCACCAACTTCTACTTCCCCTTCTCAGGCCCTGCAGAGGTGCTTGCTCCTCTCCCAGGCCCCTGGACTCCCAGGTGCCTTACAGGAGCCAAAGGGAGTATGTTTTGTAATCCCCTCCTACCCACCCCAGGGGGCTGGGATGGGGCCTGAAACGGGGGACATCCACCTTCTATATCCCTACGTTCCTGGTGCTTTGACACAGGCCTGATTTTTTCTATTACAGTTTGCAACCTGGGCATCTGGGAAGTACATGCTCTGCCTCCTGGGGTTGAGGCCCTCCTAGGGTTGAATACGTAGTCATTTGTTTGTTAATTCAATATGTTTTTATTGAGAGCTTAGTATGTGCCAGGTCCTGGCTGGTGAAAAAGACCAATGAAGTCCCTGCTCTCACGGAAACCACCTAATCTTCAACTCTACCCTGAGGGATTTGTGTTATCAACTTCATTTATGGCGGCAGAGCAGGGTAGGGGGGAACCTGGGTCTCAGAAATGTGCTAAGGTGTCCTCAAAACACCTAGCACCACCTGGTATCATTTCGTATATTTGTTTGTTTGTGTGACTGTGTGTCCCCTTCTGGAATGGCAGCTCTTGGGATGTCAGGGACTTCATCTGTCTTGTTCGCAGCTGTATTCCAGTGCCTGGAAATCTCCCTGGTGCAGAGTATATGCTCAGGTATGTTTGTGGAATGAACAAAGGAAGGAAGGGATAAAGCTGGATTCAAATCTGGGTTGTCTGACTCTGGAAGCCACACCCCCACCCTTTGGGCTCTGGACTGGTCAGCTTCACACCCCAGCCAGCTTCAGTGAACCAGGTCCTGAGGTTCTGGAATTCTCTTTTTAGCCCTCTGAGACCATCCCCCAGCTCAGCACTTGCATCCTCCAGCTCTCTTCACTCCCACTCCAGTCTGGCCAAGGGAAGTCTGGGAGATCAATAATGGGGGGATTTCAGGCTTCCTCTCCCTCCTTCTCTGCCCCTTCCCCCCTCCTTCCCCCTCCCAGACTGGAAGCTCCTGAGGGCAGGCCCCGCTGCTTGGTCCCCACCCTCTCCCACAGAGGGGCAGAGCTTGGAATGAGCATGTGTGTAAAGGCGTGGAATCCTGTGCAACAGGGAAGCAGGACAGAAAGGAAAGGAGCCACACTGGTTTAAGCAGCTCTTCCACGCCCCGCCGCCCCAGGCCGTCGTGAGTCAGTGGTTACCTTGGGTGACACCGGACACTCTGCCCTTTGCCAGACCTGGACCCCCAGATGAGCCCAGGACAGCACGCTGCCGAGCAGGTGTGCGGCTCCATGCCTGACCGTGGCACAGACAGCCAGGGGATAGTAGAGGGCAGGGTAATAGAGCAGAGCCAGTATCTTCCACGGCCCTGGAAGGCAAGACAGGCAGAGAGACACAGGATGGAGGGGCAGATGTGGGGCCTGGGTCCAACCCACCCAAGCTTCTCTCCTGTCTCCATCTTCCCAGCCCCTCAGCTGATTCCGTGGGCAAGAGCCCTGCATGCAAATCCAGGCTCTGACTAGTATCAGCTCTGTGATCTTGGGCAAGTTACCTCTTGGAGTCTCAGTTTCCCCGTCTGTAAAATGGAAATAATATATAGTACATTAGCAAAGATAAAATGAGAAGGTATGTGTACAGTGCTTTAGCACAGTGCCTGAGTTAGTGCTCAATAAATTAGGCTACTATTTTATTGCTATTCCCTTCTCTGACCCTCAGCATCTGCCACTGTAAAATGGGGCGAATATCTGCATTTTGTGGAGTTGCTGTGAGGATCGGATGATCTAAGGAGGTCATGTTGCAGGGCGGTGGCGCCTCTGGATGGCAGCTGTCCTTTTTCCCATCACATCCTTGGGCCCAGCTCAAGTCTCCAAGACCCCTCCCCGTACCCCTCCCCACCCTTCTTCATGCTCACACAGGACTGGGCTGTCTGGGGGGACTCAGCCTGTGCTCCCTCCCTCCCAAGGGTGGGGTCTGCACAAGAGCAGAGAGGGCAGTATTGACCCAAGGACAGAGCAATAGAGGTTTCAGGCACTGTGGTGGGACAGTTGGGGAGGGTAATGGGACAGCGTCTCCTGGCCTACGGCTCAGGACTGGAATGAGGAGCCCCAGTGCTTGGGATTCCCACCTGCCCCCTCCCATCAACCCAGCCCAGGGCCTCAGCTGTGCTGGCTACCTTGACCGGGTGGTAAGGCGAGGGTCAGGAAAGGCAGTGGGTCCTCAGTGGGGAGCAGCAAACACAGGGAGCTGAAGAGGACCATGAAGACGGCAGCAGGCACGGTCCAGGGCCTGTCCCCAGCTAAGAAATCCACAGGGCTGGTGCAGAGGCAGGGGCGGGACAGGGGAGAGTCGCTCAGGCCCTGCACGCCCATTGCCACACCTGAGTTCCATAAACCGGGGAGGTGGAGTCAGTTCCACTTTCCAGATGGGGAAACTGAGGTCCCTTCGTGTATTCATTACACAGATGTCTGTGTAGTGCCTCCTATGTAACCAGATCTGGGCCCTGTGGCAAAGTGACTCAGGAACATCCCCTGCCCCACCCCCTGCAACAGGCAGACACAGAAGGAACAAGCCTGAGCGCTACTCCCCCGCCCGCCCACCACCCCCACCCGCCCACCCTGGAAGCTTCAGGAAACAGCCGCCTCCACACTAATCCGTCTGTCTGGGCTGGCTGACCTTCAGAGAGCTGGAGAGTCACAACATCCTTATGCAACAGCCACCACCCTAGCCTGGGAGTGGCCCTGAGGCAGAGGGCAGATAGCGGGCATGGCTGTCCCAGGCATCACCCCTCTGGGCTCAGGGCAAGCCACTCAGACCCTCTGCTTCTGTGCTCCAGCTTGCCTTCATGCCCTGAGGGGTCCATCCTGCTTCGGTCTCCCCCAGGCCCTCCCCCGGGCAGGGCACGCTCTTTCCTGGGCCAGCCAGTGTGGCAGAAACCCCAGGCTAGTTCCTCACAAAACCAACATGGCAGGCCCCACCTCAGCGTGCAGCCCAGGCCTGGGGTGCAAGGCTGTCTACACTGGTGCTCCACCCACCACCTCCCCCAGGCCTTTGGTCTCTCCCACACAAGGCTGCCCAGTCCTGTCTCCTCAGGGTCATCCCCGTCCCAGGCTCTGGGGTTGCAGGGCTGAAGGAGACAAGGGGAGAAAATTTCAGCCAGAGGGACTGGAGGGCAATCCCTCATAAATCTGCCTTGAAGCATCAGGGTCCAGGTAACACCCTCAGGGAAATGAGGGTCAAGATGGCATGGAGTGGGGCTTCTCTGGTGGCACAGTGGTTAAGAATCTGCCTGCCAACGCAGGGGACACAGGTTCGATCCCTGGTCCAGGAAGATCCCACAAGCCGCCGAGCAACTAAGCCCGTGTGCCACAACTACTGAGCTTGCGCTCTAGAGCCCGCGAGCCACAACTACTGAAGCCCATGCGCCTAGAGCCCATGCTCCACAGCAAGAGACGCCACGACAACGAGAAGCCCGTGCTCCGCAATGAAGAGTAGCCCCCGCTCACTGCAACTAGAGAAAGCCTGCGCACAGCAACGAAGACCCAATGCAGCCAAAATATTAAAAAAAAAAAAAAAAAAAAGACGGCGTGGAGTGACCATGGTCTGTTGAGACTATGGGCTGCCTGAGGGGGTATGTCCTAGGGCTGGGCCCTCTTGGGCTCGGTCTCCCTGGGGTCTGGAACAGGAGTGGGTGCACCTGAGTGGGTCTCTCCCCTTCCCTCAGGGGGTCCCAACTAAGCCTGGAGATCTGGGTGGGGATGGGGAGAGCCCCCAGACTGAGAGAGTTTGGGGTGTCCCAGAGGCCAGAGATGGCTTCTAGGTACCTAACAAGCCACCACCCTCCCAGAGTGGCCCTGTCAGCTGGGCCCCCTGATGGGGGGTGCCCAGGCCAAGGCACCAACCTGGGGAGCCCAGGCCTGCCGTGCCCACAGTGGGGCCAGAGCTGGCGGCGCTTCACCAGCATGGCCAGCAGCAGCAACACGAGGATCTGAAAGGAGAGCACAGAGGACGGCTCGGGTGCCCAGGCCTTCCCTGAGGGGCTGAGTCAGAGCACTTGATCCCAGGACCCCCTACCCCACAATGCACACTCCTGCAGCAACTGGGGAGTGGCTAGGAGGTGACAGAACTTTGAAAGGTTGGTCTGCATCCTGGTTTGGGTCCCCACCCTGGGAGAACTCCCGGTACCCACTCCCATATTTGGGCTCCCCAAGTATCCCTTCACCAGCGCCAGCAAAGAACACACATGCCCCTGTTCAGGCTGGCGGTAGGCGGCAAGCCAACTGGGACTCACCGACAGCACAACCAGGCAGGCGTGGTAGAGGCCAGGTGGCACGCTGGGGTGGCAGGAGGGCACCAGCCTGCAGAGCGAGTGAAGGCTGGGTCAGGCCAAGGTAGGGAAACCCCAGGTGTGCAGCCCAGTCTGGGGTTCCATGCTGTCTATACTGGGGCTCCACCCACCACCTCCCTTGACCCTCTGATCTCTCCTAGACAGTTCAACTTCTCAGGGCCGTTCTGGGCCTCTCATGACCCTGCAGTGTACCGGTCCCATGCCCAGCTCTGAGGTTACAGGGCTGAAGGAGACAGGGGGCTCCCAGGGGAAGACATGGGAGAAACAGAATGGGCCAGCTTGGCCTTTCTATCCATCAAGGCCCACTTCATTCCTCCCTCCTCCAGGAAGCCTCCCTGACTGCTCCAGGCCTCAGATCTCTCCTCAAAACTGTGGCTGAACACACTGCCTGGGTCCGGCAATCAGCAATTGGTCCTCTGATTTGCCCTTCACTCACTGGAATCCAAGTTTGGTCTGTGTCTCTGACTGGAATGATCTACCTTGGTCTTCCAGGATTTATGTCTCTTCTTTACCTGTTCTATTAAGGGCTGAGTCACGTGGTAGAGAAAGGTATCAGGTAGGAGTCCTGAGCTCAGGGCTGGATGTGAACCTGGGAGAGCTGATAGGACTGGGTTCCTGGGGGAGGGGTAGACCTCTGAGTTTGCCCAGTTGGAGCCTGGGAGCACCAGAAGGAGGTAAGCAGTGTGGGCAAGGCCACCAAGTTCTGGTGGGTGAGGAATCAGAGGAAGCCCTGCAGCTGGGCCCTCCCTGCCGCAGGCAGGGCTCACCCACCCAGCTGGGCTCCTTCCTGCTGTGTGGAAAAGAGGGATCCCAAGGGTGAGCCTGAGTACTCTGGAACAGCCCTACCTCCCTGAGCTTGGAAATCCCAGAGAGTGAGAAGCAGGAAAGAACCCAGTCACATGGGCTTGTCCTTGGGGTGAAGGGACAGAAGAAGTGTGTTTTGTGCAATTTCTTGGCCAGGGTAGAGCCAGCCTCTTCCCAAAGCAGCAGAGTAGGTGTCATGTAGGGGATCAGGTTCCTGCTGTCTGAGCTCAGGCCTCACACTCCCCACTTGCAACTCTGAGGCATTGTACTCCAGTATGTGGAGTGGGTTTTGGGTGAGGCAGGGCCCCTCACCAGCCCCAAGAGTTCAGAACCACCACTCCAGGCCCTCTCAGCCTGCATCTCGTCACCTGACAAAGTCTTACTCAATCCTGCGCCCCCCCACCAGGCCCAGCCAGGGCAGGGGCTCCGCAAACTGTCCCTGGAGCAGCCTGACCATTTCCCACTCCCCCCAGACCAGGAGCCACCCTCACCTCCATGGACCCCCTCCAGGGCCCTGTCTGGGGGCATCTCTGGTCCTTTCTGTACCGCCCAGGGCCCCCCATCTACCCTTTACTTAACTCAGTTTGGCTGAGGCTCATGGACCCTCAAATGTTTGAGGTCTGAGCAACAGAAATTTGGCTGACAGCTCGTGGACCCATGTTTTGTGCCGTGGGACAGGCAGGATGGCACAGACACAGAGAAGGCTATGTCAGGGAGGGTGGGAGCTTGATCCTTGAGGGGGTACAAGCAGATGCTAAAGGATGAAGAAAAGGGAGAGAAATTTGGGGCAAGGCCTCAGAGGGGGTGGTATTTGAGTTTGAAAGATGGTAGCATCTCTTTAGGCAAAGAAGGGGCCAGGGAGCTCCATGTAGAGGAAAGAGTGGCAGGCAGTAGACAGTGTGGCTGGGGCCAGGCAAGGTTTTCAGCTTGATTACAGAGCAGAGGGCCGGTAATAGCAGGCACGGGAGGCACTAGGGAGCCACTGAGGGCATTTGAGCAGGACAGTGTTCTGGATTTTAGGAGATTTCTGTGGCTAGATTTGAATAACAACAACAGTAACTAGTATTTACTAAGTATTGAGTAAGTGCCAGGCACTTTCTATGTATTAACTCAGTTAATTACCTAAGAGGTGGGTGCTATTAGTATCCCCCTTGCGTAGATAAGGAGAACAAGGCTCAGAGAGGCTAGGTATCTTGCCCAAATCACACAGCTAGTAAAGCACCAGAGCCAGAATTCGAACTGAGGTAGTCTGACTTCAGCAGCCGCATGTGACCAGGATGTGAGAGGCAAGGAGTACGTGGAGGAAGATATAAAGTTGAACCATATGAAATTGCCATTTCTTTCTATCAAAAACAGTTGAATATCAGCATTTTCAAATGGTTCAGCATAAATAGTCACGGGGGAGCAGACATGTCAGGCAGTATCTCAGAGGTATTTAGGTGGCAGACTTTACATGCCTTAATGTAGAGGAGGAGCAGAGAGAAGGGGAGTTTCTGGGATGACTGCAGCGTTCTGGGCCTTATTCCAAGACGAAGAGTGAGGACAGAGTCAAATGGAACCCAAGGAAGCTGAGGCTTGGTCTTGGGCAATTCAGAGGTGGGGATGGGTACTCAGGGACAGAGGCCGGACTGCAGTATGGTGAGGACACTGAGACAGAGAAGAAGCAAGGCAACTGTTTCTAGAAGTTTGGCTCTGAGTGAGAGGTTGCAAAGGGCCCCATCCAGAGGGGAGGGCAGAACACATCTCTGTGGGTGAGAGGGAAAGGCTGACTGTCTGGGGCGGGGGTCTGTGGGCCTGTAGTCCCCGGGGGGCCTGGAGCCCTGCTGCCTGACCCTCTCCCTGCTCCCACAGCAGAAGAGCCTGCAGATCACCCTGGCGTTGACCTCTCTTGGTGGGAGGGCAGGCCATGAAGGGAGCCTCCCAATTCCGCCTTCCAGGCAGCCGTTTGAAGTGGTGGGGAGGTGACTGACATCCTGGACAGCTGCCACAGATGTATTTGTATCCCCAGGCTCTGGCTGGGAAACTCGGTATTGATGAAATGGGTGAATGACACATGAGCACATGGCAAGTAGGGCCCATAACCTGACCAGAGGAGCCTCTGGGGGTAGGAAAGAGCCAGCTCGGCTTATACACATCAATCCTATGTCCACAGAAGACCCCAGACAGTGCATCCCATCGCCATCAGACTCAGCCCCACCCCCAACCTCTCCAACCAGGTCCTGGCGCCACGGGGCCACTTGGATAAATGTGACCAGGAGATTGAGTCCATCCCAGACACTGTCACCAGTGCCCACAACCTCGACTCCAGCCTGCTGGGGCACGCTGAGGCACAGGGGGGACCACCGTCCAGAGCTCCTCAAAGCTTTGGTGTACCACCTCGCCGGGGTGTCTGACTCACACAGGGAGAAGTTAGTCCGAGTCTGCCTCCTTGGGATTCGCCCGGTATCCCAGCTTCCCACTCCCACCTTTGGCAGGAAATTCGACTCGGTTTGGCCAAGTAAGTAGATTCAAACAAAGCTCTTCATTCTTACCTGCAGTGGGAGAAGGGAGCTACAAATTCTAGATGACACCCACCTTAGGGGTAGTACTCCTCATTACCTAGTCCCTGCCATGCACCCAACTTTATTCTAAGGCCATATCTAAATACCTGAGCCACAGAGCAGGCTGCAGGCACCTGGCCCCAGCCAATGCCTGGACCCTGAAGTGGCTAAGGACACAGCTTCAAATTAGGGCCTTAACTCAGGGAAGATTCCGTGTCCTCTTGGGGCTCCTGGGCCCCTCTCCATTCTGCTGCTTCCCTCACCTCACACATACACAGCAGGAACGTGGGGAGCCCCGGGCTTTCGAGATCAGCCAGGGAAGGGGAAGAGGGCACACTTTTACTGACAGTAGGGCTGCTTTCCAGGTGGTCAGAACCCCGAGTCCTCCAAACAACATCTCCTTCCCCCAGGCCTGGGTGGGGCCTCCATCCCTGCCGGGTGACCCCAGCCTGGCCAGGCCACAGCCCTGGCCCCTGGGGAGGCACGCGAGCATTTTTCCTTTCTCAGGTTTTGGTTGTTGATGGAGAACAGATGTGCACACAACTGGCTCGGCAACCCCCAGTCTCACCTTTCTAGTTCCCCAAACCTTCAGACAGAGAAGGGAGGTGGGGGATGGGGCCGGGGCCAGGGACAACAAGGGGAGAACTGGGCTCTGGGGCCCACGCAGGCAAGGCGTCCTTGGCAGCAGGGGGGCACAAGGAGGCCCAGCTCCTCCGCCAGGGTACCCAGACTAAACGAAGATAGAAGGGATCTGGGCAGAGGCGGCTGTGGGTCGAGTCCTCAGGCCACACTGGGCTGGGCTGAGGCCGCCTCCCTCCCCTGGGCTGGCACGAGCACTCCTGCTGAAGAGAACAGGGCCTCCTCATCTTCACGGAGCCTCAGACCAGCCAAAGCCAACTGGGGCGGCATGTTTCCTCAGACCTCCCCCTGTCCCAGGCCTGTCCAGAGAACCTGAAGCTTGCTAACAGCACACCCCAGATGGTCACCACAGGGGCCAGTAGCACCTTAAAGGCGGGCCCGATTCCCTCAACCACTCACCCAGGACTCTCCACCCTGGTTACAGGCCAGAGTCACCCAGGGAGCCACCGCAGCCCAGCTGGATCTGAGTTTGCAAGGATGGGGCCCAGGAATCTTTTTATAAAACACACCACAGGGAATTCCCTGGCGGTCCAGTGGTTAGGACTCAGCGCTCTCACTGCCGGGGCCGGGGTTCAATCCCTGGTCAGGGACGTAAGATCCCACAAGCCACATGGCACAGCCCCCCCAAAATAAAATAAAATACAGTCAAAAAAACCAAACACACCACACAGGTGCTTTTTGGGTGACTAGCCTGGCCCAGGTCCTCCACCTCAAGTTTCTTAACACCAGTGCAAGGGCTGTTCTCACCTAACAGGCGAGGAGACTGAAGCCCAGAGAGGCTTTGACTTGCCACGGGTTCACACAGCAAAGGAGCAGCAGAGCCCCTCTTAGCAGCCCTTGCTCAGGGTCTTCCCCATGCCCCCCACCAGTAACCTCTGCCACACCCCATGTACTGGCCGACAGGGCCAGGGGTTCCGACTCACCCTTCTGGCTCGAGCTCCTGGCCACCCTGGGGCTCGTCGATGTACCAGCTGCCGTAGGAGTCCTCTTCATCTGTGGCCCCGGAGGAGGTCTGGTTTCCTGCTGCCTGGGTCGACATTCTCTGGCCCTTTTCCTCTGACCCCCAAACCAGAGGGAAAAAGCCACTACAGATGTGAAAAGAGGCTTGGGGCGGGGAAAAAAAAGAAAGAAAACCCAAACAAAGAAACGTTTCTCTTTAATCCTAAACGTTACTTTCTTGCTTTTAGCTCTCTGGGAAAAGCCCTCCTGGGAGTGAGGGTCTGGGCCGGCTGGCACAGGAGAAGGGGAAGGGCTTCTCCTGTCCGCTCCTGTCCCTTCCCACCCAGTCTCACGAGGTCCTGCAGGAGGTAGTTATCCCTTGGGGATGGTGCCCCCTCAGGGTCCTTGGGCTTTTGCTGGAGTACCCGTCTGTCTCTCTCTCTGACTGGCCACCGGTAGGTTTTGACTCAAAGCACCATTTTCAAAGAAGTTTTGTCCAATCCAAGCTGCCCACAGAGAGCACCCCCTTCCTTCCCCCTCCTCAAGCCCACCCAGATGGACCCACAGACACACACTCAAGGAAGGACCAGGGAGGAAGGAGCTGGGGAGATGAAAGGGTGGGCGGGCCCAGCACAGTCTGCCGGCCCCTCCCAGCTGGGCTCCCAGCCCCTTCCGCTCTCAGGGGTCCAGCCCAATCCCCCCTCTTTGTTCGGGCTCCCTCGAGACCATCCCCCAGCCTCAGCCTGCCCCTCGCTGGCCCCCTTGGGCCTCAGTGATGGGAACACACCGTGGTCCTCACAAGACCCCCTTCCAGAGGCGGAGGTCCAGCTCCATTGGCGGCCTTAGCCTGGGAGGAGTGCGGCCAGGAAGGCCGGCACCTGCCTGCACGCACATACCTGCCTTCAGTGCCTGCCCCAAATCTCCCACACATCTGCAGGGCCCTACAGACAAGACAGGCATTCCAGCAACCCAGGGAGACTGCTGGGCCAGGGCCAGAAGGAGGGGAGGGAGCCTGTCCATTCCTTCTCCTGGAGGAACATGTGTCTCGCTGGTAAAATCTTTTTGTTTCTCCAACTTGATTTCACAAGGAGATAACTCACCCCCACAAGGCAGAAATTAGTCCTTTAAACACGAACCAGACCCACGGGTAGGCAAGGACCCTGCCTGCCTCCTGTTCCTCCTGGAGTGTGGGGTGAGAGTGAGGGTATGGAAGGCAAGGCCTGGGCAGGAGATGGAAGTTCCTCTCCCCCTCCTAGCCCCCAACCAGGGGTGGAGGTATGGCAAGATGCAGACAAGGCAGAGAGCAGTTCTCAGGCCCCCTATCCCTAGATGGGAGTCAGGCCCCCTGAAACTTTGAGGGTCCCTGCCCTTCCAATACCCCACAGGGTGCCTGGGCCATGGCCCTACCCAGCTAAGGCATTCACTCAACAAGCTTTTCAAAAGGACGTTCATCCATTTATTATTTTAACATAAATTCATTGAACACCTACTAAGTGCCAGCACTGTTTGGGGTCCTGGGAAGGGAGAGTCTACAGTTCAGGGGGACACAGCCAAGTAGGTAAATGACCTCAAATCTGAGGGTTACAAAGGGAAGGCACGAAGTGCCCTGATGTATATCACCGGAAACTGAATTTGGTCTGAAAGAATGCGGGGCGGGGGTGGTGCCGTGTGTGTCTTGAAGAAAGAAACCTTTCAGTGGAGATCTGAGGGCAGGGAAAAGTCAGCTGCGCAGAGGGTGGAGTTGGTGGGTGGGGTGGGTAGTGGAGGGAAGCGTGTCCCTGATAGAGGGAACAGCATGAGGAATGCTCAGAAGGGACAGAGCTTGAAATCCTAAAAGCTCCCCATCCAAATTCTGTAGCCAGGCTCACAAGGCCTTCCAGAATTAGGGCCGGAGGGCTCTGTTGGCTTTGGTTCCTCCCCCTCCTTCCCAAATGACCCCTCTTCCAGGAAGAGGGCTCTGGCCTCCCCTTTGCCACCCCACAGAGATGTCAGCATCTGCTGACTCAGAGCTGAACCTGAACTTTGTTTGATGCGATGCAGGAGCCCACACTGCCCATCTGATCCCAGGGATCAGACCTGGCTATGATCTCCTGAGGGCAGAGTTCTACCTCTTCTCCTCCTCCTCCTGCCTCCTTCCCCTGATGCACAGTACCCAGCACTGGGGCCACAGGGACTTTCTAAACTGGGTTTGGCAAAGCCATTGCTTGTCCTGGTGACCATCGCTCCTCCATGGGCCTGTTCCGTGCAGGCTGCTGTTTCTCCAGCCAGGTTTCCAGAGCCCTCTGCTCCAACACCAGAGCCCTGCATTCCCTTCACTGTTCAGGAGTCTTAGACCCATAGCTTAGGGAGCAACTCACTATCTGATTTTCAATCCCCCTCATGATTCCTCCAACAGTTGGAGTCCAGTCTGTGCCGGGGAGCTCACTCCCTCTACAAGGTAGAGAAGTTCATAGCTGGATAAATCCCTGTCCGAAACTGCTTTCTACCCTGCGAGGAGGCTGAGTCTGCCTCCTCAGTCTGGTTTGTTCATTCCCTCATTTATTCCACAGATGTTGACTGCATGCCGATTATGTGCCAGGCAAGGTTCTCCACGCTGAGAATATAGCAGCGAGCAAGATAGATAAAGTCCTGTGCCCCAGGGAACCTCATGTGTAGTGGGGGGCAGGGGGGGACAAAACATGTGTCATGTGCAGACCCCTGAACAAAGGGGGGCGGTACCCAAATGGGAGCTGAGGAAAGACATTCAGGCTGCCTGGAGGAGACTCCATCAGCCTCAGGGGCTATTGCGAGGCCGGCAGGGAGGGGCCCAAGCTAAGTTCAGGCACAGTCCCTTCCCCACTGCACTATTCCCCGACCCAAACCCTGCTCTGCCCCCAAAGAGACCTCAAGTGGAGACAGCGCCTCCCGCCACCCCCGCTGCCGCCCCGCCCCCTCCCCCCGGCCCGGGCTAGCCCAGTGCCCATGGCACCACCTCCCTCCTTACTGGGGAGATGCAGAGGCCACCTTCAAGGAGGCCCTAAGCAGAGGTGAGAAAGTGTGAGCTTCATCTCTCTCCCCAGGTACAAGCACAGCGGACAGAGGGCAGTCTTTTGCTCAGTACCTCTAGTCAGGGCCAGGCTGAAATGGGAGGAAGCAGGTCCAGAAGGAAAGAGCTGGGTTTCCATATGGCAGGGAGAAATGCCCTGGTTGGGGAGGCAGCCTACCTGGATTGGAGCCCTGGGACCGGCTGTGTGACCTCGAGTGATTCCCTTGGCTTCTCTGAGTCTCAACCCTGCCTCTCTCCCAGGAGGGATAGGTTATCCAGCCAGGAGATTCTTTGATTGTGGGCTCTCCTCTCCCGCAAGGCCCCCACTCCCTGCCCTCAATGACTTCACAGCCCAGGAATGTAGAGCCAGCACACCAGGCACTGGTTGTAGTAAGAAGGTCAAAGCCACAGAGAGCAGCTGTGACTGCCCAGGCGTCCCCCATTGTCTTCCACCCACCCTCCTGGCCCCCAGCTCCCCTATACGCTCTGATGGGGGCAGGGAGGCAGGCGGGTCAAAGATCCATGGCTACTACGTGGCTGCATAGCTCAGGCTGGGAAGGGGACCCCACTCCTTGAGCCCAAAGTACCTCCTCAGATTGAAGCTAGGAGAGCTCACATCTGTGAAATGGAAGGTTACCTCTGACGTGTTAGGAAGGATGCCACCTGGCCAGACTGCAAGCTGGCAAGGAAAAGTATTGAGAGGAGAAAGATGGTAATGATATGCTCCTGAAAAATTTCTCCAAAGGCCTGGCAGCAGAGTGCAGGGCCTACCCTCTGGAGTTGGGCCTACCCTTTATAGGAGGGACTCGTATCCAAAAAAGTCAGAGACCTGCAGGAGAGGAGGAGCTGGCCGGTGGAGTTACCTGGAAGACAGACAGTAAAAACTCGGAGAAGGGAGAAGAAAGGAGAAAGAATAAGGAGATGGACTGAGCAGTCTTGAAGGCTTCCTGGAGGAGGGGGCCTGGAGCAGGGCCCTGAGGTCAGACAGGGTCAGCAATAGCAGCAAGAATGAGGTGTAAGTGTCATACAAGAGTTGCAAAGGGAGTCTGAGAGGCAAGGAGAGAGCAGGGCAGGGCTCAGGGCTGCCTGGCTGTGCCCTTGTGAGCCCACACGGGCACATTCACATGAGGCTGACACCAACACCCAGGGAGCAGCCCAGGCCAGCAATGTTCCTAGCTTAGCACAGATTGGGGGGCGGCTAAGTCCCACTCACTCTGAGATGGGGGTCACAAAAAGCCTCTGGGCTCTGAGCAGACGAAGGCCATCTGCCATCTGGGCCTGGCACGGAGCTCCCCTTGGGCTGGAGTTGGACCACGAAGCCCTCGGGACAGGGCTTCCTTCCTCCCCATGTTTTTGTTCAAGTTGATTAAATCTGAGGAATTTTGGCATCCAGGAACAGAGACCCACGTGTGTGCCTTCAGCAGCCTGTGGTTATCAAAATCCTCAAAGGGTAAAGGGCTAAGCTTAAAAGGAGCTGACAGTGGGCCTGAAGGAGTGAGGAAGAACCTCAGAAACACCCCCAAGGACTCTCAGACCCTCCAGAGCACCTCCAGAATCTCAGCAATACCCCCAGAATTTTAGTAACACCACAAGAACTCCCAGAACTTAAGTATCGCCGGCCATGAGCCCACAGAACTTCAGTAACGCACCAGAACCTCTAAAACACCTAAGAACCTCAGCCCACATTCCAAGGACCCTCAAACTCTGGCAAATCAAGCACTGGTAGGGGCAAGATGGTCAAAACCATGGTAAGCAGTTGCAAAAGGCCCAGAGACCCCTCATTGCTCACCACCCTCCCATCCCAGCTTTTGGCTCTCTGAGTCCAACTGCACCCCCCAAAAGTTCTACAGCACCCAAACCTCAGTAACACCCAGAGCCTCAGCAACACCCCAATCCCCAGCAGCACAGCAGAGAATGGCCAAGGGTTGCCTCAGTCCAGGAGTGGGGGATGGCCCATGTGCCTGCCTGTGCCGCCCAGCCCACCATGAACCCATGGATAAATAGCCAAGGCGGATTCAACCCCATGTGGACCAGTGAGCTCTGGGTCTTCCCCCATCTACACAGCACACTCACAAACACACATATCGAACTGCCCCTGGCACACACAGGCTCCTAACCCTGGCTCCAGACCCAGCCTGACCCCATTCAGTGGCCGGAAGGCAGCGCTGTTGGCTGCTAAGCCCACGACAGCAAAGTGTGGATGGCTCTCTACCTCCTACCTCCCTTGCCATGTGAGAGCATCAGAAGCATCTAAGACATGCCTTTCTTAGAATTCTCCTGCCCGCCTCACCAATAACATCATCATACCATGAGGGAAGTAAGCCAGACTGCTCTGGTATGAGTGTGGACACTGGTGAGGAGAAGGAGGGTAGCCAACTGTTCCAGGGAAGCAGTGTGTTCTTCTGCTCCCAGAGTGCCGGCTAGAACTGACTCAGAGGAGGCAGGTTTCAGCTCAGGACAAAGGTAGCTTTCTTTGTCTCACAGAGCAGTGAGCCCCCCATCAGAGGAGGCAATCAAGAATAGGCTGGTAACATCAAGATGCCTTCAGAGGAGGACTGGCCAAAAGGCCATGAAGATGTCCCCAGCTATTAGAGGCCTGGATTCTCCCTTCCCAGCACGTCCTCCCTGGGGTGGTGCCACCATGGTCTGGTCTTGAGATGGGGGCTTCGTGCTGCCCTCCTTCCTCACTGAGGACACCGACTCCTGGGCAGATCCCCTGAGTTCTCTCTCCTTGTTCCCTGCTGACCACAGGACAGGGCTCTCCATCAATCTCTTGCCCACCAACAGACCCTACTCAGACACAACTCTTCTGATGTCTCCCTGCCTTTTGGAGCTCGTACTAGCTCCCCAGGGTCCCTCAAGTACAGCCATCTCCAGGTCTCCAACCTCATCCCTCAGAATTGCTCAACCCTACCATTCCTGCCCCCTTCCCACCCTACACCTTTGTTTGTGCTCTGTCGTACCCCCTCCCCGCCGTGCCTTTTCCTTGCTCCCTCACCTGTCCCGATCCTACCTGGCCTGCCCGCAAGGCTTGGCTCCAGCCCCACTTCCACCAGGCGTTCTCTTGACCTCTCCCTTCTGTATCTCCTCCTTCTCCTTAGTGGTCACCCTGGGGAGTCCTGTGCCTCCAGGCAGGCAAGGTGCTCCCCAACCCCTGGGGCCTCCTCCTCTGAACGCCAGCACCAGCTCTGGCTGGGATCCCGAGGGAAGGCTGGTTGTGCAGTCTCAGCACTCAGCCCTGAGCAGAGTCCCCAGCACCTGCTTTAAAAGGTGTTTGATCTCCTCCTCCCAGAAAGGCAGCTCCCTCCTTCCCACCAGCTGTGGCCCTGCCCCTCCTCCCGCCCCCCAGGCCTCCAGCCTGTGATTCCAGCATCAGAGAAGCCCACCCCACCCCCACCTCCCCAGCTCAGGCCCACAGCCCAGCTGGGGCCCCACACAACACACAGGGTGGCTTGTCTTTGGCGCAGACTCTCCAACCCCCAAACCATTTGCCCGAAACTTGATCTCCTTGGCCCTCAGAGTCACCTCAGTGGAGAAGCCTGCACAGGGCTTTAATGCCTGAGTTTCCCCAGCTGTGGCCCAGGATGGGCTAAGGAACCCCCTACCTACCTTCATTTGTCACCATCCATCACTCCCGGGGAGCCATTGCCTGATGAATTGCACCAAGCCCGAGGGGAACCACCAGCTAAGCTTTTAATAACCGGATCAACAACCTGCTGCTGCCCAACTGGGCTGAGGGCCCTGACCATGGGAAGGGCGGAATTTGTCACACTTTCATGGGGCTTTGGGGCTCAAATTTCAGGTATGATCCATTCCAGGGGGAGAGCCAAAAAGCTCTCTCAGAGAGCTTTCTCTTCAACTCCTCATAGCTCAGTCTGTCTCTAGAAGTCTGGGGTTCTGGGGCCTGCTACTCACCCCAAGCACCTTCCTACAACCCCCAAGTCTGCAGGGACAGTCGCCCCGATCACCGTCCCAGAACTTGGAAGCGGAAGTGATTAGCTCAGATTCACCATGCTCTTCCCTCCCCCTCCTAGCAGGGGTGCCCTGGAGGTGGGTAAACGAGAAGGAAAAAAGGACTCAGAAGGTGCTAAAACATGGTGCTATGGTAGTCAGGGAGGGAAGGGATAAAAGGTAGGGACCAGAAGAAGGGCCCTAAATTCCCAAGAGAAGGATACCAGGGGAGGTGTCTTCTTCCTTCTCAAAGGAGAAAGAGTGTACAGTTAATAAAAGGGTGGAGGGCTTCCCTGGTGGCGCAGTGGTTGAGAGTCCGCCTGCCGATGCAGGGGACACGGGTTTGTGCCCCGGTCCGGGAAGATTCCACATGCCGCGGAGCGGCTGGGCCCGTGAGCCATGGCCGCTGAGCCTGCGCATCCGGAGCCTGTACTCCGCCACAGGAGAGGTCACGACAGTGAGAGGCCTGTGTACCGCAAAAATAAATAAAAAAAATAAAAGGCTGGGGCAGCCAGGCAGCATTAAGATGTGAGATTGGCTTCCAGTGATGGTAAAGACCCCAGAACAGAGGGCACAGTGAGGATGGTGCCAGGGCTGTGCTTGCTCAGTGGGAGGGAGGGAGGAAGGGAGAGGGAGCAGTCCAAACCAAGATGGAAGGGGTCTCTGAGCTGACTGCTATTTTCCCCATGGAGAAGAAGGATTTTCATAGAAAGAGTTAAACCCACGACACTAGGAGAGAATTAAACTTTGGCCCATTTTTAGGAATCTATCCTCAAGTACCAGTTGCATATATATGGAGAGAAGATACGCAAGACTGTTAGTAATGTAAAAATTTGACAAGCCTGATATCCATCAATAAGCTTTGACAAGGCTATATGGTAAGGCACTATTCAGCTGTCACAAAGAATGAGGTACCTACCTCCTGTGGACTGGCATGGCAGAACCTCCAAGACATAATGTCATGTAACAATAACCAAGAATGCAAGTTGCAGAATAATACACACCCATGTTCCTTTAAATTAGGTATACGTGTGTGTGTGTGTGTGTGTGTGTGTGTGTGTAAATACATAAAAAATGAATCTAGAAGACACACAGCAAACTGTTCACAGTGATCACACTCAGGGGCGGGATGAATTTGGGGAAATGAAGGGAGATTTGCACTAGTAAAAACTATTATCTATCTATCTTTAGTTAGCAAAAGGAAAACATTGTAAGGCTGTGTTGAAGCTGCTGTGAGGAGCTGTGATGGCATCACTGAACTGTGTGAAATACATTCTGTCCCCAACCTAGTATTGCACATTCCATAGCCTCCCTTGAAGCTAGATGCAGCCCTGAGTCTAAGTATTAGCCAATAAGATGGAAAGAGAAATGTTGAGCATAACTTCCAAAGAGGTGTTCTTTAAAAGAGAGGTGTTTTCTTTAGTCTTTCCTACTTCCAATTGGTTGAAATGTGCTTGTGATGGCTGGCTCTCAAGCAGCCATCTTGGACTATGAGGTGAAGGTCATGAGTTAAATAGGATAGAGCAGTAAGTGAGCTGCAAAGACGGAGTCTGAGCTAAGACCAGATCTTAGGGCTGGAGGAGACCTCAGAGATCCCTGCTCTACCCCTACTCACCCTCACATCCAGAAGAAACTGAGGACCAGAGAGGCCACATGATGTGTCAGGGGCAGTGACTGAGCTAGGAGTTTTGCCCGAGATCCCCCACCCCCACCCCACCCACAGGCACACACACAGTTCATGGTTCTTTCCCCAGAAAACTTTCTTTCCCAGAGCTTTAATGCTGCTCCATTCTATGGCTAGGGGACACCCTCTGGGGCCCAGTCCGAGGACTGGGTGAAGGCCTCCAGAGTTGGTTAAGTGGTAGGCCTGGGACACACCTCTCAGCACTCTGATAAGAACACAGCAGAACCTCTGCCCACTAGTGAGTCTGTCAGTATCTCCTATTTGGCTTCTTTCTTTCTTTCTGTCTCTCTGTCCTTCTGTCTGTCCCTGTCCATTAGCACCTCTTTTCATCCATATTATCATCTCTCTCTGTCCGCCTCAGTCTGCCTGTCTGCTATCTTTCTATGTCTCTTTCTAACTCTCTGTCTCTACCTCATTCTTTCGCTGTCAATCTCTGTCTCTCTCTACCCTTCCTGTCTTTCCCTTTCTGTTTCTCTCTCCTGCTCTTGTATTGTTTCTCTGTCTCCCTCTCTCTGAGCCTGACTGTGAAGTACATCTCTCTTCCTAAAGGTTTCAGGCAGTACCTTTTCTTGGGTCATGTTGTGTGCTGACTTGGTGCTGCCCCTGCCAGCTCCTGCCTCCTCTCTCCCCCACTTACCTGCTCTGGCCCCCAAGCAGGCTGGACACCCTCTCAGGGGTTTGAGTCCTTGGAGCCAGTGGAGAAGCTGGGCAACCGGGCACAGAAAAGGCAAAGGTCAGTGCCGTTGATGCTGCCAGAGAGGCTAGCACCCTTTCCCTCCTGCGACCCCAGGAACTTCATTCCTTCTGAGCCAAGGCTGGCAGAGGAGGCTGTTGGGGAGAGCCCAGGGATCATGGGAATGGCCCTAGCTCAGGCTCAGCTGAAGGTCAGAGACAGAGGGCTTCAGGGATGACCCAAGACTCTCCTGGCAGTGTTCCATGCTGGAGCCTGGAGCAAAAGGCCGGGAGGGGAAGGGTATGCGACCTGGCGGCATGGAGGCTGGATCAGTTGCCACTCAGAGGTGAGAGTCTCAAGGTAGCCA
The DNA here is from genome assembly GCF_026419965.1 of Kogia breviceps. Lineage (NCBI taxonomy): Eukaryota > Metazoa > Chordata > Mammalia > Artiodactyla > Physeteridae > Kogia > Kogia breviceps. The sequence goes on from NC_081312.1 coordinate 101,571,781, forward strand.
GGCCCCAGTCCTAACCACCACAATCAATGGAGGGAAGAAACCAGGCTTCTAATTTTGCGTTTACCACTTACTAGCTGAGTGACCACGAACAAGGCCCTTTCCAGCTCTGGGCCTCAGTGTTCTCATCTGTGCAGTGGAGAGAGACTGGCTGCTACGTTTCACTTTGCCAGTTGGAGTCTGTTCCATCATCCCATGAGCCTCTGGCACTGTGGATTTGAAGGGAGTGGGATGCGGACCTCGGGCAGTTCCACAGTGGGAGAGCAGAGGCTACTGGAGGGGAGCTGGGGGCTGAAATCCCAAGGTGAAGCAGTGATGATCGCTTGATCCCACTGGCCTGGGAATCAGGAGTCTGAGGTCCAGGTCCATCCCTTCACTCACCCACCTGATCTCTCTGTGCCTGTTTTGCCATGTGTAACCCCATCTGGGGTTAATAGTCCCAGCTCCCAGGCCTTGGGAGGATCCAGTGAACTCACAGATGTCCCTGCCATGAGCACGCAGCTCTGAGCAGAGGGTGAGGGTGAGGGAGGGGGAAGTTGGAGGTGGGCCTTTGGGGATGAGGGTCTGAGGGCCCACAGGAGCCATGGGGGCTGTCAACAGGGGAGGCTGAAAGGAGCTATTGTGGGAAGCAGGAAGGGGGCTCTCGGGGGCAGGCTAATTACAGGCCCAGGCTCTTCCAGACAAAGCCAGCGGCCTCTGAGTGGCCATTCTTCCGGAGAAGAAAGACGACTTGAGGGCCCCATGAAGTCCTTTCATGCTGGGACTGTGGAAGGTGGCCTGGAAGTCAGCACTGTCGCCCCCTGTCTTCACCTCACACTCTGCCCCTTCTTGGCTCCTTCTGTGGGAGTCGGGCCTCTTCCTGGAGTTTAAACCTTTTGAAAAACCACAGGAGGCTGAATCAGGGAGGCAGCTGGGAGTAGAGAGAACCCTGGGAAGGGAGTTGAGATCTGGTCCTGCTCTACTGTCCCGGGCTCAGTTTCTCCATCTATAACATGGGGGAACTATCTGGTCCTGACCTGCTAAAATTCACTGAGGTGTCCAGAGACTTCCTCAGTGGGACTGAGGCCAGGCCCAGAGAAGCCTGAGCATCAGAACACTGCCTCCTGCCCTGCTGCTTACCCCCCGGCGCTGCTGCCCTCCCTCCTGGGCACCAGCCTGCCCACTGAGACACCAGGATGCACCTCTGAGTCCGAGTGCGAGTCAAAAACCCGAAATGGTCTTCCCTTCTCACAGACAACTATTCCTTATTCTTTTTTTTTGTTTGTTTTTGTTTTTGTTTTTGTTTTTTTTGCAGTACACGGGCCTCTCAGTGTTATGGCCTCTCCTGTACACGCAGGCTCAGCGGCCATGGCCCACGGGCCCAGCCACCCCGCGGCATGCGGGACCCTCCCAGACCGGGGCACGAACCCGCGTCCCCCGCATCGGCAGGCGGACCCCCAACCACTGCGCCACCAGGGAAGCCCCCTTATTCTTTTATGCACAAGCAAAAGCTGGTTGGGCTTGTTGATCAATTCTCCCTTCCTCCCTCCCTCCCTCCCTCCCTTCCTTTCTTTCTAGAAGGCGTTAGAGGTCCCCCAGGCACCTATCTCTTGCCCAGGCCCTGTCCTGGGCACACAGACGTGATTCTTGAAGTCACCTGCAGTTGAGCGTGGTCAAGTTTGAGGTGTGTGCTGTGTGTGGCAATCGGGTGGAGTCACCAGCCTGATTCCAGAGGAGGAGGCTTTTAGCCAGACTGGAGGGGGAGTAGCATGACATCAGGTGGGGCTGGGCAGTCTGGGCAGAGGAAAGGGCACCAGCAAAGGCAGGGAGGAGAGATGGGGTGGGCCTGGCTTGGGGCAAAAGTGAGCCTTCCCCAGGACATTACGCTGAGTGAAATAAGCCAGTCACCAAAGGACAAATACCATGTGATTCCACTTATATGAGGTGCCTAGAGTAATCTCATTCACAGAGACAGAAAGTAGAATGGTGGTTGCCAGAGGCAATGGAGAGATGTTGTGTAATGGTGTAGAGTTTCAGTATTACCAGATGAAAAGAGCTCTGGAGCTTGGTTGCACAACAGTGTAAATATACTTAACACTACTGAACTTTGCGCACTTAAAAATGGTTAAGATGGTCGGTTTTATCCTGTGTATATTTTACCAGAATTTAAAAGAAAAAAATAAGCAAACATACACACCAAAACATGAGCTCTGCCCAGAGACTGAGTAGGGGAGGGGAGGCTAGAAGTGGGAGGGGTGGGTCATCAGATGTAGGGGGCCCTCGAACCATGCTGTGGCTGCTGGCACAGTCACCTCAGATCCTCTGCAGAAAGCTGGAGGGAGGGAAAGAAGGGAGGAAGGGGGAAAGAGAGAAGCATTGAGGAAGGGGCTCAGGATAAACCCTGAACGGTGGTGTGCATGGGGCCTGCTTGCAGGGGCGTGGGTCTGGCTGTAGTGCACAGACGTCTGCCCGAGGGCAGAAGAGACTGGCTCCCATCTTGTAACATCTCTGAGGGTCACTTCAAACATGCAAGGGAAGAGAGCTACTTCTACCGAATCACTGAGTCTCCAAGACTTTAGACCTAGCAGAGGCAAACCATGGCCTCCAGACCCAGGCTGGTTGGCCAGGCCCAGCTGTAGAAGCAAAGGTTTCCAGGTAACCTCTGCCAGCCACCCTCTTCCCCAAATGGCCAGACTGTGGCCTTTTCCAACATGACTTACAGAATTTTAAACCGCCAGAACTTATCCATCCAACTCCTACCCATCATACAGATGGGTCCACTGATACCCAGCAAGGGAAAGGAATCTGCCCAAGATCACCTGCAAGTCAGGTGACTAGAACTCTGGTTTAATAAACCCTCTCTGCCTCAGTTTCTCCTTGGGGGACCTGAAGAAACTGAATTTTAATCATTGCAGAGGAAGCCTGCCACATACAGCAGGACCCTTATCTGGGCTGGCCAGACCATCTTTAGACTGGTTATCTCTTACTTTTTGAAAATGATGCCTTCCAGTCAAGGTGACTTCAAACGAACTCTTTTGAATGAAATCTATGCTGTCCATAAATATACTCTTTAGACTCAGAACGAAGGTACAGAAATTCCTAATAGTTTGAATTTAAATCTTTGAGCCAGTCCCAGGACACATTTAGTAGGGGAAAATGTAGATAGGTTTAGAATCTCTAGGTTCAGATCTCAGCTCTGTTTCTTACTAGCTATGTTATCTGAGATTCTCTCAGCTTCAGATTCTTCATCTGTAAGATGAAGATGATTATATCTATCTCACAGAGCCATATAGAGTGCCTGGTACCCAATAACTGCTCAATGAAGAGTATCACAAATGGTGGTGATGATATTGGCTAATGATGAGAATAATGATGGTGGTGATAGTGGTGATGGAAGAGATGGTTCTTCCTGAGGAGTGTCCAGAATCCACCCTCTCCCACTGACCCAGGATCAGGAAGGATGGGTTCCAGCTTGACAATTCTTTTTTTTTTTTTTTTTTTTTTTGCGGTACACGGGCCTCTCACTGTTGTGGCCTCTCCCGTTGTGGAGCACAGGCTCCGGATGTGCAGGCTCAGCGGCCATGGCTCACGGGCCCAGGCGCTACGCGGCAATGTGGGATCTTCCCGGACCGGGGCACGAAACCGTGTCCCCTGCATAGGCAGGCGGACTCACAACCACTGCGCCACCAGGGAAGCCCGACAATTCTTTGGTGCGACAAGATCTGGGCTCTCTGTAAAGTGAAGCTGTGCCCCATATTCTGCGTTTTGATTCAGAAGGTAAACAAACTGGTTCTAGAAGCAGGTGCTAAGGGTATGTTCCAAGGGAACAGACACTCCCCCAACTCAAGAACTCTAGGGAATGAACAGGCATGTGGAGATAGGCTCTCCTGGAAATGGGAAGTCCTGATTACCCCATACCTGTGTGCTCCCCACACTGGTACTCCTTATCCCTGACCCTGGTCCAATTTTTCCATAGAACTTATCACCATCTAGCAGACATCAGAGTTAACTTACCTTCTATATTTAGTGTTTACCTTTATCTGTCCCCACCTCCCTCCCCCACTAGAAGATAAGCTTCAGGAATCTTTGGTTCACTGCTATATTCTAGATGCCTAAAATAGTGCCTGGCACACAGTAGACACTCAATAAATATCTGCTGAATGAACAAAAGCTAAATGGGAGGAATCCATTGCTGCCTTTTTCCCCTGGGATGGGCCCAGCTTCCTGGCTTGTTACCTGGGTTCTCCTCAAACAGAGAAACGTGGGGGTGTGGCCCTGAGCGCCCAGCGTGTAGGCTTTCAGACTGGGCCCAGGCAGGGACGTGGCTGGGAGGGGGCAGCGCTCAGCCCGGGGCTCAGTCCCTGACATGGGCTTGGCCTTCAGGGGGCCTGAACCCTGGGTCCCTGCATCCCTGCTGAGCCAGAGGCTGAAGGCTGATGAAAAGACTTTGGACCTGGAGTTCCGGGTCTTGAGCGTGGGGTTTAACGAGGAGGGCAGATACGCCCTGCGCCTGTCAGCTAGAGGCCCCGGCAGGCCGGCTCTGGGGCTGGGGTGCAGTTGCAGGTGAATGATGGGGACCCCCTTGCTGCCTGCTCTGCTGTCACTGATGTCATTGAGCAGAAAGACCCTGGCCAGAGCCTCACCCTCACCAGGAACAAGTTTGTCTTTACTTTGCTTAAAGGTATGAAGTAAGGGTGGAGGCCGGAGAGAGACAGGGACCCTGCAAATCCTGCCCGGCCCCTGTCAGGGACTCCAGGGAGCCTCAGGGGAACCGGGAGGGACAGGGGCAGAGCTCCAGATTGAATCCCAAAGCTCTGCCTGTGTCACTTGGGCCAAGTTGACCCTCTGTGAGCCCCTGCCTCCTTCAGTATGACATGGGGATGCTGACACTGGTCACCCAGCATCGGGTGAGGAAGAAATGAAACGACAGCTGAGGAATGGCTTTGTGAATTTGTAAGAGCTGAGCATACAGCAGGTTTGGGGCCAGTCCCACCAGCCATCACACTGAGTAGCCTTAGAGCCACTGGACTGTGGGTACGCATGCACAGTAGACAGAGAGATGGAGACCTGGGCCCTGCCATCAGGAAGATTCCAGCCCTCAGGTAGAGAGGCAGGAATTCCAAAGAGAGAATAGTTAAGTGACCTGGAAACAGCAGAAGATCCATGCCTAGACTGTGAAGACATCCAAATGGGCTTCCTGGAGGAGGAGGCACATGCAGGAATAGGGAACCAAAGTTCCAGGCCTTCATGTGGTCAAAGATCAGAATCAGGTTGAACTCCTCCCTCTGGGTGGCAGGACCCAGGACCATCTCACAGGCTAAGAGCCCTCCACTCCCCACATCAGTAAAGGGAGGGGGCCATGGATGGGGCCTGAGAGGGGGGTCATCCACATGGAAACCAAGCCTGGCTTCAACTCAAAGGTTGGGCAGTCAGGGTTTCCCAGGGACCCTGCCTGTCCTCCTCATCCCCTGTGGGAGGCAGAGAGAGACCCCAGAGACCACCTCTGAGACCCCTGTTCCCTACCCAGCTTTCTGCAAGAATGATGGACAGCACGACGCACAGCTGCACCTGAAGGCTGAGCGGGGCCTCCGGAAGGGCGGCCCAGCAGGCGGGCGAGGCCATTTTTCCCATCTACCCTTGTCCAGACCAACCCCGAATGAACCTCTCGGCCTGGGAGCATGAGGACCCGCACCACTACTGCGGCCACTTGGCTCTGCTCCGGGCCAGTGCAGACCCCATGGCCTGCCACTGCGGGGGTCTGGCCTACAGGGTGGCCTTCCACATGCACTGGGCCCCTCAGCCTCCTGCCACAAACTGCCCTCCCAGCGCCAGCCAGCCAGAACCAATGCCACTGCGCCCAGAGCCCCAGCTGCCCAGGCTGCAGGTGGGTGTTCCCTGGGTCCCCATCAGGTTCTAGCATCACTGCTCCCCCAGTTAGAAGACCTGTGTCTTTGATAAGCCTGGCTGTCCCCACAATCTTTCACTGAGCAGAGCAGCAGGACTTGCCAAGCTTGCCTCATTCAGTTCTTAAGAACAAGCAGTCTGAGGGTGCAGCAGGGACTCCCAGTTTGAAGGAGGAGACAGAAAATGGAGCCAAGGCCACACAGATCAAGGACATCACTGGGTGGGGTTTCTCCACGCCGTGGGTGAGTGTCCCCTGAGACCCTTCAGTCCTCAAACTCACTCTCGCACGTTCTCACCAGGTTTTGAGGGAGGCCTGGAGTGACCAGGAGACAGAAGTCTCTCTGTGCCCATCTTCAAGCCCATCCAGCTCCCACCATGGCCAGGAGGGACTCAGCCCTGAACCAGGACCCTGGCAGCCTCAGGCCCAGGTGAGAGGGTCTAGTCCTTGTCCGAGCTGAGGAAGGTTCCCCAAGGTGATAGTGTTCTGCAACCAGACGGTGTGTCTGGTGGGCCTCGAAGTCAGTATAGACAGACACTAGTAAAGCAAGCAGCCCATTTCACAGGTAGAGAAACTGAGGATCATCCCCAAGGATGCCTGATTCCATTTAATGCCAACAACATTTCCTGGGGACCTTAGTGCACAGTAGTGCATGGAATCCAAAGCTAGGTCAAACCCCGGGTTCAAGGTGCCACCTGGCTTGAAAACAGTCTGGCATATTGTGGGCATCATATGGTCCCACAAGTTATGTGCTGGAAGGAGAGCTCTGATGAGGAAGTGTGTGGGTCTGATTTCAGAGCCTAGGAAAGGCTTTTCAGAAGAGATGTCCTTTGAGGTGAATCTTTCATTCATTCATTCCCTCATTCATCCGTTCATTCATCCATCAAACATTTGTTAAGTGCTGACTCTATCAGATCCCATGGTAGGTGGGTAAGATTTAGGAATGGCAATTCTGGACTTTGAGGAGCATATTCCAAGGAGGAGGGACCAGAATGAGCTGGCTGAAAAGGAAAGGGTTTAGCTGGCAGCAGAATGAGCTGAGGTTGAAACCAAAAGTTTACAACCAAAGGTGCCTGGCTCTCCTGCAGCACCTCCACCCCACAGCGCATTGGTCTGGGCTGAAGTGGAGCCCACTGTGGTGGGCTGAGTTGGGCTGGAAGACGGCTAATGGATGGGAGAAAGTGGAAGGAATCAGGAACAGTGACAAAACAGCTAGGTGGATATTCAATTCAGGAGGCAATGGGGGACCACCAGAGGGGTTTGTGCATGAGAAAGACAATCTGACCCGTGGTTTAGAGAGAGTAATCTGGTAGAATGTGCCAGGAGAACTGGAAGGATGGACCAGGGACCAGGCACCGACTTCTCTTGCCCAGGTCTCAGTCTGTTACATGGACTACTTTGGCCCCTGTTTATTCATTCGTTACTCAGTCGATCAACAAATACTTTTGACTACCTATTGTATGCCCAGCTCTGTGCTGGGTGCTGAGGATACAGCGGTGAGCTTGTGAGTGAGACAGATGATACCTGGGTTCGGACATGTTCTACAGTTTGTTACAGGACTAGATATGCAAGAAGCTCAGAGCTCAGGGAGAAGCAGTTCCCTGCTGTCTATGTCCCAGCATGCCCTTGCCACCTGAGTCAGGGGCCACGTGGACAGCTCTTTGCAGGCTGCAGCTCTGAATGCCTCTGAGGGAGGGTGGGACTGCTGCAGGGAAGGGGGACTGTGAGATGGCTGAGCCACCTGAGGCAGCTCTAATTTCTGTTATTTAATGCTGTCATCTCCCTGCCTTCTCCCTCTTAAAGTGTCAGATGTCTGCTTCTACCAAGACAAGAAAATGGCTTTCAAGGGAGAGGAAAATCGCTTCCCTCCTGGGGGTGGGGTCAGCCATCACAGCCCTGACAACAGGGCCAGGAAGCCAGGGGGGAACAGACAACGGAGAGGGGTCCTTCGGAGAATAGAGGGGCTGTTTCTTTCAGCTCAGGCAAACTCATCCAGCAGTTCAGCCTGAGGAAGGGGGGTGGGTACGTTTCTGGTATCTTTGGAGGCTCAAAGACACAGTGGGTAGGACAGTACCATGACCAGGCTCTCAGCGCGGGGTGGGGCCGCAGGCTGTCCTCCGGGCCTGTGGCCAGCTCCCTGGGGAAGTGGATGTGGCCTAGAACCACAGGGATCCTTAAAACCATCCTCCCTCCCCTCCCTGCAGATAGGGAAAATGAAGCCCAGGAGGGAAGTACTTAACCCAGCTCTCTTTGATTCTTAACTGAAGAGGAGGAGAAAGCAATCTTGGGGCGGGTGGGGCTGGTGAGGGGAAAAGGCAGTGAGCAGGAGGGATGGAGAGGAAGGAACTGCATTCTTGAGTGTAGCCCAACTTCAGCAATACTCAGTTCAAGGCCAGGAGTGGATTTCTAGGCTCTAGATGCCAATGGATAGACTCAAGGCCACCTCATACAGGAAGTCTTCCCTGCATCGATTTTGTCCCTTCCAAACTAGCCTCCGTCCTGTCTGCATCAAGCATTTCAACCATTGAATCTATTCAATTTCAAACTTTATTGTAAGCTCACAAGTTGCTCTCCAACTTGTGTGTCAGCTTTTTAATCCAGAACTGATGATGGTTATGGGTTGAGAGATGGGGTAAGTGTGGAGCGGGGTCAGAGGGCAGGGGAATTACTAATGCAGTGATCAGAGTGAGTAGGGAACAGGAGGCAGGGCTCCGTGTGAAGCTTCAGTGACTGACTTTGAATCACTTTGCTTCTCTGCCATGGTTCAAAGGCTTCATAGCCATGGTCATAGCATTCCAGAAATCCTGGAGACTCTGCTGGGACAATGAATTCTCCTGAGCTAACATCTTCTCTTCTTCAGTACTCACATTTCCTGTTTTGTGTGTGGGGAGATGGGGAGGTGGGGGCGTGGGGAGGGAGTGGGGGTTGGTGGTAGTGTGGGCTTATCCCCCATGAGTATTTCCAGCAGGTACGTAACAGACTCCAGGGTAGAGATCACTCCCTCTGGCCCTGACCCACGAGTTGGGGGACTGGGCCGTGCAGGCAGTGGCTGGAGAGGGAAGTTTACTGTGCATGGGAGGGAACCAGCTCCAGGTTTCCTGCCAGCTGCACAGTGTCCTCTAGCGGCTTCCTTTCTGGGAGGAGCTCCACCAGAGAGTTTATCTGACCAGAATAAGGGTGGCCTGTCCAGTGCCGGGCAGAGTAGGTCCCCAAGGATGAGGGAAGCAGCAAGGTGCAGGCCAAATCTGGCTGCTGAGCCCCTGGGGGTGACTCCCGCTCAACTCTTTTAAGGGCATATGAGGCCTCCTGGGAAATTACGGAGCAGGGGAGGCCACAACAGCTTTGGACCGGGAGCCAAAGGGCCATCAGGGGCCGCAATCCCTCCCCGTACCTCACTCACCTCTCTAAGAAATCCTGAAGGCATGAGGACAAACTCCTGTGGGGCAATGCCGTTTAAGAGGGAAACTGTGGACTGAAAATTCCCAGTCAAGAAATTTTGGGAAACATGAACTTTAAAATTCCTTGCTGGTAACTCTGTGAGCCATCGTGGGGGCTCCTTCATGCTAGGCCCTGGAGCTTCCTCCCACAAGGGAGGGGAAGGGGAAGGAGGGGGGAGGGGAAGGAGGGGAAGGAGGGGGAGGGGAAGGAGGGGGAGGGGAAGAGGGGGGAGGGGAAGGGGGAGGGGAAGGGGGAGGGGAAGGAGGTGGGAGGGGAAGAAGGGGGCGAGGTGGGCTCCCTCCCTTGCATTTACCTCTTGCAAACAATCGCAGTTTTGTTTCAAGGAAATGATTCTGTTCCCGAGGAGCCTTTTAAATGATGCTTTCAAGGGTCTTTAAAAAAAAATTCTTTCCATTTAAAACATTTTTTTTTGCCCTGGAAGGGAAAAAAATAGAAGAAAAAGCTAATAAAGCAATCACCAAATGCAGAGCACCTGGCTCTAATCCTGTGGATTCTGATTATGGCTTTGGCACCAACAGGCTGGGGGGTTTTCATAAAAAGGAGTGGAGGGGAACAAGGAGTCAGTGGCTCTCCTGGCGTCGCTGCAGCCTGCGGTCCCCGAAACTGTGTCTCTGCGTCTGTGTCCCTTTGTTCCTTCCTTCCTCCCCTCCCCCACCCCCGTCTCTGATTCTCTCCATCCTTTTCGGGTCCCAGCTCTGCCTAGATCTCCAGACCCGCACACTTCCATCCCCAGGTGTCTTTCTGCCTTCGGGCCAGCGCACTCCAGGCCCTCACTCTCTTCCCCTTCCTGCTCTGCTTTTCAATTCATTCTGCCTTTTATTGCGCACTATTGTATATACTATTTCTGTTGCCCTGGAGATGGGAATGGTTCTAGTGGGGAAAGGCGCACACACTGTTGGATTTCATTAACATTCCTGCCTGGTTCATCTGGGGTGGGGGTGGGGAGCTGGCCTGGCGGGGGAGCTGGGTACTTCTTTGCTCAGGCCCCTACACCTCAGTGCCAGACCTTCAGGGTCAGTGTCGGCTTCCCTCCTGCATCCAATCTCATGGTGGAGGCGGATGCCCACAGCCCATTTCACAGGTGGGGAAACAGAGGCTTGGACTGCTACTAACAAGGTGCGAAAGGTGAGAACAGGTTAGATCAGGACTGCTAACCCCCTCCCAAGCTAATGCCCCAGTCCCTCAATATTGGGGCCCCAATGTCACCCTTCCCCCTCCCTTCCTGTGCTCCATCACATACCAGGATGTGAGCAGGTCAGCTCCTCCTTGCAAATGAGGCAGTTTTACGGGCTTTAGAAAAACACTCCAATTGTTCCCTCAATTACCCCGAGTGGATTGAATATATTAATCTCTCTCTTAACTCGAGTGAGAGACTCGGCTGCTGCCCCTCCCCCAGCCACCAGCACCCCTCCACGGGCACGTGCCGGGGAATGACTCCCAGCCCCCGCTCCCCTGGCCTGGGTCCCAGAGCAGGTCAGCCTGGGTCCAGGCAGCATACTTTGCTGTGCCTAACACACACACACGGCTGCTTTACATTTCTCTATCAATTCTCATTGATTTTTCTCCTTTGCTGCTATTTGGAAGAGCCTTTTCCTTGTGTAAACTCAATCAAGGGGGCGAGGGGGGTGGGGGAGGACTGCGGGCGGCTCCCCCCCTTCTTCCTGTGACAACTGCCTCCAGCTTAAACACACTCTGCCCCAGGCGGCTGAGCTCCGTTAAAAGCTACCTGAGGTTTCCCTTTGTAGCTCGATTTTCTTTTATTTCTGGGGAACAAAGGCACTGTCAAGACGTTCCCAAAGGGCGCTGTCACCCATGCAGGGAGGGGTGTAGACCCATCCACCAGTCGCCGAGAGCTGAGACTGGCAGGAGAGGCGGGGCTGGCCAGGGCTGGCCCCAGGGAGGGGGGGAGGGGCGGTGAGGGACGCGGCCAGACCCTCAGGAAGAGAAAGGCCCTTGGCTATTTGTACCACAATGACCCTGCAAGCTGCCTGCTGTCCCTTCTTGCTCCTGGGTGGCCCTGAAAGACTTTCTGCCCACAGGGGCCTCTGAAGGGCCTCAAAAGTCCCTGGGTATAGTGGATATGACCTGAAAATATGTAAGTTGGGGGGATCCCATATTTATGTCCTTGCCTGAGCCAGTCTCTTCACCCCGCCTGCCTGATTTCCAAGTCTCTATATATGCCTTTGGAGTCGGTGCCTAGAGCTCAGACGGGTGGGTTACAGGAGCATTTGGGGTTCAGCCAACTTGCAGTGAGAGGCAGGTACAGTGGGGTCAGGTGGATCTGGGTTCAGATCAGTCTCTAACATTTATTTAGTAGCTGTGTGACCTTGTGCAGGTTATATAACTTCCCTCAGCCTCCATTTTCACATCTGTAAAATGGGGGAGGGCAATTCCTATGCCCTCTGTTGCTGGGAAAATTAAATGAGCTGGTACACGGTTAACCGTGCCGTGCAGGCAGGGTTTAATAAGTGCTCTTCTAGGGCTTCCCTGGTAGCGCAGTGGTTGAGAGTCTGCCTGACGATGCAGGGGACGTGGGTTCGTGCCCCAGTCCGGGAAGATCCCACATGCCGCAGAGCGGCTGGGCCTGTAAGCCATGGCCGCTGAGCCTGTGCGTCCAGTGCCTGTTGCTCCGCAGCGGGAGAGGCCACAACAGTGAGAGGCCTGCATAACGCAAAAAAAAAAAGTGCTCTTCTAGTAATGAGTTGGGATGTCTGTACTAGGCAAAGCAGATGCGTCTGGGCCTCAGTTTCTGCATCTAGAAAAGAGGGTAGCTCCTACTTGCCTAGCTGGCCTCCCATGGGAAGGGTGTTGGGAACTTGTGAAGCCCACTGTCTCTGGGACCCGGGTACCAGTTTTCAGGGTAGAGAAGGCTGGATGCCTGAGCGCTGGTCTGGGAAGAAACTCCATTAGCAGATTGTTGTATGTGAGCATACCAGATGGCCCCGCTGCCCCTCCCCCATCACTGCCTTCCCCCACCCCAGCCAGGGGCTGCTGCTGACTCACACCTCCTGGAGGCCCTCTGTGTGTGTGTGTGTGAATGTGTGATATGTGTGTGGTGAAGGGGAAATGGAGAGGAAGGGGGTACCCGGCTCTGATGTCCTCCCAGCCAGCCCAGGCCCAGCAGCTGAAGGGCTCCGGGGTGGGGGTGAGGGGGCAGGGGGGACTATGGTAGCCTTCTCATCTCCAGAAATTACCTTCATGTGAAAGGAGGGAGGAGGGGCAGGAGGGTCCAGTTGTCATGCCTTTTAGGGTCATCTTTCTCTCTTCTCCCTTGCTCACACCCTTGGAAAGTAGATGTTCCCCCAACAGACACTTGGGAACACAGCCACTCTCACAGGCGTGCAGACACACAAGGACACACACGTTGGATATACACAAACCCACCACATCCTGGACATGCAGAGACCCACTCCCCACATCACAATGATAGATTCACACCAACTCATTGATGGACATACATGGGGCACACCCCCTCCCCCACACAGACCCATACCTCCTTGGGACCCTCCTGGCTTATCTCTGTACAAACCCTCCAAGTGCAGCCTCTAGCAGAGGAGAAAGAAGCTTTGGGGATATGATATGTGTGATGTATGAGGTTAAATTAAAACCCCATATGAAACCAGTCTTTAATAACTGGTCTGTAATAAAACAGCAGGTGGGGGAGGGCAGCAGGGAAAGAAAGCTGACAGTGCCCAGTTGGCCTGCCATGGCCCTGGTGAGGGGTTGGCCCATCAGGAGTCAGCCGAGACACCCCAGCCTGGGTCCCCGGCTGGTTCTGCAGAGTCCCTGGGCTCAGGCACAGCTGAGGCCAGCAGGATGGCTGGAGGATGAGTCAGGGGTATCCTTTGTCTACCTGGATCTGACAGCCTGCCCTTGGGTCCAATGGTTCAACCTCCCTTGGCCGACAGTGGTCATCTGTCCATCCAACCATTCATCCATCCACTCCCCCAGCAGTAAACAAGGTAGCTGATCTCCCAGCCCTTGGGGAGCCACCAGGCTAGGTGGGGAGAGGAAATAGGAGGAGTTGGAAGACCATGACTTAAAAAGCTCACTGTGAGGGCTGCTGGAGCTTGGGGAGGAAGCGATGGGCATGAGCTGGGTGGTCATCAAGGACTCAGTCTGCCGTAGGAAAGCCAGTTCTGACTGGGAATCAAAAGACCTTGATTTAGGACTCCATTTTGCAGTTGCATAACAGTTGTATGACTTTGAACAAATCACTTACTTCCCTGGGCCTCAAGTTCCTCATCTGTACAGTGGGCAGAGCAGTACCCACTGACACGGAGGTTGTGAGGCTCAGGTGAGGAAGAGGGTGGAGAATTGCTTGGTTCGTTAAAACCCACCTCACAAATGGGGAACATCTGATCCCTGCCTCAAAGAATGGGTGCGATTCCAGTAGGGACTGAGGAGAGTCGTTTTCAAGCGGAGAGAACAGGCTAAGCAAAGGTGTGGGAGCATGAGGCGTGTGAAGGAACAGCAAGCAGAGAGAAAGGATGGAGTGGAGAGAGCACCTTTGTGGGATGAGGAGTTGCAGGGGGGATGCCGAGGGAATGGAGGGTCGGTGCCAGCTCCCGGGCTCTGAGCCCTTTGCTATACCATTTGCCCAGGCTGCTTGGAGCCAGGCTGGCAAAGGGGGAAGCTACAAAGCCCATTAGAGCACTGCATGGGTCTTGGGAGGTGGGCAGGTTAGCCTTGATAATATCCATTTTCTGGAGCAAGAAACTGAGCCCTTGGGAAGTAAACCATTTACTCATGGCTTCCTATTGACTCGGTAGCAAAGCCAGGCTAGAATCCACGTCCCCACCGTATATTTTGCTTTTTCTGATACAGAAATCAGCACAGAGGAGGGAATGACTTGTAGCGTTCTTTCCCAGGGAGACTCATTCTTCAATGGGCTTTCTAGGCAACATGACAGGCTCATGAGCAAGCATTTGGGGCAACAGATTTCTTCCTGGTGGCCCCATCTCACACCAAGTCCAGCCCAGACAGATTACTCAGTGTTAAGCTGACCCTAACAGCAATTGCTCATTGTTGTGCCGGGTGGTTTGGGAGTAGGACTGGGGATGGGGTTGGGGCTGTCAGTGACTCAGAGTCCCCAGGCAAACCCCCTGGCCTACTGGAGTTGGCTGATGACACTTAGAAAAAAGTGTTGCATAAATAGCCCCAGCACAGAATTAAGCTCTTACCCACCCTATCTGAGGAGTGAGAGTGAGTCACTGCCAAGAAGATGCTGTGGATAAACATCAACGCTGGATTCAGACATGAATTCAGATACCTGCTCTGCCTCATACTTAGTGTTCTTGATCAAGTCACTTCACTTCTCTGACCCTCTGTTTTCTCCTCTGTAATACGGGGATAATGATGCCTACTTTGCAGTGTGATTATGAAGATTAAATGATAGGCTAACCTGACTGCATGCAGTCCCGGAGCCCTTCCTGGAGGAGAGGGCATTCCAAATAGATTCCAATTCCAATACGGATCAACTAGAAGGCACCACGGTAAGGATACAGCCTCGGAGGCAGGAGTGGGACACACATCCGCACCCCTTCTATCCCTGCAGGGAGGTGTGTTGATTCTTCCACCCAAGAATTATTTGTTAAACCCCGATTCTCCTCCAGACCTGGCCTCTCAGAGCCCTCAGGGAGATAAGACACCACAGTGAGACCGCTGCAGTCATGGGTACAGGAGGGGAAGCAACTGGGCTTACCTTGGGCGAAAGGGTGAATGTTCTCCTTTAAATTCCTGCTCTGCCACCTTCTAGCTATGGGACTGCTTCTCTGTGGCCCTCTTTCTTCGTGTATAAAATGGGAATAATGACAATAGTCCCCTGACAGAATTGTTGAATTGAATATGTAGTAAATTTAAAGAACACCCTAAATGCTCGAAAACTTAACCTATGATTATTATGTGGAGTGAATGGCAGCCTGCCAGATAAACAAGGGTTGGGGGGCTACATTCCAGGCAGAGGGAACAGCCTAGGCAAAGGCCCAGAGGCTTGAGAGGGCATAGTTTCTTTGGGGAACTCAGGGAGGTAAAGGGTGGTGAATGCAGGGGCAGGTGAGGAGCCAGGCCTTGGGGGCACGTCCTCCTGGGAGGGAGAGAATTGAGTCTGCTGCCCCCAACCCCCAGCAGGAAGCCTCCCTTGAATCACTGTGGGGAGGTGGTGGAGGCTGGGTGGAGCTGAGGCCCCCCGGTGGGGATTGTAGCAGAGGATATTATTTTTATCTTCCTCTTAAAGCATAATTGCTTTTTGTCGGTGGGTGTTCCGGGACTCGCCTCCCCACAAGATTGCTTTCCAGGCTCCTCTCCTCCAGGAGACAGGCAGGGCTGGGCCAGCTCCATGCTGCATTAATACGCTGCAAATGCGATTTCATGGCCACAAATGAGATTAGGGCCAGAGGCTCTGATCTCTGGTAGAGACGGTGGGCCTGGGCCAGTGTGGACGAGGGACTGGTGCTGAAGAGGGAATGAGAGGGAGGGAATCAAGGGATCCCAGCAGGTAAAGCCTGAATAAGCAGTTTCTTGTAACTGGAGCTCCTCAGACCTGCTGGCTCATTCCAGCTGCAGAGTGGGCCCTGAGGCCCCATCCTGGGAGTGGGGTGCTCTGGGCTGTCTCCCCCACCCCCAGACTCCCCATAAGCACCTCATTAAGGGAGAGGGCTGTGATGACAAATGCAGGTTCTACAGCCACATGGCCTGGGTCTAAGCTTGGCTGTTCAGCTCCTGGTACTGCCTCTGTTTTCCCATCTGTAAAAGGGGGTTACAGTTGTACCTATCTCACACACAGTTGTGAGCACCGAGTTAACAAATGTAAAATGCATAGAATAGTGCCTGGCACATAACAAGCGCTTGTTAATTGTTAGCTCTTCTTATGAGGTTCACACCAAATATTCATGCCCGCGTAGGGGAAGAAGGCCCCTGAGGGCTTGTTCTCTGGAAGAGAGAGGGCTATTTGGGGAGCAGGCATCACTGTCCCAGGCTGAAGTGGGGGCATCTGGGGAACTAGCAGGGAGGAGGAAAGCATCTGATGCTAACATCATCCCTCACTCATTCAGTGAGCGCCCACCTGACACCAATTCTGTACCAGGCAACAGCCTGGGCCTTGGGGACAAGGCATCACCAGGCACAGTCTCTGCCTTTAGAGGAGACAGACCCTCTCCCAGAAATGTCAATAGTGGGTCATGAGCCAGGCCAGGGGGAGGCCCAGGGGCTATGGATCTGATGCCTCTGGGTGGAAGTGGAGGCAGTGGGGGAAGGTTTCAGGGAAGATTTGCTGGAGGTTGTTCCATTTGTGTCTTGAAGAAACACGATGAATTATTCAGGCTGGGAGAGGGAGGACAGTCCAGGCAGAGCTTAGGTGAAGGCCAGGAGGCTGGAAAGACCAGAGCCCTTTCAGGGGACTGCAGACGGGTAGTGTGGCCGAAGCGTGGGTGTGAGGCAGGTATCGGCAGCAATGAGGCTGGAGGGGCTGTGGCGAGCCGACCATGAGGCTCCTGAGAGAGTCAGCATCTCTCCTGAGAGCAGTGGAGCCTACTGAAGTGTTTATCAAAGCAGAGGAGGAACTTGGTCAGACTTGTGGGTCAGAAGAGTTGGGGTGAGGGAACTGGTTGAGCCTACTGCCCCCCCCAGGCCTCTCTGCCCTGAGTGGACCCCTCGACCTTGGTGCCACTCGACCTTGGCAGGGTCCCTCTTCTGCCCCCTCCTGATGGAAGGGAATGGCAGGTGGCCTTCCCTGCTTACCCCTTTATTCAGTCCTTTGTTAACGAGTTATTGATTCTGAAAAAGAAAAATGCCTCAAAGCCACGTTGCTTCTTTAGCAAAGTGATTCATGGCAGGATGATGGGACCTGGGCTGCCCCAAACAAGAGCTCTGGTTACCAATGCTGAGGGGACTCCTTCAATGCGGTGATCAATAAACATGCCTGCTGAGCTAAGGGACGCGGTGTCAGTCAACAAGGAGAACAGCATATCCATAACAATCACCCCAAGTCTCCCGTTGCACAGCTGGGGCCACAGGGGCTCCGGATTGGCACAGACTGGCGTAAACATGGGGGAAGCTCTGTTTTCTGGGCCACCTGCCATGAGCCAGGTGTCCATTCTCTCACCTGATCCTCACTGCACCCCTGCAAGGTAGATTTTCCTTGCTGCTTTGCAGATGAGGAATTTAGGCCCCAGCTGGTCAAAGGACTTGTGCAAATGCTTGCTGCTGGGGCTGGAGGAGCCACAGTTAAAGCCTCGCCTGGCGGATTCCAAGCCGGTTGATGGTGTTTTTTGCTGCCCAGTGTGATGGTGCTGGGCCAGGCTGGTCAGTCCTGAGGGACAGAAACGAGGCGCAGTGACAAGTTTGGGACTATCAAGTACGCCATGATGGAGGCACATGCATTAGGCCCAGCAGCCACTGACTGAGCAGATCCAGGTCTCCTCTGCAGAGTAGGGCGCCAGAGGAAGGTCAGAGGGCAGCCGCCCAGTGCCTCCAGGATCCACCACCCAGACATCAGACAGGCTGCATTGAAGGGGCTTAGCTGGAAATCGGAGCAAAAGCTCCCATTCGTGATCGCAGTCATATAGCCCCCAAGCGCCAGGACTCCACCAAACAACACTCTCACCCATCTGTGCTGGATAGAATGGCCTCCTCTGGACACTCCAGCTTCTGCCCCGGTTTACAGGGGCCTGGCCCAGCCATGCCCAGTGAGCCTCCAGGATGCTCCACCTCTCTCCTTTGACTCTTGGTGTCTGTGGACAGCACTGTCACAGAGCATCTCTCTGGCCCCATTCAAGAGGTCAGGTGTTTTCATCTCTGAACTTGACCTTTTACGTGTTGTCCCAGTTTTAGGAGTGGAGGATGGAGAGATGTGACCCCTTGCCCTGGGAGTAAAGAAAAAGCAATATGCTTTGGTGGTTATGACCACAGGCTTTGGAGCCAGCAGCTCTGCATTCGGATCCCAACTCTGTTGCTTCAAAGTTTGGACAAGTCCCTTCATTTCTTTGAGCATCTGTTTCCTCTTCTTTAAAATGGAGTAAAAACAATAACTCCTGGGGCTGTGAATGTGAGAATGAAATGAGACAGTGAGGTAAACTCTGGGCACGGCGCCTGGCACAAAGTTAGAGCTCACTCATCGTTAGCAGGGTGTGAAGATGTGGAGGTGATGAGAATGGCAGCGATATCAGGGTATTTATCAGATGAGCACTCAGGCCCACAAAGAGGGGCTCACGCAGGAGGTGCATCAGTTGGGGGCCTTGTAGGAAAAAGAAGGCATTCAAATTCTGTCATTTGAGGGGAATTTATTAGAGGGGCTATTTGCAAAGTTGAGGGTGATGTTTAGGAAAAACAAGAGGGACAGTGTAGTCCCCTGGGGGTTGGTAAATGAGAGGAGCCATCACTGTCTCTTAGACCTGAACAGGCAAGAGGGGGCAAGATGACCTGGACGGGCAGCTGTATGGAGAGTGCTGCCTGCCAGGCAGGGTGGCCCTGGGGAGAGGGACCAGCCAACCCAGAGAACCAGCCAGGAGGATCTTCCTAGCTCCCTGATGGCCCTCCCGTAAACCCAACCCAACCAAAACCCACTGAAGTGGCCATATGGGTCAGCCCCCTGGGCACAGTGCAGGGTGGAGAAGAGGGAGAATGGATGTACGGTACAAATGGGAGCCGCCCAGCACCATAGGTGATGGGAGAGGACCCTCCTGCCACACTCACCTGCTCCCCAGTTGGAACACTCTCAGAGGAAGCCGGTGGCCCTGTCCTTGGGCTGCTTCTTTGGTGTGGGTGGGACTAAGGGCAGGAAGGAGGACAGGCTGGAGGGAACCACAGAGAGAAGGGCTTCCGGGTGCCCCCAGTGGAGCCCTGGCTGCAGTGACTTAAGCTCAAACTCTGCCCAGTGCCTTAAGGGGTAGGGTGTGAACTGGCCCCCAGGGGCCCCAGTGGGAGATGAAATTGAAGCACAAGGCAGAGCCAGTCCTCCCCTACTCACCCCCAAATCTCTCTGCAGAAACTCCCAGGTTGAGCTTCAGCTGATGTGAGGTCAGAGCAGCCCCTGATGACCCTGACCTAGCAGACTGTGGATTCACCACTGTAATCAGAGGAGGGGGCCCTCCTGGAGACTGCCATCGTTCAGCCAATGAGTGAGCATCTGCTGTATACACTTCTGGTGCTGAGGGGAAGTGGCATTTGGAGCGCAGAGACGCTCTAAAAGAACTGCCTTGGCTGACAATTGCCAATAACGCGGGGAGGGGTAGGCACTTGACCTCAGGTTTATTTCCTATCGGGAGTGAACTCACAAACACAGGCACAGGCAGGTGTTACCGTGGACAGAGGACTGTTCAGAGCAGGAGAGAAGGGGGGTCAGGAAGACTTCCTGGATGAAATGTCTTGAGCTGGACCCTGAGGATAAATTGGATTTAGGTAGGAGGGGAGAAGAGATTTCTGGCGAGGGGGCTGCCTGGAGAAAGGTGGCTGTGGGCATGGTCTTGGAAGCTGGGAACAGAGTGGGTCTGGGGAAGAGAAGAGGGAGGCTGGGATATCTGAGGTGGGGGTGAAGGCTCAGGCGCTGGGGGGAGACTGCACCCTGCAGACATTTCTCACTTTTCTGGCCCATTTCTTCTGGGGACAACCTGCCAAGTCCAAGACTGTTTAACAGGGAAAAGAGTGAACATTTCTGGAGTACTTAAATGAGTGTCAGTACTAAGGGCTTGACCTGTATTGTCTCCTTCAGTCCTCATAGCTGCCTGATTTCCCCACTGTATAAAGAAGGGAACCAAAGCTCAGAGAGGGTTAGTATATGAACCAACATCACACAGCTCTTGGCTGCTATTTGTTACAAAAATCACACTAAATTTCCACCTCATCTATCCCTTCCCTTTCCCAGAAGCCCAATTCAACTGCCCAAAAGAGGTGGAGAGAAAGAGATGGGGGTGGGGAAGTGGTGGTGAAAGAATGGGGGAGGCGGAGGGGTAGGCTCTTCCTGCTGCCCAGCAAGCCCAGTGCAAAGCCAGCGGAAGAAGCAGGACCCCTCCTTCCCCAAGAGCCAGCCTCAGATCCAGTGCGCAGTGACTGTGGGCTCCCTAATGGCTGTGTTTAACCCCTGGCCCTGCCGAATGATGCAGCACCAAGTGTTCTCTCCTGAGGGGAGGGGTTGGGTAGGGTTACTTATTAGCTGTGAGATCAATCATTACCTGCTTCCCCTAAGAGTGGAATCTCCTTGAGTCATCAAAGCTTGGGGCTGGTCCCCTGGGCAGGGGAGCAGAAGGTCTTCTGGACATTTGGGGAGCAGGTTCATTTCCCTTGGCTTAGGGAGGCGGAGTTCCCCTTACTGGGAAAGGGCAGTGAGGCTGGGCGCGGGAGGGGGGATGGGGTTCATAGCATTGTTAGGTAGGAGAGCCACATCCAGTCCCCAGGCTGATGGCCGTCTCACTGGTGAGGAGTAAGCAGTTCTGGAGGGAAGGTTAGTGTAGCACAGGAGTGAGTGTCCCAGGGGCCTTTGGTCCAGGGAGCCCGGCAGCCAGCGAGTGAGGCGGTGGGAAGGCCCTTTTTCTGTTGGCTGCTGAGTGTGCAGGGCTCAGGGCTCACTAGGGCTCTGGAGCCAGACGGCCTGGAACCAGCGCCCAATTGCATTATCTTCTTCCCAGGCAGGAAGGCCGATGGGCTGGGAGCTGCAGCTGTAGAAAGCTCAGATGCTAGTAGAGAGCTGCAGGGCGGGGCAGGCAAGGCAGTTAGGGTGCAGAATTTAAGGAGGTGTGGTGACAGGAATAGTCACATAGCCCTGAGAGCCAAGTGCCTCCTTAAAGTTTGATCCCTAAGAGACCTGCTGGCCTCTCCCAGCCCTGCTGCAGGGCCCTGAACTGAGCCACAAATGGCCCCCCGTAGGCACTGGAGTAGCTCTGGTCCCCTCCCGCAACCACGACTTGCTGCCAAACTGTTTGGGACTGTGTGGAAGGGGGAGGCTCTCTAGGGAGACTGGGGACCACCCACTGAGGCCTTCTCCACGCATGCTAGCTTGTGACCTGGCCTGGGAGGGGAGAAACCTGGAAGTGGGACTCGCAGCGTGCATCCCCAACCATCTGGATGACCTTGGCTGGTGACCTTTCAGTTCTAATCAAAGGTGAGTCCTCAGCTTTTCTGCTGCCAGGGTGGGCCTGCTCTTGGCCCCCAAACCAAGGAAAATGGGAAGAACCCTCCGTATGGTGTCTAAAGCAGCTGGCAGAAGAATGGGGCAGGCCACA
Organism: Kogia breviceps; assembly: GCF_026419965.1. Lineage (NCBI taxonomy): Eukaryota > Metazoa > Chordata > Mammalia > Artiodactyla > Physeteridae > Kogia > Kogia breviceps. Next base: position 101,593,330 of record NC_081312.1, read on the forward strand.
GGGGTCTTCCAGACATCTCTCAACCCCACCCCATATTGATCATCCTTTGAGGCCAGTTCACACCTGGTCTCCCCATGGAGCAGACCCCCACCCCCATGCCAAGGGCCAGTCACTCCTCATTTGCCATTTCATGGTGACAGAACCATGCCCGGCGTGTGGTAAGTGCTCAAAAACAAAAAAATAAAGAGTCGTTATTTATGTAATAATTACTTGTGGAGCTCAGAATTGGATCAGTCATAATCTTTGGTCCATACTGTAGAACAATTGTTGACCCGTACATAGCCCTCTTTAGTTATTTATCATTTATTTTCAATAATACAATGAACACCTCTTAACTGACCACCCAATCTAAGGGGACAACGTTACAATACCACATCTACTTATTTCCCGTTCTCTCCCCCATCTTCCCACACGCCCTCCATGAGGAAACCATTCTCCTGAACTTTGTGTTTATTACTATTAAACAAACAGAAGGCTATAGGCATCCAAAGAGGCAGGATGGTGGCAGGTTCACTAACAGAAATAGCTGTTTTTCCAACCAAACTGCAACTTCCTTGCAGGCAGTGTCTGGGTCTCCTCCTTTCCTGCAGCGTGGTCAGCATGTGACTGGGCACACAGGACCACTGGTGAATCTTGGTTGATAGGCTGGGGTACCCAGAGCAGGAAGGATGAGGACTGAATGCCAGAGAGCAGGCAGGACACAGCCCCAGGAATAGGGGAAGGGCTTCGGACTCCCCTGCCACTGCACCTGACAGGTGTCTGTGTGACTTCTGCCCCACCCTGTGATCTCACGCAGTGTTGCCCAGGTGACCCAAGTGGGTGGAGAAGTTCATTGCTTTTCCAGGCGTAGGCAGAGAGAGGTCCACCACTATCTTTACCTTCTGGTGGTACCAAGAGCCGATTGCCCAGCTGCTGACCTCTGCCCAGCTGGCCTTGGCCCCTCCGCTCGCAGAATGTCTCCCTGCTGAGAAAGTGCCAGACCCTTGCCCTCCCCCTTCCCCCTGCCCAGGTCCCAGAGCTGGTGTCTGGCACCCCTGAGACCACACTGATGCTCCATGCTGTGCACCACCCCCAAAGATTCCAAGGTACCCAGGCCAGCTGTCTGAGCAGGATTGATCACCCAGCAATACCAAGGACTGCTCCCCAAATTGGCAAACAAGGCCAAACACTCCTGCCCCCAAGAGGATGGTATGGAAAAAGAAAAAGGTGATGCCTGGGGGCATGGGGCGTGCACCTGCATGAACTCATCTCTCCTTCAAAGTCCCTTGTTTTGTTTGCTCCTGAATCATGACAGAAGCTTCCTTTCTCTGGGCCTCAGTTTTCAAAGCTGTGAAATGGGGAAGGAGGTAGGCTCTGTGGCTCTTCCCGGTGAGGTGTCCTATACTCCTGGAACACATGGGATCTGAAATGCGATGTGCCTGCAGGTGTCATCAACTCAATCTGGTGATTTCTGCCCATCTCCCTGTGACCCAGAGAGAAACGTAGCTTGAACTGGGTATATCACACACACACACACACACACACACACACACACACACACACACACAGCCTGGAAAGGAGTTTTTGTCCTCTTGTTGCTGGGGGGGGTCACAGAGGCTCAGACAGCCTATTGCGATGTCTCAGCATCATCCTCCAAGATCCTCCAGGAGATTCCCAGGTTGCTGCCCTGGCAGTGCCCATGCCCCACTGCTCCACCGTCTCCCAGCCCTGGCCCAGCCCTCTCTCCCAGCCACAAATGCTCCAATGTCTGGAGAGAAGGGATTTTTGTCTGTTTCCGTCACTGTTCTATTCCCAGTACACAGAACAGTGCCTGACACATAATAGGTGCTTAATAAATAGCAGGGACAGAGCAGCATGACCCTTACTTGTGCTAACTGGCAAGGCTGAACCCATGCCCTTCACTGTGTCACTTGCCAAAGGTACACAGGTAGTGGCTAACTAGGGAACACCCTCTTTGCAGTTATACTCTTAGGTCAAATAAACCAAACAGCTAAGGGTACCGAGACCCCAGTGCGGTTTCTACTTTATTCCCCTTGACTTTGGTGTCTCTGGTTCCTTGTGTTCTCTACCCACAGCTGGCTCCTCCTCTTGACTCCCCCCTCCTGCTTTAAGCCTCCTTCCGGAATGTCACACACATGGGACCAGGCACCCAGCCGGCCTGACCTGGGGGCCCTAAGCTGCCAGCTGGTTCCAGAAGCTCATTCCTACCTGCCCACCCAACTGGATTCTGGGATCCAGGGAGGGTGCATGGGAGCCCTGAGAAAGAGCCAGATTTGTTTTATTTGATTCATAGCTTTGGGAAACATTTTTGATAGCTGGGTAGAATCCCCTATAAGGATGTTCATAATGTACATAATTACATGTCACATATTAATATCACATATTAGTATTTCTTTGTGAGTCCTCCATTCATGTTTTTTTTGTTATGGTAATATTTACAGGTTTCAGTGTTCTTTGTGTATTAGGGATATCCATCCTTTTATATATACTGCAGATATGCCCTCCAATTTGTCTTTTTTTTTTTAATGTATTGTAGTGAATTTTGAACCATTATAGAAGTTGGCATGGATTTTTAAAAAAATAAATTTATTTATTTATTATTTTTTGGCTGCATTGGGTCTTTGTTGTTGCATGCGGCTTTCTCTAGTTGCAGCGAGCAGGGGCTACTCTTCATTGCGGTGCGCGGGCTTCTCATTGCGGTGGCTTCTCTTGTTGTGGAGCTCAGGCTCTAGGCGCACGGGCTTCAGTGGTTGTGGTACGTGGACTCATAGTTGTGGCTCGTGGGCTCTAGAGCGCAGGCTTAGTAGCTGTGGTGCATGGGCTTAGTTGCTCCGCGGCATGTGGGATTTTCCGGGACCAGGGCTGGAACCCGTGTCCCCTGCATTGGCAGGTGGATTCTTAACCACTGAGCCACCAGGGAAGCCCCATTTTGGATTTTTAAATGTAATCATATCAATCCTTTTCTTTATGATTTTTGACTTCTGTGTCCTTTTGAAAAGCCTCTACTGCTCCAAACACCACAACTCCTATTGTTAGTACCATGTACTAGTACTAGCTACTCGGGTTATGAGCTTTAGAGTGTATACATTATGGCCCAGAGAAAGCACGTCACATACAAAGAACGGCTGGTGAGAGAGGAGAGTAGAAACAGCAGGAAGTGGAGGTGGACGGACCCTGGTTCTCTTTCCGGCTCTGTGCCTGTGAGCTAAGCTGTGTGCTTTGGTGCAAGGGCTTTTGTGTCCCTGGGCCTGTTTCCTCACCTATAGAAGGGCCTCACCATGGCCATCATAGCTCCCAGGCAAGTTTAGATGCTGAAACAAGAAGAAACATGAGGGACCATTTTCAACTCGAAGCCCTGGTGATAGAGCTGGGGAAACAGAGGCCCCTGGAGTGAATTAGCCCAAATGACTGTTCCCAGCCCAGTGCCCCCTCCTCTGGCCACCATCAGAGCCTCTCCAGTGGCATGGCTTTCAGATTCAGGGGCATCCTGGAGGGTGGAACTTGGCTTCCTTGCTTCCCATGGCCTCCCAGATTGCTGGGGCAGAGGAGTGGCCAGGGAAGGGTGGAGAAGACTGTCTTCTTCCATCTCTCCCCTCAGGAGAACCAATTTAAGTCCCTTCCCAATCGACCATTAACTCCTTCACTGCTGGTGCAATCTTTCTACTCCCTCCCACCTTGTCCCCTCCCTCCAGCACACATATCCCCAAATGCCCTGAGTGATGGGCAGTCACAAGTCCCTCAGGACATCTGCTGGCTAATCCTGGCTTATTGAGGGCAAGGCAGGCTGTCTGGAGGGTAAGACATTGGAATTAGCAATTTCTGAGCCTTCCCACATGCCAGGCCCCAGTGGAGCAGCTGAGAGAGCTGTGCTTTGGAATCATAACCCTGCCCTGCCAGTACCATCTGAGTGGCCTTGGGCGGTGGTAAACCAGCCAAACCTCTGCCTAGAAATACTGCCCACTGATTTCTGCACCCTAGCAGTGCTGTATGAGTTAACAGGGAGTAAACCAGTGGTGTGTAAGTATCCAGCCCTGCTCCTGGCCTGCAGGAGGTGTCTTCGGGGGAATTGAATTCCCTTCCTCGGGCTCATGTCACCCCTACAGATGGGTTTGTAGGACCTCACACTTAGTTTCATCATCACCCACAGTTCACTCCCCCACATGTAACCAAGCTTGTACATTTTCTGTTCCCTGAAGTCTCCAACGTAGGCCTGGGAAGGGTGGGGCGTGGAGAGGACATCAGTCCTGATGCAGGCACATGTCTGAGGGAAGCCTGCAGATTCCCATCCAGACATAGGCAGGAAAGAGGGGAAGGCAGAAAAGTTGGCCCACTGTCCCCCATCGAGGCCTCCTACTTGGCCCCTGGGCTCCCTGGCCCTGGCCCCAGCCTGCCCAGCGGACACATGCCTGCAGGCCTCACCAGGAGGCGCCAGCCCGGCAGCTGGCCTCATGCCCAAAGGTGAAGCATGAGCAGTTCTTGCCAAACTCCCTGCAAGCTTTATTTCCCGGATAGTTGTCCCAGAGGGGAGGCACAGAGGACAAAGAGGTTGCAGAGGATGCAGAGGACGTAGATGAGGCACCACTCATGGCCTGGTCTGCCAAATGCCTGGCTGGACTTGGGGCTGCCAGGGAGTCACTGAGAGCCTTTGGGCAACTGCCATGCTGCTAGGCCCTCACTTCTGGGGCCCTAGGGAGCTCATCACAGCAATCAGGGGGCTGGAGCTACCATCTTAGGCAGTTCCTAGGAATCTGGGAGTGGGAGGGACATTCGTTACCTCTCCTGACCTCACTGCAAGAACCTCAGGCCAGTTATTAGGAAGGCTGAATTACAAACCGTTCCAGATATCCCCATTGACCCGGTGGGAAAATTAAGGCTCAGAGAGGTCACCTAGAGAGTTGGGGGCATAGCTGGGCTGAAACCTAGGTCTCTCGACCCCTAGGCTGCTAGTCTTGCTCCTATATCACCAAACCAGATCAAACCTGCTGGGAAGTGAGTGGGTTACGGGGTGTGCAGTGAGGGTGGGACACTGATCTATGAGGGTAGGGGGTGGCTTTGTGGCTGCTTCTCCTTCTTTCCCCCTCCACCTGGCAGGTTTTCCTTCTGAGTACTGACCTCCCTCCCCCTCCTCCCGCCCTGGCCTGGCAGAGGAATAGGGGAGGAGGGGGCAGCTTTCAACACCTCTGCAGATGGTGATGGCTTCTGCTGAGTCCTGGGTTGGGGGAGGGGCTCCTCCGCCAGAGGAAGGGAAAGAGAGTCTCTGTAGGGCTGGCACTTCTGGGGCTGGGGAGGGGGGTGATGTTCTCGCTTCCTAATTAGTCATCTTGTTGGGCAAGGACCACAGCCAGGAAGGTCTTTCTGAGAAAGAGTCAGACGTGCTAGAAGTGAAGGAACAAGCCAGAGATGGACATGTAGGGAAGAGCAGTCCAAGCAGAAGTGTCAGCCAGGGCAAAGGCTGGGAGGCAATAGCCAGCTTGGTGGTTGTGAGAAACCACTAGAAGGCCAGTGTGGCTGGAGTGAGTGGGCAAGGGGCCCAGGGATGAGACGAGGTCAGTTTCCTGGACCAGTGTGTATAGTCCTAACGGGCCACAGTGGGGCTCTGTGTGAAACAAGGAGCTACTGCAGGATTTTGAGCAGAGGAGTGATGTGGTCTGGTTGAAATTTGTAGAAGATCACTCTGGCTGTTCTGTGAGATGGGGCAGTGCAGAGGGAGGGCTGGAACAAACAGAAACGAGAGAGCAATGAGGAGGCAAGTGCAGGAACTCCATGTCTTGAACCCAAGTGGAGATGGTGAGAAGAGGTCAGATTCTAGAGATGGTGTGAAGGTAGAGCTGGCAGGAGATGCTGATAGATTGGAGTAGCGCAGGGAACTGCATGAAATAATAGCCATAAAAAGCTCTTCCCTTTGCCTCGGCCCGGAGGCTTCCCAGAGTCAGAAGCAAATGTGCCCGGGACCCCAAGGCTCAAAGGGGGAGAAGTGTATGGGGAACCTGGACCCTCACAGAGGAAGCAGGGCAAGTTTCAGACGGTCTGGTTTAAGCACTCATCGTTCCATTGGGGAAACCGATTCTCAGAGCACAACTGGCTTTGGGTCCCGCCATGGGGAGAGGTAGAGCTGGTTTAAAGCCAGCCCTCCAGACACTCAGTGCTCATCAGGACGGAGTCAGGGGACCCAGCCTGCTGGGGCTGCCACCAACACAAAGCCTGCCTCGGACCAGGCCCTCCTCTTCTCTGGGCCTCTGTCTCACATCGTTCTCTATGGTCTCCGTGGACTCCTCCCGCTCTGAGGACTCCACCACCCCTGCCACAGCCTGCCCTGAAATGCAGGACTGACATGCCAAGCTTCCCAGATAAGAGGGTCAGCCCCCAGTGACGCCCTCCCCCAGGGCCCCAACTCCAACATGAAGACGTCCACTGCTTCTCTCCCAGGGCCAGGAGGGCCTCTCACATCAGCTGGTGCTGATTAATCAGAGGGAGGGACAGAAGGTGGGGGGGTGGCCTACTGCCAGATGAGGCTTAATCTGGGTCAACTGTGTCAACCCCCGGGACTGGGAATGAGAGCCAGGCAGCCAGTGCCGAGGGAGGACAGGACACCTCAACCGCAGCAGCCCCATGTCCATACCCCGACTCTGCTACCCTCCCTGGATTCCCCACTGCCTCCAGAGTCAAACTGAGCCTGCCCTGGGCCTTGGTAAGCTCCCTCCCTTTCCCACTTTGCACTGCCTTGGCTCAGGGTTCTGCTTTCCAGCGTGTGAATCCACAAGATGCTGTTGAGCTCCTGCACATATGTCTGCTTGGGGCAAGCAGCCTAGGAGGCCCCGAGTACAGGCAGGTACCTCTCCCTCCTTCCTGGTCCGCAGGGTTTTCTGGGTAGATGATGGATGAGGCATCTGGGAAAGACACATTCATTCATCCCTATTTAATGCTTTGGGTGACTCCATGGATGTGGAGAGGCTTTGTAAACTATAAAGCGCTGTGCACAGGGGGGACCTGAAGTGACAGCTGGCCTGGGGTGAGGCTGCAGGAGCAAAGAGGGCCAATTGCTAGAACCTCAAAAGTAGGGCAGGATTTAGAAATTACAGGCAAGGATACCAGCAAAAGCAAAGGCTTAGAGGTGGGACTGGACTTGAAAAGTGAAGTGGCCTGTCTCATTCTGCAGGACGTGATAGATCCAGGACTGGAGGAAGCAAGATGGAGACAGAGATGTGGAGTGCAGGACAGAGGTAGGGAGAAAACGGGGTGAAAGGTGACTGCCCCTGTAGTTCCAGACTGGCTGTGGGGCTGACAGAGGGAAACAGCCACTTGGAGGGGAACCGACAGGGGGCTAGAGTTATAGGGAGGCAGTAAAGGGAGGTGACCACACTGGAAGAGGCGCTCAGCCTTGGCTTTCCCCACAGGTCACCAAGGGCCCAGAGGAGCCCACGAATACCTCCCAGAATGTGGACTCTGTCATCAGCCACCTGTCTCCCTCTGATAAGGAGGTCATCACAGTCACTCTCCATGGGGCCACCAACCTTCCTGCCTCCAAGGATGGCTCTGAGCCATGGCCCTATGTGGTAGTATAAGTAGCTGGCTGAGAGTGAGGGCAGGGGATGGTGTCCAAGCTGGAGCAGAAACCAGGGTATGGATATTTGGGATATGAGCACCCAAAGGGCTGGGGAAGGAGGGAAGAGCCACTCCGTGATCCCACAACCAGCTGACCAGTGTTTGGCCACAAATCGACCTCAGTGGGGCAGGGCCCCTGGATGCAGAGGCCTGGGCTGGACTCAGTGGGAGGTGATGGTCAAAGGAAGGAGAAGGCCTAAGGGCTGCTCTCCCAGCCTCTGAGTGCCCCATCTTACCATGCCCAGTCCTGGGGTAGGATCCTCAAAACCATCCTCCTCCTTGGCCCCCACCACTTCTCCGGTCATTTCTATTACAGGTGCTTCCCTATTTCCTTCTGATCCTTTAATGCATGCTCCCCTCCAACCAGCCGGAGTCAGGGTACACACTTCTCACAGGCCGGTATCTGACCGAGGCCTGCCATGCCATGTCCACTTCCCACTTCATGGGCCTCACTTCTCCTGGAAGGGTATCAGGGGTGACAGTCTCCATCCAGCCAAGCTTCTATATGGATGTTGGACATCTACTCAGTCTTGATTATAATGCCCCGTGCAGTAATCCCCTCCCATGAGCTTGCCATCCCTTAGCCCCTTCTGTAGACACTGGGAGCCACTGGGGCCTCCCCACCAAGCTACCTACCCCTCCCCTCCTCTACCAATACCAGCAGCATTCAGTGCCTGCCTACAGGCTTTGCCCACATTTTCTTTTGGGGAGTGCCTGCACCAACATCTGCCAAAATCCACTTCCAAAGCCTTGCTTGTGAGCCTCCTCCTCCAGGCTCCCGTCCAAGTTGAGCTCTCCCTCCTTTGGAGATGGACAGCAGTGGCAACACTGGTCTGACGTACTTTATATAAATGAAGTTATGTGCTGCTCCTCTGTCCCCTAAACTGGGGCTCCCACGGACAGATCCCATGTCTCCCTCTCCATTTCCCCAACAATATGCCCGGTATAGGCCTGAGCACACTTAGGGGTCAAGGAGCACTGAGGCAAACACCCCAGGTTACTATGACAACAACCCCTCCCCAACACACACACACAGTGAAAGTGGGATAGATGAGGTGCTGGAGCCCAACAGGTGAAACGCTTGTCTCGAAAGCCCCATTTCCCCTGCCCAGCTCCTCGGCCCTCCCCTCCCCCGACTCCATTTCCGTGGTGAAGAAGGACAGGTGGCTGAGAGCAGCCTTGGCAGGGAGCTCGCCTTCTCCCCTCAGCTATTTCCATAAACCAATTATCGCCGATCATCTCGGGAGATTGAGGCCCCGCCTATCACCAATCCAGCTTGGGCGGTGGGGCGGGGAGTTGGGCGGCCCGTGGCTCCTCGACAGAGCCACCGCGACCTGCGCCATCACCCGGTTGCCATGGGAACGCGCAGCGGGAGCCAAGCCGCGGAGCCTGGGTGAGGGGTGTGGAGGGGTTGGTGGGGCGGGGGAGGGCATCGCTGCACCCATCTCCACCAAGAGAGAGGGGGCAGGGAGCAGGGCCTAGGCGAGCCGGCAGCCTGCGTTCCAGGGCTCCGGGCGGCTGAGCTGCCACCAGCCGAGGAGGTGCTAATGAGATGCAAATGAAAGCAGAAGGGAGGGCTTCTGAGAAAGAAGGCCCAGCTGTCAGGACCTGAAAAGGGCTTTCAGTGCGAGCCCCCAGCCCGAGGCAGGAACCCCAGAGGGAGGACTGAGACCCTCAGAAGCCCTAACCCCTGCAAAGGATATGATATCCGCCCCTCCACCATGTCTGATTCCAAATACACAGTAACAAAGCATGTAATAGGCAGAAGCAAATCCACCAAAGTTTTCATTTTTCTCACAATGAATAATGCTCAAAATATATATTATATACTATATATATATTAAATACTATTAAATCATATTACATAATATATATTGAATATATATATATAATTTTATAGTCTTTCAAAGCATTTTTTTCTTATCTTTTTGTTGCCTGTGTTTTGGTGCCCTCAGCTCCATCTCCTGGCTTAGTCTCCTACTTTCTTCCATCCCATTTGTCTCACCTCAGACTGGGAATGGGGTCCTGGAGGTTCTTGTCTCTGCCTAGGTCCCTCCTCCTCTCTGGGGTGTTGCATCCTCAGCAGGCAGGCCCATTGTGGGGCCCCAAGGTGGGGGAGGGTTGAAGCACGGGCCTGAGAGTGCCCCAAAGCCACTTACTCCACCCATTAGTGAGGAGCAGAATAGGGTTCAGGTCCAAGATGAGGCCTCCCTAGTTTGGGGTGTAGCCACTTCCCTCCACCATGCAGGCTCTAGCCTTGAGACAATCTAGTAATAGGGTGTGTCCTCCAGTGGTGACTATGACAGACCAACAGGTCCACTTGGCTCATCTTGTGGTTGGTACTGCCTCTTTCCAACTAAGCCATTGACTTGCTTCCAACCTGACCCCACTTCTCCACTGAAATAGCTGTCTCTGTAGTCACCAGAGATCATCATGCCTAGCTCTCCTTCCAATGGGTATCTCATCTTTTGCGTTCTCTCAGTGGCATTAACCCCTCATGACCACTGATTGTGTTGGCAGCCCTTGCTTTTCTTGGTTTCCAAGATGCCCTACTCTTATATTCTTCTATGTGTACCTTTCAACACTTCTACCTGGAATTAAATGTTGGCCTGTCCCAGGTTTCAACCCTAGGTCTCTCTTATTTCTCTATACTCTCTCTTCGTGTGAGCTCATCTGCATCCTGGCATCAGTAATCATTCTTTTGCCCCCATCCAATCCATTGCCAAGTCGTGTCAGTTCCTCTCCAATCTTGAATTTATCCACTTCTCTCTGCCAGCTCCACCACCTTGGGTTACTGCACTGTTCTGCTCTTGGTACATCTAATATTGCCCCTCTTCAGACCCCCTTCAAAAGCAGGTTACCATTAATACTGTGGTGCCATAGTACCAGAGGAACCCATTCTTTGAACCCTTCACATTGCTCTCAGGGTAAAGAGGATTCTAGGCCCAGTATGGTTGGGTCTTTGTCAGCCCCTCCAGCTCCCCAGCAGCATGACCCCACCCCCCTCTCTCTGCTCCAGCCACACCCGATGGACAAACATCTCTCAATGCTCTGAACAGACCCTCTTCCCTCCCACCCCCGGCCTTTGCACTCTCCCTCCCCTAGAACATTCTCTCTTCCCCTCCCCTCTTCGGATCTCAGCTCAGTCATCACCTCCTCAAGGAAGCCCTCCCGACCTCCCAGATCAGGCCAAATCCTCCCCCATTACATGCCTCCGTGGGACTGTGTACTTCTCCAGTGTTGCAGCTGCAGTTTCACGTGTTTTATGTGCTTTGATGCGATTCTTGGCTTATTCTTCATCAGTGCCTCATCCCATTGTGCCCCGCTGGTTCCACGAGCAACCACCAGGTCTGTTTCCTTGACCATCCTATTCCTACTTGCAACACAGACTCTGAAACATAGGAAGTTCTCAATTAATAATTGTTGAATGAATGAATAAACAGATGAATGAATGAATCTGGTCATGTTTTGAGCATGCTCTGTGAGTTTGGGAAAGTTACTTTACCTTTCAATGCTGAATACCTCACCTGGGAACCTGTCCCAATGGGCTGAAGAGATGATGGAGCCAGACCACCATCTGGGAGATTCTGACAGGTCTAAAGTATCACACAGGGAGAGTGGATATCCTTAGTAAGAGTCACAGAGGGCACGTGAGACCTAGCAGAAGAAACCATAGGTCAGTGGAGAGAAGCCAGAATGGAATCAGGAAAACCCAGAGTCTGGCCCACAGCTCCTGCTTCCCTGTGTGACCTCGGGGGAGTCACTGCCCGTCTCTGAGTCTTGGCCTTCCCATGGCCAGGATATAAGGCTTGGCCTCCACACTGTCCCAGGCTTGCCGGGCTGATTTGTGCTCTGGCCTGGGAAAAGGATTCAATTCCTTAGAGGCAACAAGAGCCCCAGTTGTACGGCCCAACAGATTCCACACCCAGGTCTGCGGGGTCAGCGGCCAGGCCCAGGGTCTCCCCCGAGTGGTCTGGCCCTGGCTCAAGGCTCTGAGTCCTGAGAAGTGCCCGGCACCTGCCTCTCAGCTTGGCACAGAGAGACCTGTCAGAGCCCAGCAGGGATCAGGAAGGCAGTGGCCCTGACAGGTGGGGAGTACCCCAGCAGGCAAAGTGTGGAAAAGGGGCCAGCCAGGAGATGGCCTGTGGGGTTCTGACCCTTGGCCAAAGGCTGGATGGCTGGGCTGCCAGTTGGCAGCTGTTTCTCTGACGGCCTGCTGCCCAGAGCTAATGAGCAGGGACAGAGCAAGTACTGGGAGGGGAAGGGCTGCTTCCTTTCTTGGATAAGCCTGAGAGCCCTGACCCTCGCCCCAAACTGAGCCTGACCCTGGTGACTAACTGAAGAAGATATTGAAAGTAGGGCAGTTTCGTCAGAAGTCCTAGTAAGAAAGGAAGGTTAAAGAAGGTTATATTTTTCAAGTGTCTACCAGATACCTGTCAAATGTGCTAGGTGTGTGTGTGTGTGTGTGTGTGTGTGTGTATGTGTGTGTGTGTGTGATATTTAATCATCACTCCGTCCCATGAACTAGGTAACATTGTCCTCATTTTATACATGAGGTTACTAGGCTCAGAGCATTTTTGTGACCTGCCCAAAGTAACAGAACTAGTGGGTAACCAATCCAGGATCCAGGATTCCAAAATCCAAAAGCTCTTTCCACCTCACTCTCTGCCTTGATCTTCACATAGCTGTTGCCCTTGGAAGGGGATGTTGGCATCAGGGTCCTAACCCAGCCTTGCAGAGAAGATCCAGTGACCAGTCTGAAGACCCCTCCTGGGACCTGCCTGCTCACACTTTCCCTTGTTTGGCTGTGGGCCTTGGCCAAGGGCCCCAGAGGGCAGGAATTTGGGCGAAGTAGGTGGAGGTCTGGTATGAACCACAGGTGACCTGGGAGATTGTCTCAGCAGCCAGAGGGTTGGACTTGCAAAAATAACAATAACACTCACAGTGACAGGGGTCATGGGACAGCACCAGGAGTAAAAAGCAGCCCTCATTTGCTGGTCGAGTCCCACACTGAGCTCACTCAGAGCTTGGGTCTCCAGGCACTCTGGCTCTAATAAAGCAGCCCTGGGAGGCAGGTTGCATTAGCTCCACGTGATAGCCAAGGAGGCCAAGGCCCAGAGCAGTGAAGGGTCTTGACGACGACCACATGGCTGGCCAGTGGGAGTGGAGCAGATGAAGATGACTGTATCCATCTGACAACTGGCCACTTGCTCTGGCAGAGGCCAAGCCTCCTTCCTTCCCAGCAGGATTCCTGTGAGAGAAGTCACGTGGTAGAGAAGGCCCTGAGAATCCTGGGTCTTATCTTCCATGCAGGGCCTCCTGCCTACGGCGTGGCCTGACCTACCTGCACCTGTTCCAAATGACGTCAGTCCCTTGAGGCTCAGAGCCTCAGAATTTTTGTTCAGTGAGAACATCCCCATGTCCCAGGGCTATAAACACAGCTGTCATCAGTGCTTAAAAGGAGGCTGGCCCGAGACCCCCAGCCACACTGAAGCCACAGGATTCTTTCCAGATGTTCCCCCATCACCTCTGCCAAGGGCTCCTGAGGTCTTCGCATGCCGAAACATTTATTCAAACCCCCAAAGCCTGAGCTCTCCCCCAGGACTGCTGGAATCCTGGAGGAGCAGCCCAAAAGGACAATGCTTACCGAAAGAAGCAAGTATTAGTGGGGAGATTTCAGTAAATGAGACAAGCCAGTGGGGGCCTTCCTGGTGTCCTCATTGTATCAGACATAGGCTGTCTGGTCTGCTTATTTCTGAGCCTGGACAAAGCTGCTGCTGATGGGGTTCCTCCTCCCTCCCAGGACACCATGAGCAGCCAGGAGGCTTGGTGCCCCCTCCAGGCTCGGTCTGGCTTCGCTCTGCCCTTGCCTGGCCCCTACGGGCTTCAGGGTCACATGCCTCGTAGTCTAGCATCTGTCGAAGAAGGAGGGAGGCCACTGGCCAGGGAGCCAGGGTTCGGGTTCCAATTCAGCTCTTTCTGCCCTTGTACTCTCCCCATATCTGTCTATTCCCATCCCTACACACACGATGAGATTCCACCAGAAGGCATGGCCAGGGATGGCACGGTCAGTGCCTTCAAGGCCCAAGCCAGTTAATAAACACTGAAGTCAGCCGGGTGTATGATGCAGGAGAGAGCTGAATCCACTGGCAAACTTGAGGGCACTGGCTCATTGAGAGCAGCCCCCAGGCACCCCCGCTGATTTCTGCCAAGGAGGGAGGAATTCAGGCTTGGGTTGTCGGTGCTCTTAATTTTTCAAGAGAAGCCAGAAATCCAGATTGTTATGTGAAATCAACCACTTTTAACCGGCAGAACAAACACCTCTGCTCAGCTGGATCTGAGTCTCACCTCCTTGTCTTCCCCTCCTGAACCCTCAGCCTGCTCAGACTCAACCTCCACAGCCGGCCTCACCGACTGTCCTCCTCTCCCAGGGCCCAGATACTTCCCCACGGCTGCTCATCATTTATACGAGTCTGAGAGGCATCCCCCTTCTTGAAGCCCCTCCTTTCTTTGCTTCCAGCACACTCCCATCCTGATCCCCCTTCTCTCTCCACCCACTCCTCTGTGGGGTCCTTTCTCCCTGTGCCCTGTGAACGCCCATGCTCCAGCTCAGTCCTTGACTCTCCCCTGCATCTCTACTCTCCTGAGAGATCTCCCTCACCCCAGGCTACCCACCCCAACCCCTATTCCGAAGGCTCCAGAATGTCTCGATCCAGCTCAGGCCTTTCTCTTAAGCTCTAGCCCCTGGACCCACCGGTGAGTGTACACTCCACCCCAGACTCAGCCTTCCCCAAACTGGCCTTCTCGTCCATCCAGAAACCTGTGAGTTACAGAGAGCGATTATTGGGAGGAGCTGAGCTCAGAGATTTTTAAAGGATGAGCCTGCACAGTCAGTAGGCAGTACAGCCAGGACGCAGACCCACAGCCCATGAGCCTGAGCACGAATCCAGTCTGTCTGGCCCGGGAATGCTCCGAAGGCTGAGCGGTTTTATCTCTGGGGAGGGCAGGCTGTGGCCTCCTCCTTCCCTGCTCTCACAAAGGTAGAGGCAGGGCTTCCCTGGTGGCGCAGTGGTTGAGAATCCGCCTGCCGAGGCAGGGGACACGGGTTCGTGCCCCGGTCAGGGAGGATCCCACATGCCGCGGAGCGGCTGGGCCCGTGAGCCATGGCCGCTGAGCCTGCACGTCCGGAGCCTGTGCTCCGCAACGGGAGAGGCCACAACAGACAGAGGTGCGGCTCGCCCTGAGTGAGGGGAGGGAGTGGTGGTCCCCCATCAGCCCCTCTTCCTCCCCCGTCTCTCATTTTCTGACTTCCCAGGCAGCCCCAGGGCCCGTGGGGAGTGCCGTGTGCATGCTGAGGTGTTCTGTGGATGTTCAAAAGCAGGGCCTGGGGGGTGGGGGGCAGACCATGACTACAGCTGCGGGCAATCAGGATGGTCAGTGTTGCCAGGAGGACCAGACCCAGGATCCAGCCACAGGGCCCCAGACAGGGACAGAGAGTCCAGGACCCAGGCTGGACCAAGGGTCTCAAGGCCCCAAGGCCCCAGAATCTCAAGGGACCCCAGTCCCCACAGCTGGGCTCTGCTTCCCTCCTTTTGAGGACATGCGTTTGGACTAGAATTTAGGATCTGAACCTTCCTCCCAGCCCAAGAGCTGCTTCCAGGGCGGTAACTGATGAGCTGCCACCGTTTAAAGCAGGGTCCCAGCAGTCTGGACTGGGGGCTGGCCTAACAGAGCTGGAGAGGAGGGACTACCTCTGTCTCCACGTGGTTTTCCAAGGGTCTGTCACCCCTCCCTTCACTCAACAAACACTTGCTGGGTCCCACTGTGCCCAGCCTGGGAGCTGGAAACAGCTACAGCAGTGACAAGGCGAATCCCTGTCCTCTAGGAGCTCACAGTCTAGTGGGAGGAGGGGAGTGGCGGCAGACACTACTCGCTTGTCCTGTGCCCACAGTTTCCCAAGGCAGAAGGCAGCTGAGCAGGTTCCAGGCCCCAGAACTTGGGTACCAGGACCCCTCAGGGAGGCTGTCTCTTGGAAGGGGGCAGGAGGTAGGGCTCTGCGTCTTAAGTCATTCTTCTGAGGTTGGGAAGTTCACCTATATGTCTGCCCACATTCCTCCTGCTCTAAAGCTGCATCCATGAGAAAGGGGATACTCAGAAGAGGGGATATTCAGAGTGACCTATCAAGAAGAATTCCAAGTCATGGTGGATCTCACAGGGCTGTCCCACCCAGGGCTGTCCCTTGTCAAGGGGACTGTCATTCCATCCCCTAGGGCTATGGTGTTGACTGACAGCTGGACCCTCTCTCCTCCGCCTAAGAAGATGGCCCCCAGGTCCCCCCACCAAGCTAGGCCACGGGATAGGCCACAGCTAGATATTCCAAAGGCTGGCAGATGGCACAGGCAGGGCCCTTCTTGGCCCCGTACCATCTCTTGCCTCAACGGAGAAAAAAAGGGCTCTCTGGAAAACAAGGAAATTCTCCCCTGGAGAGGATAAAGGATGTGACAGTGTCTGACAGACTGGGGCTTGAGTCTGACTTTGGACCAGTCACAAAGCTCTGTGGGCTCTGGTTTTCCCCTGGACCATATGGAAAGACTATCCTTGCCCTGCTGCCCTTCTGAGATGCCATGCGGAGGGGTGCCTGTTGACCAGAAGGGGCTCCCCTGAGAACAGCAGGACTATTTCAGATGATGTGTGGGTAGAGATGTGGGGAGCGTTCTGGGTTTTACAGAATGATTTTTCCCTTTGCCAGAGTGCTCATCTCAGAGTTCCTTGGAATGTGCCATTTCTGATTTCTAGAGCAGTCCCCACTCCCTGCAGGAAAGTGCAGGGGAGGAGCCATGCCCATGTGTTTGCGAGATGGCTGGCCTCCGGTTTACACCCCCGTTACACCTCAATTCTCGAAATTGAGGACCACCTGTAGTGGTGTAGCACCATCAACAATTAGTGATGGTTCATTAGAGTCCAATTAATAAATGAAACCCAGGATGAGAGCCCATCACTTTGCTGAGAATAGCAGCCCCGCTCATGCCTTTAAGTGGCAGCCTCCCAAGAGCTCAAAACCCACAAGGACCAGATGCACTGGGGGCTGGGGAGAGGCAATCATGGAGTGGGGGGTGCCATGGATGGGCTGTAGTCTGGTGAAGTGGGAGAGGCGAGAGAAGGGAGCTTCAGAACAGACACTCCTTGCCTCAGATCTCAGCTCCTCCTTCATGGAGCCTCAGGCAGCATCTTCTTGCCCAGCTATGCCCAGCTATCCTCTGGCCTTGTGGTGGCCAGGGGTTTTCCCTCCTGCCTGTCTGGCCTCAGAGGATGACGCATTTGGGTGTGGAGAGAAGGGGCTGGGGAGGGAATGAGGTAAGGGAGGACCACAAGCCTCTCTTTCCTCTCTGACTACTCCAACCCATGCTCCCCACCCACTGACCCTAGATGGGCCAGCCAGCCCCTCCCCAGAGCTGCCCATGAGCTCATGGCCCCTCTGAGCCTCAGGCTCTATCCTCCGATTGGGAAGGTCCTCCTTTCCATTTATTCAAACCCTGCTTCCTCCAGGAAACATTCCTTCCCTAGTCCAGCCCAGGCAGGGTCAGCAACACAAGAATCCAGCCTTTGACCAGCCCGTTCAGATGACCACCTCTGCAGAGGCCAACTCTCCCATCTTGTCCCTGTTGCACAAGGCTGGGCCTCTGGGGGAGGAGGAGGTCATGGCGTTTTTCTGTGCCTTCCAGGGATAGAGGTAGGCCTGTGACCTGGGAGTCTGGATGCCTCTTAGACTTCCGGAGATTGAGGGAGGCTGGCCTTCCTGACTCAGAGACCTGCATGGAGGGTCCAGGTAGAACGGAATTGCCCTGCCTCCTCAGGACAGGATAAGGCCCAATCATGACACACCAGCATCTGGCCAGCAGGAATCTTTTTTTTTTTTTTTTTTAACATCTTTATTGGAGTACCATTGCTTTACAATGGTGTGTTAGTTTCTGATTTATAACAAAGTGAATCAGCTATACATATACATATATCCCCATATCTCTTCCCTCTTGCGTCTCCCTATCTCCCACCCTCCCTATCCCACCCCTCTAGGTGGTCACAAAGCACCAAGCTGAACTCCCTGTGCTAGGCCTGCAGGAATCTTAATCTGAACCTGTTCCCCCACCTCCCTCTAAGTCTCCCTGGGAGAGAGCAGCAGGGCTGTGGAGGACAGGTCCAAAGGTCACAAGACCTCTTGTTCTGCCACCCATCCACCTAAAGGTTCTGCCCTCCGTCATATCCTTCTCCATCTACCCAGCAACCTCTTTCCCAAGGGCTTCTGGGAATATCCCTCTGGTCTTTCAGGATTCAGGAGCCTGCCCAGCCAGGACCCCAGCAGCCAGAACAGACCCAAATTGGGGCACTCCCCTTTCCCATGATCTCCCAGGGGCTGCCCTGGGGTTGGCACTCAGGACAAGACAGGTGGCCTGCATCCTTCCAAAGCCCTGCCCAGGAGGAGGCCAGATTTGACAGTTGTTCGTGCTCTGATGCTTTGAGGAATGTGGAAGACCAAAAGGACAGGCAGAGCAGGAGGTGGGCTTAGAGACCGTGGAGGCAGCTTGAGGGCTGGTAGACTGGGGACTGTGTACAGAGATCGGGTACAGCGTGGCATGCAAACCTCTCTGGGGCAGCATCCTGTGCCTGTGTATGTCTGCACACATCCATGCATGCACATATGCGCTTGTAATGGGGGAGGGGAAAGAGAGGAGTGAGGGGAGACTTCCTGGACACAGGGACAGTGGCACACAGGTTCCACCCGTGAGGTGTGCGCCCTAGAGGGCATTCAGAGGACAGTGGAGGGTGGGGAGTACCTCAGGAACTTTCCCTCTTTCTCCATCAACATCCTGTGCGTTTCCACGGCTCACCTCCACTCACAGCTGCAGCCCCTGGGAACCAGACAACATGTTCCCCTTAGTTCTGACCTCGCAGAGGGAAAGCCGAGTCCTTCTCCCCTCCCACTCACAGCTGTGCTTGGACCTGGCTGGAGTTTGTCAAACATACATACATCCTTCCAGTGCCCTGAGGGGTGGGCTGGGTTGAAGCGGGGGTTGCATTTCCTGCACCTGTGGACCCAGGACTACCGCACTGTGCCTCTGAGTCCAACCCCTGCTCCATCCTGGGGTGGCTGCCCTGCTCCCTTATGGCTGGAATAAGTCTGAGCCTCAGGACAGCAGGCAGCACCTGGCAGCTCCTCACGGGCCCCTGCTAGAGCCAGGCCAGGGCTTTAGGGACAGGGAGGGAGGATCTCAGACTTGCGGGCGGCTCTGTGGAGGCAGGTCCCAGAGAGGCCCCCTGGGCTCTGAGACTGCACTGGGAGACCCGAGCTCCATCAGAGGTCTGGGGGACCCTAGAACTCAGCTTCTCTTGTGCCAGCAGAGGGCATAGAATAGGGGCTGAGAGCGTGTGAGCTGCTCCCCTTCTCCAACTCTGTGAGGAATCAGAGGCCCCTCTAGCTCTAGTTTCTAGAATAGCATCAAGGCCCAGAGGAGTCAGCTGTGCCAGGAAAAGCCATTACTCTGACAGCCTCCCTCCACCTGCTAAAAGCCTCCCTCTTTCCCCTGGGGCCTCACCCCTCCAGAGTTATTTCTTCTCTGCTCACCTAGCTCTGTCCGACCTCTGTGGTGTGTGTTGAGGGAAGTGCTTGCTTAACTCTTTCTATGCCTGAACAGAGTCAGCACCAGCAGGCTCCCTTAGCCTTGTGCATTGCCCTTCCCCGTCTCTTTCCACCTGGAATTCCTCCTGCCAGATGCCCAGGGGAGGGGACAAGGGGCTGAAGACATCAGGAGAGTGGAAGACAGGCTGGCAAGTTGGGGTCATGGGTTCCAACCTGAATTGTTTCACTGCAATGCTGCGACTTAAGTCCATCGCTCACCCCTGATTCTGTCCTCTCCTTGCACCGGGAAGGCCCCAGGGATGCAAATACCACGTGCCCTGCAGGGGCAAGCTTGCTGTAAGGGTGTAGAAGGTCTGACATCCTCCTGACATGCGTCATTGCAAGACTCACCGCTTAGTGCTTCTGCCTTTCCACTGCTCTCTGCCCTCTGTCCTCTGTGGAGCCCAGTTCCTGCTTCCCAGAGGAAGGGAGGTGTGGAGAATGAACAGAGCAGGTGGAATGGGAGCTGGTGGGAGGCTGCTGAGAGCTCTGAGGCCTCTGACCTCGGGGGGGCGGCTGTCAGAGGGGGAAGCAGAGCAGAGTGGCAGGTAGAGGGGTCCAGGTCACTCCCCTCAGTTAGCAGAGGTCACAGAGCCGGGAGGAAGGGGCCTGAGGAGCCTTGTGGGCAGGCTGGGCTCCACCACCCGCCAGCCTCACTGCCTTGTTCTCTCCAGCCTGGCAGCCTCCTGCACAGCCCTGGGCCAGAGGGACCCGCTTTGCAGGCATGGGGAGGTGACGGCTGTGTCTGGGTGGGCACCGAGTCTGGCGGGCTCCATCGCTCCGGCTCTCTGGGCAACACACCCCTTCTCACCTCTACTCTCCCGCAGTGCATCCCTTTCCCCTTCAGGCTGCCCTCATTCAGGTGGCTTTGGACACACCCAGGTTGTTTTGTATCACAAATGAGGGAATAACATGAATGGGGGCCTTCTGTGTGCCAGAGCTTAACATGCTTTCTCCCTGTCCTTATAACCAACCCTCGGAGGGAGGTACTACTTACAGCAGAGAAAACTGAGGCTCAGAGGGAGGAGGGGACCTGGCCAGAAGAGAACTGTAGGCTGGAAACCAGTCAGTGTGACTCCAAAGCCTGTACTCTTTCTGTGTATTCTTAGCTGTGACTTACCTTGATCACAGCAGCCAGAGACCTCCAGTTGCAGACCCAGAGTTGGGGATCAAGATAGGGAGACACCGGACCTGGGGCAATTAAAATTATTATTATTATTACTACTACTACGATTATTTTTATTAACACTCTCATGGTATCTAACAATGTCTCAGGTACTTCACACATATTAATTCATTTCATGCCCACAACAACCCTGCATTAGTGTCCCCATTTCACAGATGAAGGAAGTAAAGCACAGTAAGGTTATGAACCTTGCCCAAAGTCACACAGCTACTTAAGAGTTAGAGCTGGGATTTGGAACCCAAGTGGTCTAACTCCAGGGACCCCTTTGTCATCATCACCATGTCATACTGCCTCTCAGTTGAAGCAGAGGGGAATCCTTAGTTGACCACTGGAGCTTGGATACAGGACTCCCACAAGAATGGGTGTCCACAGGAGTAGGGCTGTAATGATTAGAAGGAAAGATCCAGGCCACTGTGTCACTTAAGTCAAGAGGAGAGAGGGAGCAGTGAGGACCAAGGGGTCCCAGATGGCTTCCTGGAAGAGAGGAACAGGCTGGGCTGGGAAGGATCAAGGCTGGGGCTGCTAACGCATGGGGCACATTGGCTCTGAGCTTCTGGG
Organism: Kogia breviceps; assembly: GCF_026419965.1. Lineage (NCBI taxonomy): Eukaryota > Metazoa > Chordata > Mammalia > Artiodactyla > Physeteridae > Kogia > Kogia breviceps. The sequence goes on from NC_081312.1 coordinate 101,614,347, forward strand.
CCAACTCACCTGCCCCACACTCTCTTTGGGGGCATCTGAGGGTGGGGGTCAAGGGCTGGTGTGGACGCCATTTCTGCTTCCCGCCCTGGGGTACCATTTGTGCACGATGCTTCTCCCTCCCGAGTGTGTGGTGTGGCTCCCCCTGCCAAGGCTCTCTGAGATGAGTCCTCACCCATGATTGCTGCAGTTAATGTAGCAGCACCGCTTACAGCCCTGATATAATAACCTCCTCAACAGAAGAAGTATTAACTCTCTCACTGAACTGTTTGATGGCTCAGGATCTCAGGGACACATTCCAGATACCTGTGGGATGTGCTGGGATGCAGAAGGCCCAAGCTCCCACCTCTCCTGGGACAGCCTGACCCTGCAGGACCTTGAGGGCTTGCAGGCCTGAAACCCCTCACCAGCCCCTGCCCTGCCCCATGCCCAGCTCCAAGTGCCCTGCCCGGGGCCCTGCACACAGGGCCGCAGAAGGCTGCTGCAGAAGACAGTGGTGCATGTGTACCCACATTGAAAAGGTTCAGAGCTGGTTAGCTGGGCCAGAAGCTTGGGGAGATGAAAGTTAAAGGAGAGATCAGCCAGGTGGGCACTGCACAGCTGCCCTGCCCAGAGGTCTCCTCCCACCAAACAGAACCTCGAGAAGAGGATCAGGATGGGGAATCTGTGTACTCAGGCGCCTGCTGGGAGGCCCTGACCTGGCAGGGGGCAGGAAGTCAGACAGTCTAGGTGTCTACCTCCTCTTCCACCCCCACCCTCATCCTCTGGTGCCTTGGTCACCCGGGCAGGCAGGGCAGCCGAGGAGAGAGGCCTGGCATTCCCTGGGCCTGGGATGACATGAGTGTCTCTGCCTGAGAGGGAGTACTTCATGCCCCGTCTACTCTTTGCTCAGATTTATGGACGGTGGAGTCTGAGAGGGGGGAACAACAGGCAGGGCACCCTCCCTCTGACTCAACCTGCCCCACCCCTCCCCAGGAAAACCACATCTGAGGAAGCGAAGAACCAAGAGTTCCAAGGCAGTCACATCTGTGCCCTCGGAGCCCGGCAAAGCCCCCATCTGGGGGGACACAGTCAAAGTGGAGATCCAAGCTAAGGATGCGGGGCATGAAGATGAAGCGGTGAGGGGGCAGGTGGGTCTTAGGAGGGGTGCAGGGCAGAACCAGCCTCCCTCTCAATGCAGATGGAAGCCACCTGAACGTCTCCTTGGGCTCAGTTAAAAGCACTTTAAAGGAAAAAAATCATAATGCTGTCACGCCTCATCTCCCCAGCCTGCTCGAAAAATGAGTTGTTCCACATAAATGAATTTTCCAGACGATGAAAGCTCATCTATTTTACGATCATTGTTATTATTTTCATGGTTGTTATTACCACCGTTTCCCACTGAAATGGCACATTACAGCTTCCTGGCACATCCCCATGCATTGCTCATTGGATCACCCCTCCCAAGCGGAGCAATGCTGCTCCCATTGCCTAGATGAGAACACTGAGGTTCAGGGAACTTATATCACAGGCTCAACTCAAGTAATCAGTAAGTGGGGGAACCTAGGATCAGCATTCCACCCTCTCAGTATAGCTCCTGAGCTCTAGCTGCTTCCCTAGAATGGCTTCATATCCTGCCTAGTCCTCCCCGGGAACTGCCCACTGTCAGACAGTAGTGTGTCTGTGCTTCCAAAGTCGGGGGTTGCTGTCATAGAAACTGCCTAATAGTTCTCACTCCTCCACCCCCAGAAGGCTTTCCAGTCCCTGTGTTTTTGGCAAATTCTGACACTGCAGGCAATTTAAGGTACCAGTGTACACACATATGTGTGCACACTTGTGTTTTCCACACTGGGGGCCCACGTGATTTCCACTCTCAGGTGAGAACTCAAGCCGGGCACACAGGAATATTGGCTGGTTGATGACAGGACAGCTGTGGGTACCGGCATCAGGCACTGTCAGCATAGACTCGCAGGTGCCTGTGATGTCTCTGGTCGTATCTAGTCAGAAGAGCCTCAGGCTCTCATCTTGCAAGTGACATACCTCAGATGACGTGCTTTACCTCTGCCCTTGAAAATCTTGCCAGGGACTTAGAGCTCTCTGTCTACCTCACAAAGAGCAGAAAGCCAGCTGCTAAAGACGGTGGAAAAGGAGAGAGAAAAGGGGTGAAGAGGAGCATCAGTAAAAGGAGAAGAAGCTAGTTCTAGGTCAAGCCCGAGGATTTTCTTCTGCCTGTAAAGGGATAGGTGGAGCTGTTGAGAAAATGTGGAAAAGGAGGAGAAATTGACCTAGGATCTCATGCAAATGCTCGTGTGTGCCTGTGTGTAAATGCCTACACGCTGGTTCATGTGCATGTGTTATGTGTGCACCTAGATTTACCTGGGAGCTGATATGTGCCTGTTGGTACCTAAGTGTGTGTTGTTTGTGTGTGTGTGTGTGTATACATCTATGCGACTGACAGGAAGTTAGGGGCTGTGATGAGTGGACCAGGGCTGTGATCCTGTCCTGGGCTCTACACATCTGGGGTGATTACAGGAAAGGGCATGATGAGTCAGTGACCTTGGGGCCCATCTGTGTAGCAGAGAGGGAAGCAGGACTCACTGCAGGAAGGACAGGAGGGTGGGGAGGCCTCATGGGCAAGCAGAGAATATTGGCAGGAGGCTCTTTGCAGACTGAAGTCGCTGGATGCTTGTTGGAACCGGTTGCTGTGGTGATGTCTGCGGTGGAGGGTGGGGGAGATGGGGTCCTGACCAAGAGGTGGGGGAAGGGCAGGAGGTAGCTCGAGGAAGTGTTAATGAAAAGCAAAGGGGAGTTGCAGGCCCTGTGTCAGGGCTGAAGCAGGCTGGCGGCAGAGATGGCTTGTTGGCCGCACAAAGGGAGCTGTAGGAGGCCGGAGGGGCACAATGCCCAGAGGAGAAGCTGATGAAGCGTGTTTGTAGCATGGAGACAGGAACAGGGAGGAATGGCTGTCCACTCCCTCCAATTACAGCTCATCTGTGTGGCTGCCCACACAGAGCTGCAGAGACGGGAGCAGGGGGAAAAATGCAGGGCACTCACCCCTTGTTTGGCCTCAGCAAATTCCAACTGAATTTGGGGACTCAGGGCCCATGGGTAGTGGCCATGAGAGGCTTCAGCCTCCACAGCTACTGTTGTAGCTTTGGCTGGGAGCACTGGAATCCCCCAGCTGAGTTTTTTCAATCTGCTCAGGGCTGGGTAAGCGTATGGAGCACTACAGATGTTTAACGAGCAGGAAAATGGTGACAGCTACGAGGAGCGTTTGCTTAGAATTGTATAGGTTGAAAAACATATTCGCCTCCCTACAGCAATTATTAGGAGAGGGACAGAGTTTTTCTTCTTTAAAGTATTAACATTTTGCAGAGCAGGAACATGAAGCTCAGAGAGGTTAAATGACTGGCTACAGGTCACAAAGCAAGTTGGTGTGTTAGTACTAGAAACCAGGTCTGCTGACTTCACACCTCTTGCCTTACTCTGCCTTTTTTTTTTTTTTAATATATCACTTACTTTGCTCATATTTCTATTTTATTTTATTTTATTATTCTTTGGCCATGCGGCGTATGAGATCTTATTTCCCCTACCGGGGATCAAACCTGCACCCTCTGCAGTGGAAGTGCAGAGTCTTAACCCCTGGACCACCAGGGAAGTCCCTTACTCTAGTTTCTTCAAGACAGCCTCAAGTCCTTTTGGTGACCATTTTCCCCTCTTTCCTTTGAACATGAATCCCATGTGGCCTGCCTTTGAGGGACTTTGGCAAGTGTCTTTCCCTCTCTGTGCATCCCGGGTAGCTGTGGGGAGGAAGAAGAAAGGAAGAGTAATCAGCAAAGCTGTCAACTTCCTCCTCCACCCCCTCATCCAAATGACCCACCCAGCTCCAAGTGACCCAGCAGCACTGTGCTCCCAGTGAGCCTGCAGAGCGGCAGCTGTCCCTGGTGCTGAAACGTCCTTGTCTCAAGAAGCGAGGCAGAGGGCAAGGAGCTACCCAAAGAAACTCTAGAAACAATCAATGCTGGAGAGGGTGTGGAGAAAAGGGAACACTCTTGCACTGCTGGTGGAAATGTAAACTGATACAGCCACTATGGAGAAAAGTATGGAGGTTCCTTAAAAAACTACAAATAGAACTACCGTACGACCCCGCAATCCCACTACTGGGCATATACCCTGAGAAAACCATAATTCAAAAAGAGTCATGTACCAAAATGTTCATTGCAGCTCTATTTACAATAGCCAGAACATGGAAGCAACCTAAGTGTCCATCAACAGATGAATGGATAAAGAAGATGTGACACATATATACAATGGAATATTACTCAGCCATAAAAAGAAATGAAACTGAGTTATTTGTAATGAGGTGGATAGACCTGGAGTCTGTCATACAGAGTGAAGTAAGTCAGAAGAAGAAAAACAAATATTGTATGCTAACACACATATATATAGAACCTAAGAAAAAAATGTCATGAAGAGATTAGTGGTAGGACGGGAATAAAACACAGACCTACTAGAGCATAGACTTGAGGATATGGGGAGGGGGAAGGGTAAGCTGTGACGAAGTGAGAGGGTGGCATGGACGTATATACACTACCAAATGTAAATTAGATAGCTAGTGGGAAGCAGCCGCATAGCACAGGGAGATCACCTCTGTGCTTTGTGACCACCTAGAGGGGTGGGATAGGGAGGGTGATGCAAGAGGGAAGAGATGGGAACATATGTATATGTATAATTGATTCACTTTGTTGTAAAGCAGAAACTAACACACCATTGTAAAACAGTTATACTCCAATAAAGATGATAAAAAAAAAAGTCTCCCTCGGGTACGCCCGTCCACCCCGCTCCTCCCTTTCCCATTCTTCTATAGATCTCTCTTTTATCTCCCTCCCTCCTCCATCCACCTCTTCATTCGCTCCTTCCCCGTCTCCTATTCTTCATTAAATCATAGACTTCCAGAGTGGGAAGATGACTCCAAGGTCACTAAATCCAGCCTCTCATATCAGCCATTTACTAGCTGTGTGATGCTGATCAAGTTATATAACTTCGGGCTTCCCTGGTGGCGCAGTGGTTGAGAATCCTGCCTGGCAATGCAGGGGACACGGGTTCGTGCCCCGGTCCGGGAAGATCCCACATGCCGTGGAGCGGCTGGGCCCGTGAGCCATGGCCCCTGAGCCTGTGCGTCCGGAGCCTGTGCTCCGCAACGGGAGAGGCCACAACAGTGAGAGGCCCACGTACCACCAAAAAAAAAAAAAAAAAAGTTATATAACCTCTCTGAGCTCCAGTGTCCACATTAGAAAACAGAAATGGTGATTCCCACTTGAGGGATTGTGGGAATTTGTTGGAATAATGGCTCAGGCATGCCCGTCCCCATGCCTGGCAATCAGTAGGTGCTCACTAAGTAAGACCACCATGATTATTTCCAGGTCATTGGTATTTTCCTCAGAGTTCATCCCGAAGTTCATGCATTTGATGGCAAAATGTAGTCTCTTTGGAAGGAGTTTCCAAAGTGGTGCATCATTCTTAGTGTTTAGACCAGTTTTCATTTACTTGGAGTTGACTTTTATTGATATTTGCATTGAAAGACTCCTTGAGCAGATCACCTTTCCTTACTGAGCCTCAGTTTCCCCCTCTACAGCATATGGGAGATAAGCCTTCCCCTTCCTGCCTGAGGAGTTAGTGAGAGTGTCTGTGACCAGAGGAAGGGGCCTTATTCCTGGGAAGGGGTCCTATTCCTGCTTATGTGTGTGTCTCTGTGTCTGCACATGTGTCTGTTGCTAAGGGGACTGGGGTCAGTTCTGTGTGTGTTCATCTCTGGGCTGGGAGTTTCTGGAACAGGAGAGAATTGCATCTTTCAGTCCTAACAGCACCTAGCAAGGAGCCTTGCCCTGTGCAGGGGCTCAAACTATGCTTGTGAAGTTGTATGCATCTGTGTGTTCCACACATGTGCGTGCATGTTGATTCTTCAGTGTGGGCCCTGCTCCCCTGCTCACCTCTCACTGTCTCACCTCACTGGGAGGGACGGGGGTCAGATAAGCCCTGCCATGACCCTGTGTTCATCTTTTCTCTCTCCAGATGTGATCCTCAAGGTGGTGGACAATAAAAAGAAAGAGGAGCTGTTGTCCTAGCAAATCCCCATCAAGTACCTGCATGCCTTCCACCCCTACCATTTTGAGCTGGTGAAAGTGAGTCAGAGCCCTGGGCTCTGAGCCCATCTGGGCCTGGGACAGGTAGGGGGAGAGCAGGTGGGAACCACCTTGATGCCCCTAGCTGTTCCTTCAGAGCAACCCTGGGCATCCCATGCCCACCCAGAAGTATGACAGTTCTTGGCCCATGTGGGGGCTCAGGAAAAATAGCTCCTGGAAGAGAGACAGGAATGATGTCCATAAGAATTTGGAATTCTTCAAGTTCATCTCCATAAAACAGCCCAATAAGCATAGAACATCTACCACATTAAATGAAAACACCAATTAAAGCTGTATTCTCATTTCATACATGTTTAAAGAGTGGAAATGTACCTAAATATCAAAGAAATACAGTGTTTACAGAGCACCTACTAAGTTCCAGGTTCTGGGCTGGACGCCACACACACCAACTCTAATCCTCAACGTGAATCACATTTTACATACATAGAACTGGGACCCCGAGAGCAGAATCCTCTCATCCTGGGTTACAAAGCAAGTGCATGGCAGAGTCAAGTGTGAGCCTAGGTCACACTGTCTCCCAAGCCAGTTCTTTCTGTGCTGTCTCCTCACACTGCATTGACAGGAAGAAGGCCCAGGAGAGTTGGGGTGTGTGGGAAATAAAGTGTTCTCTGGAATGCACCCCTCTAGTGGGCAATAGGGCATGAGCCTGGAGCGGGGAGCCTCAGGGCCCTGTAGTCCATGGCCTAAACCTCCCAGGCCAGCCCCCCTGCCCAACCCCTCTCCCCAGTGCTGATTGATAGAAGGGAGAATTCACTCTTTCATTGCTCAAGTACTTTATTAAGCACCTACTGTGTGCCAGGCACTGGGAAGAGAAGGGCAGAAGCATCGCTTTTCCCTCTCCATGTCCATTCCAGACCACTATGGTTGTTTAGAGGAAAGAACAACGTGAAGTTATCCTGGGTTCCTAAGCCAGGTCTGCTGCTTGCTAACTGTATATCCAAAAACCCCAGGCCTCAATTCCTCATCAGCAAAATTGAGATAATATCCCTCCTGGCATGGCCATTTGGAGGGTCAAGTGCCATGATGGGCATAAAGCACCTAGCAAGGGACCTGGCACATAGTAAGTGCTCAGTTCAGATTAGGTCCCCTCCTCCCTCCCTCCCCCAGGCCCTGGCACTGACTTTCTTTCCAAGCAACTCTTCAACCATGGCCCCAGGGGTCTTTACCTTCCCTAGACTCTAAAGGAGAACCCCAAGCCCAGGGCCTCAGGATGAGGAAGCAAAGACCCAGAGAGGTTAGTGACTCACCTGGGAGACTCAGCACTTCAGCTGTAATTCTGGGAACATCACCCAGACTTCTTGGCTCTCTGTCCACTTACAACCCAGACCTTGTTATCAAATCTTTACAAAGAGAGCAGGCAGGCAGTGGTCCTTGTGAGGGCGATGAAATATTCAAATAGAAAAGGGAAGATTTATTATATTGATCTCCTTGGAAGGGCTCGCAGGGACCATGAACTTTAATTATCAGCTCGGAGCCCCAGTGGAGCAATGCCAAGTGACTGTCTGTAGAGGGCTGGATTTATGGCCAGGGTCTGCCCCTTAGTCACTCTCCTCCTTGTGTGTCTTCTTCCCACACCCTGTCCCCAGCCCGCTGAGTCTGGGAAAGCTGATGAAGCCACCGCCAAGACCCAACTTTATGCAACAGTCGTTCGGAAGTGCAGCTTTTCATTCCCCACGATGTGGGCCACAACCACACAGCTCTGGAGGTGCTGGGACCGGGACCCTCAGGGGTGGGATGCGGTGGGAAGGGGCCAAGCTTTGAGCAAGCCCCAGGCTCTGCCCTTGGCCACCTCTGGTTGGTCTGATGGTGTGGGACAGGGGTGTCTGGGGAAGAAATCAAGAAAGAAAAAAGCAACTGTGTTCTTAAAAAATAGCCAAAGTAGTTGGTATAGAACCTGCCCTGGGATGGCAGGGTTGACGGGGATGAAGATGATGATGATGTTGCCTAATCTTTTCCAGCACTTTCCAGGCATATGACCCTGCCCTAACCTTGCCTTCCCTTGCTGTGCTCCTCACACTCCCTGCAGGGAGTGCCATAGGGAGGACAGGAGGCTCCTAAAGTCTATGTCTCGCTGACTCTCATGTGGGGAAGTAAAGCGCCCCTACCTTGGCCCACATTTTCTGGTGTTTTCTCTCTTCTTCGCTCCCTTCTGGAGTAGTGACTCCTGACCTAGGATCTATATCCCCTAAATGAAAATTTTAGGGGCCTCCCCACTCTTCCTTGAGTCCTGTTTCTGTTTGGCTGGCCTTCCAATTAGGTCTTCATTCATTCATTCGACGACTATTTTTGGAGCCTCTTCCATTAACCAGGCCGGGGCTGGGCCCAGCTTAAGCCTAGCTTCCATGCTTGCTCTCCACCCCCCATTACCTTCTATCCCTAGGTCTTTCAGTAGCCCCAGGAGGACTGCAGATGCTCCAGGAAGATGTGGTCCTGGGACCTAGCCCCTCTACCTTTCCCTCAGCCTTCACACTGCCCAGGATGACAGATTCAAATCCAGTCATGGCCTGAGTATGATCAGGGTGGGAGCCAAGGGGGCTTAAGCTCTGGGCTTCCGCTGCCTCAGCAGGGCTGATCTGATCTGCCCCATATCACTGTAAGCCCGGCAGGGCACTAGCCCCATTTCACAGCTGGGGACACTGAGACCCAAGGAGAGTCTGGTATGGGAGCCCAGAGCTCCTGACCCACATCTCTGCTTCCCCTCAGCCATCCTTGGATGCCAGCATTTGTCAGACCTGCAGGCACCCTCTGCTCCCATCTCCCCCTGCCTTTTGATCATGATCTTTCCTGAGGACAGCCAGCAGCCTTCTCTCTCTCTCTCTCTCTCTCTCTCTCTCTCTCTCTCTCTCTCTCACACACACACACACACACACACACATGCACACACAGAACAAGGAAGAGTGACAACAGCTTGGCCTTGCTGTCCCCAAGCCATGCCTCACAGAGAGGGGACCACACCTCTGAGATCCAGGCTGAACCTTGACCTGCAGGGCGCCTCCCTGTGGACCTGCCTCAACCCCACCCCAGCCCTCTGACTTGTCCCACAGAGTCTGGGCCCCTTTGTCCTCCAGCACCCTACCCACTCCCCTGCCCCATCACAGATGTCCTCCTTGTCTGCTCCTGATGGCAGACCAGGGAGCACAGTGGAAGAAGAAATTGCCTGGGCAGCTGTCTCATTCACACCTGACCATTCATCACAGAACAGCTGTAAATTAGCACCCCACACACATACCTCTCAGACCCACCTCTCAGCCCTTACACCTGTTGGAGTCCCTGTGCGCAACAGAGAGTCTAACAGGTTCCAGTGAAATCCCTCAGGTCCAGACCTCATCCCCATCCAAAGTCTGAAATGCCACCATCAGAGATTCGGTCCTTTGAATTTGGTAAAGGGATTCAGTCTCCAGAGGCCCCAGTGAGACCTGAAAAGTCCTCATCACTATTTCAAGCCCTTATCAGCCCACACCTGTGTGGAGTGAGCTGACAACCAGCTGAGATGGGTCCTGGCAGAGGGGCTTAGGAGAGGGTGCTAGGGGAGTAGGGGGAGGAGAAAAAGGAAAAGATCCAGAACAAGCCCCTACCCCCAGCCTCTCTTCTCCCATTGAAGGCAGAGCTAGAAGGACCAGGGAAGGTATGGTCCAACCTGGCAGGGGCCTCTTCCCATCCTGAGGTGTTCCTGAGACGTGGCCCCTTAGCCAGGTCCAGAGTCCCTTCCTCTTCCTGCTTTTCTTCCCATCAGCACCGTGTAATCAGTATCAGTAATCAGTAATCAGACCAGCTCAACCCCAGCGCCTCCTTGAGGCCACTGCCTGTCTCCTGTTCCTCCCCCTCCCAGAACTCTTGTTCTCTCTCTCTCTCTCACACTCATAAACACAGTCAACCTCTCTCGCGCCTGTGCTCCCCTTTTCTCCTTCATTAATGTCACTCATTTATCCCACAAGCACATATTGAGCTTCTACTCTCTGTCAGATACTTTTGCTAAAAGCTGGGGATACAGCAGTGAATAAGATAGATATGGTCCCTCCCCCTGCAAAGCCAGGGTTCTAGTCATATGGACAGAAAATAAACAAGAAAGAAATTAGAATAACACAAGTGATGCTGATGCTATGAAGAGGCAATCTAGGAGCTGAGAGAGTGGGGGTGGCCTTCTTTAGTAAGAGTGGTCACGGGAGGCCTCTCCGAGGTGGTGATATTTAAGCTCTATAAGAGAAGGAGCCAGCCACTGAGTTGGTGGGGGTGGAGGTGGGGAGTCTAGGCAGAGGCATCAGCACAAGCAAAGGCCCTGAAGCAGAAACAAGTGGGGCATGTTGGAGGGGTGAGACAAAAGAGGTTGGGGGGGCTGCAGGAGATGTGGGCTGAGCGACAAACAGGCCAACCCGTACAGGCCTTGGCTGTCATGGTTAGAATTATGGAATCCATTCTAAGGGCAGTGGGGTTGGGGCAGGGAGATAAGATGATCCAATTCATTTTTAAGAAGGCAGCTTTTGTCACCGGGTACCAAATTGCCTGGGAAAGGGAATGGGTTGGGTGCAGGAGTAGAAGCCAAGGCCAACGAAGGGTCAGAGAAGTAAAAGGAGCCACAGCTGGGGGGTGGGGTTTGGGGTGAGGGCTGAAGGGGGAGTGGGAGCCCATTAGCAGACAGAGGTGAGGACCAGGAGCCAGATCAGGAGCCCCTGGGATGGCAGTGGAGGTATGTGGGGACAGAATCAGCGTCTTCTCCTGCTGCCTTCCCAATGTCTGGCCCAGGGCCTAAAGGAGGGCAGCCTTGAACCTCTGTTCAAGAATTGAGTGAGGCAGGAGCAGGCGGGAGCATGTGCAGAGATGTGGATGCAGGGATGGTCTCCTTGTTGCGGAGAAAGATGGTGGGCTGGCCATGTCCCCGAGAGGGCCCAAGGCCGCCCAGGGCTCACCTGCCTCCTCTCTTCCCCAGGTCTTTCTCCGGAGGGTCAACGAGCTCCTGGTCAACAGCCCCGGCCCCATGGTAGTCATTGCCCGGGTGGTTCCCAATTACAAGGAGTTTCAGGGAGTGGGGCCCGGGTGGGGGTGGGGGATAGAGGAGGGGGGAGGCTAGAAGCCTGCCCTGCCCACAAGGCCCGACAAACCTCCCCACTGGGGCCGAGGTCCCAGGAAGCTGCCACAGCCCTGGAAAGGGGCAGCTCAGACCCTTCACAAGAGCAGGCTTGGAGTGGGGGGAGCCAGCACGTAGAGGAGAAGGGTCCTCAGCACCCCCCCAAACGTGCCCCCCCATCTATACCCACCACATCCACAGTTCCCCTCCCACTCTAGTTCAGGGCCAGGCACCATCAAGTGATTGTCCCCAGAGGAGGCAGCCTAAGGGTCCCCTCAATTTCAGGACCTTTATCCCTGCCTAGGAGTCCCCTTCCTCACCCTCCGGGAGGTCTCCCTGACCCCAACCCTGGCTCATCCCCCTCCTCCCCAGGCCTCTTTTGGGTTTGGTGGATTCATAGTCCACAGGAGGGGACTCAGTCAAGGCCACAGTGAGTCATGGGGAAGGGAACCTGGGAGCTACAGCCCATCTCCTGACCAAGGCTTTCTCAAGGCTTGGACCAGCAATCAGAAGGACCAGTGTCCACCACCTGTCGGGGTGTCCAGACCTGAACTACATGGGCGACTTCATCTTTTCCTCTCTCACATCAATCCAGAGCACACGTAGAAGTCCTTGGCTGCCTGGCTGGGCAGAGCCAACAGTGCTGGACACCCATAGCACTCCTGTGCTGACCCCTGTCTCTTTGGCTTCCTAGAGTCAATCAGGTAAACTGGGACCCAGCATCCCTGGGCCTTCCCATCACCCCACTCTCCTTCCCTATCCCATCCGTGATGAACTTTGATGTTCCTCGGGTCAACCAGGATGGGCGCCCTCAGGTATGGCTCTTTCCCTCATTTGCCCTCTCTCTGGCTTATACCTCTAGTAAGTTACCGACTTGTGCATTCGTTCACTCACTCACTCAGTCAGCTGTTCACTTAACAATTAAGTAAGAGTTTACTGAATCCCAACCCAGGGCCATGCCTGTCTGTGCTGTGGAGAAGCTGCCCTCAGGGAGCCCTTGGTTTGATGAAGGCAGGAGTCATACATGTGAAAAAGTTAAATATCAACACAAGATAGTGTATAATTAATAACACACCGGGAGGGACTGTCAGAGCTATAACAATCAGAGGAGAGAAGTCAAATATTGTATGATTCCACTTACATTCAGTACCTAGAACAGGCAAATTCATAGAGACAGAAAGTAGAGTTGTGGTTGCCAGAGACTGGGGGAGGAGAGAATGGGGAGTTATTATTATGTAATGGGTACATACATAGTTTCTGTCTGGGATGATGAAAATGTTCTGGAAATAGTTGGTGGGGATGGTTATACAATATTGTGAATGTACTCAATGCCACTGAACTATACACTTAAAAATGGTTTAAATGATAAATTTTATGTTATGCCTATTTACCACAATAAAAAAAAATTTTTTTAAACCAGAGGTGAGAGGGATGTGAAGGCTGAACAGGTGTCCAGACATAGGACTCCTGGGTTTTTAATAGGGGAATGTTGGTGCAGGGCGATTGAGAACAAGAGCACAGGTGTGGAGATGGGGAGGCACGGACATGATACACATCAGGGTTGGAGAGGAGGGTGGTAGGTTTGAGTACATCGGGGAGGGGTGTGCAGATTGTGGCTGGGTCCAGGGCCGTGACCTCATCGATCTCTTCCCACAGTCTACACTTCAGTGGGACCTCGCCCCACACGATGGTCCCAACATTCCTAGGGGCCTTGAAGAAGACAGGAGAGCTTGGGAAGTCCTTTCTGTTGTCTGCCAACCAGAGTTCATGTCTGGCATGGCAAATACAGAGTGAGGTACCCCTTCGGAGCCCCTGCCTTCATTTAAAGGCAAAGACATTTGAAGAAGGCTTAGACACGAACAAGAGTGATGGTGATGAGGAGGGGTGGGGCAAAGGGGGACTCGGGGGACAGAGGCTTCAAACCCAAACCAATCCTCAACCTGATTTCCCCAGAGTCATCTCACACGTGGCCCTGCATTTGCCCAGAAAATTATGAACCAATCAGCAGGCAGTCCCGAGGGGCAGGAAGCGCTGGCTGCTTTAATGAGTGAGCCCCCTCCCTACCCCGGGGCCTCTCTGGCTGCCTTTGCTGCCTGACTAGTCTGGGTGAGGGAGGTGTCCCCAGTGCCTCTTGCATGTGTGGGACTCGAGGCCAGGTGTCCAGCGATGGCAGGATGCTCGCTGAAAGTCACCCTGCACTGTGGCAGTTGGGCCAGGTTGAGAACTCACTGGCAGCTGGCAGAGGTGACCAGGTGCCAGCAGTGAGAGGACAGGGGCAAGCTTCTGTGGCACAGGTGGGGAGATGGGGGGAGTGGGCAGAGCCCTACCTGGAAGGGCCACCAGTCCACAGCTCACACAGACCCATGCCCTGTCCCCTGTCCAAGCATCAGTCCCCTCATCTCAGCTGAGCGGGTGGCGGTTGGACTAGGTTATTTCTAGGACCTGTCTCTCTGACATCTTGGGATGCTGTGATGTCCCACCAGTTGCCCACCATGACAAAACACTCTGGGCAGGGATTTGAGGGCCTAGCAGACCTGGGTTTGACCCGTCTTCTGTGACTTACTGGCTGTGTGACCTTTGGCAAGCTTCTTAATTTCTCCAATTCCTGATTCCTACCTTATTAGGCTATTAGGAGAACTTACTGAGATAACCTGTGCAAAACGTCCAAGTCCAAGGTGGAAGCTAAACGGATTCAGACACTTTCAGAGCTTCCCCTACCCTAGTGCCAATGCCCCTTCTGAGGCCAGCCTCACCATTGCTCTTGTTACATTTGGCTACAAGTAATATAAACCCCAACTCACATGGACTTAAACTCTAAGGATATTTACTGTGGCACATTGGGAGGGGTCTCCATGAAGATGCTGCCAGAATTGGTTAATGCCTGGGCTCAGCAGCATCCGCAAGGACTCAGGATCTTTCCAACACCCCTGGATTGCCATCTTCAGCTGGCTAAGAGCTCAGGGGGCAAAATGTTCCTGGCACCCCCCCAGCAGACATGACCAAGACCAGAGGAAGAGAGAGCCTCCCCTTCCCACAAGTGTTATTTTTTTTAAAAATAAATGTATGTATCTATTTATTTTTGGCTGCATTGGGTCTTTGTTGCTGTGTGCGTGCTTTCTCTAGTTGCGGCGAGCGGGGGCTACTCTTCGTTGCGGTGCATGGGCTTCTCATTACGGTGGCTTCTTGTTGCAGAGCATGAGCTCTAGGCACGCAGGCTTCAGTAGTTGTGGCATGCGGGCTCAATAGTTGTGGCTCGCGGGCTCTAGAGCGCAGGCTCAGTAGTTGTGGTGCACGGGCTTAGTTGCTCTGCGGCATGTGGGATCCTCCAAGACCAGGGCTCAAACCCATGTCCCCTGCATTGGCAGGCGGATTCTTAACCACTGCACCACCAGGGAAGCCCACAGATGGTTTTTATGAGGAGCTGGAAACCTCCCCTCCAGCTGCCCTTCAGCAGACTCCCTCCTCTCATCTTTTTTGCCAGAATTTGATCACATGCACTTGTTGACCTGGACCAGCCTGTGGGACTCAACGTAGGGTGGGACTTGAGAGTCACTCCTGCCCTGCACCCTGTACTCTTGAGGGGGGCCATTGCCCAACAGGTGGCTCCTGTTGGCCTGGCCTCCTACAGAGCTGATAGAGCTCCTGGCTGATGAAACACAAGCAGTGGTGAAAAAACCTGTCTGTGCCCACTCTCATCTCCTTGCTCAGCCCCCATAGCAGTCTGTACCCAAGCTCTCATGGTCTCCTGTCCATCCCATAGACGTTGCTGGCATCTTCTCTTGCCCGGACCATTGCAGCAGCCTCCACTAGGGACTCCCATCCCATCCATCCTGTGACAAGTGGCCAGGGTGACCCCCTGCCCAGGATTAGGTCCTACCCCTGGACTCCTTGTCCCTACCGTGGACAGGACAAAGCCCTCACTCTCAGCCAGATACACAAGGACTTGTCCCCTCCAGCCTCCTGGCTCACTGCCCCAGTTCACCCAGGCGTTCCCTAGCTCCACTGGATGACTGGCTGTTCACACCCATGCTGCCCTCTGTCACCTCCCAGTCTTTGCCTCTGCCATACTCTAAGCCTGGAATAAATACCCTTCTACCTTCATACCTACTGCATGATCCCTAAGGTCCTCCCCTCCCCAGGTTGGAAGTCATAGCTTTCCCCTCAGACATTCAACTTCCACATCCCACAACTTGCTTAGGCCTCTGCATGGATCATAGCAGTGTGTGTGTGTGTGTGTGTGTGTGTGTGTGTGTGTGTGTGTGTGTGTGTGTGTGTGTGTGTGTGTCCTATCTTCTTGCAAGACGGTGAGCTCCAGAGAGGAGCAGGGTCTGGCTCTAGCTCTCCCATATGCCCTGCTGAACCCCAGAGACCACTAGCATGGAGAAGCTGCCAATCAGCATTTGCTGAGTTTAATTGAATTGAACTTGCACCTTCATAGCAAAACATCCACTGTCTCCTTCCACCCTCAGAACAACCTTTCAAAGCATGGAGCATAAGATGTTTTCTCACCGGACAATGACAAAACCAGGTCCCAGAGAGGGGAAAGGACTTGCTGAAGGTCACAGAGCAAGGTTGAGGCAAACCTGGGCGCAGAGCCTAGGTGTCCTAGACACCCAGCATCAGCTGCCCCAGCAGCTACTCTTCCCAGGATGGCCACCACTACATCTGGGCAGAGCAGGCAGCAGCAGGTGTGGGTGTGGGTGTGGGTGCAGGTGCAGGTGTGGGTGCAGGTGTGGGTGTGGGTGCAGGTGTGGGTGGACCATAGGCCCATGTAATGAAGGCTCTGTCCCCAGAGAAGGCAGGTCTGCCTCAGTGGCTGGGGGTTAATGGCTTTGCTGAAGATCACAGCAGAAGGTTAATCACATTCCTTATTGCACAGCTTGCCACGGTCTTTCCCATAAGCATCAGTGGGGAATGGCTTCCCCACTCGCAGAGCCCCTCCCCTCCAACATGCCACCATCACCTCCGCCAGGTCCCTGGCATCAGACTCTGAAGGTGGTTTAACCTTGATTCCTTGCCCCACCCCATACACACATGAGAGAGGCTGACCCTCCCTCCCCAATTCTAGGTCTCAAGGGCTCTTTCCTCGGGGACTTATCTGGGAAACCATTCAGGAAAGGAGCTGTTCTTCCTGGGCAGGCAGACACTGTTTCTTGCTTTGTAGACTCCATTTAGACACATTAATAGGCCCTAGAGAGGACAGCCAGCGTCCATTAAACACCCCTCTTCCTGGGTGGGAGCAAGCGATGGGGCGGAGGGGGCTGTCACAGGTCCTCCTTGAGTGCCCCAGTGTCTGGCAGATGGTCCAGGCATGTGTGGATCCCCCTTGGGGATTCAGGAGAATGGGGTGGCTCTGGGAAGAGCCTGGTTTAGGGATAAATCCTGAAAGGCCATTCCCAGGCACCACAGAACACAGAGAAGCTTCTCTGGCCTGGCCTGGTGGCCAAGTGGCTGTCCCTGAGCTGCCACCAGGGCCTGCTCTCAAGAACACTCCCGTCACCCCAGTCACTGTCCCTGTATTCAGGGCCCCCTAGCCTCAGAGTGACTGCAGCTCATCTCCCCAGGGACAGGGGCAGACACAGCTGGGACACAGGCTGGGCCTGGGAGAACAGGAGCAGACACATTAGTGTGACAGGCATCAGGGCCCTGCCGTGGCGGGGGAAGTGGACCCACACTGATATTTCACGATCCTGCATCAATAACTCCTGGAGCTGGCGGTGCATTTGTGCTGACCTTTTCTAGTGATGACTGGTTCCCGCAGAGGGGCGGGAGGTAGGAGCGGCTGCCACTGTTGCTGACAGCCCCTGGCTGGAGGCAGAGGCAAGGCAGCCACTTGGAGAGTCTGTGCCAATGACCCCCAGCCCCTGCCTGTGTTGAGACCATGAAGGGCTGCCTGCTGGGTGTCACAGGCTGATGCCCCCAAGTCCCATTCCTCGCTCACTACCTTCTGGCCTTTGCAGATGCTGGACCTCCTTCCCCTGAAGTCCTTCCTCATTCTAGGTGTCCACACATGCCAGGCTTGATGCCACCTCCACATTTTTGCTCAGGCTGTTTTCCCACCCAGAATAACATCCTCCCTCCCTTCAGTCTGCCAGATCTTCCCTCAGAGGTTTCCTCTAGTCCTGTTTCCTCCAAGATGGCTTTTCTGATCACCCACGGGAGTGTCTCAGATAGTCCCTTGTTTAGGGGCTATAGTTATGTTGTCTTATTTTGTTGTTTAAATATTACCCACATGTGTGCTCCAGCTGCTGGCTTAGCATGCCATCAAGTCCCCCAGATCCCCTATTGAAGACCTGCCATGGCTCCTGTGAGGGGCTGGGAAGCCCGTGCAGGGAAGAGAAGGGCTGGTGATGACAAGGGCAGAGGTCTCGTCTAATTTGGCATCTATGACACCACCAGCCATGGGTGGGAACACTGGTGCAACTCTTTAGGAAAACAGTTTACCCAGGATGAATCAAGTACCTTAAAATATGCATGTCCTTTAACTCAGTAATTCTATTTTGGGTACTTGAACTAAGGAAATAATTTGAGATACAGAGCTATGTATCAAAGAACATTCAATGCAGTGTTATTGAACAAATGGGGGGGCAGAAACCAGGACACTTGGACATGACAGAATATCCTGCAGCTACTAAAGCTGGGTAATTAGTGTTACTTAAGACTCTGGATATGCTTAGGTTTTAATGGTAAATGAAAAAGGCAGGATGTTAGGATGACAGTTATATACAAAATAGGCATAGGGAAAAAACTAGAAAGAAACAAACAATCTTATGAACAGTTGTCTTTAGTGTAAGAATTTAGGTGGGTTTTTTTTTTCATCTTTCTACTTTTTTTCCCAAAGTTTCTTCATTAAGTGTGTATTTATTGCTTTGATAACCGGGACAAACATCTGTGACATATATAGACATGCACACAACCAAATATCTGGACATCCTTTGATTTGGGAGAAGCTGTGCCCTCACCACCTTCTCCCACCTTTTCCTTTCAGCTGTCCAAGCCTGGGGGACCCCCAGAGCTGCCCCTGTGGAATCAGTCCTTCCTCTTCCAAGGCCGAGATGAAGCCACCAGCTTCTCAGAGGACACAGCCCTGGTGCTGGAGTACTACTCCTCGTCTTCAAGTAAGTGACCCCCGTTGCCATGTCAGGGCCGCCACATACCAGGACATGTGTATGGAAGGGTGTTCAGACCATCCTGCCTCTGCCTCCTGTGGGGGTGGGTGAGGGGTCCCAAGGAAGCCTCCTCATGTGTGCAGACAGGTTGGGGAGCCCCTGGCTGGCTTCCTTGTCCCAATGACAACACTGGGATATGGGCCAGGACACATGGGCCCTATTCCCATACTAGACCCTCGTACTATTACACCACCACCCCGTCCACAGTGCCTATCAGGGAGGGCAAGAGCCCTCAGAGCTCACAGGGGGAGCTTTGTGGGGAGACAGGATTCAGAGACCGGCTGATCCACAGTCTTAGTTCCACACCCTAAAAGTGAAGCCCCCAAAGGACAGAGACAAGGGAGAGCAGCTATATAAACACCCAGAGACACAGAATATGTTTAGAGCTGGTCTTGAACTCAGGAAGCCCTGAAGAGCAGAGGAGGAAGAGGAGATTTTTGCAGGGAAAGTCCAGGAGGCAGGAAACAGGTAGGTGGTGAGGGATGGGAGAATTAGATGTCAGGTACCAAAGGATGGGCCCCGTTGGGACCTCAGACACTGGGATCCAAGAAGCTTGGGCTGAGGGCTTTGATGGGAACCCCAGTCCGTCCTACCTCCACAGTGAAAGGCAGTGGACCATGGACCCTCAACAAGCCCCTGCGTATCTCTGTGTTGCCGCTAAAGAGCCATTTGTACCTCAAGATGCTGACAGGGAAGGGCCTGAATGGGCTGCGTGTGGAGAAGCTCCCCATCACTGTGAGTACCCACCACCATCCCCCTAGGCAGGCTCCATGGCAGATCCACCTGGTCCCACCCCTCCCCAGCCTGCTCCACCTTGCCCCCGCCAACAGAGGCGGATCTGGCTTCTCCAGCAGCTTCCACCAGAGCCTGCACCGGGGAATCTGACCACTGTCAGGTGTGAGGAGTACCCCCAACACCAAAACTCAGTCTTACCCCTGGGCTTGTGATGAAATTGCCCCCAGACAACTTGCGAGAAGCACAGGGGGAGGCCCTAGGGAATAGCAGCAAGAGTTCAGACTTTTAGCCAGCCAGACCTGGGTTCAAATCCTGACTTGCAGGTCCTCACTGTAGAACCTGGGGCAAGTTACTTAACCTCTCTGAACCTTAGAATGCCCATCTCTAAAATAGGAACAACATGCCGTACATTATTTCTCTGCATAGTGAGAGAGTCTAGAGCCAGACGGTCTGGTTCTACTACTTACCAGCTTACATGACCATGGAAAAAATTATTTGGTTTCAGTGACTTAGTTTCCCTGTGTGTAAAATGGGTTCATAGTAATAGTACTTTTCTCATATGGTTGCTATGAGGTTTTTTGGAGGAAATACCTGTAAAGCACTTGGAACAGAATACGTTCTCAATAAGAATCAATGTGTTATTATGATCATTGTCTATTTCTATGCCACCTTTTCCCCAAAAAACACCCTGGCCATCCTGACATAATAGACCTCAACAAATTGGAGCTTCCCCAATCTGCCAGGAGACAGGTCTGAAGGAGCCGGCCCGGTCTCTTGTGGAGTTGGGAAGGATAATACGGAGGCAGTGAGGGTGGAGCCGAGGTGGGAGACCAGCTACCGCCTCCCTCCCACTCTCTGGGCACAGCGTCCAGCAGGTACTTCCCTGGGGAATCTGAAACAAAGGGCAGAGCAGAGACAGAAGCTGCCTGCCCTGGCCAGTGTGGCCAACTATTCCCTTCTCCTCCAGGACACCAAGCTGAAAACCATAAATGGTGAGGTCCCCACAGTGGACCTCTCCTTCCAGCTGCTTTCCTCTGAGGTAAGACTGTGGGTCAGGGGAAGCTCAGGGCCCGGCAGCCATGTGCCAGCTCTTGTAGCCTCTCCGTGGGTTCCAATCTCCTTTTCAATCGCTGGCCTTATTCAGGGGCTGGGGTCAGGGGCTTTTAGAAGGATGGGGCTGCTGTTTTGGATGGAAATTTCTGAGGGTCATTTAAGGCTTGAAAAAACTGAGATTAGGAAGAGAGAGTTGACAACAGAGGGCCACTCAGACCTGGGAGTCAGCCTCTCTAACTCAGCCCAAGCCAAGCCTGGCTTACTGGGATCAAGAGTCTACAAGCATGAACTGGATATTAGCTTCTGTTGCTGTGTAACAAACTACCACAGACTTAGTGGCTTAAAACAACACCCACTTATATGAGCTCACACTTCTGTAGGTAGGCAGTGCAATACAGCAAGGCTGAAATCAAGATACTGGCAGGGTTCTGTTCCTATCTGGAGGTTCTGGGGAAGAGTGTGCTTCCAGGCTCCCTTAGGTTTTCATCAGAATCCAGTTCCCTGCAGTTGTAGGGCTGAGGTCCCTGTTTCCTTGCTGGCTGTCAGAGGGGGGCCTCTCTCAGCTCCTGAAAGCCTCCCACATTCCTTCTCACAATGCCTGGTCCATCTTTAAGCCAGCAGACATATCAAATCCCCCCCCCGCCACTGCAAAGCTCACTGACTTTCTCCCTGTCAGCAGCCAGAGAAAACACTCTGCTTTTAAAGGGGCTCATGTGATTAGGTCAGGCTCACTCTGATAATGTCCCCATCTTCAGGTCAACTGTGTCATGTAACATAATCACAGGAGTGAAAGCTCATCATATTCACAGGTTTCAGGGATTAGGGTGTGGAATCTTGTAGGCTCATTTTTGGAATCCTGCCCACCACAGCTGGGTTGCCCCACGTTGAAAGTCCCCAGGGACTGAGCCCTGCCTGACGGATGGGATCACTTCCTCTATCAGCTATACCTGGGCTCTGAAGTCCAGCTTGGACTCGGGTCATTAGGCTCCAGTGCACCTGACAGGCTGGAATTTTCCCACTTCTCTCTCTGTGGTGCTGAGAGAGGCATGAAGCTGGGAGGTGGGCAGTTGAGGACCATGACCCCCTGGAAATGCTTGCAGGGGCTGATGTCTGGATCAGCCCACTCCTGCTAGCTTCCCACGCCAGGAAAAATAGCCACCAGCTCTGGGGTAATACTTGGCCCTGTGACCTTACATGTGAAGAACGCAGGGAGTTCCTTGTTGGAGGGTCTGAGAGGTCTATCTGGGAAGGTACCCATCCAAAACTGTCTGCTCGCAAGGCCTCTCGGGAGTGCTTGAAACCTCCCATTAACACTCCCCGCTGTGGAATGTTCCACATTGCCCTGTAGAGACTCCTCTAATCCTTGGTGAGAGAGAGTTTGTTAGATACAACCTGACATCCACACCACCACCATCACCACCAAACCAGGTACAGGATGCAGAAGTTACTGAGAGGGGAGGGGACACAGAGGCAACAAAAGACCTCAAGAAAGGGGAAGCAGGGATCCCAGATGTCCCAGATTGGGGCTCTACCCTCCATGGCTCTTCTCAGGGTCTAGAGTCTGTCAGTGGCCACTGCCAGCCCCTTCCTCTCCTCCCACTGCCTCCTACACCTTCGCTGGGGCACGTGTGTCCTGAGAACCGAAAGAAGCGTCAAGTGCCGCTGGTCAGGGCACTGGGGGACCCAGGCAGGCAACAGGCAGGTGGGCAGGACACTTCCCCAGTTGCCCAGGGGCTGGGCACAAAGGTCTCAGTGATGAATTATTCACTGGAGCTGGGCTAAGTGCAGAATTAATCCCTTTCATTCCAGCTGGTGGCTTCACTAAATTATCCCTCCAAGTCATGCGGGAAAATGCTGCCGAATTCATTTAGCTGCTGAGTGTTTTGATCTGGGCCTTGTGATTTTAGCTTCCCCTTCCCCCAGCCCCCTCCCCCTGGAGGCGGGTAAAAAAACCTTTCAGTAGTGGATTTCTGAGAAGAAAGGAAAAGAAAGGGGATCAAGATTGGGTGTGTACCAGGAAAATAGTACTGGAGGAAATTCAAATTCTGCAGCCAAGAATTCACACACACAGTTCTACACATACAGAGTCTCACACAATCACATTTGAATACCCACACACAGACAATCACATATGCAAAGACATGCAACACAAACATACACATCCCTCTGCAAGAGTGCACACATTTAATGCATATATACATGCTCCCACACCCGAGCAAACTGACACACAGACGTTTTCACACCTGCATTGGCGCACACAGAAGAGAAGTCTTTTTGTGGTTAAACTGTTTCTTGGTGAAACTATCTGAGAATTGGCCAGCAACTGACTCACTTTGATTCTAGAAGCTTGAAGTCCAATTTGGGGGCCTTAATATGAAAAGCTAAGATGGACTTGGCATAACCTTACAGCCATGGTACCCGGTCATGCATTCTTTTATCCCACATATATTTGATGAGGACTAGAGTTTTGGCTGCCCTTCTGGACTGCGATGAGGAGAGGGAGGGGCCGGCAGCCATGGAGCCCGTGTGCTTGAATTTACCCTCAGGCATGGACATGGCTCTCTGCTACTGTCTGAGCCCTTTTGTTATCCTCCTCCCTATGTGGAGGTGGCAAAGTGTTGATGAACAGATCAAATGGCACTGCATCTACAGCGTGTCCCCAGCTCCATTCCTCACCATAGCCTTCTCTGTAATACCACCACAGTTCTCCGTGCAACAGCAAATCTTTGCTGAGCACCTGGCTGTGGAGCAGATACTGTCCTGGGTTCAGGAATCTTCCATTGAAAAAGATGAGAAAAAGGCCCTGTCTTCATAAAACTTGTATTCTTAGAGAGCAGGGAGTGTGGACCAGATAAGAGCAAATCAATTCATGAGCAGATATCAGCTCATGATATGAGGTCTGATGAAACTCAAACAAGGTTACACGATAGGGAGTGCTCAGACAGGCTCTTTGGATTTGATGTGCTCTCTGAGTAAGGTTACCAGCCAAGCTGCTGTAACAGAGAGGACCCGGTTCCTTCCATCTTATTGTTTCACCTAATGTGTCGGCCACCAATTCATGGTGAGAGGCACCCAGCTTTCATCTCTGCATTCCAGCCCGTGGGAAGGAAGCGCCAGACCTAGGACCAGAACTATCAATTATTCCACTGTTTAAATCAAACACTGCTCCAAGTCCCAAGAGCCACTACCTGAAGCCTGGAGATCTTAGAGTCCTGTGGATACTCCATCTGCAGCGGGGTTTGTGATAATGGGCCTCTCAGGGCCCCTTGTCCATCTGGCTAACATCTCCATCTTAGGGGCAACTCCTTGCTCATAGACAGCTGTACTACAGAGAGGAAATGCTTCAGAACAAATGAATATGCCTGTCCTATTTGGGTACCTCCCACTTGAGGACACAGCCTCTTTCCTGAGAGCCTTCATGTCCTGGAGGTTTGGGCATAGGCCCTCCTGGTTAACTGACATTTTTGTGAACACAGTTTCCCCATACCCATTGCTTCCATATCACCCAGTCTCAGAGCTCCGGGAACAAGAACATTGTGGAATTTCCAAATAGGCAGAGACCACAGAGGTGTCTCTCCACAGCCCACCTGGGACAGAAATCTCCTTGCTGCCATCCACCACGGGTGGCATCCCAGCCTCTCTTCTTGCTCTGCCATGTCAGGGGACAGTTCACTACCTCTAGAAGCAGCCCATCCCATGGTTCAGTGCCTACAGCTGATAGAAATGCTTACCCCATATTGAGCTCACCCTACCTCCAGCGGCTCTCCCTGCACCCCAAGCTCCTGACTCTGCCCTCCGGGGCTGCAGTGCAACCCCTGCAAGCCTCCTTCCAGCACGCTGGCAGGCAGACTAGCAGTCACGGTCAATGGCAAGAAGGAGTGTTTTCCTGGTTTGGGATATTGTGCTTGAAGCTGGCTCTGCTGGTGATGGGTTAAGCGTTTTCCCTCTGATGGAACTTCTCTATGGACACCTGCTGCTCAGAGTGTTCTGCCTTAAGCTAGAGTTGTGTGTGTAGATGAGTACATACATGTATAACTACATATAGCTACAAAAAAACTAGAAAAACACAGACATCTATGTATACCCAGAAAACTTCCCTTTATTCCCTGTTCAGTGGGAGTTCACCTTGGAGGTCCATTAGCCTCTGAGAACCCATGAGCCTATGACTACTCCATATATACATACATGAATCAACCCTTAGTCTCCTCCATTCACCCTCTGATCTTGGCCTCTTCTCTTTGAAGAGTGTGATCTGGTCCCCCAGGAGTCTATGATTCTCCGGGCTAAGCCTTCTGCCTCTTTTAAAAAACTGGTTTCAAGATCCCACAGCATCCTGGGTGCCCTCCAGCTTGCAGACAACCTCTTTGAAGTGAGACAACTGACCAGGTTTCCTAGGCTGACAATGTGGATTAGAGCCTGGTTTGCACACAGTAGGTGCTCACTGTGTCGACTCCTGCCTCCTTGCCTGGAAATGCGCCTCCCCATGAGGTGGGACAAGTCCATGCTGTCATCCGGGTGTTCAGCAACAGGTGCCCTCTTGGGGCTGGGATTTGGGATCCAGGGTCTCGCCCAGGCAGGGTGCCAGGGCACCAGGCAGAGGCAGAGCCTCTCAGATGAGCAGCCCCCTCTCCTTAGCCCACAGACTTGAGAGATGCTGGAGGATTCAAAGCCCACTGCTTCCTTGGATTTGGCACAGAGAATGTGCCTTTGAGGAGAGGATGAGGTGGCCCCTGCCATCTGCCACTGAGGGAAGGGGCGGCTCCCACAGCCCCATCTGACCTTCCCCTCCCTGTTCCCCTCAAGGGAGTTGGGGGGTGGTGCGGGCAGGCCTTTGATGCCATGTAAAAGTCTGCCCCCGTGTTTTTATTCAAACCACTCTCTCTGGAGACCAGCCCGGAGTGGGGACAAGTGGCTGTTTAGCAAATGTGGAGTGGAGGGCAGGGGACAGGCAGAAACATGCTGACTTCTGATGAATTCTTATGGATTTTTGGAAGGCCACACATGTCAGCCCTGGGCTGGTCTTCAGAGAAGCGCCAACACAAGCCATCCTCCATTTCCTCACCAAGCCCAGCTGCCCAGAAGGCCCAATGTCCAGGGTGGCACAGCAGCCTCCTCAGCTGCTTCTATCCTCTGGGAGCTTCTGTTCCACCCCCAAGACTCCAGCTCTGAAAACACTACTGTAAGGATAATGATGAATCCAGAGAAAAATACCCTTTCCCCTCTTTCAACCTCACAACATCCCTGCCTGTCTTCCCTGCCCTACACTCAGGCCCCCAACCTCACCCTGCGCCCCCTACCTCCCTGTCCTCCCACTCTCCCAGGCCACATGGCAGGAGACAGAGGAAAAGACCTATCCCTCCCCAGCTCACAGGTACCCTTTTCCCCACCTGCTCAGATTCTAGGCCCAATTCAGAGATCATCCCATACGACCCAAGGAAGCTGGGGACAGGTGAGCGAGAGGGGAGAGCCCGTGCTTTTCCGGGGCCAGCCTGGCCCTTGGCTCACAGATGCTCAGCGTAGGGTCAGGGCTCACCATCCCACCATAAGAGACTCCTGCCTGCTTTTCACAATGCCTGAACCCCTCCCAGCAGTGCTCCATGCTCCCCCAACAGTCTCTTGGTTATGATGCAACTCCCCCCCATGCTCCCCACTTCAGGGAGGGCATTTGACACTCCCTCCAACATACAGGGTTTTACAGACTCTGCTTGCTCACTTCTTGTGACAGGGACCTCATTTCCTCTCAGGAAGCCCTCTCCAGCCTCTATCAGCTCCCTTGTAGACCTCTTCCTCCTATCTCTCTCCAGTTGCCTCCCCCAGTCCTGCCTTTTCCTTCCTGAGACTGGCTCCAGAGAAGTTAGCACCCATGCCCAGGTCGGCCCTGTTGCTGCTTGCAAACTAGTTGTGTCATCTCCAGCCTGACCAACTCTCCCTCTGACTCTGCTCTTTGTCACACTGGGCTTCTGCTTCTCATCCTCTTGGTTGTCTCATCTTGACAACACTCCTCTTAAAGTGTCCCCCAAAACTGTGGAGCTGGATCAGTATTGGTGGGTAGCATAGGACTATCATCCTTTGGCTGCAAACACATTCTCCCCCATGGTGCAGCCAAAGTCTATCATTTGCTTTATTCCTAACCAAGGTTGTGGGGTCCATTTAGAGCCTGGGAGTCCTGTCTGGTATGTGAACCGCTGTCAGGTGGCACACCTTCACCTTGAACCTCTGCTGCTCTATTTTGAACTCACCTTCTTTGCCTCAGCATGTTGTCCAGGCTTGAGATCACTCTGGACCCTGATTTCATCATGCGTCACACGTTCACAGCCCCACCTCCACCCCTACCCCAAGCTCCAGCTCATCTGTGCATGTAGTTAGGACACTTTGCTGCAATGTGCGCTAAAGAGAGTGCATCCTTGGACCTGGGTTTGAATTCTGGATCTTCCACATGATCTTAGCCACCATGAGTTTTACTTTTCTATCCATAGAAAGGGGTTGTGATTCCTACCAGCCAGAAATGTAGTGAAAATTGAATAAGGGACCGTGTGTAAGTGCCCAGCAAAGGGTCTTGCAGACACTCAGTAAAGGGAGCGCTTACTATTGTTCACCCAAGTTGCTGACAAACATGCTGAACTCATCAGGGATGACGACAGAGCTCCAGGGGGAGGGGAACGACAGAGCCCTGCTAATCCATCACTCGGCGCCCGCCCCTCATGACAGCTGCTCCACCAGATTCACATCCATAAAGACATCAGGAGGCCTTGTCAAGTGCTGAAGATAAACGTCACCAGCACCACATTTGGTCTCACAGCAATTTTTCAGAGAATGAAGAAATGGAGAAGAGACAGACATTCATCTCTCTAGAGGCCAGAGCCCTGAGCTGGGAGTTATAGAGGAGATAGAGGAAATGAAGACCTGCTTCTTGGCCTGTGAGCTCCCAGGCCAGGGTGGGCAGGAATGGACCCAGAGCCATACTGCAGGCTCATCCTGAATGCCTCACCAACCACCCTGTGTTACCTTGACAATGAGAGCCTGTGGGTCCCAGCCGCAGATGGAGCGGATTGAGTCAGGATACAGGGATCACTAAGGAACTGGACATTCGGGTCTTCCCTGGCCTGCTCTGCTCTCCGCATGAGCCAAATGCATAGCTGATGGATTGAAGAAGGGGGAGGAGAGGAAGTAAGACAGGGCAGAAGCTTCCAGACCAGACTTCTCAGAAAGTGGGGACTGCTCTTGCGTTTTTTCCCACCTCAAAGCCAGACGACCATTTGTTAGATCCTTAACCTGTGCCAAGCAGTAAAGCACCTCAAAAGATCATCACTATTCATCTTGCTAAGGGTTCTAGTTGAGGTAGTTGCGTTGTCAGGGGAAGAGTCATAGAGAAGCATGGTTTGCACTCTGCCTCAGGGAGTAGCTTGGAAATAGGCAAGGCAAGGGTGCTTCTGGCAGAGGAAAGCACAAGTGCAAAGCCATGGAAACACGACAGTGTCTGGAGTGCATGGGACGTGAGGAAGCTGTTGTGGGCGGTAAGAATGGAGGGTTAGATGGGGCCTAGCTTCTGGAGTGCCTGCACTCCAGGATACAGCGTATAGACTTCGTCATAGAGTAATAGGAAGCTAAGGAAGATCTGTGAGCAACAGTAGGATGTGATCTGACCTATATGTTGGAAGTGTCTCTCTAGATATGAAGAGGGGGAACCCAAGGGAAAAGATTAAGTGCGGAAAGACCAGGTTTCAGGCTAACAGGAGTGAGCCCACAGCCTATCCACTGAGCCATAGGCAGGGCTCTATTTAATACTAAAATTCCTGCCCGAGTGGTTGTGAATCCACCTGCCAATGCAGGGGACACAGGTTCGACCCCCTGGTCGAGGAAGATCCCACATGCCGCGGAGCAACTAAGCTTCTGTGCCACAACTACCGAGCCTGTGCTCTAGAGCCTGCGAGCCACGGCTACTGAAGCCCGCGCGCCTAGAGCCCGTGCTCCGCAACAAGAGAAGCCACCGCAGTGAGAAGCCCGTGCACCGCATCGAAGAGTAGCTCCCACTCCCACAACTAGAGAAAGCCCACGCGCAGCAACGAAGACCCAGAGCAGCCATAAATAAATAAATAGACAGACAGACAGATAGATAGATAAAAGAATGGTACCTACACCCAAAAATAAATAAATAAAATCCCTGCCAGAATTTTAAAAAAATCTTTATCACTGGCTCCCCTCCTCTGACGCCACAACTTGTTTTTAGATTAACCCTCTGACACCATTTTCTGGAGAATGAATCATGGCCCCAATGAGGATTAACACTTGGGCCCTTCTTGGCTGGCAGACAGACTCAGAGCTTCAAACCCCACCCACAGCTGCAAGACCACATGGTTTGTCATAAATGAGGCCTACGATATGCAGGGGAGGCAGCAAGCCCCCCTTGGAGGGACCCGTTGAAACTCCTTCAGCTGAAGAGATAAGAACCTACAACTGCAGCCACAGGAAATGACAAAGCAGCGACTGATGGGGGATCCGCTGCACAGGGCATAATATGGCACTTGCCAGCAGGCGAGACACCCTTATCAGGGAGAAAATTGCATCAGGCCTCCTGAATTACTAGCGATTGGAAGCAGATTTCTTGGGACGCACTTTGTTAGATACCTAATGAGCAGGATACAGGCGGGCAGAGCCCAAAGCCAGCGGGGTGGGGGACAAATGTCTTTGTTAAACAGAATTTGTCAGTTTCCGCTCCAGGCTCCCTGGGGAGGGTTCAGGGCCAGCTAATTGAATTAAGAGCCTGTGCGCTCCAGCAAGAAGGCTCAGGGCGGGGCGAGAGGCAGGCAGGCCGCAAGACAGGCACATTCAGCACCGAGGACAGCAGCTGCAACTCGGCTAGTCTGTAATTGCCAGGGCAGGCTGGAACTGTTGCATTTTGCATGATCAGGGAGCTAGGGGATGGACTGGGTAGGAGGGAGGCAGAAGATGTTAGAGGAGGAGGGGGAAACAGGTGACCCAAGAATCCTCGAGCCTGTTATGCTATTGGCCTGGTCTGTCTCCACAGACCCTCTGCAGGCAACAGTGAGGGCTGAGAAGGAAGAAGAAGGGGTGTCTTCTCCCCAACCATACACTCATGTGGTGTGGGACAGCTGCAGCAGGGCAAGGAGCAGTGGGCTGGGCGCTGAGTCTGAGCCAGTGCACGGTCATGCATCACTTCGAGCTTTCAAAGCAGGTCTCCTAATTATAGTCCTAATGAAGCAGGATGTGCTGTAGCCACGGAGCCACAGAGTGAGGGGCCACTTGTCAGCCCCAAGCTGCCTCCGCAGGCAGGGCAAAGCCTGCCAAATAGAAAAGCAAAGAAGCAGGCTTGTGGGGTGAGCCAGAAGCCTCCTCCCCCACCTGGAGGAAGGCGGGATAGCAAGGCAAGGCTGGGCCCAAATACGGAAGAGCTAGTCCCCAGAGATCCCCCCTCTTTTCATCCCCATTTTAGCATTGTTTCTCTCCCATTCTCCACCCTGACCCACCGCTTCCAGCAGCTTGGCTTCTCCTTGTAGTCTCAGACAAGGTCCCTCCCAGGAGGAGCAAGGAGAGGGGGGCACAAGCCCCTCCCCAAAATGTACGCAGACTGAAGCTGATGAGTCTGGACAGGTAATGTAAGGGAAAATAGAGAGAAGTTAAGCACTATGTGAGGCATTGTGGTCCTCCTGGGACCCCTAACCTCACATGACTAGAACAACTGTCTCTGACCTTCCCTTTGGGACCTGCATTATGTGGAAGTGTAAAGATTTTTCTATAAAAGTCACCCACGCATCTTACTCCAAGCCCCAGGATGGGATGGATCTTGGCAAAGTTCACTGGGAGACCTGCAGGGGTGAGGGCTGGGGAAGTACTCTCATGAAGCAGCTGTGGGAGCAGGTATAGGCCAGAGCCAGCCATGGAGAGGGCAGAGCAGGACCACTGAGTCTGGCAGAAGCTACAGGAAGAGCAGCTGGGGGTCAGGAGTGGGTGGGTTGGGCAGAATAGACTGAAGTCCACAGATACTCTGCCTTGTCTTTCCTCCTTCTTGGAACAACACACCTGCCCACCGGAGACTCATGGGGTGATCTGGACTGAGGGGTCCGTCTCATTTTTATTTCATCTTTGTGATGAAATTAAATTAATTATACATAGTAAATTTCAGAATCCACATAAAATTAGTGAGTGCCCAGTTCTGATCAGGGGCCCAGTAGTGTCAGCTCTGGGTCACTGAGCTGACCCGCTTGGTACTGGGGCCAGGCAGGGTGGACGTCAGGGTGACAGGCTGTGGAGGAAGAGACTCAGCAGTGTGTCCCTGCTTTCAGAACTGATGAGGGTGCCTCTGGAGACCTCTCCCTTGATTTCATTACTTCTACTTCCTCCCCTAACTGGATTAGATGGCAGTCTATGAAATCCAGGGCATCAAGATTGGCTTTCTGCCTGGAAATGAGGAGAAATGTCATTACAGGTCCTGAATCAGCATCTCACCCCAGCCCCAGGGGCCTCCTGGTCAATGGCGAGTCGGTCTTTGCCTTGGCTAGTTATTTCTTCCTTCCCTCTCTCCTACATCCATCCACCCACTCATCCATCTAATATACATTCTGTAGTTTTTCTGCTACAGCCAATCGTGTTCAGCTGTTCTGAACAGGAGACAGATGTGGTGCTTTTTCTTGTCTAAAATACACAGACAACTAGAAAACACCAAACCTTCTGACTCAGATGCTGTACAGAGGGCATGTTCAGTGGGGAGCCTCTGAATGAATGAAAGTTACTGAGAGGAGCAGGTGAGAGAGACAACCAGGTCTAATACCCAGGGACAAAACAGCCCCAGAAGTCTTGGTTATAAAGTGCAGTCAGTGCCAAAGTCAGCCTCAGAGTCATCCAATGCTTCACTCTCCCCACCCCAGAGTCTTCATATAGCAGCTTTCTCCTGGTACCTATTTGATGGTAGAGGGAGGGGGGATGAGGCCCAGACTGGACTGGATACCTCTGTACTTATATGAATGTCCCTTAATCTATTGATGCAAGACTGAAAACACTTCTTGTTAATGAATTTCTGCACACCAAATTTATTTTTAAAGGGTAGTTATTTAAAGGATCCTAGAGGTAAATGGAAGGGTCCTTGCCCTGATTCATCTGGTTCATAGGTGTGGTTTTTCATATAGAGCATCCACTTAAAGAGAGGCCCACCTGCACTCATTCTCTCTGTTTGTTCAGGGTCAGACATTTGGGCACTTCTAACCCTGAGCACATCTGTCTTGGTTGGCACTGTGCCCATTGTTCTATTTGCTTCTTTCTAGCACAACACTCTAGACAGTGGAATATTTGTCTACTGTGTGGCCAAGACAGGATTCCAACAGCTGATGTAGAGTGGAAGCGGGTCATCTTTGAGATCCCTACAAACCTGAGTCTGCATGATTCTTTGAACCATGGGCACGTTTTGAGGGCGAACCATGGATTTCCAACAGAGCTTTCAAATAACCTCTCCCCAGAGGGAGTATAAGACATGTCCCTAAGCCCCAGGAACTTAAAGTTTTGTCAGAAAAACAAAAATGACAAATAAGCCTGGAATCAGAGGACAGTGTGAGAGCAGAGAGAGCCAGCTGCTGGGCTGGGAGAACCTCGAAAAGCTTTGAGAAAGTGTGGATGGAGGCCCTGAAGGCTTCCTGGAAGGGCTGGTTTTTGAGTGGGGTTAAATTCTACACAAGCAGAGATGAGAGTGGCAGTCATGTCAAGAGAGGACGAAGAGAATTAGGAAAAAGAATATGGATGGAGAAAGAGGCCCATCAGAGTAGAGAGAGAAGAGACATTGTTTAATGGGTGAGAAGATGAGAGGATGACAAGGAGATGGAATGGAAGGCAAGTCTACACAGCAAAGGGTGTCAAAGGAGCATGGAGATTTTCGAATCTGTTGTTATTGCACCAAGGGTGGGAGTCATAGATGGCATGGTTTATTTATTCTTTTTTTTTTTTTTTTTTTTTTTTTTTTTTTGCAGTACGCGGGCCTCTCACTGTTGTGGCCTCTCCCATTGCGGAGCGCAGGCTCTGGGCGTGCAGGCTCAGTGGCCATGGCTCATGGGCCCAGCTGCTCCGCGGCATGTGGGATCTTCCCAGACCGGGGCACGAACCCGTGTCCCCTGCATCGGCAGGCGGATTCTCAACCACTGCACCACCAGGGAAGCCCTGGTTTATTTATTCTTTCAACAAATATTTCTTGAGTACCTACAAGGAGGCAGACACTAGGGATAAATGAGTTCCCAGCTTACAGGTAATTTGCATTCGAGTGTGGAGAGTGGAGGAGCAAGGCAGACAGTCAACAACACATTTTTTGGAAATGAATTTTCTGGTAGAGTAAATACTGTGAACACAGTAAAATGGGATAATGTGAATAGAGTATATTGGAGGAGGGGTTACTCTAGGTGGGGTGGGCCTCTATCTCAAAAGCAAGGCCTCTCTGAGAAGATCACATCTGGGCTGAGACCTGAATGATGAGAAGGGGACAGGCATATAAAGACCCGTGAGGCTCTCTGGGTAGAGAGAACAGCAGATAAAAAGACCCTGAGGAAGGAAAGAGCCCAGCTTGTTAGAGAAAAGGCAAGGACAGTGTAGTTAGAGCACAGGGAGCAAGGGGGCAGGTGGTGGGAGGTAGGCAGGGCCTCCTGAGCCATGAGGAGGAGCGGCTTGGGGGGTGTAGAAAGGCACACTGATGGTAGAAAGGCACAGAGCAATGTCTCTGCACCTTCTCTTCCCAGAGGCTGGAAAACTTCTTGACACCAAACAACATTAAGGTTCTGCCCATCCTGGACCCCAAGATCTTAGACAAGAAGCTGGGTACCATCTGTGAGTCCTGGTCCAAGGCCACAGTGAGCTCCACAATTGGCTCCAACACATCCACTTCTCAGGAAGCAGAGGAAGAGCATCAGGTGTCCAAGATGTCCTGAGAAATGGTGAGTGTCTCCCCTCCAGGGCCAAGAGGGCCAGAGTAGGATTGGGGCCTGGAGAAGGGGCTTGCCTGCCACCTGTGAGCTGTTCACTCCTTGGGTGGCGAGTGGACCTTCCCTTTAGGCACACTCTATATATGAGTCACCCTAAACTGGTGGAAGGTGTGGAGTCTTCGTCTTATAGAATTTCTTCACCTTTGAATAGAACTCTCAGGTGATTTCTTTCAAAACAACCCCTGAAACACTTGTAAGACTAGGTTCCTCTGACTCAAGTAGCCATCAACTAAGAACTTCCTCAAGAGCTTGTCCTCTGGGTAGTGGGAAGCCCCGGAAAGATTAGTTTTAACTTTCAAAAGAGGAAAGTAGGACTCAAAGCAAAGAGGAAATTGTCTTTGGTCACAGAGTCTCTATCCTTGATTGTGGGAGTTTGTCTGGCTTCCCCTTACCAGTTGACAAGATGCTGGGAGAGGGATGGTGCAGGCAGCCAGCCGAGGTGATGCCTTAATTTGTTCAGGGCTCATTGCTGAGTCCTAGCCCCTTGATGCAGAAAGCTCCAGGACAGGCCACCAGAAAGACAGTCCAGTCAAAGGCTCCATTTGAAGTCCTGTCCCAACCACCATGGGGGAATTCATACGTGACTTCTTCCCTTCTTCCACAGCAGATCTCATGGGGAACGCTGCTCCAGAAGATCCTGAGAAAAGGCCGGAGCCAAGGCCACCAGCCCATAGGGAAGCCCTGGGCCTCCTCCTCCCAGGACCTGACCCTCTCCACCGACAGTCTTCACATCTTCCCGTGGCATTTCTGCACCTTCCTGGAACATGTCCCATCGGATGAATAGGAAAGGTGCTGTCTGCTGGGTGTGCTCAGGATGCTCCCACATGGAACGCCCCGCCCACCCCAAGTGGGACCCTCCCTGGCAGGTCCAGAGCACTCCGAGGCCGTCTTCTACACTCACTCCTCTCACATCTGCCCCTCGGGAAGGCGGCTCCCGGGCCTGACCTGCCAGCTCAACCATCAGTTGAGTTGAAAATAAAGATTCAGACCTGCCATTGGAAACTTTGGGCAGCATGAATAAACCAATGCCTGCTGCCTCCACAGCCCGGCCTCATGACTCCCCTCTTGTGTCTCTGAGCAGAGGTAGTGCAGGTGAGAAAGAAGGAGGGGGAAAGGCCGGGGAAGGAAAGAAAAGGGAAGGCGCCATGGAAGCGGAAAGACAGACAGGAAGGAAGGGGAAAGGAGAAGGCATCCCTCCCTGGTCACTACCCTGCAGAGAGCTCAGGGCTCTCTCCTCCCCTCACCCCTCCAGCTCCAGGAGCCTCCCCTGGGATGCCGAGCCAGCCAAGCCTCAGGCATCACCCAGGGAGGCCCTCACCTCACCGCCAGATGCAGACCTCACATGACCCTGGGAGCAGGATGAGCCTCTCATCTCAGCCACTGGGTGCTGGACCCGCAGGATCAAGGAGGGGGTGGTATGGGCCCCACTCCTGATGCCGTGCTTGGCAGGCCCGCTCTGGTTCGGAGTCTAGTGAACATTTCTGCTTGGCGAAGGAACCAAGGTCTGAGTGGGGGTCAGTGGGTCTCAGGGTCTGGATTATTTGAGAGAAATTAGAGATGACTTAATATATTTGCTTGGGGAGGTAAGATGTAGAAAGGGCTGGAATCGGCTGAGTTGGAATCTTCATTCTGCTTATAAAATGCAATGGTGGGGCTTCCCTGGTGGCGCAGTGGTTGAGAGTCCGCCTGCCGATGCAGGGGACGTGGGTTTGTGCCCCGGTCTGGGAAGATCCCACATGCCGCGGAGCAGCTGGGCCCGTGAGCCATGGCCACTGAGCCTGCGCGTCCAGAGCCTGTGCTCCGCAACAGGAGAGGCCACAACAGTGAGAGCCCCGAGTACTGCAAAAAAAAAAAAAAAAAAAGCAATGGTGATATTGTTGATGGTGATAATGGGAGAAAGAAGGAGAAGAAAAAAGCAGAGCTGGGGGGGAAGGGCCTTGACATATAGGATGGATCCAATAGGTGAGCAATTGAAACAATATATATACTTTTCATATCCTTTAATATTTAAAGCATAATAACTTGGGTAGTAGGCCAGCTAGTGTGGATCTTCTCGAAAGGATCAAACGATGGAGATGAAACTAGACTGCATTTGAGAAGTCAAGGTTAGCAATGAGGAGGAACCAGTTTTGAGCAAGGGGTTGAGTAAACAGAGGGTAGGAGGAGAAATAAGTGGCCCAAGGGCACTAAGACAGGATTCGGGGAGGCTCTGAGTATGAACAAGGCGGCTCAAGGCTGCCCTTTACCCTGTCAGAGACGTTGTGAGTTGTGTCTATATGGACAACTAATTCAAGCATGCCCTCTCTGGGTAGCACTCCCAATGGGGGGCTGGCCCCTCTACCCTCCCCTTGCTGGCCACCTGGCAAGGTCACAAGCGCTGGCTGCTCTCCCTAGCTTGCTGTTGACTTAGGTACACTCAGCCACCGCCTTCCTCATCTCTGGGCTCCAGGGCCCAGGCCAGGCCTGACCCTACACAGATGTAGGTAAAGGCTTTGGGGCCCAGCAGGCCTGCCCCTCTCCCTTGCCCATCCCAGTCTGTCCCAGGCCCAGCCTCCAGCCTATTCCCTCCTTGTTCCTGGCTTTTGGCTTCATTCTATTTACCGTCCACCCCGGCCTCAGTCCTCCAACGCATCATTCTTCTCTGTCTGTCAGCACAGATTTACCATGCTGGTTATTCCCACCTCTGCCTCGGTTGGGTCCTAGAGACTCAGCCCCCAGCTCCAGTTCCAAGCCCCTAGGCAGAGCCCAGAAGGACCAGGGTAGGAGCCAGACAAACATTCATGCAGCCAGTAGAGCCCAGTAACAAACACTAAAACGTGGGTGGGTAGCCACAGCACACAGCTCCATGACAGGTAGCATGAAGCAATGGATCACTGCTCCATAGCAACCAAACAAAATTACATAGCAGTCAGCGAGCTCATGCGACCAACAGACACAATGACAAGCTATAGGACACGGTGAAGGAGCCGTGGAGTGTAGTTGCATAGCAATACACCCAAGCCATACAATGCTATCACACAACACTGCATTACAGGAAGATGCAGCCATAGAACACGGCAATGAGCACGGAATACAGTGTGTACACTGTAGACAGAGTCACAGAACATGGAAAATACCTGGCTGCCCTAGAACACATCTGGGTGGCAATGGCACTGTCACAAGGTGTGTGACTCCTGGACGTGCGGTCAGGGAGTGGCTACCAGCAGCAGAGCCTGGGGGTGTAACAGTGGGCCCCAGTGACACGGCAGTGATTGTGCAGTGAGCAAACGATTAACTGTGTCCCTCAGCTCTCGGCCACTGTATCCGGGCTGTGAGCCTCTCAGCAGCACCTGATTCCAGGAGTGCACTAGTCTGTGTCTGGTCTCGTAGCACACTCCCCAGGGCCCAAGAAACAATTCTGCCACTGATTTCCTCCAGAGCTTAATAGAAAATTGAACACTTTCTGGAGAAAGGATCACCTTGGGAACAGAGAAGGGAGTGGAAGAGACCAGGGTTTGTACCCTGTCTTCGGACAGGATGTCACAGAGGCTCCCTGCTGCCCTGGGGCCTGCCAGGCCCACCCCACCACCACCCCCGGCCGCCTTTACCCACAGTGTGCCCTTGGATCTGCCTTCAATCCAATCAATTCTTCCTCCCTTTTATCCGGGACACCTGATTTTGACATAGGTCTTTCAAGTTCCATTCTATCAAAGTGGGTGCAAAGCTCTGGTCCTGAGTGGACCCACCAGGGTCAGGATCTTGTGGGTATGACCTCGGGTCAAGTGTAAGGCCTGGGCACAGCTAGAGGAAGCCTTCACCTCCCTTCTGAGCAGCCCAGGGAGTCTTTTTTGGAAGAGGTGGGCTTTGAAGTGAGGGTGAAGAATGAGATATTAAGAGGCATCCCACACATGGTAACTCTCCAAACACTAAACAACTTGTAAGCATTCCCCGCTTACCCCCTAGATTCCCTGAGCCCACCTCATGCTGAGCCAGGCAATGTCTTCTGACACCGGTGAGAGCCGGTGAGATGAGGGGTTCCATGCAGCCCCCAGACAAGCCAGCTCCATTCGCCTGGGCTTGTAAAACCTTTGCCACTACGCAGATTCCCCTTCCCCAGCATCTGTATCAGCAGTTCCTCCAGTCAGCCAGGAAAAGAGACACCTACCGTCCACCAGGTGCCCAGCCCTGTGCCCAGCAGTGCAGGGTCCTGAGGCAGGTGGGGTGGGAAGAGGCCAAGGTTCTGAGCTCTGGGAGTTCCCCGGCAGGCAGGAGTGACAGAGTAGTTGCACAGTAGCCAGTAAATATTTGCCTTCCTCTCTCTCTCTCTCTCTCTCCCCCAGCCCCCTTTTTTGCCCCTCCCTCCCTCCTTTCCTCCACTGCTCAGAGGAGATTTGTGGCAGACCAGAAGGCCCTCATGCCAGCAGATTAATAATTGACAAGTGTTGTTTAAAGATTCAGTGGAGTTTCTCCAACCTCACCACACTGGAATAACTCATTTCTTTCATTCTCTGTTTGAAAGCCTAAACCCCTCCCTTCATCTCTCCCCTTCCCGGTCCCCATGTGCCCGCCCTGCTCTGAGCATAACACTTTTGTTTCTCTCCCGCTCCTGAGTCTGCTGAACCCAGAATGACCCCTTGATCCCCCTCACCTCCTGGTTTTTCAGTGTCCCCTTCCCCAGCTGTCCTCACCGTCATTGAACCTGGTAGGTTGACTTCAGCACTTCTGGACAAAGGGCCCCATTTCAAGGATGAGGAGAAGAAGGAAGGCCAGAGAAGCTGTGGCTCCTCCCAGGTCACACAGCAGTGGAGGTTGGGGCTCGGGTGACAGGAGCGCAGGCTTCCCAGCCCAGGGACTGCTTCCCTCCCAGCCAGGGGGAGAGGTGCTGGCTTTCCCATGCCTTCCTGGGGTGACTTGGAGACCTTTGTGTCTCTGAGCCTTGATTTTTCTGTCTGTAATAGAAGAGCGCTGCTTACCTGCCTTACCTACCTCTGAGGGTCAAATGGAACAGGTGAGGGGCCTTCAGAAAGGCCTGGCAGTATAGCAGAGACACCTGTGAGTGCGCCTGGTGTGGTCCTATCGTATCCAACCATCCCTGTTTTCCCAGGACTGAGGGGTCCCGGGACATAGGACTTGCAGTGCTAAACCCGATAGTCCTAGGCAAATCAGGATGTGGTCATGGCTTGGGCCCTCCCCTGCCCCAGCCCTGCTCCTTTCATGACGGCTACACCCTCAGCCCCCTCAGCCCCCTCAGCACCCCACAGCCACAGGACACATACCCTCTGCCCGTCAGCCCAGCTCCACACTATCTCCCGCACTCACAGCACTCTCACCACCTCCTTGAAGTGACCTTGAACTCCCTTCCCTTCTCTGGGCCCCAGTCCCTTCCTCTGTCAGCAGAGGAGGTTGGAGCAGATGTTCCAAAGTCCCCTGGGGCTCCTGGAGCCTAGGTCTTGCCCCCAGGCTCTGGCCCAGGAGGAGGTCGGCAGACTGCTGAGGCTGAGAAGCTCAGGCCCAACCTCTGCTCCCTGGACACCACCTGGTGGCAGGTGATGGGTCCTGAGCAGGAGGCAGCTGCCAGCAGTGGTCAGCTGAGTATGGACACTTCTGAAGTCAGTGGCACCTACTAGCAAGAACGTCAGCTCAGGGTGTTGGCATCACAAAGCCCAGGAGCCTGGGGTTGGCCTCCATAAACCAGAGTGACACTGAGCCCAACCTGGGAGGCAGATCACCCAGGTCCCTGAGAGTCTGAGCCCCACCCAGATCTTTGGACCACAAGAGGGAGGGAAAATACAAGAGAAACAGATAGAGACAGAGGTAAAGAAAGCACAGCCCTCTGGGGCCCACCTCAACAGCCTCCAATCAGAGGGCCCTGACTCCGTGCCCCCTACAGGCCACCAGGTGTTTCCAGAAACATCACTGTCACCCCATCCCTCCTGCTCCAACACCCCAGTCTCAGTAGTCCTGACTCCACTGCCCAGTGCTCGTGGTCCCATTTGCCAGGTCAGTCTTCTGTCCCTGTCACTCTGCAAGCACCCCTGTCCTGTCCACCTGTCCTCACGTGTTCATCACACACAGGCACCACAACCCCCACCACCCCTCCCAGGCCTAGCTCCCCGCAGGCAGGAAGTCTTCTGAGGACTCGAGCCCTCCTCAGCTCCTCCCCTGCACTCCTGCAGCCCCAGTGGTGAGCCCTGCATGCTGGCACTCGGGGAGGGGCGGGGCTTTCTAAAAATAAGTCTTGTGAGGGTGCAATAGTCGCAGCTCCCAGGCTTGGCTGCAAGCGCTCACCAGCTCCACTCCTCTTCCTCTCTGTCCTTCTCTTCCTCCTCCAGTTCCTACAGAGAGAGAGAGAGAGAGAGAGAGAGAAAGGTGCTTACCAAGCATTTGAGAGAAATAAGGACCCCATCCTGTGCGTCTCTGTTATCTCTCCCTCCAGACCCTTCCTCTGGCTTCCTCTCATTCGTGCAGCTCTAGCAGGTTTGAGCTTGTCTCCACCGCTCAAGAGCTGTGTGACCTTGGATAAATCATTCCACATCTCTGGGCCTGTCTCCTTATTGTTAAGTGAAAGACATTCCGCCCCCCACCCACCAGCCTCTTGAGGCGATGGGAAGGAATAACAAGAGAGTGGATGACAGTGAATTGGAAACTGTAAAGGGCTGTCCACTTTGCCAGGAGGCTTATTAATAGTCACTGTGTTGATGGAGCTTTTCGAGGTGGAGAATAAAAGGGGGGAAAACACACATCCCCCAGGCCTCCCCGCTCTGACCCCTTCTCCAGAAGGGCTACTCCCAGACCCCTCACCCACTTCTCCCTCCTTCCCCCATCCCCGGAATCTCCCCAGTGGGCCATTCTCCTCCTCCATCCATCACCTGGGACTAAAGAGATTAATAAACGAGACTCATAACTCAGCTGCTGGGATACAGCAGATATTTACAGCTCCATTTCAATTTGCAGAGAGATTAAGTGTTTGTCGATTTATTGTTTTGGTGTGTGTGTGTGTGTGTGTGTGTGTGTGTGTGTGTGTGTGTGTGTGTGTGTGTTTGTGTGAGCATGGCTGAGCAAGGCCCACTGCGGGCTGGCTCCACCTCCCCACTCTACATACTCTCTCACTCGTGGGCTCTCTCCCCCCACACCATCTCCCACCCCTGCCAGGTCCCTGGAGCTGGTGGGGAGCCCAGGGCTGACCAGCCAGGGAAAGCCACTGGCTGCTGGAGTGGACTTGTTTTTCTGACCAACTTGACCAGAGGGGCAAGTGGCCTTGGCTCCAGGAAATGTCCCCAGGGCCATGGAACAGGGTATTAGACAGAATGGGAGGGGGATACCATCCTTTGATGATTTAGAGGGCCCTTTCTGGGCATCCTCCAGCTCCATCTCTCCCCATAGAGCAAGGGGTCCACAAGGCCAGGTAAATGTACTCTGGAGCCCAAGCCCCACAATCTAGACCAGTCTTTAGGTATCCAAGACCCCAGAATTTCCTGCCAAATGGACCTGAGCCTGCTTCTGAGGGCCTTGCAGGCCTCTTCCCAAAATCTATCCTCCTAAGAGTCAAATACTTTCAGGGATGCACCCATAGGATCAGGTGATGGCTGTTTAGGGAAGAGGGTGGGCACCTGCAGGGAACCTCCATTTACGCCCTTGTCCTGGGCCTCACAGACATCAAGGGCAGATCTGGAGATGGCGAGGCATGCTTCCAAGGAGAAGGCCCCCAGCCTAACTGAGGAGGAGCCTGCAGAGGCCAAGGGAAGTGAGACAGCCTAGGGAGGCAGGTGAGAAAGTGGCACCTCCCCGAGGGCTGGGAAAGGGAAAGAGCTCTGCCTCAAGTCTGAGCAGTGCTTGAGGAGCCAAGAAAGGTGCACGTGAGCACAGGGAAAAAAATGTCAAGCACTCTCTGACCCCCACACACCCTGAGCCACTCCCCTCCCCTGTTGACTTTACAGTCAGGCACATGCACTCACTTGTTCATTCGTTCACTCATTCGTCCAGCTTTCTGAACACCTACTATGTGCCAAGCCCTGTTATCTCCCACTGCAGACCCATCTACTCATCTGTGCAGCTATAGCAGGTCTGAGTCCTGTCTCCACCACTCAGGAGCTGTGTAATCTTGGATAAGTCACTCCACCTCTCTGGGCCTTCTCATCTGTTAAAAGGAGGGAATACTCTCTCCCTACTCTACTCTTGAGGCTTTTGAGTGTATTTACAAGAGTGGATGGCAGTGCATTGGAAACTGAAAGGCAGTCCACTTTGCAGGAGGCTTATTAATAGTCACTGCATTCATGGGGTCCTCTGAGATGGAGGGAGAAAGGGAGAGGTGGCACAACTCACCCAGACCTTCCCTTTTTTAAAAAAATTTAATTTATTTATTATTTATTTATTTACTTTTGGCTGCATTGGGTCTTCGTTGCTGTGCGAGGGCTTCTCCTTGCAGTGGCTTCTCTTGTTGTGGAGCATGGGCTCCAGGCACACGGGCTTCAGTAGTTGTGGCACACGGGTTCAGTAGTTGTGGCTCACAGGCTTAGTTGCTCTGCAGCATGTGGGATCTTCCAGGACCAAGGATCGAACCCGCATCCCCTTCATTGGCAGGCGGATTTTTAACCACTATGCCACCAGAGAAGTCCAAGACCTTCCCTTTTGATCCCTCTCCAGAAGCTTGTCCCCAGACTAAGTGACAGTAACATAAAGGTAACTCCCTACAAAGGTCCCTATCCTCAGGAAGCCCCCATTCAGCAGAAGAGACACATCAACATTCAGTGGAGGAGAGTTGTAGTCAGGACTCGGGTGCAGCCTGCTCAGGGGATTGTAGGAGCACAGAGGGGAGTGTACCTAACTCTAACCTCCACTGCCAGGCAGGGCACACTTTATACGGAATGCCAGGCAGGGTACACAGATGGCACTGTTGTCAGTGGTTGTTAGTATGAAAACCACAATAGATCTTTTTTTTTTTTTTTTTTTTTGCGGTAGGCAGGCCTCTCACGGTCGTGGCCTCTCCCGCTCTCCCGTTGCGGAGCACAGGCTCCGGACGCGCAGGCTCAGCGGCCATGGTTCACGGGCCCAGCCGCTCCGCGGCATGTGGGATCTTCCCGGACCGGGGCACGAACCCGTGTTCCCTGCATCGGCAGGCGGACTCTCAACCATTGCGCCACCAGGGAAGCCCCACAATAGATCTTTGATTTGCTGGTAGAAGAGAAGTGTAGGTGGGTGAACTTGTTCCTGCAAGAGCAATCTGATGAGTGGAGATTACATGTGTGTG
This sequence comes from Kogia breviceps, assembly GCF_026419965.1. NCBI lineage: Eukaryota > Metazoa > Chordata > Mammalia > Artiodactyla > Physeteridae > Kogia > Kogia breviceps. Next base: position 101,656,742 of record NC_081312.1, read on the forward strand.
TGTGTGTGTGTGTGTGTGTGTGTGTGTGTGTGTGTGTGTGTGTATGTCCGTATCTCCCAGGTGGAACCCTGGCCTAGGATCTCACCAAGAGACACTGTGGGGCCCTCGGGCTAGTCCTTTCCCTCTCTGGACCTCAGTTTCCTTGCCTATAAAATGGGGATTGGCTAAATCAGGGCCTAGCTCCAAACACCCAAAGATTGGGCTCAGAGGAGACCGGGATGAGAGGGCCACTGGGGCAGCAGCCCCCAGAAGAGAGAAAATCAACAGCTGAGAGAGCAGTGGACGGGAAGGGTATCCGGAGACCTGGGGTCCAGTTTCTATTCTGACACTGACTTGAGGAGTCACCCTGTTTGACCCCTTTCCCTCTCTGGGCCTCAGCCTCCTCCTCTGTGGAGTGAGGAGCCTGGTCTTGATGATTTCCTCCTTCATCCCTGCAAACAAGGCAGGCGGAGATAGGACAGCCTCCTGGCTTCGCTCCTTAGTGAGATGGCTCTTGCTGCCCTGTATCACTGTCCATCTCAGTTCCTTGATTAAATGGTGGGTGGGCGGGGCAGGAGTGCAGCTCTCTCTGTAAATAAAGCCAAGATGATGAGGCCATAAATTGCTGAGGGCTCAAATCATCGATTGGTGATGGTTGGAGGGCGGACTACAGAACCAGGGTGGACTGGGAGAGATTTGCTAACCTGGAAAATGGGGCCCATCCCTTCTGCAAACTGCCAGCTTAGCCCACCTTCTAACAATACTAATTATATCCATCAATCTTTATTGAGCTCCTACTCTGCTCCCAGAACTTTGTCATAATCTTGTTTCATCCTTGCGCCAATCTGATGAAGGACGTACAATGATCTTCCCCATTTTACAGTTGGGGAAACTGCTGGTAGCTCAGTAACCCCCCCAGGGCCACAGGGCAAGACTGTGGGAGAGCATTCATTGGTCCAACACAGGTTTGGGGTTTCAACCCAGTGCCTGCTCCTGCAGCTGCCTTGGCCAAGCCTCATGACTCAAGTCAAGAACCTGGTGAGTTTGACTCATCGTCTTTGCAGCCTGTCTGGGTGGGATGGCTGCCTTAGTTTCTATTAAACCCCAAAACAGAGCTCTGTGGCTGCAGGTCCCCTCCCCAGGCCTACTTCAAACCTTTGAGAATACATGTGGAGGTCTACACACCACATTACTATACCACAGATAAGGAAAAATTATAAATCAAGCTGGAGCCCACAAACTATTATACATGTTCTATTCTTCTACCTTGACAAATATATCTTAGAAACCACCTCAGAGGATTCTTGGATTCCACATTGGACCCTGGTGACATGGGGAGAGCAGGTCCCAGCCCCCTGCCCCAGTCACCTCATATGTAGCAGGTGACATCCCCTTTCCTTCTCATGCAGCTCAGTTTCGGTCCCACACCCTAATGACCCAGTGATCTTGTGAGACCTTTTGCCTATGTAAGAGTGCACGGTCCCCTTTAGGAGGAGAGGCCCTGGAAGCAGGAGAGGATTCTGGGGTACCCTGTACCGACGTGCGGTCTAGAACATTACTCAGTCTCTGGATGGGCACATCCCTTGGCCTCACCAACTCCTCTCACCCCATGGGGAGGGTGCAGCCCTAGGAGGGCCAGAGCAGGATCCTGTAACACACAGGTCCCAAGGCAGGGCCCCTTCCTGTCCAGGGCTAAGGGCAGAACTGTCCCTCCCCCAGCTCAGTGACTCTATTAGGGTGGACTCCTGAGCTCAGATTAAATGCTTTTCAGTACAATCCAATTTCCTCCTGACATGCACTAGAAAAGCCCAGTTCATGTGCATGCACGCGTGCGCACACACACACACACACACACACACACGCACTGACACACACTATATTTGGTGTTAAATATCCAATCAGGTCCAAAGATAATAGAGAAGAGCCAGTTCACTCCCAGTTTAATCAGATAAAATGCCCATTCATCGTTCTTCCGGTGGCAGACCTCCCCTCCTCAGCGCCACCAGGACTGAGCAGCTGGGCTGGGAGGGGCTGCAAGAGAAGGGCCGAGATGCCAGTGGGAACTGTGGCGAGGAGAAGCAGGTTGAGTAGGTGGGCTGTGCCTTTAAATCTTCAAGGAGGGGGACAGCGTTGCCCACAGGGGACTAATTATCCTCCAGCCTTTAGCCAGCTCTTACTCAGACAGACAAAAGGGAGCTCAGCAGCCCTGATGGCGCTAAGCTTCTGCTGCAAAATATTTTTTACTCTCAGATATGCAAATCCACCTCCATGTGGTAGACCGAGGCGATGGCTGGATAGTGGCTCAGGGATATCGAAGGGCCAGCAAGGGCAAGGACCTGGTGACTCGAGCCCCTCGGAAGACTGGTTTGGGAGACTGGAGGCATCTCAGAGTCCCTCCTCTGGTTGGGTAGGGAGCGCACTCTGAGCCCTGCTTCACCAGTGGGGGAGAGTCTTGTGGAGACCAAGATGAAGTCCTCTCCCTCCCACCTTCTCCTTTAAGAAGTGGGAACTCCTGTGGAGTGCCAGAGGGGCTCCCGCAGGAAGCTGGCTCAGTCCAGGAGCCAGTCAGATGGAACCCTCCTGCCCGCTTGACTGCCTCCACCCTAGGACACAGCCACCAGGTGTGTTGCCCCTGCTCTAAACCCTTCCAATAGTTCCCTCACCTGCTGCATGAGCCCCTCAGCCTGATGACCCCTGTGACCTCTGAAGCCTGTGCCCCAACCCAGAATATTCTACCCACACCCAACTCCAATCATACTCATTCACAGCTCCAGGCCTTTGCTCCTCTGCTCTCTCTGCCTTATATCCTTTCCCCACCCACACTCTGGAGGGCCTGGCACACAGTAGGTGCTCCGTAAATGGGTCCACGGATGCGTAAGGTGTCCCTTCCTAAGGAGCCACACGGCCCAGGGGAGAAGACAGGTCTGGATCAGAGGCAGGAAGTTTGCTTCCCACTCAGCACCCAGCCAGCACCTATAGGAACCTCAGTCTTTTCAGCTGTGAAATGGGAATAATGATAACGCTTACCCCACAGGCTGGCTGCAAAAACCCTGTGGTGCCTGGAAAGTGTTCTGTGAGCTATGAAGGGCCTCTGGTGCCTTAACATTCATAGCAGGAGGTGAGAAGGACAGTATGGGAGAGTTTGGGGCATGGGGGGAGGCCAGATTTCCTCTCTCTCAGCCCCTCCAAGACCCTCATATTAGATGAACATCAGCCACTCCCTTGGGGAATACATTCCTCCACTATGTATGGGTCTCTGCCTTACCCACCCCAGACCTTCCCAAATCCTCTATGGAGTGAGTAATCTTACTGCCATCTTGGCAGGATGGGCTTGGGGCCTGACGTTAAAAGTGGGAGGGGAGCTGGCCCTGAGGCAGGACTGGAGATGTGCTTGGGGCAGGTCTGACTAATCAGGATTTGCATTCTGAGACTGAACTCTGGGCCTGAGGTAGACAGGGGCATGGGTACCCAGAGACACTGGGTAGAGAGGGAGCCCTCAGGCAACAGGAGCATCCCCTCATGAAACCCCTCCCCTCCTTGCTGCCTGTGTCTGTGAGGGCTAGGGCCCAGGGGGATTCCCAGGGATGGGAGGGGGGCGAGTCATGAGGGCAGAGTGGCTAAAAGAGGCTGGGTCACCAGCCAGGTGAGAAGGGGCTCTGAAAGGACCTTGTGACTCAAGGCTCCGAAGGCAAAGTGTAACACAGATTTCCAGAAGCATCGCCCAGGAGTCTGAGAGCAGAAACCCTCTTTGAAACTATGGGGTAAGCCCAAAGTCTGGCAGAAATGGAACACAGTTTTCAGGACTTCAGGGCTGGGCTGGAGGCAGGCAGGGAGAACCAGCCAGAAAGGGTCCAGTCATTGAGGATGTGGGGGGCAGAGGCCATAACAGCCTTTTTAAAAGAATCTAGATGGGGCCAGAGAGGCAGAGAAAAGGCTAGTGAGCTCCCAGGGTTGCGGACATACACCTGCCCATTCCCAGCTACACTGAGGCATTGCCCATCCATGCCAGCATCCCCCAGAAAGCCCTGGGAGTCGGCCCCTTCTGGCATATCAGGCCTAGGCACTTGGAGCAGAGGATCGCTCCCGGTGCTGGCTTTCCAGGGGCTAAGGTGAGCCCTGGGAAGAAGGAAGAGAGGCCCCACCTTCAGCTCCTCTGTCACCCCAGTCCCTCCCCCATTCACTGTTCCTCTCTCAGCTCCAGATTGTCTTGCCCCCCCTCACCACCTTGAACCCCACAAGAGGCCCAGATGTCCAGCCTGGGGCTCCTTCACCCACACAAGATATCTGGAAGGTGGCCCTGGGACCTCTTCCCTCCACAGTCCTGCTCCAGGGCTTTTTTTCTCCTGGCCTAGGGAGGGAACACTGAATGGGAAGCCATGGGCACACACCTTCACAGAAGATGAGATGGGGGAGGGTGAAAATGAGATTCTAGAATTCAGGCCTGGAGCACACTAATCTAAAGAGATGATGTTCTACTAATAATCTCAATTCCTTCCAACCAAAGACAACCAAGAAGGTGGGTGGAGGGCATTAGGAAGGTGTGTTGGGAAAGGACATAAAGGACTCAGGCTCCTGTTAGGTGATTCAGGGGAGAGTTCAAGGACATAAGGCTTTGCTCTGTTCAGATGTTCTCAGGAGGGGGATAATTCTATGAGTGGGGATTTTAGTGATCCTTATCCAGAAGACAGGGGAATAACGAGGCTGCAACTGTCCTTGGTAAAGAAGGAGAAGGCACTCGTATTAGCCAGGAAAGGCTGCTGTCTCGTCATCTGTGTGGTTTGGACAATGTTCATGTTTCATCTGTGCTCAGACATGATTATGGAGTGGTCTTCTTTTTGTCTTGCTGGTCAGACAGCAGCCTTATATGATGCTGTGAAATTATGTTCAACAGGAGCACACCAAGGTCTAGCTGAGTGTGCCAAGCCAGCTCCTGGCACGTGAGGGGCTGCTGCTTTTTTTCCCGGTAGCTTCAAGCAGAGTGACCGAGAAGAGAGGGAAGGGCATGTGTTACACATGCACCAGTGCTGGGCACTGTGCTTGACACTAGACAGTCACTGCCCACTTAGTCTTCACCTCAGCCCTGTCCCCGTTGTACAGATGATGAAACTGAGGCTCAGAGAGGCCAAGTGCTTGGCAGAGCCAAGAGTAACTGGCAAAACCGGGACATGAGGGCTTCCCTGGTGGCGCAGTGGTTGAGAGTCCGCCTGTCGATGCAGGGGATGCAGGTTCGTGCCCCGGTCCGGGAAGATCCCACATGCTGCAGAGGGGCTGGGCCCGTGAGCCATGGCCGCTGAGCCTGCGCATCCGGAGCCTGTGCTCCGCAACATGAGAGGCCACAGCAGTGAGAGACCCGCGTAACCGCAAAAAAAAAAAAAAAAAAAAAAAAAAAACCAGAACATGAGCCCTGAGCTCCCTGGCACCAAAGTCTCTTCCACACCCCTTCCCTTGGCCTGGAGGCTGAGCCTCCGCCCACATCTTGGGGCACAGGACCCTAAGCTATGTCCCCCCAGGCATCCCAGCTGGGCATCTCTTGCTGCAGCAGCTTACTTAGCCTGGCTGTCACAGGCCAGCCTCAGTGTCAGCAGCCGCTCTGGCTCAGGCTGGTCCCCTGTGCCTAGAGGTGTGAGGGGTAATGAGGCCCCGTAATTAAGGTTTCTAGAGACATGACCAGGAGATTTATAGACAGGCTTTGTCAATAACTGTGCTCGGGACAGCAGATCCAGCGAGACATCGATAAGTGCTCGTTATAGCTTCTCCCTGCTCCCTGTCCCCCCTCCACCCCCTCCCGGGCCTGTCAGCCTGCCTATTCACAGCACCTATGTACACAGGCTTCGCTCAATTAATTTGCACTTGTTGGCACCATCTGCTCTTTTCATGTGTCCTTATCGGGAGCGTGTGGGTCCTGCCTCCCCCTCAGATATGCTCCAAGGCAGGGACATAGCACCTCCCCTCAGACTGGGGCTCCACAGGCTGGGGCACCGTCCCCCGTCCCCCCCCGGCTCAGTCTAGGACTCTTGAAGGTAAGGCCAAGTCCTCCTCTTCATCTCCCTCCCCACCTCTAGCCCCTCACCCTGGTGAGCCGTGCCTGACCTGAGGCCCTTGCAGACCACCTCCGGGCCCTCCCCCACCAGGCAGGGCCTTGGCCCTCTAGTCCCAATCAAGCCATCCTGCAGAAGGCTGGCCGCCCCTGGGGGCTGAGAGGCAGGGCTCTGGTCCTGGTCCCACCTCTGGCTCCCACAGCCTGAGGTTTTCAGGTCCCTGCTCTAAGAACAGGGACATCATTGAGCCATAGGGTGGGCGGGGGCTGAGAAGCCTCAGCCAAGTCTGTTTCCCGTGAGTAGTGTGGGTCAAGTGTGGTACAGGGCCTAGACTTGCCCAGTCCCCAGTGCGAGGTGGGGCATGGCCTGGTGGCTCCAAGATGCCAGGGCAGGTGACCCACCCAGAGAACCGAGAAAGGGCAGCATCCTAAGTTTGCATGCCCGTGACTGGCTCGCCATCCCCAGGTTCTTGGCGGCCAACATCCCAACCCTATCCCGTCAGGGCCACTCTTTCCTCCAGAAGGTCTCGGCCCCTTCCAACTCTAATAGACTGTGCTTCCAGCCCTCCGCGCAGATCCCTGAGACGGCCTGGCTTTCCCAATCCTGAAGAACTATGAATGCTGAGCGGGCTCTGCCACGAAGGGGCTGTGGGAAGCAGGGCAACTTCTTGCCCTCTCTGGGCTCTGGTGCCCTCTGCAGCTCACTGGGCATGTTTACAAGGCAACCAGGCCTTATCCTGGGAAGGTCTTGGGAAATTCATAGTCAGGCTTGGTGCCAGCATCTCGCTCCAGCCCAGGCCACCTCATTTGACTATAACAGGCTCCATGCTTAGGCCTCGGCGGCATTAAAGTCCCCATGACTGGGCCCTGCAGTGACCCCAGGCTCATCTCTCACCACCCTCCTCCCCACACACCCTGACTGTCTGCACTTCATCCAGCGTGCCAGGCTGCTTCTCACCTTCACACCTTTGCTCCTGCTCTTCCCTCTGCCAGGAACCCACCCATTTACTCCTTTATCCTCTCACCCTTCAAAGGCCGTTGGGGCTCTGGGATGCCCTCCCTTTACTCTTCTGCCTGCACCCTGGTGCGGGGAAGGGCCTGGCTGAGAGGCTCCCCCACTAATGCACCGACCGCACTGATGTATCATATCACACTGTGTTTGCTGCCACATCTACTACAAGACAAGCTCCTCGGGGACGATACAAGCTCCAAGCCTTGGTCACATCTGTGTTCCTGGTGCCCAGTACGGGCCTGGCCTAATGGGGCTGCTGGGCAGTGTGTGTTGAATAGATGGACCCTAGTATCCTTAGCCCGGGTTGGGGGAAAAGCAGTACTCACCCTCCCCCAAAGATGGAGGGCAACGCTCCTCCTGCTTCGTTGGCTCCCTACTATTAGAGCCATAGAGGTCTCGGGGGTGGGCTGTGGATTCATTAGGGCCAAATGCAATGCACAACCGGGGAGACACCCAAGGAGGGGCTTTACCCAGCTCCCTGCCCATGTTCCCCCCAACCCACCCCAGCCCCAGGCCCAGAGTAGGGCCCCTGTGTGAATATTGCTGTGGGAATCATAGTGAGTCCTCTGCCACGGACAGCTCCAAGCCGTACCTTGCTGGGGTGCCTGGAGCTGGGATTTGTCTGGGTGGTGCAAGGCGAGGGATGTGTGATTCATGGCTTCCATGTGTGTTTCAGGCTCACTAATGGCATTTCTGCCAGGAGAGAGTTTTAGAAATGGGGACCCACGGGCCCTTGGCAGGCCTCCGGGTGTTTGTGTCTGAAGTCCCACACGGCCCATGTGCAGGGACACAGAGCCCTGGGTGCCCAAGGGCCCCCTCCCAGGCTGGAGCAGAGGACTGTAACCTGGCAGGGCCCAAAGAAACACAGCAACATGCCGGAAGCAACGGGACAAACCACTTCATCCCCAGTCCCCTCTTTTCCTCTCCTGTGTGTCAGTGTGCTTTACTGCAGGGAGGGGCAGCGTTCGAGAAGACAGCCTCAGGATGTAGGAGCCAGACTTGGAGCCTGTGCGGGTGGGAAGAGTAAGGCAGCCAGTGGGTATTATAAGGCCCACATGCCCTTCTCTGAGTTCCCCTGAGCTGGGAGCAGGGGAGCACCAGGCCCTGCAGTGGCAAGTTCCCAGCCCTGAGTGAGGAAGTGGGGAGCATAAGCCCTGCCTTGGTGGACCTGAAGGCCAATTGAGGACAGGTGAGCCAGCCCCAGAGTCTGGGCAGATGGTTAAGAGAGTGGGCTCTGGAACCAGCTCCCCCACTGGAACAAGTTCCCTGACCTCTTCCTGCCTCATTCCCCCGCTCTGTAGAATGGGTATAATGGCAGCTGCCTCATTGTGTTACTGGAGGGATGAAATTAAATTGATCCATACAAAGTATGGAGAACAGTGCTCGCCCACGGTGAGTGCTTCTTGTCTGATTCAGGCTCTAGAAGCTCAGAAAAGGAAGCTGCCATCCCTTCTAACCAAGGACTGTGGAAAGGCTTTTGTCAGGAGGTGGACTCTTTTAGAACAGATCTGCAGAGACAGGGTGAAGGCGCCTCCATCCTGTTGGTGCAGGAACTGCAAAGGCACAGAGGCAGGACAGAACAGAACCTCTGTTCTTCCCCCAGCAGTTGGTTCTGAGGCTGCAGAAAGCAGATGCGTGGGGTGGGGAGCACTCTTGGAAAGGGAGCTGCTCTGTGAGGCTGGAGGGGGCGGGGCCGGGATCCCCCTGGACCTTGACCACCGAGCCGGGTGAATAAACCCCGCCCAATGCCACCAGGCTTCTCTGTTCTCCCCTCTTCCTGATCCTGCTTTCAGGATCAGGAACCCTGCTTTCCTGGACTCCACAGAGGAAGGACATCCCTCAGCCCCACAAAGAACCCTAGTTTTCACATAGCAGCTCTCTGCCGTGCCTCACTATGCTTTAAGGGGTGGGGGGCTCCTTAACACCCATTTTATGGATGAAGCTCCTGACACCAGGCAGGTCTCTCTGGGGTGCAAGGGGCAGGCTCAAGTCTTTGGGTACGGCTTCTCCCCACCTCCCAGGATCCCACACTTACTCTGTGTCCAGCGATGGACCCCTCTGAGGGCTCCACGCGTTGCCCCTGCCAGAGCAGGGCTAGAAGACAGCCGTGTCTAGGGCCTGGCTGAGCGCAGCGATGCCTCCACACGGTGCATTATTGATGGGGCTTCTAATTGTGCGTTTCCCAAAGTCTACAGGCCTTTGATGAAAAATTCATGGCATGCCCGAGGATGGGAGCAGATTCAATCGATTGGCAGAGCAGCAGGCGTGGAGCCCTGGCCCCACTCAGTGAGGGGGTGGCTGAAGGCAGGGCTGGGAGGGGGCATCAGTCTGGCTTTGCCTTTATCCCAGGCTTCTGCTCCAGGGTCTCAGGACAGAGGTGGGTGGTGAGGGGGAACACACAGCAGAACGTAGCAGCCCATATTCCCTGTGGGGAGGCTGAGGGGCAGGATCAGGAAGGTCTAGACCCACATCTGGGGTACCATCTGGGTGGCTGGTGCCACCCAGAGAGGATGTTCATCTCCATCACAAACCTCATTTTCATTTCCTTAGAGGAGTGTTAGAGCCTCCAGGGCCCCCATGAGGCCCTCAGAGGAAGGAATAACATTTCCAGAGCCGCTCACGTGCCAGGCACTCTGCTTGGAGCTTTATCCCCACAGCCTCAGTACATCCCCAGCAGTTCCAGGAGATGGACGCAGTCACGCTCTCCATCTCACACAGAGGAGGAAACTGAGGCTCAGAGAGGGACTCAAACACAGCACTGAGCAAACTCGAAGCCCACTGCCTTCCCACTACTCCCAGCCAGCTCAGAAATGAGCCCCAAAGCCGTGTGGGGCTTACCCTATTCAACAATCCTGCCCCATCCCTATTATAGGGAGGAAGAAACCCCATTAAGAAAAAGTGAACTCTCTGGGGTCTTAAAGTAAATTAAATGAAAAGTGAGGCCTGCAAAGGAAAAGAGTAAGAGCCCTCCTATAACACTGACAGAGGACAGAGGCCCTCACCCCAGAGACCTGCGACATTCTTCCATCCATTCACTAAACAGGTGAACAAATATTTATGGAGTCCCAGTTTCATGCAGGCATCTTGCTAGGGGCAGATGAAGGGTTAGGGCTATCAGGAAAGGATCTGGAGCCAACCTTGCCTGGGATAGACAGGCTGGACCCAGTTTAGTTGGGGAAAAGGCAGACAGACCGCTCCATGCCCTAGGAGGGTGTCTCTGCAACCCTGGGCCAAGGGCAGTTATAGTAGATGGCTTTGCCTTAGTGACCAAGGCCGTTTCTAGGTGGTGGGCTGCCTTGTTTGGGTTTGTTTTCCATTTGCTTCCCAGTGAGTTCCTTTTAAAAACATCCACCCATGTTTTCTCCACTGAACTAACAGGAAAGGAATTTGTCCCGACTATCAGGAAAGCAGAGATGGGAAGGCCCCAGGGGCAGGCGCTGGGCCCTAGGCCTCGCTGTGCAGCTGCAGGAGAAGGGTGAACCCAGCCTGGGCTGCTGTGGAGGGACTGGTGAGAGTGCAAGGGCCAGAGAGAGGGGAGCCTGCGGATACAGAGTAACTAAGGGGCAGAGACAGTGGGGATGGAGGGGGAGACTAAGGGTGAGACTGAGGTCTAGATAGAGGGCAGGTCAGGGGGAGGGGTGCTGAGACTGCGGTTGGGGAGACAGAAGGCCAGAGCGCTTCAGAGCCTTTGCCATCTCCTTGCAGTTCCCTGGCCAAGGAATGAGCCTAGTCTGATTCCAGCCACCCCACCCAGATGCCCCCACCCTGGAACAAAGAGGAAGTGGCCTGCGTGCTTCCAGCTCAGGGCGGGGCTCAGTCACCAGGCAGGCACTTGTTGTAGCAACCGTCTCTGCGGCCCCATCCTGGGGAACAGAACTGCTAGCACGCAAAATGGGGGAGCCAGAGCCTCCATCCCCTCCAGCCCCAAAGTCTGCCCCAAGCCTCCTTGACAGCTGCTCTGTAAGTCTGCTCCCACACTCGCTGGTTCTGGGAGGATGGGTTGGCTCACCTAGCAGCCAGGTGTGTTGGGGTGTGTTGCCTGGCAACCAATAAAGGTGTCCCCAGAGCAAGGTAGAGGGAGGACTAGAAGATCAGGCCTACAGGCACTGGCCCCTAGATGCCCATGGTCACAGGAACCTTCTGGGGGCCTCCCAGGCCCAGCCAAGTCTACCGGAGCTCACACCTGGGAACCCAAAAGGGAAGAGATAAGGACTTCTGGGAAAACCCCTTAAAGTGATCATTGTTTCCTGCTAATCTGGGCCCTGGCTCTGGCCTCTTGGAGGTCCAGGCCTACATCCTAGAAAGTGGCTGGGCCTGGGCCAGCCTGGGGCAGTGAGGCCAGGAAGTCTTGCTGGTAGGGCAGAGCTCACAAGGGCTAGTGAGGGGAGAAGAGTGAGGCAGACAGGGGCATCCAAACGGAAATGAACCAGCCTTAGGCCAGGGGGCCTGCATTGCCTGGGTTAGTGACAACTTTCTCATTCAGACCCCAGTAGCCAAAGCATTTGTTCTTTCTTTGTGGCAAGAACCAGAGCACACCCCACAGCAATCATATCCCTAGGCTGCAAGTGAGGAGGCCTGGAGTAGGCAAGGGCCTTGCTTAGGGTCATTCAGCAGATTTGGGCAGAGGTTGGATTAAGACCCAAGATTCTGGACTCCAGCCAGGGCTCTCCTCATACCCCACACGGGGCACTCAGAGGCAGCAAAGCTCTAACCAAGGAGAATGTTAACAGGAGGTGACCACTGGGGAAGGGGTTCTTTACGGGAGAGTAAGCAGAACCTGTGACGCCAGGACTGGGGTCTGTCCCCTCACCAACCCTGTGAGTTCCTGGCCCTGTACTTCCCTGGGCTGAGGTCAAGGGCTAACCCCAAGCTGAGTCTAGGAGAGGCAGGACTCTGAGCCCCAAACCTGAAGAAGAGTGATCGATGGATGGGCTGAGGTGGCCCAGGGTATCCTTCTGGAGGAGGAGGGACCAGAGTGGAGCCTTGAAGGTCAGCAGAGCTCTGGTAGGCGTGGGAAGGGAAACAGGAATGGGTGAGCATCCTACAGGAAGCCCCGCCCCCAAGCCAGCCCCACCCCCAGCCCCATTGTCCAGGCCCTGCTCAATTAGCCAGCCTGGCTCCGGTAGGGGGCCAATTAGGCAGGGGCTGGGGTCAGCAGCCGAGGCCTTGCCACCCCTCTGAGCTTCAGTGTGCTAAGCACAAAAGCTTTCCAGGCGCCATCTCTGCTGCTGCAGGAAGAAAAAGAAAGAACAGAAGAAAGGGAAATTTCACTTCTTTTGTTTCATTGCTGTAACCTTGGGTTGAACAAAGAAGCAACTGCCTCCCCCTCAGGGAACCAGTTTTAAACAGCAATTTGCAAGATTTGCTTGTGGTTGGGAGGCTCAGCTGACAACTGAGGTGTCAAGACATCAACTGGAAAAAAAAAAAGCACAACGTGAGAGCTGTGAGTTTCAGTTTTATTTGGAGATTTAACTGAGGACTCTAGCCCAGGAGACAGCCTCTCAGATAGCTCTGAGGAACTTCTCTGAAGAGGTAAGGAGGGAGGTCAGTAGTATATATGTGGTTTCAGAGAAGGGTAAATGCAGTCAAGCACACATCTTGGGAGAAGGATACTGCTAATTCCAAGGAACAGATATCTCAGTGAATGACTTCAGTGCTCTTCTAAGTATGGGACGATGCAAGAATCTGGATTCATACAGTTTTCTCCCGAAAATATCTGTCTGAAGACCTTATTCTGCCCGTTTTCCCAGAGCACAGAGTGCCTCATTCCTGATCTTTGCCCTGAATTCCTTTCAGAGTATACTGTAGGTAGAACTGGATGGGGGCAACATTCTTTGTTTTACAGTCCCCCCCCTTTGGGGCATAAATTCGACCAAGGTTTGGGAGGCATTGCATGACCAATTTGTTCCACGGCACTAGGAATGCTCATTCCTAGGTCAGGAGGGGATTTCATTGATAGGTCACTCAATGTGCTATTACAGGACTAGGCCCTGTTAACAGTAGCCAAAAATCTTTGGACCACGTGTCTTACTAGTCTGTTTTGGGCCAGGAAAAGATTCCCTCTTGTTGCTTCTTCCCATATCTACAATTACACTATTGCAATCATTGATCTTATATACAACTAGGTACCTGGGCAATCATTTCAAGTCGCCTAGTCATCATTTTTATCAGAGACTCAGTCACACATTGGGTAATGCAAGAAACAATAATCTTGTAAAATAGGCAGAATATAATCATATAGGTAGTAGCATTTATAAGGTCATAAGTAAGAATTTAAGACAAGAATTTCCATTAGGTGCTGCCCAGCATATGCCTGGTCATGTGACACAATCTGGTGCCATTTGTTATCTCTAAGGGAAATGAAATATTGGCATTGTTCGTAAGGCACCCAGCCCAATTTCCTAGTGCTATTAGACTAATTTAACTGTCTCCAACATAAGCCGGGGGGGGGGTCCCTTAAACTTAAGCCGCAATAGCCTGGTGTAAGCCATATAAATCCAACCCATAACAGAGGAAGGGTCCCTCCTAATAATTGGGAAGTTCTATTCTTTGACTGAAATGTAAGTCATTTCTCTGAGCACGAGTAAATTTAAAGAAAACTCATATTTATGAATGAATTTATGGTCTTCCTTAGAGCCAGTACGATTAATTGGCCAAGTGGGTTCCATCTAGTAATATCAATAGTGGCCTAAACAGAACTACAAGTTCTTTCTTCTAGAATAAATTTCCTAAGGGTCATCCAATTAGAGCCTTAGAGAGGAGAAATCCACCAAGAAGTACTGGTCGTAGGTAATTGACCATAAAACCAACAATTGGATTAATTTTTAAACTCTGCATAGGATTGTGCTCATGATAGAAAAAAAACATTTGATTCATATGCAAATGTTCAAGAAATCAAGAGGGCTTCCCTGGTGGCGCAGTGGTTGAGAGTCCGCCTGCCGATGCAGGGGACACGGGTTCGTGCCCCGGTCCGGGAAGATCCCACATGCCGCGGAGCGGCTGGGCCCGTGAGCCATGGCTGCTGAGCCTGCGCTCCGCAATGGGAGAGGCCACGACAGTGAGAGGCCCGTGTACCGCAAAAAAAAAAAAAAAGAAAGAAATCAAGAAAACACTATAAATAATCACATGGGTCAGCTCCAGCGTCTTGGAATTGCTGTTTGCTTCTGATGTCAGGTACAACCTCTGTGCTCTCCCACATCTCCCTGAGGCAGCCCCCCAGAACTGAGCTCTTGCTCAGAGTTGTGACCTCAAGAACTACAGAAGCCAGCACCAATTTGTACAAATGGAATGTTTCCATTTTATTTTAAAGAAATGTGGTTAATTCATCCTTAAAGGTATTGGATTAACCAAGAATGGCCTCTCAGATGTCCTGAGGGGACTTACAGGGGCTCTGTCCATCAGGTGATGACAAATCTGGCAGGGTCCTTGGCCACCAGTCCCAGGGGGTCTTCCTGGCCTTACCTCCCCAACTCAGGATGGCAACCAGAGGCTGAGGAGAGGAGGGGAGGTCCTTCCACATGTCAGGGTCTCCCAGGAACTAAAGGGAAACTGTGTAGGTGGTCCCTGGTGGGATAAGGAGTGCCAGGCTGGAGTGGGGGTGGGAGGTCAGGGGTGGCTTCTTGACAGAAGTAGTGAGATAAAAGATAGGGAGGAGCCCAGGAAGGCTGGCCCATAAGCTGAGTGGCCAGGTGATGTAGTTGTGCTGGGGCAGACCACCTTGAAATTCAGAGTTGGAAGTTTATTATGCATGTAAGAGCCATTGAAGGGCTCTAGAGGCTGGGGAGAATGTTCCAGTTATCTGCTGCTGCATAATAAGCCACCCCAAAACTTAAAGCAATAATGCTTTCTTCTATAATTCTATCTCAGTTCTGTGGGTCAGGAGCTAGGCCCAGGCACAGCGGGGAGCGCTGGTCTCAATCCACAATCTGTGGGTTCCCAGATGCGATGACTTACGGGGCAGGGGGCTGAAGCAACTGGAGCTAGGTGGACATCTCTCTCTCCCACAGAGAGAGAGATGTGGGGCTTCCTCACAGCATGGCCATCTCAGGGTAGTGGGGGACCTTCCCTGGGGGAACAGAAAGCGTTCCAGGAGGGAGGGTGGAAGCTACAAGGCTTCTGATGACCTGGCCTGAGAAGTCCCAGAACTTTGCAATGCTGCATTCTGCAAAATCTCTAAGGCTCGTCCAGTTACACGGGGAGGGAAATTAGACTAACAAGGGGAGTAGCCAGCATTTTCAGCCATCTTTCTTCTACCAGAGAGGTAGGCTGTGTATTGAGGCAGTACAAAGAAAGCCCAACCATAGGGAGACGAAGAACCATGAGACTTGCCTGAAGAAGGCTACAGAGATCAGACCAGTCAGCCAGGAGCAGTGGGAGGGGGCTGCCCGACCCTTGTGCCCTTCTGGGCAGAGAAAATCCCTGGCGGGAGGGTGGACACACTACTACATGATTAGCTGGTTTCTCAGGGGCAGAGTGGGTTATGAAGGAATAGAAATGGCCCCTCTTTGCCTGTGTAGGGGTCCCGGAAAACCAGGAAACAGGCCTGGCCAAGCCGGGGTGGGAGGGTTGTGGGCAGGAATCTTTCTGTCTCTGACTCAGAAAAGCAGCTCCTAAGGGCTCTAAAAGCACCTTGCTTGAAGGGGGTGGGCACGCCTCCCCTCTACCAGCAGACATGTTGCCTAGGAGAATAGCCCCAGTCCCTGGGAAAAGGAGAAGGTCAAGGGCAGGGTGGCATCTCATCCTGTCCTCTTGGAGACCACAGCTCAGTACCCCCAACCCA
Source organism: Kogia breviceps (assembly GCF_026419965.1). Taxonomy (NCBI): domain Eukaryota; kingdom Metazoa; phylum Chordata; class Mammalia; order Artiodactyla; family Physeteridae; genus Kogia; species Kogia breviceps. The sequence goes on from NC_081312.1 coordinate 101,672,549, forward strand.
GGCTTGGCTCCCTGGGCTCCATGGCACCCTCCCTCAACAAGGCCCAGAGAGCCCCAGGTGGAATTGCAGCTCTGCTTCTGTGAGCAAGGCAACCTTGAACAAGTCACCCAGCTCTTCCCACTGTGGGCCTCAGCTTCCTCCTCAGAAAATTGGGAATGAAAATGTCTCCTTCGCAGACTCATAGCTCTGGTTAGAGAAGTATATATAGGGCCTGGCCAGTGACAGATGTTCAACAAAGGGGCGCTGCTGTCATGAGTCCCCCATGACCCCTACAAGCTCTACCTGGGCTTAGTGTATCTTCCTGGGTGGATAGAAGACTTGTAAAGCTTTAGGCTTTGGGGGATGTGTCGGGGGGGGCGGGGTACACTTTTTAAACTGCATATCCTAGTCCCTCTCAACTGTTCCTTTTGCACGATGGTCAGCCTCAGGTGCCTGCCGTTGTGCAGGTATTACTTCAGTCAGGGTCACTTCAGTGCTTTGAGATGGCTCTTGTCCCAAGCCCCTCCCCTCCCTACTCAACCCCATCATTTTCCCTGGCTCAGAACAGAAGCCTCAGTTGAGGATCAGGATTTGCTGTGTGACCTCCACAAGTCATTGCACCTCTCTGGCCTCCATGGGTAGTTCTCAGCAGATGGCACCCAGCAGAGTCTCCAGCAGATAAGAGTTCTGGGGCAGGAGGTGTGAGAAGGCAGCCTGGACTACCTGGAGGAGGGATATGTGTGCCTGGGGCTGGACAGCAAGACAGCACCCCTAGACATGCCCCCCAAGAGCTGCGGGGCACACTCAGACCAGCCTCGGTCCCACCACAGGCTGAAAGCAGAGCATCTGTGGGAGGCGGATGCCCTCTGCTGGATGCAAAGGCAAACCACATGACAGGTAGCCTAGGCCTGCCAGCCAGGGATCCTTGAGGCCTGGGGACTGAGAGTGGTTGCCTAGGGAAGGGCAAAGCGGGAAGGGTGCGTGCCCAGCCCATCAAACCCACCACCCTGGCTGGGCGTCGCCACCAACCCTCTGTACCCACTCCACCCCCTGCAGAGCCCTGCCACCCACACTGCCTCTGATCCAGACACCCATCTATACCTGCCCAGACCCCCAACCCCCTCTACTCCAGCCCATGCCCCCCTATACACCTCCCCCGCATGCCTTCTCATCCTCCAGAAAACCCTCTGTCTCTCCATCTGCATGCCTCTCTTCAACTCTGTGTCCTCAGCTACCTCTGACCTCCCTCAACCTCACTGTCCCCCTCCGTGCTGCTCCTCCTGCACATCCTCTTCCTGGCATTCACAGCACTGGCCAAAGTCACCAGGGGCCACACCTCCTTGAGGTCAAGCCCAGAGGCTCCCTCTGCAGGTTAGGAAGCTATTGCACTTTCTCCTTCTTTCAAAAACCTTTTAGGGCTGCCCTGGTGGCACAGTGGTTGAGAATCTGCCTGCTAATTCAGGGGACACGGGTTTGAGCCCTGGTCTGGGAAGATCCCACTTGCCGCGGAGCAGCTGGGCCTGTGAGCCACAACTACTGAGCCTGCGGGTCTGGAGCCTGTGCTCCTCAACGCGAGAGGCCGCGATAGTGAGAGGCCCACGCACCGCGATGAAGAGCGGCCCCCACTTGCCACAACTAGAGAAAGCCCTCGCACAGAAACGAAGACCCAACACAGCCAAAAGTAAATAAATAAACAAATGTGGGGTTAGAAAAAAAAACTTTTAAACTGTGAAATACAATCCCTATGGAGAAAATTGCACTGAACATAAAATACTGGGTTGGCCAAAATCTTCGTAAGATCTTATGGAAAAACCCAAATGAACTTTTTGGCCAACCCAATAAAACACAACCAAATTATTATAAAACAAACATCCGTGAAACCACCACCCAGGTCAAGAAATAGAATATCACCAGCACCCAAAGCCCCTGGTGCCCCTCTTCTCCTAGATGTGGGAGGAAAAAGAGTGGGAGCAGGCTGACAAGGCCAAGGCCACAGAGCTTCAGAAAGGAGGGGAGATGGCCTTCTGCTTAGGGTAATGGCACATTTAGTAGTACAGACAAACCTTCCCTTTAGATAACCTGGACCCTAGACCCACTCATGTCTTGCTTTGTTTCTTTATACTGTCATCACCTCCGTATGCCTCCCTAATTGCTATGGCCTAATAGTCCCTGTTTTTAACTTTCTATAAAGGGCATCGTGCCATGTGTGTTTTATTTTATGTATAGTTCTTCTGCTCCACTTTTTGTGTGAGATTCATCTGCATGGTTGCTTGGTGCTGTGGGTCCTCTTTTTCATTGCTGTGTGGTATTCCACTGTGTGGGTTTCCCCCACCCCCCTCTCTTATCTATGTCCAATAATTCCTCACTGTCCCATCAGCTCTTTATATGTTTAAGAAGGTGACTTTTACTTTATGTCCAGGTTTTTAAGTTATCTAAAGGGAAGGTTGGTCTATATTACTAAATGTGCCATTACCCAAAGCCAAAGGCCATCTCCCCCCTTTCTGAAGCTCTGTGGCCTTGGCCTTGCCAGCCTGCTCCCACCCGTTTTCCACCCACCCGTCTGGCAATTTCCCTGAACTTGAGAGCTCCTCTCCCACCACCACCCCTTTCATTTGTCCTTGAATCTCCTCCTGACTCTACACTTCCCCTGACTCTGGAAAATCTCCTTCCTTCCAAGGCTTCCATCACATCTGGCGGGCTGTCCTCCCACCCCTCTATCTCCAGCTGAGATTCTTTTGAAGCTTACAGCCATCAGCTGCCTGTGACCACCTTCACCTGGAGGGCATGCATGTACCTCACACCCAGCACCAGTTCCTTGTCCTCCGCAGTCCCCCTTCCTCATCTCCACGCCCATCGCCTCCACCTGGCACAGGTCCCAACACGTTCACCAGGCTGGCTGTTACTGGCCTTCGTTCTCCTGCTTGGTACTCCTTGCTCAGAGCCTGAGAGAGCTTCTCACAGGCAGCCACTACCCCGCAGCCTAGACCCTTCAGTGGCCTTCAGGATGGAGTCCAAGCTCCTGAGACTGGCCTTCAAGGCTGTCTTCTGTCTGCCCTGCCACCTCTCCAACTGTACCCCTGCCTCTCCTGCATGCACCCTGCTCTCACCTGCTTTGTTCCTCATCACACGCTCTCTCACCTCCCTGCCTTTGTCTCCTCTGCCCTGAGAGTCCTCTCCCTACCCCCAGGTAACACCTACTCATTCCCAAGAGTCAGCTGAGATCATCACTTCTTCCAGGAGGCCTCCCTCCTTCCCCCCCCACCGCCCCACCGTAGCCTGGGTTAAGAGCCTCCTTTGAGTTTCCCTCTGTCACAGGCACTTCCTGCCATCTCCTCAGTGTAGAGGAGAGCCCACTGCAGGTGGGGACAGTCTGGGCTCCTCTGGGCTCCGAGTCCCCAGCATAGCAGACGCGGCACTCAGCAAGTTGTTGGTTGACTATGTGTTTACTGAGCTGCTCCCAGTCAAGGCTTTATAACTGAGTTTCTGAGACCTTGGGCACACTGCTGTCTCTTAGTCTCAGTTTCCCCATCTGAACAATGAAGGTATAAGGACCCTTTTGGCCAACATAGTTGGTAGTGACCACAGGGATATTTGAACATCCCCACTTGGATGAGGTGCCTCTGATTCTACCATAAGAAACTTCTTATTTGTGGGGGAGAGAGGCAAGCATTGCCCTCTTCAGGCTTTTGTGAAAGATAACCACCACCCCTCCTCCTTAATTAAAGGTAAGGGAGGATGAGGTGTGTGCTGGGCCTCAGTTTCAGTAAAGTGAGAGCAGTCAGATAATCATACCTTCTGTGCTTGGTACCCAGGGCTATTGTCCAAATAATTTTAAAAAAGAAACAAACACTCAAAAGGCAGTGCAGAGATGGCGGTAGCATCTCCAGGCACCCTATATGCCAGGCCAGGCTGGCCCTCCTCACACTCCCTAACTCTACCACCACTCCTTGAGGTGGGCTTATTTTCCAATTCCACAGATGAGGACACTGAGGCTCAGAGAATAGTTACAACCCTTCCAGAGCCAGAGAGGGGGTGTTAGTGCAGCAAAGGCCACCAGTACCCAGTAGCAGGGGAGTTATTCGAACCCAGGGTCACCTGACACTTCTTACCTCAGCTGATTCTGAGAGCTGGGGTCCTGGTGGGGGGGTGTCAGTGGGTGAGGGGGTTGCAGTGGGCACTCAGGGTCAGGAACAGGTGGAGTCAGTGTCCCTAGAGGGTGTGCTAGCCCAGAGAGGAGGCAGGGATGGGGCTGACATCCCACCCACACCCCCACCAGAACAGCCTGGGAGCTGGGGGGAAGGGGGAGCAGGTGGAGGGGCAACACCACAACAGGAATCTGGGTCATGGTGTCCTGTATGTTCTCAAGGCTGGGCTGTGACGCAGAGCACGGCCCTGAGTGGGGAGCCCATCCCAGTCTGTGGGGAGAGGTCAGGGCTGCAGTCTAGAATCATGGCTCAGCTGTGAAGGTGGGTGGAGCTGGGGAGGAGGGGCAGGACCACCAGGCTGCCTCTTCTCTGGGTCCCCTGGGACCGAGGGCGCCGGCCACGGTAGAGACTGAGGGAGGGTAAGCCAGGGCCAGGTCCACCTTCATCCCTACTGGGGAGATTTCACTCTCAGAGAGCAGCCCGGCTGGGGATGGTGTAGGGGCCTGTGGAAGGGCTAATCTCCAAGGCGCGGAGTCCGCAAGAACCCATCAGCCACCCGGATGAGGCGAGGATGCCCCACTTCATCAGGAGGCATGCTCTCCATCTCCTCCATTTCTTTTTTTCCCCTTGCTCTGGGCCTCATCTTTCTTTGTCAAGGAGGAGGGGTGAGCCCTGCTCACCCCCAGGACTGCTGCGTGAAAAACAACAGGGTATTAGAAAAGGTGAACCCCTGAATGAGAAGAGGAGCTTATTAGACCCATGGGGTAGACTAAACGCCGGCAGTGCCTTCCCAAGGACTCGTGCATGTGTGCACAAACATGCACACTCAGGAGCAGCACACACTGTCAGTCCTCATGCAATTACAAATTACTGAGTAAAAATGTATAAAATGTATAAAATGTCAAAGGTTAGGTAGTCGGAATGAGGGAGGGGTTCTCTGCAGATAGTTCAGCCTGAGTGGAGGTGTGAAGGGGGAAATAAGAGTGTGCTGGAGGGAAAGGGCAGGGTCGATGGGCATGAGAGGGTGTCTTGTAAGACGCCTTGAATGCCACGCCTCAGACTTTGCATCTGAGTTGATGCAGAGCCAGGAGGAAGCTGGTCCAAACCTCAGGAGCTCATTCTGAACCACAACCGTGAAAATCTCAGCCCTCCACCCGCACACACATAGACTAAGGTGTCCCGGACTCCAGCATCCAGCAGGGTTCTTCCCCTCCTAGGGCCTCTCTCCCCCAACCCCTACCTTGGGCAGGGATGGGGCTGACATCCCACCCACACCGCACATCAGAATAGCCTGGGAGCTGGGGGGAAGGGAGAGTAGGTGGAGGGACAGCACCATAACAGGAATCTGGGTCATGGTGTGAAGTACAGCAGCCATTCAAACAAATGCATAAAGCATAAATATATTCACAGCGATGAATCATCACAAGGTAAACACACACGTGTAACCCCACAGGCCCTACAAGTCAAGGAGAGTGGCATTGCCAGCACTCCAGAAGCTCCCTCATGCCCCACCCACTTCCCCAAGGGGATCTAATACCGTGATTTCTAACTCTTTTAAGTTTGCTTGCTTTTGAAGAAACTCTGTATGGAATTGTAGAGTACGCACCTTGTGTCTGACTTGTTTTGCTCACAATTAGTTTGAGAGATTCCTCCATGTGGTTTCACGTGACCATCATTCATTCATTTGTATTGCTGTTTAGTATCCCATCGCATGACTGTCCCCCCATTCTACTGTGATGGGCACTTGTGTTATTTCCAGTTTGGGATTATTACAAATAATGCTGCTAGGAATGTTCTTACCCCTGCTTCGTAATGCATTCACTGCATCAATGTGATGCATTCACATTTTTACTGTGTATATACTCAGGAGTACAATTGTTAGAGCATAGGTTAGATCATGTGTTCAACTTGAACAGGATCCAGTAACCAAGCAGTTCTCGGAAACGATGGTGACACTTCCTGTTCCCCCAGCAGTGACTAAGCATTCTACTTGTTCTATATCATCACAAACATTTGATATGGTCAGGGTTGTTTTGTTTTTGTTTTAGTCATTGTGGTGGGTTGTATAGTAGTATCTTGTGGTTTTAAATGACTAATGAGGACAGCTACCAATTCAGATGATTATTGGCTTATTTTGCCAAGGGCCAGTTCAAATCTCTTGTCCATTATTCTATGGTCTAGTCTGTCTTTCTCTTATTGATTTGTGGGAATTGTTTTTATATCTGAATATGAGTCCATCATCGGTTGTGTTTGTTGCAAGTATCTTCTCCCACTTTTCCTGCCCACTTCACCCCCTTAATGATGTCTTTTCATGAATAAAAGTTCTTAACTTAAATGTACCCAACTTATCAATCCTTTCCATTCTGGTTCGTGTTTTTGTGGCATGTCCTGTTGTGAAAAACTTTTCCCTAGCCCAAGTGCATAAAGATATTCTTATCCTTGTCTTCTAGAAGCTTTATTGTTTTACCTTTTACATTTAGATCTACAATGCATCTGGAATTAATTTATTTTTTTTTTAATTAATTTATTTTTGGCAGTGTTGGGTCTTCATTGCTGCATGAGAGCTTTCTCTAGTTGCAGCGAGCGGGAGCTACTCTTCGTTGTGGTGCGTGGGCTTCTCATTGCGGTGGCTTCTCTTGTGGAGCATGGGCTGTAGGTGTGCGGGCTTCAGTAGTTGTGGCATATGGGCTCAGTAGTTTTGGCTTGTGGGCTCAGAGCACAGGCTCGGTAGTTGTGGCACACAGGCTTATTTGCTCCGCGGCTTGTGGGATCTTCCTGGACCAGGGCTCGAACCCATGTCCCCTGCATTGACAGGCGGATTCTTAGCCACTGCGCCACCAGAGAAGTCCTGGAATTTAATTATGGTATGTAATAGGAGTCAAGTTACCCTTTTCTCCAGATAGATATCAAATTGATGCAACCCCATTTATTAAAATTAGAATCCTTTCCCTGCCTCCCTGTAACACCATCTTTGTCATATATTAAGGATCCATATATGTATGGGTCTCTTTCAGGGCTCTCTCTTGTTTTGCTTTGGTCTGCTTATCAATCTTTGCATTTATATTACCCCGTCTTAATTATTGTAGCTTTATCATTAGTCTTGAAAGCTGATAGAGCAAGTCTTCCCACCTGTTCTTCTTCAAAAATATTTTGGCTACACTTGTTCTTTTTATTTCTCATAGTATCAGCTCATCTATTTCTACACATAGTGTTATGATTTTAATTGGAAATGCATTGAATCTATAAATCAATTTAGGGAAGAACTAACTCTTTAAATATTGCATCTTTCAATCCAGAAACATGGTATGGCCCTCAATGTATTTAGGTTTAAATTATTTTAAATTGATGAGTAATATATGGACAAATTCTTAGTAAAAACGCAAAAAATAGAGATTAAGCAAGTGTTCCTTTCTCTTCCCAAACTGAGTAGTAGCCACTGTTAACTATACATCTGCATGTATGCACTCATGCACACACACGTGCATACACACACATGCGCACACACACATACAAGTGACAGATGGGATCATATTAATTTGTCACATTTTTTTTACTTAATAATACAGTGTGGACATCTCTGTGTCAGAATAAGTGAATCTAGGTCATTCTTTTTTTTTAAGCTTTACTGTTTCAGATTTTATTGGATAATTGATATTACATGCATTTAAGATATTTTATGTGCTTATAAGTATACTGTATTAGACCATTCCATAATTTTTATTAAATTCAGTTTAGAAAATAGTTTATGTATTCTTACATCCTAAGATTCTTCATCCTTATAGGCAAATGTGCTTGTTCCACTTGTGTGAAATTGTTTGGTGTAACCGTTAATAGGCTTAAATGATGAAAAGTTGGTGCTTCAACACTCTGCAGGGAAGTTGGGAGTTTTTTTCTATAGTAAATGTAGATTTTGCTGTAATTTCAAACCTTCTGCTCTCTTAACTGTACTATACACAGCATGACATAACAGTAGGAAAACTGACAGAATCAACAAATGACAAGATTAATTTTGCTTGCTTTTTTTTAAAAAAAATTATTTATTTATTTTTGGCTGTGTTGGGTCTTCGTTTCTGTGTGAGGGCTTTCTCTAGTTGCGGAGAGCGGGAGCCACTCCTCAGCGCGGTGCGTGGGCCTCTCTCTGTCACGGCCTCTCCCGTTGTGGAGCACAGGCTTCGGACGCGCGGGCTCAGTAGTTGTGGCTCACGGGCCTAGTTGCTCCGCGGCATGTGGGATCTTCCCAGACCAGGGCTCGAACCCATGTCCCCTGCATTGGCAGGCAGATTCTTAACCACTGTGCCACCAGGGAAGCCCTTCCTTGCTTTATACTTTTAGATTAAGCCTATATCTAACACTTCCAAATAGTTCTCTATTGGAGGATATTAGAATCCTCCCAATATTAAGCACTAATTTATTTTTTTCTCCATTTTCTTATTTTTGAATTTTATTTTATTTATTTTTTATACAGCATGTTCTTATTAGTTATCTATTTTATACATAGTAGTGTATATATGCCAACTCCAATCTCCCAATTCATCACACCACCCCACTCCCCACTTTCTCCCCTTGGTGTCCATACATTTGTTCTCTACATCTGTGTCTCTATTTCTGCCCTGCAAACTTGTTCATCTGTATCATTTTTCTAGATTCCATATATATGTGTTAATATATGATATTTGTTTTTCTCTTTCTGACTTACTTCACTCTGTATGACAGTCTCTAACTCCAACCACGCCTCTACAAATGACCCAATTTCTTTCCTTTTTATGGCTGAGTAATATCCCATTGTATATATGTACCACATCTTCTTTATCCAGTTGTCTGTCGATGGGCATTTAGGTTGCTTCCATGACCTGACTATTGTAAATAGTGCTGCAAAGAACATTGGTGTGCATGTGTCTTTTTTTTAATAAAGAAAAAGTTTATTCTCTCTTCCTCTCTGCATGTGTCTTTTTGAATTATGGTTTTCTCTGGGTATATGCCCAATAGTGGGTTTGTTGGGTCATATGGTAATTCTATTTTTAGTTTTTTAAGGAACCTCCATACTGTTCTCCATAGTGGCTGTATCAATTTACATTCCCACCAACAGTGCAAGAGGGTTCCCTTTTCTCCACACCCTCTCCAGCATTTATTGTTTGTAGATTTTCTGATGATGCCCATTCTAAATGGTGTGAGGTGATACCTCATTGTAGTTTTGATTTGCATTTCTCTAATAATTAGTGATGTTGAGCAGCTTTTCATGTGCCTCTTGCCCATCTGTATGTCTTCTTTGGAGAAATGTCTATTTAGGTCTTCTGCCCATTTTTTGATTGGGATTATTTTTTAAATATTGAGCTGCATGAGCTGTTTATATATTTTGGAGATTAATCCTTTGTCCGTTGATTCGTTTGCAAATATTTTCTCCCATTCTGAGGGTTGTCTCTTTGTCTTGTTTATGGTTTCCTTTGCTGTGCAAAAGCTTTGAAGTTTCATTAGGTCCCATTTGTTTATTTTTGTTTTTATTTCCATTACTCTAGGAGGTAGGTCAAAAAAGATCTTGCTGTGATTTATGTCAAAGAGTGTCCTTCCTATGTTTTCCTCTATGAGTTTTATAGTATCCAGTCTTACATGAAGGTCTTTAATCCATTTTGAATTTATTTTTGTGTATGGTGTTAGGGAGTGTTCTAATTTCATTCTTTTACATGTAGCTGTCCAGTTTTCCCAGCACCATGTATTGAAGAGACTGTCTTTTCTCCATTGTATATCCTTGCCTCCTTTGTCATAGATCAGTTAACCATAGGTGTATGGGTTTATCTCTGGGCTTTCTATCCTGTTCCATTGATCTATATTTCTGTTTTTGTGCCAGCCATATTGTCTTGATTACCGTAGCTTTGTAGTATAGTCTGAAGTCAGGGAGTCTGATTCCTCCAGCTCCATTTTTTTCCCTCAAGACTGCTTTGGCTATTCAGGGTTTTTTGTGTCTCCATATAAATTTTAAGATTTTTTGTTCTTGTTCTGTAAAAAATGCCATTGGTAATTTGATAGGGATTACATTGAATCTGTAGATTGCTTTGGGTAGTATAGTCATTTTCACAATATTGATTCTTCCAATCCAAGAACATGGTATATCTCTCCATGTGTTTGTATCATCTTTAATTTCTTTCATCAGTGTCTTATCGTTTTCTGCATACAGGTCTTTTGTCTCCCTAGGTAAGTTTATTCCTAGGTATTTTATTCTTTTTGCTGCAATGGTAAATGGGAGTGTTTCCTTAATTTCTCTTTCAGATGTTTCATCATTAGTATATAGGAATGCAAGAGATTTCTGTGCATTAATTTTGTATCCTGCAACTTTACCAAATTCATTGATTAGCTCTAGTAGTTTTCTGGTGGCATCTTTAGGATTGTGTATGTATAGTATCATGTCATCTGCAAACAGTGACAGTTTTACTTCTTTTCCAATTTGTATTCCTTTTATTTATTTTTCTTCTCTGATTGCCATGACTAGGACTTCCAAAACTATGTTGAATAATAGTGGTGAGAGTGGGCAACCTTGTCTTGTTCCTGATCTTAGAAGAAATGCTTTCAGTTTTTCACCACTGAGAATGATGTTTCCTGTGGATTTGTCATATATGGCCTTTACTATGTTGAGGTAGGTTCCCTCTATACCCACTTTCTGGAGAGTTTTTATCATAAATGGGTGTTGAATTTTGTCAAAAGCTTTTTCTGCATCTATTGAGATGATCATAGGTTTCTATTCCTTAATTTGTTAATATGATGTACCACATTGATTGATTTTCCTATATTGAAGAAACCTTGCATCCCTGGGATAAATCTCACTTGATCATGGTGTATGACCCTTTTAATGTTTTGCTTGATTCTGTTTGCTAGTATTTTGTTGAGGATTTTTGCATCTATATTCGTCAGTGATATTGGTCTGTAATTTTCTTTTTCTGTAGTATCTTTGTCTGATTTTGGTATCAGGGTGATGGTGGCCTCGTAGAATGGGTTTTGGAGCATTCCTTCCTCTGCAATTTTCTGGAAGAGTTTGAGAAGGATGGATGTTAGCTTTTCTCTAAATGTTTGATAGAATTCACCTGTGAAGCCATCGGGTCCTGGACTTTTGTTTGTTGTAAGATTTAAAATCACAATTTCAATTCCATTACATGTGATTGGACTGTTCATATTTTCTATTTCTTCCTGGTTCAGTCTTGGAAGGTTATACCTTTCTAAGAATTTGTCCATTTCTTCCAGATTGTCCATTTCATTGGAATAGAGTTGCTTGTAGTAGTCTCTTGTGATGCTTTGTATTTCTGCAGTGTCTGTTGTCACTTCTCCTTTTTCATTTCTAATTTTATTGACTTGAGTCCTCTCCATCTTTTTCTTGATGAGTCTGGCTAAAGGTTTATCAGTTTTGTTTATCTTCTCAAAGAACCAGCTTTTAGTTTTATTGATCTTTGCTATTGTTTTTTTGTTTGTTTGTTTCTATTTCATTTATTTTTGCTCTGATCTTTATGATTTCTTTCCTTCTGCTAACTTGGGGTTTTGTTTGGTCTTCTTTCTCTAGTTCCTTTAGGTGTAAGGTTAGATTGTTTATTTGAGACTTTTCTTGTTTCTTGAGGTAGGACTCTATGGCTATAAACTTCCCTCTTAGAACCGCTTTTGCTGCATCCCATAAGTTTTGGATTGTCATGTTTTCATTGTGATATGTCTCTAGATATTTTTTGATTTCCTCTTTGATTTCTTCAGTGATCCCTTGGTTATTTAGTAATGTATTGTTTAGCTTGTGTTTAGCTTGTTTAGCTTGTGTTTGTATTTTTTACATTTTTTTCCCCTGTAATTTATTTCTAATCTCATAGCGTTGTGGTAGGAAAAGATGCTTGATATGATTTCAATTTTCTTAAATTTGCTGAGGCTTGGTTTGTGACCCAAGATGTGATCTATCCTGGAGAATGTTCTGTGTGCACCTGAGAAGAAAGTGTAATCTGCTCTTTTCGGATGGAATGTCCTATAAATATCAATTAAATCTATCTGGTCTATTGTGTCATTTAAAGCTTGTGTTTCCTTATTAATTTTCTGTTTGGATGATCTGTCCACTGGTGTAAGTGAGGTGTTAAAGTCCCCAACTATGATTGTGTTACCATCGATTTCCTCTTTTATGGCTGTTAGCATTTGCCTTATATATTGAGGTGCTCCTATGTTGGGTGCATGTATATTTATGATTGTTATATCTTCTTGGATTGATCCCTGATCATTATGTAGTGTCCTTCCTTGTCTCTTGTAACATTCTTTATTTTAAAGTCTATTTTATCTGATACGAGTATTGCTACTCCAGCTTTCTTTTGATTTGCGTTTGCATGGAATATCTTTTTCCATCCCCTCACTTGCAGTCTGTATGTGTCCCTAGGTCTGAAGTGGGTCTCTTGTAGACAGCATATATATGGGTCTTGTTTTTGTATCCATTCAGCAAGCCTGTGTCTTTTGGTTGGAGCATTGAATCCATTCACATTTAAGGTAATTATCGATATGTATATTCCTATGACCATTTTCTTAATTGTTTTGGGTTTGTTTTTGTAGGTCCTTTTCTTCTCTTGCATTTCCCACTTAGAGAAATTCCTTTAGCATTTGTGGTAGAGCTGGTTTGGTGGTGCTGAATTCTCTTAGCTTTTGCTTGTCTGTAAAGATTTGATTTCTCTGTCAAATCTGAATGAGATCCTTGCCGGGTATAGTAATCTTGGTTGTAGATTCTTCCCTTTCAGCACTTTAAATATATTGTGCCACTCCCTTCTGTCTTGCAGAGTTTCTGCTGAGAAATCAGCTGTTAACCATATGGGAGTTCCCTTGTATGTTATTTGTCATTTTTCCCTTGTTGCTTTTAATAATTTTTCTTTGTCTTTAATTTTTGCCAGTTTGATTACTGTTTGTCTTGGCATGTTTCTCCTTGGGTTTATCCTGCCTGGGACTCTCTGCTCTTCTTGGACTTGGGTGGCTATTTCCTTTCCCATGTTAGGGAAGTTTTCGACTATAATCTCTTCAAATATTTTCTCGGGTCTATTCTCTCTCTCTTCTCCTTCTGGGACCCCTGTAATGCTAATGTTGTGTTTAATGTTGTCCCATAGGTCTCTTAGGCTGTCATAATTTCTTTTCATTCTTTTTTCTTTATTCTGTTCTGCAGCAGTGAATTCCACCATTCTGTCTTCCAGGTCACTTATCTGTTCTTTGGCCTCAGTTATTCTGCTATTGATTCCTTCTAGTGTATTTTTCATTTCAGTTATTGTAGTGCTCATCTCTGTTTGTTCTTTAATTCTTCTAGGTCTTTGTTAAACATTTCTTGCATCTTCTCAATCTTTACCTCCATTCTTTTTCCTAGGTCCTGGATCATCTTCACTATCATTATTCTGAATTCTTTTTCTGGAAGGTTGCCCATCTCCACTTCATTCAGTTGTTTTTCTGGTGTTTTATCTTGTTCCTTCATCTGGTACATGTCCTCTGCCTTTTCATTTTGTCTGTCTTTCTGTGAATGTGGTTTTCGTTCCACAGGCTGCGGGATTGCAGTTCTTCTTGCTTCTGCTGTCTGCCCTCTGGTGGATGAGGCTGTCTAAGAGGCTTGTGCAAGCGTCCTGATGGGAGGGACTGGTGGTAGGTAGAGCTGGGTTTTGCTCTGGTGGGCAGAGCTCAGTAAAACTTTAATCCACTTGTTTGCTGATGGGTGAAGCTGAGTTCCTTCCCTTTTGGTTGTTTGGCCTGAGACAACCCAACACTGGAGGCTATAGGCTGTTTGCTGGGGCTAATGTAGGACTCTGGGAGGGCTCACGCCAAGGAGTACTTCCCAGAACTTCTGATGCTAGTGTTCTTGTCCTTGTGGTGAGCCACAGCCACCCCCTGCCTCTGCAGGAGACCTTTCAACACTAGCAGGTATGTCTGGTTTAGTCTCCTATGGGGTCACTGCTCCTTCCCCTGAGTCCCAATGTGCGCACTACTTTGTGTGTGCCCTCCAAGGGTGGAGTCTTTGTTTCCCTCAGTTCTGTCAAGTCCTGCAATCAAATCTCACTAGAATTCAAAGTCTGATTCTCTGGGAATTCCTCCTCCTGTTGCTGGACCCCCAGGTTGGGAAGCCTGACGTGGGGCTCAGAACCTTCACTCCATTGGGTGCACTTCTGTGGTATAAGTGTTCTCCAGTTTGTGACGCAACCACCCAGCAGTTATGGGATTTGATTTTATTGTGATTGCACCGCTCCTACCATCTCACTGTGGCTTCTCCTTTGTCTTTGGATGTGGGGTATCTTTTTTGGTGAGTTCCAGTGTCTTCCTGTCAATAATTGTTCAGCAGTTAGTTATGATTCCGGTGTTTTCTCAAGAGGGAGTGAGAACATGTCCTTCTACTCTGCCATCCCGAGCCAATCTCCTCTCCGAATCTAGGTCATTCTTTGTAAGTACTGCCTGTATCCAGTGACTGAGCGTGCCCTAGAATAGAACCATAAACTGCAGTGTATGGAGCATCCTTGAATATGTTTTCTTGGACGACTGTGTCCTCCTCTAAAAGATAACCCTAAAGCAAAGCAACCCATTTGGATACTACTGTAATTGTTCAGAGCAGACATGATAAGAGCCTGAACTAGGCTGGAGAGGGAAAGGAGAGATTAATTCCCTTTTCCAAAATATCATGTGCTTCCTCTTGACAGTCTACTGGACCTCCCAAATCCCTATCCATCAAGAGGCTGCTGTAAATTGAAGATGTAGAGCAGAGCAGAGGAGAGAGCAAGGGAACCCAGGGTGAGGGTAGCAAGGTGGAAGAGGAAGGGGTCTGGCCTGTTGATTAAAGCTGGCACTAGAACAGAAATGGGGTGGGATGAGAACTACTGCCTCCAAGTCATGTCTGCCCTAGGCAGGGCCCTGAACCACACACACTGACTCTGAGCTTCCAGATACTCCATGCTTCTCCCATGAGAGGAATCGGAGGCTCAGAAAGGTGAAGGGGTCTGTCCAAGCTCACTCAGTGAGTCAGTGGCCAAGCTGGGCTTCTGACTGAGTCCTGACCACAAAGCCCTGTGTATGTGTGCAGTCTCTGGGCTGAGTGTCCTAGTGCCTGAAGCTGTCTGAGGGCACCAGATGGGCAGATCTGGAGGAGCCAAGACCTGAAATTTGACTGGGGCAGGTGCTGGGGAGATGGGCCCAGCACTGGCACCATTTAGAGGGAGTCTAGCCAGAAGGGTAGACAGCAGCAGGTGACAAGTGGTGTCTGATGAACCCCTGCTGTCTGGAAACCCCTCCCCAGGCAGCCAGTGGCCCACCATGCAGCAGGTTGAAGGCAGTGTCTGGGAGCCAGGCCACATCCCCAGTCAGCATGGGGCCCAGGTGGGAGCTGGGGACAGAGCTCTGCTTCCTGAGGACTTGGGAGCCCGTTCCTGGCCGGGCCTAGGAGGCCCACCCCCCACAGGCGAGGCCTTCACAGTCTCAGGAAAGACAGGGCTTAACAAGCTCCGGCTGGCCTCGCTTCCTCCTCCCACTCCTCCTCCAAACCTAGCTCCTACCTCCTCCCCCTCTACTGAGCTTCCAGGCTTCACATTTTGGGTCCCTCTTTTATATTTTGTTGTACTATTTCTATTAAGAAACTCCCTTTCCAAAACTTTTTATAAATAACAATAGGGAAATTCTGATTATGAAACAAGTACATGTAAATATAGCCTATTAATTCTATGCACACACAAGGGCAAACATGAATTTTTTTTTCCCAAATTGAGATCATAATTGTTTTTAGTAACGTGCTTTCATCACTTCTCAACATACTGTGAAGTTTCCATATATGGGGGCATCGTGGCAGGATTGCACAGCGTTTAAGAGCACGGACTCAAGTGCCAGCAGGCCTGGATTTCAGACCTTGACCCTGCCACTCATTAGTTTTGTGACTGAGCATGCTACTTGCCTCTCTGGGCCTTGGATTCCTCATCGGTAAAATGAGGATGATAATAGTATCCGCCTTCATAAGCTAAATGAAGGAGGTGGGCCTGATTTGGTACATAGTAAATGCTCAATGAACACCAGATATTAGTATTATTGTTACTCCTAACCTACTGACAGAGCCTGACATCCCGTCCCTACCTCACACCCTAGATCCTGTAGCTGGATCCCAACCCTGACCCTGAGTCCTTTTCTGGATCTCCCAGGCTTATCTACCCCGTGTCCCTTCACGCCCCCTGGGCTGCTTGGGAGGCTGGTGCCTAGGGTTGACTCCCAAGAAGCATTCAGCGAGATTTCAGAGAGATTCTTCCCTGGGTTCTCAGTGACATGAGGAAGAAGAGGGATTAGAGAAGGGAGAAAGGAGAAGGGAAAAGGTGGACAAAGGAGAAGGGAAAAGGTGGAGGAAGGAGAAGGGAAAAGGTGGAGAAATGGCCCTGGAAACCTGGCCGTGGAGCCTTTCAAGTCTCCATCACTCATGGGCTTCCTCACCTAGTGTCTGAATCCTGGGTCCCCCCTAGCTGGCCTCCCGGGAAACGGTGTCACCCCCAGGAGAGCACATTTGTGCAGCTGCTCTCACACGGCCAGAAGGGGTGAAGACCCTGTCATGACCACCCCTCCAAGGAGTTGCTAAGACTTGAGGGCACAGCTTGGGATTCTCTCTGTTCTTTGTCCTCGGGAGTGACTCACTGACTTCCAGGTAGATATTGGGTGGGGGCTACAGTGGGGCTAGGGGTTCAGCTCTGAGCTCTGGGGTCCACAGGAGATGAACAGCTACCAGCGGGCCATGCAGAAGATGGCAGAGGACATCCTGTCACTGCGGAAACAGACCAACATCCTGGAGGCAGAGAACCAGATGCTGAGGAGACAGCTGACCCAGGAGGGGGTAAAAGAGGAGCCAGACATCACTGACAGAGCCCAGAACCTGGGTGAGGGTGTACAGGCCACCAAGGGAACAGGGTGGCGGGAGCCTTTCCCAGGACACAGGCTAGTAGAAGCCTGGCTGGGTCCTCTCTGAGGTGGGAAACTGAGAGTCCAGTCCTGTGTCAAGCCCCAGGACTGAGAGATACCCCCCCAACTATGCTGATTTGAACTGGGAGGTGCCTCCTCCCTGAGCCAGCTCCTCCTCCACCAGCGTCCATGAAGCAGAAACTGCTGCTGAGTGAGCTGGACGTGAAGAAGCTGAGGGACAAGGTGCAGCATCTGCAGAATGAACTGATTCGAGTGAGCCTGGGCTTGGAGGGCAGAGAGGAAGGGGGCTCGGGAGGGAGCGTCTGGAAAAGCGTCTGGAGCTACAAGGGAGAAGAACATAGGGGCCAGGGGGCCAGGGCAGTGGAGGATTGAGCAGAGTGGACTGGGGTGGACCCTAAGGGTCAAGGGCACCCCTGCTTTCCCCCCTTTCCCCTCCCTCCCCCACCATCAGAAGAATGACAGAGAAAAGGAGCTGCTCCTCCTGCACCAGGCTCAGCAGCCACAGGCGGCGCTGCTGAGGCGATACCAGGACAAGCTGCAGCAGATGAAGGCGCTGGAGGAGACCGTGAGGCACCAGGAGAAGGCAGGTGCCAGAAGGGCCAAGCTGCCCAGGCCCAGCCACAGACGAGAAGGTGTGGAGCCCATAGGCCATTCCAGCCTCTGTGCTCTGCCCTCCAGGTGATTGAGAAGATGGAGTGGGTGCTGGAGGACAAGCTGCGGGAGAGGAACGAGCCCCTGCAGAACAAGCTGCAGGGAAAGCCCAACGTCGGTGAGTCTGCTCTCCGGCTTTTGTCCCATCCCTGGAGGCCCTGCCTTCTTGGAGCCTCTCAGTTTCAGGAGCACCTTCAAACTGCAGCAGAGGGTGCTAGTTCCCCACTCAGTCAGGCACTGAGCACTTCCAGAGGTCCCCCAAGCTCCCTTCTCCTACCAGGGAGTCCCTCAGAACACATGGAGGGGACACAGTGTGTGAGCCATGCTAGAAAGAGGCTCAGACCTTCCAGAAGATGCTCTGAGATTAGAGCGAGCAGAGATGGGCTACCTGCAAAGAGGGGCTGTCTGGGGCAGCACTTCCCAACCTCTTAACTGCAAGACCCTTCAAATTATTTGCTCATCTCCCTGTATCTTCAAAGAGTCTGCTTCTATAAAACACACAAAAAAATTTTGGTTAAATCAATGATTTGCTTTCTCCACTGATGTTAACCAAAGCCACCTAGAACTGCCAATCAGAGGCAGCTCTGATGAGCAGGAAAGAACCAGGTCACCCCGCATCAGGCCAGCCCAAGCAGAGGATTTCTGTGCTGGGGATTTCACTGGGGACCCCTGTGAGCCCAGCCCTGTGTCAGCCTTCAGTGCATGGGGGTGTCGGTAGGGGGCATTTTTGAAGGTCTTTAAGAAACAACGAAAGCTGGGCCCACCTTTCAGGAATCCTGAGGTTAAGGTGAGAGATGAGAAGGAGGGGAAACAGCCAGGCACAGGCCTGGGTAGTGACGAGGCCAGGAGCAGAGAAGGGAGGAAAATAGAGGTGAGGAGCTGAAACAGACCCAGGACAAATGGTGGGGGAGTGATCAGAGAGAATATTGGTGTCAGATTCTAAAGAGGCTAGAACGATGGCCTGAGGAGGAGTATGGACCTGATCCCACGGGTAGTAGGGAGCCATTGAAGACTTGGGAGCAGAGGAGGGGCAGAAAGAAGTAAAACGCTGAGGCAGATTGGACCAGGGACAGGGAGGCAGGAAAGCCCATCTCATGAACATCTATGGCCACATTCCACAGCCTTCCCCATGCTCTCAGCCTCTGACCTTCCCCCGGGTCTGACGGGAGAGAATCTGTCTGTTGACCTTTACTCGATGCTCCTGGCGGAAAACTCGAGGCTGCGGGCAGAGCTGGACAAGAACCGCCACCAGTCGGCCCCCATCATTCTGCAGCAGCAGGCCCTGTCGGTAAGAGCCACCAGCACAAGCTTGGCCTGGGCCTGCCTGCGCAGGTCACCAGACACCCAGAAATCACTCAGGCACAATCCAAGTTGAAGTCCAAGACCAGGAGCAAGGTTTCCCAGGGTCTCCAATGTGCCTGGAGTCTCCTGGAGAGCCTCTGGCTCTCAGGCCTTGGCTCCTTTCCCCTGGGTAATACACATGAGACTGAAATCCTCACCCTTACCCTCATTTAGCATCCTGGGAGAGAAAGCAAGCCCCTAACTGACCCCTGACCCCGTTTGCCACCTGGCTGCCCTGCAGTTGGGCTCCACACAGGCCTCTCAGAACTCCATTCTGGAGCGTTTCCTGGGATTGGTACAGCCTTGGAGAGCCCTTTTCCCCCCTGCCAGGTGGACTCTGGGGAGTTGGGAACAAGAGGAGACCTGGCAGAGAAGCTACAAGAGACAGTACCCTGCCCACACAGGTGGGTGTCCATGGCCCCTCCCTACCTCCGAGGTTGTTACAGGTGCACCTGCTTTATGCAAACCCGAAGACAGAACATTTGGAATTACAAAAGCGGGGTGGGCTGGGCACAGGGGTTTTTTTTTTAACATCTTTATTGGAGTATAATTGCTTTACAATGGTGTGTTAGTTTCTGCTTTATAACAAAGTGAATCAGTTATACATATACATATGTTCCCATATCTCTTCCCTCTTGCGTCGCCCTCCCACCCTCCCTATCCTACCCCTCTTCATCCCAGGACTCGCAGGAGATGAGTTCTGTTTGAAAGCACACCTGATGCATGGACATCCGTGTAAAGTGCGGAGGATGGGGAACCCTTGCTTTACAAATAGATCCTTCATTTTACAAAATGACCCCCAGATCAAGACTCCTTTCTGTGCACTAAGCTAGTGCTCCCTGGTGCATTTTACATTTAAAAATTGATGTGCAAAAATTTCATACAGTCAAAATATGTGGGGAGAGCAACTGTGAAAAAGGCACATGCCAGGTCTCAAACTCCGGGCAGGGGTCTGAGGCTCGTTGGCCTCAGGGTCTTTGGCCCTGGGTCTGAGGCTCTGCATCGGGGACCTGAATTTGGAACTCAGACCTGGCTGATTTCTCCCTCAGTGTCACCTGGCCTCCTGAGCTCAGCCCCCAGTGGGGACCATGTGTGAGTTTCTGCTTTGCCCACAGGATCTTCTTGCCAATAATTCAGACAAGTTTAACCTCCTAGCCAAGCTGGAACGCGCTCAGAGCCGGATTCTTTCCCTGGAAAGCCAGGTAGGTGAGGTGCAGGGGTCACACAGGCCAGATAGCTTCACCACTCAGCCTGAGACCAGGCTCAGCCTCTGTGTTTCAGAAGGGTCGGGGCTCCGTGTGTGAGGAGGGTCCAGACTCCATGTTTGAAGAGGGTCAGGGTCCATTTGTGACCAGGGTCGAGGCTCTGTGTTTGAAAAGGATCAGGGCTCTATGTGTGAGGGGGGTCAGGACTCAATTTTTGACCAGGATTGGGGCTCCCTGTATTTAGAATGTCAGGGCTCCCTGTTTAGCCATGTTTGGACTCAGTGGGTACGGCGGGTCGGGGCTCAGTCTGCATCCAGGGTCAGGGCTCCATTTGTGACCAGGATCGGTGCTCCATGTGAGAAGAGGGCCGAGACTTTGTGTGTGATCAGGGTGAGGGCTCCGTGTGTGTCGGGTTGGTGATCGGTGTTTGTCTACGGTCAGGACTCCTCCCTGTGTGAGGAGGGTCTGGGCTCGGTCTGCATCCAAGATCAGGGCTCCCTTTGTGACCAGGATCAGGGATTTGTGTTTCAGGAGGGTCTGGGCTCTGTGTGTGACCAGAGTCAGAGCTGCGTGTTAGAGAAGGGCTGGGGCTCTGTGTGTGAAGAGGGTCAGGGCTCCCTTTGTGACCAGGGCCAAGGCTGCATGTTTGAGAAGGCTTGGGGCTCATCGTGAGGAGTGTTGCAGCTCCGTGGTTGAGGACTGACGGGGTTCTGTGTGTCAGGAGGGTCAGGGCTCACTGTGACCAGTGTTGAAGTTCCGTATGTTGGTGGAACTCAGAGAAGGTCCATCAGTCATATTCAAACTGTCGCTTGGTCCACGCACCCTCGTTATCCTGAGGTCTCCTGGGAAGGTAGCAGGCCCACGTTGCCCGGGGTTTTGCTTTCTGCTCAAAGAGCAGGCTGAGGTTTGGGCTGTCCCAGCTCTCAGGGATGGGCACTGCTGCCCAGTGGTTCTCCATCTGTGTCTCTTCATGTCTATAGTTAGAGGACTCAGCTCGACGCTGGGGACGAGAGAAGCAGGACTTGGCCACACGGCTGCAGGAGCAAGAGTACGTCTTGAGGCCCCCTTCCAACACGATCATCACAGATGAGTCCGTGAGTGATCCCTCTGGAGGAGCTCTGTGGGGTTCGGGGGGTGGGTCTGGCAGCCACCCCACCCCCCGAGTCACTGGACCTTGTGAAAACCTGTCCGGAGGGCCCTGCTCCCTGGCTGGTAGTCAGAAGACCTGGGCTCAACTTCTGCTCAGTTACCAACCAAAGCCTCAATCCCCCGCCTGTCTAAGGGGAATAGAGAACCCTGCCAAGACACCCCCTCCCCTTCGGGTGGTGATGAGTATCAAAAAGGAGGGGCTGTGGTTGACAGTTTGCCCACAGGGGCATTTCTCGAATGCTGTGGCACTGGCTGTACTTTAGGACTGGATTTGCTCATGGGTAGAGTAGCTGTGGCCCCCTCTCCACTCCGCAGTGCCTAAGATTCTCCCATGAACACGCACTTCTTGGGCCCCTGCGGTGCTGCAGACCTGCCAGAGTTGGGGGCGTGTTGCCAGAGAGAAACACTGCCAGCTGCCCAAGAACAAATAGGCTTATTCACAACTGTCCCTCAAGCTCAGGCCTGGGCCACCCAGCCCTACAAAGCAAACGCCCTGATTGCTTCCGCTCTTGAACCATCAGTACTCTGCTCACTGGAAAGGCCTGAAAAGGATGGGGGAACTGGGAGGAACACAGGGCTACCTTTGCAAACTCACCCGCTGAGCCCTGGAGACTTTGGCAGAAATCAGGTATGACCTGCTGTGGTGAAATGGGTTTGGAAATCTTTGAGAAGTCATGGCCTGCTGGATTTTGGATCCTCTGAGGCATGACTTGCCAGGCAAGATGCAGTTTATTGAGTCACGCTGCTGGGGGCAGGGGCATACTCACTTCATCTTGCTTTGCCCACCAAAGAACCCCTCCACCCTCTCCAAGAACCAAAGGCAACCCTCCAACCTGGACCCCTTGATGCCCAGCTCAGAGACTAAGCTCAACAAGCTCTCTAAATCCCAGCAGACTGAGTCCTAGCAGACCTCAGTCTTGGAGCAGGCCTCCCTCTCTGTGTACTGAGGAGTCTCAGCCCCACTCCCTAAAATGACTTTATTAAACTCTGTAGGTCAGTGAGCATGCACCTCTTTCGTTGAGCAGGGCAGCCTGGGGTGCCTTAGCTTCCTCCTTCCGGACCCCACTCTGGGCCTGGGTCCTCTGCTGTAGCCCTGTAGCCTCCTGCCTGTACCAGGAGCTACCATCTTTGCAGAACCAAAGGCCACAGTGGACCCCAGACAGGGGGTGGGTGGGGGTGGGGGAAAAGAGGCCTTCCAAAGCAGGATCCAGGGAGACAAGGCCTGTCCAGACCTCTGGAAGAACTGAGACCACCAGAGGCCAGCTGGTGTGAGAGGCTGCAACTTCCTACCTGCACCCAAACATCTATCATATCTGAAATCCCTTTTTTCAAGTTTGGTTTATCTGTTTCTTGGGAAGGGAAAGACTTGAAACCTGCCTGTAACCATCAGTTACATGTTAGTGTGAAATACCCCATTTGCCAGAACTAGGCTGAGCTGGGAATATTGTGTCTAAATGTGTCCAGGGACAGAAAAGCAGACAGGGCCAGAAGAAAGAGCCCTCCACTGAGAGTTAGGAGGCCTGGCTTCCAGCTACAAGCATGCTGTGTGACCTTGGGTGACTCAAGCAAGCTCTCTGGGCTTCAGTTGCCTCATCTATCCCCAAAGAGCTTAACATCCTTGACAGCAAGGCCCTTTCCAACACTAACATTTTCAAGCCTGGAGAAAGCAAAGGAAGCAGGAAGGAGAGAGAAAGACAACAAGGAAGAGGATTGTGATGAGGAAAAGCAGAAAGCCTCCAAGAATGGTTTCAGAACCTGTAGATCCTGGGAGAAGAGGCCAAGCCAGCTGGGCTGCTGTCCCTAGCAGCACTAGCCCCCCGTCTACATGAAGAACTTAGACTTGGGTAGCCAAGGGCCAGGAAGGATCATGTACCTGGTCGAGTCAGGAGTCATGAAGTTCAGAGGGGGTTAAGGTGGCCGAAATTGAGACCACTGTCAGGCAGTCCAAATAACGTACCAAAGACTCTGCCCCGGTCTCCCTGCCTCATGCCCGGAGCTTGGACGAGTGGGCACGTCCCGCTGGAGCAAGAAGTTAAGGCCTGGGGAAGCCCAGAGAAGGGTCAGGTGGGGTAGAGGAAGCATGCTGTCCTCTCATCCCCAGGGCTGGTCACCTCACGCCAGCCCCTCACCCACAATCTCTTCACCACATCGTCCCCGGACATGCCCAAAACTCTGGCTGGACCTTGGCAGGAAGTCCTCATGACCCCGCAGGGAATTCCCACTCAGGGCTCAGCCAAGCAGAGCCCTATACGAGCCTCCTGATAGGTGGGCCTGCCCTGGTAGCCAAGATTGGCCCACACCTCTCAGGCTGCCCTGTACTCTCAGCAGAACTCTGCCAAGTTCTTTGTCCCTCTGCGGGCTGCTCCAGTAGCTCCTGGTGCAGCGGCAATAGCCCTCCACCAACTCTGCCTCACACCCAACCGGGACAGCAGGGAGGTTGATCCTGCTGGCTCCTGAGCTGCTGTAGGTGGGTGGGTCCCAGCAGAAACGGTGTCAAGTGCAGCTGCCTTGGGTTCCCCATTCACGCTCAGATCTATTTGCTGATCTGGGTCAGGGAGCATGTCTACAGGAGTGATGGATACCTTAGGGGTCCGATGGAAATGAAAACACTTTACAGAGTTCAGCCGTTTATTGCCTTCATGGGATGGGAGAAGAGGGGGAAGAGGTGGGGTGAGAGAGGGGTGCCTCGGCTGAGCGCCAACTCCATCTGGTCAGAGCTGGCCAGAAAGGAGCAGGGGTGGGGACCAAGCACTGGAGATGTGGACACTTCCATGGGCCCCACCCCCTCGGGCCGTCCTCCCACACCCCTGCTAGCCTGACTGGCGGGAAGGGCAGTGCCCACCCTCTCCAATCACGCCTGGGGTGAGTCCTGGTTGAAGGGCTGGAAGACAAGGAAGATGGGCTTGTCGGGCATCAGGATGAGGTTGAATATGGTGTCCACATCACTGAGATGCTGTAATTCAACCTTGAAGTTCTCCAGAATCTGAGAAAGAGGGGTTGTGGGCTTAGGAGAGAGGCAGGGAGGGTCTGTCTCCCCCAGGCCAGGCTTATTCACCTGTGAGCAGTGCTTGTTGAGTGTGATCTGAGAGGCTCCAAGGGGTCTACTGCCAGCTCTGCGCAGCTCCCTGCGCAGAGCCTGAACACGCCACTAGTGCTTTGTCCCCTTGGTTCAGGCTTTCACCTTGGTTTCTACAAGACCTTTCCCACCCCACCCCCATCCCATCACCACTGTGGGGAACATATGACCAGGGAGCACCTGTGGGTGGTGAGTGGATTTGCCCAGAGAGGAGGGAATTGTGGAGGAGGGGAGACAAAGTAATGGGAGACAGATGTCCCCAGGCTTGACTCACATGGATGAGGAAGAGGGTCATCTCGAGCTCAGCAATCCGCCGGCCCACACACTGCCGTATCCCCCAGCCAAAGCCCAGGTTCCGGAAGTGGATGATGTCCCTGTCTTTACCCAGCCACCTGGTTGGGTCAAACTTGTCCGGATTTGAAAAGAAGGCAGGGTCTCGGCCCATGGCATAGATGGCCACTTGCACCAATGTCTGGGGACACAGTGAGCCAAGGTCTGAGTAGGCCTCACCTCCTCACAGCCAAGAGCATTACCCAGCATCTCCACTCCCAGTCCCTAGCCTGGCTACCCAGCTGTGCAGCACAGGACGCTGCCCACTATGTGACCTTGAACGAGGCCTCCCCCGCTTCCCTGAACCTCGCCCATTAAATGGGAGTGACTGAAGACACTAGGCCAGGCACGGCCCAAGGGATTGTCCTGCCCCTTTCCTCAGCACCAGGGGGTCCCCAGAGACCCAGGCAGCCAGTGGGATCTCCCTCCTAACGCTACACTCCAGCAACATTCCAAAGACCATCACCCCCTGTGTCCACCACCTCTGCCCTTCATTCAGACTTGGACCACTGCCACCAAGGACCCCACCAGCCAGCTCCAGGAAGAAAGACAGGACAGAAGCCCCCATCGCCCCCATCTGTACATAACTGCAATCTGCCCCTGGCCTCGTCTGTCTGACTAACAGAGCCTGCAGCCCTCCTGCTGCACCTACCTTGGCAGGAATCATGTAATCTCGAAGAACCAAGTCATTTGCGAGGTATCTCTGTAGGGTCACGGAGATGGGGTGGAGTCTGCCAGTGAAAAGCATTCAGAAGCTGATGCCCTAAGGCCTGGACAAAGCCCTGCACCTAGCATGGCATCACAGCCCCAGCTGCAGCACCCTGGAGGACCTGGAGGCAGGACCCTTCTCCCTATTTCCAGCTATCTTCCCCAGACTTCCCACTTCCTGCTACCAGTCTCCTCCACCAGCCCATTCTTGTAACCCTGTGCACAGGCACCACCCTGCCCCTGCCCAGGGATTTGTGGGCGGCGGGGGAGGAGGACAGGCATAGGTGGGGGTGGGCTTGCCTCAGTGTCTCCTTGATACTAGCTTTGAGGAGCGGGACCAATTGCAGCATCTTGCTCATGTCTCCCTGGGCCTGGCGCCGGGCATTCAGGACCTCCTCCCGCAGCATGTCCTGCACATTCAGGCTGCGTGCCATCTCATACAAGTGCCATTGCAATGTCATGGATGTCTGGCAGGGAGTGTGAGGGTACAGAAAACCAAGAGGACAGGTCACTCCTGGGACACCTAGACCCAGGCTAAATTTTCGTTGCCAAACACCTCTCCCCACCCTTCTCCCAGTATCCAGAAACCGCCATTCACAAAAAGCAAACCACAATTCAGAAGGCAAATGTCCAAGAAGACTTTCTTGTGGCCCAGGCAGGAATGTTTGGAGCAGCACTTGTCCCTGCCCTCCCCCTCATGTCGCCAGAGCCCACCCATCTCCCCAGCCAGTAGAGGGTCATCCGCATAGCTAATGCCTTCTTCCAAAGGACTCCAGAGGCCCTAAGAGGCCAAATCCTGCTTCTGTAACAGCTGTACTCCTGAATGATTGCCATTCATCTTGAAATGCCTGTTAAATGACCAGCCCTCTCCCCAGTAGAACTTCCCCCTAAACTTAGCATCTGCCTATAGCAGCATAGCATAAAGTGAGGCTCAAAAATGCTGAAACCAGAACAACCAGACCTGTTTTCTATCAGTATTGCAATTAGCACGTGGTATATACTGAGATTAACCAGCTAATCTCAGTATTAGCCCAAGGTCGTGACTGTTAACTTTCACTGAATGTATGAGTGTCCCTCATCAAGCCCCACAGTTCAGATTCCTCAGTGGCGGGACCCTGGGCTGGAACAGCCCCTCTGCCCTAGGGCTAGGACACGAGTTGTTGGCATGTTATCTTACCAAGGACCATATTTTGGTCCAAGAGGTTTGGACATGCTCCTTCTTCTTCCCAGCAGGAACAATTGTGAAAAAATGCCATCCAGTCACTTCTTGGCTTGAAATCCTTGCCTGGTTCCCTGGAGTCCCCAGATCAAGTCCAGAGGCTCTGACCGGACCTATGGACCCCCTGCAACACTTGCCTGTTGCTCCCAGCCCACCGCCACCTCTCTCCAACATGTTCCTCATGCTCTAGCCACACTGAGCTACACACAGCTCCTGAAGCCCAGAAATCTTCCTCATGTCGCTCCCTTTCCCTACAATTCCCTTCCCCAACCTAGGAAGCAAGTGTGTACTCCTTCCTCAAGGCTCAGATCAAACGCATGTATTTGTCTCAGTACTTCCAAGGCTTGACACAGAATGGGTGCTCAGGAGATACTTGTTGAATAAAGTAGTCAACTAAGTTACTAGTCGTGTGACCTTGACGAAGTTTCTTAACCTCTCTGTGCCCCAGTTTCCTCATCTGAAAAAGGGTTGTTTGTGAATCCTAAATGAGTTAACACATGTGAAAAGCTCAGGACCCTGCCTGCCATACAGTACTCGCTTAATAAATGTTACCTAAGAATAATAGCTGCTTTGCTGCAGGTGAGCTTTTTTCGAAGATCTCTTCTACGTGACTGATGATGAACTATATTTAAAATATGCTCAGGGCTTCCCTAGTGGCGCAGTGGTTGAGAATCCGCCTGCCCATGCAGGAGACACGGGTTCGTGCCCCGGTCCGGGAAGATCCCACATGCCGCGGAGCAACTAAGCCCGTGTGCCACAACTACTGAGCCTGTGCTCTGGAGCCTGCAAGCCACAACTACTGAGCCCGTGTGTGCTAGAGCCCGTGCTCCACAAGAGAAGCCACCGCAATGAGAGGCCTATGCACCACAACAAAGAGTAGCCCCCACTTGCCGCAACTAGAGAGAGCCCGCGCACAGCAACAAAAACCTGACACAGCCAAAAATAAATAAATAAATAATTTTTTTTAAAAAAATGACTTGGCCATCCAGGACCTTTAAAAAAAAATAAAGAACAGAAGTTTCTGGGGTATTGTTCGGCCTCTGGGAGACACCACGGATGATGCCTTCAGACATCAGGGGCAGCTTTTCTGAGGTCCTGCCTTCCTTCCTGACTCAGAGTGAGCTGTGTCACCCACCTGTGCCTAGTCACTGCCTCCTCAGAGGCAAAGAAAAAATGGTGGATCAGCCTCAAGGCATGCTCCATGCATGACCATCTTGACCTCACCCTCCTAGGAGATTAGTATCTAGGAAGTAGAGTCAGGAGAGGAAGATGGACCCCACATGGACAGGGTGTCAGACAACGAGACAGGCTGGTGGGAGGGGGCATAGGGGCACAGGAAGGGACAGGATGTGCCCCTACAGCCACCTCACTGTGTCCTCACCGTGTCCACGCCCCCTGCAAGCATCTCCGTAATGTTGGCCTTGACATCCTCAGAGAGCAGTTTGTCATTTCCCAGGAGCCGGTAGAGGATACCTGGGTAATTGGTGAACTCTCTTTTCCGTCTCAGGTCCCAGTAGAAGTTCTCAGTGTATTTTTCAGCTGTGGGGCAGGGAGAAAGAAATTAGAATGAGGCCAGGACTTCCCTGGTGGTCCATTGGTTAAGAATCTGTGTTTCCACTGCAGGGGACACAGGTTAGATCCCTGGTTGGGGAACTAAGATCCCGCATGCCTTACCATGAGGCCAAAGAAGAATAATAATAGAGTGAGGCTCTCTGCAGAGGGGAGGGTGGGAGGTGGTACAGGGGCTTGGGGATTCTAGAGCCCTGCACTTTCTAGGCTGCCGTCTTTCTGAGCAGCACTCTCTGCTAAATCCTCCATATCTGTGTTTTTGATTTATTGACCACAGCTCTTTGGGGTAAGTGCTATCATCCCCATTTTACAGATAAGGGAACAGAAGTCCATCTAAGATAATGACTTGCCCAAGGTCACAAGGGTGTCAGGGGCAGGGGCAGGATTTGACTCCAGGCCTAGCATCTTCACCACCTCCCAGTCAGCCTTCTCCACCCTTTACCAATCTCTCTCACCAAAGTCCTACTCTGTCACCAAGCACAGCTGTGTCTGAAATACTGGTCCTTAACCCATGTTGGGAATCACAGGCTCCTTGGAAGATTATCATGGACCTCTTAAATCTTCTTTCTCCAGAAAAATCTAATCATCCCTATTAGCCAGCCTTTGGCCCACCATATTCAGGGGTTCCTGGGCCTTCCTGATGTCCATCCCTGCCCACCAGAGGGTGGGTTTTCTACATGGCAAGCCAGTGTTCCTTGACATAACTTGGGACAAAGAGGCAGGCTGAGATCTGGAGCTTCCAGCTGACTTTCTCTCTCCCTCTGTCTCTTTCTCCCCACTCCCCCAAACCTCATCCCTGCCAACCCAGGCCTGGATTTCCCATCTCCTGAGGTAGACAGGGCTCTCCTGGCCCCCACATATGGCTGCCCAGGGTACAACCCTCACCTTTATTGAAAATTATGTCCCATGCAGCTACATGGTCTCTCCAGGTCTTGGTCCTAAACAGACGGAACAGGTCTGGAGGGAGGTTGAGCATGGAGACACTGGTGTGGAACATCTGGTAGACGGCATCAATGAACTTCTGGGCCTCAGGGTCCACAACTTCCTCCAGCATCCCCAGGCGCTCCCCAAATATGACATTGGTGATGGCTGCAGAGGAAGCAAGGTTGAGGA
This sequence comes from Kogia breviceps, assembly GCF_026419965.1. Lineage (NCBI taxonomy): Eukaryota > Metazoa > Chordata > Mammalia > Artiodactyla > Physeteridae > Kogia > Kogia breviceps. The sequence goes on from NC_081312.1 coordinate 101,701,934, forward strand.
ATCTCTTCCACTCCGACCATCTGAGAGCCTCTGCTCCCAGGAAACCATCCCTCCCAACACATAAGAGCCCCTGCACCCAACCTCAGCTTCCTTCAGTAAAGAAACTGAGGCCTGAGTCCCAAAGGGCTAAAATTGCAGGGCTAAGGAAAACTGCCCTTCTGGCAGCCAGTCAGGTCCTTCAGAGGGTCATGTGGCAGACCCTAAAAAGGGATCACTTGAGTGGGAAGCAGAGCCTCCAGCCCAGGCTGGGATAAAACTGCTCAGCCCCTCTTCCCCCAGCACCCCCAGCAGCCTCTCGGCTTTCCTCCTGGAAAGAGAGGTTTCTCGTCTATAATTGACCAAAGAGGCTACGTACTTCCTGAAACATGTCAGATGGGTGCCTGGGGGACATCAGTCCCTGGTAATTGGCCATTCAGGGCCCACTCTGGCTGGATATAAGAAGACACAACAACTCCAAGGTTTTCCTACCTCCTGGGTGAGGAATCTGAATGCTGATTTCATGCCAAACTCTGAGTACTCCAAATCTCCTGAAGTGACCACATGAGCCCCCATCAAGCCACAGGGCCTTTGCATGTGCATGTTTCCTCTGCCTACACTGTCCAACCTCCTTATTCCATCTGGATAACTCTTACACATCCTCCAATACCCTACTTGGATTAACCACCCAACCCTCCCCTTCCCTCCCAGACCTCAAAGGGAAGGCCTCTGTCCCAGGAGAGGGAGATTTGAAGAATGAAGGGCCAAGCCAAGCCTGGCTTTTGGAGGAAAGTGGCAATAGGGACCTACATTTTAGAGACTCTTGCCCCCATAGCATGAATCAAATGAGAGCGCGCAGCTCCCCCTGGGTGGCTGATGGCAGAGAATGTGTTCAGCGGCTCATCTCAAGCCAATCCCGACACTTCTTCAGGGTCTGTGTTGGGTCTCTAGGTGGGACGCTGGGTTCTCCCACCCCCCAAGACTGTGGCCAGGTAGGTTCAAGACCCTTACACTCAAAGGCGAAGCGAAACAGGTCTTCCCTGATGTCCCCTGAGAACTTTCCAGAGCCCTGCTGCTTGATGCGCCTGTGCAGGACGCCGACGAAGTCCTGAGACACTGGGTTCAGCAGGGGAATGAAGTTCTTTATGGCCTCTGGAGCCATCACCTCCGTGTTCAGGACCAACCGGTCTTTCTTCCAAGCTCCTGCCTTCCTGAGAAAACATGGGCCCTCGGGCCCTCATGGTCACAAACCCCAGGCCTGGCAAACACAGAGGGGGCTGACTTGGCTCTCCCAGGAGGCTGAGCCACAGCTCAGAGTCCAGCACTCACATCCACGTCCTCCTCTGCCCTCACCTCCTCCCAGCTTCTGCCTGGCCTGGGCGGAGCAGCGGGGAGAGAAATGGGGAGTTGTGTGACAGGAAAAAAAGAGGCTGAAGGAGAACAAAACCCCAACCCTGCTCTACTCTCTCTGCTGCTGCTGCTTCAAGCCAGGAAATCATATTCTTAGAGCCTTTAAGCACCTTTCAAACCCTCTAGTCTTTGCCTCTGCTACAGGCCTGCCCTCCTCACCACTTCCCCTTGCTCCTGGCCAATCTCACCTGCTACCATTCAAGGGCCCCTCTACATCACCTTTTCTGACCCCTGCACAGACACAATTGACCAACCTCTGCACCCCCAACACGTCCCGTTACTCACATTGGTGGGGACTCTCAGGTGCCCAGAATAGGGTTAATGCCCATTCTTATTCTCAGCTTATGGCCCATTCTTGAAAATAAATCCATGCAAAGCCCTCTCTGTCATTTTGGGGCTTTGTTGGTTTACAAGAATGTTATTATAAACTCACCACCCAGCAGAAAAACTAGGAACTTGACAATAACTTACAGAAGCCCTCCTGGTCCTCCTACATCCTGCCTCCCCGGCTAAGGGGACCACCAACCTGAATCCCTTGTTTGCTTTTGTATATAGTTTTATCTGACTGACATGTATTTCTAAAACATACTTTTAAAAAACGTATACTTGTTTTCAACTTCTTATAAAAGCTGTCTGATTTGCTTTGTTCACTCAATTTTATATTTCTAGGTATCATCTGTATTGTTGTGAGTCACTGAGTCTGTTCTTTTGGACTGGGGTATGCTACTGTCATTCATTCATGCTCCTGTTGGGCCTTTAAGTGGTTTCCAGGTTTTCACTATTATGAACAACCACGTTGCAAACATTCTAGTACATTTCCGCCTCGGGGGGGGCAGGATATTCTTTGGAGTATATCCTTGAGAGCAGAACGGCTGCATTGTAAGCATGTGAATATTCAACTGCAGGAAGTTATGTTCAACCATTTTCCAAAGTGGTGCCATCAGTTTTCAGCCCCACTAGCAAGCTATGAGCGTTCTAGTTGCTCTATATCCTCACCAACACTTGCTATGGTCACATTTTAAAGTTTTGATGAGCAATTTGGTGGAAAATGGTACCTATTACATTTAAATACACTGATTTGTTCATGTTTCTCACTGCTCCTTTAGGCTATAAGGGACTCACAGTGGCAGGGCCCTGCCCTACTTGTCACGCAGAACCCAGCACAAGGACTGGTACATAGTAGGCACTCAATAAAATGGGACTTAATGAATGAACCAGTGAATGAGAACTTTTCAAGGTCTTTAATTACTCGGTAAGATCTTCTGCCTGACCATGTCACTGAAGGTTGGCAGGGCAGTTCACCATCCCCATCATCTGTTTTATGGAGGCAGGAAGATGACAGGGATTTGTCTAGAGGCCCCAGCTAGAAAGAAAGGGCAGGGCACGCATGGCCCCAGCCCCTCACCCCCAGCCTCTGCCCTCGCCACAGCTGCCCATCATCTCCCTCCAGCCCCTGGGAGATGGCCAAAGACTCACTTCAACAGGACCCCAATGGGTTTCTGGTAATACTGGTGATAGGCAACCCAGGGTGGGATGTCGTATCGTTCTGGGTTGGGTCCCTCGAACTTAAAGAGAAGGGCCACATCTTCGGGGTCGATGATATAAACTGACTCCAAATTGCCGAGCTTCTCTCTGGAGGGGCAGAGAAGGGGTGCTGTGATATAAGGTTTGAGGAGAGCCACGCACATCCTGGGCAATCAGGACACAGGTCTCGGCTCATCTGTAACCACCTTGTCGCTGACAGCGCAGAGCAGACAGGTCTGGGAGTGGATCCTGTTCCACAACCTCCTCGCTGTGTGACCTAAGTCTCTTACCCTCTCTGAGTCTCAGTTTCCTCAGTGACAAACGTAGTACCTGTCTTACAGGATTGCTGAATGGTAAGATGTTATGAAGTCTAGGGGTGTGATTCCCATTAAACGTTCTGTAAGTGACAGCTTTGTGCATATCTTATCATCACAGTGGCTCCTGCCTACCTCAGCACATCCCCAAGACTTACCCAAGGCCTTCCGTGGACCATCAAGTCCTCCATGTTCATTCTTCCTTTGTGTCCACACTCTCAGCACCCTCCACCCTCTTACCCAGGCAGAGCTCAGAAACATGGCACCTTCGTGGCAGCTTGGAGTGACCCTGTACGGAAGTGACTCCATGTAGCTTGCCAGGCAAGCCAGGCACCGGGCCAGACAATCCCTTCCAGGCTCTAGGATTGAAGTTCTGGGAGTGGCTGCCCTGCCCCCTGGAATCAGATGTCCCACAAAGTACCTTGTCGCTATTAAAATAAAACTACAGTAAAACATCAGACCCCAGGTATAAATATACCTCAAAGCACTTTGCAGATAGTATTAAAGCACAGCTATTGTGAAACAACAGGAAATTTTACTTCTCACTTGCATCTGTCTTTTGCATAAGAAAGTTAATTCAAGATACCCTTTAAAAAAAAAAATGGTCATGAAGAACCTAGGGGCAAGACTGGAATAAAGATGCAGACCTACTAGAGAGTGCACTTGAGGGCATGGGGAGGGGGAAGGGTAAGCTGGGACAAAGTTAGAGAGTGGTAGTATATATATGGACATATATACACTACCAAATGTAAAATAGATAGCTAGTGGGAAGCAGCCACATTGCACAGGGAGATCAGCTCGGTGCTTTGTGACCAGCTAGAAGTGTGGGATAGGGAGGATGGGAGGGAGGGAGACGCAAGAGGGAAGAGATATGGGGATATATGTATATATATAACTGATTCACTTTCTTATAAAGCAGAAACTAACACACCATTGTAAAGCAATTACACTCCAATAAAAATGTTAAGAAAAAAAAGGAGTTAAATATATTTATAAATTAAGTTCTTAGAGTAAAATAGCAAAATGAAAGATACTTATTTCTAAAGAAAAAAAAAGATACACTTTAAGGTAAAATATCATGTAACATACAGGTATAAGCCAAATTCTCATTCTCTCTCTCTCCCCCCTCCCTCCCCTCTCTTCCTCCCTCTTCCTGGAGAAAGGAGAGGGAGGGGAAGGGGGAAGGGAAGGATGGGGAGATGGAAAGAGCACTGCTTTAACCACTGACCCATAGAGCCTGGACCTACCTTCCCCAAGTCTCCTTGGCTAGCCATGGCCTCCTTTTTTTTTAAATTTTAATTTTATTTATTTATTTTTTATTATTATTTGCGGTACGCGGGCCTCTCACTGTTGTGTCCTCTCCCGTTGCGGAACACAGGCTCCGGACGCGTAGGCCCAGCGGCCATGGCTCACAGGCCCAGCCGCTCCGCGGCATGTGGGATCTTCCCGGACCGGGGCACGAACCCGTGTCCCCTGCATCGACAGGCGGACTCTCAACCACTGCGCCACCAGGGAAGTCCCTAATTTTATTTTTTTATACAGCAGGTTCTTATTAGTTATCTATTTTATACATATTAGTGTACATATGTCAATCCACGGCCTCCTAGAAAATCCTCTCAGTGTTTTCCCAGCTGCCACACGGCCTCAAACCACTGACTCCATTAAAAAAAAAAAAAAAAAACTAAGCAAAGTCCTTGAACTGCTATTGTTATTATCAATTCCACCTCTGGGAATCTAGCCCAAGGCAGCTATCTGACATCAGACAATGATGCCTGATGGATGAGAATGTTCATAGCAAAAAAATGGAAAAGGATGTCTAATAGCAAAAAAAAAACCCAAAAACCTAGAGTGGACTAAATGTCCACTTTAAAGAACTGGCTAAAAGAATATGCCTTATCCATGCTATGGGCTACTATGCTGCCTTTTCAAATTATCTTAAAGTGAGAAAAGAGAAAAGAAGTCCTCCATACATTGCTATAGGACAACGCCAAACAGCGTATAAATATATTCACATTCTGAATGGAACATAAATATTATCAAAACTGAGATTATATCTGATTTCAATTTTTCTAAATTGTTTGATAAAGAACAGGAACAGCCTTGTATTAAGGAAAAGTCCACAAAACTTGTATTTTAAATTCCTCACGTTCATTTAGAAGTTCGTTATTTCAAGGCTATAGTTAGAATAGTGACACACTGAACTGGAAGTTAGACAATCAGGGTTCCAGCCTTGGCTTTGCCCTGATGAGCCGTGTGACCTTGGTAAGACCCTTCTCCTCTCCGGGCCTGTTTCCCCATCTGTAAATTGGAGATAATAACACCAACTTTAAGGACAGGTGCCAAGCCTCAAATGAAAGTGACTCAGAAAATAGAATGGGGCTTTATAAAATAAAGAGTTCCTACAGGGACTAGTGGCAGGAAGGAGGAGGAGGGGAGGAAGAAGGAGATAACAAGAGAACTCCATGAAGTGAGGTTGGGGATAGAGGCCTGGAAGAGAGAGAAAGAGACAGACAGACAGACAAGGAAGAGAGACTCAGGAGCAAACTTCTCCCCAGCCTGACATTCAGCCTGGCGGGGGGCAGGGGGGGGGCGCGGGGGAGGGAGGCGGGGCAGTACCCTGCCTCTAGCCAGCTATAAAAAAGGCACTTAAGACTTCAAAAGGCATTGTGGGAGAGGGAGGAAGCGACCCTGAGGAGTAAGCAGCTGGTCCCCTACACAAACTAGCCTCCTCCCCCAGCCCACCTATCCAACCAGCTAACATGTCCTGTGATGCCCTTTCCCCATCTCAACCCTTTCACTTAAGGTAAAAGTAAAGTATTGTCCCTCCTGGTGTCCCCTCCCTGCCCTCAACCACCACCTTCACCACCTCCCATCCCCCTCATCTATGCTCTCAGAAAAGAACCCAGGTGTGTCTTGAAGCCCACCCACCTTAGAAACTGCTAGGCCAGAACAAGTGAGGCCTACCACCAAGGGCAGCCCCCAGGCCCCACCCCCATCCCAGGGCAAGAAGGTGGGGTACACAGTGGTCAAAAGACCAAAGGCCCTTCCTCCTGGCAGGAAGCTAGGCAGATGCTTGGGGAAGAGGGGCTCCAGCCAGGCCTAGCAGAAGGGACAAAATCAGCTGCTCCAGAGCTGCACGGGCCAAGGGGCAAGGCCAGCGCCCCAGCAGGACAGGGTTCTAGCTGAGTGACCAGGGCAAGTATCCTAACCTCTCTGAACTTCATTCTCTTCTGATAATAGGGATGATAAACTTACCTTGCAAGGTGTCCTGCGGATAATGGATGTAGGGAGGCATTTGTCAGGGCTTGTTCTCTTAGCATTCCCACCTCCCTAAAGTTTCAAAGGGTAGAGGACCTGGGGACTGTTGAGGCCTCAGGGCTGGGAAGTGAACCCACTGTCTGGGAAGCCTTATCCCTTCTCCTGCCACCCTCAGGCAGGAAGAAATAAAGTCAGAGGTGAACAAGAGCCTGGAATGGGAGGGCACAGACCATGCGAGGAGAGGGGAGCACAGCAGGGCTGCCCTATCCCACCAGCCCCCAACCTCAGGCTTACCTGTAAATGGGGCCATACTTCTGGAAGTTCTGGACGTGGTGATAGTGGATTTTCTGTGAGCCCTTCTCCCTCCAGAAACGGTATAGGTTAAGCCAGCCATTGTCACCAGGGGTGGGGATCTCATTGAAGGAGCGAGGGGTTTTAGTGGAAATGCTGGCTCCCTCTCCAGTGCCCACCCTGGGATGCCCCAGGCCCTCCCTCGGGGTGCTCAGGAGGGGCTGGCAGCCTCTGACCAGGACTGAGTGGAGGGGAAGCCCCCTGGCCAGCATGCTGCCCCTACAACTGCTCCTACTGCAGCAGGGCCTGATGAGGTGACTCTGGCCCTGGGCCCCTGGGCCCCAGCTTATAACCACCAGCTCAAGGTTAAGCAAGAAGCTGACAAAGCAGTCAGCCTCCCTCCTCCTCCTTCTGACTCCAGCCCACATAGCCCCTCCCAGACTCGGGTACTGTAAAGAAGGAATGTTGTCCACCATTCCAGTTCTACAAAGATCAAGCCATTAGCCACTGCCCTCACCCACCTGAGGGGAACCCTTCAGTGCACCCTGAGGGAGACTTCAGGATGAAGAAAAACAGGAAGCATTTGGATTATACTGGCCCCTAGAGAGTTAAGATGTATATCTAAGGAAAAATTTCCATGCCCCCGGATTCTTGCACCTTCCCCTACATAGAAAAGCACTAAAAGCATTAACCTGAGACATCTGTTGTTTGTGATTAGCGGTAATCTTTTCATGTTAGGCTACATGGTTTTTTTTCCAGCAAAACGTTCATATAAATCGTGGCTTCTCCCTTACTTCTCTGGAGCAGACCCTCAGAGCTATCTGAAAGGCTGTCTCCTAGGCGATAGACCTATAGGGTAGCAACACTTGCCACCCCAAAATGTCTCTTTGGGATGCAGATTATTTCAAGATGAAAACAATCAAGGCCCAAAAGACTTGAGAAGAAACTGACCTTCCCTTTAACCGCCTGAAGAAGTTAGATAGACCGCCTGTTTCAGGAATCACCAGAGACGTCGGCATAGAATATGGGCTAAGTGTGGTGGGGGAATCTTAGAGACCAGAGACCACCTTGCATCCCATAGTCTCTGCATGGCCAGCAAACATTTATTTACCAAACATTTGCTTTCCCATCTCCACGGCCCTTCCGGCATTCTCTTTTGTCTCCAGCTGAAGATGGTGCTTAAGGTGACATTTTCAGCTATTTTGGCGAGTTAGTTTTTCTGAGTCTCTCCCATGTATGTGTGTTATTTTTCTTTTTTTAGAAATTTATTTTTTTATTTTAGATATGGAACAATTTTAAAGTCTTTATTGAATTTGTTACAATATTGCTTCTGTTTTGTTTTGGTTTTTTGGCCACGAGGCATGTGGGATCTTAGCTCCCCAACCAGGGATCGAACCTGCACCCCCTGCACTGGAAGGCGAAGTCCTAACCACTGGATCACCAGGGAAGTCCCTAGATGTGTTACTAAATTTTGTTTTATTTTCTTCTGATGAGACATTAGTCTCATGTCAAATTCATTCTTAGACCAGCCAGAAGAACCTAGAAGGGTAGAGGAAAATGTCTTCCTCCCCAACAGGTGGCAACGAGGGTGGGATGCAACTTTACTGGCTGGACGCTACTCACTCCAAAGCTGCTACAGTTAAGACACCCTGGGATAACTGACAAAAGGCCCCAGAATGTAAGAATTCTTGCTATGTCAGTCTCCCGGATCTCTGCCTTCAGGGTCTGTTGGAAACGACTGGTGAGTTTTTCTCTTTTCTAAAATAGATTAGCTGGAGAAAATATCTGTGGGCAGCTCCTTGGATTGGGTAACTCTTGGTTTGAAATTTGGCAGGGTGCCCTTGCTTTGTTGATTCTTCTGCTCCCAGAAATGGTCACTGTTTTCCTTTGTCTCTGTTTTTTTTTTTTTTTTCCCCCGGTACGCGGGCCTCTTACTGTTGTGACCTCTCCCGTTGCGGAGCACAGGCTCCGGACGCGCAGGCTCAGTGGCCATGGCTCACGGGCCCAGCTGCTCAGCGGCATGTGGGATCCTCCCAGACCGAGGCACGAACCCGTGTCCCCTGCATCGGCAGGTGGACTCTCAACAACTGCGCCACCAGGGAAGCCCCTTTGTCTCTGTTTTTGGTGTCCTTTCTCATAAGGAGGAAAACCATTCAAATGATTAGGTTTTCCTTTCATCTTGTTCTATGTCTTGAGAGCTTGGCTTGTAAACCAGTGAGAATAGTCTCTCTGGTCTCTGCCACCTGGAAGGTGCGCATATCAGTGTGCATTTGGCAGCCTGTAGAATAGACTGGGATTCCTAGCAGTCTCTTTGTCCAGCCATGCCAGCTCTCAGGGGGATTTGTCATATAAGGTCCCAGTCCATATGGGGACCTTTGTCATCTCAACCCTCATTGCTTTGTTAGTGATGCGACAAAGGTCTTTAATTTCTTAGACTATTTTTGAGACTGAACTTTCTGGATCTTGTGAGGGCAACATCCTTTACACTATCTTGTAGGGATGCCTCTTGCATCTTATCGGTTTGAGTCACTATTAAGACCCTACTTGGCAATGGCCAGATGATGGATCCTTTAAATTAGAATAACTTCTAAATTGATAAAATATTTTAGAGAGCTCTCATCATAAATAGCTATTTTATTGGTACCTATGAAAAGAACAAACTAAAGAGTGGATACAAAGAAATATAACAACTAATTTTAAGAATGCCCTAATGAGAAATAAAACCAAAACAAAACAGTTTGGGAAGCCTTATGGAGTTTGATATCCCAGCTTCCCCTCATAGGGAACAAGGTGGGAATTTTTTAAGGGTTATTTAAAAATAAGGTAAATAAAACAAATATTGAAAATAGTGGAGGGCATCCCTGGTGGCACAGTGATTAAGAATCCACCTGCCAATGCAGGGGACACGGGTTCGATCCCTGGTCTGGGAAGATCCCACATATATGCTGCAGAGCAACTAAGTCCATGCGCCACAACTACTGAGCCTGCGCTCTAGAACCCATGAGCCACAACTACTGAAGCCCATGTGCCTAGAGCCCGTGCTCTGCAACAAGAGAAGCCACAACAATGAGAAGCCCATGCACCGCAATGTAGAGTAGCCCCCACTTGCTACAACTAGAGAAAGCCCGCGCACAGAAACGAAGACGGAACACAGCCAAAAATAAAAACAAATAAATAAATAAATTTATTTAAAAAAAAGAAAGTAATGGAATAAAGAGAAATCAGGAAGGGAAGAGTCATTGGACTCTTCCAGCAGAATGGAAATCTTTAGATGGTTATTAAGAAATGGGATTAATAAAACAGACATTGATGGGATTTTTAAAAAGATTTTAATACAGCATTACCTAACATTGGATGGACCAAAGGGACCCCCTATTGATCCCCCCAAACATGTCTACTCTATTTACCCCTACTTTAGAAAAATTTTAGAGGCTGGAAGAAAATAAAAATACACTGAAAAACCTGACCAGCAATCGCTTAGGGCAACAGTTAGACCAATTAATCAAGTTAAAGAGCCACAAAAGGCCCTGGGACACTTTGCTCCCCCCCTCGGTGGGGACCCAAAGCCCTTTATACAGGAGTGGATAAAACAGCCAGGGGATACAAGGAAAAAGTTCCTGGGACTCCTTGTGAAACCGAGTCCCCCTAAAACCGAGTTCCCCTGCCAAGTTTATGGTTAACCTCTCTATCCAAAACTTTATTCCCTTTCTTGTCCCATTCCTGTTTCCCTCAAGATTGAGGCATATCGAAGAAAAAGGGAGATTGAAACTGAGCAGGACCCTGTAGGGCCTTCCCCATGACAAGATCTCACTGTATCCCCCACTTCTTTTTTGTAGAAAAAACTTTAGTCTCCTAGACCTTCCCCGAGTTTCAAAGAGCAGGCAGAAGAAGTTAATTAGAGAAGTCAGGGAATGCAGAAATAAAGGAAAAGCAGTCAATCAAGAAAAGTAATCGTAGCTTAAACAACAGTTCAGTGATAAAACAGTCCTAGTTCCTCCTCAAAGACTATAGATAACAATCTGGTGCATATCTTAGAGTTGTTCTGCAGAAATTAAGACCGCCCCACACCTGGTAAAGGATGATGACTACACGATGACCACGTGTAGAGCCAAGACTGGTTGGAACCAGAAGACTGATCATAAAGATTCCTGAAATATCACCCTGCCACCTCACCACCACCCAATCAGAAGAAAGCCCACAAGCTGCAAACATCACCCCTAATGTTGCCTTTAAAAACCCTTCCCTGGTGGTCCAGTGGTTAAGAATCCGCTTTCCAATGCAGGGGACGTGGGTTCGACCCCTGGTCATGGAACTAAGATCCCACATGCCACGGGGCAACTAAGCCCAAGTGCCACAACTACTGAGCCCATGCTCCGCAAACTACAGAACAGAGCCCCTGCACCACAACTACAGAGCCCACGTACTCTGGAGCCCACGCGCCACAATTAGAGAGCCTGTGCACTGCAACGAAGATCCCATGTGCCGCAACTAAGACCCGATGCAGCCAAAAAAAAAAAAAATACCCTTCCCTGAAAGCCACAGGGGGGTTCAGGTGTTTTGAGCATAAGCTGTCCATTCTCATTGCTTAGTGCCCTGCAATAAACGCTGTACTTTCTTTCACCACAACCCAATGTCAGTAAATTGGCTTTGCCATGGAGTCGGGCAAGTGGACCCAAATTCAATTTGGTAGCAGGGGTAAGACAAAGACTTGCTGATGGGGTCCTAATGGAGGCTATGGTTAAAGGTGTAAGAGTTAACAGAATTGGGATGAAAGTTTATAAGGAAATTGGTGTATCTGAATGGGTTTTTTGTAATATGGTTGCATCTCTTTTGCCTGATTGTATTGTGAGGGTAGACATTGTGTCTCACTGGGGGGAACGCTTCCCCCACCTGGTATTTTAAGACAGGGCATAGAAATCCAACCTTCAGGCAACGTTAACTGAACAAGCTATAGAAACCAGTAGGGTTGCCTGAACCCACACGGTGTGAGGTAAAACCTGGGGACTAATATTCAGGTGCTAACATGAGCAATAGTGGAAGATTTTTGCCTCTAGGGTGAACTGGTCTGGGGTTGACTTGTGCGCTTGGAAAGAAGGTCTTTGTTGAATGCCTCGTGCAAACTTTTGAAGGCATGATGCACTGAACGCTGAAGTTGTAGAACATAAAAATCCTTTGATTTCTAGTTTAGTTGGAAATCTCGCTGATACAAAGAAGCAAATTAAAGAAAATGTAGTTGGGCAAATCAATCTTTTGATATCATTCAGACAGCAGCCCAGTTATCCAGGGAATTGAAAGCAACTGTCTTTGTCTTGCAAAACTTACAAAATCAGAAATATAAATACAGCACGCAATAGCCTGAGACAGAGCCTAGTTAACTTGATCAGGTAGAACTTGAAGCCAAAGGAAAAAAGAGGAAAAGGGGGGGGCCTTTTAAAAACTACAAACTGCTGGAAATCTAGTTCACAGCCTGATTCTAGTTCATGCCTGATTCATGACTAAAATTTTTAAATGAAAGCTATGAGGTCTCTGGTTGTGTCTGTCTATAGGTCTCAATGTGTATATTATTGGTGTGGTATTTTTCTACCTCTTGATAGTATTGCCAAAATTAATTTGTAAAAGAGCTTTATTTAATTGGCTTAAAAGTAAGCACTTATGGGCTTCCCTGGTGGCACAGTAGTTGAGAATCCGCCTGCCGATGCAGGGGACACGGGTTCGTGCCCCGGTCTGGGAGGATCCCACATGCCGCGGAGCGGCTGGGCCCGTGAGCCATGGCCGCTGAGTCTGCGCGTCCGGAGCCTGTGCTCCGCAACAGGAGAGGCCACAGCGGTGAGAGGCCCGTGTATCGCAAAAAAAAAAAAGTAAGCACTTCTAAATGAAATATTTCTAAATCTCAAAAGTGTCATTGAAATGAACCCAAATGTTTTTCAAGTTCATGTGATGTAGGACTACTCTTTAGTAAATAAAAACAGATTTTAAATTATTGGTTTAATTTAAATAGGCATGTCTTAATGTTATCAGCATTAAACTTAAAACTTAAAACTTTTATTCTACCCAGGTTTACCAAAAGTCAAATAAGTTTATGTTATCTCTGTTACAAAATTTGTCAGCAAGAAAAATATCTTGGGATGATAGGTGATTTAAGAGAGGAAAAAAAACAGTTTCAGCAGAAACTATAACACAACGGTTACGGATATTAGATTCTAGTTCTGTTTATCACCTTTGAGGTTTTGTTTTTCTATCAGTAAACTGGAGTGTATCCTGAATTCTTATAGTTTCCTCAAAGATTTGACTACAACGCTCCAAACTTTTCCAATTTTTCGCCTACTTTGACTTGGAATCATTGAGAACTAAAACTGCACTTTTCTGAAGCCCTGCAAACTAAAGCTAGATGACTTGATAGAAACTTCAGAGAAATCACCACAATAGCTCATGTTTAGACAATTTTAATTTCTGTTGTCCGGGCCACTCAGGAAGCTTACCTGAATACCTGACAACATCATCAGAGACATTTCAAACTTCAAAAGGTGCTTCGACCCTGACGTCTAGAAGTCTTCTTGACTGGCAGCTCTCAGGACTCAGACACTGGGTTTGTAATTTGCTCCAATCCTTAATGCCTCTTATTAACTACCCAATTGCTTGCACCTCATAGGCCTAACTTTGAGAATCCCCCTGTATCACCATTTCCTAAAATGAATTTAACTGATCTGCTGTCAGGGCTAAGAGAGTGGTTTAAGTAAGTGGAACAATCCACCAACTCAGCTTCTGGACGGTGAAAATTCTTTAAAAGTTTCAAAGGCAGGACTGTAGGGAAGCAAAACTTGCCACCCCAAATTGTCTCTTCGGAATGCAGATTATTTCAAGATGAGAACAATCAAAAGACTCAGGAAGAAACTTTTGACCTTCCCCCTAGCTGCCTAAAGAAGTTAGATAGAGGGCCTGTTTCAAGAATCACCAGAGACATCGGCAAAGAATATGGGCTAAGTGTGGTGAGGGAAATTCTTAGAGACCAGAGACCACTCTGCATCCCATAGTCTCTGCATGGCCAGCAAACATTTATTTACCAAACATTTGCTTTCCCATCTCCACGGCCCTTCAAAGTCCTAAACCCCTACCTCCGGCATCCTCTTTTGTCTCCAGCTGAAGATGGTGTTTATGGTGAAGGTTTCAGCCATTTTGGCGAGTTACTCAGTTCTTCTGAGTCTTTCCCCTGTATTTATGTTACTAAATTTTGTTTTATTTTCTCCTGTTAATCTGTCTTGTGTCAATTTCATTCCTAGACCAGACAGAAGAAACGAGAAAGGTAGAGGAAAATGTTTTCCTCCTGACAGGCCTCAATAAGTCCCCAAGTAAAACTGAAACCCACTGCTCGGACATTGTGCAGTTTTTTCACTTGATAGTACCAAGGCTTGGTCTGGATTTCCTGCAGTCAGAGAGGTTCCCCAAAGCACAAGGAGACCCCTCTGTCTCTGTCCTCAGTGCCAGCCCCAGTGGGGCCTTGAAATGATATGGATTTGTGCCAGTCCTCTGCTGGGGCCTCCTGCTAACCCCTGCTCTGGGACTCATTGAAACTGAGTCCCCCTAAAACTGAGTTCCCTTACCAAGTTTATGATTAATCTCTCTGTCCAAAACTTTATTCCCTTTCTCATCCCCTCTGACCTCAATCCTGTGCTAACTGTGCTACCAGAGTCAGATGACTAAAATTGTTGTTGTCGATAACATCGTTAATGTACCAAAATTGCTGCTGTAGCCATCATCATCAATGTACAAACTCAGGTTATTTCTCCAGGACAAGATGAGATAACAGACCCCCAAGCCATGGACCACTTGGCCAGAGATCGTAAACCAGAGACATCCTGACTCCTATGATTAAGAAATGTCACAGAAATGTCACAAGACTGTGATTAACCCCAACTTCTTTGTTCTTCCCCTTTAAAAAACCTTTAACTCAAAGATCGAGTGGGAGTGGATCTGAAGCTTGTCTCCTACTCCCTTGCTTGGCGCCCTGCAATAAACACTGTACTTTCCTTCGCCACAACCTGGTGTCAGCAGATTGGCTTTACTGCACATCAGACAAACAGACCCAAATTTGGTTCAGTAACACTAGCTGCTGGCAGACACCCATGAGGATGTGAAGACAGCCTGGGATTAGAGGTAATAATGAGGGGCCCAAGAGGAGGTTGGAGCCACCTTCAGCTTTGGGGCAACATACATCTTAGTTGCAGCTCCATTATTTATATGTTTTTGTATAGTTTCATGATTTTTAAAGTTCTACTCTTTCTGCTCATAAAAAAACCCTATATTTTCTGAAAATGTTGTAATTAACAGGTATTGCTATTATTATTTTTAAAGATATTACTATCTAAAAATAAAACTGAATTACAGTCATATTTGCTCACTGTAGAACACTAAGGAAAAGGACAAACATGAAAAATTAAAACCTCCTGAGTCTTTCATGTTGAGTGAAAGAAGCCAGACACAAAAGAGTACATACTGTTGGATTCCATTTTGACAAAGTTCAAGAATTGGCAAAATGAATTTATGGTGTTAGAAGTGGTTCTCTCATGGGGTAGTAACTAGGAGAGGGGATGGGAGAACTTTCTGGGCTGCTGGAAATTTCTCTGTCTTGATCTATGTGTTTACATATGTAAAAATTCACCTGAGCCATAAACTTGTGACATTTGCATCCTATGGAATATGTACAATTAAAATGTAAAGAAAAACATTCATCTTTTTCTAATAGATTCTTTTTATTATTAAAAAAACAATGGGCCTAGGGCTTCCCTGGTTGTGCAGTGGTTAAGAATCTGCCTGCCAATGCAGGGGACATGGGTTTGAACCCTGGTCTGGGAAGATCCCACATGCCGCGGAGCAACTAAGCCTGTGCACCACAACTACTGAAGCCTGTGTGCCTGGAGCCCATGCTCCACAGCAAGAGAAGCCACCGCAATGAGAAGCCTGTGCACCACAACGAAGTGTAGCCCCTGCTCGATGCAACTAGAGAAAGCCCGCCAGCAGCAATGAAGACCCAACACAGCCAAAAATAAATAAATTAGGGCTCCCCTGGTGGCTCAGTGGTTGAGAGTCCGCCTGCCGATGCAGGGGACACGGGTTCGTGCCCCAGTCCGGGAAGATCCCACATGCCGCAGAGTGGCTGGGCCCGTGAGCCATGGCCGCTGAGTCTGCGCGTCCAGAGCTTGTGCTCCGCAACGGGAGAGGCCACAACAGTGAGAGGCCCGCGTACTGCAAAAAATAATAATAATAAAAAAATTTTTAAATTAATTAAAAAACAAAACAAAACCAAAAAAACGATGGGCCTTTACAAAGAGGACACTGCCTCTCTAATTAGGAGTTAAACCCAAATCAAGTTTTAGTGCAAATCTCCGATCCTTAGGTACAGTGGAAGGAAGTCCCTGGCTGTGGGTGAGTGAATAGTCACTGGGGGCAGAGCCCAGAGGATCGGGTAGGGTACTGGAAGCCCTGGCCCTGAGAAGCTCTGCACAGCACTGCCCTCTGGCAGGGAAGGGGCAGCAATTTGCTCAGTAGGTTCTGGCAAGGATGACAGCATTGCCACATCTGAACCTCTGTCCTGCTAGCCCAGAAGGCAGCCATCAGACTCACTGTTTATGGGGCCAGTGAATCAAAAACTGGCTTTTGTCAAAAACTGCTGGACATCCAGTGCTGGGCTGCCCAGGGACAAACGCCCATACATTGCTCTTTCTGTAGATTCTCCATCTGACAACTCCACACCCCCTCTGGAGGCAGAAGCCTGAAGCTCACTTTCCCAGCATCCCTTATACCTGGTATACAGGCGAGCCGATGACTTGGGCTCCACCAATCAAATGCTCCCTTGTGAAATTTTAGTTGAGAAGGTAGTGACATGGAGAGGCAGCACCATGTGGAAGGTATCTGGCACCCATGGTGGCAGAGACCTCCAGCCTGGGCCAGTTGCAGCATG
This sequence comes from Kogia breviceps, assembly GCF_026419965.1. Classification (NCBI taxonomy): domain Eukaryota; kingdom Metazoa; phylum Chordata; class Mammalia; order Artiodactyla; family Physeteridae; genus Kogia; species Kogia breviceps. The sequence goes on from NC_081312.1 coordinate 101,718,662, forward strand.
TGAGCCCTGTGGGGTCAGTGGGTGGCCACCAAGGCATCCCTGGATGTGATTCAACTGATGTTCCTGACATCATGGCATCCAAGTCTGATTATCTACCTTCCCAGAGATTTTGTGAACTATATAGTATCCCTTGATAAATTCCTTCCCTGAGAAATATTAGCTAGAGTGAATTCTGTTCTTGACAACTAAGAACGCTCAATGAATCAATAGTAAAAAACTATTATATTACTAAAAGTTCATCACACTTCTACATGGCAAACATCATTTGCAACTAAATTAATACAGCTAAGATGGATCATTATGTACCATCCTACTTTTAATTTATGCCCTATAGACTCATTATGGGGACATTCTGGGAACCAAAGAGAGGAAGTCTCATAACAAAGTGGTGTTTGATGGAAACAAATAGGTTTGTTATGGGGACTGCCACTGTAACACCTGTCATTCCATCACCCCGAGATAAACATAAACCATATGTTGAATGAAAAAACTGCACAATGTGAGAACTGTGAGTTTCAGTTTTATTGGGGGACTTACTGAGGAATCTAGCCCAGGAGACAGCCTCTCAGATAGCTCTGAGGAACTGATCCAAAGAGGTAAGAGGGGAGGTCAGTATATACGTGATTTTGGAGAAGGGGTACGTTCAGTCAAACACACATCTCAGTAGAAGGTTACTGTTAGTCACGAGGAACCGATATCACAGTAAATTATTTTAATGCTTTTCTAAGTATGAGAAGATGCAAGAATCTGGGTTCAGACAATTTTCTCCTGAAAATATCTAACTTCTGAGGGCATGTTCTACCTGTTTTTCCCAGAGTACAGAGTGCTTCATTCCTTCATTCCTGCATTCCTTTTAGAGTAAACTGTAGGTAGAACTTGATGGTGGGCATACATTTTGATGTATTTCCCTTAGTCCTTGTTTCCTGGATCCTGTGTCTCTCCTGTTTTCAGTACCTTACTTAGAAAGAGTGCATGAAATGTAAAATGTTGAGATCCTGCTTATCTGACAAAGTCTTTATTCTACCCTCACCATGATTGAAAGTTTAGCTGGATATAGAATTCTGGAATTGCTGCTGAAAAGTCCAAATCCATTCTGATTCCTGAACCTTCACATTTGTCTTTTCCCCCCCCTCCAGTTACTCATAGGAACTTCTCTTTATTTTGGCTGCTTCAAATTATACAATGCATCTTGTCACATTAGTTCTTGGGCTGGTTACTTGGTGAGCCATTTTATTTATTTATTTATTTATTTTATTTATTTATTTACTTGGCTGCGTTGGGTCTTTGTTGCAGCACACAGGCTCTTCATTGTGGCGGGCGGGCTCTCTAGTTGTGGCTCATGGGTTCAGTAACTGCAGCACACAGGCTTAGTTGCCCTGTGGCATGTGGGATCTTAGTTCCCTGACCAGGGATCAAGCCTGCTTCGCCTGCATTGGAAGGTGGATTCTTAACCACTGGACCACCAGGGAAGTCCCAGTAAGCCCTTTTAATCTGGAAACTCATGACCTCAAATTTCTGGACATTTTCTTGTATAATTTATTTCATAATTTCTCCCTTTTATTTTCTCTTTTCTCTATTTCTAGAACTCCTAGTAGTTATATGTGAACCTCCTGGATTTATCTTTTTTTTTTCTTTTCTCTCCTGTATTACATTTCTTGGTCTCTTCATTCCACCTAATGAGAGACACCCTACTTCAGCTTCCAGCACCTCTGTTGCAATTTTTATTTCCACTATCCATTGTCTAGTTTCCTAGGGCCGTTTCCTGTATCTGCATTTGGACACAATATGGACATGACAGCTTCTCAAACCTCTGAAGATATTAATCATAGGGTTTTTTTTTTTAAGTATTTTTGTTTGCAGTTTTCTTTTGTTCTCTGTATCATCTCTGTTTCCTCTGAGTTCCTTTTTCTATTTGTTTTGGTCCCTACCTTTCATGTTAGAAGTTTCCTCAAATGCCTGCTAATTTTTAGCAGATCCCTAGTTGTCCTGTGTGGACTCCAAATTTAAGTCAGGACCCAAAAGGCTGACCAGTTTGGAGCAGGTGAGCAGGGCTTGCCCAGCTGTGGCTTTGGGGCAAGATCATCAGAGAGGACGCTGACAGATCCCCAATGTCAGCAGCTGTATGACTTTTCACTTAGGCTGATCATTTTCCCTAAGGAAGAATCTTGTAATTTTCAGTATGAGACCTCTCACTTACCTCACTGTGGCTGGTGTCCCCAGACCCAGAGCCTTCCTGTTTCAATGAATCCAAGGAGCAAACCTCAACATTTTGACCCAGAAACCCTCCAGGTGTTCTGTGCACACGGCTATGATCATCACATTCATACAACTTTCTGTGCTGCCGCATCATTACCAAAATTGTCATAAGCATTTCTCATTTATTATTAAATACTAGTGAGCTATCTCTTGGAAAAGTTGCATCACATTCTGTGAACGAGGTTATCTGTGCCTTATTCTGTTAAGTTCAAAACTCTGAGGTTCAGAGTTAACTTGGGTGATAAGGTAGGAACAGATCATATCAGGTCACAACCAAGGGGTGGGGGGACTGGTGGTTTTATTTATTACCATACCTGCAACATTCGACATCTCTATTCCAGACACTGGGCCAGGTGATGGCTTAGAGGAGGGGTCCAAGGGCCATGCAGGCCCTGCGCTCAGGGACGACACAGTTAGGGGAGGAGGTGAGAAAGACATGAAGCAGGGAAGGCTAGAAGGACTCTGGACTCCAAAGAGAGGGATGAAGCGGGATTTTCTGGCTCTCAGATGAGAATCCAGGAAAGAGGACAAAGGAGAAGCTTGCTGGTTTCATGCCAATTTCCTCCTCTCCAAGGCAATAGTTGAAGGATCGGTTCCAGAGAACAAATGAGAAGGGAATGGGAGAGGATGAAACAGGGAGGGGTTCATTAGATCACAGCTCGGAATCAAGCCAACCAGGTTGGCTATGGTTCTGCCTCTTACCAGCTGGTGACCCGAGAAACTTATGGATCTTCGCTGAGAGTGTCCACCTCGGTCAAATGAGTTACCAGACAGGGTCATTGGAAGTCAGAGAATACTGTCCTGAGCCCTCTGCAGAAGCCTTGCACTCCAGAACCATGGGTGTCGACCTTCCCTTGGAGGAGTGAGGTGATGGATGGAAGGAACCTGGACAGTGCCCGAATGGGACAGACAGGTCCAATCAGGGCACCTTTCGCTTTCCTTCTTTGGGGCAATATAAGGGAAACCTATGTAGGCAGAGAGGAGAAGAGGGAAAAGGAGAGGCCAGGGTGGGAGGCAGGGCCTGGAGTCCAGGTGCAGGGGATTGAGGGAGTGGGGACAAAGCCGGTGGGAACAGGAAGGAGATCGGCTGCAGAGAAAGTTCTTTCTGAGTCACACCATGCCTGGCAGTGATAAGAAGGTTTCAGGGAGAGGGAGGAGAAAAAGAAATTGCAAGATGGGAAATGACTCCCTGGGCACTGTATCTCTGCCTGGGGCCCTGCCCTGGACCCCTACAAGAGGGAAGAACTCAGCCCCCAGTGAGCAGCACACAGCCTTGCTCAGCTGCCTGACACTCACCCCACAGGCCACCCACATCTCTGTCTCATCCTGATCTCCTGGTCCATGGCTCCAGAATCCTCCTCAACAGCCACCTTCGACACACTGCCAATGGGGGCCAACCAGACAGCCTCAACAGAAGTAGAGAGGTGTGCTCCCAGGCTGCTTGCCTCCTAAGCATCTGGATTCAGAAAAATCAAAAAGAGCCTGGTTTTTCATTTCTGCACCTGGAAAAGCCCTGTAACTTTCCCTGTCTGTATTGGTAGAACATAGTGAATGTTTACTATGTGCAGGGCATGTTACAGGCATTGTTCCACTGAATCTTCACACTTCCATTATGAGGTAGGTTTCCAATGCTTTACAGATGAGCAAACTGAGGCATAGACAGAACGGGTGTTTGCCCAAAGATACAGCACTAACTGGAGACAGAGCTGGGATTCAAAGTCAGGATATCCCTCTCCCAGGCCTGGGCTCTCAGCCCCATCCCCATGCCATTGAGAAGTGGACCTGAGGACACTAATGAGAGCAGTAACAATGTGACAAAACCCTGCAAACTGTAGAGCAATGACCTCATTACCCTAACTGAGCTAGGCTGAGAGACCTAGAAAGGCCCTTAAGAGTCATTTCTTTGGTCTCCCATGGTACAGATTGGAAGACCCCAGAGAGGGGCGGAGACCTACCCTGGGTCAATAGAGCAAGGCAGGAGCAAAGGCAAGCCTGAAGCCAGGCCTCGAGCCCCGCCAAAGAGCCAGAGGGGCCCAAGTCAAGAGTGGCCACTTGGAGGGACTTCCCTGGTGGTCTAGTGGTTTAGAATCCACCTTCCAATGCAGGGGTCGCAGGTTCAATCCCTGGTTGGGGAACTAAGATCCCACATGTTGCGGGGCAAATAAGCCCATGCACCGTAACTACTGAGCCCGCGCCACAACTAGAGAGAAGCCCACACGCCACAACAAAGGATCCCACGTGCCGCAACTAAGACCTGACACAGCCAAATCAATAAATAAATAATTTTTAAAATATAATAATAATAATAAACTCAGCCTCAAAGAAAATTTATCATTTAAAACAGACCAAAAAAAGAGGAATGGCCATTTGGAGAGGCATGGCTGACTCCTCCCCACAACCTGCCCTGTTTAAGGCCAGCTGGGCAATCACTGCAGACTTCCACAGAGAAGGTGCCCGGCTATGACAGTGGGGAAGGCCAAAGCAAGAAGAGGAGGTGATGAGAAGGCCTTTATTCCCCAGGCCTTGGAAGAACTTGAACAAACAAAGCAATTTCACCTTGAACTCCAATCCCCGTCATCCCTCCCCAGCTGGCCCTGATCTGGGGCTGTAATTCAGCATGGCTGACTCAGAAGGAGCCCCGGATCCCTTGAGTTGAGGTCTGCGGTCAGGCCACTCTGGACTCACTTCAAGATCTTGGCAAATCAGGTCAGCACCAAACCCAGGATGTCAATTCCAGTCTACACACTGGCTCTGTTGCTTTCCTCTCCGATCTGTCTCCTCAGCCCTTTCCCACCACACCACACCCCCAGACCCATCCCAGCCACCACACACAGCCTCTCCCTGCACCACCACTTCCCCAAACAACAAGGATCAATCCTAATTGAATTTCAACAAAACTACAGCCCATTTGATGAAAGCGTACTTGTCAGGAAGCACACACACCATGTAGCGCACTTCATGACTACAATCTACACTCTACCTTACATTTTACATTGGACAATATGATATTTCTCCTTTTTTTTCCCCCCAAAATGTTACCTGCTGGCAAATAAAGGATATATTCAAAGCACACATATAAGAGACAGAAAGAGTGGCGGTTGCTTCGAGCTAAGGGGATGATATCTAAAGGGAATGGGTTTCTTTGAGGGGGATGAACATGAAAATGTTCTAAAATTGATTTATGTAATGGCTGTACAACTCTCTGAACATAGTAAGAACCATTGAATTATACACTTTGAGTGAATTGTGTCGTATGTGAACTGCATCTCAACAAAGCTGTTACCACACACACACACACGCACACACGGGCTCACACACTCACAAGCTGACATCCTCCCAACCCTTCTGTTGTGTTTATCAGCCCGCAGATCACCCAGAACAGTAAAAGTTGTCCCTACACAGCCACTTGATCCAGGATTCCAATAGTGTTGGATCACTTCCAACAAATTTGGAGCAGCAGTTTTTTAGAAAAAAAATATTTTTTTAAATTTATATTTATATGTATTTTATATTTATATATTATATTTGTTTATTTTATATTTATATATATTTTCTATCTGCACTTGTCAAGAGTGGTCATTGTTCTCCTATAGGAGAGGGGCCGCTGCCCCAACCAGGCATGACTTTCTGATAAAGAGAGTCTGGCGGGAGCCTGTTTTGCCTCACTGATGACCTTGAGCCTGGAATGACATCAGCCCGGGAAGGCCAAGTCTCACAGGCAGCACTGGGGCAATGAGCTTCCACAAGGAAAAGCAGTCAACTTGTTTTCCTTCATAGAATCTTAGAACCAAGGTGAAATTTGTATATTTCTGACTTAAAGCCAATCTCTTTAAGTGGTCCCACAGTCCTCCGTGGAAGGAACCCTAATTGGCATGGCGTGAAAGACTATGGTCCTCTTCTTGACAACACTCCAACTCTGGTCAGGCCTCCATCCTTCCCCCTCAGCCCATGTGTCTGGGGCACTGACCCCCAGGAGTGACCCAGGCCAGAGGCTATCAACCTCATCTTACCCCCTCGCCAGTCACTGGTTGAAGAACAGGCCTGTGATCAGTCTGAGCCTGTGATCGATAAGACGTGAGGCAGGGTATGAGGACAGCTTCTGGGAGAGAGGCTTCTTCACTTTTCTGAAAGAATTTCTAGAAGCATATCTTTCTCTTTGGACAAGGATGACTATGTTAGTTATCTATTCCTGCTTAACAAACTACCCCAAAACTTAGTGGCTTAAACAACAAATGTTTGGGCTTCCCTGGTGGTGCAGTGGTTGAGAGTCTGCCTGCCGATGCAGGGGACACGGGTTCGTGTCCCGGTCCGGGAAGATCCCACATGCTGCAGAGTGGCTGGGCCCGTGAGCCATGGCTGCTGAGCCTGCGCGTCCGGAGCCTGTGCTCCGCAACGGGAGAGGCCACAACAGTGAGAGGCCCGGGTACTGCAAAAAAAAAAAAAAAAAATGTTTGTTACCTCACAGTTCCTGAGGGCCAGGAATCCAGGAGCAACTCTGCTGGATGGCTCTAGCTTAGGGTGTCTCATGAGGACTTCTGTCACCTGAGGTTTGGCCAGGGCCAGGGATGAGCTTCCAAACTCATTGGATTAAACTGGCACTACCTCAAGACCTTTCAGTGGCTGTTGGCAGCGGGGACTTAGTTCTCCCTGGACGTTGGTCAGAGGCCTCAGCTTTTCACCTCAGGGGCATCTTCCAGGGCTGCTTGAGTGTCCTCACAACATGGCAGCTGGCTTTCCCCAGAGCAAGTGATCTGAGTGACAGCAAGCAGAAAGCTGCATTCTCTTTTATGCCCTAATCTCTGAACTTACATGCTGTCACTTCTGCTTTTTTCTATTTGTTAGAAGCAAGTCCCTAAGTCAAGCCTCACTCAAGGAGAAGGGAATTGGGTTTCCACCTTTTAAAGGAAGTGTCAAGGAATTTGTGGACATATTTTAATCCTCACTGAGGAAGCCTACAGCCCCCCAAATTCTGGGCAGCCATCTTTGCAATTACAAAGGGGAGCCAGTTTTTAGAAAGATGTAAAGAAATCAGGCCCTTGATGCCACTGTAGAAATGCTGGATTAAACCAGCTCTAAACCGAGCCTACTTGGAGACTTTCCAGTTACATGAGCCGACGAATTCTCTTTATAGTTTCAGCTAGTTTGAGTGGGGATTTCTACTGCTTGGAATCAAATGTCTCCTGATCCCCTGGTAGGAATGAAAAAGACAGCACAGAGTCACATGGTCCAGTCACCCATGGCATATATATATATATATATATATATATATATATTTGGTTGTACCACACGGCTTGTGGGATCTAAGTTCCCCAGCCAGGGATTGAAGCTGGGCCATGGCAGTGAAAGCACTGAGCCCTAACCACTGGACCACCAGGGAATTCCCAACCTATGGTATATTTCAAGGACAATCCCACCCACTGCCTGGAGGTACCCAGGACACTGCCCACCCACCCACTGGGCTGCCCTGTGCACAGGAGCCAGTGAGCTCTTTCTTAAGTAACAATCAGCCTAGGAGCACCCTCCATCTGATGAGGAGACTTGGTCAAAAATAAACTCCAGGGACTTCCCTGGTGGTGCAGTGGTTAAGAATCCTCCTGCCAATGCAAAGGACACAGGTGCAAGCCCTGGCCCAGGAAGATCCCACATGCCGTGGAGCAACTAAGCCCACGCGCCACTACTGAGCCTGAGCTCTAGAGCCTGCAAGCCACAGCTACTGAGCCCACGTGCCACAACTGCTGAAGCCTGCACGCCTAGATCCCATGCTCCGCAACAAGAGAAGCAACCGCAATGAGAAGCCCACGCACCACAACGAAGAATAACCCCCACTCACCGCAACTAGAGAAAGCCTGCACACAGCAACGAAGATCCAACACAGCCAAAAATAAATAAATAAGTAAATAAATAAATGAATAAATAAATTTATTTATTTATTTATTTATTTATTTATTTATTTATTTATTTTTTTTTTGCGGTATGCGGGCCTCTCACTGTTGTGGCCTCTCCCGTTGTGGAGCACAGGCTCCGGACGCACAGGCCTAGCGGCCATAGCTCACGGGCTTAGTTGCTCCGCGGCATGTGGGATCTTCCCGGACCAGGGCACGAACCCGTGTCTCCTGCATCGGCAGGCGGATTCTCAACCACTGCGCCACCAGGGAAGCCCTATTTATTTTTAAAAAAAGAATAAACTCCAGGACAGTCACACAGCTGGCATTTTCTCATTTTGTTTCCCAGACAGAATGTTCAAATACTAGATTTTTAAGATCAAAACAAAACCCAGGGAGACCTTTTACTTGAGTCCCAGCAATGAGACCAGGTTCGTGCGCTCAGACTTTGATGGGTCCTACACCCTCCCTATGCCTTCAACTTCCAACTCTGTTCATCACCTGCATGTCATGGGAAAAGCATAAACAATTTTAAGAACCTGACAAATAGGTGGTCAAGTTTCATATCTACCACAACCAGCTGTGGGGCTCATGGCAATTGCTCAGCTTCCTCATCTGTTCATGGAAGAATTAGTCCCACCCCACCAAGTATAGTAGGAAGTAGTGAAATCATATATATATATAGAGAGAGATTTCCTATATATATATAATATATACATATGTATATTATTTTTTCCTCCCTTTCTGTTCCTGCCAGTGCCCAAACTGAAACTTTCACCCTCTCAAAAGTGACAGGAAGGGGCTTCCCTGGTGGCGCAGTGGTTGAGAATCCGCCTGCCAATGCAGGGGACGCGGGTTCATGCCCCGGTCTGGGAAGATCCCACATGCCGCGGAGCGGCTGGGCCCGTGAGCCATGGCCGCTGAGCCTGTGCGTCCAGAGCCTGTGCTCCGCAACGGGAGAGGCCACAACAGTGAGAGTCCCGCGTACCGCAAAAAAAAAAAAATGACAGGAAGTTATGGTCCACCCTCACCAAGCCCTTCACAATGGGAACGTGAATTCTCTGAGGGATGCGGTTGGATTCATGAGCAGGCATGCCCGAGCCCCTCTTGGCTGTCTCAGGAGGGCTGGCCAGTGCTTACAAAGCCCTTGTTCTCTCCTCTCCCCTCATCTCTTGCATTCTGGAACTACCCTGTAGTTCTCAGAGTGGAGGTAGTACACTTTTAGCTCCATCTAAAATTCTGCCTATGACCGAAAAGGCGATTATATTGCCTGGGATCAGATTTGGATGGATAAACAGAAAATCCAAACCACAGGCTTACACAAAATAGGAGTGGGTTTTTTCTCACATAAAGGTCAGTCCGGGGCTAGTTGGTCAGTCCTGTGGAAAACCCAGGCCCCATCTTCCTGCTCCATTCGTGCCAGCACCTGCTTTGCAGCCCATGGCCACGTCATGGTCCAAGATGTTGTCAGAGCTCTAACCATGCTTCTGGCCATAAAAAGGAGGAAGAACTAAAGAAGACAAAAGGACACCTCCCTGTTGAGCCAGCTCCAAGTACGCAGCCTTCCTCGAGGTCCCTCACAAGTCCAGTTACATCTCATTGGCCAGAATTTACCTGCATGATTGCACCTAGCTACAAGGAGACTGGGAAATGTAGTTTTTATCTTGATGGCAACACACCCAGATAGCAGTCTTGACTGCAGTGAATTAGGCCAAGTCAGGGAAGAATGTGAAGGAAGCCTGGTTCTTCCATGCAAGAATAAAGCTGAGAATCTGACCCTGTCTGACATCTGGGTCTATTACTTAATCACTGCAGAACTTGCAGGGGGGCAGGAATGTTCCTGGAAACTCAGAAATCCCTAGCATCTAGCACAGTGCCTGGCACAGGATAGATGACCAATATTTTCATTTCTGTGGTAGACACTGTGGGGTAATTCCCTGTCTCATGATGACAGCCACTTCTCTGGGAAAGACCCCAAAAACACAGAGGTGGGTCCTGGCCACAGAGGACAGTTCTACTTGAGTGTCGACTCACCCAGACTTGACCATTCATGGTCCTTTCCAGAACCTTCCAAAGTTTATGTGAGGAAAGAGCAACAATCCTTCTCTGGCGGCCAAACAGTGAGGAGTAAGGCCATGTTCTGTCCACCCGGAGGGAGGAAGTGAGTGAAGAGAATGAAACCAGAGCCAGAAAAACTCAGAGAAGAGCTCTAAGCACACAGGTCATGGCCAAGACCTTGTCTCTGTTCCCAGAGCCCCGGAGGCCCAGCTACACCTCTTTCCTTCTGGTAAACCCCCAGTCTGCACCACCCAAATCAAGTGGTGTTTCTGTCACTTGCCATCAACAACTCTGACTACTGCAATTACCTTTCCCCTTCCAATAGGGAACAGCCTTCATGTCTATAACACTTTTAATTATAGAATAGTGTTTGTCAGAATTCTTTCAGTAGCAAGTGGCAGAAATCTAGCTCAACTTGGCTTAAACAAAAATAAATACATAAATAAATAAAAATTCATTGACATAAACTTGAAAAGTCAGCACAGAAGCTGGTGATCCAATGGTGTTTCAGGGCTCACATGCCCTCTCTGCAGCTCTCTCCCTGTCTCTTTTTTAAAAAAAATTAATTTTATTTATTTATTTATTTTTGTCTCTGTTGGATCTTTGTTGCTGCGTGCGGGCTTTCTCTAGTTGCGGCGAGCTACTCTTCGTTGAGGTGCGCAGGCTTCTCATTGCGGTGGCTTCCCTTCTTGTGGCGCATGGGCTCTAGGCATGTGGGCTTCAGTAGTTGTGGCGCATGGGCTTAGTTGCTCTGCTGCGTGTGGGATCTTCCCGGATCAGGGCTCAAACCAGTGTCCCCTGCATTGGCAGGCGATTCTTAACCACTGTGCCACCAGGGAAGCCCTCTCCCTGTCGCTTGATTCTCCTTTCTTCCATGTTGTCTGTGCCCTCCTGCAGGCACCTGCATGTGGCAAGAAGCAGCCAAGGCAGCTGCAGACTCCATGATCCCCAGAGCTCACCCTCCTAGAGGTAGAGGGACCCCATACTCCAACAACCACAGATCTTACAGAGGAGGTCTAATTGCCCAGCTTGGGTCACATGCAGACCTCTCAGTCAATCATAGTGGACAGGGCCATTATACTAGGCCTGATGAGCAGGATTGTGTCACCACCCAGCCCTGCAGCCAGGGACCAGCAGCCTCTGTGGTTGATGGGGCCTCAGGATGGGGAAAAGGCAGTCTCCAATCCAGAGAGGCACTGGGCAGACCACAGACACAGTAATACTATTTTGCATTGTGAAACAAGCAAAAGCTTTGGAGCCAGAGGGACGTGGGTTTAAATCCTAGGTCAACCACTGAATGAACATGTGGCCTTGGACTTGCTGCTTCAGCCTTAATTTTTTCATCTGTAAAATGGAGTTAATCAGGAGTTCCCTGGCAGTACAGTGGTTAGGACTCAGCACTTTCACTGCCATGGCCTGGGTTCAATCCCTGGTCAGGGAACTAAGATCCCACAAGCTGCGCCGCGTGGCCAAAAAATAAATAAATTTTTTAAAAATGGGGCTAATCATTCCTGCTCTTCAGGGTTGTTGTAAGGATTAAGTAAGATAATAAAGTACTTAGAAAATCATGGGTTCTCAAAGTAGCCCACCTAACTTCATTGCATTTGATAGCACCTTACTACCCCCTGTGACTTAGCTTAGGGTGTGGATGCCATACATGAAAATTACGTGTTTCTTTTCTCATGCACAGATCCAGGCTGTGTCAAACTGTCACTAAGTCAAACTGCACTCACCCCTACCTTATTTCCTCCTCAGAGTGAGTCTCTTCTATGTTCTAACCCCACCCTGACTCTAACAAACAGTCTAAACAGTCTGGAGTGGGGGGTGGGAAGGACCTAGAGATGTTTGGAGAGAAATTGATGCTGGAGACAAGTCTCAAGGTTGTGGCCTTTCTAATATTAAGGAGCAGAAGGTGACTCTTAAAACATTTTTTTTAGAGATTTTTTTAAATTCCATTTTTAAAATTTAATTTTATTTTATTTTTTGATTTATTTTTGGCTGCATTGAGTCTTTGTTGCTGCACGCGGGCTTTCTCTAGTTGCGGCAAGTGGGGGTTACTCTTCCTTGCGGTGCGCGGGCTTCCCCTTGCAATGGCTTCTCTCGTTGCAGAGCACTGGCTCTAGGGATGCGGGCTTCAGTAGCTGTGGCACGTGGGCTCAGTAGTTGTGGCTCGCGTGCTCTAGAGCGCAGGCTCAGTAGTTATGGCACAGGGGCTTAGTTGCTCCGCGGCATATGGGATCTTCCCGGACCAGGGCTCGAGCTCGTGTCTCCTGCATTGGCAGGCGATTCTTAACAACTGTGCCACCAGGGAAGTCCCAGACAGTTTTAAATTATTATTAAATTAGCATTAAATTCCTTTTGCTCTTTCTCCCTCCCCCTTCCTTCCTTCCTTCTTTCCTTCCTTCCTTTCTTCCTTTCTTCCTTCCCTTCTTTCACCTTAGGAGGGGTCATATGGTCTTCTGAGGGTCAGGAGACCTTCCCAGGATGGAATGACATCTGTCCTCCCTACCCAGGCTGGCGATTACGTAGCCAAGGTTGATAAAGACTGAGTGCTCATGCCCTGGAGGAGAGGGGACCCCACTTGGGGAACTGTTTCTTTTAGTGGATCCTAGGCTATCCCTTCTGGCCAGAGAGAGTGAAATGAAGGAAAATATGGGACAGAGTTGACAGAACTTTTACGGTGAGAGTAAAACAGGGTGGAGGAGGGGAGAGGTTAGGACCTGGAAGCCAGGGGACCAGAGCCCTCAACAGAGAAGTGTTCCCAGTTTGGGGATCCCTGCAAAGTACACCTCTGAGGGCTGGCCATGGTGCCACCCATCACAACCCTCCTATGAGAACTTACTCCACAAGGGCTGAGCACCCACATGGACTTCCCATGGGGTGAGCGCAAGCCTGAGCCCTATTCTTCCCTCATCTACCTGGTGGGTCCCTCCCTGCACCCATAAGACCCTTGTAAATCCAGAGGAGCCCCTGTACCCCAACTTTAGAGGTGAATAAGTAGCCCAGAGTATTCCCTGCCAGGTTTCGGGGAGGAGACACTATGCCTCCCTCTCCCCATTGCCACCAGTGTCCCCTGCCTGTCCCCAGGCCTTCCTGTACCCCATGCCAACCCCGGCAGCCTCACTGCCGCACTGACTCCTGCCTCATCCTGAGACAAAGCACAGTTTTAGGACCTCTATAAGCCCAGGCATTTTTATCTTTGACAGCTGCACCCCACATCAGTGCAAACATATGAAAATATTTAAAATCTTTGTAAAATTTTTGAAAGGATATTTATAATTTTGCTCTTGAAACCATTTGGCTAGGAGTAACTGATTTAAATTACAATTGGGGAATTCTTGTAAAATGAGAAAAACCTAACCCACACATTCTTTCAAGTGTAATGTAATTTTTATGAATACTAAATTTAACAATTAATGAGGTTGATATAACATTACAGTTGGACATTTGATTAAGAATTTATTGATTTCAATTTTGCGGTGTTCTTATCTTAGAGCCGGTAATTTTTTTCCAGCTGTCAAATATTCAAACGAGGCCCCTGTGGAGGCCCCAGGTCATGGGCTCCTCTTGCGGGCAACATAGAAGTAACCTGGGCCAATACATCTTCCCTATCCTCCACCCCAAGCATACGCCCCTTTACACACACACACACACACACACACACACACACACACACACACACACGCTAAGGACAAACGTGACCTTGGCTAGACTGTGGAGACAGAGTCTAGCTCCCAATGAGGAAGACACCAATTAAGATCAGGGATGGAAGCAAGTTCATGTCATGTCATGTCATATGTCACGTAAAAAAGGGCTTTCTTACTGCAACCAGTGGCTGGATCTGCTAAGGGCGTGGAGGCTGAAACAGGCCAGGCTTGGAGGTTGTCACAGGTGCTTCTTCCCTACCAAGGAGGGTGAGTAGATGGGAGGGGCGGGGGAGGGACCATTTGCCCTTGTTTTCACAGCCAGCCACAGACCAGTTGCCCAAACCTATATGGGGACTACAGCCTGTGTTCAGGGCAGGTGACATCAGGACTAGTGGGCTGTGAGAGGTTTCTCTGTGGCTCAAGGGCAGTGCCCTACAAAGAGGATGTGGAAAGGTTGGCAGACAGACATACAGTCAGACATACATACAGACAGAAGGGTGCAGAGAGGTGAGTAGGAAGAAGCTGGGGAGAGCAAATGGCTGAGAAGGACCTAGAATGAAGGCAGGGAGAAAAGCGGGAATAGCGCTGGTTTGTGTGCCAGTACTCAGGGGAAGGCAAGCAGGATCTCCCAGGATTGGGGTGGCCCTGGGACAGCAGCATCTGGGTGTCAGGGCCAGCCCGGGGGGGTGGTGTAGTGATGTGGCCAGGAATGGCAGGGCCACTAGTTCCTCTGAGAGCCCTTGTGGTGTTACCAAAACCTTCTGCAGAGACAGAGGGGTCTGGAGGGACATCTGTGCTTGGTACTCTCCCAGTACCCCAGCCTCCCTCGGAATAGGAGGGAGGGTCTGGGCTGAGGTAGCCTTCAGCCAGGTCTGCAGCAAGGGCTGAGGCAGAGAAATGCCACTTTGTCCTCTCCTGGATCTCTTTGAGGCATCCAGGTATATCCACAGTGTACCAGCCACCTCCCTCGCCCCAGAACTGGTCAGCGCCTCTGAAGTTAAACACTGTGCCACTAGGTGGAGCCAAAGCCCACGGCAACAGCGTGGGGCTGGGACGCTCAGCCGCCAGCGTTTAAGAGGATGGTGGGCTTGGGAGGCAGAGGACAGGGGAAGAGAGGATGAATCTACAGCGGGGCCAGAGAGGGGACGGGACAGCCGGCCCCAGCCCAAGGTGGACTTATTTGGCTTAGAAAGCCTGCCCTAGCTGTAAAGGCTAAATCGTCCCAGAGCGGACCCCGGCAGCCACAAATCCCCATTTATCAGACGAGTCTGAGGCCCGACAAGGGGAGCCAAGACTGGGCTGAAGCCAGAGCCCGCACCACAGCTCCCTCCCTTGCCCCGTTCCTGGAATCCGTGCCCTGCCGATGGAGAGCGCGCACGTGAAGAAGGTACCGCCTCCAGAAAGGGCAATCCCGGGCAGCGCCCGCTTGGCCTGGGGGCCTACGACTGGCACAGGCACTTGGCTGCCGGACCCTCCACCACCCTCAGGGGTGGGACGGGGTGGGGCAAGCGGAGGCCCGGGCTTCTGCAAACCAGCGCAGGTAACCCAGCATCAGAACGCGCCAAGCGCAGCTGCTGCAGGTGGAGGCGGTGGGAGTTGCTGAGGTTCTCGGATTGGCTGGAGGTGAGAGGGCGGGATCAAGGGCGTGGCTGAGAGATGTTAAAGCCCGGAGAAGGAACCTGGCTCAGGTGCTGTGCGTTCCACTGAGGCCAAGGCAGGAGCTATAGAGCTGACCGGCACCTGGGGTGAGCATCGGCCATGTTGTCCCCAAGCACAGGTGTGCTGCGGGAGACCAAGCTCAAGGCTACCAGAGTAGCCTTGTGACTTCCAGAACTCGGGGGCCCTGGGACTCTTGCCTGCTCCTCCCCTTTGTCTCACTGACCTCCCATCAGCAGAACCAAATAGGTATCCAGACCTTCTCCAACCCGCCCGCCCCCTCTCATAGCAGCCATGCTCTCCCCTTACCTTCATCTTTCCCTTAAAAAAAAAAAAAATCTCTCCCCAGGGCCCACGGATACATCGCACTTAGCTTTGCACAGCAAAAGCGCTCAGCACAGAACGCCCTACTCTTCTGTGGTTCTCACAGTGTCCGTA
Organism: Kogia breviceps; assembly: GCF_026419965.1. Lineage (NCBI taxonomy): Eukaryota > Metazoa > Chordata > Mammalia > Artiodactyla > Physeteridae > Kogia > Kogia breviceps. The sequence goes on from NC_081312.1 coordinate 101,734,599, forward strand.
GAGGGGGAGGATGGAGCGGGAGGAGGGGAGGCCACATGGCCACTGGTTGCTGCGAGTGCATTACTCATTCCACACACATGTACTGACCACCTACTATGTGCTAGACCCTGTGATGGGAACCAGAGCTAGCGCTGTGAGCAAAACCGACACGGACTCTGCTGTTACGCAACTTTCACACCCAACTGTAGGACGAAGAGAGAGAGAGAGAGAGAATTTGAGGACGCGGACTGGTTATCCCCACCACTGGGAATGTGGGTGGGCAGTGTTTGCCTTAACTGGTGGAGTAAGGAGGTTTGCAGAAACGTGTTGGGGGTGTCAAAGCTCATCACACTTGTAAAAACAGAAATAGTCAGTTATCATCAATATCAAGAAGATACACTGCCCCCTTGTTGTACCAGGGTACTGCTTCAAGCAAACTAATATACAAATACCAGTCCACAAGTGAGTTCTATTTGGGAGAAACGGGAAGAAATTAGTTGTTCGACTCTATCCAAAAATCAACTATAAGGTTTCCTTAAATGGCAGACTTCCTTTGAAATCTAAAGGAAGAAATTATCTTTCTAGACACACCAAGTTAACCACCTTGCCTTCCCTCAGAACAGTGCAGTCAGTGGACACTAGAGGGCAGCAGAGAGATGGAGATGCCAGAGATAAGAGCCCTGGGTTAGTTCCTACCTGCCCCAGAAGGCGTGAGCAGCCTAATAAAAACACCACCAATAATAGTTCACATTCATTGAGTGCTTACTCTAGGCCAGGTATCCTTCTAATTGCTTTATTAAAAATTACCTCATTTGATCCTCCCACCAACCCTATGAGGTAGATACTGTTGTGTTAATCCCATTCTACAGTTGAAGAAGGAGAGGTTGAGTAACTTGCCCGAGGTCACACAGCCAGTAAGGAGTAAATCCCAGATACAAAACCCTGGATAGAGCTGTAGAGCCTGCATGCCTCACACTGCAATTCTGCTTCCTGTGAAGAAGATGGACAACGAAGGAGACAGCTGAGGTCCCTAGAGACATAACCCCAGTGGGCTCTCCAAGGCCAGTTCTGGAAGCAGGCACCAGACAAGGGCTTCTAGCTAATCAAGGACCTTGGGTCATCTGTCAGGTCGTCTGTCAAGTAAGATCAGAAAGTCTGGCCCCTCCACGGGGCCATGGGGAGGTAACACCAGCCCTCATCACCACCTGCAACTGGATCCAGCCCTCCTTTACCCCTGGCTGCTCACCTCCATGGTGTACCCTTAAACTGTTGTGGCCTCTCTGGCTGAGATGTGTGATGTTGGCTTCAACCCACCCTCCCCCTCATCCCTCAGACAGCCCTGCCTGCCCCACCATCAGCCTGGCTCAGGCCTCCTCACCGCAGTGAAGAAGGGGCCGGTCAGAAGTGGCGATGGCTGCTGACAGGTTGGGGTCCAAGGAGGACCAAGAGCATGTTGCTGGGGGTCCTCTCTGGGGCAACCTTGAGAGGAGTTTCAGCCCAGAGTCCAATCCTTTCTTGGGTTTCTTCCCAATTCAACAACCATTCATGGAGTTGCTGCTGTGTGCAGGTACTCTGCATACTGCACAGGTTACCAGGAGAACTTGCTGGGTGACCTTGAACAAGCTGTTTACCATCCCCCCTGCCCTTGGTTAGTTCCTCTCTCATAAGTTAAGAGGTTGGAGACCAGAGTTTCCTAACTCGGGACTGAAGTGTCCTCTGACATTATACATGTGTGTGTCCGAGTACATCTTTCTAGGTCAGGGTTTCTCAACCTCAGCGCTATTGATGTTTTGGCCTGGATCATTCTTTCTTGTGAGGGTCTGTCCTGTGCACTGTAGGATATTTAACAACATCCATGGTCTTTACCCACTAGATGCCAGTGGCACCCCTTTCCCAGTTGTGATGATAAAAAAAAAAAATGTCTCCAGATATTGCCAAATGTGCCCTGGGTGCCAGGGGTGGGGGGCACAAAATTGCCCCTGGTTGAGAACCACTATAAAAAGCTGCGGGAAAGCCCTGGGCTAAGTGAACTGCAAGTTCATCAGTATCGCCCTCTGTAGAATGAGGGGTAGAGCCAGGTTGCCTTGTGCGTGGCAATGGGTAGAAAGTGCTCAGCCTCCCCTTCCTTCCTCATTCCTGACCTGGGATTCTCAAGGGTCTGCTCCCCAAAGAGAGGAGTGCCACTTTTAAGAAAGAACCTGAAAGGGCCAACTCTTACCCAAAGTTCTGCGGGAGAAGGCACTTCCCACACCCTCTCTGAAACCAGCCCAGCCTTTCTGCCCACACCTGTTGCCATGGCCAGGCTGGAAGGGGTGCGGGAAGGTGGCATACTGCCATGGACCATTTGGGAGAGGAAGTGGCAGGACCTCCTCCAGGCCCAGCTCTCCGTGAGCCCTGCCAAGGCCGCCCACACCTGCCGACTCTCTGGGGTCCCTCAGCCCTGTCTTGGGAAATATGCCTCTCCTCCACCCCAGTGCCCTCAGATACAGGCCCCAGCTGTAGGCCTGTGCCTCCACAAGAGCCCCAAGAGGAAAATCGGGCAGTGACCAGAGTCAGCAATGGTGGCAGATGTTGGAAGCAGACAACCCTGCATCTTGAGGTAAAGCCCACATTCTTTCTCTCCTCTTGTTGGGCAACACTTCACTGAGCACTGCTGTGTGCCAAGGCGGGTCAGAGCCGAATTCAGTGGTGAGCTGAGAAATGTTTCACCATCAGCTCTCTGGGATGCGATGAGGGGCCCCGATGTGTGGCATTTCCCCATTTCTTTCTTTTTTTAAAAACAATAAATTTATTTATTTATTTATATTTTTTATTTTTGGCTGCGTTGGGTCTTCGTTGCTGCGCGCGGACTTTCTCTAGTTGCGGCGAGCGGGGGCTACTCTTTGTTGCGGTGCACGGCCTTCTCATTGCGGTGGCTTCTCTTGTTGCAGAGCACGGGCTCTAGACGCGCAGTCTTCAGTAGTTGAGGCTCGTGGGCTCAGCAGTTGTGGCTCGCGAGCTTAGTTGCTCTGCGGCATGTGGGATCTTCCCGGACCAGGGCTCGAACCCGTGTCCCCTGCACTGACAGGTGGATTCTTAACCACTGCACCACCAGGGAAGTCTGCATTTGTCCATTTCTGTGGTGTTAACATTCCTACTGCAGCAGGTATCAGCCACCAATGTGATGTCGTTGAATGCTGGGCTGGTTCACACCATTGTATACTGCGTCTCCACCACCAGGTACGATGGACATAAATAACCTTATGAGCATGGGTAACAGTAAAGTCATTAGGAAGTGATGAGGTTTTACTGTGTATTTCCCTTTTTAACGAAATGTATTTAATTGTAAATTTATGTAATTTAATTACTAACAATAGCTGCACTTAACAACCAGTTCACAAAATTCCTCAAAATTTAACCACTAGTTCTCAAAAGCCAGTACAAGCCAGCTCCAGTTCCTTACTGAGAATAGAATGGGGTCCATGACCTCAAGATCATAATCTCTAAAGAAGACAGGTCCACCCAGTGTAGGATCATTGTTGGCGGATAGAGGGACACCCTGGAGCCATGGAGAACCCGAGGAGGCACTGACCCCACCCAGAGGTTCAGGGAAGGCTTCCTGGAGGAGGTGCTGTCACACAGAGACCAGAGGGAAGAGTAAGGTATCCCAGAGATGGGGGAGGGGAGTGTGCCAGGCTGAAGGGAGTAGTGGGGAAACACCAAGAGAGGAGAAAGCGCTTGGCATGGACCAAGACCCTAAATGAGAGGATCAGTCTGGCTGAGGGAAAGGCTGGGTTCCAATGCCGGTTCTGCCTTGGACGCCTCTGTCAGTCCAGGCAAGTTCCCTCCTGCTCCAGGCTTCTCCCTTCTGTCACACTGGGGCCTTGAACCATGTCATCTCCAGGCCCCAGGGGTCTGTGGAGGGGCCTTGTGAGTACAGTAAACTCGTCGTGAGGGTCTGGCCCAGGGCAGGCCCTCCACTACCAAGTCTACACCTCTCTTCCCATCCCCCCTTCACCCGGTTCCCCCAGGTGATCCGTGAAACTCCAGGTTTGGCTGCAGAAAGGAACTATAATTACAGTCATTTATAGAACAGTGTGCTGCTTCTGCTAATTACCAAGCAGTGCAATTTCAATTAAACGTCTAAGGAAACATCTCGGGAGCCCCCTCCCCAGGGTCAGCCTGTCAACGGGAATGGAATGGGGGGCTGGCAGCTACTGCCGGATCTCCTTGCTAGCGTTCTTCCTGTGACGCCAGGCAGGAAACCCTGGCTCAGAGGCCTGCTCTGAAGTGGGCATGGGGTGAAAGGAGGCAGGGGAAGCACCCCAAGAAGAGGGGCTTGAGACCTGGGGAGGGCCAGGAGCTCTTTGTGGTGATGCAAGAGGCCTGGGGTCCATCACACACAAGTCAGAGCTTGCAGCCAAGGAAGGGGTCTGTTTAATGTTTAGGAAGAAATGCCCTCCAACTAGCTGCAGATTCTCTGGCCTCATATCTCTCACCACCTACGGCAAAAATCCCCTCAGAAACAGCCCACACCTGCAGAGAGGCCATCCAGCCCTGACTCACACACCTCCTGTGACAGGGAGCTCAGGACCCCAAGAAGAAGCCTCTGTTATCTTTGGGGGCTCCACTGATGAGAAAGCTCTTCCTCAAATCAAGAGAAACTTGTCTGGGCTTCCCTGGTGGTGCAGTGGTTAAGAATCCACCTGCCAATGCAGGGGAAACAGGTTCGAGCCCTGGTCCGGGAAGATCCCACACACAGTGGAGCAACTAAGCCCGTGCAGCACAACTACTGAGCCTGCGCGCCTAGAGCCCATGTTCCGCAATAAGAGAAGCCACCACAATGAGAAGCCTGTGCACTACAATGAAGAATAGCTCCCACTCGCCGCAACTAGAGAAAGCCCACGCGCAGCAATGAAGACCCAATGCAGCCAAAAATAAATTAATTTTTTTTAAAAAAAGAGAGAAACCTCCGTCTGTGCAATTCCTGCCCACAAGTCCTCTCTCTCTCACACACACACACACACCTGCCCCCGCCACCCCAGGGCTACAGTTCCCTCTGTCCTGGGGGCACCGATGGACCCTGCTGCCCACTGGTCCTCTCCCGGGCACATGTCTGGCCCTCAAACCTTGTCTGGGCCCTCAGCACCCCCAGTTTCTGGGAAGACCCTGATTTGCAGCTCCTGGGGCTTCTCCCTATACACACACTCCTAGGTGCCAACGTCCAGTCCCACAGCTCTGGGCAAATAACTCCCAAGTGGCTCTGCTCCTGAGCCCCAGACCCTGGCCCCTCCCATGACCCATACCCACACCACCCCCAAACCGAATGCCGCCAGCTCTCTTGGCCCTGCCCCCCTTGCCCAGTCTTCAAAGCCTCAAACTCCAGCACCTCCTTCTCCTTCTCCCAAGTGTATCCAAAACCCCTGGCCCCGCCCCACTCAGGCCTCCATCCTCTGTCACCTAGAACACTGCAAAGTTCCCTAGCTGGTCTCCCCACCTGAGTCCTCAGGGGCCGCAGAGCTAGCAGGTGCACATCTCCAGGTGGAATCCATTCCCATCTCCCGCACTACTAGCTGGGCTCACAGGCCTCGAGCAGACCACTTAATGTCTCTGCATCCTTTACTTACTATTAGCACCCCTCTCCTAGGGTCGCCTGTGAACAGAATGCTTCCCAAGGAGTTCAGAGTGGCCAGTAGGGATTGGGAGGAAGAAGGATGAGATGAGGCAGAAAGAGCACAAAGGCCCGGCCCATGAGACCTTCCATGTTCAACTAAGACCTGTGGACTTGCTCCTGAGAAGAGAGGGGAGCTTTCAGGATAAAGTCTCCGATCAGTTTGGTATCTTAGATGGTGCCAGGGGATGTCCTGCCTTCTCTCCTGCAGAAGCTGAGACCTGCCCTGCCCAGGGGTGCTGGGCAGGGTTGAGGGGGAAGGGGGGGTGTTGGGGGGAAAAGCGGGGGCTCTGACTCCAGACCCCACCAGCCCCCTGGACTACTCTAGTACTGGTAAGTAGTGGAGCTATACCTGGCTCAGCCCTCCCTCTCACCAGACTTCCTTCAGGCCTCTCTCACCTCGAAGAACCAGGACTGGACAACCCTGCAGAGGTCCGACCTGAATCCCAACCCTCAGAAGGTGGGCTTGTGGCTAGCAAATGCCACTCGTGCTGGCGTGGCCCTGCCCGCAGGGGTGTGAGGAAGCGTGGCCTCCGACACACCACCTACAAACCTCTTTTGCAAACATGTTATTAGCTTGTTTAATCCTTATAACAGCTCTGGGAGTTGGGTGTTATGCCATTTTACTGCGGGCAAGCTGAATAATGTCATGGTCCTATTACGTACCCATCAGGACCCTGCTCAGAATGCACAGTACCTAGGTGAGAGGAGGAAATACTTAAGCCAGCAGGGCCAACCAGGCCCAAGGCAGATCAAGGGCCAAGCAGGGAGGGGCTGCAGTGGGGAGGTGCGGGTGTGCCCTAGGGAGGGCTCCCTGAGCTAGGGCCTGCCAGACACCAAGGAGAGAGGCACGGAGGGGCCAGGAAAACAGGAATGGGGACAAGAGGTAGGCTGAGAGAGAGAGCCCTAAAGCTGAGGTCTGGGGGAAACCTCCTTGTGTCAACCTGCTCATTGAACAGATGGGGAAATTGAGGCCAAGGTAAGAACAGAAACTTGTCTCAGGCCACTCAGCCTGCCAGAGGCCAGGCTGGGACCTGTGCCCTAGGCTGGGGCTCAACCTCCACTCTCAGTGTCCTGAACCGGCCTGGGGCCTGGTGGGGAGGCAGGCCAGGCTGAGGGTGGTCTCAGGGGGCATGTAGCCTGGCCTTGGGGAGAAATAAAGATCAGCCCCTCTGGGGCTCCAGCAGCTCACTGGGCTTACTGGGTTTACCAGCAGGGACCAGAGGAAACTTCCATCCCCTCGAGCCTCCCTGAGTGGCCAGCAGAGGGGGTTGCTGCCCTAGAATAGAAAGCTTCCGGGCTCCCAGCCACCTCCCCAAGGGTCCATCCCAAGGTCCAAGGGCAGGTGGTGGGGGTTGGGGGGACATGGAATGGGGGGGAGAGGGGCAGAACAGGGTTTCCAAGGGTGGGAAGAGTGCACAGGGCTGAACATCAGGACTCCTGGGTGCTGTCCTCACGCCAGTCCCCTCTTCCTTCTGTGTCCAGTTTCCCCACCTGAGCACTGGAGAAAAGAAGCCCTTTCACCCTCTTTACATGCCCACCAGCATAGAGAACATTTTGGAATGTGCACCTGGCTCCATCCAACCTCTGCTCTCTAGAAAGGACAATGCATCCTAGGCTGCAGCCCTGCACAGAAAGTTGTCTTACAATGAGGCTAGACCTAAGAAGGAACTAACTTCCCAAGGTCTCCACACTGAGTGTCCATGATATGGACCCTGGGATTGTCCCTTTACCGAAATCCTACTATGGGGGGCAAGGAGGGTGACCAGACTGCTGTGCGGAGAGAGGAGCTAGAAGTCTCTGCTGCCATCTCAGGCCTCCCTTGGGTGAAGGGAGAGAATTTCCCCAGGAAGCCAAGGGAGAGGAGTCTGAGGGATGATCCCTTCAAGCCCTAGAAGAGATGTAGAGGGCTCACCCCTCAGTAGCCCTAACACTACTCACTGGAGAGGTTTCCTATAACCAGTCTCCTAGAATCTGGTGGCAGCCAGAATCCGTGCTCTGACTGAAAGCTCACTATCTCCAGAGGCCTCCCTTCAAAGTCCCAGAGGTCCACCTTCTAGGGGCAAAAGTCCCAGGGCAGGAGGCAGTGCACGGTCCGGGACATTGAGGATATCAGGGGTCCCCAGTCCAGAAAGACCCCACAACCCTGCCTCTCCCAAGTTTTAAAATGCCCAGGAGGCTGGCGTGTCCCATCCAGGTAGCTGTAGTTTGCTGGGGTAAGTCATACCCTCCTGGGCCCTCAGCACCCAGCCTAGCTATGCTGTGTAGGGGATGGTCTCCCAGGAGCCCCTTTCAGTATCACCCTCCTCGGGAACCCATCAGTGTCCCCATACACCCAAGTCTGGGCACTGTCTTCAGGAAAGCCCCCTGTAAGAGCCAGTTGTTCCAGTTCCCCCTTTATTCTCACAAGTTGACTGGTCCTTCCTGCCCAGAGAGCAGACGGGTGGGGGCAGGGGGCTGGAGAGTCACAGCAGCAGCACCCTGGGGACAGAGGGGCAAGAAAAATCGAGATGGGGACCCATGGGGGGCAGCGTCCTGGCAGGTCCTAGGCTTGAACTCCCTGGAGGGGCCAGTGACTCACAGGGACAGACAGGAGGTGTTTCCTCCCAGAGCTGAAACCAGACAGGGCCGCACTGGAGGGAGAAACACCCCATCCTGTAGGCTTTATCCTGTAAGTATATGTCCGGGTCTGCATTCTGAGTCACCGTGACCCCTCCCACTGCTTCACGCTGACATCTGAGTCTGGCTGTGGATTTTATGGTTTGAATACCCTGCCCTGCCTCACTGTCAACATGACCCTGCTTCAACTGCAATTACCTTTGGCCTGGACCACAATAAGAGCTTCAAATCGAAAGTCTCCTCCCCCTTCTGGGACTTTCGTCACATTGACATTGTCGGTCAAGGTAGGCCTCCTGGGGACCCCTCTCCTCTCCACTCCAGCCACCCCAGCTCTTCCTCTGCCCCTTCTACTCTTCTGCTCGCCAGTCTTTGCTCCTCTTTTCCCTCTGCCTGGAATTCCCCTCCCACCCCGTGCTGTGCCCAGTTATTACCAATTATTAACAATAACGGCTTTGCCCAGTTATTATTATCTTCCAGTTTCAACCCATGACACTTCCTCCAAGAAGTCTTCCCTGACCTCCCAACTAAGTCAAATTCTCCATTACATGTGCCCCTGGCACCATGAATCCCTCTCTCTAGCTGTTGTCAGAGTTGCGTGTATTTTGTGAGGTTTAGTTGTGTGGTTAGTGGTGAGCGCCTGCCTCCTCTACTAGATCGGAACTGGGTCTAGGTTGGCCTCCCTCACCTCCACAGCATGTGGCACAGCGCCAGGCACATAGTAGGCACTCAATAAACATGTGCTGAATGAATGGATTCCCAGCCATCGGGTTGTCCCATGGTGAGTGTGCAGCCCCTCTCCTCCCACCTACCCTCAACCCCGCCCCACAAGGCCCCAGGTCCTCTCTCTCTGACCCTTCTCATCTGTAATCCCCAGAGCCTTCTAATGGTTGGGCTCTGTGGTGGGAATGGGGCAGGCAGCCTGCCCCCAGGCCCCAGGATCAAGGCCAGACTAAAGACCCCTGTAAATTCCCCAACAGGTGCCAGAGATAGCCTCAGAGGCACCAACTGCCCTGATCTAGTCTCTCAGAGGAGCCCTCCTCCCTGAGTTTGCATCTGACTACTGTTTCACACTCCGGGCCTGTGGCCCTCAGAGACTGTCTAGCCTCCATCTAGAACCAGATACTCAGAGAGGTTCAGGGCCCAGCCCAAGGTCACACAACAAGGCTGCCACAGAGCCGTACCAAGAATCCAGGGCGCCAGCTCCAGCTTAGGGTTCTCCCTGTGCTATTATAAACGTGGCTATTTTTAGGAAGCTAATTAGAAAGTCAAATATGACTCCTGCTAATAATAATACCACCTTTATGCTTTCAGTCTCTGCATCACCTCATTTGCTCCTGCAACAGCCAGGTGGGCTGGGCAGTGAAGCAGGAGATGATCTCATTAGAAAGATATGGTCCAGAAAGAGAAAGCGACTGGTCCTCCAGCCCATCCCACAAGCCCAGCTCAGTGATGCTCCCAGAAGGGCACAGTGTCCCAGAGTCTCCTGTCCCCTGCCCCTAGCAGCCTCCCCTCCATGTCAGCTGCAGCCACAAACCTTCCTTTTTACAGCCCTCATGTGGGCTCGAGGCCTGGTATTCACTGGTGTTCTTTCCCCTGCAAATCTCTAGCACGTGTCAGGGATAGTTCTGGGCAAGGAGGCACGGGCAACCTAGCTGTGCAGCCTGGGCTACCCCTCAGCTTGGGACCCCAGTTAGAAAAAAGGACAGCTTTGCCCCCAAAGGGGCTAAGGTCAGGTCCAGCTCCTTGTCCTGCAGCCCCACCTCCTGCCCACTCTCCCCTTTCCTGCAGAAGCTCCCGGGACATCTGGTGGCATCAGACAGGGCCGGATGAACGCAAACATGAGGTCAGATCCTCGATTGCTTCCCGAGCCCTTCCCAGAGGAGGGAGGTGCTTCCCACCAGGATGTAGCTGGGTCATTCTGTCTGGGATATGGGGTGGGGGACAGGGTGTGTCTGTCTCTCAGATGGGCAACTGAAGCATAGGTGAATGCTGTGAGCATCATGAGCCCATCACCTCTTGTAAGGTCCTAAGGGCTCAGCGCACGCAGAGGGGGGTGGCAGAGTAAGATCAAGAAGGTACACACGGCTGGTTTCCAGGAACCGGGTCATGGGTCTGACTGGTCAGACTGGCTGGGGAGCTCTGCAGTCAGGAGACTTCTCAGAAAGGGGGTGCTGGCAGGGCTCGAGGCCCACAAGGAGGGGGATGACACTGAGATGGGCACAGCTGGTGCAAAGGTGTGGGAAAGAGGACGGTCTCAGTGATTCCCCTCTCAGATTAATGCCACTGGCCTGGGTCCCACCCAAGGGAGAATCTGGGGTGCCCCACATGTGGTAACTGCCCCAGGCACTGCCCCCCATCATGGAGTCTTTTCACTGACTGACAGATCAGGCCACTGGTCCCCGTTGGGCCAGCGGGGAGGGGCGGCTTGCCAGGAGGGAGACAGCGGCCATCCGGATGATGAAGGAGGAGAGACCTCCAGGGGGGCCCACAGCCCAGGGGTGATGGGTGCATCTCCCTCCCCCCATTACCTGGCGGGATGAGGTGGGCACCCCCTCACCCAGTCACAGACCCAGTCCCCAATGACAAGGAGTCTCCATCCCAAGGGAGCTGTGCTGGCTGCCGGACAGCGGCCACACCTGGCAGGGGACAGCAATGACGCTGACACAGCGAGAACGAGGCCGTCAGTGAACAAAGATGGGGGTGGGGGCTGAGTCTGCAGGAGTCGTTCGTTCCTAAGGTGGCAGCCGGCACCACAGGCTACATGGCTGAGGGAGGATGAGCGTTCCAGTCCAGTGTTCCTGACCACATACTTGTGAGCAGGGCTGGTACCGGCCCCTCCTGGCCACAGCTTAGGTTACAGGTCAGCCTTGCCGGGAAACCCCTGTCACTGCCCTCCACCCAGGGCCCAGGGCCCTCCTCTCCCAATGGACATAGTCTCTGAATTGCTTCTCAACCTGACAGCGGGGTCTGTTCACCACACCCTCTAGGGCAAGAGGGGGAATGTACAGTACAGTAATGGGAGCCTAGAAGAGGTCCTGCTGAGCCCAAAGGCAGGTGGCACCGATGGGGGAGGATGATCGCCTGTGACAGATGTTGTGCCCTCGTGAGAGAGGCACCCAGGAGCCGGCCAGGCGACAGGACAGGTGTGGGAGCCCTGACATCGGGACTGTCACACAGCATCAGGGAAGGAGCTGCCAGGCCCAATGAGGGTTAGGAGCCTCAGGGAAGCAGTGGCTTTTCAGCTGAGTGAGCGAGAAACATTGGCTAAAGTAGAGTCAGTGTCCCACTTTCCTGGCACAAGCTAGGGAGGGCTGCCCACTGCCCACAGGGCCCAGCTCTGAGCGGTCCACAGAACCAGAATAGGCAGGGTAGGGTCAGGGTCCTGGAGAGGTGGGAGCAGGCGGCAGCAGACACTCCTCCCCACTCCCCCTTGACTCCCCAACACCTGCAAGAGGAAAGTGAGGTGTGCTGGGTAGCAAGGGAGGGGCTGGTGCTAGAGAGGAGCCCCCTGGTGTCTGGGGGGAGGGAGGGCCAGCTCCCTAGATTGTAAGCTCAGCAAGGCACAGTGGCCCATGTCACCCTGCTCCCGTGGGGCTCTGGGATGCCTCAAGTGCTGGGACGCAAGCAGGGTGAGGACATTCACTCCAGAGCCAGGTCCTGGGCGTGTCCTGAGAGCAGCATCAAACTTAGACCTAGGCAAGAAGGGCCCTTGCCTTGGACCCCACATTCCAGAAGAACGCACTCTGGTCCTCCTCTGCCCTCACCACCCCCAATAGGGGAGCAAAAAGTCCGTGAGCCAAGGGGACATGCCCACCCAAGGCCCATGTCCCTCCTCCAAAGGCAGGACCCTAGAATTCCCTGCCCCATGGTCTGCATGGGCCTTTCCCCAGCGCAGCTGTTGCCAGGTGTGTGAACGGACCACAAACCAACGGCCTGGGGAGGTCACACGTGAGGCCCAGGTTGGGGCCAGGGGCAGGGCTGGGGATTGGTTTTCTCCACTCTGCCACGTTCCAGCACTGGACTCCAGGAGTCCAAGAATTCTAAATGCAGCCTGGCCTCCCAGGTGATTATGAAGGTACATTTGCCAGTGTAGGAGGCTAAAACATATTCTGTTTAGCAGTTTGTTAGCTTGATTATAACAAATCTCTAGATATATGTAATGTAGGCCTCCATTTGTACTCTGGCCTGAGCCTCACAAATGTCATGGGTGGACCTGTCAGAGGTACTTCCTGCAGTGCTTCCTCATTCTTGCTCTGAAGTTCATGGCCTCCTTCCTAAGGGAGGCCCTGAAAGGAGACATGATGTCTAAAGCCCCAGGGTGAGCCATCACCTCCCGGGAGCAGGGCCAAGTCCTAAAACTCTGCTCCCCAATTCCTGGCACCTAGCAGCTGACAGTGGGGGGGGGGGGTGTCGTCCCAGGAAGCTGGGGCCCTGGGGGAAAGGAAGCAGGATTTACTGAGCACCTCCTATGAGCCAGGCTCTAGAACGATCTCCCCTCATCCTCAGCAACCCTCTGGGGACGGTGTCATTGTGAGCACCCAAGCTTTGCAGGTGAGGAAATGGAGGTTCAGAGGGCTCACAGGCCTTGCCCAGGATGAAACAGGTGGTCTCAAAGCCTCATCTCTGAGTCCAGAGCCTGCACTCTTTGTACTCAAGCGGGCACAGAGAAATGTGGGGCATTTCTGGCTGGGGTGTTTGTGGGGCACTGGTGCCAAGCAGAGAGCAGGCTGCTGGCCGGGGGGTCACAATTGGGAAGCCAGGTCCAGCCTCCGTGCGTGGACCCCAAGCTCTGGCCACCAGCGGCCAATCCTGAGTCCCCGTAGAAACTGAAGGGTGTCCATGAAGCCAGCCGTGTGCCAGGTACCCCCTCGGAAACTTCCTCAGGCCCTGAGGGCCTGAGCGCCTTTCACCAGGGATGGAGGAACTCTCTCACATCCATGAGAGCCACAGGAAACCAAGGCATCCGGTAAACTAACACCCAAGATAGGAGTGGAAGATAGGAGTGGAAGATTAAGAATTTACCCTGTCACAGCGAGCTTGTGGCTGGCCATATGCCGATAACCCCATGGCCAGGCCTCTCCATGTCATGCCAGTAACCTCACCACTCAATACATGATGCGGCCTTGGGTGAGTCACTCTGTCTCCCCTGGCCTCAGCTTCCCCACCTGTTGAATTGAGTGGGGAGTGCGGGGAACAGCGTCCTCTCTGTGAGGTCTTCATGAGGATCACACAGGTGGGTAAGAACCAGCTCCGGGTCTGGCACTTTTTCACACCGTGGGGAGGGAATGTGTGTGTGTGTGTGTGTGTGTGTGTGTGTGTGTGTAGGGGGAGGGCTATCAAAGGGTTAGTTCCTTTTCCCTAAAGTTAAAAGGTTGTTCCGGGGACTTCCCTGGTGGCACAGTGGTTAAGGATCTGCCTGCCAATGCAGGGGACACAGGTTCGATCCCTGGTCCGGGAAGATCCCACATGCCGCAGAGCAACTGAGCCTGTGCACCACAACTACTGAGCCCGTGAGCCACAACTACTGAAGCCTACACGCCTAGAGCCTGTGCTCCACAGCAATAGAAGCCACCGCAATGAGAAGCCCACGCACCGCAACCAAGAGTAGCCTCCCCTCACCTCAACTAGAGAAAGCCGGCGCGCAGCAACGAAGACCCAATGCAGCCAAAACTAAAATAAATTAATTAATTAAGTAAATTTTGTTTAAAAAAAGCTTGTTCCAATTTTCAGAAGAGAGGAAGTAGGTGGATTCCTAAGAAACCTTAGACAGGAGGGGGAAGATCCACGCCCAGACAAGTGTGTAACTCTGCAGATTCAGTTGGTGAGGTCCAGGTGTGCCCAGAAAGGGAAGAGGTGACAAAGCAGCACTCCTTCCCTGAATCCTCATAAGCCCCACCTCCAGGTGGCCATTCCCTGCTGGGACCTCTGGCGCAGGCCCTGGAGAGTGTGGTGAGTGCCTTGAGGTGCCCGTAGGCTGGGGGCACGAGATAGACACAGGGCCAGTGGGCATTTCTGGTCAGGTCACGCTCAGCAAAGACTCCTTAGCACCCGGGGCCTGCTGAGCAGGACCCTGATGCTCCCGCCTGGTAGGCTGGTCTCTGTGGTCAGGCCTCAGCCTCTCTCCCCAGCTGTCCCTTTGGTCCTGCTTTCCAGGTGTCACAAGGCTTCCCTGCCTCCATGTCTTCGTTAAAGCTGCCCTCCCACCCTGCCCACCCTCCTTCCATCTCTGTGTCCATAGGGTTGCCCCACGTGGAAGCCCTTCTGTTTGGGGTCCCTCTGAGGGTTGCCCGCTTTAGGCGTGGGGGTAGAACCAGGCTGGGAGAGGGGCCTGCACCCACTTGTTCTGGAAATTTTTTCAGAAGCCACCCCTGCTTTCACGGAGTTTCCTTTATGGTCTTCTTATCACAGTGGAAACAACCATCATGTTTTCTGTAAAAGATGTCGACACTTCCCTCTGCTCCTGCCTTTGTCCCTCGCTTGGCCCTGACCACGTTCCCCCTCCCGTGACCTCCTTGGCATCCCTCTCCTCCCTGCTCAAGACTCAGGAACCAGAGCGAAGTAGGAGCGCGGCTCCCCAGACGTGTCCCAGAGAGGCTCCAGGAAACTTGTCGGCATTGGCCTTGTCTTGCCTGCATCCCAACCTCCCCCCACTTCCTGCTGCTACCTCTTGGCATCAAACCCACTGCTTGAGTCTCTCCCATCCTACCAGAAACCTCTCTCAACAGCTCCCCTCACCCTGACCTCCAGGTTCTGCCTCTTGAAAGCAAGTCTCCACTTACCGCTTCCATCGCCACCCACCTCCCACCTCTTAACCTCTGAGATCTGACTCCCACCCAACACTCCACCAAGGTCACGGGCAGCGTCTCTATGGTTATTCCATGCCACATCTCTGCCTACATCTCACTCTGCTTCTCAGCATTGTTCCATGCTTCTGGCCACTTACTCTCTCTCTTGAAACATGGGCCCTCTTGACTCCTGAGATGCACAGCCAAACCTCCTCACACCTCTCTGACCGCTGCTCCTACTGGCCCCTTCTTGGTTCTCCCCTCTCCTCCCGGTGCCACCTTCAAGTGAGTCCCCACCCAGAGCTCTGTCCTGGGCCTTTTCCTCTCTCTGCCCGCACCATCCCAAGGAGACAGACCTCTTCCACCCCCAGCTTCCCCTCCTGGATCCTCAGGATGCTGGCCCTCCAGCTCCTCTCTGGAGCTCCAGACCAAATAATGCACATGCCCGCTGGACACTGCTTCCCAGATGCCCCCTCAGGCACTCACAGCTTGTCATCTTCCCCAAACTTTCCCTCGCTTCTCTCTCCATCATGGATGGCCCAGATGCTGAAACCAAGCACGACCTTTCACTTTCTCCCTCCTGATCTACTTCCACCTCAAGGCATTAAATGCCATCTGTGCTGTTGACACCCAAACACCCAAATGTGCCGCCCACCCTCTCCCTGTCCAGATCTCTCCCCAGTTGCCCACTCTGCGCTCCACTTGAATCTAACAAACGTTTCAGATGTTCCAGCTCCTGCTCCTGGCCTGCAATGCCCCTCCCCCCCATATCTGCAAGGCTCACTCCCTCACCCTCTTTACGTCTTCATTCGAATGTCACCTTGATAAGGCTCACTCCACCCTGACCACCCCATTTAAAACTTCAGAAGCTTCCTTGACCAGGACTGCCACTCACCCGTACCTTCATTTTTTTAACAGTTCTAAGACTATGTAATTAACATACCTATTGTGTGTATTATTTATTGTCTGTCTCCACCAGCTAAAAAGAAAGCTCTTTAAGGGCAGAGACCTTTGTCTGCGTTGGTGACGGAGGCAAGCCCAATTCTTGGAACAGTGCCTGGCACCCACGGGGCACTGACGATTTTGCTAACATGAGTGAATGAATGAATGGATCTGGGCTCCTCCCCCTCCACAGCAGCTACACCCCACTCACCACGGGGTCTTGTTTCCACCTCCTTAAAAGCTTTCAAATCTACACCTGAATCCCCATCCCCAAAGCTACTGCTTTCCTCCCAGGCCCTCATTACTTCTAGTCGGGGTTGTTACACAGCCTCCTGACTCTCCCTGCCCTCCAGCTAGTCCTCTTAAGGATACGCCCCTCCAGGCCACCACTCTGAGAGGCAGGATAGCAAAGCGATTCAGGTGTGGGCTCAGGAACCAGGCTGGCTGGGCTCTTTCTCTGGCTCTGCTGTGCGATTTGGGGCTAGTCCCCTAACCTCTCTGTGTTCCATTTCCTCTTGTGTAAAATAAGGATGACGATAGCACTTCCCTCATGGGGTTTGCAGTTGTTGAGAGGTTTAAATGAGACAATGTGGGACTTCCCTGGTGGTCCAATGGTAAAGAATCCGCCTTACAATGCAGGGGATGCAGGTTCTATCCTGGTCAGGGAACTAAGATCCCACCTGCCGTGGGACAACTAAGCCCGCTCCCCACAACTACTGAGCTTGCGCGCCTCAACTAGACAGTTTGCGTCCCTCAAACTACAGAGCCCACGCTCTCTAGAACCCACACGCCACAACTAAAGAGAAGGCCGCATGCCGCAACGAAAAGATCCCACGTGCCTCAACAAAGATTCCATGTGTCGCAGCTAAGTCCCAACACAGCCAAAAATAAATAAAATAATTTTTTTAAAAAAAGACTATTAAAAAAAATAGTGAGACAATGTGCATAAATCACATTATAAATGGGAGTTACTGCTTTGCAGTTGCCAGATCTTGTTACCAGAAAAAGCAGGTCAGCACCTGTTGAAAACTGTCCCTTGGCTCCTGGAGGTTTTCAGTTTCTTCTCTGAGCCCAGGGACCCTCCCAAGCTAGTCTCCATCTCACTTGCCCGTAACTGCCCCTGCATTCCAGGCACACTGAACTCTCCATGTCTCCTGAGCATGTCGCGCTGCTTCTTGCCCCAGTCCTGGGCATGAGCTGTTTTCTCTGTGCTTCAATGACTTGTACTTGCTTTTTGACTTGACAAAAATCCCAGAACTTTTTTGCACATTCATACATAGAAACCTTCCACATTCTTTTTTACATCTGCATAGTGTTCCATACCCTAGTCTAAGCAAGTCTCACAGTGATGGATATAGAGGGTGTTTCCAATCTTTTGCTGTCACACAGTACTGCTATGAATGATCTTGTGCATCGTCATATGTGTGCAGGTGTCTCTGTAGGACAAATTCCCAGAAGTGGTATTGCTGGGTCAAAGGTAACTAGCAAGGTGTGTTGTGCCACTTTCTCACTGCCTCACCAACCTGGTGTTCACAAGCAGAGCCTGGATCTGGACCCGGGACTGGGTGACTCCAAATTTATGCTCTCCCCTCTGTACCAACCTGCTTACCCTCGGAAGTAGGACCCGAGTTCAGGAAGGGACTGAGGGCAGCCCAGAGGAGCCAGCCCCGGCCCACACCACAGCTCAGGTTGTTCTTGTAGGCAGACAACCCCCTGCTGGCCCTCACAGAGGCAGAGCTGAGTCAGTTGCCATCTGCCAGGCCAGCTTCGTGCAGGACGCCTCCCTGCACAGATGTGCAAGTGGTCCAGGAGGGTCCCAGCTCTCCACCCCACTGCTGGCTCCAGGGAGAGTTCCTGCTCCTTGCCTTAGTCCTTGGGGTCCTTTCAGAGCTGCTCTGCCCACCCTCTGCCCTTCTGTCCCCACACATCCACTCCACCCACCTCAGTCATATGGAAACGCTTGCAGTTCCCCAAGCTGTGGCATTCTGCTCCCTTCCTCTGTGCCTCTGATCACGAAGTTTCCCTCTGCTCCTTCCGTGCCTAGCTAACTCCTACTTGTCCACAAGGCAGAAGTCAAGAACTGCTTTGGCCAGCCTAAGGTAGTACCTGCTGTGCTAACACACTACCTCATTGGTTTTAAATGCTCCCCACCTGGGTTCACTGCTGTCAGCGCTCTGGCCAGCACTGGAGTGCTCATCCCAAAGGCACAATGCCATCCTGATGTCTGTCCTCACAGAGGCACAGGCCAGGCTGCGGCAGCCCAGGGGCTTATGCTCGGGCAGCTAAGCTGGCCCAGGGGAGTCTCAGCCATGCTGAGCCTCTGGTGTTGCCAAAATCCCCCACCCCGCAGTGTCGCAGCAGCAGGGCAGCCCCAAGAAAAGCCAATCTCTCAGAGGCCCTTTGTTAAAGATCCAAAAATTGTCCCCGAAGCCCTACGGGAGCTCCGAGACGGGGAAGTGAGACCTTCGGGAGCCCAGGGTGGCCGGAGGCACTTCAACGACAGCATCTTTTGGACTTCCCCCCCACGATTCAAGTTTCTTCACAGCAGCCACTGGGACATGCCTGGGGACTTCCGGGGAACAAGATCAAAAGATAACGTCAGCCTGAGTGAGCTGAGCTCCCCCCCAAGAGGAGGAAATGAGGTGTGGGGTGAGGGGAACGAGAGGGCAGATGGTGGGCTTGAGAGACATGTGGTCCCTCCTAGCTCCCAGAGTTTCAGGCCACCAGGACCTGTGTGTGTGGGAAAGTCAAGGCAGGCCTGAGGTCCCTCTGCCACTGGCCAGAGCCCCTAAAGGATGCACCCACAACCCTGGAAAGACCCCAGAGAACCAAAGACATGGAAGCAGCCCCAGACACCTCTCCCACAGGGCCACAAAGGTCCCTGGCAAAGCCAAGGTGGTCCAAGTCCCCAAATGGGGACCATCTTTGATAAATCTGGGGCGTGGTCTCTGAGCTCACATCTCCATGGGGAGATGGAAAGTGTTCTTCCAGGCTGAGGCAGGGCCCGGGACTGCCAGCCCACCCACCTGAGCACCCCAGTCAGGCTGGTCCCACCTGTCTACACCCCCATCAGCACCACCACCACTGCCTTTTCCAGTGCCCTGAGCACACTGGTTGGGGAACCAGGGCCTCTCCTGCTGTCTGGGAGGATGGGGACTGTGTCCCACCCTGTCCCCACTCGCCCACAACACCTGTTATGGCCAGGGACTTACCTTTGTGCCCTGTGAGTCACTGAGTATGGAATAAGGGGGTGAGCGCTTTTCGACTTAGCCCTATAAAGTAGGAGTTCATTGAGCAAACATTCCCCAAGCCCTGTTTTAGCGCCAGTCACTAGTCCCTGGAGGTTCCAAGCTTCAAAATGTGAAAGCAGGAGAGGCCATCAACAGGTCACATTGTCTGTCAGCCAGGCCCTGCCCTAACTCACCCCCACCCACTGAGGATGGGCCCAGCCAGGCCTCCAGTCTCCTCTCTCAGACTGTGGGATCTGGTGGGGACAGGAAGGCAGGCTGAAGGAGGTGACCCACTGACAGGTGTTGGGCCCATCACCCCACCCCACCCCCAAGGAACAAGATGAGCTTGACTAACAGTCACCCCAACACCACCCAACCCACCACCAATACCAGGGTCTCAGGGGGCAAGTGAAGCAGAACTGAAACTGGGGAGGGGAGAAACCAGTCTGAGCAGTCCCCAGGGACCTCTGTTTCTCATTCCTCACTCACATCAGAGCCCCCTCCCCCTGGCCTGGGAAAATCCTCAAAGCTTGGCTTCCTGCTACCTGGGCCCCACGCTTTCAGCCTTCTGCCCACTCCCCTTCCCTCCCCTCAGCTTCATGCTACCCCAGGCTTCACCCCAGCAGGGCTGAAAGGACCCCAGGCTGGGAGTCTGGAGATCAGATCACTGGCTTCTAGGGTGACCCTTGGCTAGTCTTTTCCTCCCTGAGCCTCAGTTTCCTCTTCTGGCTTGGGCTGCTGACCTGTGACGTGAAGATGAGGACTCAGCACAAAGGAACAGGCTCTAGGGGGTGAAGTTCTGGCAAGGAGGGGACTTCCCACATAAGCAACACTGAGGCCCTTGGCACCTGACCACCACCCTTCCCAGGGGCATGAGTGCTGGGAAGGGGGCCGGGAAGGGACTGGAGACCATGGCATAAATGTCACCTGCCCTGAAGACTGCCCTGCTTGACCCTCGCAGGTTGGGCCCCCTGTTACTCTTCCTTCACTCACCACCAGCTGCCACTGTTTTATGTCTGTGTCCCCTTGGCTCTGTCAGAGCAGCCTGAGGCTCAGTACCGCCTGCATCCTTTAGCCCAAGCACAGGCCCCGCACCAAGTAGGTGCTCAACAAAACATGTGTTGAAAGAATAAAGGCATGGAAAATAACAAGTGTTGGTGAGGAGGTGGAGAAATTGGAAGCGCACATTGCTGGTGGGAATGTAAAATGGTATAACTTCTGTGGAAAACAGTTTGGCAGTTCCCAGAAGTTAAACATAGAATCACCATATGATTCCACAATTCCACTCCCAGGTAGATAGATACCCAAAAGAACTGAAAACATATGTTCATACAAAAACTTGTACACCAGTGTTCATACAGTATTATTCATAATAGCCAAAAAGTGGAAACAACCCAAGTGTCCATGAATTAATGAAAGGATAAACAAAATATGGCATATCCACACAATGGACTCGTATTCGGCAATAAAGAGATGTGAAGAACTGATACATGCTACAGCATGGATGAATCTTGAAAACATTATGCTAAGTGAAAGAAAACCAGACACACAGTCCATACGTATGGTTCCATTTGTATGAAATGTTCAGAATGGGCAAATCCATAAAGACAGAAAGGCAACTAGTGGGGGCAGGAGGAAGGGGAAGTGACCGCTAACAAGTATGGAATTTCTTTTGGGTTGATGGCATGTTTTGTAATTAGATAGTGGTGGTGGTCACACAATGTTGTGAATATACTGAAAACCACTGGACTGTACACTTTAAAAGGGTGATTTTTTAATCTCGATTAAATACATAAACAAATAAAAGCAAACAACCTCCCCAGGGACTAGTTGGAAGGCCAAACCTGTCCGGCTGGCTGGTTTGCTCACCTATTCATGTCCCTCTGAAAACACCATCCCACAGGAGCCATTCTTTGTCCTGGGGAAGGCCACACCCTCACACCCCACCCCTGGCCCCAAAACTCAGCCTGCAAGGAGTAGGTGGGAGGGGAGGCGACCCAATGGGCCTTGTAGGTGGATGAAGCCCTCACCTTGTGTCCCAGCTTCAGGGCAGGTGCCCCCATGACAAGGGGACTAGGGGATTGGCTGCAATCTGGTCTCTAGCACTGGTCCTGTCTCCTCCTTCAGTTTCCCCATCAGGAATCTGCCTCACAGGGTAGGATGAGGTATGACAGAGCCTGAGACTGGGGCACCATCCCAAAGGCCTCTCTCTTGGCTTGCATTCCAGCAGTGTATGGACCAGCAGTTGGGAAGTTCTTCCTTTGGTCTGACTGCTGTAACTGGCCTGGAGACACTAGGGGGCAGAGGTTCCTGCTGGGTCAGCCTGATTCAGCCTTACTCAGCTTTGGGTGCCCATGGAGGTCCTGTGCCCAAATGCTCACTTCATGCTGATGAAGCAGGATGTGGGCTCCCTCCAGCTCCCAAAGCAGCTGTTACCTGAAATGGTTCCAGCCAGGAGAAGGCTGATCCCCTCCCCACCCTCCTGCGGCTGCCCTCTAGCCAGAACAGAGGGGTTGGGACCCCATGAAACCTGCCTCTAGTCCCTCAGAGGATAGATTGGCAGGTGGCCCTCCCCTCACTGAGCCTTTTAGAATGAGTGGTCCCATTATCTTCCTCTGATGTCCAAGCATCAGGTCTGAGCGGATGGTGTGAGAGGAGCCCTGGTCCCTGGGGCTGAGGCTGCCCCAGGCCTGATCTCTTTCATTTTGCCGGAGTGACCCGTCCACCTACCTGTATGCTCACCTCTGCCTTATATATCCCATATGTCAACCACAAGCCCAGCAAAGAAGAGGAGCTTAATAAAGAACTACACAGTGAGTGAATGAGATCAGATAAAACAGCCCAAAAGCCCAGTTTTTTGAGGACAAGGATTAATTGGTTTTTTTTTTTTTTTTTGCTGTGAAGTTTTGGTAAACTGCTTACCCTCTCTGTGCTTGAGTTCCTTTAAAAAATGCAGACAATGATAGTATCAACCTCATAGGGCTGGCGAGAAAATTAACTAAGATGATTCATATGAAACTTCCAGAATGGTCCCAGGCATATGTGTGATGATCTATGGTGTACAGTCACTATTATCACTATTTGTAATATTGCCCTCATAATCTTGCCCTTTGAAGACCAGCCTGGCGGCTGGCTGACTGACGCCTTTTCCTGGCAAAGAGATTGGAGATCAGTGACACCTTTCAGGAGATCTCTGGGCTCCTGCTGGGTCAGCCCCAGTCCCTGGAGGACCATTAGCTCTCGCTCCAGTGGTGATATGTGCCCCTTCCCAGGCGCCCAGCCCTGGCTCCTCCTGTCCCTTACAACCCTCCTGCATGCAGAGCCTGCACTCAGGTGCTCAGTAAGTAGGCTGCTCTGAACAGAGGGCCAGTCATGGGCTGAGGGTGGTGGACAAGGAGGCTCCAGGGACCACCTGAGCCCGGATGCCAGGGTAGGGCAGACCCTCGGTGCCTCCAGGGGCTTCCTGCCTGTACAACCCCCCTCTTCCAGTGAGATCATTTCAACCCTGGGAGACCAGGAAGTTTGGTTATTCCAGGAAAACCCTGACCCACCCAGGAAACCCAAGTACCTGGCATGGTCTCATCTGGCCCATTGTCCTGAAAGGGTGGGAACAGAGGCCTCTGTCACCATGACCCCCTTCCCGACCAACCGCCAGAGACATCCAACCCCAGCTCTCTGTGGGCAGGGTACACACCGAGTCAGCCTTCCTCCCTGCAGCCACCTCACCCTGGGGTTTCCTGTGGTCCAATTGTCCGCTATTGCCAGCTCCCAGATGGGTCATAGAACATCTCAGCAGGACCACAAGGAGTGTCTAAAACACCCTCTGGGCCAGGGCATCAACTCCACATAGCACCCTCCTGTTCCACCTCCCCTGCTCACCTCCTTGGAGCCCTCTCTCTCTCTATCTTTCTCTCTCTACAGGTCTTGCTGGCCCAGGGGTTCCCCACTAAATTCCCCAGATATCAGTGGGGGTCGCAGCCTAGGTCTTCAAGCTCCCAGTTGCCAGTTCCAGGGAGACAGGGACAGCTGGGAAATTAGACGTGGGTCTGCCCTGAGCGTGCGGACACACAAAAGGAGAGTTTCACGACCCCCCCGCTATCTGAGTATGTAGGCAGGACCCTAGGAGAGGGTTCTGTGGGTGGGTGCTCATGTGCACATATGTGCATGTCTGTGTGTGTGTACATGTGAGCAGGTAATGTGTGTGGTCCCATGTACCTGTTATGTGTATACATGAAAGGCATAGAGGTAAAGAATCCCACAATTGCATCTTCCCTGGTGAGGGCTGTCAGGGACATGACTCTTCTCTCATTACACTGACACTCTGCCTGTGTTTCTACTCATGACCTGGGGTAGGGGTGGGGGTATCTCCAGGGGAGGTGAGTAAGCAGCAGGTGGAGTTCAGGAAAAGCTGTATCAGGGCTAGGACGTCAACAATCCCACACCTCCTCGCTCACTGGGCCAGTCTTGGCCTTCTCCAAGGGCTGTAGTTTCCTCAAGCTGAGAAATGGGTCTAAGGTCCCAAGGATGCTATCTAGGGCACAGAAGGGCTCCAGGTGGCTCTGGGTTCCTGGGGTGGCTGGGGGAGGGGAGCACCTCTGACAGGCCCCAGAACCAGGAACAAATGTCCTAAAACTGTTTGACACTTCAAGGTGGCCTATGGGCACAGAGAAAATCTTCCACCTTCTGGGAAATGAGGGGAGTAGTAGGGGGTGAGAAAACCTCAAACATCTAAATAGCTCCTTCAACACTTTCACCTTGGCCAAGAAGCATCTAGATCACACCCACCCCTGCTTCCTTGGGGGAGGGTGCTGTGTGGAGCAGGAAGAGGTAAGAATCTGGGGTTCTAGGCCAGGCTCTGATAGGCCAGGTAGCTCTGGCTCCCTAACCCTGGCCTCACCGGCCCATCTCTCTGCTGGGGGAAGCTGATGCCCACACAGCCTGTCTACCTCTCAGGGCTGTGGCCAGGCTACTAGAAGATGTCAGGGCAAGAAGGGGCTTTGGTAATAGGACTCCCGGCACCAGCTGTAGAAAGAACTGCTCCATGACCTCAGCATTTCCACCAAATTCGCCCCCGACCAGAAGAGGAAAGTGACTGTGACATCCGCTGGCCCCACTTCCTGCAGCTGGGACCCTGCTCAGTTCAAGCAGAGAAACCGTTACGGGCGAACAGTGTCACCTGCATGCTCACTATTGCCATGAGGAAGGTACCCCACAGAGGGGGGCCTCAAACCCCATTCTTTAGACTCATACCAGAGTGAGGGGATAGATCTCAGCTGGGCATCAGGGTTCAGAGATTCTGGTCCCAACTCTGCCAGATGCTCCAGATTGCCTTGAGCACCTCCTCCCACTTTGCCTCAGTGGGGAGTCCCCGCTGCCCACCTGCAGCCCAGAAGAGTAGGCAGGGACCCCAGAAGCTCAGATCTGGAAGGCACCAGGGCTTCCCACAAATCATAGATATGGAAGGCCCATATGGGGGAACAGGGGCCCTGGCACTGAGTGCTCCCCCTGGGCTCTACACATGGTAGGGACAGAATGGCAACAGCCCTATCATGGGCTGCCAGATGTAAGAGAGACAGCCTCCTCCCCACGGGGCAGGACAGAGACACCTGAAGGACCCATGACTGGGAGGGAGGGAGGGAGGCAGCAGACCTGCCCTACTACCTTCCAACCCCACCACTCCATGTTGTTCAACCAGCCCTTCCAAACAGCTCACCCTTTATGGTCTCTCATACCACTTGGTTTTACATGTGCTGGCTCCACTGCCTGGAACACCCTCACCTGCCTCTGTGTCTGGCCAGCATCCCCTCAAGAACAGGAGAGTGAACAGAGCATGGAGTCTGGAGGTCCAGGGGTCCAGGGTCCTGTCTGCTAGGGAGGGCAGAGCAGCAGGCAAACCCTCATCAGGCCTGACAGTGGGCACACTGTCAAGGAGACAGGGGTTGGTAGCTGGGACAGACCTTGCAGACAGTCTGGGTTGCGGAGGAGCTGGTAGGCACAGGGCCCAGCTTCGCGCTGTTGGCTGTGAGGGAGGCTGGAACTGCAGACTATTTTTAGGCTCCTGTTGGATTGGAGAGACAAGGATGCTCCAGGCTACAGCCCTTGCTCACTGCGGAAAGACTAAAGTGGGACCGGTTCCCCTTGGAGCTCAAGGTCTCCACAGCTTTCTCTTTTGTCCTTAGAGACCAGGAGCTGGGGTCAGGAAGTGAACCAGAAGCATGTCCAGTACCCCCAGACATGCAAACACCCATGAGGGATTTCCATATCATTTGCACACTACCCTGCTTCCTCATCAGAAGGAACAGAAAGGTCCCTTTCAGAGGACCCTTGGTGGAGAAGCACACTCAACCGAGTCCACTTCCAGCTGCCCCTCCTGGGTATCAGGAAAGTCAGGAGAGGGTGATGAAGCTCTAAAATCAGAAAGCGCAAACAGGGGATTTTAGCAGTGGAGCAAATATGTTCCATCTGATCACTCAGTGGTAGCTCCCTGAAGAACAATGTTGACAAGGATTCATCCATTCAACCCACAGATAATCATTTGTGTATCTGCTGTGTGCCAGACACTATTCTAGGTGATGGAGATTTAGCTGTGAGCAAAAATGACAAAATGCCCGCACGAAGCAGGAATTCTGCAGCAGTGTGGCCCACAGGTAATTTTAACTTTTCTAACAGCCACATTAAATAGGCGTTAAAAGGAACAGGGGATATGAACTTTTACAATATATTTTATATAACCCAATCTATCCAAAACATTTTCATTTCTATGTGCAATCAATATGATAATTTATTAATAAGATAAATTATTTTTTATAGTACGTCTTCAAAATCCAGTATGCCTTTTATACTTCTGGCACATCTCAATTCACTTGAGTTACATTTCAAGTTCTCAGTAGCCCTTGGAGAATGCAGTTCTAGAGGAAATTGCTCATCTGAGCACAGGAGAAAGGAATGCCATGATTGATTAGTGATGTCTGCTATGGACCTGGGCCGGTCCCCCATAGCTGGATAAAATTGCAGGCCATGCGTTGGCCTCTGTGTCATAGACCCAACCCCAAGCACGTGTTCATCTCTACCTAGCCCTTTTGAGCTCATTCACTTTGTCCAACCTGAGAAAACTGCCAGTCTGACTTCTGGGACTTTAATCAGGTGTAGGTCCAGTAGTTCTGGCATGGGCACCATCCTACCAAATGGCAGCAGCACATCAACAGGACGAGGGCCTCCTGGGTGTGGTCCTGTGCTCTTTCCTCTTGTGTGGGTTGGCTTGTGGCCACTGGTGACACTGGGAATGCGGGTTTTGCTTTTGTTTCTTCCCCAAGGCCTCTTCCTCCCAAAGCTAAATAATATCAACATAAAAGTGTTTCCTGAGCCTGAATTAGCCATTTCAGGCCCACTCCACCAGCCCATACCCACAGACCTCCTGACCAGAACCCTAGTTGGGAAAGCCCATCCCAGAATCTCCACTTGCTTTTCCAGACAATGAGAAGCTAAAATTGGGCCATGGAGACAGCTGGAAATGCCTGGGGACTGGGGGAGAGGGGGAGGTGGGGAGGGGGCAGTGGTGAGCTTGGAGTGAGGGAGGCAAGGATAAGGTATGAGAAAAACTGGATCCCAGGTCCACATCACGGTAAGGATGATGAAGGTAATGATCATCATTACCATCAGGTAATGATGAGCATTACCATCATCATCCACCCTACCCCTGCTCAAAATCCTTCAATGACTCCCTAGAACCTACGGGATAAAGATCTAGGGCCTTGGCCCCAGGAACTGGCACTGATGGGGTAATTTAATCTTACTTCAGGAACCTCTCCCCCCTTTCATCTTATTCATTCATCCAACAAGAATGTATCCTAGGCACTGTTCTAGGTGCTAGAGATGCAGCTGTGACCAAAACTGATGTGTGTCTCTCTGCCTTCCTGGAGCTCACATAACTGCACCTAACCCTATAACACCCCAAGTCTTTGCACACCCCTAGGCCTTTGCAAATGCTGTTCCCTCTTCCATTCTTCGGTGACTTCTCTACCTGGCGGGGGGCCATCTACTCATCGTCCGAGGGCCACTCCATGCTTTCCCTGACAACTCCCCCCAAATGGGTTGGTCCCTCTCCCACCTAAGACCCTCGCAAGTATGGTCATCATCCAGCCCCACATCTGCCTCCCCTACCAGGATGCAAGGGCTTGAGGGCAGGGCCTGTGCCTTCCCTCACCGGGACCCCAGGACCCAATTCCAGGTGCACTCCCCCTAAAGCTCCATCTTCCCCCCCAGCTCGGGACTGAGCAGGAGAGGCATGGAGGCCAGGTGGGGTCTAGGACTCCTCTGAAGAATTCAAGGTCATTCTGAAAGCTCTGCCTGGGACCATCCTACTCCTGGCATTCCAGGGCAGAGACTCGGAGGGGCAAAGGCACGGACTGTTTCCAGCAAAGGAAGGTGGAGGACTAAGGGGCGACAGGGATAGGGAAGACCAGGGCACTCAGGGCTATGAATGCTGGGAGCTGTTAAAGGGTTTCAAGCAGCAGAGAGATGAGATGGCAGTGGCCTTCCCCCAAGCAAGACAGGAGGGCAGGACACTGACCGATGGGGGTAAACCTCAGTGGCCCTTAGAATTATGAAGTAGAGGGAGGCCCAAAGGAGTGCCCCATCCCCTGCTGGCTTCTCCAGGAGAGCTGAGCTTTGGTTTTTCACAGTCTCGTTCTCTTTTTTGTGCCCCCCTGGGGAGGGATGCACAAGACAGAAGACAGAAGGACAAGCCTGGCTCCTGTCCCAGGCCTGGCCCCCAAGAGACTGGTGTTGGTGCCGTGATTCTCTGTGGATCTCCATGCCCCCCTGGGCCCAACTTAATGGTCCTCCCACCCACCACCCCCAAGGCCCACTGTGCTGCTTACCTGTCAGGGGAAAACAAGGCAGCAGCCTTGTGCCCGGCCTGCCCCCTCCCCGCCGGCTCATTTACATGGGATTTACACGGGCTCATTTCATGCCTCGATGCACACGGCTTCCCGCCCGCCTGCCCGCCAGGCCTCTCCGGGTGCCTCCATGGAGACAAAGGAGTATGTGCTGTCCCTCATGTCCTCTGCTGTAGGCCCAGAGGGGCACCGAGAGAATCCCCATAGGAAAGAGGGAACTTCCTGGGGTCCAGAGAGAAGGCAGGGACCTCACTGGAGGCTGCCCAGCAATCAGGGCCAGGACTTGAGTCCCCCTTTCTCCACTAGCGGCTCCCAGAATCCACTCCTGCCCTTTACCCCCACCATCGAGGGGCTTGTGGAGGGGCCGCTGCTGCTGCTGCTGCTGCTGCTGCTGCCCAGCTGTAATCTGGAAAAACCGACTGACCAAGTCATTGACTCTGAGCTCCTTCCAAAGACCAAATCAGTCTTAGAACCCAGTACAGTGTGCAAGAAGGGGCCTCTCAGAAGCCTGGCCAAGCCCCTTCCTCTTCCACATGAGGAGAATGAGGCTCAGGAAGGGCCAGGTCTGCCCAGGATCACGAAGGGTGATGGTGGCCCCAGGTCTCTGGCCCCAGCCCAGAGATCACTGGGGTCCCCCAAACTCTCCGACTCCTGGCCTGTGCACCTGCTGCCACCTTGGCCACCCTGGGAAGGCAGGGTGTCGAAGAGGAAAGAACCAAGGAGAACCTTCAGCGTGGGGCTGGCCCAGGAGAGCACAGGGCAGCCTGAATGGGAGGGAGCGATCCCACAGCTAGGGGCGATTCCAGCCCTGTGGGGTCTGCAAGCCAGCCAGAAGCTCGGCTCAGATTCAGAGAGGGCAACTGTCCCAAGTCGGCCACATCCCTCTCCCCAGTAGTTACTGCTCGGGAAAATCTCCCAGCAAATCTCAAAAGGCCTGGATCCCTGTACAAGGGGCAGGAGAGAGGGGAACAAAGGGGAGGGGAAGGGAGAGAAGAAAGTCTGGGTTTCCCTCTGCATCTCCCCACAGGATGCCCCACCCTCCATCCCTGGTCCTGTCCTAGTTCTGTCCACCATCCCCCTGAAGAGCTTCCAGCTCCCCTTCCCACCTCCCACACCTACGTCAGGGCTCCTTTTCACACACCTTTTGGGATTCTAAATCTATTTGATTTGTTTTATCTTGGAGGGAGCTCAAGAGTTTCTAAGGCACAAATCCCACCTCAGCCCTGTCACTGTCCTGCGGGTTGAAAAGCCAAGCTCTGGGACTAGCACACAAAGCCTGCCCACTGGTCTCTCCTTGCTCTCCAGCTGTCCCCTCAGCACGCACACTGACCCCTGCCCTGCCTGCTGGCCCTACCTGGAATAAGGACCTCATCTCTACTCAGGCACCACCACCTCCCCTGCCCTCTAGGCTCCTTCCCACACACTTCCATCTCCACAGGTTTATCCCACAGGGTCTTATTTGATCAGCTTTCCCTCCCAGAATGGACCCCTTGAAGGCAGGGAGGCCCAAGGCTGTTTCTAGCATGGCCAGGCCTACCAGGGGAAATGGTCAGGGGGTGGAGGCTGGGAAGGGGCAAAGGCCCGCTCCTGAAGTGTGAGGAAAGGTGGGGTGCAGGAGCTGTCTGGGCTCCAGGGTCATTGAGCTGTGGGTTTAGATCCCACTCCTGCCTCTCACTAACTGGGAGCCCTGCTGTGTGTCTCCTTAGCTCTAAGGCTCTAAGCAGAGGGCCAGTGAGAGTGTGTGATGTTCACAGGGGCAGCAGGTGCCCTCACCCTCACCCCCTGACCAGAATGGCTTTAAAGGCAAGCAGCAGGCACAGGTAAATAAATAGCTTGTTTATTAGTAATATGTTACATTATTAAAGTGCATTGAGAAGAGATGCAGGGGCCGAAGCTGGAAGGCCACTAGCCCCAGGCCCTGCCCCAGGCTGGCCAGACACAGCCAGAGAAGGGCCCAGCTCTCTGCTGAAATCCACGGACAGGACTGGGGGCAGAGCTGCCCAACTGGAGAGCTTGGCCCAGGCCGTCCCTACAGGAATTCACAGTTTAGCCTAAGTTATAACATGTCCTGAGCTGAAGGTGGGAGGCTAGGAGCATGGAAGCACAGCCCCTGGGGAAGGGGGCTGAGGGGAGGGGAGGGGGGCCACCCCCCCACCCCCCAACCCCCAATGCCAAGGGCAGAGTCCCAGAACCTCCCCCTGAGGACCTGGCTCCTCCTTCAAAATGAACACGGTGAATCTAACGCTCAGTTTTCTCCTTCATTCTCCCCTGTCTCCCTCATCCCACCCCCTCCCATAACCACCCCACATCAGGGGCTTGGACGACGTCCCCTTCAGACTGGGCTCCCAGGGCAGAGCCAGCTCATGCCACTCTCGCCAAACCCATGCCCATCCCTGGACTCTTATCCCATTCCTGGGAGCCGCAGACTGGGACCCCCCCACCCGTGACCCATCCCTTCCCCAGCCCCTCCCTCCCCACCCCAACCCAGCACGCAGTTTTGGTATTTCATACAGATGCAGTCAGAAGTAGCTATACATGAAATAAGCCTAACATAAAAATAGAGCTTTTTCCGTCCTTCCGTCCGGAAAGCAAACATCCTTCAATAAACATGCAAGGCAGCTGCCTAGTGAGACCCAGAGCGGGTGAGGGCGCCACAGAGGGCAGCCCTGGGCCTGCGGGAACACTAGCCACCCCCAGCCATGGCAGGAGGGAGGATGAGGGGGCAATTTGGGTATAGAGAGTCCAGAAGGACTCAGGCCTCAGCCCAAAGGTCTAGAGATGGGGTCCCAACTCCCCTTTTTAAACCCCACTCTCTGGGCCTGACAGGCTCTTAGGCCAAGAGCATCGTTGCATTTAGTCAGTTTGAGGAGTAGTTTTTGAAAAATAGTCTCCAAAAGATAAAGTCTTGGGTCAGCAAGGCCCCAGTTTCATAGTCGGGGCCTTCATTCTCTGGCCCACACCCCTGCCCTGCCCCACCGGGGCCCAGCAGCCGCCTGCGGCTGGCCATCTCCAGGCCTGGCGTTCCCCGTCGGGTTATGCAGTCCCCCTGGAAGAAGTGGTGGGCAAGGAGCTCCCGGGCCCAGCCGGTTGTGGGTGTGAGACTTTTCTAGTGCCTTGGGGCTGCAGAAGCCTGCAGCATGCCCAGCCCCAGGAGGCCCTAATGGACCAGCAGGCCAAGAGTAAGCGTGGGCAGGACACCCAGCCAGAGGGGGGAAGCCATGGCGCGGGCGCAGCCCAGCAGGTGCGAGGTCATGGCACCGTCCTCGCGCAGTAGCTCCCAGTGCTGAGCCTCACGGAAGTAGGAGCCCTCCTGGGCCTCGCAGTAGTAGTGGCCGTACTGGAGGTCCGTGAGGTTCTCGATGAATAGGATGCAGTTGGGGCTCTGGTGGCCGGGCTCACAGCTCTGCTCCACACTGTTCTCGTGGCGCCATGAGTAGGTGGCATGGTGGGACTCCATGGGGCAGCTCAGGTAGTAGCGAGAGTTCTGGGCCAGGGAAACCTTCTGCAGTGGGGCTTGTTCTGGGGAGGGATGGGGACATAGCCATGAGGAGGGGCTGAGGGCTCCCAGGGCAGGCTGTGTCCTCCCCCACTGATGGGCCTCCAAGGCCAAGGCTTCTAAATGAACGCGGGGAAACCAGCGCCCAGTCTCCTCTTGACTCTCCCCTGCTGCCCTCGCCCCACTCCTCTCACAACCACCCCACACCAAGGGGGCTCCCTCCACAGGACTGTCCTGCCCCATCTGTCTGGAGCCCCCAGGACCAGACCAGGTCTCCCTCAGACAGGGCAATTGAGGCACGGCGGTACCACCCTCATGGGATGGGGGCAGGGCCAGGTCAGGTACCTGGCTTTGGGTTGGGGCACCACATGTGTGGCTCGGCTGGATTGATGGACTGCAGCACTGGCCTGGAGTTGGAAGGAAGAGAGAGGCTAAGCAGACAGGAGGCCACAGGCCTGGCCCCTTCCCTGTCCTCCTCCCCACCCAGCATCAGCAGTAGTGTCCACCCAGAGGAGGGTCTGGCCAGAAGGGCCATCTCCTGTAGCCCATCAACCCCCACTCCTGTGTTCGCTGTCTCCTAGCGACAAGGGATTCCGGCCAACATACTCTGGGGAGCTGTAGATGGAGACGCAGCGGTCCTGGTTCCAGCCACAGTAGGGGTCTCGGGCCATGAGGCAGCCGTGGCAGCCCCCAC
The DNA here is from genome assembly GCF_026419965.1 of Kogia breviceps. NCBI lineage: Eukaryota > Metazoa > Chordata > Mammalia > Artiodactyla > Physeteridae > Kogia > Kogia breviceps. The sequence goes on from NC_081312.1 coordinate 101,766,891, forward strand.
TGTAGACCTCACACAGGTCCAGGGGCACCTGGCTCACCTCCCACTGGGAGTTCACATACAGTTTCCGCTGGAAAGAGAAAAGGACTGAGTCAGGTCAGGGCCCCCATCCCAACTGAGCTCTAAGCCCCTAAGCTGTGGTCCAGCTGCCTGGCAGACCCTGGGGCCCAGAGACCCAGCAAAGACATGCAAAACACACGCAGAGGAGCTCTGTCCTCACCTGGCCATCCCTGGGCAGCCCCATAGGGCAGGGGTTGGGGAGGGGAGGCTCACCCGGTCAGCGTCCAGTGACATGGCCTGGATAGTGGCCGGACGGCGAAAGGGCTGGATCGCCAAGATGCTGAAGACAAGGCTGTGTTCCCGTTCCCCTGACTCCACCACCTTGTGGATGGTGCCCTTGTCTGTAGGTGAAAGGCAGAGGGTCAGCAGGCGGGAGTCCCACCACAGAGCCAGGCAGCCTCCCTCTGGGCTGAGCTGACCAGGAAAGATGCCGGGTGGGGAGGGCTGGGATGTCATGGCTCAGGCAAGGGTCATAGGACTGGGGTGGGACGGGGAGAGGATAGCATGACTGGGGAGGGTCTTAAGAGCCCAAAGGCATCGCAGGAAGTTTCCAAGGCTGGGCAAGGGAGGCCATCACAGGAGGCCCTGGGCTCCCCAAGGCCGCAGGGGAAGCTGGAGCATGGAGAACAGAACCAGCAGTCTCACATGCCCAAGCACTGCTAAGCCTCCAGCTACATGCATTAGCATTACTTCGTTTAATCCTCCACACCCCTGGGAGGTGGGTATTATCATCCCCACTTCAAAGATAAGGAGGCTCAGAAAGGCTAAGCAACTTGCTCAAGGTCACACAGCTGGTGACTGGAACCCAGAGGGGTCAGAACTCTACCCCTCAACTTCTATAAACCTCTCCGCTTCCTGGACTCTGGGATTTGTTGTCTTTAAAATAAACTTTTTATTCTGAAATAATTTCAGATTTACAGAAAAGTTACAAAGATAGTACAAAGAGTTCCCGTATACCCTTTGCCCAGTTTCCCCTAATGTTTCCTCTTAGACAACTGTGATCTTTGTCACAGCTGAGCAGTTGTCACAGGTACATAATTATTAACTCAACTACAGACTTTACTGGGATTTCACGGGTTTTTCCACTCATTGTCCTTCATCTGTTCCAGGATCCAATCCAGGATTCCACATTGCATGTAGTCTTAGGGGATCTTTTAATTTTTATAAAATCTTAGATCTGAAAAGGACCTTAAGTTCAGCACAGGGGAACCCAAGGTCACACACTAGGCTGCCTGCCTCAGAGGCCAGTGCTCTCTCCATTCACACTTGTCGGGGACTAATGGGCATCCTGACCCCTGGGTCCTCCCAATCCCACCTCAGGGGCTGTCCCAGTTTCTAGAATAGCCTACCTCCCTTTCGCTCCCTCCCAATTTCCCAGGGTATCACTTGCCCCAAAAAAGCAGTCTGATGATCAGATGATTGCCTGCCTATGACCTTTCCTCTATGTGTCTGTGACCCCCCTCTGCAGGCTCTGGGATGTGGCCCCTTGCTCCTCCGGCCCGACAAGCTCCCAGTCCAGTCACTACCTTCATACACACACTGCCCTTCACCTCCTCCACAAGGCGTGGTGACAGCCTCCCATCGCTTCTCCCAGCCGTGAAAGCCTCCCATTCTCTGCAGAGGGCTCAGAAAGTTCTATTTCATATCTAGCCCCAATCCCTCCTGCTGCAGACTCCAGAATAGTATCTCTCCGCAAAGGCCCTGCAATCTGGAAGTCCTTCCTCACATCTCACTAAATTCTTTGCATCCCACATCAAAAGTTTCCTCTCACCTGCATAATCCCAAAGACAGGGAGAGGGTCCAGTTTCCCTGCTCTGCCTGGCAGAGGTCCACAGGACACCCTGGACCAGGTGCTTCCTCCTGACTTCCACATCTTTTCCTACCATCTTCAGGAGTCAGACAGCTGGACCAAAGCCATACCCAGCTTTTCTCAGACTTCCAACATTTCTGCCTCTGAATCCTGGCACCTTCTAGCCTATGATGCCTTTCCCTCTCCCTTTTGCCCCACCTCCTCCGGGAAGCTCTCACTGCCTGACTCTTCCACAGCCACACATATTAACTCCTGACAGCTCTTAGTCACTCATTTCTCCCAACCAGATGTTAACTACATTATTCTTTATACCCATTTTTACAAAGCAGACCAGGGGCGAGGCGGGGGAGACGGGAGGGGTCGGTCCCGGGTAGCCCCTCACCTGTAGTTAGGTAAAGCACATGGAAGGTCTCCCCATTGCTGGCGTGCATGCGGTGAACAACCACTTTCTGGTAGTGGTACTTAGAGTGGAACAGTGGCGTCTTCAGAGGCCCCACGGGCTCCACCCTCTGCACCACCTCAGGGTGACTGTCGGCCACCTGGAAGGTCTCTGTGGGTATCGGCTGCCGGTCTGGGAGGCACTGGGCAAGGAGAACAGGTCCAGATCAGTGGGGTGGCTGGGAGATGGGGTCGGGGCCTGGGCCATGGTGGGTGTCACCGCTCACCTTGCCAGGCCGTGGGTTGGGAAGGTCTGAGTGGTAGCCCTTGAGTGAGGAAGTGCGGAAGACCTTGTCAATGTCACCGAGGGAGTACACGCAGACGGCAGAGTAGTTCCTGGGGGACACACAAGCCACCTCAGTGGGAAGTCCAGGACCCACCCACCTCCACTCACCCAGGCGAGCCCAGCACCAGATGGGGTACAACTGCAGCCTTCCGACCAAGCTTCCTGGCCTTTGAGCTCCATGAGGGCAGGGACTATCCTGGGGGCCAAGGCCAGTGCCTGAGCATTACCAAATACCACTGAAGGAAGGAGGGAGGGAGGGAAGTTCAACCTAATTTCTTTCTGTTGCAAATGTAAAACCACAACCTGTATTCTGTCACAGAATCACTGAGTTCAGAGGCCAACCCCAGGGCAGGAGAAATCCCAACATGTGCATCCTTGGAATGCTGATGCCCAAGGAGGCCAGACCTCCATCCCCTTCCCAGACTGCTGGGTCCATGCACACAGGAGCCCCAGAGCAGGGTCTTGGCTTCCCTACCCTGCCGCCCACCTCTCCCCACACACACCTGACACTTTTGCCTGCCTTGTTTTCAGTCAATGAGGGTGATTAAGAGGTGTGAATTATCAGGCGCAGGCAGTGCCTGAGAGGGTGTGATAGCACCCTGCACCCAGCACCCCAGAGGCCGCAGCAGCCTTTTCCCGGGGCCCAGCACCCGCTCTTAGTACACAGCTGACGGGCACACAGGCATAGGTGTAGCCATGAGCATGCATACGGCGCATGCGCACACACCCATGTGTACAGACTCACAAACACACCAGCACACACATCTCCCTGAGCACTGTGTGTCCGCCCACCCCAGGCCCAGCAACAGCCTTGGTCCCTTGAGCTGGGGTCCCTGCTCTTGCCACACCAGCCATCCCTTGGGCAGGGCCCAAACCCTCTGATCCCCACTGGACACTTAACTAATGCCAGACCCAGCATCAGGACAAGGGCCACTCACCAGGGGTTGGAGAAAACGCCATAGACCCTAGTGTCCCTCCACTGGCCATTAGGGTTGGGGAGCAGGAAGACGTCCTGCAGCCTGTTGAAGTTCTTGTTGCTGGTGGCGTCGCTGCACACCAGCATGGCTTTCAGGAAGGTGTTCCACTTGGAGACCGACAGTGAACTCTCACCACCCTGGTCCCCCTGGAAGGGTGGAGGGGAGGGGAGGCCCCTCAGCACCTGCCTGGGCTGCCCCACACACCCGGGGCACCTGCTGCCAGGAATGCCAGCACCCAGGCTTCTGAGGAGGAAGGGAGGCCCTGAAAGGGGTCGCGGGACCTGTGAGGGGACGAGGCTGAGGTACCCCACCACTCAGGCCAGGTTCTTGGGCCAGGCTCCAGGAGGCAGGCCTGGCTGGCACAGGGCTCACAGTGGGGACCTGAAGGGTGCGGGGACCAGGTCCCCGCAGAGCACACCGGCTCAGACACACGTCTGCCCACTCTCACACATTCACGCTCACACACACGACACAGACCTGCACAAGCCAGCACCTCCACACAGGGGAAACACACACACGTCAATGCACTCTCATTCTCACGCACACAATCATGCACACTCTCCACGAATACACACATTTGCACACTATCACACGTGCACGTGAGCCCAACCATCTTTACCCACTCGCAGGTGCAGGGACCCTCCTGTGCACGCACACTTCCTCTCACAGTCCCATAAAGGCTCGCTTGCACGTTTGCACACAGGCAGTCACACACTCACTCACTCCTGTCTAGGCACAGACACACACTCTTGCCCACTCAGCACTTGCTCACCCTGCACAGCTGGGCCACTCGGGACACGTTGAGAGGGGCCTCGGGATTCTTGTCAGGATTGTCCTCTCGGAAGAAGTAGTAGATCTTGTCATCGTAGGCCTGGTCTTGGTGCACGATGGTGGCCTTGATGAACTGCGGGTCTACCGGGGACAGAAGTGAAAGCGTGTGAGGCGGGGAGCCTCTCAGAGGACCCACCCACAGCCTGCCCACCCCCTGAGTCTGCACAAACAAACCTGGGTCAAATCACACCTGGAATAAACTTCAGAAAAACAGGTCCAACACCCCAAGGGGCCTGAGACTCTGCACTCCCACCCCACACCTGTTTTGCTCTCTCTTACAAAGATGTCATTGGCCCGGGAGCAATGACTTCAGGCCTAGGGACTGGGGGGAGAGCCCTAGGGGCCCCTATGTCACTTCTGCCTAATTGGCAGAGCCCTAACGAAGAGGGAGTGGGTGTTGCCCCCACGTGAGCTCAGCAGAGGGATATGCTATGGCACCCGGGGACTCCACACTGGGTCTGGGCTTTCCTCTGATTTGTTCCCAGAGTGTGTTGGGCCCATCCTGCCTCCACATCTTTCTCTCTGCTGTTCCCCTGCTCCCTGCCAGGCCAACCTCCTCAGCTCTATCTACACAGGGCTGTACCAAGCTCCCGCTTTCGCTTTCCCGACTGGCCTGTGGCCCTAGCGGCCCTAGGGGAGCCTCCCCATAAACATGAGGATCCCATCTACTGCCCTGAGCATTCACACCACCTCATTCAGCCCAGCCCAGCCCAGCCCAGCCCAGCCCAGCCCAGCTGGAGCCTGACTCACTTTGCATGACAGTATCACTGGTGTACAGCTCAATCTCACCCTTGATACGACGGAACCGAGGGATCTTTCCATTGTATTCCTGCTTCCGGATGGTGGAGTACACCTCAGAGCCTGGGCACAGTGGGAGGGGCACGGGTAAGGGCACACAGGCCCTCCCCCGGGCCTGAGTCACCAGGCACAGAGCTAACCACCCTCCCCCTGCCCAGGGCAGCAGCCCTCTGGGAACCCTCCTGCACCAGCCACAGCCCTACCGTCAAACAGAACCAGGGAGTTCTCATCCGGGCTGAAGGGGGCATAGCCTCTCTTCTCACCAAGCAACTCTGCAGTGTCATTCACCTAGGGGAGACCGAGGGGGTCAGACTTCCATGTGATCTCATGGTCACTGCCTCCCATGGGTGCCAGCTACCCAGCCAGGGTCTCCATCCTCCCAGGAACTCTGTACAAGGTGAGGCCAGCCTCAGAGTCCCCCCACCTCCTTCCCACCATGGGAAGCAGAAGCCCACCAGACAAGGGTGAGCTGACCAGGCACACGGGGAGGGCCTTCTCACCAGGGTCCAGCAGCTGGGACGCCGGGCATTGGTGCCGCAGACCAGCAGCCCCTCACCCTGCTTCTCCAGGAGCGTGATGTAGTTCTCGCAGTCCTGTTTGGGAGGAGGGGAAGGAGAGAGGTTGGATGGTGGGAGGCCCTGGCAGGCCTAGCACTGGGACCCTTGGTCTTCGGGAGGAAGGCATCAGAAGTCTGAGCACAGAAGGCAGCCTCTGAGGAGGACCCAGAGCAGGTGCAGCTGACTCTAACCCCTCCAAGAACAGAGGAAGGGTCTCAGGGAAGGAGTGTCTCCCTCTCAGACTGGGAACCCTGGGGCAGGGCTACTTCTCTCCTCCCGGACTGGGGCTCCCAAGACAGGGCCAGGCCTCCTTCCTCAGACTCTCAGGAACCTTTCCAAGGGGCCCAGCCTCCCCTCTGCACTCCCTCTCCCCCACTCACCTGCTTGTCCCGGCAGGACCCCTTCGTGGAGCCAATGTTCACCTGGGGGGAACAGGGGGAGCATCAGTCCACTCTGCCAGGGGCAAGATGCCCCCGTAAGTGCTTTCCATGCATCCTCAGGATAGGCTCATTTGACAAATGAGCAACTACGGCTCTGAGAGGAGGAGTGATTTACCCAACATCACACAGGCTGCTCAGCCTGATACCCGGAGCCAAAGCCCAGAGCTCTCAGAAGACAGGGGCCACGGGGTTCTGGAGCCCAGCTTCCTGCTAGGCCTCCGCAGTCAGCGCTACCCGCCCAGCCAGGCGTGTTAGCTCCGCACTTCTCTCTACACTGCCCCAACACCCACACCAGTTGGGACCGCCCTCAGGGAGCCTCCCCCAGGGACCATTTATGGGATATAATAGGGGGTTGACCAGTTCTGGAAGAAATGCCAGTGCCCCCGAATTCCCTGAGGCTCCTCTCCAAGGCCAGAGGGGAGAAAAGATGGGGAAGGGGGAAGAGAAAAGGGGGCCGGGAGAAGGGTCCAGGCTCACTGTGCGCATGGAGGCGTTCCTGCCCTTGGAGAAGTTGAAGACATAGACCTTGCTGCGTCCACCCACCCACACGGAGGAGCTGCCCGGCTCGTGGAAAAGCACCGTGTGCGGCTCGGCCAGGCCAAAGTCCACATGGTCCTGCCCTGCATGGCCTAAGGAAGAAACAATAGGCAGAAATGTTGAGGCTGGACCCTGGGCTGGAAGATCCTGGCCCGCCCCCCATGCATACCGGCATCCCCCCAGCAACTAGTGCTTGGATCTGGCTAGGGCAGCATCTGAACTCAAGAGCCGTGCTAAGGGGCTGGGCTTGGGCAGGAGGGACCAGGGCTCCCAACTCCGCTCTGAGGTTCTCTGCTATCTAGGACAGAGCAAGCAGCCACTTCCACCCCCTTCAGGTAGCAAGGCCTCTAAGCACCGCATGTACAGTTCAGGTTCCCAGGAATCACTTTGCTCAGAACCCTATCCCCTCCTTCAGGACGCCCTCTCTGACCCTTCCCAGCCCACTCCATCCCCTTAGTAAGCAGGTCAGTATAGATCAAAGCTGGAAAGGAATCTTAATGTCCACTCTCTCCCAATTTACAGATGGAAAAACAAAGGTCCAGAGAGGGGCAGCCCCAGCTCACATGGTCAGTGGCAGGCCAGGAACCAGAACTCCTGCCCCCAAGCTGGACTCTGCACCCTGGCCTGCCCTGGCCTGGTTTCACGGAGATCCCAGCTCACCCCGGGGGGAAAGATCAGCCCTCCCTCCCCAGCAACTCTGGGACAGAGGGCCCTTCACAGAGCACAGCCTGGGCCTTTAAGTAGAAGGGCTGACCGGGACAATTTTGCCCAAAAAAGAAACTGTCTGCAGCCACTGCCTCCGGAGAGAAGATGTCTCATCTCCGGTGACATTGCTGAGGTTGTCCTGGTTGCAGGGCTAAATTACAGGAATGGGACAGCCTGTGGCTGTGCCCCCAGCAATCAGCCATCTTCCCACCTCGGACCAGCCTGGATCCTCAGCCTGACCACTGTTTACTCAGCTGCAGCAAATGCAGGGGCAGCCAACTTAGCAGTGACATCCCAGCAGGACACCCTCCAAGCCCAGAGAGAACAGAACTGCCATGTCCTTGAGTTTGCCCCCAATTCCCCTTGGTGCCACTTGAGCCATTCCTACTGATGCTGCATTCAGCAGGGACGAAGAGCACTACCTACCATGCGACGCCCACCTTCATTCCCTTTCCTTAAGATACATCCCTGCATGGCCAAGTCATCCCTGGAAGTGGGCTATTCTTACTCTCCACCTCAGCTGTGGCCCAGGTCACTGTACAGAGGCAGAAACTGAGGGCCTTCAGGGATACTCTAGCCCAAGGTCACACTAGGAGGCAGGAGAGACTGGCTCATCCAGACTGAGTAATGGTTCTCAGGTGTGTTCAGGGAGATGCCAGCACTGCAGGCCACAGAGAAGTGCTGAGCTCACTGCCCTCGGGTTCACCTGGGTCTCCTCCGGTGCTCTGCAAATAGCCTGACAGCTTAGGATGTCAGGCCTCCCAGGACCCCAAGGCTGCACAAGGTGGGAGCTGAGAGCCCACTTCCTGCTGGGTAGTAGGGGTGTGGTGCTGGCCCAGGCTCGGGCAGGGCTGGCAGGTCTCAGGCCCTGGGCTCCCCCTCCCCACCAGCTGGGATAAAATTAGAGTGCTGGGGACAGACACAAGGCCTTCCTGACTCAGCTCCATGGCTCCAGCTCCCATTTCAGTGCAGCCTGAGCAGCGGCCACTGTCCCCACAGCCTAGCCCGGAATCTAGACAGTCTGTAGCCCCAGCTCCCCACCTACTCCCCCAGACAGCCAGGCGGCTGGGAAAAGCTATATGTCTGTGTCTGAAGATGTTGGGCTGGGGCCTGAGATCTGAAGCCCTCCAGAGGCCACAGGGGAGGAGCCCCACAGCTCAGGTCATGCTGGCCACCTCCAGTCACCTTGGTTCACATCAAGGCCACAACCCCAGGCCTCAGAAGAGGGGCCGGCACAGCCAATGCACAGCTCTAGTGGTAGAGAAAGGGGTACATGAAGGGGCCCTGAGAGACCCCTTGTCTGGGGTCACAGGGCCGTCAAAGTGAGGAGGAGATGCAGTCCTGCCCTGGGAAGTCTAGTCTGATGGGAGAGACTCAGCCTGGCCCCGGAGAGCAAGGCCTGACGGGGAGGCCCGGCCTTACCCTGGAATCCAGTTGGAGGGGTGAAACAGCCATACCAAATCAAGCCTCCATACCACTCAAGCAAAACTGTTTTGGTACAGACCCCAGAGCTGCTCACAAAGTATTGCTGAGAACACAAAGGGAGGGTGAGAGCTGCCTGCTGCTGGATGCAGCGTTGGGGGCTGCCCAGCCAGGACAGTCCTGCACAGATATGCAAGTTTGAGCCCCGTTCCCCTCAAATCCTGGCTGTGGCTGCCAGGGTCAGGATTTGGAGGGAGGAAGGGACTTCTCACCTTATTTTGCCGAAGAACTAACAGGAGCCCAGGAGCACTGCCTCCCTCAACCCCGAAGAACCCGCCCCTCCCGGCTCTGTGCCTGGTGATGTGTATGGGGGAGATGGCACCAGCTCGGCCGCAGGACGAGGCCTTGGCCCGTTCTCTACCCCAGCCCCAGCCCGGCTCCCGTACTCCCGAGGCCCTCAAAGGGCCTGATTGTGCCGGGGAAGTGTCTGAGCGGCAGCAGCTCAATGAATACATGAAAGGAAGCTTTGTTCAGGTCACAGGAGCAGGGGGCTGGGGGCTCAGGGGCAGGAGGGCTGCCTGGAAGTGAAGGCAGAACCAAGCCTTCACAGCCAGGATCTGTGGCCCCTTGGCACCAAGAGGGGAGGTGGTGGCATTCAAGGCTCCACCCACGCAGAGGCTGAGCAAGGCTGGGGGCTGCTCCTAAAGAGGCCCAGGCAAGGGAGCAAGTGCTGCATCCCTAAATGCGTCTTTTTGCTTCCTTAGGAATCCAAAAGGATGGGGAAGGCTGACCAAAGCTAGATGGGTCAGAAACAGGCAGGAAGAGAATTCCAGGCAGTGGAAACAGCCTGAGCAACAGTGGGGAAGCTGGGGAAGCTGACCGTATGGTGGGTACAGAGACCTAATGAGAGTAGAATCAGGAAGGTGGGCTGAAGCCCCGAGTGTGATGGGGGAAGGGAGCTGCAGCGGCCCAAGGATACGCCAACCTACTGCCTGTCAGTCTGCGGAGCTGCCCTCTCCTATCTATGAGCAGTGCCAGGATCCAGAAAGCCTCCTCTCTTCCAGCATCACCCCCCAGGTCCCCCTGCCTGACCAGCCCCCTCTGCTTCCCATCCTGGAGGTCTAAAAGGAGCACCGTCTGGCACAGTGTCTCTCCCCTCACTCCCAGGCCTGACGCATTAGTGGCTGACTAAGTGGGAGCTAAAAGCTCCCAGAATAACCAGGGGTTCAGGCAGGGGAGGGGGCTAGGGACACATGGGGTGGGCATGGCCCCAGGGGTGGGCTAGGCACAAGCCTCCACCCCACCCGCATGTGATTCTGAGCCAATCCTGGCTCCTTCTGGACCAAGAAAGGGCACAATCAGGCTGCCCTGTACCTAGCTAGACTCCATGGCCCCCGAAGCCCCCACCTTCCTCACAGTGGCAGGACCAACAAGGCCCAGCCCCAGCCCCGCCAGAAATGAGGGTCAAGAAGATGGCTGGGTGTGAGGGGCTGTCCTGTCCTCCACTATCAGAGGCCCCCAGCCAGGCCATCCATGGGGCTCTGATCCTGTTGGAACGAATCAGACCTTCCTCTCGTTCCCCCAACCCTCCCAGCACAATCCCAGCAACCGACTGGCTGGGACAAGTGTGAACTTCTGTGGAGTGGGTTTTCCTAAAGCAGGCCTGCCTGGTGGAGCACCATTCCTCCTCATTCACTCTGGGTGCTGTCCCCATCTGGTCCCTGCCAACCCCATATCCTCATTACTTGTGAAAGAGGACTGCTCAGGGGGAGGGTGGAGTGGTGGCTAGGATGGGGGGCAGCGTCGTCATCTGTGAAGGGAGCAACAAGGGACGGGCCCCACAGTCTGGTCTGGGCAGGGACAGCCTTCCAAGCTGACCCAGTGACCTGACAGGCCTTGAATGCTAACCTCAAGGAGCCCTTTGAGAGCAGGCGGTGAGGCAGGCTCTGAGAAGGGCAGGAATGTGGTGCCCAGCAGGGAGTACCTGAGTCAGGCAGCCAGGGAGGCCTGGGCGTGGGGCAGGAGCCAGGCCAGCCTCGGACTGGAGGCCCAACCACATCAGGCAGGAGTCTCCTCCCACAGTCGTGCCCCACCTGAATCACCAGTCCCCCCTCACACCCTCGCCAGAGGAAGAAGAGGGAAGGCCCGTGCGGGGCCCCAGGAATTAGCCTGCAGCCTCTGCCACCCTTTGGAACCCCACAGGTCAAGGTGGAAGGGAAGGGAATAGTCACTAAGCTGAGGGAGGCATGGAGGCCAGAGAGACCGTGCCACTGGCCCAAGGCACAGAACAAGGGAAAAAAGGGAGTTCCCTGGTAGCCTGGTGGTTAGGATTCCAGGCTTTCAATGCCGTGGCCCGGGTTCAGTCCCTGGTCCGGGAACTGAGATCCTGCAAGCTACACGGTGTAGCCAAAAAAAAAAAAAAAAAAAAAGAACAAGGGGGGCTTCCCTGGTGGCGCAGTAGTTGAGAGTCCGCCTGCCGATGCAGGGGACGCGGGTTCGTGCCCCGGTCCAGGAAGATCCCACGTGCCGCGGAGCGGCTGGGCCCGTGAGCCATGGCCGCTGAGCCTGCGCGTCCGGAGCCTGTGCTCTGCAACGGGAGAGGCCACAACAGTGAGAGGCCCGCGTACCGCTAAAAAAAAAAGAACAAGGAAGACAGAAGCAGAGCGAGGCAGCAGCTCAGGGTTTCTGGTGCCCATCACCCGGCTCTAGACAAGGACCACAGTCGGGACTTCCTTGAGAGCCTCTTGATCTTCAAAAAGCTGTACGTCACCTTCTACTTCCCTGTGTCATCTCCTGCTCTCCACCCTACCCTCTCTTGCAGGCCAGGGGATAAGTCACTGACCTGATAACTGAAGGGAATCAACTACCCACCAATCTTCCAGGTAGGACTCTGATCTCCAGGGGCCTTTAGCAATCAAAGCCTTAAACTCAAAGGAATGACTAACTGTGGAACTCTGCATGTGTCAGACCGGTGGACGGAAACCTTTCACTGGAGGGGGAGCGGGGGGCAAAGGAACAAATGTTTCATCGATGTTGCCTCTCCCAGTATGGCCAGGCATGAGGGCACGAGCAGCCACTCCTCATATCCAGAAGCCCAGTTTCCGGGGTGGCACGGGTCCGTGCTAAGGAAGGGCTGTGCTTGCTGTTGGGGTGCTGGCGACACTCAGCAGGGCAAGGTTCCAGACACCGCTGCCTGACGGGCAGAGCCGGTGTGCTGTGGCAGGTGGTGGGTCCTTGAGGCAGTACTTAGCTCATGGGGGTGTGGGAGGTGTGTCTCTCTTTATCAGCCATGGGAACAGTGAGCTGTGTGCTGGGCTGAGGGGGAGCGTCTTCCTGCCCACCAAGGTCAGCCGTGGGTGGGAGGGGAGCATATCTCAGGTGTGGGCTCAGCCCTGGTTCTAAAAAGCTTTGTGCTCCCTCTCTCAGCCAAGTGGCTGGTTGGCTGTGACTGCGACCAAGAGCTGGGCCTTCCTGAGTTTAGCTTCTTCCTCTGTGGACTGGAGGGGCTAAGGTCTAGGTTTTATGACCCACCATGACTCTTGGAACAAAACAATCAGGGTTAAGTTCGGGGGCGTCTGGGGAAAGTGTGGGGTTGTGAGTACTGGATAAGTCAGAGATGGCTTCCTAGAGATGGAGGCAGCAGAAGAAACCATATCCTCATCTGCTTCCACCAACTAGCTCACCAAATCCCCCAACCACCCTGTAAAGAAGGCAGGACAGCATCTGCATGCCCATTTTATAGACAGGAAAACTAAGGGCCTTCCACACCAGCAAGGGATGCGTGCTCTCTGCACTGCACCATTGTACTCAAAGGACCAGAAGGTTTGGCTGGTGGGGAGACCAGCTGGGGCAAAGGCTTGTGGGTAAGAAGCAGTGTGGAGAGACAGCTGAGTGTGTCCTGGGGGTGGGCCCGAGCCGAAACAGATTCTGGGGGCTCAGGGAGGGAAGGCTGGCACAGAGGCCCAGCCAGATGGGGGAGGAGGCTCCAAGCCCAGGGAAGGCAGGAAGCCACGTCTGGATTCTGCCCATTCTTCAGCTCAGCAGGTTCCAAAAGCCCTAGAGTGAGGCTGAAGTCAGCTGGTAGATCCTTCAAAGGAAAGTATGAGCAGAGGTTTAGGGCCTGCCCTTGGGCCCAGAGCCAGGGCAGGAGTCAGGGAGAGGGCAGAGGAGGGCTAAACCACCCCAAGTAGAAGGACGCAGGCAGGACAGGAAGACTGTTGAGAAATGGTAGGTTCCTTAGCTCAGCCTTAGCCTGGGCCAGTGGGGAAGGAGGGAAGGGTCAGAGAGCAAGGGCAGTCAGCCAACATAGGCAGTTAGGGAGAGCTAGCAGGGGTCGGGCTGCCAGGGCTGCATTTCATCAGAAATCAGAGATGCCAAAGGAGGAGGATGATACTGACGATGATATCCTCATCCTCACCCCGACCTAACCGTTCCATAGCATTTACTATGTGCCGGGCACTTCTCTGAGTGTCAGGTGTATTAACTCATTCAATCATCACTGAACTCTTATAAGGTGGCTTCTCTTATTATGCCCATTTTACAGATGAGGGCAGCCAGACACAGAGAAGTTAAGTAACTTGCCCAAAGATCACACAGCTAACTGGTGGTGTGGAGGTTGACACTCAGGCAGACTGACTCTGAAATCTGTGTTTATAACACTGTGCTCCATAGATGAACCCTTGGAAGCTTCTAGGCCAGCCTCTCCCATACAAATGAGGAGACTGAGGCCCAGAGAGGGTGGAGCCTGGTCAGAGGCTGCTTGGCCAATGAATGCCTGACCTTCATCCACGATGCCCTAAAGACAGTGTGTGTAAGTAAGCGTGGGTGTGCCGGCCTGAGGTGGGGAGGGGACTAGGGATCTGGGGGTGTAGTGTGGCACTGAGTGCTGACCAGCATACAAGTATCCCATGGTCTCTGCCCAGAATAGAAGTGCTGTGCAATCTGGGACAGACTATAGAGAAGGGAGGATGTGCTGAGACCCTTCCTTACTATCCAACCAGCCAGGTTCCCACCCAACCTGCACTGGCAAAAAACACTCGCTTCTACCCGCCCTGGCTCCTCAGCTTAAGAACCCACCATGGGTCCCAACTGCCTGTCCCAGCAAGGCCCGACTCCTCTACCTGGCAGTCAAGGCCCACCCGTCTCTGCTCATCTCTGCCATGGCTGAGTCTCGCTTCTACGCTTTTGCTTGTGCTTTCCCTGCCCCTGACTGCCCTTTGCCCTTCTCTCTAGGCACGTGGTCTTACCTGTCCTTGAAGATCTAGCCTCAATCCCCCTGGCTTCACGAAGTGTTCCAGACTGCTCCAGCCCTCACAGCTCCGTCCTCCCTCTGACCTTGTGCTATACACCATCTGGCACTATCTTCTCTCAGATCACACTGTTTTGGTGGAATTTCACCTGGATTGTGGGATCCTGAAGGTGAAGGCCAGCCCTCCTCCTACTCCATGGTCCCTGGGCCAAGCCACGGCCAGGACTGGGCAAGTGGGGGCAGCTCAGAGCATAGGGAGGAGCAGGACTGGGGTAGGCCAAACCCCAGTGTCAGACGCGGAGACACCTTAGAACAGTGGTCCCTGGGCCACTGTTAGGGTGCCGAGCTTACCACAGTGACCTTCCTCCCTCACTAGGCTGGCCCAGAGCCCTGGGCCCAGAAGACAAAGAACACGAGTAGCAATCTGTTCCCCGTTCTGCCCCACCCCACGTCCCTGCCTCTCTCTCTAGCCTGGCTCTTCCCCCTCGCCAGGAAGTCTTCCCCGGTGGCACCACCCCACACTGACCCTTCCTGCTCTCACTTCCTGTCACAGTGCTTGGCTGCACAAAGTTCCTGACCTCCCCACGTGCCCTCTCTCATCACAGGCGGCAGGCCCACCTCTCCAGGCAGCAGCATGCCCCCCCAAGGGAAAACCCAGGGCTTCTCTTCTTCCCTCCCCGAGAGGAGCGGAACACAGACCTAGGCACGGGGCAGGGACTGGCTGCTCTCCATCGTGAGGGCTGCCCCCAGGGGTGTGCTGGCTCAGAGCCCCAGCCCCTGACTGGAAGAAGTGGGTGCAGGAGGCACAACAGCATCAGCCTAATCCCAGGCTGCTGTGACGGTTAAACCCAGATTAGCCCAGGCCATGACACAGATCAACCTGCCCCCGAGACCTGAGGCCCAGCTGCCCCCAGAGTGCATGGAGCTGGCCCAAATCTAAGGTCCTGAAGGGAGGACGGTCATGGCTGCTGGGGCTCCTGGGAGCAGACAGCACTGGGGCAAGGAGAGTCTGGGCTCAGCTGAACTGGCTGAGGAGGAAATGGGCTCAGGGAGCCATAAGCCTGGGGACAGAGCATGAAGACAGACAAGTGGAGGGAGGCCAAAAGCTAAGGCCAGGGCGGGCTCAGGCAGAAGACAGAGCCTGGTCCCAGCTCTGCCCGTCTCACTGGGTGATGCTGGGCCAGTCCCTGTCATCTCAGAGCTCAGTTTCCCCATCTGTGGAATGTTGGCCCAGCTGATCTCTGACATTTGTTTTCTGACGTCAGGCTGTGTGAGTTAGAGTCATCCAACCAGTTTCCTTGGAGGAAGTGAGATAGAACTGGCAGAAAGGAGGAAGAGGGTGAGTTGGGTACACGGAGGGATGACCGGCAGGGCAACAACCTGCAGGGCAATGGCCTTGAGGCAGGAAAGCATGGGGAGCTGGGGAATGGTGGGGGAAGAACTGGAGGAGATCAGGTGGGCTGTGTGCTCCCGCTGGAATGCTCAGCGCAGTGGCCCAGAGGGATGCAAGGGCCTCGAGGAGACCAGGGCACAGTCCTGAAGACACAGCAGGGCCCAGGCCAAGGTGGGGGTGGGGGTGGAACAAGAGGCTTGGAGGCTGACTAGACCATAGGGGGCAAGAAAGAGATGGCTCAAACAGTCCCTCACTGCCTGGGCTGGCTAGGCAAGGGAGAAGTCCATATTCTCTGATGGGAGTGCCAAACAAGGGGCCTCAGTCCCTGCTCTAGGAGGACCCCTTCCTCCCCCCCTACTAATCCCCCCCACCCCCACAAGAGAGGAAGCTTCCAGGGCAGCCAGGCCTTGCCAAAAAGGAAAGCAAGAGAAGGGGAAGTTTTCTGGCCCCAGAGCTGTCAAAGCAGGGGAACCATGGTCAGTCTCTTGTGACACAGTTAGACAGCCCTGCAGTGGCTGAAATGGGACTTGGGGTGGAGGGTAGGACATCAGGTGAGGGCTGAGCTCTCAACTCCAGGGCCACCCACTCCTACCACTGCCCTCTGCAGGCTGCTGCGGCCCACCTCCTAGGCTGAGCCTCAGCTTCCCACCTGCACATTAGAGGCCCTGGCCTGGCCCTCTTCCAAGAAGAGTATCCAGCTCTCCCTGCTTCTCCCAAGTGCCCAGCCTGGGTAGTGATCCACCCCTGCTGAGGTGAAGGTTCCTGGGAGGGGAAGCTAGGCAGAGGAAGGCCATCTGCCCCTCCCACACCGGCAGGGCCCGGCTGATGCTGGGGGAGCTCCTCACCCCATGGAGAGTCTCTGCTGAGGACTGGGCCTCCTCACCTGGAGAACTCCTGTGGTCAGGAGTCAGGCGGAAAGCCCTGGTGTCCCTGGACCCAGACCCAGTTTTCCATCAGGGAGCTGTAACACTGGGGAAGTCTTCCCTGCCTGCCATGGTCCTTCCTTCCTACTGCTGGGCTGGCTGTGGAAGGTCAGGTGGCATAGCTCAAATATCCCTTCCTGCATGAAACCCTCCTGGAGCCCACAGGCCCAGGCTGACTCAATGTCTCCCTCTTGGGGACCCCCACACAGTTCCTTTCCTCTCCTTGGTCTTAGTTGCAAGTTCTGGGGTCCAAAATCCTATCACACCAGGGTACTTCCTCCTGTCCCTCCCCTCCCCAAGCTGGCTCCTATTCCTCTTGCCATCCTGACTTATCACCTCTTCCAGGAAGCCTTCTCTGACTGTGCAGACTGGGTTAGGTACCTCCTCGACCCCCACAGCTGCCTCTGTTAGAGGCCCTGACACATTTCATTGTAACTGCAGGTTGACCTGCCTGTCTGTCTCCCCATCTACACGGAGAAGCCTATGGACACATCTAGTTTCTCATCCCTGGTTCCCCAAGCCCAAGACCAGCACAAGGTTGGCCCCAGCAAATGATAAATGTCAAAAATGCTGAATTACTATGCCCACCCTTGAGGTCACAATCCAAATGAGCTATTTCCTCCAGCTGATCATCAGCCTTTGCTTATGAGAGAAAAAGAAAGGAAAGAACACGAGACTAAAGGATTTCCCCGAATTCCCAGGTTTCAACTTCTCCTCACTGCTAGGGTTTGAACAGACCACTGCAGCCTCCACCTACCCCAGAGAGGCAAGGGATTAGTGCTCTGATAAGTATAAGCTCCTCCCTATACCTGCTTTGGAAACTTGAGGAAACTGAGGCTCAGGAAAAGGCAAGCACTTGCCCAGAGTCACACAGAAAATCAGCAGAGCTGGGTCCAGAACCAGGTTTCCAACTTCCCATCTCTTTCCTCCACACCGTGGTCATCTTGGGCCTGTGCCAGCATCTACCTCACCCCAGCCTGCTCTTAGAATCTTCATTATTCAGGACAGAGGGGCCACAAAGCTTGGCAGGAAACTCCTGGTGACATCACCAAGCATCTCTCCCATCTCTCCCAACTTAGAAACCCCCCCATCTCCTGGGAATTGCTCCCCCACCCCGCCACCCTGTTCCACAGGGGGAGTTCACCTTGAATGTGATGAATACATCTAAGTTCCCAAGGGGACAAGGATTTCCACTGGAAATGGTGATGCTTAGAGAGCCCCAGCTGTGACCTCATCCCCTGGAGGAGGTGACAACAATTCCCTGCCCTGGGGAGCAGCCCCATATGGCTCCCCCAGCAGCCACCAAGTCAAGAATAACATCTTGTTGTTTAACTGGACAAGGGTGAGGCCAGAACCAGCTGGATAAGTGTAGACTGGGCTCTGTTTCTTGCTCTGGACAAGCTGGCTCACCTTAGACCTTGGAGGTCAGGGCTTTCCTGGGCTTCTCCATCTCCTCCAACCAGGGATGGAATGGGAGAGGGGTATACAGCTTACACAAGCATGCCAACCTCCTGCCCTTACCTGCAAACCACCCCCCTCCAGTCCCTGCTGCAGGGAGGTCAGGCCCACAAAGTCACAACCTTGACTGACCCATGTGTCAGTGACAGCCCTTGGGGGACAACCTCCAGAGCCCTGGCAAGCTCTGAGGGTCAGAAACAGGTACAGAGCTCAAGGGTACCTGGCAGGTCAATACTAGCATATCCTTCTCTCTGTCCAGAGCTGCTCTGGGCCAGGCCTTCATCAGGCTAGAGAGGCATCAACCTCCCTGAGAAGGGCAGGCTGGGACCCTCCCAGAACTCCCTTATCTAATCTTACCCTAGAACTTATAGGTCCAAGCAGCAGAAAATAAATGATGGAGAAGATCCCTCCATACCCATTCCAGTCCCCACACCTGTCCTGTCTTATAATTAAAAGTCCTGTCTAGGCCTCATGGAGAAGCAGCTCCAGAACCACCATTACCATTGATCTAGTCGTTCCTGGAGGCCACCATCTGCAACCCCTCAACCCACTGGTATACAGGGACCTAGGCCTACAGCAAGGGTCCTCCTCTCACCCTACTCCTTCGTTTGCCCCACCCAAGCCCATTCCTGTCCGACTGCCATGTGTCACTCCACAGGAACTAGGAAGCAGCTGTCAGCTAGGCATACCATTACCAGCTGGTGGTCCTGGGGGACAGGTGGATGGCAGGGTCTGTCTGGACAGTGGGGTGCCTGGCACTGGTGAAGAAGACCACAGACGGCCCTTGGACAAGATAGGTGAGGGGATAGCAGACCCCAGTGGGGGTAAATAGTGCATTACCAAGCAGAAGTTATGGCCAGTGTGGCTACAATAGTGAACTGTGTGCAGGGAAGAGAGCACTTTGGAAAGTGGGTAAGAGGACAGAAAGCAGTTTTAAATAGCCTCAGGGTGGGGACTAAGTGCCCGAGATGGGGAGGCAGCATTAGGTGCTAAGAGCTGGGTGTGCATTAAGTATGTGTGTGGAAGGGTATCTGGGAAGACGGGGGATGTGGACAAACAGAGCCAAATGCAAAGGTTTGGCGCAGAGGGAGATTCCAGAACACTCAGATGTGGCCATTCATCCGCTTCAGAGTGCACAAATGCGGTGCTGTCCAAGACAGCTAAGGGCACTGAGGCAAGGCAACGATGCTGGGAAGGCAGAGGAAGCTCACAAAGGAGCTAATATGACTGAGGGGTGTGTAGGTGTCCACCATGAGTAGATAGATGACCAGAGGCCCAGATGCCCTGTTCCACTTCCACCAGGAATACCTCTGGCTGGGTAGCAGAGCTGGCCCCCAGAGTACCCTCTTCATGGCCAAAAAATTGCCTAAATCTTGCTCCACTTCCTAACCCAGAGCAAGCACTGGTCCTGTGCCAGATCAGAGCCCCCTGACTGCATTGTGAGCTCACACAATGCAGAGTGACCTTGGGCAAGTCACATCCCCTCCACTGCAGCCGCAGTTCGGGCCACTCGCTTTTTGAGCGGTTTTTTTTTTTTTTTTTCCTTCTCTCTCTGCTAAGAATACCTGCCCCAGATAATGCTCAGGCTCTGGCAATCCCTGCAAACCGCCTCAGGCATCAAAGGGCTCCCGGAGGGGCCAGATTCCCCCACCCCCCACTGCAAGGCCACCACCACCACAGGGGGGCCCAGCGCCGCCAAATTTGGGGACAGAGCCCAGTCAGCCTGGAGGTGGGGAAGCATATGTATGCATTGCAGGGAAGGGGAGCTCAGCCCCTCGCGACAGAAAAACCTCAAAACCCACCCAGCCGGCTTTCTGACCCATCGTACAGTGGTCTAAACGGAGGCGCCCCTGGGGGAGACTCCGGTCCCCCAAGTTCACATAACCACCAGGGCCTGAAAGCTGCAGGTCTTCTCCAGATCCTCTGCCTGGGGGTCCCAATGGCTGCGCCCCACCCAACGGGCACTGCCCCCCACGCTGGCGCCGATTCCTGGTGACAACTGCCACGTGCGGACAAGGAGGGAGCGGCCGGTCCCGGCACTGCAGAGGCAGCGCCCCGGTGCCTGATGCCTCCGCACCGCACCACGTCCCGGCTCACCACTGGGTGCCCACCCCCTTTACCCGGCCTGCGCTCGGGGCCGGGGCGGGGGCGGGGGACAGGCAGCGGGGTCTTTGTTCCCGCAGCCGGAGCGCGGCGGCGGCGGCGGCAAAGGGTCCGCGCCCCCCTTGCCGGCCCAGCCTGCGCCCCGCGCGACAGCTGAGCCCGCAGCTCAGGAAGAGAGGAGCTGGGTGGGGGTCCCGGCGGGGAAAGGATCCCGCACAGCGGCCCCGCCGCTGGAGGACCAGGAGCGCCTCGGGGCCGAGAGAGGGGCCCTCTCCCTCCCCCCTGCGCCCGGGCGCTGCGGCTCCCGGCTGCGGGCGGACTTGGAGTGACTTAGCCGGGTCTCCAGCCCCCGCGGCTCTCTCGCCGCAGCGTTACAGCCCGCTCCTGCGTGGCAGCGCGCACATTCACACACTCACCCAGACCCACACGCTACTCTCGGGGACAGCCCAGGACCCACAGAGCCGCGCGCACGCACTCCCTCCGGTGCCGCACACTCCGCACCCGCGCCGGCATCGGATCCTGCGCCCCGCCGCTCGCGCGGCGCCACCTACCTTTCCAGACAGCGGAGATGCGGGGTCCGTTCCTCGGGTGGCCTTGGGAGGCGGCGACCGTCCAGAGCAGCAGCAGCAGCCACAGCGGGAGCCCGGACCGAGCCAGCGGACTGGGAACGCGGGCGCGCGGGGCGCCGAGGGAGGCGCATCCGGGCGGAGGCGGTGTCATCCTGAGGCCCGGGAGCGACACCGGAGAGAAGCAGAGACTGAGCCAGCGCCCGACAGCAGGCAGAATCAAGCGCGAGGAGGCGGAGTCAAACGCCTGACCCCACCCCGCCCCTCCCCCGCCCCTCTCAGCTTTTCTCGCCTCCCGGCTGGCCAAGCGGGGCGCAGTGACCGCCGCCCGGGGAACCTTCACCACCTCTTCCTGGCCAACTCCATGGGGAGAACCCGGGTGGGCGGGAAGCAAGGCAGACTTGTGGTCTTCTGTGATCGGCTCCAGGTCCTGTCCCCTCTCAGGGCCTTAGATTCACTCCCCCCACCCCATAAAGAGATTGACCTAGAAGTCAGGGAGGACCTCTCCTGAGGGCACAACCTCGCTAATGTTCAGTTAAGTGTTTGGACCCTGAAGGCTGTAGTGCTCAGAGGATGGACTGGCCTGAGTGGATAACAGCTCCTCTGAGCCTGTAAGCAGGAGTAAGATGCTTTTCCCTAAGGAGGATGGGCGGATTTCAGGCATAGGGTCAATAACCTGTGGGGAGCACTCAGAGCCCCATCCTTGCTCTGCTGTGAGAACACGGAATTTTCATCTTGGCCTGGCTCCCTCCCCTCCTTTCTCCTCCCTTCCCCAGACAGCAGCAGCCTTCTGGGCTGCCTCCCCCCCAGCCAGCTGGTGTATGCTCAGAAAATCCAAACTCATTTCCATGTGAGTGGAGGGGTATATAATTAAGAAGGCCCCTTCCCCAAGTAGAAAGAGAGGGGAGCATCCTGCATGCCCAGGACTCACTGTTGGGGAGGCAGAATCAGACCAGCTTTAAGGGATCTCTGCCCACAAGATGCATAGGGCTCAGCTGTGCAGGCAACCTGATGACCTGGTGGTGACCCCCACCAGGGTCCGGCCCAGTCCCTCTGCAGTCATCTGAACAGCCCCAGGAAGCTCTGCCGTCAGCTCATCTTTTCAGAGCCACGTGTTTGCCCTTTGTAAAGGAGTCTCCTCTCCCTCAAACCAGAGGGGGTCCAGACCCTCCATCTCTGTTTCGGCCCAAGGTAACCATGGATGGGAAATCCACTTATCCAGTGCTTACTGGATGTCTATCCCCAGGTGGACTGCACGGAGAGAAGACAGGTTGAGGAGGAAGGAGCAGAGGTGCATTGGGGCCTCCAAGACACACACACCTAGCTGGACTCGATTCACATACTGCAGACACCACCAAAGACAGGGAACAGGCTGCCCTGGCCCCAGCCCCAGCTCCAGCCCTCTGCCCAGCTCCACAGCCAAGAAAAGGTTATCACTGGGAAGTTCTGCCTTACCATTCCATATTTTGTTTCCAACTATCCCCTCTTTCTTTGCTAAGTGCTCCTAAGATAACCCAAAAGGCCAAAAGGTGAAATCAGGATGCCTCCAGAGATAGTGCAGGACTAGGTTCCTGGCCAGCTGGGTAGGGCCAACAGCTTCATGATGCCCAGAGGTACACTGCCACAAAGAGAGGGAGGCTGTGGACAGTCGAACGGCCCCTCCCCAGTCCTATGCCCAAGCCTGTGGCCCTGAAGCCAGCAGCACGTCCTGGCCCAGGCTGGCCTCCAAGACTGACACTCTGTTTCCAACCCAGGGCCTCATCTGCTGAACTTTATGACCCCCAGTGTCCACCCTCTCTGCAAAGGAAAGCAAATTAAGAAATTGCCTGCCATGCCTTTAAGAACTGAGAATTCAGAATTGATAACACTGCCCACATGTACAGCAACTCACAACACAGAACCCACTTCCACCTACATTCTCCCTGCCAGTCCTACATTCTCTCCCTTAGTGAGCGAGAGAGCGCATCCCTACATTAGAGAAGGAAACTGAGGCACAGGGAGTGAGAGAGATCTCCCCAAGCTCAGCTGATGGAGCCAAGATGGGAACCTGGGTTTTCTGACTCCAATAGCAATAGCTAATGCTGAGGTTACTATGTGCCATGAATGTTTCATAGCTTCATTTTAATTCATTTCATCTTTGCAAGCTTAAGAGGTAGGTGCTATTATTTGGCTCCTTTTGCAAACACGGAAACCAAGGTACAGAGAGGGGATGAGATGTGCCCAAGGTCACAGAGCTCATTAGTAAAGGGCTGGGATTGAAGCCCAGGCAGTTTCTCTGGGGCCCACACCCTTATCTTCTATATCATAATGCTCTCAATGCATTGCACACTTCCGCTACTGCCTCCTATGTGTGGCTGGATCCAAACGATCCTCAGAAAGACCCAGACAGGGGCCCAGGTTACCAGGTGCTGAACAGGAGGGCAGGTCAGGGGCTGGGCTCAGCCTCCCAAGAAACAGGGCAGCAGATGGAAACTGGGGCAGGTGCCAGGGAATTTTTTTCCAGGCTGGGGTGGGGGTGAGGGGGTAGTGCTGAAGACTGTCCCACCTCATGTTACAGAGAGGGCCTCTGGCTGGGCTCCTCCATGCTCATCTCAGCACCTGCTTCACCCCAATGGACACCCCGAGCCAGCCAATCTAAGGGCAAAGGGCCAGCACCAGATGGCAGTCCACTCCTGGTTGGCTACAGGCAGCCGGGGAGGTGAGAAGCGAGCCCATGAAAGTGATTTGGGACAGTAACTCTATAGTGGAAGAGTGCAGCTAGAGTAAAGGCATGAAGGAGAACGGGTACCCAGGGTGGGGAGAGCACAGGGCCAGTGTTTGGCATGGACTTGGCTGCCTCAGGTAGCACAGGGAAATCAAACCAGAATGGTGTAGGTGGTGACAGGAGCCTGCCTTCTTCACTGGGGCCCAAGGCTGGCTTTGGGGCCTGAACCAAGGACAGGGACACAATCCACACTCACAGTCAATGATGGGAAGTGGATCAGCAGAGGAAGCAACAGATATGGATGATGACAGGTCTGAGGGGGAGGCACATTCCTGCCTTCCCCTTTCCTGCCACTCCACATGGGGAAAATAGGGGGAGGAGGCTGTGAGAAAGAAATGATGTGGGGGCTTCTATCTAGGAGAAACCTACCTTGTAGAGGTCTTCCCTGTGGGCAGTGGAGGCACAGCCAAATCCAAGAAGCCCCTTGGGAAGTCAGAGAAATGGACACACATAGACCTGAGGTCCCAAAGCCACAAGAGGCCCTGGAAGCCTTCCCCAGACTTCCAAGTAAGGTCTTTTAAGGCCATACTCAAGAGCATTCCTCACACTCCAGGCTTCCTCTGACCCCTCCTCAGCCTTGATCCCATGGCTACACCTGGTCTTCAAAGGAGTGACCCACCCCTAACAAGAGGCCTGTGGGAGGTATAAGGTGCCCAAGCCCATGACAGCCCCTTCATGAAGCCTCAGAGCTTGGTGTCCACCCAGGATCTGCAGCTACTAACAGCCAACTCTTCCTGTCCCCCCATCACCACCACCACCCATTGCAGGGGCAGAGAGACCAGGGTGATCTGTCTACAGGGCAGCTGTAGACAGCTCCAGCCCTGGGGGCCATGGGAAAGTACACTCAGTATGACAGACAGCTGATTTTCCAAGAGAAGCTAAAAATGAGTTTTTGTTGAAACTTCCAATTTTAAAATATTTGCAAATAATTCAAAATTAAGATATTGATGGTCATGTAGGCCACATCTGCGAATTCCAACTTACTGTGTGCTCCTGGTGTGTAGGCCCCTGACTATCTCACAGGCACAGGCATGGTCATAATAGCCTCAGCTACCACTGGACTTGGCCCAACTCTTGGAAGACCATGTCAGGGCTCAGGGCTGGACTAAGTGAGGCATGCAGAGGAAACCTCCTCGGCTCATACAGACGCTAATACCACATACTCACCCTTCCCTCAGTGGTCTGACCACCCCTAAACCTCTGACAGGATGTCCTCTCAAGTGCCTGCCCCTCCCCTCCCACCCAAGGCTGCCTCTTCCTTCTAGGCCAGCTCAGAGCCACCCTAAATGAAGAACTTCTCAGAATTGCCACCACCTTTCTTAGCTCTGAGGGTCAATACTTCCCAGCAGCATCCCATTCCTGGATCTCTGTTCTCTGTCCTAGTCATTTTAGATGCATTTTAATTTGACTGGCCCTACCCTAAACTGCTAAGATCGGAGTCTGGCCAGCCAAGTTGAGAGACAAAAAGTAAAAATCCACAGAGGGATATTCAGCAATGAACAGGCAGAGGAGAGACCTTTTCTCCTTCTGTCAGGGCACTCACCTCACTCCAAAACATGGTAAGTCCTCCCATGGCTTCCAAGGGCAGCCCGGCATCTTTAGCCCCAAAACTCTGCCCATGTGGCACTGGGCTTGTGGCAGGAGTGCCACCTGGTGGCCACTTAATAACAGAGTCTTAGCAGAGACCAAGTGTGTAGGTAACACAGTTGACCCTTGAACAACATGGGTTCGAACTACGTGGGTCCATTTACACGTAGATTTTTTTTTTTTTAATAGAAACTACAGTGCTACACAGTCCTATGCCTGGTCAGTTGAGTCCTCGTATGCAGAACAGCAGTTTCTGAGGGCAGACTGTAAGTTATACGTGGATTTAAGACTGCACAGAGGGTCAGCACCACTAACCGCGCTTTTTCAAGGGTCAACTATATATACTCCCAAGGCTTTCTGGAGACAAACTCCTCCTTCCACTCTACCCTACAACCTCTCCTGCCTGCCCCCCTCAAAATCCATCTCTGAGCCTCCATTCTCAGTGCCCAAGGCCTGAGGCAGAGCAGGATCTTGTGGGAGTCATGCGGAACCCATCAAGACTAACAGAGTCTCCTGACCAGACATGGCTGGGAAGCAAAAGATCAAGCCCCAGCTTAACCACTGACTCAAGTTAAGCAAGACCCTACCCCAGGCCAGGCCTCCATTTCTTTGTTTACAGAATGAGAAAAAGGAGCTAAATCAGCAGTTCTTCCAACTCCTATCTGGACCAGAGTAGACAAAGCTTTCTCATTCTATCTTCTGCATTTCTTTCTTGTTTGTAGGCTGAAATAAACATGTTTTGAAATCTCTGGAGGATGGAAGGCGTCACAGGACCCACCCAATTCTGATGTGATCCTTGGGCCTGCTGGGGCCACCTGAGTGAGGGAAAGGAATGCACGCAGACATGTGGTTTCCCACAAACAGTTCACTTTCTTTCATGGATACCATGATCCAAGAATCCCAATTCTTGGTGTCAGAAGTAACTCTCAGAGGTCATTCAGTCCAACTTGGGAGCCCCTCCAACAGCCCTTTTGGACGTCATGTAGCCTCTGCTTACATACCTCCAGTGGCGATGAGCTTATCCCCAAGGCAGCCTTGCCCCTCTTGTTTAGCTCTGACACAAAGTCGTCTTCCCCAGTGGAAGACTTCTACCCAGCAGTCCTAAATCTATCCTCCAAGGCGACACAGACCACGTCTAATCCCTCTTCCTGGAATAGAGCCCTTCAGGGATTTCAACAGAGGTCATGTCCTTCTAAATCTACTTCTTTTTCAGGGTAAATAACCCCAGTTCCAACTAGGTCCCTCGTGGGGCTTTGCTTGGTCTCTCAAATCCTGGTTGGTTCCTAGGACATCATCAGCCAGTCATGTAACAAACTTCTACTGAGACTGTCCTAGGTGCTAGGCAGTCTGGTTTGCGACCATCTCCTTCAAAGGTCGGTGTCAGATCAGAACACAGCACTTAGAAGAGAGGTGGAGGAGTAAAGGGCTGGAAAGACTTCTTCTCTCCTATTACAGCCCCTCCAAAGGCACTGCCTCCTTGGGCTGAGACACCAGGCTGTTAAATCCTGTTGATCTTAGCCTAGGGTCATCCTTGAGCCATTCCCATCTATCAGCAGTGGCTTTCTGAGATACTGGCTGAGAAAGATTGAGTCTGAATCTGGGTTCAAGAGGGGAAGAAATGAGTCCCCATCCTGCAGAAGGGCAAATGGTTTTCTAGTCCCCACCACAGGACCTCTATGTCCCTGTTCCTGTCCCTCCTGCTAGGGATGCCTAACTGTCAGGATCCTGACTCTTTCAGTCATCTAGAACATTCACCAGTCCAGCTCTGAGTGCCTTGGCATCTCAGATATACACGTTGTCAACATCCACATTTATAAATCGAGGGAAAATATGAAACAGGACACAACTGAGGCTCCAAGAGGTTAGGTTCTCTGTGGAAAAGAGACCTACAGCTCAGTCAGTCTGACTTAGAAGCCTGATTTCCCTCCAGGACTCGAGCTGCCACTTCCAGGAAGGATGAGTGGTGAACAGACCCTCGGTCCCTCTGAGTAGCTTCCGGCCTGCCAGCCAGGCACAAGGTCCCAGGTGGGTGCACTGATGGAATTGTGCTGATACAATCCCACCCAAGTCCTAGAAAGACCAGTTTCCCAGCACAGTCACGTCCGATTAACAGGAAGCACTCATCTGTAAATGGGGATAATAATGTCGACTTTTCAGGGATGTTATGAGGATCAACTGAGATGGCATATTGACACCTAGCTCAATGACTGGCACAGAGAGGGTGCTTGATAAGTGAGCACGATTGCACTGCATTGCTGTGAGCCGCTTTTGCCGAGGTAGAATAGGGCAGTGCCTGGGTCTCTGCAAAAAGCATTTCAAGCAGAGAGGAGACCGAATTCTGTTACCAGCAACTGCAGAGGCTACAGGAGCCAAACGTGGCTGAGCCCAGGGAAACCAGGGGCACAGCCAAGCTGACCCAACCCCGGCCCAAGGCCAGAGGGGGTTTGCAGAGGCTGGGTAAGCAGATAGAGGGAAGCCTAAATATCACCCCCGCACCCCCACTAGACATTCACTGCCAAAGTCTGTGGCAGAGGCAACAAGAGGCCACCTCAGGGTAGGACTCAGAGCTTGGTCGGGGGCCCAAGCCATATGGGGCTGAGGCAAGGAGCAGAACCAGGGCCCATGTGCCCAGCAAGCTGTGCCAGCCCAGCCCATGCCAGCCCAGCCAAATTTGAGTTATATCAGGAGAAGGGATCTGTTCAGAAAACTCACCCATCTCTGCATATTTGCATATTCTATTTTGGGGTCTCTTCCTTTTTTTTCCCCTTAGCTTCCTAGAAAAGTTCTAGTGATCAATTCCAACTTCACCTCTGCTGAACTGCAAAAGCTCACTCTCAATCCCATCTCCCCTCCAACTACACTCTCACTGGAAAGGTACTCCAGCGTTCTCTGCCCTCCCTGCCTCCACCACCCCCACCTATTCAAGGCCTCAACCCCTGCAACTGAGCTCTGTGATACGTCCCCAAGGTCACCATGGCTAAAGGAGTCAAGTCAAAGGTCAGCCCCTGGGTTACGATGTTTCTCTGTGGCATTCCACACCACTGACCATGCCCCGCTGTCCATTTCTCTGCAGTCAGCTCTGATGACCTCTGCTCTCGCCTTCCCGGAGGCAGCACATCTCCCCCTTCCATGCCCATGCCCATCAGGCACTATCTCCTAGAAAGTCTAACTCCTTAGTGAGCATCCCTTTTCCTCTACCTTTCCCCAGAAAGTTGGATTCCCTTTGCACCTGACACAGGCCCAGCCTTCAACATGAAACTTCCTGATCATTATCTCCAGCCTAGAAACTTCCACCTGTCTACAAAAAATCCCCACCTGGCGGTCCCATGGCACCTCAAGCTCAGGATCTCCAAAACTGGTCTTGCACTCCAGACCCCAACCCCACTCCCTCATTCTTGCTGCACCACCATCTACCCACTCACATCCTGCCTGCCCCCCAGATCTAGTCCTTCACATCTCACCTCCCTCTCCTCCTCCCAGCTCCCCCACTGCAGCTCTAGTCGAGACCCCCACTGTGTCCCATCTGGAGGCAATGGGCCTCCTAGCTGGTCTCCCACTCCCAATCTCACTTCCCACAAATCCAGCCTCCACGCAGCTGTCAGATTCTCTCACACACCAGTCTGGTCCTCCACTGCCCTGCCTAGAGCCATCCAAGGGGTGCTCTTTGCCTTCAGGATGAAGCCCAAGCTCCTCAGCCTGATGAGACCCACACACCGCCTCCCACTTCGCCACACTCAGAAGCCACAGGCAACACCGGGAAGGGTGCCCACTGTCATAACCCAGGGGCTGACCTTTGACTTGACTCCTTTCAGACAGACCTGAGTTTCCAAGGCCAATCTGCCCACTGCCCCACCATGAGACTGTGCACAGATGATCTCACCTCTCATCCTTGGTGCCTCCATTGGATAAATGGAGCTAATCATAACACACTCACCTTTCCCAAGATGTGCTATCAACACTAACTCCTGAAGTCTCCCCGCCCCCCACTCCTCTCCTCCCCAGCTGCCACACTGCCCGTCACACACTGTCAGTTCTAAGAGGATCACAGCTTCCTCGCTGGTCTCCCCTCCTCAAGCTCGCCGCACTCCCCATCTATTCACACACAGCAGCCAGCTGCCTAAGATGTAAACCTGACTCTCTCCCGATTCAAATTCTCCTGTGACTTCCCACTGTCCTTAGGATAAGTCCAAACTCCTTGCATAGCTGAAAGTGATCTAGCCTCTGCCTACCTTGAAGTCCACCCTCACACACAGGGCTCCAGGAGCTGTGTCCTCTCCGCTCCCAGCCCACTCCGCACGTACACCTCCCTGCCCAATTCCTCCTCACCTGCTGCAGGTCTCAAGTCAGACGTCACCTTCTCCAAGCAGCTCTCCCTCACACACAGCCCCACCCTAACCCAAGTGAGCGCCCCTTCCTATGAGCTCCAAGCCCACAGGACCTGCCTGGCCCACTCTCATCAGGCTTTAGTGTAAACATCTGTTGGTCTGTCTTCCCAATGGCATGGCTCTGTGACAGCAAGGACCTTGTCATGTTTACCTGGCACAGGGCAGAGACCGAATGAATGTTTGTTGAAAGGGTAAAGCAGACAATGGCAAGGACCATGGAAAGCCCCAGGCTCGGTGGAGGAACTTACCAGACTCAACATATGTTATTTAAAACATGGCTACAGGAAGCAAAAACAACATGCCAAGACCCTGGAGGAAAGAGCTGACAAAGAAGGGAAAGGGAAACCGTGGGGACAGTTCAATTCTGGGAAACAGTATAACTGGTATCTGGGAGTCAGTTCCAGGGACAGGGCAAGGTTACCCAAGAGTTTCGCAGCATAATGGGCCAGGGGAGTTAAGGAGTCCCAGCACAGTTCCTGGGGGCAGGGTGCAAGTTGCCACAGAATGGAAATCAGCTCTAGGCAGGCTGTATCACGGGGACGGGAAGGGCTGTGTCAGCCCCATTTGACCATGGCAGGCCTGTGAGGATGGAACTGGCCTTTGTTTCCATCACAAATCAGAGACATCAGGTTCAAAGACAGAGCTTCCTGGTCTTTGCTTCTGACTACAAAGAGCAGCTGGGTTCCAGGCAGACCACTGAGGCACAAAGAGGCCTGGCACCAAGAAGCCTGGTGAGCTCTGAGTCTTTTCAGCCAATGCAAACACCCCTCAACGTTAACTCTAGGATGGAGAGGGAAATGTGGAGACTTCACATTTCTGGCAGGCCACTATTCCAGATATGGCCTGCCGTCCAGGCCATATCTGGAATAGTGGGGCCTCCCACGTACCTCTCTTTAAGAGTATCACTGATAGATTGGTGGTCATCCAGAGAGAGAAACAGGACGTGCTGGGGACCAAAACCAGGAGGACAGGTCAAAGGGCAAGTGAATTCCTACCACTCTCCTGAACTCCCAGAGCCCAGCTCACAGAACAGAGGGAGCAGGCCTGTTCCATGTGGTCCCTCAAGACAGAAAGGGGGCCAAGGGGTAAACGCTCTGGGGAACAAAGGACAGAGGAGGCAGTCCTTATCAGTGGTAAACCTTTTGTCCCAGGAGGTGACAAGCAGAAGATGAATGACCACGACTGTGGATGCTGTGGATGAAACCTCTGGCAAAGGGACACAGCAGGAGCAGACCTCTGAGCAACTTCCCACCGAGACACCAGCTGAAGGATTATTTTCCTGACAAAAAGTATTCAAAGTACATGAAACCCACTCGCTCAACTTGGCCATGTCTGCGACGCGCCAGGGAACACTGTGCCAGGGGAACGAGAGCTCGGGCAGATGGAGCAGCAGCTTGGGGGTTCGTGCCCTCTCTTCAGTATGAAAGCTGGGCCCTGTTTGTGTTGGTGTTGTTGTTTAGCATTGTTATTTAACTGCTCTTGTATTTACGCCTTCAGGAGAGAGAAGAGGGCCCTGCCTCCTGGCACGGCTCTGAGGCCTAGATTCTGGCATCATTACAGAACAGGTATCAAAGAGTGCCTGGTGAGACTAGGCCAGGGGAGGGACAAGGAATCTTTTGAAAGCCTTTGGGAGAGGGAGCGATGTGGAGGGTGAGCTTCCCCGACCTGCTGCGCCAGAAGTCCACCTGGCCCCTCCTGAGACCGGTCACCTCAGAAGCACAGTCTCTTCTGGCCACAGCTGTAACACAGCAGCCACATGGAGACTGGGCAGCAGTCCTTGGGCACATCCTGAGGATGCCACACCCAAAGCACCAAAGGCTCTGGGGGCTACCACTGGAAACTTCTGCCAAAAAAACCAGTGTGGGCATCATGCAACATCTCAGGATGCGGATCTAAAATTCTCCACCCAGGGCCCAGAAGCAGGGGCCAGCTGTGCTCCCCGATGCCACGGAACCAAAACCTGCACACCATGCTTGCCCCACTGCCTCTACCAGCTCAGATCAGCCAGAAAGGCCAAGCACTGGGCAAAGCAGAAGGTCGACCATCAGATGTATTGGGGAGAGGAGGGATGGGGCACCTTCAAGAGTGCTTCCCATGGGCAGCGGCCTTAGCAGTTTGCTGGGGGCTCAGGAGGAGCAGGGAGTTCATGGGGCTCCTCCGGCAAAGATGAGCTCCAGGGCCGCTTGGATGTCCCCCCCAGTGGCTTGCAGGGCCCGCAGGCTCAGCTCATCATCCTGGATGCCCATGTCACGCAGCTGCTGCAGCTGGGGCTGCCACTGGCTCTGCAGAAAGACGGGACAGGCAGAAGCTGTTAGTTAGGCTCCTATGGAGACTTGCTTATGTCTGTCTTTTCAGGGGGAGAGAGAAAGGTGGGTTCCCCCAGTAAAGTTGCTGATGTGAAGTTCCATACAACACAGCGCTTCTAGGAGAACTACAAGAGAGGCCTGAGGGTTTAGAGAACAAGTTACAGTAAAAGTTTTTCCAATAAAAAAGGGGAAAATGTAACATAAGGATCAAAAGAGAAATCACAAAGTACTCAATGTCTAAATTTCAAAAGATTAAGTTACTTTCTTTCTCCTGCTGTTATGTATAGACACACACACAAACACAAACGGGTGGGGGGGTACATTTTTAAATTAACTTCGCTTTTTACTATGATACACAGTGAAAAGTCTCACTCTCATCTACTCCCCTCCCCGCCCCGATAACGTATTTTATTTTCTTTGAAGAAATATAAATATATGTTCCTATATTTACCCTTTTCTTACACCCCTCCTTTTTTTCCCAACATATTAATGTATCCTAGAGAGCTCCCTATGCCAATACATAAAGAACTTTTTAATAACTGTATAACATTCCAACTTGTGGATGTCCTGAAATGTAGCACAACTGGGCTGTTCCCAGTCTTTGCCATTACAAACAACACTGCAGTGACTGATTGTGTACAAATGTCATCCTCTACATGCACATACATCTTCAGGATAAATTTCGAGAAATGGGACTGCAAGGAATTACACAGCTTTAAGGGCCATCTGTACTTCCTTCTTCATGAATAGTCTGTTCATGTCTTTTGCCCATTTTTCTATGGCATTCTTGGTCCTAAACCACAAGAACTTCTATAGTTCGGGGAGGTTTTGCCCTTTGTCTGATACGTGCAGATTTCTTTCCCAGTCTGTTATTAGCTTTCAGACTTCACTTGTTTTTTTTTTGTTGGTTGGTTGGTTGGGTTTCATTTGCTATGCAGCAACGTTCACATTTATTAACTCAAAATATCTTTTACTTTTTATACAATGGTTCCTCGATTTTGACTTTCAGATACGAAAGTCCTTCTCTACCGTAAGGGTTTAAAGAAATTTCGTATTTTCAAAGCTTCATCAATATCTCTATCC
The DNA here is from genome assembly GCF_026419965.1 of Kogia breviceps. Lineage (NCBI taxonomy): Eukaryota > Metazoa > Chordata > Mammalia > Artiodactyla > Physeteridae > Kogia > Kogia breviceps. The sequence goes on from NC_081312.1 coordinate 101,799,565, forward strand.
CATGCAAAAGGAAGTGCACACCTGAGGGAAAAGGCTGTGTTTACACTATGGGAAGGAGAAGGCAGTGGGGATGAAATGCAAATTCAGAGAAGCAGGCAGGCAAGGGTGAGGATGTGCTGGGCTTTTAAAAAACCACACAAACCAACTCAAACTCATGTTACAGGCATGTAACATGAAAGAGAGAGACATGAAAGCTTCTGAGATGGAGAGCAGAGTGAACAGGCATCAGGATGGGGAAGATGAAGGAACGGAAAAGACCAGCTGTCCAGGGGTCCTGCACCCGTTCCCCTCACTGTCCACCAGGGCCATGTGGGCTGGCGAAAACCACAAGGGCCTGACCCTGTCTCTATCACTTAATGGCCTGATGACCGTGGACAAGTTCCAGAAATGACTTTCATGCCCCAGGCTTAGGAGCAAAGGAAAGAGAGTGAAGCAAACAGCCTGTGCACAGAGGCATGCAGTACAATGTGAACCCCTTGGGTCATGCACTTAGCTGCTAGCTAAGCTTCCACATTCCATGAGGCAGGAGAGATGGTGTCACTCGCTGCTTAAAATCTTCCACAGCTCCCTGGTGACCACAGGACAAAACTAATCTCCTTACACAGGCACTCAATGAGGCCCTCACACTCAGCCTCCTGCTCTCCTTTACTCTGGCTCCATCTCAGGATCTTCCCCACAAGGACACCACCTTCTGGTTTTGCCTATTTGAGTTTTGTCACCTGTACCTCCACATTCACTCAAACAGGTGGCTGCATTTGCCTGGACACCATGTCCCCTCAACCAAACACCCCTTCCCTGCCTGGCTAACCTCTAACTAATTATTTGACAGTCAGTCCAAACACCCACCCCTTCCTCAGAAAAGTTTTCTCTGACCTAGGCCCTCACCTCAAGCCTGGGCTGGGCTTCTCGCCCTGCTGCTCCCTCACTGCAGTAACTGCCTGGCACCCCTCCATGGCAGGGATCAGCACTGGCTCGTCTCTACCCCAGGAGCTGGACCCAGGACCGGTATATACATGCTCAAGGCTCAGTCACCGCTCACAGAACGGAGGAGTGTCTCTTCAACTAAAACTGCCACAAGTGTTCAAGCCAGGTGGTCAGCGGAGCCTGGCCATGCTCACTGGGGGCAGGAGCAGAAGCCACAGGGACAACTGCCCTTGCTGGGAGCCTCCTCTCCTGTCACACTGCCACACCCCAGCTGTTCCTGGAGCAAAGCAGGCCAAGTGGGAAGGGCCTCCAGAGAGCAGAAGAAAGCTCAGTGTCCAAAGTAACTAAGAAGCCATGTGAACATCACGAGTGGGGAAGACTGACCTGAAGGCTGGGCTGCCCGGAGGCCTGCAGCGCATGCTGTAGAGCTTGGCTGAAGAGATCATTGGTGATGGGCGTCCCTGACTGGACGCCAGATGACACTGGGGAGGTCCCTGAGGAATGGCCCTAGAGACAAACCAGGGTCAGCGCCACACTCACAGACACCTCAGTCTCCCAGCACATACCCACTGATGTCACATCACCCCAGGGTGCCCCTGGGTGCCCCACGACAGCCTCCCAGCAGGGGCCTGCATGAGACAACCACACAGAGGTACCCAAAAGCTCTCTATGTGGGCAGGAAAGGGTCTGTTCTCTTTTGCTCCAGGGAGATGGAATGGAGCCCCCGACCTAGCCTAGGACCCAGCACTGGGAGAGATGGCCTTGCAAGCTGGAGTGACCGTCACCAGGAATGCTTAAGCCTGTGATGTCTGGCCACTTTCAGGGACAAGGAAGGGTATACTGTGTGATGGGAGGTTCTTCCAAAGTGCTGGCAGGAGTTAATCAGGCCCGTGATGAACCCCAGACTTCTAAGCCCTAAAGGCTCGTGACGGGAGGTCGCCTGAGCTGCAGCAGGAAACCCACCAGGGCTCCAGGTAGTGTTCGGCTCAAAGCAGATCTAGCACCGGGATCATCAAAGGTAAATCCATTCTACCACTGGGACCTGCTCCCTTAGGGGCCTGGCCTTGATCTTCCCGCCCTCTCTCCATACCTGGGTGCCAGGAGTTGGCGTGTGAGAGCTGCTCTCCGGAGTGCTGGCCAGGGCCAGGGCGGTGGCCAGCTCGCTCTGGGTGATAGGCCGGGGCCCCGCAGCTCCACTGTACCCCAGCGAAGCTGGGCGGGAGCTGGGTGTGCTGCTCGAGGGCGTGGACCTGGCGCTCTGAGCAAGAGAGGCACCAAGAATCAGAGAGGCAACCCTATAACATTCTCAGATGAACCCCAGTCCTGCTCCAGGAACAGTTCTTGGGGAACCTCCCCAAGCTGCCAGGTTCAGACAGCAATAGTATGACATCGCTGGGTCACCAAAGGGCCTCAGCTCCCCTCCCAGCTGGGGCATGCCAGGTCCCAGGGAGGGGTGCATCCCCAGCACCATCTCTCCCAAATGGCAGGCAGCCAGGCCACTTACTGGGTGAAAGTCATCCTCATCATCAGAGAGCCCTTCAAACAGGAAGCCACCTGGAGGAGGGAGAACAGATTTCAGGAGGAAGAACAGAAAGACACAGGCACAGCCCCAGAATCTCAGCTCTAGTTACTCTCCAAATTCATATTTTCATCTCTCCCCTTGGAAAATTACAGGACAGATGCACTCCTTTACTCAAACTGAGAGTTCCCGAGGAACGCCCTCTGCCAGCACTATACATAGCTGCTGAGTAAAGCAAACCCCTGGACCACTGCCCGCTCCCGAGGGGGCCTGCGTTCCACTGTCCTGGGGCTCACCTGGCATATCCCGGTACGAGCTGGAGGGCATGCCCCGGGAAGAGGCGTCGGCCCCCGGCAGCGGGGTGCTGCCTGCCACTGAGTGCAGAACCAAGACAATGGCATTGACCAGAGCCGGGTGAGCAGGCACTAACCTGAGATGGGGCAGGAAGAAACCCAAGGGTGACTAAGAAGGAAAGAGCACCCTTGGCCATGAAAGGAATTCTGGGTGCCCCTCACAACAATCAAGTCACCCACGCCTGCCCTTCAATCTCCCAGTCTTCAGCACCTCCCTCCAGTCGGCTTGTGCTTCTGCTGCTCTGTCCCCAGCAACAGCAAGGCCTTCACCCCCGGACCCCTCTGCTGATGCTTCCCCTTCCCCTCTGGCAATGCATGATGGGACATGCACAGCCCAGGAGGCTCAGGGGTCAGTTTCTGGTCTTGAGTCTACCACTACTTCACTGGGCAATCTTTGACAGGTCCCTTCTCTTTCCAGGCTTTGGCTGTTTTCTTCACTTGCAAATAAGGGGACACAACCTCTACTATCCCTTCCAGCTCTAAAATTTTGGGAGGTATGCACCTGTTTCTTTCCCAGCTTAAAATCCTTCAAAGGCTCCCTAATATCTACTGAATGAGATCTAAACTGAGCATGGCCTGCAAAGCCACCTCCCTCAGAACCCTGTTTCATCCCAACATCTCTGCATGCTCCTGCCCTTGGGCTTTGTTATTCGCCCCACAGCCCTTGCTCCTTCTCCCCTCCTGACACATTTAGAAGACAGATTTGGGGGATGGGCTGCCAGAGCAGGATCCAGAGCAACAATTAGGTTTCTGGTCCGACCAGGAGGAGAGATAGGGTCCCCTTAATAAGATGGGTATACTTACGTATCCAGCATGTTGGGATCAGCAAAGACAGAGAAGAGGTCCTTGTCCTGGAGAACCCCTGAAGGAGAACAGGGCTTACCTCAGAGACTGGAAATTTAGCCAGATCCAGTGGGGAGAAGAGACTTCAGGCCTCAGAGCAACCGGCTTAACAGGGACGCAAGATTACAAAGCAGCCCTCACAAGAAGCGGGAGAAACAAAGCTCCAGCAGCACAACCACGTGCTCTCCATCTTGCTCCCTACTTGCCCCCCTGCACTTAGGCTACATGCTGTGTACCACTACAGCAGCCTCTTTTCCCCTTATCTCTGGGTTCTTCCCTTATCCATCAAGGTGTGCAGGAAGTCTTCCCTGATGGCTGTGGTTTGGGCTAAAAGCTGCCCTCACATGGCTTCCTCATAGTCTCATTTATGATGTTAGTCAGGCCATATTTTTGCTGTGGGACTGACAACTCTTGGGAGGGCTGGGTGTATGGAATACATCTGGATTACTCCCCCTCCAGCCACAAGACCAGTGATTCTTCACAGATGGTCAAAGGTTCTTTAAGGTCATTGCCTCCTCCTGGTTTCTCCTTCTCCAACAGCTCCTATTTCCTTAAGCTCAGCCTTGTACTTACCAAGAGCAATGGGGTCACTGCTGAGGCCTGGGGTGGCCACAATGATCTGATCCAGAGATTCCTTATTGCTGAGCATCTTAAAGACCTGCAAGAGAAGTGGGGAGGGCTGAGCATTCCAACTAGCTCAATGCACTCAGCAAATACCCACACTCTGCTGAAGTACTTCCTCCCTCTAAGTGCTTGCACATATACCACCGAAATGGGACAGTAGCCCCAGGAAACAAATGAACCTCTTTTTTCTCTGAGATCATGGCTTACTGGAGGGGAAACAAACAATATAAAAGCAAGATCACAATAAACCTTCAATCTCTGGTCTTTTCCCTCATTTACAGTTCTAGTGCTTCCAAAATAAAAGCTCTCATTATAAGCCCAATAACAAAGGTTTCTCTAGATCCCAAAAGTCCTTTTCAATCTCCACACAATTACCATTTCACATTTATATATATTGGGAAGTTTGCAGCTGTATTAATCTTGATTATCGACTCTCCTATAGAAAGACATTTTCCCAGTGAGGAAATCCTGGTAAGGAGTGGGTGTCAGGCAGTTCAGCCAAAGTCAAAGAACGAGGCCCAGCAGAAACAGTATATGCATCCGTTGCTGTAACCATATTCATTCCATGAGGCCAATGTCAAGAGAGGTTGTATCATTATCATTAGAGGGAATCAACAATGCCTAGCTGAGAGCCTCTTTGGGGGAAGATAGGGCTCTACTGAGACCCACAGACATGGTAAAAAACTCCCCAAGGAACTCTTGGGAGCCATGGCAACCGGCTTCCAGCTCCCTCCCTACACCACTGGAGTTCAACCCCTCTCCAGAAGGCCTGGCAAGCATCTCAAAGGGGGCTCGGCACATACTCACCGCCTCCCTGTAGGAGGAGCTGCTGTGCAGGGCAGTGTGCAGCACCCGGAACTCCCGCAGGGCAGCCACTTTGTCCACAGGTTCTGGGGACAAGACACTCAGTTACCCTACAACCCAGCCCTGGCCCTGCTGCAGACGCACAACATCACTTCAGCAAGTGCCCAGATACAGGTTCCCTTCCCTCATCACCCCACTAAGAATGGGCGCCGGATCAGAAAAAACATTTATGCCATAGATGTGAAAACTGCACTCTCTTTTTTTTTTTTTTTTTTTTGTGGTACGCGGGCCTCTCACTGTTGTGGCCTCTCCCCTGGCGGAGCACAGGCTCCGGACACGCAGGCTCAGCGGCCATGGCTCACGGGCCCAGCCGCTCCTCGGCATGTGGGATCCTCCCAGACTGGGGCACGAACCCGTGTCCCCTGCATCGGCAGGGGGATTCTCAACCACTGCGCCACCAGGGAAGCCCTGCAGTCTCTTTTAAGCATCTTCAGTAGATAAACAAATTCAAGTTCCAGCAGAGGGGAATCTTACCACTTGAAAGAGACTGTTCTGATCAATATCCCACTGCAGGAGTTCTAAGCTTTTCACATTTGAAAAGGAGGAGGGTATAAGGAACTCAGCAGACTTTTGTGCAGTGATTTAAAATAAGTGCTGCAAGCCATCTGAACAATATGGAGCTATGTTGACACAATATGTTAAAAGAAAGAAATAGAACATAGTTATATGTGCATTCTCTAGTAAAACTTTGTGATGTGTGTCAGTGTGCACGTGGGCCAAGGCTGGAAGGGAACAAGCTAGGGTGACAGGCTCAGGGGTTACTCTTTTCTTTTGGACATTTTCTTTCAGGCCTCTGTAATATTATTTTGATTAAAAAAAAACAAATACAACAACGACCAAGAAAACACTGTACTTCTAGAATTCTTAACAAACTCATCACGTGTCCAAAAACAAGCATGTCACTGGGACTCAAAGCTCCTTTTTGATCTTTTGACACAATGACTCATATATATGGGAAAGTTTAGCAGTTGTCTTAGTTTTACTTGGTCACTTCACTATTTAGGACATCAGCCCATCTCACAGGACTTCAACAGAGGCATGGACCACAGCGGGGGCATTAGGAACATGGAGGCAGACAGCCATTACTGAGAGGGAGGACCACACAGAGCTGCCTCCCAGAAGAGAACGTTTGAGAGGGGTATTTAAGGTAAAGCAGATGTTTACTGAGAAGAGAAGGTATTCCAGGCCTAAGTGAGAACGAGGGCAAAGGCATGGAAGAATATGAGGTGCTTCAAAGGAACAGTAAGTCGTTCTTGGTGGCTGGAGCCCGGGGTACACACCCCTGCTCAAACAGCAGGCCTAAGTGAGATCTTAAAGGGATTTGTAACCCTCTGCTGAGAACCACCAAAAGGATCCAGGTGGGAAGGAAGAAACTGACACCTTCTCCTCCTACAGGATCTAACCTGGTGGGAGATAAAAGAAATGTGCTTCCTTTTGGAAGAACACTCAAGGATAAAATACCTAAAATGCTGTCACAAAAGTTTACTTTCAAATCTAAAAGTTTATTTTCACCTCCCAATAAAAAGTCCGTTTGTTTCAAAAATAAATCTCCAGGCAGAAGGAGGGATAAAAAGGACTCAAAATCTTAAGCCAGTAATCAGCTAAGAGTTATACTTGTCTCTTTAACATCTCTGAGCTAGTTTCACCCTTTGGAAGTGAGAGGCAGCCAGCCCAGTGCAAAGAACATGGGCTCTTGAGCCAGGAAAACCTGGATTCACACCCCAGCTCTTACATTCATTTTCTAAGCAGGTGACCTTGAATAAATACCTTTCTAACCCTCTTTTTCGTCTATAAAATGCTAATGCTGTTACCCTACCCTGCTGAGCCACTGTAATGATTAAATGAGATATCAAAGAGAAACAATCTGGCTGGAAGAAGCAACAAATGCTACCTTCCTTCTGTCAATACCCTCCAGCCAAAGATCAGAGGGGTACACCTACAGTTGAGCAAGATGCGTTTACTGCCCTTACAGAGAGAATGCCACCACCAGAACCATGGGGCATCTCAATAAGAGGGAGTCAGAAAGAACTTACAGGATTTGAGCTTTGGTTGGGTGACTTGGCAGGTGAAGTTTAAGGAAGCGGGGTTTTGCTCTGGATTGGAGGCTGTCAGGAAGTGGGGGTGATTTTATGATCACATATCTTAATAATTCTTATATAGAAGGAAGGAAAACTAGCGCAAGATGAAAGCTGTAATTGGTAAAGAAGCAGCAGTCACTCATAATAGCCAGGATAGAGGGATATTTGATCATTTTTGTGGTTTGGACAATGTTCATGTTTTTGTCTCTGTTCAGAAATGAGAAGAATCTTGTTTTTGTCTTGATCCATTACAGTCCCAGAGTGAGTGGCCTTGTAGATGTTGGTGACCTGTGAAATTGTTCATGTTTCAAGGCCTACCTGAAGGCCTGGCCAGCCCCCAGATGTCAGAGACTGCCTTTCTCTTTCTCACTTCCCATCAGGGTACAAAAGAAGATCTTTTTGTCCTTCATGTTTACATTTGAAAAGAGGAAAAATTTCAAGCTAATAACCAGTCAAAGCAATCGTGAACGTTATTAAAATATGTCCAACTGCCCGTTTTTAACAAAGCTAATCTCTTATATAGCTTAGCTTTATCTTTGGGAAGGCCTTTAAAACACAGATGCAAAATTTAAATTATGAATTCCAAGCAGCACCTTTTATTAATAAGTCAAAAAAGCATTAGAGGCTTTGTATGTTTTCTCCAAGAGCTACTTTCATACCACTCGAATATTTTCAAGCTTCAGGAAAATAAATTATCAGTATAGCAGGAGTGAGGTGACTGAACAAATCACCAACTGCAACAATTTGCTAACATGAGAGCACACTACAGCATTTAGAGGAAAGCAAGGAGTTTCCAGCTTTTTTCTAATGAGAACAACAACAATAACAAAAAGATACAAAGTTCACTCCCTAAAGAAATTTAAATAGACACATCCTCCCCACCCCATTAAAACAGAGGGTAATGAACTTAAAAGTAGAGAAACAAATCCCTTTCTGTTAGTGGGGTTGGCAGCAAGATCAAAATTGTACTCTGTTAATCAATGTGGTCTAATCCAGTAAGTAATAAAGATATCCTCTATTATCATCTCAGTAAATCACCCCTTTGTTCCACCCAGGCCCTTGCCTCAAGAACACACACAGACCCTCCTTCCCTTGTAGATATTACAGAAGCCCTGCCTGTCTAACAGACAGCACTCTCTCACCTGGTTTCTGATCAGGCTCAGGCCAGGACTTGCGCAGAACATGGACTGTGGACCCAGGCTGAATGCCATAGAAGTCAAGGGTCTGATCATCTTTTAGCTTCCGGCCACAGTAGATCAGATCTAAACAAAACAAAACAAAACAAAACAAAACTGTTCATTTATATTTTGCTCCTCAAAACAATTTAAATGATTTTTGTCCCCTAAGAACCTTATCTTGATTGGACAGATAGCTACAGAATGATATATGCTTTTAAAAGTACTCTTACTTAATAAATACATTTTCAATTTTTTTTATTTGGCTGTGTTGGGTCTTCGTTGCTGCACGTGGGCTCTCTCTAATTGTGGTGAGCAGGGGCTACTCTTCGTTGTGGAGTGCAAGCTTCTCATTGTGGTGGCTTCTCTTGTTGCAGAGCACGGGCTCTAAGCACATGGGCTTCAGTAGCTGTGGCATGTGGACTCAGTAGTTGTGGCACACAGGCTTAGTTGCTCCATGGCATCTGGGATCTTCCCGGACCAGAGCTCAAACCCGTGTCCCCTGCATTGGCAGGCGGATTCTTAACCACTGCGCCACCAGGGAAGCCCAATAAATACATTTTAATAACAACTGTTAGCGAGCACAAACTGATAAAACACAGAATCTACACAGGAAAACTCTAGAGCTTAACACCATGGAGACTGCTCAATTTAAATGAACGGGAAAATGCAACAATAAAAAAGGATGAACCCCATATTTTTATGACTGAAAACACACTTTTTTGTTTGTTTTTTTGTGGTACGCGGGCCTCTCACTGTTGTGGCCTCTCCCGTTGTGGAGCACAGGCTCCCGACGCGCAGGCTCAGCGGCCATGGCTCATGGGCCCAGCCGCTCCGCGGCATGTGGGATCTTCCCAGACCCAGGCACGAACCCGTGTCTCCTGCATTGGCAGGTGGATTCTCAACCACTGTGCCACCAGGGAAGCCATGAAAACACACTTTTTGCCAGCTTATACCATTTTGTCAGTTTATATGACATTGCGTTTATAATATAATTTAATTATATTCACTTTCACTGCCGGGGCCTGGGTTCAATCCCTGGTGGGGGAACTAAGATCCTGCAAGCCATGCAGGGAAGGGAAGGAAGGGAGAGAGGGAAGGAGGGAGGAAGGAAGGGAGGGAGGGAGGGAAGAAGGAAGGAAGGAAGGAAGGAAGGAAGAAATTATATTTAAATTCCTTCCTCCACCTAGAATGCCCTTGCCATCTGTCCTTTTTCACTGCCTTCCCTCGAACCAACCAAAAATCCTTCTAACCACCCCTTAATACCTAGCTCAAATGCCATATACTGAGGGGCTTTCCCTAGCCAGCTCCTCCTTCCTAACCTAAATTCTTTTTTTTTTTTTTTTTTTTTTTTTTTTGCTGTCCCGGGTCTTAGTTTAGTTGCAGCATGCAGGCTTCTTAGTTGGGGCATGAGAATTCTCAGTTGCGGCATGTATGCAGGATCTAGTTCCCCGACCAGGGATTGAACCTGGGCCCCCTGCATTGGGAGCACGGAGTCTTACCCATTGGACCACCAGGGAAGTCTCCCTACCCCAAACTCTTGCTCTATCAGAGAAAGAATTCAACAATGTCACAATTAAGGAATGTTGTGATAAAGTAGCTCAGTATAAGGAACGACTAAAATGGCAACAATAGTTTCATTATGATTTGTGTTTCTATTCACCCAACAACAATCACTTCCCTGGAGTGTAACATTAGGAGACAAATCCCAAACTCTTAATTTACCCTTTAATTCCAGAATTATTCTCCCCCAAAAGAGATCAGAGCAGCAGCCCATCCCTAGTCCACAGAGACTCACCGATCAGTTCCGGGTCTGGAACAGACTCCTGGAGTTTGCCAGCAATGAGCTGCTTCAGAAATGAAATACTATAGCCTCCCAGTGAGTATTCTCCGAGCTCTGTCTCTGGCAACCGAAGAATAGATTTGGGGGCAAGTGGCTGGTCAGCCAGCTTCACCGCCAGATGCCAATCTGAGAGAGACATCCTCTCTCTTTCGCGCTCTCTCTTTCTCCCTGTAAAGGAACAAAACCTTAGTGGTTAAAGGACAGACCACCACCCTACACCGCCCCCACCCCAAGGGGGCTGAATGAGAGGTAATTCAGGGTGACACTTGAAAAAGTGCAAGATGCAGCATCAGGAGGCCAGAACTAGAACCTAGGGTCCTCTTCACTCATCCTATGACAGACAGCAAGGGACTTCAGCTCTCTAAGCCTCAGTTTCTTCAGCTTTAAAGTGGACATAAAAATGTCATGCCAGGGCTTCCCTGGTGGTGCAGTGGTTGAGAGTCTGCCTGCCGATGCAGGGGACACAGGTTCGTGCCCCGGTCCGGGAAGATCCCACATGCCGCGGAGCGGCTAGGTCCGTGAGCCATGGCCACTGAGCCTGCACGTCCGGAGCCTGTGCTCCGCAACGGGAGAGGCCACAACAGTGAGAGGCCCGCGTACCGCAAAAAAAAAAAAAAAAAAAAAGGCATGCCAGCTTAATAGGAATGTTGTGAGGTTCAAATGAGATCATCCAACACTTTCCCATATGATGTACACTCCGTGTTTCTTCATCAACTCTTGCTTTAACTACCACACAGCTTTACAACAAGCTCCCTGCCTCTGGCCTCTCCCTAGCAAATATCCATGCTGCCACCCAAGTCATCATTTTAAAACACAGATCTGATCAAGTCACTCCTCTGCTTAGAATCCCTCCAATGACTCCAGACCACCTCTATGAATAAGTCTAAACAGCACAGCCTGGCTTTCAAAAACATTCACAATTGTTCTCTCTGCCAGCCTTCCTCCTAAAGAGCTCTGGGCTGCCCCACCCTCCCCAAGCCTGGATTCAAAACAAAGCTCTCCCTCACTTTATACCTCCGCTCATCTGCTAACTCTGCATGTAACTCCTCTTCCCTCTTCCATCTCTAAGCAAACTCCTATCAAGACCAACCCAAATACAACCTCTCCTGTCCCCTCTCTCTTCCCTCTATTGTTGTCATATTCCCTCATGGCAAAGGGTTACACATATCTGTTTACTTCTCAATCTCCCCCGCATCCCATTCTTAGAGGCTCTTGAAAGCAAAGACCAGAATTTTTGGTCGCAACTGTCCCAATGCCCAGTACTTATGTGTGCCCAGAAAATGAATCAAAAACCTGAGGGGAGAAGAACCTTGTAAGGCAAGATAAGCCCTTGCTATAATCATTATTGCTTCCAAAGTGGCTTCTTTGTAAGAGGAAAGAAAAGGCTTCAGAGGCTGCCCAGAAGACCCTAAGGCATCCTCAAACCGTCCATCTCCAGGTTTATGGCAGGGGAGGAAATGGGGATTTTAATCTACCATATCTCATTTAATCCTCACAACTGTTCTCTGAGACAGGAATTCTCATTTACATACTACAGACAAAGGAACCGAGACTCAGAAAGGTGAAGTCAGTGGTCCAAGGTCACTGATAGTTTATATTGGGACCGGGACACTACCTCTTGGGTAACGACCCCACCGCTCCCACGGGACCAGCTAACTAGTCAACACACGTCGAGCCCGCGCAACCCAGGACCCAGCGCCCTCACCCGTCCCGCGGAAGGAACCCGGCCGCAGAGCCGCCGGTGTAAACACTCACTCAGGTCCTCTCGCCGGAAACAGGAAGCTCCGCGCTGCATTCTGGGAGTTGCAGTTCCTACAGCGGCCTCCGCCCTCTTTATAAATAACCAGCCTGCAAGTGGAGCTCGTTGTAAAGCTTCCGGTTCCGGGGAGGGCGTGGCTTCTCAGTGGTTTGAAAGTTCCGGCATGGGAGCGTCTTCGTGCTTTCATCGGAGAGGAGTCTAGAGGTGTCATTGTTACAGGGCGCAGGTCACGGGAGCGGGGCTTGGCGTGAGGTTTACAGCCCCGCGATTCCCCCACTGTCTTGGGACGCATGCAGAGTCCTTCGGTTGCTCCGGGTGCTTACAGCGCCGCAGGTGAGAACTCCCACTGCCGGGCTCTTGGGCACATCGCGGACCCCGGATCCCCTCCCGCCTCGACCCTTCGCTCCCAGAGGGCCCTTTCCCGAGCGGCCTCTACAGACACGCCTCAACCTTGCAGCCCTCACCAGAAAACGGCCTGCCTTCGGGTGAAGTCAGCCTCTTCTGTGCTTCTCGCCTCTGGCTTCTCGTGGCGACCCTACCTTTGAGGGCATATCAGGAACCCAACAATGACTTCCTCCAAAAGTTGGTTCGTTGAGAGAAGTTACCAAGCCGGGTTCCTCTTACGCCCCAGCATGCAATGGTGGGAATCAATTCGGGCAGGGCAATTTCCTCTGAACTCTTAGAGAAACTGCATACAGTCGTCCCTCGGTATCCGCGGGGGCTTTCTTCCAGGTCCCCACCCCACCCCGTGGATACCAAAATCCGCGGATACTTAAATCCCTTATATAAAATGGCATAGTACAGTCGGCACTCCATATCCTCGGATGCGGAGCCCGCTGGTACCGAGGGCTGACTGTTAGATGCGTGATTAAAATAGATGGTGTTTGCACAGAGGTTAGGATTAGCCAACTATTCTGATTGGACTGTACTCGAGGAATTAATTCAAGGACTAAGGAAAGCAAAAAACAAAAAACAAAAAACCCACAGGTGAATAAAAAAATAATGAGGTTGGTCCTAGCAGCTAAAGGCTGATCCTGTGTGCACAAATGTAAAAGCATGACTCTGCAACGTCCCAATGTACAGCCTGGGACTAAGGCAGCAGCTGTGAGCAGGATAGGTTGACTGAGTAGAGCAGGTAAACTGCAGGGCCTCCGAGGGCCTGACACTGGAGGCTAGTCATTTCTCTGCTCTTCTAATACGGGAGATTTTCACGAAAGTCTGTCACTGTCTTCTTGCTGAACCCTAGGTTCATCATAGTTGTCCCCAAAGTAGCCTCGCCCCCATCATACCCATTTTTAGATATAACCTCTCTTTCAGAAATCTTTCCTAACTATCCAGCCCTTTGTAAGCTCCTTCTTCTCTTATCTACTAAGGTACTTGCACCTGAACCACATACTTTAGTGTTTTATTAAACTTTGTTCAATACTGTGCCTTGACTTCCTGCTGGAGAAGACAGGGACCCTGTCTTCATCTGGTTTTCGTCATAGCAGAACTGAATATACTAGGTGCTTATGAGTTTCTTGTTTTTATTCACTTCATTATAAGCTCCGTAGGAGAATAAGCAATGACTATCTAATCCTCCACTTTATCTTCAGCAGTTGACCAGGACCTGGCACATAGTAGGTGAGCAATAAATGTGTGTTGAATAAAGAATTCATCTATCAAATATGGCTGTCTTGCTGTAGCTTGTTGCCCCCAGGAAAGGCGGTACGCCTCTCTGAGTTCTGAATTGTACATTGTAATGATAAATTATTAAATGAGTAAATGAATGAAGGAATAACCCAGGACCAAACAGGTTCTTTGGGAACCAATTTACCAAATAGGTGCGGTGGCCAGATGCAAGGGTCAGATTCTAGATAAAATCAGAAGTCTGGACACAAGACAAATGACCAGACATGGTAAAAAAGAAAGTGTCCAGGCCCAGTCGTTCCGTCAATCCATATTTGGAGACATATACCCTCATTAGCTTTCTCTGAGAAAGTGGTGGACAATTTTTCATTAAACCTTCAAGAGACTATTTGCTATTGGAAAACAAGTTATGAGACTGCACATTTGGGATTCCCTGGTGGCGCAGTGGTTAAGAATCTGCCTGCCAATGTAGGGGACATGGGTTCAAGCCCTGGCCCGGGAAGATCCCACATGCCACAGAGCAACTAAGCCCATGTGCCACAACTACTGAGCCCATGCACCACAGCTACTGAAGCCTGCGTGCCTAGAGCCTGTGCTCTGCAACAAGAGAAGCCACGACAATAAGGAGCCCACGCACTGCAACGAAGAGTAGCCCCTGCTCACAACTAGAGAAAGCCCGTTCACAGCAAGGAAGACCCAACGCAGCCAAAAATAAAAACAAACAAATAAATAACTAAATTTATTTTTTTTTAAAAGAGTGCACATTTGCATTTTTAAAATAACTATAAAATTAATATGGGGATTTCTGGTTCTGGCAAGACAGCAAATGAAAATCATCTGTAAGTACTCCTGCTACAAACAAAAATGTATAAAATAATACATCTATTAAAAATCACGTAACTGTGGTCACAGGAGAAATGGGAAATCCTCAGATGCTAAAAATGAAGGGGTAACTGGAAAAAAGTAGTGAGCTTTGGAAGCTGATGAGCACCTTTCCAGAGAGAATAGTGGTCCTGGAAGCCTTGCTTGGAGATTTTTCTTTTAACACCAAAACATTGGGCTGGGCCCTTGAGCAACTGAAACTGATACCACTACATAAAGTTGAAACCTTTAAAAGATTTGCATGGTGGTAAGACTGCACTGCCAATGCAGGGGGCCCAGGTTCGATCCCTGGTCAGGGAACTAGATCCCACATGCCGCAACTAAAGATCCCACATGCCGCAACTAAGATCCTGCATGCTGCAACTAAGACCCAATGCAGCCAAATAAATAAATATTTTTTAAAAACTAAAAGATTTTCCTCCTAAGTAAAAGGACAGAGTACAAAAAACCAAAACCCCAAACCCATGCATCAGCACTGAGAGAAGATAAGAAAAGTTCTCTGCTTGGCTATGAAGGCAGGTCAGTGAAAGGGGAGTTGACGTGTGAAAGAACAGTCTTCCCTGAGAATTTGAAACCCTAAACTGTACTTTGTGTAAGTTTGTGGCCAAACTTTCCCAGAACTGTCCAAAATTGGTCCCTGGGTCTGCATTTTAACATTACAGTTAAACTAGGGAATTCTATTAACAGATTAAAGATTCAGTGGCAGGAGGAAATGTGTAGTCAGTGACTTTTGGGTGAGTGAAGTTGACTAGCTGGTCTGCTTTTTTATTAAGGGGGAAAAAGGCAAATAACATGTCACTTAAGGCCTACAATTTAAATTTTTTAATCCAGTTCATTCTTTTACAGAAAGCAACAAAAACCAGATCTGTACGAATAAAAAATATAAAAACTGAAGACATGAAAATAAAATAATTAAGTTAGCATGCCCGAAGTGTTATCTTTGTTTTGTTTTGGCCATGGTGTGTGGCATATAGAATCTTAGTTCCCCAAACAGGGATCAAACCTGTGCCCCCTACAGTGGAAGTGTGAAGTCTTAAGCACTAGATGGCCAGGGATGTCCCTCAAAATGTTATCTTATTCTCAAGTTTTGTTAAGTCAACTTTATTTAGAAATAATTTACATACAATAAAATGTGTGCTTGGGACTTCTCTGGTGGTGCAGTGGTTAAGAATCCGTCTGCCAAAGCAGGGGACTTAGGTTCAAGCCCTGGTCCAGGAAGATCCCACATGATGTGGAGCAACTAAGCCCATGTGCCACAACTACTGAGCCTGTGATCTACAGCCTGTGAGCCACAGCTACTGAGCCCGCGACCACAACTACTGAAGCCCACATGTTTAGAGCCCATGGTCCACAACAAAGAGAAGCCACCTCAGTGAGAAACCTGCACACCGCAACGAAGAGCAGCCCCCTCTCGCTGCAACTAGAGAAAGCCTGTGCACAGCAACGAAGACCCAAGGCAGCCAAAATAAATTAATTAATTAAATAAATTTATTTTTATTTATTTTTTGCGGTTCGCGGGCCTCTCACCGTGTGGCCTCTCCTGTTGCGGAGCACAGGCTCCAGACGCGCAGGCTCAGCGGCCATGCCTCACGGGCCCAGCCGCTCCGCGGCACGTGGGATCTTCGCGGACGGGGGCACGAACCCGTGTCCCCTGCATCGGCAGGCGGACTCTTAACCACTGCACCACCAGGGAAGCTCAATAAATTTGTTTTTTTTAAAAAAAGTACGCTTAAAAGAAATTGGTCCTGGGGTTCTTGGTAAAGCAAATATAAATCCTTTTTGGAGCAACACTACCAAAACTCATGCCGCCATCCAACAGGAAAGAAGAAAACTAAACTGAAGATTTCACAGAAAGAATTAACAAATATTCATGGCAGAGAAGGCAGAACAAACAAGTCACAACACCAAAAATGTTAGATATTAGGAAGTCAATTTAAAAAGAGATGTAAAATAAGCATGAAAAAATTTATTAAAGTCACTGAAGAAGCTATCAGGACTTTAAGAAAGAATAACACATGATAAAAAAAGAACAGGCAGATTTGAGAAGAACCAAATAGAACTTTTAGAAGTAAGAAGTACTGTCACTAAAATTAAGAACTTAGCAGATGTAGGTCCTTGTCAAAAATGTATATTGTGAATATCTTCTCTCAGTTCGTGGCTTGTATTTTTATTCTCTTAATGGGATTTTTTTTTTTTTTTTTTTTTTTGGTACGCGGGCCTCTCACTGTTGTGGCCTCTCCCGTTGCGAAGCACAGGCTCCGGACGTGCAGGCTCAGCGGCCATGCCTCACGGGCCCAGCCGCTCCGCGGCATGTGGGATCCTACCGGACCGGGACACAAACCCGTGTCCCCTGCATCAGCAGGCGGACTCTCAACCATTGCGCCACCAGGGAAGCCCCTCTTAATGGGATTTTTAAAGAATTTCTTGAAAGTCTAATTTATGACATTTTATTTTGATGGGTAGAGCTTTTTGTGTCCTATTTTTAAAATCTCTGCCCTAATTATGAAGATATTTTCCTATGCTTCTGTAAATTTTATCTTTCACATTTAGGTCTATGATTAATTTCATATTAATTTTTATGTATAAAGTGAGATGGGAGTCAAGATTCTTATTTTCCATAGGTTATCAATTGATGAGAACTACTTTTTTAAAAAATCCCATCCCAACTGAATTTTACTGGCAGCTTTGTCATAAATAAGGTGACTGTTATCTATTGGTCCATTTCTGACTCTATTCTGTCCCACTGATGTATTTTTATATCCTTGTGCCACTAACCGTACAACTTGATTTCTGTAGCTTTAGAGTAGGTCTTGGCATCTGTTAACATAAGTCCTCCAAATTTATTTTGCTTTAACATGGCTCTATCACTAATAGGTGACAATTATTAACTTCTTTAATGTTTCTAAAAATATAATTTTATTGAATTAAATAAATCTTGTATTCAACAAAATTTAGATTGTACTGCATATGTTAGTAAACTGCATAATTCACTTTACTTGACTATTTCCCCATGTGCTCAAATTGTCTTTGAGAATGTGATATTTTTACTTTTATTTTAAAGTAGTTTCAAGTTTACAATTAAGTTGCAAAAATAGTATGAAATAATTCCCTCTTAACCACCCAAAGTCCCCAACTGTTGGGCTTCCCTGGTGGCGCAGTGGTTGAGAATCCGCCTGCCAATTCAGGGGACACAGGTTCAATCCCTGGTCCGGGAAGATCCCACATGCTGTGGAGCAACTAAGCCCACAAGCCACAACTACTGAGCCTGTGTGCCACAACTACTGAAGCCCGCGCACCTAGAGCCCATCCTCCACAACAAGAGAAGCCACCACAAGGAGAAGCCCATGCACCACAAGGAAGAGTAGCCTCCACTCTCCACAACTAGAGAAAGACTTCACACAGCAACGAAAACCCAACACAGCCAAAAATAAATAAAATTAAATCTTTATAAAAATAAATAAATAAAGCAACTATAGGGCTTCCCTGGTGGCGCGTGGATAGGAATCCGCCTGCCAACGCTGGGGACACGTGTTCGAGCCCTGGTCCGGGAAGATCCCACATGCCGCAGAGCAACTAAGCCCATGTACCACAACTACTGAGCCTGTACTCTAGAGCCCATGAGCCACAACTACTGAAGCCCGCGCGCCTAGAGCCCGTGCTCCACAACAAGAGAAGCCACCACAGTGAGAAGGCCATGTACTGCAAGGAAGAGTAGCCCCTGCTCACCGCAACTAGAGAAAGCCCACACAGCAATGAAGACCCAACGCAGCCAAAAATAAATAAATAAAACAAATAAATTTATAAAAAATAAATGAAGCAACTATACCCCAATTTTTTTTTTGTGTGTGTGTGTGTGTGTGTGTGTGTGTGTGTGGTACGTGGGCCTCTCACTGCTGAGGCCTCTCCTGTTGTGGGGCACAGGCTCCAGACGCACAGGCCCAGCGGCCATGGCTCATGGGCCCAGCCGCTCCACAGCACGTGGGATCCTCCCGGACCGGGGCACGAACCCATATCCCCTGCATCGGCAGGCGGACTCTCAACCACTGCACCACCAGGGAAGCCCACCCCAATTTTTTAAAAAAATCTTTTTAAAGGGTACAGTACACTAAGAGGTCCAAACTGAATTGCATTTCCAGGTTCACATGTGAACAAACCTTCACCCCTCAATGAACCAGAGATTCTAGGGATCCAACACGCTGAGGTTAACCCAGGGCCAAATTGAACATTCAGGGCAGTTCTCAAAGTATTGAGCTTCATAGCCTGAGAATACATCTCTACACTTGGATTAGAGTCTGATCAGCTCTAAAGGGGATGGGAGGTGGGGGGGAATAAAAAAATTTTTTTTAAATTAAAAGCTCAGATGGGTTTTAGTGGGAAATTGAATTTCAAGACCACAATCTGGGCACTAGGGATGCTTATTTCTACTGGATTGGTCATTATTTCTAAGCTGCTTCAGTGGAGAGAGCTAGGGAGAGAGCTAGATCTATATCTATATATAGATTTATGCTTATAAAGATAGAAATAGAAATAATTTATACTGCTACTTCAAATTCAAGACTACAGGGGTTTATGTAACCTTTTGTATATTACATGTTTCTTTCCTTTTCCACACTGAGAATCCTAGTTCTCAAGAAAATAGGGGATTCCCACAAGCTATCTATTTTACACATGGTATGTCAAACCTAATCTCCCAATTCGTCCCACCCTCCCCTTCCCCTCCGATGTCCACATGTCCATTCTCTACGTCTACGTCTCTATTACTGCCCTACAAAAAGTTTCATCTGTACCATATTTCTAGATTCCACATATATGCATTAATATACGATATTTGTTTTTCTCTTTCTGGCTTACTTCACTCTGTATGACAGTCTCTAGGTCCATCCACGTCTCTGCAACTTTATATTTTGTACACCAAATTATAAATATATTTTATACTCTGCTATCTGGAAAGGTAGGAAGTGTGGCTCAAGTGGCGGGGCGCAGGATTAGATGCTGCCTGGGTGAGTGAGGAGTGTGCGGCACCGCAGGAAGTGCGTGCAAATGGCTCTGCAGTCCTGGGCTGTCCCTATGGGGAGGGGAGCGTGTGGGTCTGGGTGAGTGTGTGAGTGTGCAAGCTGCCACGCCAGAGAGAGCTGTAAGGCTCAAAGTCTGCCGGCAGCCAGTAGCCACAGCACAGGGCCGACTCCTCTTCCCGGGGCATGCCCCCTCCAGCTCGTACTGGGATATGCCAGGTGAGCCCCAGGACAGTGGAATGCAGGCCCCCTTGGGAGCGGGCAGTGGTCCAGGGGTTTGCTTTACTCAGCAGCTATGTATAGTGCTGGCAGAGGGCGTTCCACGGGAACTCTCAGTTTGAGTAAAGGAGTGCATCTGTCCTGTAATTTTCCAAGGGGAGAGATGAAAATATGAATTTGGAGAGTAACTAGGGCTGAGATTCTGGGGCTGCGCCTGTGTCTTTCTGTTCTTCCTCCTGAAATCTGTTCTCCCTCCTCCAGGTGGCTTCCTGTTTGAAGGGCTCTCTGATGATGAGGATGACTTTCACCCAGTAAGTGGCCTGGCTGCCTGCCATTTGGGGGAGATGGTGCTGGGGATGCACCCCTCCCTGGGACCTGGCATGCCCCAGCTGGGAGGGGAGCTGAGGCCCTTTGGTGACCCAGCTATGTCATACTATTGCTGTCTGAACCTGGCAGCTTGGGGAGGTTCCCCAAGAACTGTTCCTGGAGCGGGGCTGGGGTTCATTTGAGAACGTCACAGGGCTGCCTCCCTGATTCTTGGTGCCTCTCTTGCTCAGAGCGCCAGGTCCACGCCCTCGAGCAGCACACCCAGCTCCCGCCCAGCTTCGCTGGGGTACAGTGGAGCTGCGGGGCCCCGGCCTATCACCCAGAGCGAGCTGGCCACCGCCCTGGCCCTGGCCAGCACTCCGGAGAGCAGCTCTCACACGCCAACTCCTGGCACCCAGGTATGGAGAGAGGGCGGGAAGATCAAGGCCAGGCCCCTAAGGGAGAAGGTCCCAGTGGTAGAATGGATTTACCTTTGATGATCCCGGTGCTAGATCTGCTTTGAGCCGAACACTACCTGGAGCCCTGGTGGGTCCTGCTGCAGCTCAGGCGACCTCCCGTCACGAGCCTTTAGGGCTTAGAAGTCTGGGGTTCATCACGGGCCTGATTAACTCCTGCCAGCACTTTGGAAGAACCTCCCATCACACAGTATACCCTTCCTTGTCCCTGAAAGTGGCCAGACATCACAGGCTTAAGCATTCCTGGTGACGGTCACTCCAGCTTGCAAGGCCATCTCTCCCAGTGCTGGGTCCTAGGCTAGGTCGGGGGCTCCATTCCATCTCCCTGGAGCAAAAGAGAACAGACCCTTTCCTGCCCACATAGAGAGCTTTTGGGTACCTCTGTGTGGTTGTCTCATGCAGGCCCCTGCTGGGAGGCTGTCGTGGGGCACCCAGGGGCACCCTGGGGTGATGTGACATCAGTGGGTATGTGCTGGGAGACTGAGGTGTCTGTGAGTGTGGCGCTGACCCTGGTTTGTCTCTAGGGCCATTCCTCAGGGACCTCCCCAGTGTCATCTGGCGTCCAGTCAGGGACGCCCATCACCAATGATCTCTTCAGCCAAGCTCTACAGCATGCGCTGCAGGCCTCCGGGCAGCCCAGCCTTCAGGTCAGTCTTCCCCACTCGTGATGTTCACATGGCTTCTTAGTTACTTTGGACACTGAGCTTTCTTCTGCTCTCTGGAGGCCCTTCCCACTTGGCCTGCTTTGCTCCAGGAACAGCTGGGGCGTGGCAGTGTGACAGGAGAGGAGGCTCCCAGCAAGGGCAGTTGTCCCCGTGGCTTCTGCTCCTGCCCCCAGTGAGCACGGCCAGGCTCCGCTGACCACCTGGCTTGAACACTTGTGGCAGTTTTAGTTGAAGAGACACTCCTCCGTTCTGTGAGCGGTGACTGAGCCTTGAGCATGTATATAGCGGTCCTGGGTCCAGCTCCTGGGGCAGAGACGAGCCAGTGCTGATCCCTGCCATGGAGGGGTGCCAGGCAGTTACTGCAGTGAGGGAGCAGCAGGGCGAGAAGCCCAGCCCAGGCTTGAGGTGAGGGCCTAGGTCAGGGAAAACTTTTCTGAGGAAGGGGTGTTTGGACTGACTGTCAAATAATTAGTTAGAGGTTAGCTAGGCAGGGAAGGGGTGTTTGGTTGAGGGGACACGGTATTCCGGCAGACACAGCCAATCTTAGAAATGGCCTATGAAAGTCCACCTATGACATTCCACCTTATGTCAGTTCACCTGTGACATTCCACCCCTGAGACTAGTCTGAAATCATGGTGTCTGCCACACTCTGGATATTGTTGCTGGGTTAATAATGAAGCTTGGCTTAATGTCTCATCCTATACCTAAATTCTCAGCCAGATTATTCACCCTCAGAAAAGTAATTTTTTTTTCTTTTAAATTTTGACTGTGCTGGCATGCAAGCTTAGTTGCCCCGCGGCATGTGGGATCTTAGTTCCCTGACCAGGAATGGAACTTGCATCACCTGCACTGGAAGGCAGATTCTTAACCACTGGACCACCAGGGAAGTCGCCTCAGAAAAGTAATCTTATTTTCTTTCTGGTATCATTATCAGAAAACTCTGGTGAAAGCTATTCAGGCCATGAGTCTTAGCTATATGGTCCTAATGTAGCTATGACTTATCTCACTTTCTTTTTTTTTTTTGGCTGCGTTGGGTCTTTGTTGCTGTGCCCGGGTGGGGATGACTCTGTGTTGCAGTGCGTGGGCTTCTCATTGCGGTGGCCTCTCTTGTTGCGGAGCACAGGCTCAAGGCACATGGGCTTCACTAGTTGCAGCTCTCGGTCTTGGTAGTTGCAGCACAGGCTCTAGGGCGCAAGGGCTTTGGTAGTTGCAGTGCATGGGTTCAGTAGTTGTGGCTCGCAGGCTCAGTAGTTGTGGCTTGCGGGCTCTAGAGAGCAGGCTCAGTAGTTGTGGCACACGGGCTTAGTTGCTCTGCAGCATGTGGGATCTTCCCAGACCAGGGATTGAACCTGAGTCCCCTGCATTGGCAGGCGGATTCTGAACCACTGCACCACCAGGGAAGTCCCTCATCTCACTTTCAAATTGAGTGTTGAGGCACTTTCCAACCCAGAATTCCATACTTGGGTGGAATTTGCTTTGCACATTACTTCACAATAGCCAAAAGGTAGAAGCAGCCCTAGCGTCCATCAATAGATGAATGGGTAAACAAAATGTGTATACACATACAATGGAGTATCATTCAACCTTAAAAAGGAAGGAAATTCTGCCACATGCTACAACATGGATGAACATTGAAGACATTATGCTAAGTGAAATTAGCCAGTCACAAAAAGACTGTATGATTCCACTTCTATGAGGCACCTAGTAGTAGTCCAATTCATAGAGACAGAAAGTAAAATGGTGATTGCCAGGGGCTGGGGAGCAGGGAGAATGGGGAGTGTTGTTTAATGGATACAGAATTTCAGTTTGGGAAGATAAAGAAGTTCTTGAGATAGATGGCGGTGATGGTTGAACAATAATGTGAGTGTACTTAATGCCACTGAACTGTACACTTAAATGGTTAAAATGGTAAATTTCATGTTATGTATATTTAACTGCAATATTAAAAAATACATAGAAGACACCCAACCACCACCAGAAAAAGAGGACACATCAAAATTTGAATGATTCCACCCATCTCTCTGCTGGAACTCCTCCAACCCTTCGCTTGACTGGAGGCTATTCTGTAATGGAGATTATGAGTTCACTAAAATGGTTGTAAAATATAAAAATATGTCTTGCTGCATACGTGGGTCTCTTTCTTCTCCTAGAGCCTGAAATAAAAATGGGCGAAGAAGAAATAACTACCTTTATGGCTGAACATTTATTTCACAAATGTTCAAGTGCCTTCTTTATGCCAGGAGCTGTGGAAGGTGTGAAAATGAAGCATATACAAGAAGTTCATGGTCTAGAAGGGGAAATGTCCATGCATAAATTTTTCCGTGAATAATTTTAATATCAGATAAAATATAAAATGTGCCCTTTTCTGCGCCCTTAAAGCACCCTGTACTTCTCTCAATTATTGTATATGTTTCACTATATTGTCATTAACTTCATTTTTCTTTCTCCCACAAGTTGCAGATTGTGTTGATGGCCCAATTCATCATCCTCCCTAGATCCATACCCTTTACCACATAACTCTGCAGTGCCCGTGAGCGGAGTAACCTGCCTTCCCCTTGATTCTAGCTTTTACCACATGACTTACTTTGGCCAATGGAATGTTAGCAGGTATGATGAAAACAGAGGCTTGAAATGGACTTGAACATTGGGAGCTGCCCTTTTGCACCACTGCCATCAGCAGGAGAACAGGCCTGGGCTAGCCTGCTGGAGGACATGTTGCAGAGCTGAGTCACCTAAACTGCTCTAGAAGAGGCCAGCCTAGGTTAGCTGTCTATCAGATGACCTATAGACATGTCACTCAGGCCAGACAAGAAAAGTGTACAAATTATCATTTGTATAACCAGATGAATTATTTTTACAGAGTGTACACATCTATATAATCACTACCCAAAACAAAAATGAGAGTTTAGCAGCACTCAGAAGCAGCTCGCAGGCTCCTTCCCAGTCATTAGCCACCTCCTCCTCCAGAGGTAACCATTACCTTGACATCTAACCATAGATTAGTGTTTGCCTGCTCTTGAACTTCTTCTAAATGGAATCATACCATACATAGTCTTTCATGTCTGGCTTCTGCCACTTAACATCATATTAATGAGATTCTTCCAGTTTGCTGTGAATAGCAGTAGTAGTCCCTTCATTTTCATTGCTTTATAGTATAACATAGTTTGGATATAACACAATGTATTTATTAATTCTACTGTTGATGTACTTTTGGATTATTTTCCAGTTAGAACTATTAGGAATAATGCTGCAATGACTATTCTTACATATGTCTTTTGGTGAGTATATGTATGCATTTCTGTTCCATACATAGTTAAGAGTAGAATTGTCAGGATATAGGATAAATGTATGTTCAGCTTAATACATATTGCCAAACAGACTTCCCAGGTAGGTGTACCACTTTACACTCCCAGCAGAAATGTTGAGTACCACTTTCTCCACATCCTTGCCAACACTGGGTATTGTCAAGTATTTAAAAACATTTTTTGGGACTTCCCTGGTGGCTCAGTGGTTAAGAATTCACCTGCCAATGCAGGGGACACGGATTCGAGCCGTGGTCCAAGAAGATCCCACATGCCGCGGAGCACTAGGCCTTTGTGTCACAACTACTGAGCCTGCGCTCTAGAGGCCATGAACCACAACTACTGAAGTCCGCATGCCTATAGCCTGTGCTCTACAACAAGAGAAGACACTGCAATGAGAAGCCCACTCACCACAACAAATAGTAGCCCCCGCCTGCTGCAACTAGAGAAAGCCCGCACGCAGCAACAAAGGCCCAACGCAGCCAAAAATAAATAAATACATACATAAATAATTAAATTAAATTAAAATTTTTTTTTATTTTTGGCCACACCATGTGGCTCGTGGGATCTTAGTTCCCTGACCGGGGATTGAACCCAGACCCTCAGCAGTGAGAGTGCAGAGTCCTAACCACTGGACTGCCAGGGAATTCCCAAATCTTTTTAATCTTAGCCATTCTGATGGGTATGTAGTAATATCTCATTTTGATTTTAATTTACATATCCCTTATGACTAATGAGCATGAGTATATTTTCATATGAACATTTGAATATCCTCTTGTGTGAAGTGTCTGTTCATATAAGATTCAAGTTTGTACTGCATAGACTCTTCTACAGTAGGATCAAAAGGGCAACTAGGCAGGTCATGAGGCTCACAGCAAGAGATCCTAAAGATGAAAAAGAACTTTGCATCAGCTCTAACCCAGCCTTTGCATCATTCCAGCATCAGGAATGATACAGTGGGATTCCAGCATAAGACCCTGAACTCTAGGAAACCTCAAATCAGTACACAAGAAATAGACAATGGGTTGGACACATGCAATGTGGGGATCTTCAAGGAAAACCCATTGTCTTGTTGCTAATAGACTCACAAGTTGTCAGATGTTCTGGAAACACCAGGACTTCGGGGTCTGGTCCTCGGCCACACAGGCTCAGTAAAGAGCTTTTGCTGACAAAGTGAGTCAGCAATTAATGTAGAAATCAGAATGCTGAGGAATTCCCTGGCAGTCCAGTGGTTAGGACTTCATGCTTACACTGCCGAGGGTCCAGGTTCAATCCCTGGTCGGGGAACTAAGATCCCACAAGCCGCACAGTGCAGCCAAAAAAAAAAAGCAAATTTAAAAATCAGAATGCTGATGTATTAATTCCCACCATGAACTAGAATTGCCAAGCATTCCAGTTTCTGATTAAGATACTCACTCTCTGTAAGAAAACAACTTGGGAAGTCAAATATAATCAGAAGGCTGCATGGTGAGCTGGAACCAGAGCACCAGAATGGGAGTGGGGGGCCAAGAATAGCAGGAGTGTGCTTCCAAGACCCTCACAGTAAAAATGGATCTGCCACTGGAACTGGACAGGATATGACCTTGGATGAGACCTCCCTCTCCCCAGCCAATGCTCAGATGAACACTGACAATGTCACTTCAGAGACCCTCCTTTTTTTCAGTGTTTCCACTGTCAACTAAACCCCCTTCTGACTGACTCCTTCTTCTTTAGCTACCCTAAGGACATATATTGGTTGTCTTCTTATTATCCATTTCCCCACCTCCTTACCCAGAGGTCCCTGGCCCCTTTTCAACAGACCATACTTTCCATTGGGGAATCCGATCCTTGCAGTTCCTGCAATGGTCCCATCCTAGATGTAGGTTTGGAGCTCACCACCTAGGCCAAGCCAATCTGTGCATTCCATCCTCTGAGCCCAGTGATAGGCTGAGCATGTCAGCTACAGATGCTGGGATGCTGATACTCTATATTTCCCACTGGGCATGAATGAGAAATCTTGTGGCCTTGGGAGCCATCTGAGGACCACAAGGGGAATCAGCCTCAGTTTATTCTGACATGGAGGAAGGCAGAGTGGAGAGCTGAAGAGAAACCGGAGTCTTAGTGATTTTCTTAAGCCATTGGATCAAGCAAGGACAGCTTCCAGACTTTTTAGTTACTTGAGCCAAGATATTCCTTTTCTTGTGTAAAACAGTTTGCATTGGTCTGGCAGAACTAGCTGATTATCCAATATCTAGTCTCTCTCTCTCTCTCTTTTTTAAAAATAAATAAATAAATTTATTTATTTATTTTTGGCTGCGTTGGGTCTTTGTTGCTGCACACGGGCTTTCTCTAGTTGCGGCGAGCAGGGGCTACTCTTCCATGCGATGTGCAGGGTTCTCATTGCGGTGGCTTCTCTTGTTGCGGAGCACAGGCTCTAGGCGCACAGGCTTCAGTAGTTGTGGCTCACAGGCTCAGTAGTTGTGGCACACGGACTTAGTTGCTCCGTGACATGTGGGATCTTCCCTCACCAGGGCTCGAATCTGAGTCCCCTGCATTGGCAGGCGGATTCTTAACCACTACACCACCAGGGAAGTCCCTAGTCTCTTCTTCTTTACTTACAGAACCCCCTTTTTTATTCATAGTTTAAAAATATTTGTCTCCCCTACTCCGCTGGAGCTAAGCGTGACAATGTGGCCAAGAAGATACTACTGAAAGTCCCTGGTAATACTTCTGGAAAAGTGATTTATTTCCTGATTAAAAAAGAAAGAGGGCAGATTCAACTGGCACATGCATTGTGCCTTTCCCAACCCCCTTTTTCCTGCCATCAAAGCAGGAAGAGTAACAGCCAAATTATGATCCTGAAGCCGAAAGACACTAAGGATGGCAGAAGAAGATAGAAAGAGCCTGATTCCTTGAGCAGCTGTACCAGTTCCCAGACTGCCTATACCAGACTCCTTGTAACATGAGAATAGTAAACCCCTTATAGGTTTAGCCACTTTGTTGGGTTTCTGTTAAATGCAGCCAAATGCAGTTCTATCACTTAGGGAATTCAGTACACTGAAGTGGGATGCTGCAAGTAATATAATCTGAAACGTGGATTTGTTGAGTGGTAGAGATGGGCTTTTGGGTTCTGAGTGTACATGCATTACAGACTGGAATGCCAATGACCTTGTTAGGCAGTGGTGGAACATTTGGTCAATTTGTTCTTCTATGGGAGATACCCCACATGCCAATAAAGTCTGTTGTGTTAGGGAAAATAACTGGAATGATTCAGAATGTTGGCACGTGCTGGTGACTTCGTTCTATTTTCAACAAAGTCCTGAGAGAGACCAATGAGCTAGAGTTATGCAGGCTGAATAAAAAAGGTAAGGAAGTACTGCTTCACTAAGAAAGGCTCTCTGGCTAGGGCCTGCAAATTTCCTTTGAGTGAACATCTCATAATTTGGAGACTTGCAGGGCTGAAAAAGATCATTGCTTCTGTTCTCCAAATAGGAGTGGTGGCTGCCAAGCAATAGCTTAGAAGATGAGACTGGTGTCCTGGGCCTTTCCTAAGCACCTTCCTTTAAGAATCACCACTCCACAGAAGATGTGGGGTCTTCAAAGTGTTCTCCTCCTCCTAGAGCCTTTTGTTTCCAGTTGTCTCAAGTAAGCTGAAGGCTAGAAGGATAAGCAGAA
The DNA here is from genome assembly GCF_026419965.1 of Kogia breviceps. Classification (NCBI taxonomy): domain Eukaryota; kingdom Metazoa; phylum Chordata; class Mammalia; order Artiodactyla; family Physeteridae; genus Kogia; species Kogia breviceps. Next base: position 101,827,692 of record NC_081312.1, read on the forward strand.
CACAGAGGCCAACATGTAATAGAGGAGGGTTTTCAGGTTTACAGACTATGGCTACATAGGAGCTTCAGCTGTGGTTACTCACACATAGGATTGAAGAAGAAGCAAATAGACTGGAAGCCTACAACATTTTTGAGGGAATCATATCACCAAAAATGAAAATTTAAGGACCTGACCAGCAAAACCTTATCATTTTTCAACCCCAGGCCCCCAAACACACACAACAGAAAGGGCATCCACCCCAAAGTTACACTTCAGATATGGTTAAACAGGATAATGCACAAGAAGTCATCTCAAAAGCAGATGGAACTTGGACCATGGAGCACAATCAAAAAAGTTCCACCCAGAGGGTAGGTTGGCTGAGTAAGGAAATTACTGTCCGGCAGGGAGTCCTGGCTGCTCCTGTCTAGCAGAATCTGGTATTTTCCCATAGCTCTAATATTTGCAGTAGCTTTGATGTGTTTCCCATTCTTCCCTTTCCCATGTGGGAGTTTAATTTTGTTCCTTCTCCAATATTATATATGGGATATGTTGGGGGAAGATAACTTGGCTTTTAGTTTGTAGGTTACTGGACTTTGTATAAGGATTCATATCAGGGCTAAGTGGAGAAAACTGCATATGGGATAGAGACTCTGGCTTTTGAGATGGATGCAGTGTCTGGCTGAGACTTTGGAACTGTCCCCATCAGGGAGGGAGCATATTCTGTATATGGAAGTATGGATACCCAAAAGGTTGGACTGTGGCAGTCACTGCTTTCTTTCTACCCAGTAAGCATTCTCCATGTCTTCTTTACCATCAGAACCCTGAATTTGTTTAGGAAAGCAACGTGCCCATCTAAAAATCACATCAAAGTTTTCTGGCCATTGAGACTTAAGCAAAACTCTCCCAAAGATATCTTGAAAAGCTTTGCTTTCTGGTTATAAGTATCACTACTTCTCTCTTTTTCACTTATTTCTCCTTTTCTTGCCTGGAACCAGATGCAAACTTTAATCTTCAGGAAAGAATGAAGAGCATCGGAAATGGTAAATATGTGGATAAACGTCAAAGACTACTCTTCCCTCTTGATTTCTTTAAATTGCATGTGGCTATTTAAAAATAATGTGAGAGTTTCTTTTTTCTATGCCCTGGAACTTTTTAAGTAGCTTTGAAGGTTTGGTAGATTCTCCTATGAATTCTTCTGGGCCTTGTGAATTTTTGAGGAGTAATTATTTAATTTGTTTAAATTTTTTCTGTTTATTAGGGTCAATTTTGGTAAACAATATTTTCCTAGGAAATTATCTATTTAATCTATTATCTAATCTATTATCTATTTAATCTAATTATCTATTTAATCTAAATTATCTATTTAATCATTTTCAGATGTGTTTGTCTAGACGTGTGAAAAGTAGTATCTTAAGATTTTTAATTTTTCTTCTCTTTCAATGGTTATTTCCTCCTTGTCATTTCTTATCTTGCATACTTATACTCTTTCCCTTTTTCACCTGAGTAGTTTGTACATTTGACTGATTTTTCTTTATTTTCTGAGAACCAGCATTTGGATTTATTCTTTTTATTTTTCTGTTTTCACACTCATTAATTTCTGCTTATATCTTTAATAGTTCATTCATTCTGCTTCCTTTTGGTTTGCTTTGCTTTTATTTTTTTAATTTTTATTTGTTAATTAATTAATGTATTTATTTTTGGCTGCGCTGGGTCTTCGTTGCTGCACATGGGCTTTCTCTAGTTGAGGCGAGCAAGGGCTACTCTTTGTTGCTGTGCACGGGCTTCTCATTGCGGTGGCCTCTCTGTCACGGAGCACAGGCTCTAGGCGCACGGGCTTCAGTAGTTGTGGCTCGTGGGCTCAGTAGTTGTGGCTCACGGGCTTCAGTAGTTGTGGCACACGGGCTCTACAGCACAGGCTCAGTAGTTGTGGAGCACGGGCCTAGTTGCTCCGTGGCATGTGGGATCTTCCCGGACCAGGCCATGAACCCGTGTCCCCTGCATTGGCAGGCAGATTCTTCACCACTGCGCCACCAGGGAAGCCCTGCTTTTATTTTTGTAGCTTTTAAATTGATGTTTAATTCTACCTAGATATTTAGTGTAATAGTCTTCTAACAACTACTTTTGCAGCATCACATAGATTCAGATAAGCTGTTTTTCCATTATTGCTATTTTATAAAATTCTGCAATTTTGGTTTGTATTATCTTATTAACCCAAGAGTTGCTTAATACAGAGTTTTTAAATTTTCTAGGTGAAAGTTTCTTTTTGCTTTTAATTTTGTTATTAATTTATACTTTTATTGCACTGTGATTGGAGAATGCTGTTTATATTATTGCTCTTTTTAAAGTTATTGAGGACTTCCCTGGTGACACAGTGGTTGAGAATCTGCCTGCCAATGTAGCGGACACAGGTCTATCCCGGATCCGGGAAAATCCCACTTGCTGAGGAGCAGTTAAGCCCCTGTGCCACAACTACTGAGCCTGCGCTCTAGAGCCTGTGAGTCACAACTACAGAGCCCATGTGCTGCAACTACTGAAACCCGCGTGCCTAGAGCCCGTGCTCCTCAACAAGAGAAACCACTGCAGTAAGAAGCCCGCGCACTGCAACGAAGAGTAGCCCCCACTCGCTGCAACTAGAGAAAGCCTGCGCACAGCAACGAAGACCCAATGCAGCCAAAAGTAAAATATAAATAAAAATAAATAAATAAATTTACTGAGATTTTCTTTTGCAGCCTAATATATCATCAATTTTCACGAATGTTCCTTTCGATTACCCAGTAGCCAGTGCTCTGATCCACCGGGTCTCAGACCTGACCTCAGTGTTTCCCCTCTCACAATAGGATTCTCTCCCTCTGGGATAATTCTAGCTGATGTTGTGGCTCTGCTGGTTTCAGATATTTCTCTCTCCATTTACATGTAAATTGAGGCTCAAGGTACTCTCCCTCTCCTAGGATGCTGTAGATGAGGGCTGGGGTGATGTAATTTGCTTTCCTTGTTGATCTGTGTGGGTTTTGGAAGATTGTGAAGGGATTTAGGCATCTGCCATTATTCTACAGGCATCAGGAAGCTCTGTGATTTCTTTTTATCATACCTCTGCTGCTTTCTCTTCATTCCTGCCTTCCACTGGCTGAAATTTTCTCTTTTGCCCTTCCCTTCTCGTTGACATTGAAGTCACAGTTCTATTTCTGTTCTCTTAGCGGTAACCCTGAAAAATGTAGCATGCACATTTAGCTTAGCAAAGTCTAAAATTAATCAATATTGCTACCTTCCTTCCAAACAATATAAGGACCTTAGAATGCTTTAACTCCCATCAGCGCCCTCTCATGTTATTATTCATTCACTAAGCAATTTTGAGTTCCTACCGTGTGCCAGGTTGATATAATAATGAACGAAAGGTATGTGCCTGGCAGGTGCGGGGCACAGGGGTCCGTTTTCTAATGGGTTTATATTTTAGCGGGGAGAAAAACAAGATACAACTTAAAAATATAGTATGTAGTATAGCAAAAAGTACTACAGTAGAAGCAAAAAATAAAGCAAGGTAGGGGAATATGAAGTCTCCCGTGTGTGTGTGTGTGTGTGTGTGTGTGTGTGTGTGTGTGTGTAGCTAGTCATGCAGATATCTTGGGGAAAGAACATTCTAGGCAAGGCAAAGTGAATAGCAAGTACAAAAACCCTAAAGGACTTCGTGACATGTTTAAGGAATAGCAAGAAGGAGTGTGAGGCTACAGTGAAGTGAAAGAGGGGACAAGTGGTAGGATTTGAAGGTCACATGCAGAGCTAATAAGGAAACCAAAGTAGAACCTTACAAGGACTACAATGTGGCCAACAGTACATATTAAGGATTTTGGCTTTTATTCTAAGATGGGCAGCCATTAAGGGGTGACAGAGAAATGACATGGTCCGGCATACGTTGTACCAGGATTACTCTGGTTGCTGTATTGAGAACAGATTGCTGAAGGCAGGCAAGTTAGGAGGTTACCGCACTAATCACATGAGAGATGAGGATGGCCAGCCCAAGATACGGCAGAGGTGGTGATGGGAACTGGTTGAACTCTAAGTGTGTTTTGGAAGTTGAGCTGACAGAATTTGATCACTGACCAGTGAGGTTTGAGGAAAAGCAAGAGAACAAGCATGACACCCAAAATGTTGGCCTGAGCAACTGGAAGCCTAATTCTTAGAACGTCCCAAACGCCCCTTGCCCTGGTATAATCCCCTTTGAATGAGCTCACTCCTGTGATTATGTTATGCTATATGGCAAAAGGAAGACTATCTAGGTGGACCTAATCTAATCACAAGCCCTTTAAAGGCACGGGTTTTTCCAACTGGTAGGTGGAAGGGGGTGTCAGAGAGATTCAAAGCGTGAGGAGTTTGGGGGCACACAAAAAGGAATCCAGGCAGCCTGTAGGAACAGAGAGCAGCTCCCAACTCCCAGCCAGCCCGGAAACAGGACCTCAGAGTCGTAGCCACAAGAAACTGGATTCTGCCAACAACCTGAATGAGTTTAGAAGCAGGTTCTTCCCAAGAGCCTCCAGGTAAGAGCCCAGCCCAGTGGACACCTTAATTTCAGCCTTGTGGAACCCTGAGCAGAAAACCCAGCCAAGCCCAGGTTTCTGACCTGCAGAGCTCTGAGATAATGAGTGGGTGTTTTACGCTGCTAAGTGTGTGGTAGCTCATTACACTGCAATAGAAAATGACACACAACTCTCAAGAAGGCTGGGAAATGGTGTCTGCGGCGGGACATCCATGTGCATTCTTAAACTTGGCGGGGAGGGAGGGGGCGGGTTTACAGTGAAAGAAAGAGAAAAATGAGTACTGGGGGGATGATAAGATGTCTTTCCACACACTGAAAACCTACATTATCCAATACAGTGGATACTAGCCTCATGTGGGTATTGAGCACTTGAGATGTGGCCAATCCAAATTGAGACCTGCTGTAAATGTGAAATACCCACTAGATTCTGAAGACCTAGTATGAAAAAAAGGTATGTAAAATATCTCATTAAGTATACTTTATATTGTTTACATTTTGAAATGATAATATTTTTGATATATTGGATTAAGTAAAATACATTATTAAACTTAATTTCAAACTATTTTTTTACTTTTAAAAATTTGGTTACATGTGTAAGTTAAAATTTAATTACATATGTGGCTCCCATTAGAGTTTTATTGGACGGTGCTGCTGTAAACTCTTTTGTCTCAATTTTTCTTTACATGCACATAAATTAAATTTTTTTAAACATTATTTCGTTTTCTTTTCAACACTATAGGTTTTAAGAGGCAATGTTGCCAAAAGAAATAATGGCAAAGAAAGGAGTTCCTAGTCACAACCAGTAAATCTGTTCTGCCAGATGACTTAGTAAACTAGTTGATGCATGTACGTGTATAGGAGAGGTTGATAGAGTCTAGGGTCTTGGAAAGAAAAGAAGGTTATGACATTAGATAACAGCATCATGGAGATGGAAATGGTGCTTATACCATCATGACTCATCCTTTGAGGCTGGGCAGTCCACAGTCTCGAATAAAATCAAAAGGGGAGGGGTAGCTGTTATGTAGGTAGATACCACAACCTATCATTGTGGGAGGGTGAAGGAAGGACCGGCTATCACAGCTCCGCCTCACCAGGACACGTATGTAGTGCCCTCTGGTGGACTATGGCGGCACTTGAGTCAGGCGGGTCAGAATCCCCCACTTTTTTTTTTTTTTTCTTTTTTGGTTGGCGCTACTCGGCTTGTGGGATCTTAGTTCCCCGACCAGGGATCAAACCTGCACCCTCGGGATTGAAAGCTCAGAGTCTTAACCACTGGACTGTCAGGGAATTCCCTAGAATCCCCCATTTCTTGCCACCTCTGTCACCCTCGTCCAAGCCACCATCATCTCCAGTGAGAATTATCCTAAGAGATTCCTAATTGGTCTCCTTCCTTCCACTCCTGTCCACCAGAATGATCTTTTATTACCTTCATCAGATCATGTTACTCCTTTGCTCAAAACTCAGGAATCACTTTTCTTCTCACTCACAGTTAAAACCAAAGTCCTCACTATGCCCCAACACAACTACCCCTTACTCACTCACTGGGCTTCTTGCTCTTCCTCTGATCATATAACACACCAAGCATGCTCCTGCCCTTACGTTTGCTATCTCCTCTGCCTGGAATGCATGGATCCCTCCTCACAGCAATGCTCAAATGTCACCACATCACCTTATCACCCTAAATAGAAAAACAACCCTCCTCCCAGCATTCTATATCCCTCTCAACTGGATTATTTATTTATTTATTTATTTTGGCGATAGCATTTAACACCATCTGATATATTACATATTTACTTGTGTTATGTATTATGTATTTGTTTATTACCTGTCTCCCCCTACTAGAATGCAAACTGCAAAAGGCAAGGACCTTGTCTTGTTTTGTTCACAGTTGTATCCCCCGCATCTAGAACAGTGCTTAGCATGTGAGGTGGTCAACAAAAGTATATGTTGGATAAATAAATGAAACAAGATCTGAACAGTGAACAGGCATTGAATGCCTTCATTGTTTCATTCTTGGATATGTCACAAAAAGGTCAACTTTACAAATTTATGTAAAATTAATAAAATTCCTATATAATCCCCACATATTTCTTTTTAATTGGATTAAATTATCCTAAAATTCATTTGGAAAGAATAAAGTTCCTGTGAATAGCCATTAAATGTAAGAAGAAGTACACTAAAGGTGCACTTGGCTTACCAGATATCAGAGGACACTATAAAGTTACCATAAAAATATCCATATGATAGGGATAGACAAATGAACCAGTGTAACAGACTAGAAAATCCAGGAATAGATATCTGATTATAAGAATATAACATATAAAAGATGAATTTTTAATTCAGTGACAAAAGGATGATTAAATAATAAACAGTGCTGGTATTATTTACCAGTAAAAAAAACTAGACCCCCATTTTATAACATTTACAAAAATAAGTGTCAAGTAGAGTGTCAGAGCTCAAGCAGAGTGAGGGGAGAGTCCATGTTGGGGAGAGGAATATCAGAGGTAGTCAAGAGTGAGGTACTGGAGTCCAAGCATGAGGAAGGTTTCTACAGGGCAATGGGGATGTGGCAGCAGCCCAGCTGGGAACGTCAGAGTCCAAGTCAGGTGAGAAGAGAGTTCATGAAGGGGCTGGACGGTGGTGACACAGAAGATACAAAGGGACTGATCAAATAAGTAAATGTCTTTAGGATAATGGGAGCCACTATCAAAAATGAAAGGACAAACAATAAAGTCCTACTGTAGAGCACAGGGAACTATATTCAATATCCTGTGATAAACCATAATAGAGAAGAATATGAAAAGGAATGTATATATGTATAACTGAGTCACTTTGTTGTACAGCAGAAATTAACACAACATTGTAATCAAATATACTTCAATGAAATTTTTTTTAATGAAAGGACAAATATTTTAATGGAGAAACTAGAAAAACCCTGTGGTGTTGGATTGGAATTGGAATGGTTTTCATTTAATATAAATAGGTAACAATGTATCTGTATGTGTATGTATGTGTATATAAAACATTTTCCCTAGGTTTATCCACTGAGAGGGACTGGGGGCGGCAACATCCCAAAGCAAGGAGCCCACTTAGCAACCAGATCTTAGATTCTGAGTGCTAAGAAATCTGGCAGAGACCATCACCATAAAATGAATCAAGTAAACAAAGTTAACATCACAAGGAATGCAACAAATTGAAATTGTGCACCCCCCAATAGGATGCGGTAGGAAGAACACAGCATCACTTGCATGATATTCTTGCCAAAATGCATCACTTGAATCTAGACATCAGACAAACCCCGATCAAGGGACATTCTGCAAAATAACTGGCCTATTATCATCAAAAGTGGTCATGAAGGTCAAGGAAAAACGGAGGAAATGTTCCAGACTAAAGGTAACTAAAGAGGGAAGAAAAATCAAAAGCAAGGTATGATCCTGGGTTGGATTCTTTTGCAAGGACATTGTTGGGACAATTGTCAAAACTTGAATGGGCTCTGTAGGTTAGATTGTAGTGAAGTATTGTTGTCAATGTCCCAGTTCTGATGGTTGTGTTGTACTTCTTGCAAGAGAATATTGTGGTTTGTAGGAAATACACACCATAAAGTATTTGTATAGGTGACAGGGCATATTGCTGGCAACATACTCTTAAATAGCTCAGGACAAAAAAAGTTCTGTGTGCTAATCTTGTAATTTTTCTGGAAGTTTAAAATTAGTTCAAAATTAAAAGAAAGGAAAAATATCTTGTTTTAACCCCTGATCCAATGGGGGGTAAAAAGAAACGTGAAACAAAACTGCACAGGTACAATTTTTAAAAAATATTTATTTATTTATTTGGTTGCACCTGGTCTTGGTTGCAGCAGGCAGGCTCCTTAGTTGTGACATGCAAACTCTTAGTTGCAACATGCATGTGGGATCTAGTTCCCTGACAAGGGATCGAACCTGGGCCCCCTGCCTTGGGAGCGTGGGGTCCTAACTACTGCGCCACCAGAGAAGTCCCCAAGGTACAATTTGAATTTACATTTTTGTGTACCTGTATACATACTTCAATACAAAATAATTGTAAACTAGAAAGAATGATTTGATGTATTTCTAGAAAGAAAGGAGTGTTGGGCATGGAGAATCAATCTATGATCACCGATACCAGTAATCTAGATTATCCATTTTAGCATAATCCCAAACATCTGTGGCACACCACTGTTATATAGATCCAATGCATGTCTGCATCCTGGAGAACAGCACCCCATCTTTGCAGAGTATGGCCTCTGCTTCAGCTGTGCCTTCAGCAGACTGCCCCAAGCATCTTCTTGCATCAGGCACAGCGTAGGATATGACCATTAATACCATGGTCATGGGCTAACCCTCACAACTCCTTTGCTGTCAAGTGGGCCCTGATCTGATACAGTTATGTGGGATCCTAGGACAGTGGATCAAATCCTCAATAAGCCCTGGATAGTGGTGCTGGCTGAGACCCTGTGGGAAGTAAAGGCAAACCCACACCTGGAATACATGTCTGTTCCTGTGAGAATGAACCACTGGCCCTTCTGGGATGGAAGGGATGCAATGTGCTCTGGGCCTGCTTTACGCCTCACTCAAAGTTGTCTGCCTTTTTTTTTTTTTTTACCGTAGACTGGAGCTGTATCCCTAGGTGTATAATGTGCTGACACTAAAACCTGAAGAGGCCCACCAGGCAGTGTGCTTCTTTCTGTGGTACATGTAAGATGGTAATAATTTGTCTTTTATTTTGGAGGAGAATCATCATGCCCTTGATGACTGGACTCCTAAAAATTGTATACAGGTAGAAGACCGTGAATCTTCACAGCTCCCTCTAGAGTGCATGTGTCTTACCAAGGCCTCCAGGGTACTATCCACTCTTGTTCATCTGGCCTATCATAATGCCATAATGTGATGCATCTGTGTGATGCTCTGCAGTATCTCCTGATATTTGAATCTCTTCAGGCTATATTATAACATAGAGTAAGAGACATAACCCTGGGGGAAAACTCTAAGTGTATATACTTGTCCATTCCACGTAAATGCAATTGTTTTGTCTTTTTTTTTTTTTTCTGATTGGCCAAATCAACGGTTGCATAGCACACACCTGAGGCCAATGTAATATGCTCTAGTAAATTTACCACCTCTAGTACAGCAGCTGCAGTCAGGGTTCTAGTACCTGGTTGAGTTCATGGTAGTCTATAGTCACCCTCTAGGATTCATCTAGGCTCTGCAAGAGTAAGAATGGTGAATTGAACAGATATGATGGAAAACCAGCATCCCTGCATCCTTTGTATGCTTAAGAATGGAGCTAATCCCCACTCTCATCACTTTTCTGTGTTGACCCTCAGGAGAACACCAGTCTCAGTTATACACACAGGGAAATGACCCTTGAGTGGGTCCAAGAACCCAGTAGACCCACTGTAAGTCAAACCTAAGACAGGATGTCACTTATTACCTGGCCTCTATGTGCCTCTCCAGCCCTAATGGGGAGGGGGAAGATAATACTTGAGGTCTCCATTATCAATGTGAACACAGACCCTGTGTCCAACAGACCTTGATATGCTGTATTCCACCTTTCCCAGTGCAGTTACACAAGTAAATGGCCATAGGTCTCTTTGAGAAAAGACTAGTGGAATCATGTATTCTTGCTATAGTGTTGAGAGTCCTTCCTCCTAGGGACTCGCTACCTCTTTAGTCATGGTCTGAAAATTGGCTCAGGTCTGGACACTGGGCAAGGGATTGCGACTTTTTCTTGTGGCTATTGCCTTCAGTCTTCCAGTCATCTCTCCTTAATTTCTTCAGCTGGTATAAGCTGGTAAAGCTGGTAGTACCCTTGACAATTGCCCATCTATTTTGCCTCTAGGGATGCTTTGTTCTATTAACCATCTCCATAACTCTCTGGACCAGGTTCTCCTGACTGGACTCCAATCTTACCAGCCATTATGATAATTGCTATTCCCTAGTTTCTGGAAGTTAAGCACTGCTGCTTGGCCTTTATTGTTTCAGGGTCCAATGATCCCCATTGCTATCGGTGAACCAAGTTCTGTAACAATACCTTCGGGACTTCCCTGGTGACGCAGTGGTTAAGAATCCTTCTGCCATTGCAGGGGACATGGGTTCGAGCCCTGGTCTGGGAAGATCCCACATGCTGTGAAGCAACCAAGTCCGTGCACCACAACTACTGAGCCCACGTGCCTAGAGCCCGTGCTCGGCAACAAGAGAAGCCACCGCAATGAGAAGCCCATGCACTGCAACGAAGAGTAGCCCCGGCTCGTGGCAACTAGAGAAAGCCCGTGCACAGCAATGAAGACCCAGTGCAGCCAAAAATAAATAAATTAAAAAACAAGCCAAAACAATTCCTTCTTTCATCAGCCCTGGTATACAGAGGAGAGCTACCACTTAACTTTTTAAGAGATTCTGGTAGCCTCTCACCAGCAAATTTTTTATGGCCTTCGTAAATAGTGTGTCTTTGGGTTCTTTTCATAGAACATAATTATCTGGCAGGTCTAGTTATCCATAGTCTATTCAGCATTCTCACTTATCTGAACCGTTTAATTCCACCTCCATCAACTTCCAAAGCAGTCCTAACTTTAAGCTTCCTTTAACATGGGTCATTGCTTTTCCCATGCTTTTAGGATCCATCCTAGTGGTGAGTTTGCACCATCTCCTGGTCTTTGCCAGGACATTGAATCTTGTAACTCAAGAGAGGGATCCCAAGTCAATAAACTCTTCCATTTCCAATTTTATGTTTCTTCCTCCTTCATCAAATACCCTCAGAATCCAGTTCCATATCTATCCTCTCTGGCTCCTGGGTACATGCTGGCTAGACCTTGCTGTTCCTATGGGTCACAATTCCTTTTTTCCCTTATCAGGCTCAGCACTTCCATAGCTCGGTTATGCTGCAGCTAACCTAGTATAGGCCAAGTGTCTAGGAAGGGAGTAGGGGCAGATCATGACAGGGGTACTTGTTGCTTTGTGAGAAAGGGGCATCTGCACTGTCTCCCACCAGAAAGGGAATGTTGGCTCTTACTAGGGAGAAGTGAGCCACTTCTGCAGGCTCAGAAGATTCAAAGGAATTCGTGGAGTTAAAATCTTTAGGGACATCCACCTTGATATCTCCATTCCATGTGTCAGAATTTCAGGTTTTTCCAACCCTGACTTTAGCATGAGATGTGCACATCCAGTTGGATTAGCAATAGCCATCCAATCTATCATCCATATAGCACTATTCCCTCCACACATCTCAAGCATCTGGTACATTGTGCCCTCTATTCCATTGGATAAAGCATTCCATTCTATCGTTTCACCCTCCCAATTCACCCCTGGTTGTACTCCACCTACCTCCAGTAATGGGGTCCTCCTTGTCAGATGGGTGGTCATCAGTTTCCAAAACCCCATCTTATCATCAGCTTTCTCATCCACTTCTGGTACCAACTGTCAGAGGTCAGGTTCTCAAGAAGGAGATGCTGAGATAGAGTTTGGGATGTAAAATGCTTATTAGAGATCTGCACCCGAGAAAGGAAGGGAGCGAGAGCAGGATTGGCAGAGGGAAAGTCAACCTGTGCTGCAGACTCAGCAGAGTCTCAGCCAATCAGCAGCTCACTCTGCAGTGAGAAGTCCCATCAGATTTGTCTAGCATCAAGTCTAAATGGTTGGACCTTTATACCCCTACTTTCCTCAGTCACCAGATTCAGGCTGCCCAGGAAGGGGGTGACCTCAGGCAAGGCGGCCCTCTGTAGGCTCTGAGAGAATTAACAGCTGGAGACTGTCTGCTGACCACTCTCGCTGCAGCTGGGCAGCAGATCCTTCCTTGCAGGGCGATCTGGACAACATATCATCATGCATGCCACAATAATATACATACATAAAAGTGCATAAATCCCAGGTGAACTCACCCAGGTGACCATCACCCAGCTCAAGAAAAAGAAATTACCAGCACCACAGGAGCCCCATTCATCCCTCCTTTCAGTCAATGTCTCTCCCCCAAGGTAGCCACTATCCTTCTATCACCATAGACTCATTTATCTGCCTTTTTTTTAAACGGTGGTCAAATACATGTAACATAAAATTTACCATCTTAACCATTTTTAAGTGTATAGTTCAGTAGGGTTCAGTACATTCACACTCTTGTGCAACCAATCTCCAGAACTCTTCATCTTCCCGAACTAAAACAACCCATTAAACAACTCCCCATTCCTCCCTCCCCACCAGCCCCTGGCAACCACCATTCTACTTACTGCTTCAATGAGTTTAACTACTTTAGACCTCATGTAAGTGGAATCATATAGTATTTGTCTTTTTGTGATTGGCTTATTTCACTTAGCATAATATCCTCAAAGTTCATCCATGTTGTAGCATGTGTCAGAATTTCCTTCCTTTTTAAGCCTGAGTGATTTCATTGTATGTGTACACCACATTTTGTTTATCCATTTATCTGTCTAGACCCTTGGGTTGCTTCCACCTTTTGGCTCTTGTGAATAACACTGCTATGAGTATGAGTGTACCCATTTACCTGTGTTTGAGCCTTATATAAATGGAATGAGTTACAGCATGTGTATTCTTTGGTGGCTGGGTTCTTTCTCTTGACATTATGTTTGTGAAGTTCATCTATTTTGTTGTGTATAGTAATAACCTCTTCTCTCTCATTGATATCTAGTATTTTGTTGTGTGATCACAACTCAATTTTCTTATCCATTCTACCATTGATGGACACTTAGGTTGTTTCCAGGTCTTAGCTATTATGAAAAGCACTGCGATTCATGTTCTTATTCGTGTCTTCTACTGTAAACATGTATGCCTGTCTGAGGACACATACCTAAGAGTTAAATTGCCGAGCCATAGACATATTTAGTTTTACTAGGTACTGCCAAATAGTTTTCCAACTGGCTGTACCAGTTTACCCTTTTAGAAGCACTGAATGAGTGTTCCACTTGTTTCACATCCTCAGAAGCACTTGATATCATCAGTCATTTTAATTTTAGCCATTCTCATTGGTATAAAGTGGTATCTCATTGTGGTTTTAATTTGTATTTCCCTGATGACTAATGAGGCTGAAAACTTTTCATGTCTGTCAGTCAATTGCATATCCTCATTTGTGAAGTATTCGTGTACTTTGCCCTTTTCTTAATTGAGTTGTCTAGTTTTTTTCTTATTGATTTTTTGTATTGTAGCATATGTGTATATTTTTCAAAGCGTGTTTAATTCTCCACTGCAGATGGCATGGGTTTGCTCCAGAACCCCAAGGATCCTTCTTGGCTTGCCACAAATTATACAATTACAGCGTCTTCTCCCATCTTCCCCCAACCCCCACCCCATGCATGTATAGGTATTGATATGTGTGTGTGTACGTGTATGTGTGTGTGTGTATGCATGTGCTATTGGTGTCTGTTGTCAGATATATGTATTGCATATACATATATGCAATATATGGCTTGCCTTTTTGCTCACTTAATGGAGTCTTTGATCAACAATAATTCTTCATTTTAATAAGTTTGAATTATCAGTTTTTTCTTTATGCTTAGTGCTCTTTGTGTTCCTCTTACAATTTATTTTTAAAATATATACATAAGAATAAACATGTCTTTATTGAAATAAAAATATACTTTTGTGACTCCCCCCCAAGGTTAAATTGTGTAACATCATTCCTTCTCACACAGCATGATGTTGCTAACCCACCACCCTGCCTGTGTATCAGCAGTTCTGGAATCAGCAGCGTGTCAGGGACCAATGCAAAAACTCCTTCTCCTCTTTCCCACCAGAGCCCTGATTTTGTTCAGGTGCCACCTCCCTCCATGTAGCACTGTGCTTCTAGGGAAGATGGCCCCACTCTGAGCTACAGGAGGGGCATCATGATTGCTTAATCAAACCTGGGCTTGTCTGTTCTGAATGGTCAGTTTCACAGTAATCCTCAGACCCTTCCAATCACCAATTGCCTTGGCGATGTCATCACCAACCATTTTTGGAGACAGACCCCAGGGGCCAATCTTGGGGGCCAGGGTAGACGTGGCACCGACTTCCCCATTGGTGTACCTCAGGTACACGACTTGGATCTTGTTGGGGTCGAACTTAGGCAACATGGTGGAGGCAGCTGCTGTCGGATGAACCTGGATTCAGGACGACTGAAGAAAGTTGCACCTTGGCCTCCTCTGAGCCAAAAGCAGGAAGTTTTTTTTTTTTTTTAATTTTTCTTGGAGTATAGTTGATTTACAATGTTGTGTTAGTTTCAGGTGTACAGTAAAGTGATTCAGTTATACATATACATGTATCCACTCTTTTTTAGATTCTTTTCCCATATAGGCCATTACAGAGTATTGAGTAGGGTTCCCTTGTGTTATATAGTAGGTCCTTGTTAGTTATCTATTTTATATATAGCAGTGTGTGTATGTCAATCCCAATCTCCCAATTTATCTCTCCCTGCACCCTTACCCTGGGTAACCATAAGGTTTTTTTCTACATATGTAACTCTATTTCTGTTTTGTAGGTAAGTTCATTTGTACCCTTTTTTTAGATTTTACATATAAGTGATATCATATGATATCTGTCTTTCTCTGTCTGACTTACTTCACTCTGCGTGACAATCTCTAGGTCCGTCCATGTTGCTGCAAATAGCATTATTTTGTTCTTTTTTATGGCTGAGTAATATTCCATTGTATATATGTACCACATCTTCTTTATCCATTCCTCTGTTGATGGACATTTAGGTTGCTTCCATGTCCTGGCTATTGTAAATAGTGCTGCAATGAACATTGGGGTGCACGTATCTTTTCGAATTATGGTTTTCTCCAGTTATATGCCCAGAAGTGGGATTGCTGGCTCATATGGTAGCTCTATTTTTAGCTTTTTATGGAACGTCCATACTGTTCTCCACAGTGCTGTACCAATTTACATTCCCATCAAGTGTAGGAGGGTTCCCTATTCTCCACACCCACTCCAGCATTTATTGTTTGTAGACTGATGATGGCCATTCTGACCAGTGTAAGGTAATACTTCATTGCAGTTGTTTTTTAAAATAAATTTATTTATTTTTGGCTGCATTGGGTCTTTGTTGCTGTGTGTGGGCTTTTCTCTAGTTGCGGTTCACGGGGACTGCTCTTTGTTGTGATGCGCAGGCTTCTCATTGCGGTGGCTTCTCTTGTTGTGGAGCATGGGCTCTAGGTGCATGGGCTTCATTAGTTGTGGCACATGGGCTCTAGAGCACAGGCTCAGTAGTTGTGGTGTACGGTCTTAGTTGCTTCGCGGTATGTGGGATCTTCCCAGACCAGGACTTGAACCCGTGTCCCCTGCTTTGGCAGGTGGATTCTTAACCACTGCGCCACCAGGGAAGCCCCTCATTGCAGTTTTGATTTGCATTTCTCTAGTAATTAGTGATGTTGAGCATCTTTTCTTGTGCTTTTTAGCCATCTGTATGTCTTCCTTGGAGAAACGCCTATTTAGATCTTCTGCCCATTTTTTGATTGGGTTTCTTTTCTTTTTTTTTTTTTGATATTGAGCTGCATGAGCTCTTTGTATATTTTGGAGATTAATCCCTTGTTGGTTTCTTCGTTTGCAAATATTTTCTCCCATTCTGAGGGTTGTCTATTCATTTTGCTTATGGTTTCCTTTGCTGTGCAAAAGCTTTTAAGTTTAATTAGTTCCCACTTGTTTAGTTTGGGTTTTATTTTCGTTACTCTAGGAGGTGGATTGAAAAAGATCTTGCTGTGATTTATGTCAAAGAGTGTTCTGCCTGTGTTTTCCTCTAAGACTTTAACAGTATCCGGCCTTACATTTAGGCCTTTAATCCATTTTGAGTTTATTTTTATGTATGGTGTTAGGGAGTGTTCTAATTTCATTCGTTTACATGTAGCTGTCCAGTTTTCCCAGCACCACTTAAGAGACAGTCTTTTCTCCATTGTATATTCTTGCCTTCTTTGTCATAGATTAGGTAACCATAAGTTCATGGGTTTATCTCTGGACTTCCTCTCCTGTTCCATTGATCTATATTTCTGCTTTTGTGCCAGTACCATACTGTTTTTTTGTTTTTTGTTTTTTAATTTTATTTATTTATTTTTGGCTACGTTGGGTCTTCATTGCTGCATGGGCTTTCTCTAGTTGTGGCGAGCGGGGGCTACTCTTCATTGCAGTGCGCAGGCTTCTCATTGAGGTGGCTTTTGTTGCGAAGCACAGGCACTAGGCACGCGGGCTTCAGTAGTTGTGGCACATGGACTCAGTAGTTGTGGCTCATGGGCTCTAGAGCACAGGCTCAGTAGTTGTGGCACACGGGCTTAGTTGCTCTGAGGCATGAGGGATCTACCCGCACCAGGGCTCGAACCCATGTCCCCTTCATTGGCCGGCGGATTCTTAACCACTGAGCCACCAAGGAAGCCCCATACTTTGGATTACTGTAGCTTTGTAGTGTAAAGAGTGGAATTTTCCAGTCTCATCTCCCTTTTGGTCCTCATTGACAGATCATGGAAGAGGCTATTAAATATTGTCTAGAACAAAGAATGGACAATTTTTTTAAAAGGTACAAATGAACTTATTTACAAAACAGAAAGAGACTCACAGACATAGAAAACAAAAGTATGGTTACCCAAGGGAAAGGGGGGTGGGGTGTGATACATTAAGAGGTTGGGATTAACATACACACACTACTATATATAAAATAGATAACCAACAATGACTTACTGTATAGCACAGGGAACTATACTCAATATTTTGTAAAACCGATAAGAGAAAAGAATCTGAAAAAGAATATACATATATATGTATAACTGAATCACTGTGCTGTACACCTGAAACTAACATGACATTGTAAATCAACTATACTTCAATTTTTTAAAAAGATATTAAAAAAGAATTCTAAAAAAATATGTGCCCAGATATGATAGGACACATTTTATTAAAAATCAGAAAAAAAGAATGGGCAATTTTTTTTCCTGCAAAGGACCAGAAGGTAAATCTGGCTTTGCAAGCTGTCCGGTCTCTGTTGCAGGTACTCAGCTCTGCTGTTGAAGCACAGAAGCATCATGGACAATATGTAAACAAATAAGTGTGGTCATGTTCAAATAAAACTTTATTTACAAAAACAGGTGGTTGGCCAGATTTGATCCACAGGCCATAGTTTGCTGACCCCTAGTCTAGAATTCTAGATCTAATCTATCTAGGTTAGATATGGTTATGGTTTTCCCTGCTGGGTGAAATGGTGGTTGTAGTGATCATCATGATTTCATTTGTTGTTGTTGTTGTTGTTTTGCGGTACGCGGGCCTCTCACTGCTGTGGCCTCTCTCGTTGCGGAGCACAGGCTCTGGACGTGCAGGGTCAGCGGCCATGGCTCACGGGCCCAGCCGCTCCACGGCATGTGGGATCTTCCCGGACCAGGGCACGAACCCGCGTCCCCTGCATCGGCAGGTGGACTCTCAACCACTGCGCCACCAGGCAAGCCCTTCATTTTGTTTTTGATTCAGGATCATCTGTTGCACCATCTGATGAGGCAGCCACCACATAGCAGAGTTTAATTACGACACCAACTACATAGAATATGACTGCAACATAAACAAATATACAACTAGTAGAATAAGGAGGGACTGGAAAGTTCACCAAAGTCATAATTCACATTTTCACAGATTAAACCACCAGATAAGATCTTCTTCTTTAAAAAAAAATATTTATTTATTAATTTATTTTTATTTTGGTTGCACCGGGTCTTAGTTGTGGCATTCGGGATCTTTGTTGAGGCGCGCCGGGTCTTTAGTTTTAGCATGCGGGATCTTTCTTTCTTTCTTTTTTTTTTTTTTTTTTAGTTGCGGCATGCGGGCTTCTTAGCTGCAGCATGCATGCGGGATCTAGTTCCCCGACCAGGATAGAACCCAGGCCCCTTGCATTGGGAGCGCAGAGTCTTACACACTGGACCACCAGGGAAGTCCCAAGATCCTCTTCTTGACCTAAGTTATGGTAATAAGACAAGGAGTATAGATGAGGTTGTTACCTTTTGAAATTTTTTGAAGTTTCTCTCACTTTTTTGATAATGTTGAAAATCTGTCTGAGAGATCTTTGGGAATATAAGCTGCTTCAAAGCAAATAGATCTGAAGTTTCTGAGGGAACTGTATTTCAAAAAAACTCCACAAGCCTGGCCTGAATAAATAAGTAAAGCCATAAAACAACACTTGGGTCTCCAACCCTGCACCATCAGGAAGCAGGCTGTCAAAGCTGTATTGTCCCCAAGGAAGGCATGCTCCCACTTCACATATAGCCAGGGAGAAAAATGGCTGAGGGAGGACTTGCCAGAGGGCAGAACCAGGGTAGAAGGAGAACAATGACAAGAGAATTATTCTTGGAGAGCAAAATTGGGTCTAATCTGAGAACTTTCTTCACTGCCCAGAAAGGGTGTCTTTTTTTTACCCACCCCCATTTAACTTTTTGTTTTAATTGAAGTATAATTGACCTACAACACTGTGTTAGTTCCAGGTGCACAACATGGTGATTTGTTATTTCTGTACATTACAAGATGATCACCACAATAAGTCTAGTTACTATCTGTCACTATGCAAAGATATTACATAATTATTGACTGTACTCCTTATGCTGTTCATTTTATCTCTGTGACTCATTTATTTTGTAACTGAAAGATTGTACCTCTTAATCTCACCACCCATTTCATTTATTCCCCCCACCCCGGCAACCACCTGTTTGCTCTCAGTATCTATGAGTCTGTCTCCGTTTTGTTGTTTGTTCATTTGTTGTGGTTTTTTTTTTAGATTCCATATATAAGTGAGATCATACAGTATTTGTTTTTCTCTGACTTATTTCACTTAGCACTATACCCTCTAAGTCCATTCATGCTGTTACAAATGGCAAGTTTTCATTATTTTTTAGGCCGACTAACATTACATTGTGTGTGTGTATGTGGGAGGATATATATATATATATATATATATATATATATATATAGAGAGAGAGAGAGAGAGAGAGAGAGAGAGAGAGAGAGAAATAGATCCAAAACACGACTCAGCAAAATAGTTTATTTCTCGTTCACCTAATAGTCCTGGACAGATATGGTTGATTTACAATGTTGTGTTAGTTGTCTTTTGATAATAGCTACTCTGACAGGTATGAGGTGATACCTCATTGTGGGTTTTTTTTTTAACTGTTAAACTCATTGTGGTTTTTTGTTTTGGGGGGTATTTTTTTGCGGTACACGGGCCTCTCACTGTTGTGGCCTCTCGCATTGCGGAGCACAGGCTCCGGACGCGCAGGCTCAGCGGCCATGACTCACGGTCCCAGCCGCTCCGCGGCATGTGGGATCTTCCCGGACCGGGGCACGAACCCATTTCCCCTGCATTGGCAGGTGGACTCTCAACCACTGCGCCACCAGGGAAGCCCTCACTGTGGTTTTGATTTGCATTTCCCTAATGATTGAGCATCTTTTCATGTGTTTCATCCAGGCTAATTAGAAAAGACTGTGATCCAGATATTGATATGAAATTCAATAATTGAATGGGACTTTTGTCTTCTCCCCTGGGGGAAGGGTGAATATATTTGGTGACCAGAGAGACTGACTGTAACAGGGACCTTGTCTGTCTACCGAAAGCTATTAATCTCTGGGACTACTAGACTAGTTTCCCATATTCCCATTCAATTTGGGTGTAGCCATATGACCAAATTTTCTCCAATGTAATGTGAGTGGAAGCAATATCTACCACTTTCTGGGGGTGGTAGACCACAAGATGAACAGATCCAAGGACCCTGAATGATGGCAATGTAAGAGAGC
This sequence comes from Kogia breviceps, assembly GCF_026419965.1. NCBI lineage: Eukaryota > Metazoa > Chordata > Mammalia > Artiodactyla > Physeteridae > Kogia > Kogia breviceps. The sequence continues at coordinate 101,847,939 of NC_081312.1, forward strand.
TTCCTCCCTGACCTGAATATCTGTCCAGGACTATTAGGTGAGCAAGAAATAAACTATTTTGCTGAGTTGTGTTTTGGATCTATTTGTTGCAGTAGTTTAGCCTGCATTAACTGATATACACCCCATGAGTCATGCTTGTTCAACATAATGATTATATTTATACATCCTCTTTAAACGTAATTATTAGTGGTAACATACTAAACATCCTGTAATGAGCCTTGCTTTTTTCATTTAATGTCTTGGAAAGTTTTCCATATTAGTACATTAAAAACTTCATTTTTATATTCTTTCCTTTTTGCTTTTTGACAGCTTAAGTACAATGTTACCTAACCAGTTCCCTACTGATGGACATCTAGGCTTTTTCTAATCTTTAGCTAGTGTTCTATGTTGCAGTTCTTTCAGCTGGTACTCTGCAAATGCAAGGCACAGTTCAGCTTCAGGTCCAGCAGTGTCTGGTTTTACTCTCTGAATTAGGATTTTACTTAGTTTCTTTTAGACAAATTACAAAGCTAATATTTGACCATATTTGACCGTATTTGGCCTACTATTGTAAAATTCAAATAGTTACAAATTCAAATACTTACATTGATGGGAGGAATATAGCATGGTGGTTAGCAGCACGAGTTACAGTCAGACAGCCCTGGGTTCAAATCCCAGCTCTGCTACGTGTAACATGTAACTTAACCTTGGGTAAGTTGCTTAACTACTATAAGCATTAGTTTTCTCACCAGTAAAATGGGGGTTATTTTGAGGATTAAATGATAATGTAAGTGAAGTGCTTAGTGCATGATAACCATCAGTTAATAAGCACTGTAGAATTTTCCTTAATATACAATTTTTTTCTAATTACCAAAGAAAGCAAAAATTAAACCTGAGTCTAAGGTTAGGACATGTATCATAACTATCTTTATTGTTAAGATGGGAAATTGTTTTTTAAAAGATTAAATCATTTTTTCTTTTTCAAAATGATTTTATTTTACATACTTTTCTGTAACTTGCTAGTTTCTTTTTAAATTCTACAACTGACAACTTCCTATGTCAGTAGAAATGTACTGACTTCATTCTTTTTAAAGACTGTGATTTGGGGGGTGGGGGATGATTCATTTTTATTGAGGAGAGAGCCCTCAAATCTTGTGACTATTCATTTGAATTTTGTATCAAACTGTCAGGGTTAGATTGTATTGGGTCCAGTCTGATTCTATATTGCAGGTTCAGGAAATTCAGCCATTGCAGATGCCATAATTAATGTTAAAGCAAACAACACAGAGGCTTCATCAAGTTGGGGAGTGAGAGGGAAGTAGCTACAGAAAACATACACAAACATAAATGCCATTCTCCTAGCACTTGAATTCCAGAAGTGAAACTGGAGGGTTCAACTGTCCATATTAGGAAATGACTGGTTGGTTGATGACCATAGTGTTAAGCTAAGTATTTTGCCCTATTTATTGTAAGGGTAGGAGGAGGCATGAAAGGGAATTGGTCAGGAGGACATTATTAGTAAATCAGTTTTAGTAAAACTAACAGTTTTATAACCACTCTATTCTCTTCCAACCTAATCTCAGTGCAGTTATAAGCATTATAAAATCAAACTTTCACTTTAAGTGGAGAGACTGAAAACTGAGCTCAGTTCTTCAAGATGAAGTTTCTGAAACAGATTCCCAAATGGGGTTATCTCCTATTCCCTGAAATTGCAGCAGAGTTAAGAACCTGTGTTAAGATTGGTTTGAATCCAACAAAGCCTTCAACATGTGCTCTTGCCATAAAGTAGCAAATGAAGGCATGGAGAACAGACAACCTTTTCAACTTCTCTGGCACTGAATATATTTCACCTTAATAAAATGTCAGGAACTCCCATTAAACTATACTTGGTTTCCTTTAGCTCAGATTCAGGATTAACTAGCATTAAGATTGCAATAGAAACACAGCTGTGGTGGACGTGCTGTGTGGGAGCAATAAAGACATGATGAACCCTGGGCCCAAACATCACAAAAGCAAGTGCTCCCCTCCCCATATTTGGGAAATTTCTTTTCCACTGAAGTTTCTTCAGTATACCTTGCATCTTCTGAGCTCATGTTTCCAAGATCCTTGCCTGGTCTCCTCCATAACATCTCTATACTTGTCTTGATTTTTTTCCTTTTAACACAGAAAGGGCAAGAGTCATGGCCAACCTTGACGATAGAAAAATGTATATTACTACTCTTGAGAACTCAACCTTCAGTGCTGGTGCTTGGGAGTAAAGATTTTTGATGGATTAAAGCCCCTGGGCATGTGTAGGTGTCTGTGGACACATTTACAGGAACCAGCTGGATCCACAATTCTCCCAGACAACCAGCCTCACTGGCAGGCCAACTTCAGCTTGGGCACCCTCTCCTGTTAGTCTCACCAGCACCTGATGGTGTCTGGTTTATAACAGCTCTGTTGGACGGGGGGCCACATGGCTCCCAAAGAGCCCTGACGAGAGGCACAGACCTGAGACCAGATGTCTTGTTCTAGGACAGATGGCTTGAATGGCCTCCTGCTCCCTTTTGCTCTGGAAGTCTACAGGACTGCTGAGTGCCAGGGCCACTACAGAAATCTGGGTGGAGCTTTGCAAAGACAGCTTTCAATTAAGTGTCAAGAAGAGTGAAATGATTCAATGTTTTCAAAGATGAACCAATTGCCTTAGAGGTCTGACCTCTTCTATTCCCAGGTGAGGGAAAGAACAACATAGTCCAGTTCACCAAAATGTTGGCAAATCCCAGAATCACAGGGTTGGAAAGGACCTTCGTGGTGAGAGCAGGCTGAAAGGGAATGTGGCAAGAGAGCTGCTTCCTGCAGCGGAAGGCTGCTGCCCACCGCCAGGAGTCCTCAATAACTAGGTGCTGGCAGTTCCTCAGCGTTGACTGGCTTGTGGAGGCTGACACATAACAACTCGAGACATCAGACACCAAATACCAATTATCTGATTTAAAAGATGAACAACAACAACAACAAAAATAAAAAACAGTTCTATGAAATAAAGGACCCAGGAGTCAGCCTGATGGGCATTATGCCCCTCTGTAGGAAAACACATTGGAAACCCAATCAGGCTGCAGGTAACATTACTGGTACATCCATCACCACAACAGCAAGGTCCCTTCAGGAGTGTGTGGACTGGATATACCTGCCTTCAGACCCCTGGCCTTGGACTGTCACATTCTTTCCTTACACACAGTTAATACCATTTACTCATCAGAGGCTTTACACGTGCTAATTGAGGTTCCTGAGTCTATATGTTGATCTCAGAACAAGAATCTTAATCATCTGTTACATTTTAATTTCCTATTACAGTAAAATGTATAGTAACTGCCTCACTGCCCTTCTGCCTTACCTGAAAAACCTCTTGTAGGGCCAATGCAAGTCGAAAATGTAATCACTGTTAATTTCAATGGGAAAACATTTTATACGTTCCAAGTCCCCAAACTGACATCCATTCATGTGAAAACACCAGATCTCTTTAAGATGGACACAATTACATCAATAACTAACATTGGTTATCATAAACACATAAAGGCATTTTCTCTTCATTAATTATTACTAATTACACTATTATTCTATAATATGGCCATTTATCTGTTGTTTCTTAGCTATTATGCCCTGTACTATTTAAGAGTAAATTTATAACAAAACATACATACAAATGATACCCAATATCTATACAATTCAACTTTTATTTTAACAAGAGAAATAAAATCAATGACAACCATGCAAATGATATCACCTTTATTGAACAGTTGAAATAAAATAGACATGATGTAAGATTATCCCTGCTATATTTAAGCAAAACACTAAGAAATGTGATGGGAGAACCTAAGGTAACATGGGCCAGCTATGTGGAGATGATACATGGTGACTCTCTTCTTCAGCTCTAAGAATTACACCAAGTAAATCCAACCTGATAGATGCAAAGAAATGCCTTGGGTATCAGTTATCTTTTATTGCAAAACAAACCACCTCAAAACTTATTGGTTTGACTTTAAAACAATAAACCTAATTTTTCACTGGTATATGGGTTTGTCAATGGGCTTCTTCTGGTCTGGGCCAACAAAGCTGGGCCTAGATGGTCTACAATGGCCTGGCTCACATGTCTGATGGTTGGCAGGCTAGCTGGTCTAAGGAGCCACATATATGTCTGGCAGTTGCTTAGATGTCAGTTGGGGTGGTGACCACATGTCTTTCATCATTCATCAGGTTAGCCAGGAGTTTTTCACAAGGTGGTGGAAGAGTTCTCAGCAGCAAGAGAGAGCAAGCCATATCTGTAAGCACTTTTTAAGACTTCTAGTATTAGAAGACTGCTAATATCCCATCGAACAAAGCAAGTCACATAGCCAAACCTAGAATCAAAAAATGGAGAAACAGACTCCACCTCTCGATGGGAGAAGCTGAAAATACTATGGCTATTCTGTTCAATGTACTACACCTTGGAAGCCAAAGTAGTGAGATTAAATGATATTCCTTGTAACCAGAATATCTCAGGATTTAAACACATTACTATGAAAGGGGAGGGGGGTGTTTCTGTTTCAACTACTGAGGTTATCTAGTAAGTCTGCCCTCTTGGGTCCTCTACTACATGTGAGGCAAGGAAATAAAACCAAAGAGGTATGCAGAGGCTAGGGCTCTGCAGGCCACATGAAGGAATTTAGGTCTTGATCCCAAGGGTAATGGGAAGCCATAGAGCATTTTAAGGAGAGAGATAAGATCACTTGGGCTGCAATGAGGGCAGTAATTCTAGAAGCTTTGCCAGGAAGGGGAATCTTGAGATAAGGCTTTAGTCACAGAATATGGGGTCAAAGGAAAGGGGTTTTTTTTGTTTTTGTTTTTTCAAAGCAAAAGATGGTTGAAACTGATGGAAGGATCCAATATTGCAAGAGGTTAAAGGGAGAACCCTGAGAACTGGGAAAGGAAACTTAAGCATGCATGGAAAGTTTGGTTTAAAAAAATTATCATACAGGGCTTCCCTGGTGGCGCAGTGGTTGAGAGTCTGCCTGCCGATGCAGGGGACGTGGGTTCGTGCCCTGGTCCGGGAAGATCCCACATGCCGCAGAGCGGCTGGGCCCGTGAGCCATGGCCACTGAGCCTGCGTGTCCAGAGCCTGTGCTCTGCAACGGGAGAGGCTACAACAGTGAGAGGCCCGCGTACCGCAAAAAAAAAAAATTATCATACAATAAAATTGATTGTATTTTTCTCATACAGTTCTATGGATTTTAACACATGTATAGACTCATGTAACTACCACCACAGTCACAACACAGAAGAGTTCCATCATCCCCAAACCCTTCTTTTTGCTATCCCTTTATAGTCACTCCTCCATCCCTAATTCCTAGCAACCACTGACTTATTCTCCATTACTATAGTCTTAATATTTTCAAGATTTTCATTTTGAGACTAGCTTCCTTCATTCAGCATAATGCCTTTATTGTTATGTTGTTATAATGCCAAGTTGTTGGGTGTATCAATACTTCTTTCCTTTTTATTGCTAAGTAGTATTCCATTGGGGTCAGCTTCTGATAGAATTCCCCAGGTAGTAGTGATATCACTATTCTACCAGTTACTTGGGGCAAAAACCTTGATCACCCTTGACTCTCTTCTCTAACCTATATATAACCCATTAGTAAATCCTGTGGCTTTACTTTCAAAATACACCTGAAATCTGACCAGTTCTTACCACCTCCAATGCTGTCATCTAGTTCAGGCCACCATCATCTTCTGCCAGGACTAGTGCTTCCTCTCTTACTTCACTACCCTCATTGTCTATTCTCCATACAACAGCTAGAAAGAAACTTTTATTTTTTCATTTATTTATTTTTGGCCATGTGGCATACGGGATCTTAGTTCCCCAACCGGGGATCAAATCCATGTCCCCTGCAGTGGAAGCTCAGAGCCCTAACCACTGGACTGCCAGGGAATTCCCTCAAATGAAACTTTTAGAAACTTAAATCTGATCAAGTTGCTCTTGTGCTCAAAACTATTCAGTGGTTTAAGTGGTAACAATCCGAAGTTGTCACCATGGCCTACAAAGTCCCACATGACTGGGCCCCTGGCTACCTCTCTGATGTCATCTCCTACCACTCTCCCCCCACTCACTCTGTATCAGCTATAGTGGTCTCCTTGCTAATTCTACAGCATGTCAAGCACACTCCTGCCTCAGAGCATTTGAATTTGCTGTCTCCTCTGTCTGGAACATACTTTCCCTAGTTATCCACATGGCTTACCCCCATCAAGTCAATTCCAGTTTCTGCTTAAGTGTCCCTTATCAATGAGTCTTTCTCTGACTAATGTCTAAAATAGCAGCCATCTGAGACCAATGTCTAACCCTTACCCTGCTTTGTTCTTCTTAGAATACATATATATATACATATGTATAAAAACAAATATATATGTATTGTTTTTCTGTCTCCCCACATCAGGAAGATCCTTGAAGACAAGGAATTTTTTTGTTCATTGCTCAACAAGCACCTAGATGAGTACATGAGTGCCTCATCTGGCATACAGTGGGAGTTCAATGAATTTTTTTGGCCACACCACACAGCATGAAGGATCTTAGTTCCCCGACCAGGGATGGAACCCATGCCCTCTGCAGTGGAAATATGGGTTCTTAACCATTGGACTGCCAACGAAGTCCCTCAATGAATAGTTTTGACTGAGTAACTTATAGGAGGGAAGGACAGATGGGAACACATGTAGATTTTAGGGCATTCTACATTTTCTATTACTTATACAGTAAGATAATCAGGGGAAGGGGTACGGAAAGCATAGGGCATTAGAGACTTGCCAATAGTGGAGAGTAGGTTAACTAGAAAAATATAATGAAATTTCCAGACACTGTTCAAAGCCCATTTAAGGCTGACATTATTATATTTAGTGATGCCAATCTGTTCAGCAGGACAATTTACTATGACAAGGTACAGGCATTGAGAAGCATGTTAGTCCACCCACGGTGGAGGACTTAGTTGGGGAAAAGAGGAGTGTTGGGGCAGGCTTAAGAGTAAGTAAGAGGGGGATTGTAATGATGTACCATTGACTCTAAGATGGATAAGGAGGGAACTGAAGAATGAGAATTAAGTATAAGTTTTCAACTGAAGAATGAGAATTAAGTAGAAGCTTTCAACAGATTGGAGGTTCTGATAAAGTAAAAAAGACAGTTATGGTGAAGTTCTTAAGCAGTCAAGCTAAAGGTTATCAGGCTGTGGTTGGACAGAGGGATATTAGAACTACTGATTCATAACACGATAGGGTTTCTTGTGACAAGGTCCAGGTTTTTGACTGGGATTGGGAGGTTGATGTAAGAGATGAGGCCTGCATGTTAAATGAGTTGTCCACAGTGACTCTGAATTTATCAAGGTGGAAGATGGTTAGAGAAGAGAAAGTAAGACAACGACCTGGATGCACATATTAGCAGATCATCTCTACAGAGGCGGTTAAATGGGTGGCAAAGTCTTACAAGTAAGCGTCAGAGAAGCAAGGGCTTTTACAAGAGGTGACAATATATGGCACCTTGCTCCCACTTTTGGAACCTGGGAAGCGAGAATACTAACCCATGTGAGGGAGCTCCAGGGGACGCAGCATCCTCAGAGAACAGAGAAAAGCTGATCTGGAAGCGGGAATCTCAGACGAAGATCGGTTTGAAGGTAGGAGGTTGGGAAGGGGACCGAAGCAGCAGAAAACCTTGACACTCCTTGTCCTTTATTTACCTTCCTCTCAACCTACCGCCCGCCCACGATACGCCAACCTCCACAACTAGAAAACACTAAGAGTGTAAGCAGACCGGCTCTTTTCAACTCCCCGCGGAAGTACTCACACCGGAACTCCTCCATGTCTGCGCTTCCCCATTGGAGGAAGCTTCCGCCAGCTTCTACTCACTTCCGCCCACGACTCAGTTGGGCGGGGCTTTCCCTAGAAATCACTTCCGCCCGACCCCGCCCCTCGTTCCCTTTTTGGCCGTTTCCGGCATCAGGCCCCGCCCTATACCGTGTGGCCCCGCCCCTTCCCGCCCCGGGCCGGCAACCCGGCCCCGCGGCGCCGCTTCCGGTGCGGGCCCCGCCCCGGCTGTGGCCCCCGGCTGCGGAGAAGTCCGAAACGCAGCTGCCGCGCCGGGGCCTGAGTGGCTGCCTCTTCCACCGCTGGCGGACCCAGAGCGCCCCGTACAGGTAAGGCGCGCGGGGCCCAACTCCCTCAGCCTCGGCGGGAGCGAGGGCTGTGGCAGGTGGAGGGGACGGCGGAGTAGGAGGAGAGGCAGGTGTGTAGGGGAAGACGTGAAGACGTGAAGACGCGGGCCAGAGGAGCACGGGGGCCAAGAAGGAAAAGTGAGAGCGCTGGGAGGAGCCCGGAGGCGCCCTCGCCCATTAGGGTGATATGAGATAAAGGGATGGGAAGAGTGAGGGGGCCCCTGGGAACTGAGAGGGCTAGAATAGGTGGGGTTGGGACAATCTAAGAAAAGCTGGCGGATTGGCTTGGAGGGCTCAGTAGAGGTAAAAGTGATAGAGTTGGGTTGTGGGGGTATAAAGAATGGCGGGGGGTGGAGGTATGGGGCTTAAAGGGGGCTGAGGCCAGAGGGATCCGGCAGCGAAGGTAGAGGGAGGGAATGGTGGGCGAGGCCGGCTTCAAAGGTGCAAGGAGTCCGTTGCGCCGGGCTTAGAGGTTCGGGAACTTTAGGGGAGATGGGGGAGTGAGCCCTGTGAAGGGATGGAGTGGTTTAGATTTATGAGACCTAAGTTTTCTAAAAGTAGGCAGGTGGTATTGTTGTTTGGATCAACTAGCTGCTTAGGGACAGGGGAGAGATAGGCTCTTTGGGGGATGGTGTGTGTATCGAGTTGTAGAACTGAGTCATCTCAGTCTTAACTAAAGAGGCTGTGAGACACCACCCCCTCTGCTGGGGACAGCATACAGAGAAGATGGTGCCACAAAATGAGAAACAGTTGTTCAATGACTGGCAAGACTTGGATGAAAAATTATCCCGCTTGTTATTGATTGATGTTATAGTGTTGTAAGGAGCATTAAAATAACCACCGAATTATTTTCTTTATTCTTTGGTTTACTTTTCTTTGATGCAAATTGTTTTTATTTTAAATGAACACTTTTGGCAACTGGATTTAATGTGGGTGTAAATCTTTTCATGCTTTGTTACACTATAAAAAGGACTATAGCAGAATGAAAGTATTGCTTCCGGCATAACTCACACTTTCTAAAGTACCAAGAGAGGAAGTAAAGGGAGTTAAGAGGCAAATTGGAATTTGAATCTTTCACAGAATGCAAAAGACAAAAGCAGTGCTTCTAAGATTAAACAGAAAATGAGAATTTTAAAATTTCTACTTTTTTGCCTAACTTTAAAAGTCGTACCTTTTTTCTCTAACCCGGTTTTTTAAAAATGCCTAAATCCAAACAGTTTTTATTGCTAGGAGTGTGATTACTTCCCCATGAATTTTTGAAGATACCTAGATACTTAAGTTTTGGGTTTTTTTTTTTTTTTTAATCTTTCTACCCAGTCCTAAAACAGTGGAACAACGCAAATATCAAGTCCCAACCTGTGCAGTGCAGCTTCTTCTTTCATGTGATGACAACATTGTACGCCATGTTGCAAGTCCTGTTAACCTAAAATTTGCCCATGCATAGTAATCCATTCAGTTATGGAGACTTGCTGAGGAAGCATAACTCAAGTGAGGTTTGCTGGGGATGGGGGCCTGGAAAGGAGGAAAGAAAGGGGGGTTGGTTAGAGGAGGAGAGGGTGTGAAAGGGGTGTGTGTTTGGAGACTGATTGGTAAGAATGCTGATAAACCTGCCCCCAGAATACTTTTGGCCTGAAAGCCTTTTCTTTTTGTATTCGTCATAGAATGTCATAGAAGTGAATCAGAAAGAAAGGGGATGTGAAGAGATTTACTAGGCTGTTTATAAAAAAGAAGCTTTGCCTCGTTTAGACAATATTGATACCTGTTTCCAATTAATTACCTTAAAAATCTCCAGAGGAATTCCCGCCTGTTTGTTTTTTGAGTGCCGATTGCAATTTGAAACTCTTGCCTCCTTGCGTGTTTCTTTCTCTCATGTTGTTGAAATTGGATTCTTTTTGAGGCTATAATGTCTGGTTAGCATTGGCTCAGCCCACTCAAAAAGCAGGCTTGGCAATTTGATCTGGGAAATTTTAAAAGTTTAAACCTAAGAGCAAGTTTGCTAGGTTATGCTTTTCTATGAGAGAAATCTTGCCCTCTGCCTGATAGCTCTGTGTCTTGCTTAGATGGTAATATCTTTCTCTGATGGGCCTGGGAACCTAAGCAATATTCTCTTTCTTGTAGGCAGGCCCTTCTTTCCCTTTTTTTAAATTGTGGTTTTCATACTCACAACCTCTGTACAGTGCAAACCCAGTTGCTTTTTCAGTAATAAACAGATTAATGTTTGATAATGTTGAGGAAGAGAGATCAGAACACAGATGTTTGCAGACTCAATGTCATCTGGATATACTTCACTTTAAACCCACAGTAGTCCACCACAGCTGAGATTCATCCTGTATTTATTTCTCCTCTTAAATCCTGTTCCTCTTCTGCATACTTTTCCTTAACCAACTCCCACCACCCCCTACCCCGCTCTACCCCCATCTCAAACTCCCACCACTTACTCATCTTAAAACTCAGGTTTACGGGCATATGTTTAATGCTCAGAACTCATGCCCTTTACTGGAGAAAAGAAAACCTTTTTATACCTGCTTTACATTGTTGGTTTTTTTTTTTTTCCTTTTTCTTTTCTTCTTCTTTGTGGTTTCTATTAATCACTTAGAGTTTACACCCAGTGTGCCTGCCGGGCTGTGCCCAGGTTCAGAGCCATGCCAATCGGTGGGTGAAGCTTGAGGCAGTGATGGAGCCACTGCAGCCTCAGCAGAAGCAGCAGCAGCAGCCGCCGCCGCCACAGCAGCAGCCACCGCCACAGCAGCAGCAGCCGCCGCCGCCACAGCCACCACACCTGCCTCCTCTGCAGATGGATGCCAGAGAGAAGCAGGTTCAGCAGATGAGAGAAACCCCGTTCTTGTATGCCCAGAAGCTGGTCACACAGCAGACTCACCTTTCTGCCACACCTGGGAGGCCTTCTTGCAGCCCTGCCCTGGGTCCATTAGCCAGAGTTCCACCAGCCCCAGCAGTGGCCCGAGTGTTTGAACGGAGCAAGGTGAACTCAGAGCCTGAGGAAGAGGAAGGAGGTTTGGAAGATGAGGATGGGGATGATGAAGTTGCAGAGGTGGCTGAGAAAGAGACCCAGGCTGCTTCAAAATATTTTCATGTGCAGAAGGTGGCTCGCCAAGACCCCAGAGCAGCACCCGTATCTGGTCTGCTTCCAGCGTCAGGGCTCCCACCACATGGACAGCAAGCTAAAGAAGACCATACCAAAGATGCTCCTAAGGCCTCAGCTTCAGTCTCCACAGCAGGGCAGCCGGGCTGGAATCTGGATGAGCAGCTCAAGCAGGTCAGTCTTTCTGGTATGGGGGCGTTATTTGTTCTCCCTAAAGGCTAGCCAGGGAGAGGTACTGGACTGCCAGGGTCTGTGCCAGTCTGTGCCTTCTCAGCCTACTTCAGTGACCAGCAGCCTAGACATGAATAGACTGAGTTTTTTCCTCATAGTTGTTTTCTTGATTAGAGCAGTGAAATGTGTAAGTTACTCCTAATATAGATTGTTCCAAGTTTAATATGAAAGACTGTAAGTACAGTCTTTTTTTTTTAAAGGAAGAATGAGGTTGCAACAGTTATGAGGGATATCTAAAAATGAGATGTGTGGCTCTAATTTCAGTTTTTCTAGTAGTAGTTTGATAAGAGAACAGTCTTGCCTAACACAGTGTCTTAGCTCCAGGCTAACCCAGGATCATGCTTTTTAAGGTCAGTTTTGTTGTTTTGCTGCTAAACATAGCTGATGAGAACCTTTTGCATTGTGTATATTTTCCAGCAAAGAGCCTTTAGACATGATTTCATTTCACCCTTATATCACCTCCTTTGAAACAGGGAAGAGTAGACCTCACAATTCCCTTTTTATTTTTTACTTTTTTTTTGCTGTGCTGTGCGGCTTGCAGGATCTTAGTTCCCTGACCAGGGATTGAACCCAGGCCATGGCAGTGAAAGTGCGGATTCCTAACCACTAGACCTCCAGGGAATCCTTCACAATTCCCTTTTGAGCCAAGGCAAGCTTCAGTGATTCCCAAACATGGCGGAGCATCAGAGTCATCTAGGGAGTTTTTAAAAATATAGATTCCAGGGTCCTAATGAATTATCCTAGGGATAGAGCCTAAGGAGTCTGTGTTCTTTGCCTTCTAATTCTTCTTGTCTTTCTGACTTGCCATGCCGCTTTTCTTCACCCGAAGAATGGGAGTGATGATCCGTTCTTCCAGGCTAAGTGACTTGTTGGTGATTAGGCAGGGAGTTCATAATAAAGCTGGTAATATTTGGGTACTGCCCATAAGCACATACACTTCATGTGGTCCAGTGGTGCTATTTAGAAATTAGTTGTGAAGGGCTATGGATTTACACAGGGCATCCGAGAAGTCATATGAGAAAGGTCCTTTGCAAACTGAAAACTCAGCGTCTTTCTATCAAGGCACCCTGCCTATGCAGTTGATCTGAGTTTCATAGTAGCAGTGTTTGTAGTAGATCCCAGAGCCAGCAAAGTGGGGTTCAAATCCCATCTCTTCCATCTGTTACCCTTGTGATCCTTTGGTAGGGCTCTTAATTCCTTTGAGCCCTCTGTGAAATCAAAATAACGAAGCCTACCTCCAAGGATGTTGTGAGGATTAACAGAACCAGCATGTGGTGGGAAGTAGTGCTCCAGGTGCTCTTTCATGCAAACAGTGCCATCCTCTGCTGCATCCACACAGACATGCTCGGAAGCAGGGGAGACGCTGAGATGCACAGAGGTTTTCCCTCAGATCACCAGGGAGGTAGTGGCAGAGCTCGGACTAGGATCAGAGAATGAATGCCAGCTTCCCCGACAGCAGCAGCCTGGCCGCCAGCCCAGATCCGCCTCCCGGCTGATTGCTTTGGTTTAGCAAAACATCTGTGACTTGCCGGCAGCCCCCGCACTGCTGTGTGGTTGGCAGAGTTCCATGCTGGCCGCTGAGTCAGCTCCTAGTGGGATCCCGCCCTGACAGCACTGGGAAAGTTCAGGCCCGAGGTGGCTGGGCTACCCCCGCCTTGGCAGCTGGCCAGCCTCTGCGTGTGTGCGGTCTTTCCTAGAAAGTACAGCCTCGTGCGAGGAACAAGTGGAGCTCCAGAGCCTGTCTGTCTTCAGGAAGTGCAGCAGGTGTTGAGGTCAAGCCATTAGAGCTTTGAAAAAAGACACTCTGCAGAAGTGGCTTGTGCATGCACACATGTGTGCACCATGCAGGCACCCAACACTGGTTCTAGACAGCATCAGCCCCATGGCTACACAGCTCAGTGCTTGGGAGGCTGGCTGTTGGCTTCTGAAACCCTTTGAGTTCATTTTAAGTTTCCGAGGCATACTCACTAATTATAGACTGCCTGGCAGAGCACCTGCCAGAATGTTTTTAAATGCCAGTGTAGCTGAGGCCTAATCTCGCACCCTAAATTTACCTTCCCGCTGGATTTGGAGATCAAGAGCTGGGTTAGGGGGTCACTGGATAATGACGACTTTAAACCTTAGATGTGTACCTCCTTTTCTCCTTTTGAATTTAATTTTTCAAGATTGATTTGGTCTGTGCTCTCCTCCTTTATCTAATCCTTCTCCTAACAGTGGTAAATAATGTGCTTGGGGATTTTTTAAATGTTTTAGTTGTGCTTTGGAAGGGGCACTAAAAAAAATAATATCCCAATGGAGAGCCTTTAGAAACTACTACAAACTGTGAGACTAGCTTTTTAAAAAAATTATTCAAAGTCTTTTGTTTCTTATGCAGTTAACTTCCAGAGAGCGCAAAAAGATCTTATTAATGGGTGACAGTGTCCATTTTGTTCTTTTACATAACAAACTTTTACAGAGGCTTCTTTAGGCCAGGCCTCTGTTCCAGGGGCTAAGGCATGCTTCTCCCTTGAAGATCTCACCAGCTAGGTTTAGCAGAGGCAGTGTGGTAACTCAAGGGGGATTGAGTCTTGGGTTGCAACAATTTTACTCTGTCCTGACTCAGTTAAAGCCCAACTGTCCAGTCTGAGCTATGCTGCAGATATTTTAAATCAGAGTTTTGTTTCAGATATTCATACACCAAGATAAAGTTGATTTTGTCTACAGCATAGCTAACATAGCTTGGTAAATCAACGGAAATACTCAAAAGTATTTACAAGATTTGGGACTGGTGTGGGGGCTGCAGTGGGCATCTGCCAACTGCAAAGCAAAATTTGGAATGCTTAAGGGCTCCACAGATTATCTTTTGTTTCTGAAATCACATTCTTGTAACATGTAAAATCAAAATTATTTCACGTTTTCTCCTTGAAGAAACTCTTAGAAAGTAATATGCTTCTCAAGGCCTGGATTGTTAGAAAGAGTGTGGCATCCTCTGACACCAGAGCGATGGGAAGATGGATAATGCCATTGAGCCAAGATTCTAAAACCCATCAGATTTCGATGGGCAGAGTAAATAATTGTAAAACAAGACAACAGAGAGCTGAGTGTCCCTTCTCTCAAGGGAGATCAGTAGAAGCCTGTCAACATACAACCAGCTAGGGGTGTTGCTGGCCTGTTAGGGGTGGTCTTCTGTCCTTCTGGAAAGAGAGCAGTTCAGGCAGTGCAGGCTTTGTCTGTCTTGAGCCCATTAATGGAGCCAATTTTCCAGAAGGGCATAGACTTCTTCCCGTAGGATAGGAAGATGAATGAAGGCTTAATGGGCATATGAGAGCCAGAGAGTGTGTCTGATTTTCTGTATACTTTGGCAGTCTCTTGGATTACTGAGTGTGAGAAGGAGGAAGGTTGACTGACTGCTTGGTCTCCAGAATCCATTACCAAGAGTTCTGCTAAGTAGTGAGGTGTGGCCTCTTTGGCTAGGCCTACTTTTCTGGGTACGTACTGCATGTCTTTGGAACATTTGATGCTTTTAGTAAAGATTGTGCAGACTAGTACCTGAAAATAAATAAGATCATGAGCTTTCTCCACTTTCTTTGTAGGTCTTCTTTGCATGGCCTTAGCTCCAATATTCATAGTGGAATCCATCTAGATCAGTGTTTCCCAATTGGAGGTGATCTACCCAACCCCTCCTTCTCCCAAGGGATGTTTGGCAAAGTCGAGAGATATGTTTAGTTGTCATGACTGGGGCAAGTGGAGCTGTGCTGCTGACATTGCGTGGGTGGAGGCCAGGGATACTACTAAATGTCCTGCAATGCATAGGACAGTCCCCCACAACAAAGAATTATCTGGTCCCCAAATGTCAGTAGCGCCAAGGTTGAGAAACCCTGCTTTAGACTGTGTAATTAGAACGAGAACATATGCTGTGCTTTCATCAGACACTGCCCTAGACATTTCCTTTGTGTTTTGGTCCTGGTAACTGAAGTGTTTGGCAACCTTGAGTTTTCTTCACTTCTGTTTTCAGTATGCGTGTTGAGTTTGTGTCTTCTCCTGTCATCATCTGGGTGAGCAGACTGTCCATCACTTGGGGGAGGATTGGGACCTAGAACTTGCGCTCTCTTAATTTGGCTCTGTCAGTGGTTCTTCAGCCCAGTGTTCCATGATATCTAAGATGTCAATGGTGATTTGTGAGAGTGCTTGGTCGCCCTTCTAGACTTTAACCCCCAAAGGTCAAGGCATAAATACTCAGCAAACTTGTTATGTAGTAAAAGATGTAATTATTAAGTCAGCATTGGTTTTGGAGCCAAAAGATGTGGATTTAGATCCTAACTCCACCACTTGCTTGCTATAGTGCTTGGCACAGATGTCCTACCCTACCTTTCTGAACCCATGCATACATCTCTCCCAGAGGATGATAATCCTCTCTTACCATCCTCAGGGAGCAATTTTAAAGATATTACAAAAATGGAAGAAGAAAATGAATGTGAAAGATCTTTGTAAAATGTATACCATTAGGCAAAGATTAGGTTGAATTGTCATTAGCACCTAAATACTTTTTGAAGCTGTAATTTTTCAGTTTTTACTATCTTTGTAGGGTAAGACGTTCCATAAATCTTAGTGCTCTAAAGCAACTCCTTTTCAAGTTTTCTACAGCTGTGACCAAACTCTGGTATTCTAGGGTTCTCTGAAGCATTTCAGGATTATGTGAGTTAAAGCCATTGCACTCTTGAAGCTGCTTCTTTCCATATTAGAATAGGGATATTTCTCCTTTAGGTAGAAGTATGCTTTGTTTATGTTGAATTCTTATAAATACATGATTAGGGACTTAACTTGGGTCTTTACCTTTCTTAGCAAAGACTAATCCCTCCATGTGTGTCCCAGATCCCATGCCCTCCTAATTTTCAGGGGCCTGCTTCATCAGTGAACCCATTTCCCTGACTCTTGGGACTCTCTTTTGAAGTTTATTCCACACTAACACATGTTCTACTATCCCCCCATTTTTTTTTTTTTTTTTTTGCGGTACACGGGCCTCTCACTGTTGCGGCCTCTCCCGTCGCGGAGCACAGGCTCCGGACACACAGGCTCAGTGGCCATGGCTCACGGGCCCAGCCGCTCCGCAGCATGTGGGATCTTTCTGGACCAGGGCACGAACCCGTGTCCCCTGCATTGGCAGGAGGACTCTCAACCACTGCGCCACCAGGGAAGCCCTCCCCCAATTTTTTTTTTTTTTAAAGTCTCCTTTTAATAAATAAATCTGCCTGATTTGATTGCTACCAGGAAATGAGAAGTCACTTTTTATTTTTTTTAATTTAAATTTAATTTTTTTTTGGCCACGACACTTGGCTTGTGGGATCTTAGTTCCCTGACCAGGGATCGAACCCGACCTTCTGCAGTGAAAGCATGGAGTCCTAACCACTGGACTGCCAGGAAATTCCCAAGAAATCAGTTTTTAAAAACTTTCCCTTAACTGCACATCTCTTTCCAACATGTTCTGTAGTCCTGACTATCCGCGCACTTCCCACAACAAAGCCTCTCGGAAATCGTTTGCACTCCGTACCTCCACTTTGTCACCTTCTACTTACTCCTCAACACACTTCAGTCTGGCCTCTATCTCTTCCATGTCCCTGAAGTTCCTCTTGGTAAGGCCTCCTAGTGATCACCATGTTTCCAAGCCCCACCTGCTCTCACCTCATTTGATTTCTCTGCAGTATTGAATTCAGTAGACTCCTCTCCTTGAAACATTTCCTTTTCTTCCTTTCTGTAGCCCCTCCATTGGCTTATTTTCTTTAACCTCTTTCTCTTCTTCTATCTAACCTGTAAAGCTCCAGGTTCCCCAGGGCTCAGTTTTAAACCCTCTTCTTTATATGCTTTCCCTGGGCAATTTCTTTTACTTTCATGGCTTTAAGTACTATCCACAAGCCACTGACTCCAGTGTGCATTGTTTGAGCCCATGTTTCCATTCTGAGTTCAATGGATATATTCCCAACTACCTTCTTGGGATGTTTTACTTAGATGTTTTACTGGCACCTCACATTTAGTACATATAACTCTTAATTTCCAACCTACTCCCACACAATTATTTCCTCTATTTTCCTTCTCTGTAAAGGGCATTTCTACCCACTTGGTCATTCATATCAGAAACCTTAGAGCTGACTATCTTTGTATACCTCCTACTCTGTCATTTCATCTGGTAATGTCCAGTTCATCACCAATTCTTATCAGTTCTCCCATCTAAATATCTAGAATCCTGCCACTTCTCTTCTCCACCATCACCTCCTTAATCCACGCTTCTTACTTACTGTTGTAACTATCAACAAGTTTCTGTGTCTACCCTCCTCCATTCTCATTCTCCACACAGCAGCTAGAGTGATCTTCTAAAAACCAAATCAGATTATGTCACTACTTTAATGCCCTCGAAGTTTGTCATCAGTTGCTCTAATTGTAAAACCCCAAATCTGCATAATCTGATCCCTGCCTGCTTCTCCAGTCTCATTTTTGCCAGTATCCTGACCTATCACTGTACTCCAGTCACCCTGGCCTTTGTATATGCTAGTCCTGCCTAAAACACTCCTTCAGGCTCTTACCCCAGTTTCCATTTTCACCTTAAACATCACTTTCTCAGAGGCACTGTCTTCACCTTTAGTGTAGGTCATGTTACAGCATACCTTGGAGATACGGCGGATTTGGTTGTGTATATCACAAAGTAAGTCACATGAATTTTTTGGTTTCCCAGTGCATGTAAAAGTTATGTTTACATTATACTGTAGTCTAGTAAGTGTGCAATAGCATTATATCTAGAAAAACAGTGTACATACCTTAATTTTAAAATGCTTTATTGATAAAGCATACTAACCATTATCTGAGCCTTCAGCAAATTGTAATCTTTTTGTGATAGTAACATCAAAGATCACTGATCACAGATCACTATAACAAATATAATAATAATGAAAAAGTTTGAAATATTTTGAGAATTACCAAAATGTGACACAGAGACATGAAAGTGAGCAGATGCTACTGGAAAAATAGCACCAATAAGAGTGCTCCAGGGAGGTTGACTCGGTGCTTTGTGACAACCTGGAGGAATGGGACAAGGAGGGTGGGAGGGAGGCTCAAGAGGGAGGGGATATGGGGATGTATGTATACTTATAGCTGATTCACTTTGTTGTACAGCAGAAACTAACACAACATTGTAAAGCAACTATACTCCAATAAAGATAAAAATTTTAAAAATTGGTGTACTCAACACAGGGTTGTCACACACCTTCAGTTTCTAAAAACAATGAAGTACCTGCAAAGCACAGTAAAGCAAAACACAATAAAATGAGGTATGCCTGTATATGTTGTCACTGAACATTATACTTTGTGTGGTTTATTTGTTTGATATGAGTCTTGTATTAGATGGTAAGCTCTAAGAGGATGGGGACCTTGTCTGTTTTGCTTATCATTGTGTCCCAGCACCCAGCAGAATAATGTCAGATAATAGGCGCTGCATAAATATTTGTTTCTTCTGCTTTCTTTTAATTTGCCCTGTTTTTTTTTTTATGTGAAGAGCACCACTTCATTTCTTTAAAAAAATGTGTTTTTTTTTAAGAACAGTTTTAGGTCACAGCAAAATTGAGCAGAAACTACAGTGATTTCCCATATACTCTCTGCCCCCACGCATGCATCGCCTCCCCCCTATCAAAATCTGCACCAGAGTGCTGCATTTGTTATAGTCGATGAAGCAACACTGAACCATCATCACCCAAAGTCCATAGTTTACATTGGGGTTCACTCTTGTTGTTGTGGGTTTTGACAAATGTATAATGACATGAATCTACCATTATAGTAACATACAGAGCAGTTTGGTTGCCCTAAAAATCCTCTGTGCTCCAGCTATTCATACCAACCTTTTCAAATTGGCTTCTTTCACTTAGTAATACGCATTTCAGTTTCCTCCATGTCTTTTCATGGCTTGATAGCTCATTTCTTTTTAACACCAAATAATATTCCATTGTCTGGATGTGCCACAGTCTGTTTATCCATTCAGCTACTGAAGGACATTTTGGTTGCTTCTAAGTTTTGGCATGTATGAATAAAGCTACCATAAACATCTGTGTACAGGATTTTGTTAGACATAATTTTGAACCCATTTGTGTAAATAACAAGGAACATGATTTCTGGATTGTATTCAACGAGTATCTTTAGTTTTATAAGAAACTGCCAAACTGTCTTCCAGAGTGGCTGTACCATTTTGCATTCCTACCAACAATGAGTGAGAGTTCCTGTTACTCCACATCCTTGCCAGCATGTCGTGGTGTTAGTTTGGGGGATTTTGGTCATTTTTTTAAACTTGAATTTTCATTGAGATAATTGTATATTCACGTGCAGTTCTAAGAAATAATTTAGAGAGATTCCTGTACACTTTGTCCAGTTTCCCCCAATGGTAACATTTCATAAAACTGTAGTATACTGTGACAGCCTGAATATTGACATTGATACGATCCACTGATCTTATTTAGATTTCCTAAATTTTACTTGTACTCTGTGTGTCTGTCCTGTTTTTAAGCCTATTTAGTTGTATGTTTAACACATCTGAAATTCTTTTTACTTAACAAATGAATTTCAAGCTGCAGATTTCTCTCAAAGTTGCTCTTTTGCTGTATCCCACAAGTTTTGATATGCAGTGCTTCCCTAAACATTTCAAAATTTCAGTTGTGGTTGATTCTTTTTTTTTTTTTTTTTTTTTTCGGTATGTGGGCCTCTCACTGTCGCGGCCTCTCCCGTTGCGGAGCACAGGCTCCATGGCCATGGCTCACGGGCCCAGCCGCTCCACGGCATATGGGATCTTCCCGGACCGGGGCACGAACCCGTGTCCCCTGCATCGGCAGGCGGACTCCCAACCACTGCGCCACCAGGGAAGCCCTGTGGTTGATTCTTTAACCCATGAGTTGTTCAAAAATAGTTTTTTAGTTTTCGAATATGTAGGTTTTTATCTTTTTACAAAATATTATAGCTTATAATTAAGCTCTAACCATCGTTGTTAGAGAACTGGTGCGTTATCAGTTTTCTGGAATTTGTTGTGATATCCTTTGTGTTGGCCTTGTGTATGATCAGTTTCTATAAATTCTCCATATGTGCTTGGAAAGAATGTATATTCTGTATTTAATAGAGGTGGGGTTGTATATCTGTATGTTGGATCAAGCTTTTTAATTGTGTTATTCAGATCTTCCTTACTAAGTTTGTTTGTCTGTCTTTTTTATTAGGTTAATTTAATCCATATAGTTATTAGAACTGGTGATACATTTGGACGTATTTCTGCCCTCTAACTTTGGATTTCCAGTTTAACCATACTTTTTCTTTGCTTCTTGTTTTCTCCTTTCCTGTCTTTTGGTCATTTGATTGAATATTCTTTTCTTTTTAAAAATAACCTTAATTAATTAATTTTTGGCTGTGTCGGATCTTCGTTGCTCTGCGCAGGCTTTCTCTAGTTGGGGCGAGCGGGGGCTACTCTTCTTTGTGGTACACAGGCTTCTCACTGTGGTGGCTTCTCTTGTTGTGGAGCACGGGCTGTAGGTGCACGGGCTTCAGTAGTTGTGGCACGCAGGCTCAGTAGTTGTGGCTCGCAGACTCTAGAGTGCAGGCTCAGTTGTTGTGGTGCAGCAGGCTTGGTTGTTCCACGGCATGTGGGATCCTCCCGAACCAGGGCTCGAACCCGCGTCCCCTGCACTGGCAAGCAGATTCTTCTTTGTTGTTGTTGTTGATCTTTTTGCAGGTGGATTTTTTTTTTTTTTTTTTTTTTTTTTTGCGGTACGAGGGCCTCTCACTGTTGTGGCCTCTCCCGTTGCGGAGCACAGGCTCCGGACATGCAGGCTCAGCAGCCATGGCTCACAGGCCCAGCCGTTCCGCGGCATGTGGGATCTTCCCGGACCAGGGCACGAACCCGTGTCCCCTGCATCGGCAGGCGGACTCTCAACCACTGCACCACCAGGGAAGCCCTTGCAGGTGGATTTTTAACCACTGTCTCTTTCTCCTTTACTGGCTTAGAAGTTATGCTTTTTGTTTCTATTCTTTTGTTGATTAGATTTAGACTTTCATTACTGACTTTTTATACTGCTTTCTTTTTTATTAATTAATTAATTTATTTATTTATTTGACTGCACTGGGTCTTAATTGTGGCACTCGGGTTCTTTGTTGCCGTGTGCGGGATCTTCGTTACGGTGTTGCGGCACGTAGGATCTAGTTCCCTGACCAGGGATCGAACCCAGGCCCACTGCATTGGGAACGTGGAGTTTTAACCACTGGACCATCAGGGAAGTCCCCTACACTACTTTTAAACAATATTAGGATCTCAGAAATTCTAATGTAGCTTCTGCCTCTCCACTTCCATCATCCAATATTCCAATTTGTTTTACCCCCACCCCCAAATTAGGGTGTTTTTTTTTTTCCCCTACCAGTCAATAGTTATTTAAACTTCCCAACAAGTTTATCCATCTTTTTTTTCACCATTACTTCTTATATCCCATTCTTTCCCTTTGGGTTCAGTCTTCTTCCTTTTTTAGTAACTCTTTTAGCAGAGATTTGTATATAGTAAACTCAGTCTTGGTATGCCTGAAAAAATTTTTTTAAATGAACGTCTTTCTTGGGACTTCCCTGGTGGTGCAATGGTTAAGAATCTGCCTACCTGTGCAGGGGACACAGGTTCAATCCCTTGTCTGGGAAGATCCCACAGGTCGCAGAGCAACTTAGGCTGTGTGCCACAACTACTGAGCCTGTGCTCTAGAGCCTGCGATCCACAACTCCTGAGCCCACGTGCTGCAATTACTGAAGCCCACGTGCCTAGAGCCCGTGCTCCGCAACAGCAGAAGCCACCGCAATGAGAAGCCCGCGCACCACAATGAAGAGTAGCCACCGCTCGCCACAACTAGAGAAAGCTCGTGCGCAGCAACAAAGACCCAATGCAGCCAATAAATAAAAATAAAATTAATAAAAAATAAAAATAAAATAAATGTATGTATTTCTTTATCTTGCCCTTATTCTTGTATGATTGTTCATAGCTTTAGATTCTAGATTGACCATTATTCATCTTAATGCTTTGAAGATATGATTCCATTTGTCTCCTAGCAACTATTTTTGCTGTTGAGAAGTCTATTATCAGTTTAATTGTCACTGTTGTGAATCTTTTTTTCCTCTTTCGTGGTGTTAAAATTTTTACTGAGTCTCCTATTTTGCACTTGTACTAGTGTTCTGGGTTTGAACATATTTTTATTTACCCCACTTGGGCCTTGATCTGCTCCTTCAACCTGATTTGTATCATTTTTTTTTCTTAGCTGCTATTTTTCCTTGACCACTATTCTTTTACTCTTTTTTTTTTTTTGGTGGCCTCTCCCATTGCGGAGCACAGGCTCTGGATGCGCAGGCTCAGCAGCCATGGCTCACGGGCCCAGCCACTCCACAGCATGTGGGATCCTCCTGGACCGGGGCACGAACCTGCGTCCCCTGCATCGGCAGGCGGACTCTCAACCACTGCGCCGCCAGGGAAGCCCTTTTAAAAAATATATATATATATATATATATATATA
The DNA here is from genome assembly GCF_026419965.1 of Kogia breviceps. Lineage (NCBI taxonomy): Eukaryota > Metazoa > Chordata > Mammalia > Artiodactyla > Physeteridae > Kogia > Kogia breviceps. The sequence continues at coordinate 101,870,984 of NC_081312.1, forward strand.
TTTATTTATGTATGTATATGGCTATGTTGGGTCTTAGTTGCAGCACACGGGCTCTTCGTTGTGGCACGCAGTCCTCTCTCTAGTTGTGGTGTGTGCGGGCTCCAGAGTGCGTGAGCTCAGTAGTTGCACCCTGTGGGCTTAGTTGTCCCACAGCATGTGGGATCTTAGTTCCCTGACCAGGGATCAAACCCATGTCCCCTGCACTGGAGGGTGGACTCTTAACCACTGGACCACCAGTGAAGTCCCTTGACCACTATTGTAATAGAAGTATTTGAACCTGCTCATTTAGCCTTCTTTGTATCCTTTCTTATATAACCTTATCTCTTTATGTCTTTCTTCTGCATTCTGGGATATTTTCACATTCTGTTTTCCAGTTTCTAATTCTCTCTTCAACTCTGTCTATATACTTAATCACTTTTTAAAAAGTTTCTCTTAATATTGTGTTTTAATATCTGTTCTTTTTTGGTTTTAAAAAATCTGCCTCTTCTTACCATGTGGTTTCTATTTCTTCCTTTAGCTCTTTGAACATCTTTAACTTTAAAAAAAAAACTTTATATGGACTTGTTAAAGCTCTTTATTATGGGAATTTCATATAAACAAAAGAAGAGAATGGTAATGAACCACCTGTGTCCTTTGCCCAGCTTTTAGCAGTTACCAACCAACATTCTGCCATTGTTTAAACATGCTTGTTTTTGTTTTTTTAATAAATTTATTTATTTTATTTATTTATTTTTGGCTGTGTTGGGTCTTTGTTGCTGCACACGGGCTTTCTCTAGTTGCGGCGAGCAGGCGCTACTCTTTGCAGTGCGCAGGCTTCTCGTTGGCGGTGGCTTCTCGTTGCAGTGCGCAGGCTTCTTGTTGTGGTGGCTTCTCTTGTTGCAGAGCACGGGCTCTAGGTGCATGGGCTTCGGTAGTTGTAGCATGCAGGCTCAGTATTTATGGCTTGCAGACTCTAGAGCACAGGCTCTGTAGTTGTGGCACACGGGCTTAGTTGCTCCACAGCATGTGGGATCTTGCCGGCCATGGCTCGAGCCTGTGTCCCCTGCATTGGCAGGTGGATTCTTAACCACTGAGCCACCAGGGAAGCCCTAAACATGCTTGTTTTAAAGATGCTTTTAGAATGTCTGTATGTGTATAACTGAGTCACTTTGCTGTACAGTAGAGATTGGCACAACATTGTAAATCAACTATACTTCGATAAAAAAAATTAAAGTTGCTTTTTGATTATTTTATTATTATCTCTAATTCTTGGGGTGCAAGTGCTCCTTGTGTCATGTTACTCTCCCCTTTGATGGTTTGTTTCCTCTTGCAGTGGTTTGTTTTTGTTTTTGTTTTTCAGTGTAATCCTATTTTGAGTTGGGATTTGTTTCCATGGGAGTCCCATGTGTTTTGGATTATGGAAGCATTCCTAAGGGGAGCTTTGTTTTCTCCCCTGCTGGGGCCCTACAAGTTTAGCAGGTTGCCATTGGTTTGGGGTATGAATTTGGAGTTTACATTTGTACCTGGTGAGAGCCTGGGTTTCCATTTCTTATGGACCCTCTTTTTCCATGTGGACCCTAGCAGATGGCAATGTTCGTCACTTCTCCAGGTTGGTGGGCAGTCTTTTAGGCCCTAGTTCATGGGAGGGTGGAAGCGTAGTCCTTCCTGGCCTCTGGCTTTATGCATTTATCTCAGCTATAGTTCCTGGCATGCAGGAGGCCTGCAGCCTGGACTCTTCTCCCATAGGGGTGGTTAAATCTCCAGTCCTCAGCCCTCAGCTGTTAAAAACTATATCTAGGTCCCTTTTCCCTTGAGCCCTTCAGCTTTGGTGCCTGCTCACTGCTCTCTGATTCCTTCCTTCTTGTTTCTGGCACTGTGGGCTCTTGGTTTCAAGCTTAGCTATGTGTGTAAGGGGTGTGGAGTGTTAAATTTTATCTAGCATGTCTAGTGAGATTTTCGTTGGAGACAGGGAGGTGGTAGAGTTGCTCCACATCAGACTATCCTCGCTCATGATTCTGTTTGCTACTTTGGTTTTTTGCTTGTTTGTTTTTAATAGCTTGGACTTTATCTCTCCTGTGCTGGGTATTTGCCTTATTTCAATGAGTTGTGTGAAGTAAGCCCTGATATTATCCCTCCTTTACATGTTTGTTTCATTTTACAGATGAGGAAAGAAGGGTGAAATGGGCTGCTTGTGGTCTCAGAGTTGGGAAGCTGGGCTATGAACACAGGTGGTCCAACTTCTGCCTACATGCCTCTCCTCTTCCTATTCCAGAGAGAGAGGGCAAGGATAATCTTTTCTTAGTGGTTTCATTACTCTAAAAGTAACTTTATTTTTTCTGATTTTCCAAGTAATTCAGACTCATTTTAGAGAATATAAAAATTTGTAAAGAAGAAAATATAATCATCACAACCATATAACTTAGGTATAAATGTAAACATTTTCTTGTATTTCCTTTGTGTTTTGTTTTAAATGGCTATTACAGACATATTTTTTTGGTTTTATTTTTGTGCCCAACCTTTATTACCTAACACCCCATGAGCAATTTATATAAAGTATTTATTATTTTAAAGTGTTATTTTAAAATAGTTTAATTTTTAAAAACCATATTACCGAAGTTATATTGACTCAATAATTTTTAAAGTACAGAAATGTGTAAAGTAAAAGTCAGCCTTACTTTCCACAGGTCATTGTTGTTAACAGTTTGGCCTATACCTTTTCAGAGCTTTTTCTCTTCACAAATACATTTGCTTGTTTTTAACAACTTACTTTTTTATTCAGGAGTTTTACAACTTTTTTACTCAGTATTATGACTGTCCTTTGATGCGTGTTTATAAAGATTTATTTAGCAATGTTTTTATAATCATATCTCAAAATTTTATAAGTAATGTGAATAGATGTTCATGAAAAATTGAAACAATATAGGAAAATACATAGTGAAAACTTATAGTTTTAAAACATATTATAGTATTCTGTTGCCTACTCTGCTCCCTCCCATCCCAGAGGAGGCCACAGTTAGGCATGAATCAGCTTCTGTGGCTGTTTCTGTATATTTACCTATTTAATGTGTAGTCACAGAATGTGGGAGAGTATGTGTGTTTAGTATAAATACAAACTATCTTTGTAGATGCCGTTTGACCCTTTGCCCTTCTGTCTGTATTTCTGTGGCAGGATAGATTATTCTAGAAGTTGAATTTGCTGGATCAGAGGATATATGTATATTACTATCTTTTCATATGTTTATTTGCCTTTTGTATTTGTTCTGTGACTTATCCTGCTTGTAGCCTTTGCCCATTTTTCTTTCTTTTTTTAACTGTGAAAAGCACATGAGATTTACTCTAACAAATTTTTAAGTGTATAGTTCACATTATTAACTGTAAGCATAATGTTGTACAGCAGATCTTTAGAACTTTTCCATTTTGTATGACTGAAACTTATACCCATTGAAAAGCAGCTTCCCATTTCCCATCCCTCTCCCCTCAGCCCCTGGCAACCACCATTATACTTACTGCTTCAATGACTTTAACTACTTTATTTTTATTTTTTTTGCGGTACGCGGGCCTCTCACTGTTGTGGCCTCTTCCGTTGCAGAGCACAGGCTCCAGACGCGCAGGCTCAGCGGCCATGGCTCACCGGCCCAGCCGCTCTGAGGCATGTGGGATCTTCCCGGACCGGGGCACAAACCCATGTGCCCTGCATTAGCAGGAGGACTCTCAACCACTGAGCCACCAGGGAAGCCCCTTAACTACTTTAGATACTTCGTATAAATGGGAGTGGCTTATTTCTATTTATTTACATTTATTTAAATTTTTATCGACATGTTTACATTATTTAGCATAATGCCCTCCAGGTTCATCCATGTTATCACATATTGCAGAATGTCCTTTTTTGTGACTGAATAATATTCCATAGTATATATAAACCACATTTTCTTTATACATTCATCCATTGATGGACGCTTAGGTTGATTCTATATCTTGATTATTGTGAACGGTGCTGCAGTAAGCATGAGAGTACAGATACCTCTTCAAGATCCTGACTCCAGTTCTTTTGATTAAATACCCAGAAATGAATATTGCTGTATCATATGATAGTTATATTTTTTATTTTTTCAAAAATCTCTATACTCTTTCCCACCATCAGTGTACAAGGATTCCAGTTTCTCCACATCCTCTTCAATACTTGTTAATTTCTGGCTTCTTGTTTGTTTTTTTTAATGGCCATCCTAGCAGATGCAAGGTGATAATCTTGTCCTTTCAATTTGCATTTCCCTGATGATTAGTGATATTAAGCATCTTTTCATATACATATTGGCTATTTGTGTGTCTTCTTTGGACAAATATCTATTCAAGTCTTTTGCCCACTTTTTAATTGGGTTATTGGTTCTTTGCTGTCAGGTTGTAGGAGTTCCTTATATCTTTTGGATATTAATCCCTTATCAGATGTATGGTTTGCAGATATTTTATCCCACTCTCTAGGTTTCCTTTTCACTCTATCTCCGTTATCTCCTTTACTGTGCAAAAGCTTTTTACTTTGATGTAGTCCCATTTGTCTATTTTTGCTTTTGTTGGCTGTACTTCTGGTGTCATATCTAAGAGATCATTGCCAAAACTAATGTCATGAAGCTTTCATCCTATATTTTCTTCCAGGAGCTTTACAGTTTCAGGTCTTACGTTTAAGTCTTTAAATATTTTTTTTTTTTTAAGATTTTTTGATGTGGACCATTTTTTAAAGTCTTTATTGAATTTGTTACAATATTGCTTCTGTTTTATATGTTGGTATTTTGGCCGTGAGTCATGTGGGATCTTAGCTCCCTGACCAGGGATCAAACCCACACCCTGTGCATTGGAAGGCAAGGTCTTAACCACTGAACCGCCAGGAAAGTCCCAAGTCTTTAATCATTTTGACTTGATTTTTTATGTGTGGTATAAAATAAGGATCCATTTTCATTCTTTGCATGTGGATATCCAGTCTTTCCAACACCATTTGTTGAAGAGACTGTCATTTCCCCATTGCATATTCTTGGCATCCTGTCAAAGATCAGTTGACTCTATGTACGTGGGTTTACTGCTGGGCTCTGTATTGCTGTTCCATTGGTCTATTTGTCTGTCTTTATGCTAGTACCATACTGTTTTGATTACTGTAGCTTTGTAATATGTTTTGAAATCAGGAAGTGTGAGGCCTCAGATTTGTTCATCTTTCTCACGATTGTTTTAGCTATTGAGGGTCCTTTATGGTTCCATAAGAATTTTAGAATTGTTTTTTCTCTTTCTGTTAAGAAGTGCCTTTGGGATTTTGATAGGGATTACGTTGAATCTATAGATCACTTTTGGGTAGCATGGACATTCTAACAATATTCAGTTCTTCCAATCCATGAACACAGGATGTCTTTCCATTTATCTATATCTTCTTTGTTTTCTTTCAGTAATGTTTTGTAGTTTTCAGTGTACAAATCTTTCATTTCCTAAGTTAGATTTATTCTTAGGTATTTTGTTCTGTTTCATTCTATTGTAAATGAGATTGTTTTTCCTAATTTCCTTCTCAGGTTGTTTATTGTTAATGTACAGAAACAAAACTGATTTTTGTATGTTGATTTTGTATCCTATAACTTTCTGGAATTTGTTTATTAGATCTAACAGTTTGTGTGTATGTTGTGTGTGTGTAATCTTTAGTGTTTTCTACATATAAGTGCATGTCATCTGCCAACAGAGGTAATTTTATTTTTACTTTACAGTTTGGATGCCTTTTAACTTTTTTTTTTTTGCTTGATTGCTCTAGCTAGGGCTTCCAGTACTATGTTGAATAGATTTGGTAAGAGTAAGCATCCTTGCCTTGTTCCTGTTCTTAGAGGGAGAGCTTTTAGTTTTTCACCATTGAGTATGATGTTAGCTGAAGACTTTTCATATATGGCCTTTAAAATGTTGAGGCCATGCATTCTTTTCCTAGTTTGTTGAGTATTTTTATCATGGAAGGGTGTTAAATTTTTGTCAGATTCTTTTTCTGCATATATTGAGATAATCGTGATTTTTATCCTTTGTTCTGTTAATGTGGTATAGCACATTGATTTTTGTATGTTGAATCATCCTTGCATCCCAGGGATCAATCCTGCTTGGTCATGGTATATGATCCTTTTAATGTGCTCTCAAATGTGGTTTGCTAATAGTTTATTAAGGATTTTACATCTGTATTCATCAGGTAGTTTTCTTATAGTGGCATTTTTTGGCTTTGGTGTCAGGGTAGTGCTGGCCTCATAAAATAAGTTTAGAAGTATTCCCTTTTCTTCAGTTTTTGGGAAGAGTTTGGGAAGGATTGGTGTTTTAATTCTTTAAATGTTTGGTAGAATTTACTTGTGAAGCCATCTGTTCCAGGGCTTTTCTTTGTTGTGGGATTTTTGATTACTGATTCAGTCTCCTTACTAGTTATAGGTCTCTTCAGATTTTCTGTTTCTTCATGATTCGGTCTTGGTAGGTTGTAAGTTTCTGAGAATTATCCATTTCTTCTAGACTATCCAGTTTGCTTGCATATAATTGTTCACAGTAGTCTCTTATAATCCTTTTTATTTCTGTGGCACTGTTGTAATGTTTCCTCTTTCATTTCTGAATTTATCTTCTCTTTTTTTCTTAGTTTAGCTAAAGGTTTGTCAATTTTGTTCATCTTTTCAGAATACCAACTGTTAGTTTCGTTGATGTTTTTCTGTTCTCTGTTTTGTTTATATCTGCTCTAATCTTTATTATTTCCTTCCTTCTGCTAACTTTGGGTTTAGTTTGTTCTTCTTTTTCTAGTTCCTTGAAGTATAGTTAGGTTGTTTATTTGACATCTTTCTTGTTTTTTAATGTAGACTTTTATTACTACTATAAACTTCTCTCCTAATACTGCTTTTGCTGCATTCCATGAGTCTTGGTATGTTGTGTTTTTGTTGCCTTTACCCGGCTTTCTATTGTTATCTTTTTCTTATTGATCTGTAGTAGCTCTTTTGCATAGATCCTTGTCCTTGTGTTTCAAGTATTTTTCACACTTGTTGGTCTTTCAGCTTCATTGTAGTTCTTTCATCAGGTAGTTTAAATTTTTGATGTTGCTAAATATGTTGATTTTTTTCCCTTGATGGTTTCTGTCATACTTAAAAAGGCCCTCCCATCCCCAATATTATAAAATATATATAGTTATTATTTTATGGTTGTATTTTTTATATGTAGATATTAACTCCATCTTGAATTAATAGGAAGGATGTGAAGTAGGGATCAAACTCTTTTAAAAGGCAGTGTTAAATGGCTGCACAGTGTTCTGTCATGTGGATAGCACCTTCATGTGTCACACCTTTAGCCTATTGTAATTTTTTGCTATTAAAAATACAATCGTACTATATTTCTAGTTTCTTCTTTCAGGTAGATTCATAGAACAGAATGACAAGGTCAGGAGGATACTAAGAAAGTAAGGCAGTTACAAGCAGGGACTTGAAGGTGCACTGCCTGCATTTGATTCTCAACTTGACACTCTTGGATCACTTTGCAGCCTTCTTCAAGTCACTTCCTTGTGTCTTCCTTGTTCCTTGGTTTTCTCATCTGCAAAATGAGGGTAATAATAGTACCCACCTCAGAGCATTGTGCTGAGGTTTTAACTGTTTAATGCACATAAAACACTGGGGATAGGTTCTGGCATGTGGTAAGTGTTCAATTATTATTGGTTGTTGCTGCTGCTGTTGTTTTTATTGTGATGGGTATTTTAAGGCAAGTGACCTTCAGAAAAGGTCATGGTATTTTAATATTTCCTTGTGGGAATATAGGAGATCCCATTGCCCCAATTCTTGTTATTGAATATTGTCATTTTTTTAAAGCTTTTCTAATTTTACATATGAATAACGGGCTCCTTCTTTGCCATCCCGGGAGAGGGGGTGCACTCTCCTCTGTGTATCCTCTTGAACCTCAAAATGGAACTGTTTTCTTTAGGAAATGGCTTACATTGCCTTCTAGATCCCTTTTATGGGGTTGTATTTTAGAACTTGAAGTCCACCTGCTTTTCAGTATGTGATTTTCCCCCCACCCCAAATTCATCAGTTAGCCCTCAGCAGTTCTCCTAAGTTCATTCCTGTGGCTTGTTCTTCAGGTACTGACATTTATTTGAGCCCCTACCGTCTGCCAGGCCCTGTGCCAGGTGCACAAGCCTCACAGAGGAGTGTTACTGTCTCTGTATGAGAGAGACTTAGCCTGGGCGAGGGCAGAGGGCAGCACAGGGGAAGCTGGCCTCAGAGTTGGAATGTGTATACCGTAGTGCTGTCCCCCAGGGTGTGGGGCCGTGGGGTTGGGAGAAGCCCTAGGAGATGCTCTCAAAGTTGTAAACGGGGCTGACTTGAAACACAAAGTGCACCTGTGTGTTCTGCCTGAGGAGACCTGCTCTGTGGAATCCCACACTTGAAAATTTTTTTTACTTTATAAAATAATTCATCATAGCATTTTTTAAAAATATGTCTTCCTATACATTTAAAATATGTAGTTTGAAGAAAAAAGTTTGATGACACTTTTCTGAAGCACCAACTTCGGGCAGGTTTCTTGACTTCTTCTGTTCTCAGACGAAGGTCAGATGAGATGTTCTCTCACTCAGCTCAGCTCTGGCTTTCTGAGCTCTGTGGTGTGAAGTGATGTCAGCAACCACTGTGGACATTCAGGTGGTAGGTAGTTCACGGGCTGGAATAAGCAGTGCTGCCAACTTGAATTCTGCAGAGAAAAGGAGCTGGGACTTTCCTCTGTGGCGCTCAGACTTAGACTTGGCTGGGCCACTTCACTCCTTGGCATAGAGGTGTCCTCATCACCAACAGTGCATTTTAGTTTTTCTTCCTCCTTTTGCAGAAACACCCCATTTCTGGGCAGTCTTCTTGATTATTGCATGGAGTGATTATATGCCTAGAGGGAAAGGTAGGACTGCCACCCTCTCTCCCCTCCCCCACCCTTCCTCCTTTCTACTGCTTAATCAGAAAAGTGTCCCTTGGCTCTTTCCAAGCCACCGAGTTTGAATTGATCTTTGTTGCTTGTAAGAGGTGGGGAGGCACTTTCTGGTTCCTGCTAAAGTTACCTGACAGCGGAAGGTGTGCATCTGATAATTATAACTCTAGTGCTTCCAAGGCCTGAGCGATTGAGCTAAGAGCAGTAATCCTGATCTTATCAGGAGGGTTTTGTAGTCCAACAGTGTTGCTTATAACAGTATCTGTTTTACTTCCTGGGGCTCCCCTCTCCTTTTAGGATTCTCCTATAATCCTGCCCATTACCCCCTTGTGCATGTCTCATTACCTCCTGGGATCAGTTAAAACTGGGGGGAGGGCAGAGATGTTTTTCTTTTCTTCCTCCTGAGATCAGGGAGTTGGACTTTTAACATTAACAACATCATCAACCCATCCAGTAGTAGGATAGTCACAAGTGTGGTATAGATAATACCTACAGAGCCACAGATGTAGCCAAAGAAAAGGTAGTTTATGTGTTGCTTATTTAAAAAATAATAACAATACTAACAACAGCACTGTTCAGCCCGAATACTTTTGTTACACTTTGTATTTCAAAGTTATTGACTGATATCCATGAGCTTGGGATCAGCCCTTTGAAGTCTAGTGATTTAGCTAATGACTACTTTGAGGTTCAAGTCCCAGGAATTTGCCCAGATCCGAACCTTGGGTGGGATTCAGAATCTATTAGATTATAGAGAGTAGACGGAAAGGAAACACATGAATGTTTGTGTCTTCAGAGAACACTCAAGAATCTCTATAAAAGTTGTGGTGTGTGTGATGGTGTTCTAAGGATGGGGCAGTTTCTGAGAGGTTTCAGAATATGGGGAGCTCAAGTGAAGAGTTAGTAGCTTAGCCTCTGCGCTTTAAGCCTGAAGGAAGGGGTTAACTCTTGCCTTGGGGAGGAGTGAGGAATGGGAACTAAAATTGCTTTGGACATCTGAGCTGTGCTTTAATAAGATATTCCAGGTGGTCAAGGAGTAATCCTAAAATAGCCTAGATACTTAATTGCTTTTAAAGTCAGGCGCTCCTGTCTCTGGGGAGGTACAGCTCTAAGGAATGCAGTACTGGCTCCTAAGATCTTAGAGGCGTGGTCTGGTTGGGCTTTTTTTTCAAATCCCAGTAAAAAAGCCCAAGGTACGTTTCTTGGGTCAGGAGATGCTGGTTAAATGTCTCTTTTCTGACTGGAAGTTTGGCAATAAGCCTTTGGCTCTTGCTGCTGCCAGTTGCCATAACCTGGCGTCCTCCAGGGCTGTGGGATTGTTCTTGTCACCCCCGATGCAACCCCAGAGACGGTCTATTTTCATTAGTGCTCAAAGACCTCCTGCTTGATCCCCTGCCCAGCGTCTCTCCATTTTCATCAGAGCATACCTTTCTCACGACAAGATTCAGATTCATCCTTCTCTTTTTCATCCCCTCAGTCCAGATCCGGTTGATTCTCTGACTTGGCTGCTTCTTAAGACAGTCATTTCTCCCTGGTTCTACTGCTTTCCCCACCCCCAACCCAGATTATCAGTGTGGGCTACTGCATAGGTGGCCAGCCCCAGTGCTGGCTTTCCCTCTCAAATCTTCCATACCGTTTACAAAAGTAATATGTTAACGTTGTAAATCATTACTGAGGAACATTAAAAATATATTTTATTAAATGAAGAGTCATATTGCTCTCTTATATTGTGATTGTGTCAGTTCACTGAATTATTCTGTAATTTCAGTGCAGTCTGAATTTTTTCTTAGTTGTGGGGGGTGGGGAAGAAGCAAGTGATGGGTCTTGACAAATGATTCAGACGTTAATCTAGAAAAAATAAACAGTTTTTTAAATCGTCTCTCTCTCTCTCTCTCTCTCTCTCTCCATTGGACTGTAACTTCCAAGAAGTCAGAGGTTCTTATCTGTCTTGTTCTTTTTCCTTCAGAACCTTTCACAGTATCTGGTATATCCTAGTGATCAGATGTTTGTATGTGAATGAATGTTAATGAAAAAATTGAAAAGTGAAAATCCCCCATGATTCCAATCCGATTAGGTGCCTATATACATTTGTATGTGTATATTACATATTTTCCAACAAAAATGGGTCATTAAAATCATCTAAAACACTGATTTAATCATTTATTTTTCTGTTCAGAAAACATCCACCGCCTCCCCCTTCTTCACAGTTCAGAGTTTAAATTTCCTCCTGGTATTCAAGGCATTTCACAGCCCGTTTCCACGTTAACTATTCAGACTTGCATCCTCCCTGCCAAAACATGCCTTGTTTATCCCCCACTCCATGCTCATTGAGACTGTAAATCTCTCAGCCCATTCTTCCAGGCCAGCTTCTTCTCCACCTCTGAGCCGCCTCCTTTCTTCCACCTCCTGGGCACTTTGTGTTTTGGTACTTTGACTTGCGCTATCTGTTAAATGCTGTGTGTGTTCAGCTTGTTTTTCCAACTCTGTGGTAAAACTCCTGGTGATGGGAACCGCTTTTGGGGGGGAGTGGGTAATTCTTCTCAGCAGCTTGCACAATGCTCTAACTGGGGTGGGTTCTCAGGAAATCAGCGTTGAATGAATTTGTCCTAGGCTTTTTGCTTCTCAGGACAGAAAGGGCCCCTAGGGGCCCTCTCATCCAGCCCTATCTCATGATGGAATCCACACCATGACATCCCAGACAGATGGTCATCTAGGGACAGGAAGCTGCCCACCTCCTGCGAAGTCCCACTCCATTATTGGGCAGTTCTGATTGTTAGAAGTCTTTCTTCTAATCGACCTGAAATCTTCTCCCTGTTAACTTTTGCTTAGTGACTCTAGTTCTGCCCTCTGGGGCTTTAGAGAAAAAAGGAAAAGTGGAAAAAAAAAAAACACAACCCTGCTTCCTCTTCCACAAGGCAGCCTTTTAGACTTTCAAGGATAGTGACCACATTTCCCCTTCCAGGGTTGAGGTGTTGGGGAAGCACTATTCAAATTTTGAGTAGCAGTCAGATTAGACTCTGATTTGTTGTTTTTTCAAGGCCTTTTATTTGCATGCTTGCCATGCTAGGTGCCATATTCTTCTAGTCCCCTCAGAGGCATAACCCACTTGTCTGTCTGTCTGTCTCTCTTCTGAGAGGAATGTGGGGGCTTCTCTTAGCCAGGATGTTCTGTTTTGGAGGTAGTGGTAAAAGGTTAGCAGTTCTTATTCCAGTAGCCCCAGATAAGTCTCCTGGGCAGATGCTGTGTGAGTGCTGTTGTTCTGTTTGGCTGCACCTCCCAGATGAAGCCAGTGCGAAAAATCAAGGAGCAAAAGAATCTCCCATTGATAGAGCCACCCAAGGCAAAGAACTGGCATTTGTAGACATTCTGTGTACAGAGGACATTATTATTCTTTTCCTCCCTTTCTCCCTTCCTGATGTCCCCACCCAGAACACTCTCTACTGTTCTTTCCACCCACGAGGCAGGGTGGTGTAACAGAGAGCCAGGCAGACCTGGATTTTAATGCTGACACTACCACTTGGGAGCTCTGAGACTGTGGGAAAGGTAACTAACCTACTCTTTGAGCCATTTTTTTTCCATCTCCAAATAAGCACCTCTACATTGTAGAATTACGGGAGAAAATGCTTGGTAAGCTCCCAGTCTGGTCCTTGTTACACAGAAGATGCACAAACCCTAGCTTCCTGCTCCACTTTCTTCTTTCCCCAGCCTTCTTTTCACTACCAATTTTGAGAGATTTACAGGCAAAAACACCCGGTGGCCTCCCTGGGGAAAATGAGCTGAATGTGGGTATGGTAGCCAAAGCTAGCCTTGGTTGGGTATTTGGGAACAAACTGTCAGTTTCCTGTGAGCTCCTGGTGAGATCAAAGCCGTTAAAGCGAGCTCTCTAGTAGGAGAGGCTGAGAAGGTCGTAAATGGCAGCGAGCAGCCGCTCTGGCTACTGTTGATCCCACACATTTCTTGGCTGTTGAATGCTGCTGCCTGCTGCCCACATGGAACAAAGCCTCTTCCCCTGGCTGGTGGACTTGCACGTGGCGACCCTTCAACTGAAACGATTTTCTTGGGGACCCCTCTTGATCTCTAAACTGTTGAGTGGGGTGCATTTTCCCCACACTTACTTCTACCACTCCCTCCTTTCCTCCACCACTACAGTCTCAATCAGGCACATTCTACATTGAAAAATTCATCATTTCTGAGCTGATAACTTTCTAGCAGGCACACCCACACCCTGCTGATAGGCCAAGAGACCTGCACATAAACTTGAAGTGCATAAGTGAGCTGTGTTTTACAGCAGTTGATCAGAGTTAAAAGCCAAGAAAATAACTGCTGAAGCCTGTAATCCTCCCAGTGAAAGGAGGAGGGGAAAATAGGAGTTGTGTGGTTGGAGGTCCCATGGGGGAGCTCATCCCTGTCTCTGAGCAGATGTGTCAGTGCTTTTTATGTGCTGGGGGCTGGGGATACCCTGACAGGATGCTTACAGACTGGGGACACAAGCAGGGGCACAATAACCAGAACATGAGGTGACACAGCCCAGAGGAGAAGGACACTGGTGGGCAGAGAGGCTGCACGGAGGAAACAGCATTCCAGCCAGACGGTGAAGGGTGAGCAGGGCTTAGGAATTACTCTCACCTCAGCCAGAAAATCCTGTGAATCAGGGTTGAAGTTTAATTGCCTCAAAACAAAGTAATGCAGAGAGAGTGGACATTTCCCCGTCAGCCCCATCTGAATGTTTTAAATTGTATAATGGCCCAATTTTGCCTTGGACAAAAGAAAACACCTCTGCTCCTGGGCAGTTCTTTTCCTGTGTTTTCTTTGAATAGTAGCTGACACTCCTATCTGTGTAATGGGTCAAACAGTGGGATTGCTCAAAGAATGTAGTGTCCTATTTCCGTCCTGTTCTGACAAGTCTCCCTGTCCTCTGTGGTCACCGACCTAGTGCGTGTCAAGCTAAAATCCCATCTCTAAGAAGATTTTGAATCTGAGTGGTTCTTAGTGGGCCGTGGCTAGTGCACGGTCTGACCATCCCACTGCTCGGACTCTGCTGAGATTTGGGCAGAGCTGGTGAAAGCCACGGGGCCATGACGACCCCCATCCCCATCCTACAAGGCATTCTCCTCCGTTCGGAGCTGAGCCCTCACACTCGGGTGTTTATTTTCACACGTAGTCACACACCCGTGGTGGCACTGGCACTGGCGTGCTTGTTTTTACACTCCCTTACTGCTGTGGAAAGCCCTGTCTGAGATTCTAGGCTGTGGATTCCATCCTTCCCACCCAACTGAGTGTTAAATAGTTTTTGAGTGAGCATTCAGAGTGCCTAGAAGTTATTGTGATTAGCAAAAAACTGTGTTTTCATCCCTCTTGGTGACCGATAAAGAATCCTCCTGTGAACAGAATCAGCTTCAGATCTCCAGCTAGAGAGTTGGGAATTGAGCTGCCACAGTAAACAGCTGACATAACAGAAGCAGCAATGATCCCCCATTAAATGTCTTTCAGCTGATAGGGGCCCCAGGGATAATTGACTTTCCAGCAGGAATTACTGGCTCAAACAAAATCACTGGGCATTAGGGTGACCTACTGCAGCCTTTGAAAGGGGACTGTAACTCTGTCTGGTTTTGCTGAGCTGACAGGCATAATTCATCTTGATTATTCATTGTGCTAGTTGCCAGCAGATGACACCAGATTTCTGTTGACTGTAATTACAACGTGGGGGTGGGTTTTAGCTTTTTTTTTTTTTTTTTTTTTTTAATAGTGTTCCTCCTGCTTGGTTGGTGGCCTCCCTGAGCTGAAGGTGCTATAGGAAGATTTCTACAGCATCTGCCTGGGGAGATGATGTGTGCACAGTCAGATAGCATTTCCTGAGCACTTCCGTACACACGTCTTTTACTAGATAAGCAGGGAAACAATTTGATGTAGCCTGTTTCATGTCAACTGACAGGGTGTCACTTCTTGGTTATACTTACCTCTGTGTGCACTAAATTGCTGCTCTCAGAAAGTGGGTCTACATCTCAGAGCCCACTTTGAGTAGGGGAAGCAAAGTATGGCCCCAGAATTTAACTGAATAACCTGAATAAACCTCCTGCTTTCAGGCAAGCTTTACTAAAGAGAGAGAAAGGAATTAGAGCACGCTTTCATTTATTGGCATGATTTTACGAGATCCCTAAGCAATCCAAAGAATGTCCTCCCAAGAAACCTGCCCTCCAACCCCAGATGTCTCTCCCCAGCCACTTACACACCCCAGCCAGCTGGGTGGCACACGTGTGTGCTTGTGCCTATGGGCACCTTTGGTCCTGGGGGAGAAGTGAGAGAGTGATGGTCTCAGTGTGTCCATTCATCCCTGAGTCCTTCACTGACAGGTGGGATGAGGTGAACAGGCAACTTCTGCTCTGACATTTCATTCTCCCCACTAGCAGAGGGCCTTTTGGACTCTTCTGTATGTATATATGTCTATATATTTTTTGAAGAGCTGCTTAATTGGTTCAAAAAAACAGTTAATGCCTTTTAACAGTGATTATAGTTCATCAGGTATTCACTGGAGCCTTATAAGTGTCAGGCAGTGTGCTGCGTGCTAAATGTACAAAGATGAATAAGACACTTTGCTCTCAAGGAGCCTACAATATGTGGGGATGACAAATAATTCTAAAATAATATGTGAAATTCTAAGCTCGAAATGTACAGAGAGTGCTTCCAGAGTACTTGTGCAGCTGGGTGTGAAGGGAAGGCTTCCTGTAGAAGATGATGCCTGATTTGAGAAATAAGAGTTACCCAACTGAATAAAAGTGGGAAGCAGACTTCAAGAACATAAACAAAAGCATATTTGCCATTTCCTCCTGTTCAGTTGAATGGTGTTGGTTTGACTTAATCAATTGAATTAGGTTTAGGTTTTCATTACTTCTCTAATGAAAATGAACTTCACCCTAGTGGCACAGAGTCTCTGTGCCTTGGGAATAATCTCAGGCCCTGAGGGCCCTCATATCACTAGGCAGTTCTAATCACTAGAGTTAGGGCTTCTGGTGGTGAGGCATGGCTGAGAGACCACAAGATCTTTGAGATCTTTGTCTTGCTCCCTTTGACCCTTTATCTTCCACTTAGAGTGTTGTACGGGAGGCCAGGCTAGGTATCTTCACAACATACCATATAATATACAGACACATCATAAAACATACAAACATATGCCATATAGAACCTGCAGGAAAGTGGTACATCTCAGAGTGATGCCTTCCAGAAGATGAGCTAGGGATGAGCATGTTCTCAGAAAATTGGGCCTTTGTGTCCTTCTTCTCCAGGGTTATCAGGTATAAGTAACACCCATCCTCCTCCAACAAATGGAGATGATTCTTCCACGTGACTCCCTCTGGTTTTGGAACCATAATTGAAAGCATAAAAACAAGATGTCCCTGTTAGGGTGGCAGGGGCAGTTACTCGAGCTGTCAGTCTTTCAGTGTGAGCCAGGAGAGCACAGTTGCTATGGGTCCTCATCTGCACCCTAAACGATTGCCTTCCCCTCTCTCACTCTCTTCCTACTTCTTTCTGAACGCTGTGCTTTGTTCCCCTTTAGAATGGTGGTTTGGCCTGGAGTGATGATGCAGATGGAGGCCGGGGAAGAGAGATCTCCCGTGATTTTGCCAAGGTCTGTAATGTTTCCTTTGTGATAACGAAAGGGGCAGTTCTGCAGTGGGTCGTTGTATCTGATCCCCAAGGAATAAGGATAGAAGTGGCCTATGAGTCACATTTGTAGTCAGTCAAATGGTTGTGTATCACTGGTGTAAGACTTCCTGCATAAGATGGAATTTTTCATTGTGGTGTTTTTTTTCTCCCCTGGGGGGTTTGGGATCACAGCTGTATGAACTGGACAGTGATCCAGAAAGGAAAGAGTTCCTGGATGACCTCTTCGTCTTTATGCAGAAAAGAGGTGAGTGTTCAGTCTACTCATCATTTCAATTCACTGAATATTTATTGAGTGCCTACTGTGTGCAGGTCACTGTTAGCCATCCTCCCTGCAGAGTGCCAGCATCTTAGCCTAGGAGGAAGAGAGCCATTTACTGCCAGTTGGTCCCATACTTATCAGAATAATTGACAACCAGGTTGAAGGGGGCAAAGAGGACCTGGGTAGAAAATAAATGGAATGATCATCCAGATTTGGTCCTGCTTTATTTTTGTCACTGTTCTGATTAACTGGTCTCTGGAGTCATTTCAAATTCAATTATACTTTTTTCTTAGCCTTATAGCAGTCGTGGACATCACTTAAACTGGTATATGGGGCTTCCTGCTAGTGCATCTAGCTTAACAGAGACTTAGAAGGGCCAGTGAAAGAATAGAGGCCCTTCAGGATTTGTTGGGAGGATCTGACATGATCCACGAAAAGGAAAACCTAACTCTTTTTTTCTTATCCATTGGCTCTTTGATTTTTGCATTCACTGGCTTGGTTGGGGTGTTCCTGCAGTTTAAGTGTAGGGCACATGGGCATCTGCCTTAAAATGCACCTTCCCACTTCCCTGTCCTTCTCTCCTCTCACTCTTCCCTGCCCACCCACCCCCAACCATCTCCACTTTGGACGATGGCATGTCTGAGTCTTGAGCCCAGTGACTCAACTTCCTGGCTTTGTATCCTGTCACAGCAATGGGTTCACCAGCTGGGTCAGCCCTCAGGAAGCATGGTCAGAACCCCAGTCTCTCTAGGAGATGATCCTCTGCAACCTGTGTAGCTCCATCTTCTTCACCTCAGGACAAAGCTGTAAGGGAGAGCTGCTCCTGCCAGCGTGTTCCCTGGGATCCTGCCTGATCATGTATCCCTTGGTTTCTGTGTCAGCTCCTTTATTGAGACCTGGGAATGAAATCCTCCCCTTTATCCTGGGCTGAGCTATAATGACAGCCCCCAGCAACTAAATATTCTGAGTTAACTCCTCTCCCTCCCTCTTCCTCTCCCCACCAACCCCATCCCTCTTTCTCTCCCCCTCCTTCGCCTTCCTTTACCTTCCAAAGCCTTATTGCCTTCTTAGTAGCACGCCTGTTACTGCTGGTTTGCTTACAAAGGCAATCGAAAGTTCTGAGTCTTGGTTTCCCCCCATCTCCAAGCCTATCAAAGCAGTCTAAGCAGCTCTAATTAGTTTACTCCTCCAACTGTTATCTGGAGCTGCATGTGTCAGTAAAAAACAAGAATATAATCCTGAAAGATAATGTGACTGGCAGCAATGAAACTCCCTGGTTGCCCTGAGAGAGAGAAATCCACTTAATACTTTGGTCTCCCCCTCCAATTACCTTTTAATTATTTACAAGCTCCACAAGCCCAGCTGGTGCAAACCCGGGAGCTGATCTCATCTCGGAGGAGCTGCTATAACAATATAGATTTTAATCAGCAGTGTGGCTCCACTGCTTTATAGTCTATTGATACTTTATTGTTTTTCTCCCTTCCCAGAAGGATTTTTAGTTATATCAACCTAGCCAAGAGTGAAGATCAGTAATTGTTTGTTTACTTCTATATGTCCCCACTAGATGAGGCACTCCTTGAGGACAGCCACTTTGTCATTTCTCCAAGTCCCCAGTGCTAGCACAGGGCCAGACCTGGAGGCAGGTGCTGCTCAGGATGTGTTTGCTGTAGAAGCAGTCCTGTTGGTTTTCCTAACTCAGCTGCCCCACGCAAGGAAGCTGAGCTTCCCCTCCCCCACCTCACTCCCACCCACAATTAGACAGCGGCCTGTGATTGGAGGTCAGCAGTCCAGAGTAATGTGTGCTGAGTGTCCCGCTGTTGCACAGTGCTGGGGCTACCAGACTGCCATCTAGTCTATTCCACCCAAAGCAGGAGTAAGAAACTCTCTTTGATCATGTCAATTTATGGTTATTCAGGCCCTGAGTAAATCTTTTTTCTGTCTTCAGCACTTATGTTAGGTATTTCGCTATTTGCTGGCATCAGCAGTAGAAGAGAGACAGTCAAGTCAGTTTTGCTACTTGTTAATTACTCTAGTATAAGGTTTCTCAGCTTCAGCATATTGACTTTGGGGATTGGATAGTCCTTTGTTGGGGGGGCACCCCCAGTCTTGATAACCAAAAATGTCTGCAGATATTGTAAATGTCCCCTAGGGGACAAAACTGTCCCCCTGTTGAGAACCACTGCCATAGAAATATAGGAAAGAAGGTGAAGATCAAAAATTT
This sequence comes from Kogia breviceps, assembly GCF_026419965.1. Lineage (NCBI taxonomy): Eukaryota > Metazoa > Chordata > Mammalia > Artiodactyla > Physeteridae > Kogia > Kogia breviceps. The sequence goes on from NC_081312.1 coordinate 101,890,033, forward strand.
CCTCTGCAGAGAAACTCTTCGGGGAAATCATCTTATCTCCACTCAGGTAGCAATGTCTGAGGGCGGCAGGGCCTGTGTCGGGCAATAGGATGAACTCCCCATCCGTGGCTGAGTGCCAAAGGAATGGGTGCTGGGGCCCCATCCTAGGCTGGAGTGTAGGGACCTGAGAGTTGCTGTAGCTCCAGTATAGGGAGAGTGGAGGCAGAAACGCGGGGCATGTGTGGTGTACGTGGTCCAGGCACGGCTGAAAGAACCCTTGTCTGTGGCCTGGATGAATCAGCTGGCACCAGACTGTGAAGAGCCGTGTTTGGCCAAGAAGTTAGCACTCCTGTCTCTGACATAGCTGAGTTATTGAAGTTAACACATGAGAAGTATCGCTAGAGCTGTGCTTTCAGGAGGTTTGCTGTGACAAACAGTGTATAGTTGGGCTGAAGAGGGAAGGCTGAGGCAGGGAGACTGGAGGTTGTTCCCTTTAAAGTCACAATGTTCTCCTCCCTGGAAAACTCATGGTTGATGGTCTAAATTAGAATGGGCACTTCAAGGGGACTGGGAGCAGTTTGCGCTTCTAACCATGTGAAGCCTGCTGTCTTTACTCTTCACAGAATGGTGAGACCAAGGGCCCCCAGACATCTGTGACTTATTTGTCAATCCCAAATTGGAGTGTCTGGGGTACTCAGGAGCCCAATCCTGTTAGCAGGCTGGGTGCAAGGAAAAGCCTCATGGATCCTGGCAGTGGGTTAGCAACTCATTCTCCAGAGCTAATATGAAGGATAAGCAGTAGATTTCAAAGGAACCACTGAAAGCACCCTGAGTTTGAAAGGCCCGGTGATGCCCACCTGGGCCGTGAGTGGGCCGGGCAGCTTTGACATGGAAGGCTCCGCTGCAGAGGAAGTGGACCGGGTTCCAAGGGTGGCAGGACACAGCAGGCGGCCCCAAATGACTGCAGCTGCAGGTGATAAAACGGCTGTCCAGTGGGAGAGGGGCCCAGCCGTAACCACTGCTTTGTGCTGGGTCTCTCTGGCTTGTTAACATGTTTGGGTGAATTGACTGCAGTAGATGGGCCTTTCAGCTCGAGGCACCTTGGTTTCTAGGCCAGACCGGGTGACTTGCACCTCGCGACCCCTCCCCCACCAGCAGAACAACCCGACCCAGAAGGCGCCTGAGAAGAGGCCGAGGCAGTGCCCAGTAGGGCTCCCTGTGTCCTGCCTGCCTCAGGAACGGCTGCTGCAGCCTGTCGGGAGGCATGCGGAGGGTGAAAGAGCTCTGGACTAAGGAATGTGAAGCCAGTGCTAACATCCCACCCTTCTCCACGATCCTGAGCAAATCCTTCCTCTTCTGGAGGCCACAGTTTCCTTAATTATAAAATGCACAGGTTCATTTAGAGTCAATCTGGAAGTTTCTTCCAAGTTCTCTGTTCTGTGTTATGTGTCCCTGATTGTGTCTCTTGAGCTACAAAACAGATAATGAGCCACCCTCGATAACCAAAATAGAAGAAAAGCCCCTTGAGCAATTTTCTATCAAAATAGTTGTGTAAAAACTGCACCAGGGACCCCCAAAACCAAATGCTTCACTCCTTTCCTTGGTGAATCATGTGTTTCTTTTGCTGACTGAAGCCAAACTGAATTAAACAAATTTCTTTTGATTGTGCTTCCCACACAAATGTTTCTGTAGAAAGATGGGTTAGATCTCAAAACACCCATGCCTCTTTTTCCTCACCTTTTGCCATGTGCATGTGCACGCACGTACACGCACGTTTGTGTGTGTGTGTGTGTAAAACACACACACACACACACACACACACACACACACACACACACCTTTCTTTGTCCAAAAAAAAAAAAAAGCCAAACATTTGTAAATAAAATCCTCTGTCTAATTTAACTCACAGTGGGTGATTCCTGAAGTATCATTACCTGGTAGATTTTCCAGGGGGTACGGAGAGGGGGAGGTGCTAGTTTGGAAGTCTCATAAGCAAAGGCTTATAAACAATTCCATTCTTCCTTCATCACTAAGGAAGAAGAGCTTGTTCTCTTGTTCCCTAGGCAGTGAAACAAAAGTGTGGTTTCATCAAAGAGGAGGGAGATGATTTTGCTGTTAATTTTATTATTGTTACCCCATGTACTTTACAGAACCCTTTCAACCCATTATCTGATCTGCTGCTCCCCACAGCTCCAGCTCTGTGGGGTGGAGAGAGCAAAGGTTATCACATTAGCCATGAAGAATCAGCCCCCACGTTAAATGACTCACCTGAGGCCACAGAGCCAATTTAGCACTTGGTCTCCTAATCCCCAGGCCAGGACTTTTTCTCCTCGCCTGCACTGCCCTTGAGAAACTTGGCCCCTGGCACCAGCAGCTCCATCACTTCCCACTGGGACAGTGGACAAGCCTCATCTCTCCTTCAGCCTTCTGAGCCCCACAGAGACAGTGGTCCGCCTCCACAGGTTGGTCTCCGGTAGGGTCTGACAGCATCTAACTGATTAACACGAGGTAGAACTCTTCATGCAAGAAGAGTCTTCATCTCAGGGTAAGGTGGCTTATCTCTCAGGGAAGGGCATATGTGACAATTCACAGTGGCTGGCACAGAAGGTGCCATCTGTCAAGGCAGGTTGGGGTTGGGGGCACGGGAGACAGAAGCCCTAATGGTAGCATCTTGCACGCACCCGGAGTGCCCACAGCAAGGATCTCCCTTCCAGCCCCCGTCCCAGCTCGGCACACCAGGCTAAGGACCTGCTTGGTCATGTGGGAGACAAGTTTTGTCAAGACCTCACCGGAGAACTGCTGTCCCTCCCCCACCAGTTCTGTTAAGGGCTGCAAACTGACCTTGGTTTTCCCAAATGGATTGTTGGATCTGTTTTTGATGTGTATATACAAAGAATTTACTGTGGGAAAAGGGCTTGGTCTGCCTCAAAGTGCAATTTGAGTGTTTTTCCTTCTGTTGTGTGCTTATCTATCCATCTCAGGCAAGGAAATGTTCGTGACATATATTGCTTTGCCTTTTGGCGGAGGGAGTTTCTTGTATATTCTTTGTATCTTGCTGTAAATGGTCTGTGCCATGGCCACTCTTCCTGATAGACTAAAATATGTTTGTCTTTGTCAGATAAAATAGGCTTCGGGCTTCATATTCTAACTTTACTCACAAATGAAAGTCCAAAATGCAAATCTTCCTTTGTCTTAGGCCAGATCTTTTTCTCTCCCCAGGTGATCCAACCACTGTTCAAGTACTGGGGTTTTTTTTCCCCCCACTTTTAATAGTCATTTAAATACCTTATAACTACCCAGTTATCCATGATAATGAGAAGGGACCCTGGTTTTTGAAAGGCATGATTAATTTGAATAGCTCACTTTTGTCTTTCAATTCAACCTCTTCCCCTTCAAGATCGTATATTGGTACTTCTAGCACTTGGTAAAATGGGGTTGATAGTTTTGCCTCCTTTTTTCCAAGGTGAGCCAATATTCAGTACATTGTCCTAAGGTTGGCATAGGGAAAGTTTGAAGGGAGAGTTTGACCCAGTTACACTATGGGAAAATCTACTAGGTCTTGAGAGGGAGGGGCATGGATTGGCAATGAAAGCTCAGACAACCATGCACTGCTCATGCCAGAACACCCCTGAGTTGTTGCACCTCTCCCCTGCCAGCCTTCCACCCCCTGTCCTGGAGACTCGGGCCAGGTCTGTTGACCAGCAGCAGGTGAAGCAGAGATGACCCGACGGTCCACCTCCTTCTAACTCCTTAGCCTACTTCTCTGAATGTAGTTTTTATGGAAGGAAACAGCACAGCCATAACCATAATTTTATTATTGGCCATAGTGGAGTACAACACGGCATATGCTGTTGAACTTCACCAAAGCAGTTAGTCTGAACTAGACTATCAAGAAGGGTAATGGGTTTAAAATTAGCCTCTCAGGTTTGGTGCCTCCAGAACTCCCATGCATTGCTGGTGGGAATATAAATGGGCATAACCACTGGAAATCTGTTTGGTAATGTTTACTAAAGCTAAACATATGCCAACCCTATTACCCAGCAATTTCACTTCTAGGTGTATCCCCAGTAGAAATGAGAGCTTATGTTCACTGAAAGACACATGAGAGAATTTTCGTAGCAACACCATTCATTATAGCCAAAGAGTGGAAAGAACTCAAATTTCCATTGGTAGTAGAATGGATGACTAAATGTTGGCATAGTCCTGTAGTGGAATACCACACAGCGATAACAAAGAATGAATTGTTGCTGTACACAACTGGGATGACTCTCACAGGCCTAACGTGGAACAAAAGAAGCCAGACAGAGAAGACTATATACTGCATTCTTCCATTTATGTAAAGTTCAAGAAAGTCACCTATAGTGATACATGTCAGGATAATAGTTACCTCCTGGGGGCGGGTAGGGGATGGATATTGATTGGGAATGGTAATGGAAGAGTTTTCTGGGGTGCTGGAAATGTTCTGTATTTTGATCTGAGGAATGGATACAGGGGTATGCACAGCAGTAAAGATCTGGTGGGCTATATACTTAAGATTAGTGCACTAGGCTCTATGTCAGTTATACACCCCCCCGCAGTGGGAAATCGGAGGTAGAGGGCTGAAGCATACGTGTTGGTATTAGGATATTTGCGCATCCTTGCCTCTGCCCTGACCTGTGGAACAGTCATCTACTCACTGCATGGCACACCACCAGAGCCTGCTGCTCAGTTTCTCGGTGGGAGGTATTTTCTACGTGAACAGGTCAGGGGGAAAATCACCAGTCATTCCTCTGCTTGTTGCTGGGGAGCAGGACTAGAGCAAGGCGGCAATTAATATGCAGAGGAATAAGCAGGAGGCCTGCCTGCCTGTCTGCCTATGCACATTCCCCGCTTAACGTGGGACTTAACTCTTCTAGGCTCCCTGGTCAGCTGCCCAGCTCTCTTGACAGGCTATGGAAATGATTAATGATCTTGTTCAAAGTCAGGAAAAAGCAGCGAGGGTCCTTGGCAGGGCCACGCCCTGGGTCCTGGGCCCTCACCCCTGACCAGTAGGCAGGAAGGCAGCCATGCGACTCTGTCTTGGGTCCCTGCCCCCTGATTGCTTCTGGTCTTGACTGGAATGTGCCCATTCTCTGTGGTGGGGAGGAAGTGGCCCTCCCCCCAACATTCCTGCCATCTCCCACCTTTGTCTCTAGTGCCAGAGGAGGCCATCTCCCATTCTGCCCTCACCCCCACTAAGCTCTGTCTCCATGGTCTGAGTGCTGGGAAGACGAGCCAAGTGCCGGGGGAGCAGCTTTTGTTCAGCTCCATCTTCGCTGAAAGCTCCCGATCACGATCACGGCTTTGGCCTGCGAGTGCCAGTGCCCAGCGGCATTCCCACCTCCAAGGGTTAAAGCCCCAGGAGCCCCCACAGCTTCTCTGGGTCCCGGCCTCATAAAAGCCTTTTCCACATCTCCCTCGGGCTGCCTCAGGCTCCCCCACTGAAATCTGATAAGGGGCCTCTTTGTTGGAACTGTCAGACTCCTTTATTGAGGAGGGAACTGGAGACCAGCGGCATTTCTTGGGGTACAGATAAGGCCCTGGATTGCTGTCAGAGGGAGCATGATTAATTACCCTCAATCCTAGCTCCTGCTTTGATAGCAGTGACTGACAGTCCACAGGCTTCCCGATCAGGTGCTCCCACCCGCTCTGGGAGGTGTGATGGGGGCGGAGATTTGGTCTCCTGCAGGACCAACACTGGTGACCCACCAAGAGCTCCCTGCAGTGGCTGCTGGCCTCCTTCCTGGTTCTCTGCAGGTTGCTTTTGCATTTATTGTGGACTGAGGCCTGTCCCCTCTCAGGTGAAGAGCCTCTTTAGAGGAAGATGTAATCCAGCCCAGAGAATAGGCCAGAGACTCCCCCACTTCCCCACAAGGCTAGAGAAAGAGCCATTGCTTATGGGCTTGAACTTCACAGACCTGGTCCTAAGCCACACAGGCGCCCTTCATTGGAGAAGATCCCAAACCATCCATCTCAAGGTCACCTGGCAACATTATTTCGTAATTCAGGCAAGCTCCTAAAACCAAGTTACCTCCCTTGGTAATAGTCACAACTATCAATTTTTTAAAATTTAATTTAATTTAATTTTTTTATACAGCAGGTTCTTATTAGTTGTCCATCTTATACATATTGGTGTATATATGTCCATCCCAATCTCCCAATTCATCACACCACCACCACCACCCCACACCCAAACTGTCAATTTTTGTTTTTGAGTTTTTACTCATAGACTCACTCATAGGACTTTAGAACTGGAAGTCATCTGGAAGCAAATTCCTTGCTTCAGACTGACAGGGAAACTGAGGCCTGAATATTGTCGATTCCCCCCCATCCCCACCCCCACCCCCCAGCATGATGTATTGGTTTTCTTGTTCAGGCAGGGAAACTCAGCTAAAAGGCCTTCTCCCCTTCTCTTCATAGTTGAGTCTCCTTGGGACAAGGGAGGTGGCTACCAGGCCCCCTAAGCCCAGAGCAGACTGCAGAGAGAGACCAGCCTGAGGACCCTGCCTCTCTCTTAGTTGTCGAAAGAATGGAAGCCAGGGCAGGTTTTGTGTCTGGATTGGCTGCATAGTGTGAGAAAACCATGATGTCATCTAGAGCTGGGTCTCAGAATAGCTTCAGCTTTGTTTCTGACGGTACTGAGGGGCCCGCCTGCACTGGGAGCTACTTTTAGCAGTTTCCTGGAGAGCCAACCATGAGGAAGAAAATGCCCATTCCCCTTGCCCACTGATCCTGGAACCGGGGTGCCTGGCCAGGCCATAGGGGCCCTGGTGAGAGAAGTCATGACCCCCACATGCCCAGAGTGGGTCTGGGTTGCAGAGCAGCCCTGACCTGTGTTTTCTCTCCAGCAGTGCTGGGAAGAGGTCACTCTGGGGACTTGAAATGCCACTTTGCTCCTTCCTTGTCTTCTCAGGTCTGGTATCTACCTGTTTCCCTTGCCCCTTAGCAGTTCCCAGCCTAATGCAGTCACTGTCTGTGTGACTATAAAAAAGGCTAATTTTAAATTAAATTTCTACATCTATGACATTGTTGTCTTTGAAAGAAGCCATCTCAAATGACTAGCCATTTAGTCTAGTGACTACTCCAAGCAAATCTATAATTCCTCTCTGGGGAGTTGCCTTCAGAGGCAGTTGGAGCCACACTAGATAATCTGTCATGGTTTATGGCCACACCTCATCTTCACACAAAATCAGTATAAACAGCTTGATCACTTCATCCTATTTTCCTGGCTTGTTTTCATGAATGACCATTTCTAAAAGTAAAATACACCCTTTACATTTGAAGATTTACTGCCCTTGGAGAGAATCAAATGAAAATAGTGTAAACTCTGAAAGCTCTTCACAGACGGAGCGGTAGCTGGCTCTCCAAGGTGACAGTTCTGAAGGACAGCACTCCCTCACCTGGGCATGCCCTGCTTGGCAGTCACTCACTCAGCCATGCCTGTTCTGTGGGCATCACAATCCCAGCCCCCTTGCCCTCTTTAACACCTGTCTCCCCTTCTCTTTGGCCCCACTGAATGAAGTCATGGTTTCTTCACCAGTCAAAATCCCCAGCTCTCCATCCATTCCTGTGCTGCCAGTCCTATTATTGTAGGACTCAGACACAAAGGGCTTAACCACTCTGGGCCTCGGTTCCCCAGTCTGTTTAATAAGGGTCGTGACCCACTAATGAACCTGCCAGGACCTGAGAGGAGAGGGTGACTTCTGTTCAGGGCTGTCAACAATTAGACACTTAGTGACAGACCCTGGTGGGCACACCACAAGCAGGAAGGAAATGCGTTTAATATTCCCAGTTGGGTTAACACAGAGCTGGTTGCTTTGACTCTGAGAAGCAGGTTGGTTGGTTGGTTGGTTTAATCTGCACGGTAGTTTAGCTTATTAAACATTATAATATTCAAGGCATGATGAAGGAAAAACAGTCCCTGCCTTCATTGAGCTTACAGTACTCCTGGGATACCAGACGAACATATGTGAAACAAGTGTAACTATTTGCTGAACTTGTAGTGGTTATAATAGAAATTCTGAGAGGAAAGAAATCCATGTGAACTGGGGTAGTTGGAAAATTCTTCCTGGAGGGAGTGAACGTTGAAGGCCAGTGTAGAGAGGATTTGAGCACAGACAGGTCATTTTAGGCTTGATGAGGAGGGAGAGTAAAAACAAAAAGTAGAGGAGAGAGGAGCTTGGCTTTAGGGGTGAGGGTGAGAACGACCCAACTGATGGGAGTGAGAGTGAGTTGTTGGGACATGCTTAAAATACAGCGTACGTAATCTTCTAAGGAGTGTTGGGGAACCCGAGTCATGAGATTGAACATGTGAGATGGGCTGGGTCAGCAATAAGTCATTGTGGGTTTTTAAACTAGGAAGCGAGTAATGGCGTGAAAGTGGTGTTTTCATTAGATGGTCTGGCAGCAGCGTGCAGGCTGAGTGCGAGGATTCAAAGCTGCTGGGGGCATCTGACGGTGAGCCAGTGAGGGCCTGGCCCAGGGTGGTGGCTGAGGGCCGGAGAGGAAGATGGCTTTGAGCGGGGCCTCAAAGCAGTAATCGGTGAGCCTCCCGACAGCCTAAAGGTGGGTGAGAGAGGAGGGAGAGGAGCCATTGCTGCCTCAGAGGTTCCTACCCAAGACCTCAAAGAATGATGGTGCTGCTGGAAGAAGAGGAAGTGATGGGAAAAGGGAGGTGGCCTAGGGGATGAAGGTGAGCTCATTGTGAACATCTGACCTGGAAATGAACAGGTCACATGTGTAAAGATGTTCTGGAAGCTTCTGGAATTGAGAGCTTTGAGGTCTTGTGTGAGGGGGCCTTGGGAGTGGGCCTCCCAGACTCTCCAGGTGATGCCCTGAGGGTATGAACTCACCAAGGCCATGAGCGTGCTTGGGCAGACAGGCCTGCAAAGAAGGGAGACCTTAGCCCTGTCCTTCCGGGAGACCAGTTCTGCTGCATGAGACTCTTGTGCTTATGACAGGAATAAGGTCTACTATCCAGAACAGCACAGGGAGAAGAAGTTAACCAACACATGAGCTGTCGTGCCAGCAGTCCTCTGATATTTTACCAATGACTCTTTGAACTTAACTGTATGGCCCCTTTGTCCTTGACCCTCCAAAGACCAGCCAGTCAAGACAAAGGTCTTCAGGACCTCTAGCTCCCTCCCCACACTGAGAAAAGAGGCCCAGTCCCACCATAGCAGTGCCACGTGTTTGTGCTCATGCTACTTCCTCCTCATAAACGTGGGACCCTTCACTCCACTCAGGCTTGAATTACCCTATAAAAGAGTTGGTGAGGCCAGTGTTCTAGAGCTGAGAAGAAAATGCCATTCCTTGAGGGGAAAGAAGCAGGAGGAGCTGAAACAAACAGCCCTTCTCTAATCAAGCTGGTGTAACTCCACCAGGCAGTCAGTGAGACCTCAACAAGCCTAGCGGGGGGGTGGGCACAGCACAGGAGGAGCAGCCTATGTACAGTAAAAGGACTTGCCATCAAAAGGCAACAAGTCTCATACCCTGCCCTGGACGGTGACCCTTCCTGCTGGAATTCTCCCCTCTGACCTCCAGATCATTAATCCCGAGGCTGCCAAATGACAGTCATCCATCACGCCTCCTGACGAGCATCCCAGCCGCCCGAGAAAGGAGCCTGGCCCCGCCCTCCCTGCTGTCCCCCGGTGCTCATTAGTGGGCCTTCCTGCTCGGTGCCAGGTTTCCTAATCAAGTCCCTGGCTCCTCTCACTTCCCTTCGGGGCCAGTGGGCGGAAGCGGCTCTGACCCTCCCTCTTTCAGAGGCCAGGGAGGGGTTGGAGTGATTAGCCGGGAGAGAATTGTTGAGTGGCTTTTCATCCCCCTGGAGACCTGTGTGCCCAGCAGCTCCTTTTGACATGGTGGGGACACAGGAGAGAAAAAACCATTTCTCCGTCCTGCAGCAGGAGAAGAGATGAAGAGAAAACAGGCAGTATGCAAATAAAAACACAGTTATAAACTGCACTGAGAGCTGCAAAAGAGAAGCCAAGGAAGCTCTCCAGGCGGACAATGGAGCAGGACCTCACCTGTCTTGGGAGTCAGGGAAAGACTTCCCTGAGGAGGCAGCTGAACGGCTTCTGAAGGCTCCAGAGGACTGAGTTGCCAAATCATTAGGAAAGAATCTGGAATCATACTGCTAGCAAAAAAAAAAAAAAAAAATATTTGAAGTCATTTAGTCTGGTCCTCTTATTTACAGATGGGAAACAGACACAGAGAGGCTGTGTGTTTTACCCAAGGCCACACAGCCTGTGAGTTGGACCTATCTTTCTGTTCTTCCCACGGAGAACTGGCAGCTAGTCTGATAGCTTCCAGGCTTTGAGAGTTTGAGTCAAATTATACTTCTAAGCAGATTTATGAACATATTTCCAACTCAGCAAAAGGTGGGCATCCACAGATGTCTTCTTTCTCTGCATGGTAATGACACAACCCTCTGTTTCTCTCTTTGCACAATCACAGGGACCCCCATCAACCGAATCCCCATCATGGCCAAGCAGATCCTGGACCTGTATATGCTGTATAAGCTGGTGACGGAGAAGGGGGGCCTGGTGGAGATCATCAACAAGAAGATCTGGAGAGAGATCACCAAAGGCCTGAACCTGCCCACATCCATCACCAGCGCCGCCTTCACCCTGAGAACCCAGTGAGTGGCCAGAGCCTTGGGGAAAGGAAGCTAAGGCTGGAGAAAGGGGATGCTTTAACCTAGAGGAGAGGAAGGAAGGAAATTCCACTGTATAGTGAACAAGATGGACGGAATTCCTGAAAGGGCCAGGAGCTTTCTGAGATGAATCCCTCCCTAACCTAAGTAATCCTGAGAGCGCCCCTTCCCAAGCATCTCCTGTGCGCTGCTGCTTCACTGTTCTGTTTCATTCAAACCTCACCAGCAACCCCGTCAAGAAGGTTTTTGTCCCTGTTACCCAGACAACAAGAACTAAGTCTCAGAGGTTAGATCGTTTGGTCAGAGCCATACCAGCTAGTAAGCAGTCAGGCTGAAGAGTCACACCTGGGCTGCTTCTGTTTCTGAAATCCACGCTTTTTCTAGGACGTCATCTCCCACACAGCGCCCCTACCCTAAGCCTGGCCCTTCCTACCTGACACTCAGCTTGCTCAGCAACAGCGGACCCAGAGGAAGGCAGGCAGGCTGGCCCCACTGGGATCGGTGACCTATTTTTCTGCCCATTTGAGTTAATTATAAGGGTGATAGAAGCAGTGAGAACAGGAGGAGCGCTGGTGAATGAGGGCCAGAGGGGAATCTGTTCTTTCGGAAGTCTGGACGTTGTTGTGTGAAAAATACGGAAAGATCAGCCATGTATAGGTTAGGTGGCATGTTAAGGCCTTGTTGAAAAGCAGAAGGGTTTTATCTAGTGAAACTGTTCCAGGAGAAGTTGGGAACAGAGCAATATCCAGCGTAGCAGTCCTTCTCCCAAGGCTCTTGGGTAGCGAATTGCTTCTTGGGGCATCTGATACAGAGGGACAGCACTTCTAGGTCCACACACAGTGGGAAGAATTGCTCCTGTCTGACCAGCCTGACTCAGAACGGTTAGGAGATCAAGGAGCCAGAAAGACATTGCAAAACATGGCATTTCTCATTTCTCCCAGGGCACTAGAAAGGCGCCACACAAACATGAAATGTTAGCGAAAATATCTATTTCCCTAATGAACCGTGCCTCCACTTCGAGCTGCGTTTAGAATTGGGTAGCAGTTAGAGGGCCGGGGGTGGGGCATCGCTGTCCGGGAGGTTCCTCTTCCATCAGGTGCACTAGGTTGTGCTCCTTTGTCCTAGAGGACAGAGCCTGCCCCACAGAGCCCGCTTCCAGAGGCCCATCGACTTAAACTGGGCAGTCCTCCTGCCACATTTTGGATGACTGTGGCTTCCTTCCTTCCTTCCCTCCAGGTATATGAAGTATCTCTATGCCTACGAGTGTGAGAAGAAAGCCTTGAGCTCCCCGGCCGAGCTCCAGGCAGCCATTGACGGCAACCGGAGGGAGGGCCGCCGGCCCAGCTACAGCTCCTCCCTCTTTGGCTACTCGCCCGCTGCTGCCTCTGCTGCTGCTGCTGGGGCCCCTGCCCTCCTCTCCCCGCCCAAGATCCGCTTCCCCATCCTCGGGCTGGGCTCCGGCAGTGGCACCAATGCCAGTGGCCCTCGGATATCCCCAGCAACCACTCTCAGGAAAGGTCTGCAGGGCCCTTGTGAGGAGGAAGGGCAGGGAGGAAGGGCGCCAAGTTCCCTGGGTCCAAGACCCAGGTGGGAGGGTGGGTTATGGGTTGGGTCCAGCTCTGGTGCCTTTGTCAGGTGATGGAGTCCCAGTGACAACCGTGCCCGTGCCAAATCGCCTGGCTGTGCCTGTGACCTTGGCCAGCCAGCAGGCCAGTACCCGGACGGCCACGTTGGAGCAGCTGCGGGAGCGGCTGGAGTCGGGGGAGCCCCCTGAGAAGAAGATGTCCAGGCTGTCAGAGGAGGAGCAGCGCCTGGTGCAGCAGGCCTTCCAGCGCAACTTCTTCAGCATGGCACGGCAGCTGCCCATGAAGATCAGGATCAACGGCAGGGGTGAGCGCCGGGCGCAGGCGCCAAACCCCGGCTCCATTCGAGGGCCCGTTTACATCCCGGGGACTGGGGTGGAGCCCCTCCAGGTTCTGCCCCCCTGGCCCCCAGAAGGATCTAGAGGCCTAAGAGCCACCTGAGGCTTTGGTGGCCACAGAGGTCTCAGTTCACCAAAGCTGAAGTCATTTTCCAGGGGACCTGCAGTTGCCTCAGGCGTGCCCTGTTCTCTAGTAAAGAGGAAAAGCAGTTGTTCAAGGAGGAGGAGCAGGAGACCTTGAGGGACAGCTGCTGTGTCTTCCCTGTCCCCTTCTGCCTTTTGATCTGTCTCAATTAAAGGGCTCGCCCTTCACCCCAGTGCCTCACCGTCTGGGAGACAAACAGCACCTCCTTTCCGGAGGCTCAGTGAGGGGCCAGAGCTGCCTCAGGCCAGGTTGCCAGTGACCCCCGGGAGAGAGGGGAGGAGGAAATACAAGTTTGGCAGCATAACTGGCATCTTTTCCCTTCCCCTCCACATTTTTCAGGTGCCCCACCTTCTCCCCCCCCCAACCACACACTCCACATCCCTTGTTCCCCTTGCTCCCCTTTCCCCCTCACACACATTTTCTTTGCCATTCTTGACTCTATCTCAGACCAAACATGAGCAGGCTCGTGTTGAGAAGAAATCAGGTGTGAAAAGAGCTGTGCATGTTCCCAGGCAGCCCCTGCCTGTCCCACTCCCCCTGGCGAGGAGCCGAAGGGAACTGGAGATGACAGCCCAGACAGCAGGGCTCTCTCCTCTTTACCCACTCAGGCCAGGTGCCCCTGGCCCTGCACAAGCCAGAGGCTAATAGATGAGGCAGCTCATCTGGAAGAATTCTTGGCTCTCAACATCATGAAAGGGCAGAGTCTCGAGTGAGCCAGGCAGAGGCCCTGTGTGCCAGCGCCTGCCGCCTTCCACAAACCACGGATGGCTCAGATTGAGAGGGAGTGCCAGGTGCTAGGCAGGTAGACCCTCCTTGAGGACCTCCCAGCCTGGTTAAGGGGAGGAGGAGGCAAGGCGAATCCTCAGAGGAAGGGGCTGGGTCTTAGTGACCTCTGACACCCCACCCTGTGGATAGTGGGTGCTCAGGCTTTGCTGAATCGTGTTGAAAGCATCAGTGTGCAGCTGCGAGCTGAGGTCAGCCTCCTTGCCTATGTCATACCTCTTCTCTGAGAGCAGAGGGAATTGGGAAGGTGAAGTGGTTCAGTGGAGAAAGCAAGCCGTAGGACGTTCACCAGCCTGGTTCTCCTGCCACACCTTACACGCGGCAGAAGGTTATCCAAGTGCTTTCTAACTCTGGGAGGCCTCAGCCTGCTGTGGCCAGGCCGGGAGGGTGGGAGAGCCTTGGAGGGAATGACAGAAATGCCGGAGGGCTTGACCGGGCCTGCTGTCTCCCTTGTCCCCATCAGAGGACAGAGCAGAGGCCTCGGCTGCAGCAGTGAACCTGACCACGAGCAGCATTGGGAGCATCAACATGTCTGTGGACATCGATGGCACCACTTATGCAGGTGAGGCTCTTGGCACTCTGAAGGAGGCGGCAGGGTGGCAGCCAGCCTCAGTACAGCTCCCTGCAAGACCCCCTTGTCACCCTCCTGTCTGAACACCTACCCAGGGGTGGCTTCCTTTCACGGTTCCAAAGGTAAAGCAGTTCTTCCGGACGAGGAGGGCTGAGGATTGCTAATAGGATGACAGATCCCCCTCCACCTTCGACAAAGTGATGGAGACCCCTTGTCTAACCCTTTTTCGACCAATGGTTGGCTTGTTATTTGAAAAAGTCATTTAACGTAAAGAATCATAATCAACTCTATCCACACCTTTAACATTGTATTATAAGTTAAATCAGTGTCCACCATTACAGTCTTTCAATGCATGGGTCTCCTTTCTTAGACTGGTTCAGCTCTTCTCTTCCTAAACATCATCTGTCATGGTCCAAGAACTGACACAGGCAAAGGAATCTGAGTGCAGCAGAATCAGCCTATATTTTCATGATTTTCCCCCCAGTCTTTTTACAATTGTCTCTCCCTAAATCTAATTTGGCGACAGTTTTTTGTTGGTTGGTTGGATTAGCCCCTTTACGAAGACTTTCCAGGGTGTTCAACTTAGTTTTCATAGAAACAGCAATCCGTTTCCCACTCCCATTTCGTTAGTGTAGAGATGAGTTTGGGGATAAAGCCAGCTGACTGGTGCTTTTTTGTTGTTGTTTTTTGTTTTTTGTTTTTTTTGGCTGCATTGGGTCTTTGTTGTTGCGCACGGGCTTTCTCTAGTTGCGGCGAGCGGGGGCTACTCTTCGTTGCGGTGCGCGGGCTTCTCATCGCGGTGGCTTCTCTTGTTGCGGAGCACGGATTCTAGGCCCGTGGGCTTCAGTACTTGCAGCGTGCGGGCTTCAGTAGTTGCAGCATACGGGCTTCAGTAGTTGTGGGGCGTGGGCTCAGTAGTTGTGGTGCATGGGCTTAGTTGCTCCGCGGCATGTGGGATCTTCCCGGAGTAGGGATGGAACCTGTGTCCCCTGCATTGGCAGGCAGATTCTTGACCACTGTGCCACTAGGTAAGTCCCTCCAGCTGACTCTTGAAGCACAGCTTGATGAGTGGGGGCCCCAGAGCACGAGCACACTGGCCAGTGGCCTCCTGCTGGGAGCCTGGGCATCAGCCACCTGTTTTAGGGCATGGGGAGGTGCCCAGTGGAGGGGCGTTAGAGCTGCACCTTCTATCGAAACCAGGGGCATTTCCACAGGGCATGCTTTGAGTGCTCCTGCTCTGGGGACTGGGGCCACTTGCTGGGGGCATCACGCTTGGGGCCAGGGAAGGGGCAGAGTTCCTGGAAGCAGCCTGCAGAGAAGTAGGGATGCCAAGTTGCCTAGCCAATCACCACAGAGTCAGTGCTTCAGAGACCACGCCACGTTCAAAGGTCTCTGCCTAACACAGACCCCTCCAGGAGACTGGGCGAGCCGGCAGGTAGGGCCTGGATGCCCTTTGCCTTCTGGTGGTACCGTGTGGTCGAGGAGGTTTGGGGGTTGGGAGTGGGTCTGTGTGGAAAGCAGGGAAGGGGGAGATCAGTACCTGGCTCTCCATCTCCTCTCATCTTCTCTTAGGAGAGAGGAGGATGTGCCTCCTGTCCCTCAGCATGGGGAGCAGTCAGAAGAGAGTTGAAGGCTCCCCAAACCTCACCTGCCTCAATCCTGTCCCACCTGTGTCCTTTCTCAGTGGCTGTGCAGTCACCCAGGCCCGGAGCCTGGAAGTCATTCCTGAGAGCCCCTCAGGCCCATCACCCCCCGGAGCTCAGCTGACGCTGCTGCTCTGCTACGTCCCCGCCTCATGGCCCTGGTTCAGACCTCTCTTCTCCCCTGTTAGAGTAGCTCTGACTTGCAGGCTTCCATCCACCCACATCCTCCCCGCCCCACAGAGAGCTCTGAAATGCCCGTCTCGTGATGTCCGTCCCCTTCTTCCCCTTCTTAAAACTTCAGGGGCTTCACAAGCCCCACAGGGTAAGACCCCGGCAGCCTAGAGACACGCAGGCCTCCATTTCCTCGCCCTCCCACCTCTCCAGCCTCCTGTGCCACATGCCTGCCTTCAGCTCCCCCCAGGCCTACCGCATTGCTGCACCAGCCTCCAGCACGTTTGCCGCCTCTTTCTGTTCTTTGTTCTCTCAGACTTCCTCTGCCTGCCACACCGTCTCCTCCTCGTCATGTGGCCACTTTTTCTAAAAAGTCCAGGCATGCTCTCCCGCCGGAGCTTCTCCTGACCCACTTTTCCCCTGCCCTCCAAAGCCGCCTTTTTTCCCCACAACACACTGGGTACACTTCACTTAGAGCCTTTGTGACATTTCAGCAAAATGACTCTGTCTGTCCTCCTCACCAGCCTGTAAGCACCTGCAGGCAGGGCAGTGTCGGCACCTAGCGCAGCGTCCAGCGTGGAGCCTCCTCGCCCAGGGTTAGTCGGCAATAGATACAGTGGAATGAACTGAACCCCTGAACCTGTCCCTCCTCTCCCCATGTGCTCACACTTCCTTCTCCCCGCCCCCACTCGCTCAGGTGTGCTGTTTGCCCAGAAACCTGTGGTCCACCTCATCGCAGGATCCGCTCCCCAGAGCATCGGCAGCAGCGCCAGCAGCAGCAGCAGTTCTCACTGCTCGCCAAGTCCTACCTCGTCCCGGGGCACCCCCAGTGCAGAGCCCTCCACCAGCTGGTCCCTCTGAGGGGCAGGACCCAGCTCCCAACTCCTTCCACCCTCCCATCGAGAGTGGAGGAAGCTGATGCACAGAATTTACCTCATCTCATGGAGCCCACATCAAACACCATTTGGCCAGATGTTGAGAGTTTGGACCTGTCCGTCTGTCCAGGCTCCATCAGGTCCTGCTGTACTCTAGAGGCAAGGAGAGGCTGGAGGGGCCTGACAGGGCAGCGTTGTCCAATCAGGGATTGTCCTGGAGAACTGGGTGGGGTCTGTGGGCGTCCAGCTTCCTCCAGGGCTCCCAGGCCACCTCCTATCCCGGGCACAGTGTATTGACAATCTGTAAGCTGACACAGGGCTGGAGGCCCTCCACAACCCTTCCCCTTTAATTTATTTCCCTTCCCCTGCCTTCTGCCATGACCTCAGGGTCACTGGTCTCTTCCCCTGCTCAGTCCCCCAATCTTTAACTCCAGTGTGGGGCTGCTAGGAGCCAAGAGCATGTCTTTGTGGCCCTTCTCTGCTGAGCATGGCATGGGGTCCTTCCAGCCCACCTTGCCTCCCATGTTTGGTTCCTGGGGTGTAGGTCTCTCAAATTCAAGTCTTGAAGCAGTCCTCAGGGCCCCATATCCCCCTTTTAATGGTCCCAAGACAGGGATCATGAGGGCAGTCCTCAGGACCCAGGGCCTGCTGGGCATCTGCTGAGGGAGAGGCAGAGCCTCAGGGGCTGCCCAGGCAGGCCCTGGCACCCACTCCACTGACCCTTTTCTGACCCTCCCAGACCTCATGCCCCCACTCATCCCTGTTGGCCAGCTCTCCCAGGAAACAGCCCACTTGTCCCTTGGGCCCCTCTTCTTCTTATGGGGCCCAAACCTGCCAATGTCAGGTTCATTGAAATACCTCAGATTTGTAACTGTTGATGTTTGATTCTTCAGGAAGTATTTGCATCTCTGAAATCTTTTTTATATGTGTTTGCTGACTTCTGTGTTTTTTTTTACTTTAAAATTTTTATTGTTGTTATTGTAGCACCAAAGAAATGAAAGCAGATCACCCCCAAAGCCGAGCAAATGATTTGGTACCCCAGCCCCTCTGGCCCTTCCCTAAGACCCCAGTGAGGGTGCGAGCGAGGCAGCAGGAGAGATGACTCAGGGATCACAGTGGCAGGAGGAGGTGGAACGGAGAGGCCCGCTCTCACGCAGGTTGGATCGTGAAACCACACCGGCTCTCAAGATGGCCCTTGACCCATTTCCTACCAGAGCAGGGCAGTCCCAAACCCCAGTGCCCAGCTCTCCAGGGTGGGGGCAGGGCATCTTCCCTTCACTCAACATTCCCACCTCAGGGCAGGAGCGGGCTGTGGAGGCCATGGGCCTTGGAGAAGTCGAGCTGCCCCAGAGGGTGAGGAGATGCTGAAAGAGCTCTGTCTCTCCTCTTGGACCCTGGGGTGGAGTGGGCTGTTCCTGTGTCATAAAGAAGAGGTGATTCTCACACAAGGCTCACCTCTCAATCAAGTAAGCCCTGCAGTGTTCAGTGGAACCCCACCCGCTGTGACATTGTCGCGCTGTGGCAGTGGGAGACCATGGTGGCACAAGCCCACGCACGACTAACGCTCAGTCCATCTAGGAAAGGGAAGGGAAATCGTACGCTTGAGCACAAAACACATACCTCAGCCCAGTGAGCTGCAGCTGCACTGACTGCATCTTCTCTCCCTTCCCTAGCCCTCCACACTGTCTCACACTCACACATACACACACAGCCCCATCCGTTGGGGGCTCACCCTCTCCTGGCCTTACCAGGCCGGCGCAGGGCCTGGCAGAGAAGGGTGTCTGAGGTCTGTGTCAGGGAGGAGCCCGGTTGGCTGGCACTGGGCCCACTTGAAGGCGTCGCAGACATTTGGCCAGTGTGTCTTTCTCAGGGCTTTGGTCACAGAGGATGGACTCTTCCCACCTGGAGGACACGGGGGTGGTGCACTGTGTCTTCCTGGTTGTTGGATCCTCTCCCTTTCCTCAGGCAGCTTGCCCAGCTTGCCCTCTCAGCAAGCCCTCGCTGCCCTCAAGGGCAACAGCAGGGTCTCAGCCTGAAGCCCGAGGGTGGGAGCGCCGGCAGGTGCCCCCAGAATGGGGCCCTGGGCCAAGAGGAGCTCTCCTGACGGTGCAGCCCTGAGGTCACATGGCAGCCATTGGCCAGGGCTGCTCTGTCCCCTCCCCCTCCCCATCTTACTTGTATTTAACCAGGAAAAAATGTGATAGCACATGGGTAGCCTAGGCAGTGGATAAATACCTCAGAAGTCCTCTTGCAGCAAGTGTCTGTATATGTTGTGGTCATTTTCTATCTTACATGTTCTCGAATGTTTATATTTCAATAAACCTCTACCTCTTCACACAAGCAGGTCTCGTGGGCGCTTTCAGTGACTCTTTCATTTGACAGTACTAGGGAAGAAGCGAGGACCTTCAGAATAAAAGGGGCTAAGTGAACTACTCCTCTGATCCCTTGATTTTTCCTAACCCTTCTTCACTGCTCACCCATCATTTTCCCAAAGCACTTAACTCTCAGCCTGTCTTCTGTATTAGCCGGGCACCACTGATATTGCATGATCACCAAAACTGACTCCCCTGGCGTCGCGTCAGGGTCCCAGCAGGCACAGGGCCAGGGGTCTCCTCCATGAGCAAGCCCTCTTTGAGCTCCTGCTGAATAAGTACAGTCCCCACACTCACAGAGCTCACACTCTTGTCTGGGAGGCACACACGACTCTAGACAAAAACCAAGTCTTTAGAATACAGCATGACTGGGACCAGTGGGGTAGATAAATGCTGGAGCAGCTCACTAGGGAATCTCTGGAAGGCTTCCCAGCAGTGGACATTTCAGCTAGAAGAATGAGGTGGCCAACTGGAGATGTGAGGAAGAGCAGAGGAAGTGATACATGTGGAAGCTTGGTGGCATCAAAGGACCTGGCATTGGGGAACTGTGGGCAGTGCCTAGGGTTGGGGGGTGTTGGAAAAAAAGTGTGGCTGGGGCCAGGATGGAGCCCAGGCTAAGGAATTTGGGCACCATCCTCTGAGCATCGGGACCCTGCTGACATGTTTTAAGGAGGACATAGGCTTAGAAAGAGGCTTTTCTAGAAGGGTGATCTGGAGCTGGGAGACATTCTAGGCATGGACACCCTGGGACACTGCCACTGAAACAGGCCTATACCCAGACTGCTCAGCCTTTTTCTCTGCCACGATGCGCATCGTATGGGCACAACCTGGTTTTGGCAAAAGCAAAAGAAATGGGCAGAGAGGTAAAGCACTGGGTGGGTTTGTGATTGCCCTCCTCCATCCATAACAACATACACCTCGCCTGTCTGCAACCTCTAAGGCACAGGGGGGGTTCTCTCTGCCATTTTGAAGTGCTAGAAAGTGAGGGTGACACTGGGACAGTCTTGAACCTCTCACTGACTTTTAAAAATCTTTTGAAAGAAATAACCAACCCTTTAGTACTTTAATTACTAACCAATAGTTGGGATCACACGTCACAACCTCCTGTGACACACCAGGGGGCTGCCACGTGGAGATTCAGTGGGCCTGGTATAGGAGGAGGCCCAGAGATGAGGAGAAGCAGGGTCCAGAGACATTTGAGATAGAAGTATGGAGTGGATGTGAGGGGACGCTGAGGGAGAAGTGGCAGCTGAATAAGCCTCCTGATAGAGATGGAGAATCTGAGAAGAACAAGGCACTGAGCCACTGCAATTCCACCCCACTCCAAATTAACAGAAAAAAATAGGAGAATATCTAAGACCTCGAGAAAAGGAAGAATTCCTCAAACTAGACCCTCCGAAAAAAGTTCATCAAAAGATACCATAAGATAAAAAGACAAACTGGGAGGAGATACTTGTAACATACAACTAGTCAGAATTTCTCTCTTAAAAATGCTTATTGTTAAGACAAAAGCAAAAAGAAGGATTGAGGAGAGGGGGCAAAGTCATGAACAGGTGTTTGGCAGAAGAGGAAATAAAATGGTCCTCATTAGTAATCAGGGAAATGCACAAAAATCCATTCCACACCATCAGATTGGCACAAACTGTAGTCTTAAAATACCAGGCCTCGGCGAGGATGGGAAGCAATGGGAACTGTCACAGATTGCTGGGGGGAGTGTAAATTAGCCTAACTCTGGAAAACACTTTGGCTGTACCTAGTGAAGTGGAACGTGCCCGTGCCCTGGCGCCCAGCAGTTCTGCTCCCAGGTTTGTACCCCAGAGGAACTCTGCACGTGTGCCCCAGGACATGGGATGGCACTGATGGTAATAAGGAGGCTGTGAAATTACCAATTACTGAACACTGGTGTATGCCAGGTGTGGTTTAAGTTCTTTGCATGAATTAACTCGTTTGCTCCTCTACACATTTATGAGTTTGGAGGCGCGGAGAGATTGAGTAGCATGAGGTCCCAGAGCTGTGAGAACAGCAGTCGGTGGCTACGGAGTCCAGAATCTGCCCTAACCACGAGCGAGGCAAAGCACTCTGTGCTCAGTGTCTCATTTAACACTGCACCCATAGACCTGTGAGGCAGTGACTTTGTTCATTTTACAGATGAAGAAACTGAAGAGCAGAAATGTGCACAAGGTCACGTACGTAGTGAATGGCAGGGCTGGGAACGGACTCTAACGCAGCTGTCCAACTCCTCCCGCAGATGCCTCTTCAGTTAGGGCAGGGGGAACCCAGCGCGGTGACGAGAGGGAAGCAGAGGACGCGGGGAGGGGGGTCTGATTATCCCACGTCTCGGCTCTGGCCCCACCCGACCCCCTCAAGCCTCGCACAGCACGGGGGTGGTCACCTGAGGGACGTGAGCACCTCCGGGACCAGCTTTCCCAGCCGCGAGCCGCAGCTTCCCCCACCTCATTGGCCAGGGCTGGGCATGTGCTCTCCGCGCAGCCAATGGGGCGAGCGGGGGGTGGGGCAGCTGGGAAGGGCCTGAGGCCGCGCGGCACTTGGGGGGTCGGTCCGGCGCCGACAGCGTCTTCGCCCGCCTCCTTGTGAAATGAAGTGCCGGTTACTGCCCGGAAAGGAGGGGGAGTTGGTGGCTTGGGACTTCTGAAAGAGAAGGTTTGTAATCACCACCGGAAGGAAGGGGAGAAGGAACCGACCAGACCCTCAGGACTGGGAAGAGTGGGAGCCCCAGCTGCGCTTGGAGACAGTGAGTACAAACCCCGTCAGCAGCTGGGACACAGGGACACACAAGAAGGCAAAGGGGTGGTGGGGTGGCCTTCTGTGCCAGGGGAACAAACCGGAGCCGGGTCTGAGATAAGCCGGTGGAGGGCAATGCTCCGCCTACCGGGAGGGCCTTTGGGACAGGGGGGCAGCCATCTGGTTTGGAGACATTCCCTCGTAAGGGACCCAAATCGCTCAGGCCCATATGAGCAGACAGGAGGGGTATTTATTCTCCGACACCAGGGTATGTGGAGGAGCCCAAGGGCAAATGGGACCTGGGGCCGGCCTCAGGAAGGGTCTGGAACCCAGAAGCGCTGCCCGTGGGAGGTATTCCTCCCCTCCTGAAGACCAGCTCAGCCTGATGCCTGAGCTACAGAGCAAGGTGAGGTGACCATCCCAAAAGTCAAGTTTATGTCTTCTGCATGCATGAGACCCTATGGGCTGAACCAAAATCTCTCCATCCCAATTTCACTTTCTGGGAATCGTCAGCTCCATTTGCTCTTACTGAAATACAACTTTTTCCGCAGAGAAAAACAGGGCGGTTGACAGCTCCCCAGTTTTATGTGTCCAGTTTTCAGCCCTGGAAAGATTACTCTTTTGTCCTAAGACCAGTGACCCCTGGAAGGAGACCATTGGTTCAGTTGGGTTCAGCACCTAGTGCTGGACCAATCAGTTGAGAACTTGGCAGCCCCCACAGTAGCCTGTATATGGCAGGGAGGGCAGAGAACATTTTGTGGAGGACGATGCTGGAGAAACAATTGCAAAGATGTTCTGTCCCATCACCCTGCCAGAGTCTCCCTCTGCAAAACCCTGCTTCACTTAAGGCAGTAGCTGGGGGGAGCGTTCAGTGACAGCATCGAGGATGGTTCTGGGAGGCATGTGGCCCAGCTGACAGAGCTCTGTAGGGGAAGGAAGCACAGAGGAGGGTGGGGAGGGAAGTTCAGAAAAAGGAAAATGGCCAGATGACCTTGAGGGGGATGTCAACCCTAAGCCGGCCTGGCCTGTGGCCATTGAAGATGGTCCTGCTATCAAGCTCAGAATAGGCAGTGTGAAATGAGAAACCACCTTTCTGGGACAGGTTAGGGAACTAGGGGTCTTAGCTGCTGTTTTGCTGTGTGACCTAGGGCAAGTTACTGCCCTTCTCTGGGCAGTTTCCTGTCTGTGAAATGGAAACTGTAGAGTGATTTGAATGAAGCACAAGTAAATGAAAACTCACTTTGAAAAGCCTAAAGCCCAGTGCCTAAGGCCTTCACCAGTAAGACAGAGGGGTCCCAGCCATCACTCTGCTGGCACTGGGGCAGTGAGTGGGCCAACCAAGTCCCACAAGGACCCCAGCATCCCCACTTGGCCACTCCCTGCCCAGCTCTACTCTGAGCCACAGGGTCCCCCTGGGAAAGAGCCAGGTGGCCTCAAGCATTGAGAGTTAGGAACCTTGTGCCGGCGTGAGCATTTCAGGCCCCGTGGCAGGTGGGGGACGAGGACAGCCTCTTACTGCAGCCACCTACAATAGGCCTGACAGAGACTTTGACCTTGGGGGCTAAAGGCATAGCCACCAGGGGCCTCCCCTCTCCCCAAGGGTCTTTGTCCCCGCTTGGTTTCCTGAGGCCTATCAATCCAGGCCCTCTGTGTCAGGACTGCCCGGCTCCCTGGGGCTGGGCCAGGGACTGACCTCAATCTCTTGTGCTGCAGAGCAAGGCTGTGAATCTGTTCCCTCGTGGCTCTGGGCCTCAGTCTCCACGCCACCTCTCTTTCCCAACCTGGGCACTGCCCCCGGCTGCTTCTCAGATGCTTCTCTCCTCTGGTTCCAGGGCTGTGGCTAAGATCTGGAAGCAGATGAGACAGAGGCTGACCCCCACAGAAGGCGCAGAGGCAGGGCAGGTACCAGGTATGCGGTAGCTCCAGCTCTGCCTGCGAAGTGTGGGCAGTTGAGGAGTCCAGGAGAACCAGCAAAGGTCCAAGCTGGAGGGACCCTTTGAGCCTCTGTTTCCCCCTCCAACTTGCAGATGGGGAGACGAAGGCAGAGAGAGAAACTGGGCCTGGGTCCCACAGGGAGGCAGGGGTCGCTCTGCCTTGTCCCTCTGGAGAATCCGCAAATGCTACCTTCAGGAGTTGAGAGACAGATGGAGGCTCCTGTCCTCCCGGCGCTGGAGCCCTTGATGCTCGGAGCTGCACCAGCTCCTGTTCCCTGTGGACACAGTTCCCAGCCTGAGGGTCCACTGACAGATCTGCCCCCCTTCCCTCGGGATCCCCAGAGAGCAGCTGAGGCAAAAGACAGGATCCCCCACCCTGTCCAGCTCCTCCACGCGGGGTCATAAAGATGAGGCCCTTGGTCAGAGTGAAATAGGATCCAAGCACTAACAGTATTCAAGCTCCTGGTCGTGGGCATTGCTACATTGTCTATTACTGGTGGCTGCACATTATATCATATTGTTTCCTGAACTTAATAAGAAGTGCAGACAATGCCTTGTTGGTGGAACAATGGATAGACTTTGTGACTGAAGCCCCATACACAGTTGGTCTTGGGCACATCTCTGTGGTTTTATGGCTTTAATACTGACTCACCCAAACTGGACCCCAGGTATCAGGAAGCTTAGGGGGACTGGAAACAGGCACTGTGCTCCATGCACTGTCTCGTGTAATCCTCACATCGTCCTTTGAGGTAGGTACTGTCAGCATCCCCATTTTGCAGGTGAGGAAACTGAGGCTTAGAGAAGGCAGACTTGCTCATGCTCACCCAGTTGGTTGGTGGAGAAGCTGACTTGAGCACAGGACTTTTCAGCTCTGAAGGCCACTCTCCTTCAATCTCTGACGCCAGGCCCAGGAACCCAGACATCCTGACTCCCTGTGCCCCCAGAACCCACCTAGCCACGCTCCCTCCTGCTTCTTCCCCTAGATTCCCCTCTTCAGAGAGGAGAAGGCAGACAGGGCGATACATCAGGCCCCAGGCCCATCAGTATCCCCCGAGGGGATGAGAGGGCTCACTTAACAGCATGTCCCCAAACGCCCCCTGCCACCTGCCCCAGATTCTCAGGGGCAGGGGAAGAGCTGTGGGGCCTGGTGAGCATCTCTGTGAGGGAGGGGGGTTCCTCCCCCAGAGCCCCTCAGATCCGAGTGCCCCTCACCCCCCATGGTCCTCACTTTCCCACCAGCTCCTGCTCCAGAGTCCTCGGCTGCTGCTTCAGCCTCAGCTTCTCAGCAAGGCTCTCTGCCACCTTGAGGGGGAGTGGGGAGAGGCAGTGAGCACATTCGAGTGCTTCAGCCCTGTCGGAAAGGGGGCAGTGAGGGCTTGGGAGGGACTTGACTAGGGAGTCAAGGAAGGGAAAGCCAGTGGCCACAGTGTGACCAGGAATGGGCAGGGGAAACTGTGGGTCCCTCCCTGGGCATGCAGGCCTGGCAGCGGCACAGAGGTGGGGGTGAGTTGAGCCCCTGGTTCTGGGTATCCTCCAGGGCCAGCTGCTGAGCCTCCAGCTCTGAGGCTTGAGCTTTCAGCACGTCCCGGGCTTTCTCGAGCTTGGGCCGCATTTGGGTCAGCTCGGAGCCCACCTTCTGCAGCAGAGTCTGCAGGAACTGGGGGTGGGGGGACGGTCATTGGCTCCTATCTCAATCTAGTGCTTCCCCAAGGACATCACCCCACTCCATTCTCACAGGGACCTGCCTGAGACTACGCCTTGACCCAAAGAAGGGACGGATGACTATCAGGTGCTGGGAGAAGCTGATGGAACAGCACTAGGGGGAAGGAGCAGGATGGCCTCTTTCTTGCCCTCCTGATTTTTAGGTGACTAAAAATTTCCTTGAATCCAAAAATACTGATGGGTGAAACTCCCTCAGTGCTCCCTGTATGACTAATTCCTTCCAGCCGGAGAGCTTCCTGAGGGCAGGCCCCGGTCTCCGAATCCCCCTCTGTCTCCAGATCCTCCCCTCTCTCCCTGCACTGGGTCCCTGTGCACCAGGCCGGGCCCACAAAGCCTTGACCATGATGCACTTCCTTTGTGTTGACTGGTAAGCCCACCCTGCCAAGGAGTGAGTGCCTGGTCCCCACCCAGGGCCAACCTGAGGCCATGCAAGAGCAGGGCAGCCTGGGGTCCAGCCTGCAGTGGGTCTAGGCTTAGCTCTTGGCCCTCAGAGGAGATATCCTGATCCCAATTCACTGGTTCCAACAAGCTTTCCCCTCCCCGCCTCCGGAGTTCACCCTACCTTCACCTCTCCAGGTGGCCTCGGCCTCAGTTTCCTGGTCACAAGGACCCAGCATGGTCTTAGAGGGCCCAGTCCACACAGCTGCATCCTCTGCCTGGGAGGCCCTGTCCCCAGCCCTGAGGAAGGGCAACCAGGACCAACCCAGGCCAGCTCTCACCTCCCAGTGGAGCTGCAGTGACTCTGCCCCTGCCTGCTTCCAAGCTTTCCCCTCTGCCACTGGGGGGGGCACCCCTGGACATTCCTTGGGTTTCTCTGCAGGCCTCGGCTCTGGCAGCACCTGGGGCAGGCCTTGCCCACATCCCATTCTGAATGTCATTAGTCCAACCAAGGACAGTGGGCCATTCCACTGGGGCACAGGCCCTAAAGATCTGGAGAGTGTGACCCAGGGACAGCAACGTAATGGGTAAACCAAATAGGGTCATAGTATCACTGAGGGTCAAGAACCCCTCCTGAGGCCTGCCGACACCAGTCCCAGTGCACAGATGGGGACCTGAGCCCAGAGTCAGCAGAGGGTTTGTCCAAGGCCACCTGGCCACAGCCCCATCTCTGTGTTCTTGGAAACCCTGCTGCCTGAGAGGCCCAGGGAGGATTCCACAGCAGCCTCCCCTGCAGACTATGGGACTGGAGGCTGAGGGGAGTGGGCTTGCTGGTGCCCACTCAGTAAATGCCAGTCTGGTCCACAGAGAGAAGCCAAGCTGGGCCCAGCCCTCCACAGGGGGCTAGGGATGGGGTCGAGCCCGCCTTGCATGCACAGACTCATAGCCTGCCTGGGGTCTCTGCCGGGACCCGCACCTGTGGGAAGAGGGTGGGTGCCTAGGACTCAGGAACACCTGGGCGGCTGGCCTTCCTTCTCAGCTGGCTGGACTGTCCAGGTTCTCGTGTCCCTGTCCTGGCGTGTGGGCAGGCCCGGGCCACACTCGCCCAAGGGCACCGACCCTTGCCCCTAGTAGCTCACACTGCAGGTTCCGGTGCCAGCTGCACCCAGAGTCCTGCTCCTGCCCCCAGGCATCCAGCTCAGACTGGAGTGAGAGGCCCTTGTCCATTTGTGGACAGAAGGGCTGCCTTAGCCCAAGAGGCCCCACACCCTAGACCTGAGCCCCCAGGTACTACAGGGGCCAGGACAGGGAGTTTGGGACCCATTATACAGACGGGAGCTCAAGCCCCATGAGGGGAAGGGGCTAGTGCCTGTGACAGAGCCCGGGCTGCTTACTTTTTTGCACTAGGTCCCTGGTTTCAGGCTTGGGGAAGACTCTAGGGTCATCAGGAAGGGCTTCTGGGGGGCCCTGACCCCAGGTGGGCCCCAACTCCCCCCACCCCAGGCAGCCCCTAGCTCCTCCCACCTTCCACCTCTGGATCCTGGCAGTCATCTGGTTGTTTTTCCTCTCCAGAGCTTGCGTCTTGCTCCTGTCACTGGCCAGGGCCAGGCAGTGAAGCACAGATTGCAGCCCCATCTGAGGGGAGCCCCACCCCCATCCTCATGCCCACAGACACCCACACACAGGCTCTTGAGTTTGGGCAGGGCCCGACCTGCAGAGAGGAGCCTGATTTCCAGCCGGGACCCCAGTCTGCCTCCTTCACCTGAGGTGCCTGGGGGCTCACTGAGCAGCCCCTCCCGTGGACACTCCAGCCCCTCTGCAGCTGTGCCAGGGTCCTGGGATTAAGGGAGGGGAAAAACAAGACAGAACAGCTGGGTCCCCAAGATCCCAAGTCACACCCAACCCACCCAACAAGAAGGTAGCAGGAAGCAAATTGGAGGGTGTTGTGAGTTGAACTGTGTCCCCCACAAAAAAAGGTATGTTTGCATTCTAACCTCCAGTACCCCAGAATGGGACTTTATTTGGAGACAGGGTCTTTACAGAAGTAAATTTAAATTGAGCTCATTAGAGTGGGCCCTAATTCAGTGTAACTGATGTCTTTATAAATAGGGGAAATTTGAACACAGAAACATACACACAGGGGGAGTCCTCTGTGAATATGAAGGCAGAGACTGGGGTGATGCGAATGTCCAAGACTGTCAGCAACCACCAGAAGCTGGGGGAGAGGCAGGAACAGACGCTCTCTCAGCCCTCAGAAGGAACCAACCCTGCCGACATCTTGATCTCAGACTCCAGCCTCCAGAACTTTGAGACAGTAAGTTTCTGTTGGTTAAGCCCCCCATTTTGTGGTCCTTGGTTATGGCAGCCCTAGCAAACTAACACAGAGGGTGAATGAGATCAAACCCCCATGGCAGCTCTTTGGCCCCAAAGTGACCCTGATTCAGAAGGGAGACTTTTGCCTCAAAGCAGCCAGGCCTGCAGCAGCCTGAAGTGTGTAACAGTAGCAGCTAACATTTCATGACTACGTGCCACGTGTCCAGCACAGCACTGAGCCTCTTACATGCTTGTCCAGTTTAACCCTCACAGCCAGCTGCTGGGGGAGTAAAGCTGTTACTGTTCTTGGTTTTTACAGATGAGGGCCAGAGAAATGGAGTAATTTGCCCAAGAGCACACAGCTAGTATAATGTGGAGTCAGTGGTCAGGCTCCAGAGCCCACAGTCTTAACCACTATTTTGGGGACAGTGAAGCCCACAGAATCCTGGGATTGAAGAGGAAGACAGACTGAGGTAGAGACCCAGAGAGGGTCAGGGTGGAAGGAGCCTGAGGTGGGGGATGGGACTAGAGGTGCAGAGTGCTGGAGGCCCTGGGTGCCCCTCACGTCCCCTGCAGCCAGATGTTGATGCAGCATCAGACCCTATCCGGCTGCTGCCCCCTCTCCCTGCTGTGTTTGGCCCATTGGCTGCTCTAAACAGGACCCCTGCCCATGATGCAGGGCCAACTTCTAGGTCACCTTCCCTGGACAAGCACAGGGCCTGGGGCACCCATTCACTCACAGGTGAGTCCTTGTCCTGGGAGGAACTCCCAGGGACTGGAAAGAGGGAGACAGGGCAGGGCAGTCCCTGAGGGGCACAGAGCTGGGAGACCCTAGAGCTGGGGCTCACATCTGCACTGGTTATGGGCCAACTGCATGGTGTTTGCATAGGGCTCCCCTGGCACCACCTCCTGCCTTTCCGGAGCCTGAATCTGATCAGAGGGCCTGGCCCTTGGTCACTGAGTGCCCTACCTTCTCGCTGACATGATCCACTGCACACCCCATAAAGAACAGAGTCCCTCCAGGCCCTAGGGAGACAATCGCCGACCCTCAAGAGTCTGGGTTGAGAAACAGACAAAAACCGAGATTTTTTTCTGTACAAATGTGCAGTTGCAGACTGTTACTGCAAATTTGTTTCCTTGAGGAACTAACAGCCCTCTCAGAGCCCAGCTCTGGACCCCAGTTTGAGGTTCACCAGTGCCTCTCCCCTCATTAGGCACATTAAATTATAATTGCCTGCTTAATTCTCCCCCCCCCCGACCCCCAATACCAGAAGCATCTGGGGACAGGGAGTGGTCTGCTCCTACTTTGGTTCTACTGTGTACAGAAGAGGGCCAGACATGTAGTTGGTGGTTTGTAAATGCATGCTGAATGAATGAATGGAGGATGACGGAGCATGATGAGGAAGAGGCAGAAGGGAAAGAAGTGGAGTACAAAGCCGGGACATCCTAAGAAGGGGGAAGAGATTCATTGGCATGCAGGAGGAAGGACAGGGCGGTGGGGAAGAGAACGGGGAGGGAGAGGAAAGGGGTGGACAGAATGCACCAACCTGGGGAGGTCAGGCCTCATTCTGCTTCTGAAGTCTCTGTAGTTCTTCCTCTGAATTTCAGAGCAACTGCTACCTGGTGCCAGCATGCCTTCCAGTACTCAGGCACCTCATGAAGTCTGGGATGTGATTCTTTCTCCTCCAGCTCCTTCCCGAGGTCCACTGGTACCTCGTGGACCTTGAATGTGCTAGTAGAAATGGGGTGGTCTGGGCACAGCATGGACCTCAGATCACCCACACCTTGTTTTCATACATTTTCAATGATTCCTTTCCAAGTTGCATGGGTGTCCTCACTATGTCCTGATGGCAGGGATGGGGACTGGGACAGAGACCGCTCCTTCATGGCTCCCTGTACACATAAAATCCTCTGTCCTGAGCACTTCCACTCCCAAGCATCCTGACTCGAGCTCAGCAGCTAAGGTTATCTCACCTCCCCTGAGCCTGGCCCTGGGCCAGCAGGAAGGGCTCAGCCATGTGTAGGGGAGACAGGACTTGTTGAAGCTGACATATTTCCCACATGCTCCCATAAATGAGCCAGAATGTGACAACCAGGAGTGTTGATACCTGGGGAAGGGAGTCTGGCCTTGGCCACATGATTTAGGGATTGGGGTTCTGGGCTCCTCTCCTTTACGGGCTGTGACAGAGGCTGGCCCACCTCCTGCCCACAGGCCATCTCACCCAGTGTGAGAATGGGACCGCTCACCCCAGCCCAGCTTGAGCACTGAGGGGTGGGCCCGAGCAGCCATTTACCAGGCCGCCTGGCCCAGGGCTGCCCTCAGCGCTGCTAGCAGCACCGACTTCTCCCCAAGCAGCCAGACACGCTCTGCCTCCAGGGCCTGCACATGGCGCTCCAACACCATCTTTTCTCCTTGCAGCTGCTGCAGCTGCTCCAAGCAGGCCCCTAGCTGCTGGCGGCTCTGGCCCAGCTCTTCTGAGTCTCTTGTTCACCTGTGAAGACCCCGCTCCATCCTGAGTCATGGCTCAGCCTCCCCTGGCTGGGATCTGTCTGCTTGAGCTAGCCCATGGGTCTTTACCCACGCAGCTCCCTCCTCCTGAGTTCCTGACCTCCGCATCCTCTGAGAGTCAACCCTTTCAGGAGCCCTTCTCTGACCACCCCAGCCCACAGAGGCTTCTCAGAACGACAGGCTTCAACTCTGGACCAAATGATTTGAGGCTGGACAGTCCCTGGCTTCCCACCAGCAGAGGGTGCTGTTTTGGTGGACAAGGATGTGAACCGTGCTCACTGGAGTTGGGCTGTGTGGGGGACCTGCTCCAAGCTGTCCCTCCTGGTCATTCTCTTTTCCATGGTGTCCTTAGGGCCACTCAACCTCAGAATCCCCCAAGGACAGGACCCAGGTTCCCCTGCTTCTCTGCTCCCTGGCACAGGTGGGCATAGCCTGGCTCATTTGGCACCCTGGGTTTCCTGCAGGGCTGACAAGTTCCCTGTCTTGACCCACCTGGGTGAGCATCAGCAGCCGTTCCTGCAGGAAGGTTGTATCCTGAGCCTGTGCAGGGGTCTCAGCTACCCCCATCGAGAATCCATCTGGGCCATGAAGTGCCTGGGCCCTGTTGCCATCCCAACTCTGCTCCTGGCCTTGCAGGCCTGGCACCAGCATTTCCTGCAGGTACACTCAGTCTAGGGGGCTCCTCCTAATCTTCAGACCACACTGTTATGACCCTGAACAAGCTTTTCCCTACCATCCGGACTGTTTTCCCATCTGAACCGTGAGAGGAGTCAGCTGGATGATCGCAGGGTCTTCCCAAATGTTTGGGAGAGGGGCGTCCCTCTCAGGTGGAACAGAAGCCCCTGCACTGGCCTCCTTCCCCAGCTACTGCTCCAAGAATGAAGACCTGGGAATGAAGTATAGGGAGGGCCAAATGCGTGGGAGGGCCAGTGTTCAGGGCCCTGCCATGCATCCACTTGGAGGGGGGTGCTCTGGTCATCACTACCTCAGGGGGCCCCAGGCTGAGCTCTGGGCCAAGGGACTGTCGGCCCATCTGGTCCAAACAGTGCTGGGCCTTTTCCACTTCGTCTGCAGTAAGTAGCAGAATCATGGGGGCAGAAGGGACTGTCTGCCTGTCCTCTGCCACTCTGCCCCTCCCCCATCTCTGAGCACCCTCACTTGTCTTCTGCGTCCTGGTCTGGTCTCCTCCACTCCTCCTGTCTCTGGGATCCCCACAGCCTCTCCTGCTCCAGGCGGGTCACAGAGCATTCCACCTGCTGGGGGGAGGGCTGAAGGCAGCACAAGCCCCTGGAGAGGGCTGGCCCAGCCTCACGACACACATCCCCCACCCCCGGCAGGGCAGCATCTGCAGCCCCTGATAAAGGAGGCTCACTCCACGAGGCCCTGCCTGCTCCACCAGCTGTGATAAGCCCAGCTAGGGGCCCAGCATGGACCTGTGCCCTGGCTTGTACACAAGGGACTGTGCCCTGCAGCTCTGAGAGCTGCACAGCTGTTATCACTACTGGCTCCAAATGTGAAACCCTCCACCTCCAGCTGGACACAAGACACATCACCTTCTCCAGCCCAGCTCCTGATGGCTTTGGAGCTCCAGCAAGAGTACAGGGGCTGGGACTTCCCTGGTGGCGCAGTGGTTAAGAATCCTCCTGCCAATGCAGGGGACACAGGTTCGAGCCCTGGTCCGGGAAGATCCCACATGCTGTGGAGTAACTAAGCCCGTGTGCTACAACTACTGAGGCCCACGTGCCTAGAGCCTGTGCTCTATAGCAAGAGAAGCCACTGCAGTGAGAAGCCAGCGCACTGCAACGAAGAGTTGCCCCCGCTCACTGCAACTAGAGAAAGCCTGCCAGCAGCAACGAAGACCCAACACAGCCAAAAATAAATAAATATATATATTTAAAAAAAAAAAAGAGTACAGGGGCTGCTGTTGTGGAATGCTGGAGAATGGGCAGACATGTCAACTGGGTTCCCAGGGTCCTCCCTGGCCAGTAGGGAGCAGTGGCTCTAGGAGGGTCAGCTGTGGGCTGAGACCACCAGGTCACATAAAGGCTTAGGTATCTAGGTCATCACAGGGTAGCACTGTCCACATTCTCACATGGGGCAGGGATGCTGGGTACCTCCCCTAGAAGCCTCAGTGTGCATAACCCTCTCTCCCTACCTGGGGACTGAAGCTTCACCAGGGGTGACTGGGCTTCTGAGGAGACTCCTCTGTCCACTGAGCTAAAACCAGCCACCTCCTTCCCTCTTATTCTACCTGGGAGGGGAAGGGCAGAGGTTCCCTGGTCCTTCCGTTGCCTCTATCCACTGCTCCCAGCCACACCAGGCAATGCACTGCACACCTCCAGGGGGTGCCATTCACAGAGATGACACTTTCAACATGGTAGCCCTGTTAGGGACTCAATTTCCCCGTCTCCTTTGGATGCCCCAGGCCCTGACAAGCCTTCTTCCTGAGAATATGACACCAGATGTGGGCATCAGCCCTGAGCTTTCTGGGGTTTTCAGTCTAGTAAGGGGAACTTGCTAGCTCAGGGGACCTCCCTGGGGCTGTGGACAAGCAAGGAAGACCATGGGGAGAGGACCCGAGCCTCACTTTCTGCTTCGGAGCCAGCAGCTCACACTGGGTCCTGCCCAGTCCCAGGCCGCGTTCCTGCTTCTGCAGCACCTGTGCTTATTCAGACAAGGCCTCCAGTGCTGCCCGCAGGCGGCCAGCCAGCTCAGCCTGCTGCCACCTGCTCTCTGCCAGCCACACCCGCAGGTTCTTCTCTGACCACTCCCAGTCTCCCTCAGAGGCTCTGTCAGAGCACCTCCCAGGAAAAGAGCATTCAGGCTTTGGCCTAGGCCCCAGGGACTGCCGTGCCCAGCTTCCCCACACTCACCTGCATCCTTCAGTGGGGCTCAGTGGGTGAGCACAGTCCAGTAGCTAGGGGTGATGGGAGTGCCGGGAACAGCAAGCAGCACCAGGCATCAGGCCCGTGGGGCTCTGACTCAGTGGGTACTGACAGCAGGATAGAGGGGAGACCCTGGAGCTGCGGCACGCCTGCCCTCCCAGAGCGCCAGCCTCTGAGGCCTCGCCTCAGATGTGGAAACAGGCCCTGGGGCTGAGTGGGCACTTAAACTCTTCAACCCCAAACTTTCACCCAGGATTCTCCCTGGTGATTCAGATTTAAAATAAACACCAGCCTCAACCTCGCTAAACAGTTCTCAGTTCCAACAGATTCCATGATGTGTGGGTGCTATGGCCCAGCTACTTGCTGAACAAACACGGGTTCATTTGATCCCCCCGGGTTTGGGGTAGGGGGACTGAAGCTCAGAGGGGAAATCAGTTGCCCTGAGTCACGCAGGTAGTCAGTCCACTGCAAACTGGGCCCACATTCCTCCATCCTGCTGCGCTCCTTCCCAGTGTGGGAGCCTAGAAATGGCTGGGGCCGGGGAACACCTGGGGAGACACTGTATTTTAGCTCTGACGTAGGGGGTCAGAAGCCCTCAAATCAAGTCACTGCTCCAGTACCTCTCTGGCTTTCAGAGCTTCAGCTGTAAGGTGGGGGCCCTGACCCGTAACTGACCTGCCTACTCCTCACATTCCCAGACCCGTCCCCGCTCAGGACTGTAGCACCACCAGGTCCTCTCCCTTCTGGACACCTTGACTCTCTCCTCTCCCCTGACTCCAGGCTCAGGTTACTGTAGCTCCCTCCTGAGCTGTCTCCCTCCATTTCACCAACACACAAGGCCTCTCCAAAATGAACCATGAGGACCAGTCCCTGCCCCCCTCCTTCCACACCCTGCATAGCACCCACAACTTCACACTGGCTGGGTGCTCTGTCTTTCCCACTTAGAGGCAGGGGCTCGCTATGGGCAGCCCCCAGCCCTTACTGAGACCCTGAGCTTGCCTGGCTTGGTTTGCGGGGGGGCGCTCATGGTCTACTGGAGTGGGGAGTGGTACAGGTCAGGCTGTTGAGCTTGTGGAGCCAGCGTAGAGGGAAGCACAGCCTCCAAGTGCTGTGGCAGCAGAGAGAAGGGAGTCTGACCCTTCTTTGGGGCTCCCAGAAAGGCTTTCCAGGGTCACCCTTGGGCTAAGGCCTGAAGGTGAATTAACTGCCCTGGAAAGGGCAAAGATGCATGTGGCAGATAGAAGAGAGCAAGGGCAGGAGGACAAGGAGGGGATCAGAGAAGGTGGGGACTGTGGGGAGAGGTTAGCTGAGCCAAGAGCACAGGGGGGCAAAAGGGAGATCAAGGGGGCCATAGGTGCTGTGGGGCTCAGGTGGCTGGTAGCAGGGCACAGGGCAGAGGCATCTCCTTGGTGTCCCCTACCAGCACAGAAACGACTTGGAGGGCACATGGGTTGAGGCCCAAAGAGCATGGACCTGAGGGGCAGAGGTGGAACAAACCTTCTCTGAAGGTGGTCCAGGCCCCTGACCTACCCAGCCACCAGTTGCCAAGGTCTCAGCCATCCAGCACTGGAGGAATGAGGGGGGTGGGGTGGGGTGAACTGGAGGTGGGGGAGTTACCCATACTTCACTTTTCCCAAGTGCCTCTCTTTCTTTTAGGTGTAAGTTCTTTTAGGAACAAAGAGACAAAAGAATGAGGCAGAACAGCTGCTGGACTGAAGATTTTAGAGGGGGAGCTGGGAGATGGCGTCTATCCTAATTCTAAAAGAGAAAGCTCTGCTTCTTTACTGGGAGGCAGGAACTCCTGTGTTCTCGATGGTGGGAGGGCTAGCGGGAAGAGGGCCCGACTTACCCCCTCAGAGCCTGGCGCCCAGGTCAGAGCTAGGGACAGGAGCCTCTCTGAGCCCCTCCACCCTCAGCTACTGACGCGATCGCGGCTTCCAGGAGCCATGGAAACTGCGGGCAACACCAAGCGGTGGGAGGAGGAGACACCAGAGTCCTCCCACCTCGTCTGAGTGGATTAAACCCTTGTATGAAACCCGGCTGGTATGGCTGCGGGACATAGGCGAAGCTTTGGGGCTCAGGAAAGAATGGCAACTCAGAAGCTCCGACCCCTGAGGCAGGAGCCTAAAGGGGCGGGATCTAGGGGCGCAGACAGCCGGGCTCTTGGTCATCAACTGCACACTAGAAGCGGCTGCTGAATTTCTATACTGGGGGGGAATGGGTGCATTTGGTTGGAGGGGGACCGGGCGCCGGTTTTGAGGCTGCAGTAGTGTAGCAAACATCCCGTTTTTACTTAACTTCTGTTGTTTACTTCCGGTAGCGGTGGTGGAACTAATGGAGATTTGGGCGGTACCAAGCACCCGCTCAAGCCACGCTGTCAGACCCCAGTTTAAGGGGGAGCCAGAGGCTAGAGACTGCTCCGACAGCGCCTGGGTGGCTGGGAGGTGACGACTCGCGACAGGGGCGTGCCCAGCCTCATTGGGGAGGGGCCTGGGGGCGGGGCCGGGGAGAAAGATGGCTGGCGGCCGGGCCCCGCGGTGCTGTCCCGAGGAGAGGTGGGGTCTGGAGGGATGCTCTGTCCCTGGCGTGGCGCGGGGTCAGTTAGAGGACGCTCCCACCCGCTTTGCTGAGCGACGCCAACTAGAGCCCGGGGGCTGGAAGTGTGGGGACCTGACAAACAGTGAGGTCTTCCAAAGGACCCGACCTCGGTTTTCTCATCTGGAAACAGGGCCTCCGTTATTCCGCTCTGACCACGCACGGGACAAGTAGGTGGGCGGGGCTTTGGTGAGCCCACGCTCGCGGCCCGGGCAAAGGGGTCGCCGAGTGACTCCGGGGAGAAATGGCAGCCGGGTCTGCCCGCGGCGGGGCACAGGGCTTTTGTTTGGCGGGGGTTTACAAACTGAGAAACAATGCTGGTCCGCTTAGTGTCGTCCTCCAAGGATGCTCAAGGAAAAGGAGACACCCCCCCCTTTCTTCCAGACCCCATCCCTCCACAGGCCCCGCCTACGTGACTGTCCGGTATCTTCTCAGAAACTGCTGTGCACCTACGGCTTGCTTCCACGGCTTAAAAAACCTCCACACAAAGAGAATAAGGTCTCATTTACTTCTTCCACATAACTGGGAGTCGGGACAGCCTTCCCGAGCCTTCCGTAATCTTTAGCGCCCTCCTGGGCCCCGTAGCCAGGCGGGCGCTCAAGGCCCGCCTGGTTTTTACTGGGGCGACAGCGAAACAATGCCCTACTCCTGGCACGCAGGAAGGGACAGGCAGGCACAAGCGGGGTTGGGGCTCCACCTTTTGGCTTCCGGCGCCGTCGGCCGGGGACGCCCCCGTCGCGCCTTTGGGGCCTACGTGCGACGCGACACGGCGGGAGGCGGGCCGCGGCCGGGAACTTCCTCTCGGCCCTCCCGGAACCAGGCTCCGCAGCAGCCTCACCGACCTGGGCTGAGAAGGCGGGTCCTCCAGAGCCTTCGAGGCGAGGGCTAGAGCGGCCAGGCTGCCGAACCGGGTCGAGCCCGGGCTGGCGACGGCTGCGTCACGCGAGGGGCGGGGCTGCCACGGGTGGAGGCCGGAGCCGGAAGCGGAAGAGGCGCTCGGAGCGGGGAGTGGGGCCTAGCTGCAGCAGGAGCCTGGGAGACGGTGAGTATGGGGTCCGGGCCCGCGACGGGAGCGGTGGCGGGCGGTGAGTCAGAGGTCTGGGCGCACTGGGTGTGGATCCCAGGGCTCCTAGTTCGGTCTCGGGCTACTCTTTTTCGTTTTCTTCTCGGTCTGCTTCAGGCCGCGGACCCGACCTCTCACCCCTGACCCGTCGCTTCTCCCCCAGAGGGCGATCACCGCAGACCCCGACCTCTCGATCCCGCGTGTTGGAGTCCGAGCCTAAGAGGCCTCTGAGACCCCTGCAGGGATCCTGTTTGGGCCCTGCACCTGCCCGCGGAATGGGGTCGGGGTCCTACCTGGGATAGCCTGGAGGGGCTT
Source organism: Kogia breviceps (assembly GCF_026419965.1). Taxonomy (NCBI): domain Eukaryota; kingdom Metazoa; phylum Chordata; class Mammalia; order Artiodactyla; family Physeteridae; genus Kogia; species Kogia breviceps. The sequence goes on from NC_081312.1 coordinate 101,927,624, forward strand.
TCAGACACCTCCCCTATCCCCGGCTCGAGGCTTAGTTCGCACACTCCTCTTCCCCGCGCGGCTTGGAGTTTGATTCCGGCCCAAGCTGGCCTTTCACTCCCCTTCCCCCTCCCCCAGGTCTCCCCTCGCCTTCACTGGCGGCGGTTACGGGGGACGGGGCTCTGAGATCTCTGGGAACCGAGGCGTCAGGAGGGGACGCGAGCGAGGGCCTCAGGCCCCCTGCATGTTTTGTTGTGATGCTGGATCTGCTCCAGCCCGGAGGAGGGGCCCGGCCAAGCTGACAGTACAAATGCCTGGGCTGCTCCTCGGTCCGGGAATCTCTGTGCTTTAGTTCCGGGTGCGGGTGTCCTGGTGTGGAGCTGGGGTGGGAATAGCCTGAGCCAGAGCTCCGTTGAGGCGGAGTTGGCGGCCTTCCAGCTTCCCTCCTCCATGCCCTTGAAAAGGAGGAGCGTTTCACCCGGTGGTGGCGGCTTGCAAGGTGGCAGGTTTGAGGTTGCAGCGGTGGGGCAGCGTCAGCCAAAAATAACCATGGGGCGCTGGGGTGGCTGGAATCCGGGAGGGCAGCCACTGACCTGGCTGGCTGCTCTTCTTGTCAGCCCAGTTCTCTGGCCAGGACCAGCAAATGAGAAGACGACTAGGCCTGTGCTCAGAGAAAAGCTGGCATCCTCCGCCTGGTTTCCTTCACCTTGCCTTTTTCTTCATTGTGCAGAGGCAGAGCCTTCCAGAGCATAGGTTAACAACCTGTCTGCTGAGGTCTCAGAGAATCAGAGATAATTGATGAGAAATGGTCTCTAGAGCCCTAGCTGGGAAGATAATGAGGAGCATCTGGTATTCCCAATATTTCACTTGCCTAGAATGTATTAAAGGAGAAGTTATATTCTCTATGATTGCCTTGTGTGTGACATTTTATATAGCTTTCATACTTGTCATCTGTTTTGCCAAGTTGGCTGGGAGGTCGTGTCATCTCCATTTTTCAGGTATGGTAGGTAACCAAGGCCCGGTGTATAAGGTCACGAGGCCAGTAAGGCAGCACTGGGATTTCGTTCAGGGTTTTCTACCCGGCTCTCTCTCTCCTCTGGTCCCTTGAAAGGGACTTTAAAATATCCTTAATGCCCTTAGGGTTTTTAACACAGACCCAGAGTTGTTACCTGGAACCTTTTTAATGTTGCTAATGAAAAGCTGCCTTCAGTACCTCTTGTGGGCCCAGACCTGTGCTAGGCCTTAGACCTAAAAGCATGTACTAGGCGTGTTACTTAAAGGAGTGATATAATTTAATTTGCCCAGAACCCTGTAAGAGATTACTGTCTCCTTGTTGCAAGAGGAAGCTGAAGGTTAGACTTGATTAATAACTTGCCTAAAGACGCAAGCTAGAAGTGGCAGTGCCAGGATTCAGATTGACATCTGAAGCTGTGCTCTTTCCACTAACATGAGCATATATAAGAATCTTTTTGGTCCCAGAAGAGAGTCTTTGGCCTGTTGTAGACTAGACCATGTCTTCCAGGTCTGGTGCTTTGCCCAGTGAGGATGGGCAGGGCCTTTGTCCTGGCCATTGGAGCATCTTCCATGTCACATATTGAGATGTGAGATACTGCCATCATTCCATCGCTTGGGCACCTGACCCAGCCATAATTGCAGGGAAACAGTGAACTATTAGTCAAAACAGAACAGCTCTTGAGGAACTGTTACAGAGTATTTATCTCCAAGGGCTGCTGTGGCTTGGGCTTCCAGGTAGAGGGCAGAAGACAGCTGCTAGCAGGGAGATTGAGGGCAGTGACTTTCTCAGGATTGCAGAGAAACTCCCAGGGGTTTTGTCAGATATGCCTCGCTGACCTGCTCGTTTAAGGAGAGAGATTCCATTCTGTTCTCCTCCAGACAGACCCTTCCCCTAAGATGAGACAGCCTCAGTGGATTTGTCCAAAATGTGCTTGATCAGGCAAGCCCAGGACTGACCACCATTGGTTGGCTATGGCCAAGTGAAGGGTTGGGAGGAAGGCTGGCTGCGGTCTCTGGCCCAGCCCTCCTGTGGAGGCAGTGTCAGGGTTTGGGGTGTAGATGGAACAGGGAGCTGGCCTCACATAGCCATCTTTCTCAACTGATGGCTGATCCAACCTGGCAATTTTCTGTGGTGGGTGTAAGTCCCTACTGAACCAGGAATAGTGAGGTGGGGCCCTTCTGGCCTGCCTCCCCGAGCCCAGAGCCTGCCAGACAGCCAACCTTCTGACTTCTCCTGAGATGGGCACAGAAGAGGATACTGGAGCAGGGAATCTAGAAGAGGGCACAGTAATGGTACTGTTGGAGGTGAGGCACTGCTTGGCATGGCACCAGTGGCAGGTGGTCTGCAGGTGCTAAATAGGCCTCGGGCAAGTGACTTGATTGCTCCGAAGACCCTGGCATCTTTACAGATGCTAGGACTGAATGTAGACCAACAAGAGCTGGATAGATCCCCATGTCTGCTTGGCCAGACCCTCAGGTAGGCTAGGGAATGTTTGTGGGACCCTCTTTGTCCAAGGGCTGGTCTTCTCAATTCTGCTTGTGGCTCCTCACACTGATTTGTGGTCCTTGAGCAGGGTACAGTTCCTCAGCCAGGCAACTTGGCTTCTCAAACTCGAGGTCCTTCACCCCTTGGTCCTGTGTATTGGCTCCCTGCCAGCAGCCTTTTGACTCTGGCCTCTGGCTCGACAGAACAGGCACTTCAGAGGACCCTACAGACAGGCAGGAGGGAATTGAGCAAAGGAGGCTCCCTTTCTACTTGGCCTTGGTCTCCTGTGATGGTGCTCACTAGCCCCTCCCTGCATTCTGCCTCGGCACCTGTCCTGGCTCTCCAGGTTCCCTGAGTGCTCAGGCCACCAGGCCAATGATGCTGTGCTGGGGAGGCAGCTGCTTGTTTGTTCTCTGGTGGAGAAGGGTGTTACCCATTGTCTGCTGTTTGACCAGTGTGACCTCAGAGTTCTTCACTTCATAAACGCCTGGGAGGGGCTGCCCCCAGACAGAACAATGGGCCTCTTCTTCAGGAGCGCCTAGGCTGCCTGGGCAGCCCTGTGGCTGGCTGCGTGTTTAGCAGGGCTTTCTATTTCTCATGGCCTAGATGCATCACTGTAAGCGATACCGCTCCCCTGAGCCAGACCCGTACCTGAGCTACCGATGGAAGAGGAGGAGGTCTTACAGTCGGGAGCATGAAGGGAGACTGCGATACCCCTCTCGAAGGGAGCCTCCGCCCCGGAGATCTCGGTCTAGAAGGTGAGAGGGAACTAGGTTGGAAAAAAGGATTCCTTCCCACTTCTGGCCTAGGGAGACAGCCTGGAGGCTTGTGGCAGCCCTGGGCCTCTTCAGATGACTGCCGCCTCTGCCCAGCTGCACATTGATCACTGCCCTGTCCTCTTCAGGCTCTTCCCCTGATCTCACCTGCATTCCCTGGCCTCAGTTTGCCACCATCCATGCCACCCCTTCTTTCTCTATCCTTGAGTCTTCCTTCTCCTGACACATTCCCCCATTTTCTAGGCCAGCATCTCCCCTGCAAACCTCTGAGCCTTCCTCATTGTGGATTGGGAACATAACCTCAGCCCTTTCCAGATGTTGATTCCTGGTCTTGTCTCAGTCCCCAGACCAAAATAACAGTCTCTGCAGGCTACAGAGAGCTCTGGGATGGGGGACCCTCAGAGGGCCTCCACCATGCTCACCTTTCCCAGTGCTCTGCCTCCTGTGGTGCTGGAGGGGTGCTGTCAGGAACTGGGGTTCTAGAGGTTGGATTTCACACACACTTGCCCCCCCTCCCCCACTTCCCCTAGTCTGGATGCCTCTGCTCCCACAGGCTACCCTTGTGAGCCCTTTTCAGGAGCCCCACCACATGAGTCTTGATTAGTAGCAGGAGCCTGGTTGGTGGGAGGAAGCTCTGACCAGTGTCCCTATCCCCGTCTTGGCAGCCATGACCGCCTGCCCTACCAGAGGAGATACCGGGAGCATCGTGACAGCGACACATACCGGTGTGAAGAGCGGAGCCCATCCTTTGGAGAGGACTACTATGGATCTTCACGTTGCCATCATCGTCGGCGGTCACGGGAAAGGGAGCCATACCGGACCCGCAAGCATGCCCACCACTGCCACAAACGCCGCACCAGGTCTTGTAGCAGCGCCTCCTCGGTGAGTGGTGGCCAGAGTGTGCTGGCTGGGGCTTAAAGGCCTCGTCTCTTTCTAGCCTTCTCTCAGGCTGGCTGGTCTGGGTGAGTACTGCCAGCCCTGCACACGTGCATTTGGTGTGCGTGCGTGTGTGTGTGTATGTGTTGTCTGGTCCAGGTGCAGGGCTGGGCAGGGGGCCCGGCTCCTCTTATCTTCTGGCCCATGGGCAGTGGCAACTTAGGGGCTCTGGTTCCGGCGCTGGCTGGTCCCCAGCCTGTCTGTGTCTCCACACCGCTCCAGGCACAGGCCACATGCGCAAGTAGCCAGAGACACTTCTTCAGAATCCTTAATAGGGTTGCTGGTACGTGGTCTGGGGCTGTATGGCCTGGTCCTCCCCACCCAGAGATTGCCCCCCACACACAGCTGAGTGCTCCGACTGGTATGGACTGCATCCACCTCTGCAGTCTCTTCTCCACACCCTTCACCAAAGGCCCGGAGGCTGGAGTGCCCACGGGTAGGGGAGGGCCCGTCAATTAGCTTGGACTGGGACCTTCCCTCTGACCTCCTCCAGTCAGGTCCTCTGCAGCCTAGCCTCTTCACGTGAGGGGCAGTCAAGGCAAGGGGGATGAGCTGCCTGTGTGGTGGGGCATGTGAAGAAATGGCAGAAAGGCCCGCAGCTCCAGGCCTTGTCCAGCTGCAGGCCACATGCCCAGAGCAGGGCCTGGAAACACCCTTAACGTGAAGGGTTGTATAGAAGGGTCTCTGCTGAGACCAGGAAACCACACTGCGCTCAGACCTCTAGGAAGGAAGGCCAGTTGTGTATCTCTGAGGGTATATGCTGTCTTCTCTTCTCTTCCCCAGCTCTCTTCCCTCCCTCACTCGCTCCCAGCCGTGAGGCCCCTGAGGAGTAGTGGTGCAACAGTGGAGGGGGGCCAGGCGTCTTCTCTGCCGAGCTTTCCTGTGGTTCTTTGAGTGGCCACGGGTTGAGGTTGACTGGGCACCCGGCATGGCCCTGTGGCCTCTCTGCACACTGCCATGGGATGGTAGTGCAGGTCTGTGGCTCTGCTTCTTCTCTTTTTGGTGCCCTCTGTCGTCATGAGGCTCAGGATGGGCTGGGCCTGGCCTGTGAGTAGCATAGGTGCCAGGGCCAGGGCAGGAGCTGGCTTGGGGCCTGTGTGGGCCATCGTGGTGGTAGGCCTTGGAGAGTCGACTGGCCCAGAGGATCCAGGGCTCCTTCCCTGCTCGAGGCTGGTGGCACGAGGGCTGCTGACGGAAAGCCGTTTCTGCTGGTGATGTTAATTAAGTCTGGCCATGGATGCCGTCTAGGGACAGGTGGCAGCTGTCGGGCATGTGCAGGACTGCGTGGGCGAACAGAGGCAGGCGAGGACAGGCTGGGCTTTCTGCAGCTGAAGCCAGCCAGAGTGGCCTCTGACCATTCTGGATGATTGGACCCAGGCTGGGCCAGCCATCTTCTTGCGCCGTTCTCACTGCGTCTTCACCCTGGCCGAAGCCATCATGGGAGGGCCTGGGAGGGGGAGACTCAGTGGAGGAGGGAGTCAGGCCTGTGACTCTCTACACAGCAGCCCCTCAGCAGCAGAGGCTGGTTGTCTTTCTGAGCACTTGCGGCGCCCTTCTCTTAGATAATGTCCGAGTTTTCTTTACATACCTGTAGCTGTTTTTACTTTTCTGTTTTTGAAGTCAGTTTGTGTCTTGACGTGTCCCTTGCAATATCCCTATCGTTATATATGCTGTGTGCCTTATGAAATGCTGGGATCTGGAAAATCCAATCAACCAACCCACCGGCTCCTCACCGTCTCCACCTCTGCCTTTGACTGACACCTCAATCTGTCAATCGGAACCGCCTACCATGCGATTGGTCGGATGGCGTTTCGGGGGGCGGTGCATGCAGAGAAGCCAACAGAGCAGTAAGCGCAGCAGCCGGAGTGTGGAAGATGACAAGGAGGGCCACCTGGTGTGCCGGATCGGCGATTGGCTCCAAGAGCGATGTACAGCCACCTTTCGTAAAACTTTACCTCTCTACTTTCTACCCCCCTTGTTAGACGAGACCTCTCCTGCCTGGAGGGGCCTCTAGTGCGCGTGGCGCCTTAGCGGGGCCACCAGTAATTGCCTGAATGACACAGACGCTAGCAACTTCCGTTTTTAAGAGTGTAGCAGTGAGAGAGAAACCTTTTTTGTTTTTGAGAATTTGAATGCTGTGAACTTGCAGGAGCTGCCGATCCTCTGTCCTCCGGATCCTCATGCCCTGTTTCTTTTCTCTCCTAGATGAGATCGTGGGGAACCTGGGTGAAGGCACCTTTGGCAAGGTGGTGGAGTGCTTGGACCATGCCAGGTGAGCCATCTTCCTGGGAAGAGTTGGCCTGAGGTTCTTGAAGGTGGTGGCAGAGCTTAACCTCTTTCTTTTTGAAGGGTGGCACCAAAGCAGAGTTCTGACCTGTGCATATTGGGGTTGTGCTGATCCCCTGAATTAGGGAGAAATTCTTGGGATTCCATAGGCATGTGGCATCTCTGCCCAAGAACTGCTGGTCAGTGAATGGCGCTGCCCCAGTTTCCCCACTTCCCCAGGACTGTGGTTTCGGATATCAGAACAGGGCAAGGCCCTGGCTCCTCCGTGGTCTGGATCTGCTTCCTGTGATCTGTTAGGGTCTGGGCCTGGCAGGGGGTTGAGAGTACTGCTGAGCCCGACTCAAGCATGAGCCCTCACCCTCTGGAGGTCTGCCTGAGAGGCCGTGCAGGCCCCCGCTGAGAGAAGAAGACCCCGGGCTTTCTCACCAGGCAGGCTGCTGCCTTCTCCAGTGTGGCTAGGGTTGGGCCCCTTTGAGTGTGCCAGGGTAGGGCAGGGGTGCACCCGTTTGTGTAGGGGTGCTCCTCGGGGTACCTTGCTCCCTTCTAGACTGAACAGTGAAAAACATTTCTGTCCCCTTGCAATTCCTCAAGACCAGAAGCCTTGCCTCCTCTACCTTACGCTGGGAGGCTGCCTCCTGGGAGCCCACTGCCTTCCCACCTTAATGGCCCTCTCTTTGGTTTGGCGCTTTGACCAGAAAGTGCTTGTGTCCTTGCTGTCTCATTTGAGCCACGTGCTGCCCGTATGTGACTTGCACTATTTTAGAGATGAAGAAACACACTTGGGGTCTGACTGTATCCCCCAGCTGTTGAATGGAGGAGCCGAGTACCACTGTGCTCGGTTCAGAGGGTTGCTGGGAAAGGACAGTTAGGCCCAGCAGCCCAGCCAGCCATGTGGCCCCAATTTAAGGTAGTGATTATCACTGAGGAAGCCTCCCTGGGCGCCCAGTTCCCATTTAAACACCCCTCAGATCCCGTGTGGCCCAAGAGATTAGGGCCGGGGCCGGTGGGCATAGGGACATGTAGACTATATAGTGACCAGAGAGAGATGTGGCAGATCTGAGAGCTGTGCCACATGGGGGCTCTCTGGGCTGTGTCACTCTGAGTAGCTAGATGGAAAGTGAGCCTTTGAAGTCACTAATGGGTAGGCACAGGGCTTAGGGGACCTTTAGGGAGTCCAGAGGGAGTCGGCCAGTGGGCTTGTTGTGAGGAGGCAGAATTCACCTCAGCAAAAGGAAAGGCCGTCCAAGCCTGGCAGTAGTTGTGTGGAAGTGACGAGCTCCCTGTGTCGAGGGTCGGAATGCCCTTGAGGGATCTGTTCTAGGAGGCTGGAGTGGTGGTTTTTCCTCTGAGGTCCTCTCCTGCACTGAAAATCTGGGAAAATGGGATAGGGAGATAAAAGCAGGGTGTTTTCGAGAAGATGCCTCTGCCCTGGGGCCTGTAAAACTTTCCTCAGGCACCAAGGCCAGCTTCTCAGAGGCTTCAAGGCCACACCATTGTGGGCCAACACTTATCACTCTAGTTTCCCACTGGGCATCTGAACTCTGGCTTTTCCTTCCCGACAGCATTGGGCCTAGCAGGCTAACCTCAGCAGATAGTCTCTGCTGAGATTCTGCAAGTGGCCTACAGGGCTGCTGCTGGGGGTAAGGGTGGGAGATGTGGAGCAAGAATTATTAAAATCCTCATGGACGCTGAACAAAGGTTCCTGGCAGTCAGTGGTCTCTGATAAATGCCATGGCTGGTAGGCAGGCAGGTGGGGCCAGGGGCCCCTTTAGCACACTAAAGGGATCGGCCCTGGGGTTCCTAGGGAGAGGAGCCTGCTGCTGGGACCCTTACCCTCTTGCCAGGCCCTCACTCCATCCTGGAATCCTAGGAGGAGCAGTTTGCCCAGACTTGTAGATGTGCTCTGGAAGGTCAGGAGGTGCCGCAGAGGGTTCTGAGTGGGACCGCCTGGCCAGGATCAACGGACTGGCCTACAGGTTGGGTTACTGAGTGAGCTCTAGGGCTGGCGCTGGTCAGCAGGATAGGGCTCTAGTCCACTGCCCACCCCCGCGGGAGCTGGTAGTGGCTGAGATCATAAAAGCCTATGACTGGCACGGATGCCAACAGCAACTTGTTGTTATAAGGGTAGAGGTCTAGTGTTATGAGGGGTAGGCTGGGCATCAAGAATCTGCTGTCTTCAGGGCAGGCCCTGTTCCTGGAGTCCTGAGTAGTGTTTGCCAGGAGTTGCTGGGTTGGGGCGGCGGGTGGGGGAAGGGCCACACAGCTTCTCATGAGAAATTCTGCTTCCTTCCCTGGTCCAGAGGGAAGTCTCAGGTTGCCCTGAAGATCATCCGCAACGTGGGCAAGTACCGGGAGGCCGCCCGGCTAGAAATCAATGTTCTCAAAAAAATCAAGGAGAAGGACAAAGAGAACAAGTTGTGAGTGTCGGCAAGGAATGGGAGGGAAGCTTCCTAGGGGGCAGCGTCCACTCCGGCCCCAACTGCCTGGACCCATTGGGGCTGAGCAGTGCCCTTTCACCTGGTTGGCACCATGCCTTCTGCCGACAACCAGAGAGAGCCAGGGGAGTTTGGCGAGTGAGTCTTGCTGGAAGGAACCTTTGGATTTCAGTCTAGGCTCCACCACAACCAGCTCTGTGTTCTGAGGCAGGCCTCCCCTCCCTGAGTTTGTGAACTGGGGGCTTCATTGGGTGGTGGTGGGCATTAGACAAGATACAAACCCAAAGCTGTTTGGGGCTCTCATGTAGTCAGAGATATCCAAAGGAGAGCCACCTTTGGCACACAGACACTGAGCATTTCTCCTCCTCCACTGTGCTGAGCCCTGCAGGATCTCAGGAAGCTCAGCTGAGGGAGTGGAAAAAAGCAATGCTTGTTCTGTGGAGTGTACTGGTGTTACTCCACCTCTTTCTCTGAGATGCAGGGATTGTGCCCATAATTTTCTTTCTCTATGTGTATCTGCATCCTGCGTGGGACCCAGCGGCCTAGGAGGGAGTGGGGACTGGCGTCACCTGAGGGGAAGGCGTGAGGCAGCCAGCCCCCCCAGCACAGACCCTGAGCCCCATCCATCCTTCTCCTCCAGCCTGTGCGTCTTGATGTCTGACTGGTTCAACTTCCATGGTCACATGTGCATCGCCTTTGAGCTCCTGGGCAAGAATACCTTTGAGTTCCTAAAGGAGAATAACTTCCAGCCTTATCCTCTACCACATGTCCGGCACATGGCCTACCAGCTCTGCCACGCCCTTAGGTGTAAGTTTCCACCCTCAGATGGAGCATGGGTCAGCCACATATCTGCAGCAAAGTCACCTGGTGGTCCTGCTCTCCATCATTCGCTCTAGCACATCGTTAACTATTCTGCTGGGCCAGAGACACCAGGGCCCCTTTGGCTGAAAGGCCTTCAGGTAGGAATCTGTGAGGATGGAGAGGCTGCAGTCCCCTCCAGGGAGCCTCCTGAGCTGGCCTCTGCCCCCAGGCACTCGGGGAAAAATAAAAGGAAAGAGCCACTCTAGAATTAGCCCCGTACCACCCCGTTTCCTACCCTCCTGCATAGGATGAAGAGGTCTAAGACTGACCAGGCAGGTCCCACCCACAGGTCCTGTCAACATAGACACCCTCTGTCTCACCGTCATTTCCCATCTGTTTGCCAGCCTTTGAGAGCATATCTGGTGGTGCCTGTGCTCAGCACTGCAGGATTTGCAGTGGTTGGGACAGGTCGGGAAGGCTCGTTGGAGAGGAGGTGGATAGACCTAGAGCTAGACTACAGGGTCTGCTTAGATGACAGGACAGGGGAGAGTGTTCCAAGCCAGGTGAGCACTCAGCGACGGCCCAGAGCCTGGCATGTGCTGCAACTCATTCCGGTGAAGAGAGGGCCCATGTTGGGAGAGATGGGCCACACCGTTGTGAGGGTCTTGAGTACCAGATGGGAAAGGTGGTGAGTGGCAGGGTACCACCATCGGTGGGACAGGAGTTGGAGGGAAGAGGCAGACTTCTTCCCGCTCAGGGTTGGGGATGAGGAGAGGCAGGACTGGCTTCATTGTTGTGCTTCATAGGGGGCCCTGTGCTTGGTCTAATACTCTGTTGCTACCATCTTGAGATTCTTAACATTTGAATAAGACGACCTGCGTTTTCATTTTGCCCTGGGCCTTGCAAATTACGTAGCTGGTGTTGGGGAGAGGGAACCACCCCAAGGCTGATGATGCAGCTCTGGTGAGAGACAGGTTGAGGAAGCCTGGTCCCCTGTAGACAGGTGGAGGGAGGTTTTATAAATGGAAAAAGTCTCCCCTGCCCTCTCAAGAATCAGAACCTTCCAAGGCCCTAAGCACAGAGAACTCTAGAGAGGGAAGCCAGTACAGAGGCCGTTCGGTCTGCTCCCTTGGCCCACTGCTGAGGTTAGGGGCTGTGAGGGGCTCTGGCAGGCTGGCTTTGGAGGAGGGAGGTGGCCTAGCGCTGGCCGGTGCACCAGAGAGGAAGCCCAGGTTTTCAGTGTCTGCTTCCCTCCTCTCCTGCTTCCCCAGTTCTACATGAGAATCAACTGACCCACACAGACTTGAAGCCAGAGAACATCCTGTTTGTGAATTCTGAGTTTGAAACTCTCTACAATGAGCACAAGGTATTGGTGGGGGAAAAGATTGAGGCCCTGTTCCAGGGGTGCGTTACCCACCAGGACAGACTCGACCTGGCTCACCTTCCTTGCCCTTCAGAGCTGTGAGGAGAAGTCGGTGAAGAACACCAGCATCCGAGTGGCTGACTTTGGCAGTGCTACCTTTGACCATGAGCATCACACAACCATTGTGGCCACCCGTCACTATCGCCCGCCTGAGGTGATCCTGGGTGAGTGAGTGTATAGCTCCCAACCCTGATAAAGCAGGCAGTCGTTGGGAGGGTATAAACAGGGAGTGAGGTGCCTGTCCACCACCTGAGGCCAGTGTCCTGAGTCACTATGGCTGTTGACTTGGCCTTACCAAGAAAGAGACTTCTACTGGGTTTTGGGCAGGAGCCTTGCCAGGCAGTGTGGTAGCTGCACTGTGACCTCTAGGCTGGGAGCACAGGGCTGAATCTCATAGCTTGTCCCATCTTGGCTTTCAGAGCTGGGCTGGGCACAGCCCTGCGACGTCTGGAGCATTGGCTGCATTCTCTTTGAGTACTACCGGGGCTTCACACTCTTCCAGGTAAGGCCTCTCCCACATCACCCCACTACCCTAAGCACTGCTACTCTGACAGGCTGCAGAGGCCTAGTGTGGGACCGCTGCCCACCAGTTAGCATGTTGTGAGATTGTCTCCTGAGGGTTGTAGATGCTCAGGGGAAGGAAGAGGTCAGGGTAGCTGGAACGAGTACTCAGAGACTCTTGTGGTCAGCCATCAGGGATGGAGGATTGGGGTGGGAGGAGTGAGCATTCCAGGCAAGGGGCACCGCATCGAGTGAGGGCATGGAGATGGGCCGGGGCAGGGCACCTTCTGGGGAGAGAGAGAGGAACGTAGGCCAGAAAGAGGTGTGTAGCTATGCAGTGCACCTGAAGAGTCGAGTCTGACCGTGACCCTGAGAGAACAGGCTGGCCTCATCCCTGGTCCCAGTCTGCCACCAGGTCAGAAAGGCTGGGACTGCTATTCCATTGGTGGGTTTGCATCTCCTGGGGTAGGAAGGGAACTTGCCCATCTTTTTTGTCCTTTATTCCCTGAGGGACCCTGAGGGGGCAGAGGCTGGCACTGACCCCCGCTTGCTGTGTCCCTAACCTTCCACAGACCCACGAAAACCGAGAGCATTTGGTGATGATGGAGAAAATCCTAGGGCCCATCCCATCACACATGATCCACCGTACCAGGTAAGGAGTTCTGGTTGCTCCCGCAGGGCTGGCCTAGGGGCCTTTCCCATCTTGGAGTGACCTGGCAAGCCTGTTGCCGAGACCTTCCTGCTGGGTCAGGCCAGGATCCCCTGCCTTGCTTTGCTGCCACTCCTCAGGCTGCCACTGTCTTTCCCATTTAAGACTTGACCTTTCCTGTCCTTTGTTTTCAGGAAGCAGAAATATTTTTACAAAGGGGGCCTGGTTTGGGATGAGAACAGCTCTGACGGCCGGTATGTGAAGGAGAACTGCAAACCTCTTAAGGTCAGTTTCTGGCTTCCCCCAGCTCAACTTATGCCAAGGAGACCCCAGGCACTGGGCAGACACACAGCAGAGAGACAGGCCAGGCAGCTACAGGCTGCCTCCTGGTTCCGGCCCTATGGGAGGCTGTGCCTAAGGCTGCTGGGTGCTGGCAGTGGGGCTTCTTGCAAACTGCCCCAGAGGGACCCTTAGCTCTACCCCTTCCCCACAGGGTGGCTGTGAATGTAATTGGGGAACACCAGAAGAGCCAGATGTCAGAGACCGTGCTACTTCCTGCCCCCTCTTCTCTCAATTTTGGGAAGAACTAGGCAGGACTGAGGTGAGGGGTAGGGAAGACCTAGACATGGCCAGGAAGCCTCTGTCAACTGCATTTGGTGCTTGGACAAGTGAATTCCACAGAGGTGATTTCTACCCACCTGTCAGAACTTTGCACGTGGGGGCAGAGGCACCAAGCCAGCAAGACACCCAGTAGCCTGACAAGTTCAGAGCACCAGTAGCCTGACAAGTTCAGAGCAAACATTATTACAGGCACAAAAAGAAAAGAGCTGCTCATTGTCCAGGAGGGGAGAAGTAGTCCTCCAGGGAGGCATCCCTGCCTCCTCAGCCACGCAGCAATGCTTCCCAGAGGCAAGGGGACCTGCTGTGGGTTCCCACGACCCTGCCATCACACTGAGACACCTTGTGTCCCTGAGCAGAGTTATATGCTCCAAGACTCCCCGGAACACGTGCAGCTGTTTGACCTGATGAGGCGGATGTTAGAATTTGACCCTGCCCAGCGCATCACATTGGCGGAGGCCCTGCTGCATCCCTTCTTTGCTGGTCTGACCCCTGAGGAGCGGTCTTTCCACACCAGCCGCAACCCAAGCAGATGACAGGCGCAGGCCACCGCACTGGGAGATGGAGAGCAGAACTGGGCTGCCTGGCCCCTTTTCTCCAAGCTCTGCCACCGGCCCCAGGGCCAGAGCCACCCAATGAACAGTGCAATGTGAAGGAAGGCAGGAGCTTTACAGGGGAGGAGACTTTGATGCCCAGCTGCCAGAAAGCACAGATTTGACCCAAGCTATTTATATGTTGTAAAGTTATAATAAAGTGTTTCTTACTGTTTGTAACCCCTGGTACCAGTGTGTCCATCTCCAGGCTCCTTGCCTTCTCCCTTCCCTACCTTATTAATAAAGTCTTTCTTAGCAGTTCAGCTTGTGGAGAGCTAAGTGTGAACTGGGCCAGGCACAGAAGGGCTAGCCAGAAGTTCAGGTATCCCTCTGGGCCCAGAAGAGCAGTGGTAGGTCTGCTGAACAGTCCTAAAAGGGGACTGCAGGCCCTTGTACCTCTCAGCCCCAAGGAATGTAAGGGAAATGGCCCACTCGTTTTACCTGTCCTTCCAGCCCTGTCTTTGGCTGGGACTTTAGGCTGTTATGTGCCCGATAACTTTAAAGAAGTGTGAGAAGCGACGCAGGCTCCTAGGGCTGGGGATGCAGTACTTCACTGCAGCATACCGAGCAATTTACCACAGAGCACAGGACTCCGTCATTCAGCTTTATTTTCCTGCTGGTTTTTGGTTCCCCAAGAGCTGCGTGAGTGATCGTCTTGGCCACCTGAGGGGGGCTCCCTGTGGGCAGGATGCCTCTGAAAAGAGCTGGAGAGAGAGGAATCATGCTTATCTTTACCACCACTGGGGAAGGCCCAGGCTGAGGGCAGGAAGAGGCTCCAGTGCCACCTGGGGAGAGAACAGGGAGAGGCTTGGGCACCAACTCCCAGTGGCCTGTCAGCACAAGGCCATCACCCCCAGGGTCACTGTGACTTACTGGAGCAAGCACAGTCTTCTGGGCCAGGGTTCTTCTAGCTCGTTTTTCACTGTACCCAATTAGGAGACCTCGCTGCATTAACAGGCAGCCAGAACCTGTTTAATGGTTGCTTACTGAAATGCCTGTAATCCAGCACTGCTCCTCAGATTATGGCCCTGACTCTAAAGAGAGGGGCCCCATTTGGGGAGCTTCTTGGCCCTGAGAGTGAGCAGAGGCTCAGGAAGGATACACAGCACGGGATTCACAGTCGCTGGCCTTCCGCTGCTGGAGACAATTTAACATCTGAGGGAAGATGAGAGGAAAGGAGGGACCAGCCCTCTCTACCCTGTCTCATCTGCTCCTGGCTATGCTCCTGTAAGAAAAGTGGTAAGTCGCCTGAAACCCATGGTACCAGGGCCTACCCTGTGTCCATGATCCCTGGCAAGCCCTTCCATTCACCCCCTTAACCAGAGTGGGTGGGCACAGAGCAGAAGGAAGCCCGAAGCCCTGAAAAAGGCTTTAAAGCACAAGCCTTTTGCAAAGGGCCCTTCAGGAGCTTCAGGGCCTGGGCCTGTGAACATCTGGGGGTTTAGTCTAAGCCTTAGGATCTGAGCAGCAGTGTGTTCCTAAGGCTGAGCCCCACCAGGGCCTGGGCCTGTGAACATCTGGGGGTTTAGTCTAAGCCTTAGGATCTGAGCAGCAGTGTGTTCCTAAGGCTGAGCCCCACCAGGGCCTGGGCCTGTGAACATCTGGGGGTTTAGTCTAAGCCTTAGGATCTGAGCAGCAGTGTGTTCCTAAGGCTGAGCCCCACCAACTAGCTCATCCAGAACTAGCCTCATTTTGGCATCTTTGAGACAGGGTGCTGGCCCTGAGCCCACTCATCTAGAGAAAACAATCATAAAGGGTTCAAGGCCCAGACTATAAAAGCTGGGGTAAAGCCCACATGGGAGGGATGTGCGCCCTGCTCTGGGATCACAGCTGCTGGGGACCATTTCTGGGGAACGGCAGAGGGGGGCAGGAGAGCGTAGGGGGTGTGTGTGCAGGCGAGGAGGGGTGGGGAGTGGTGGCTTAGGACGGAAGCCCCAGGGAGCCTCTTCTGGCTCAGCACCAGGCTCCCCCAGGGGCCTCCCCAATACTGAACATTAAAGCTGCACCCTGAGGGGTCTGGCCCCAGACCAGGCAAAGGCTCAGCCCCCAGCTGTAGAGTGTGGGGTTGGGGGGCACTGCTGGCAAGATGGGCACTGTGGTTCTACAGTAACATAACCTTATACTACCTGTGCTGAAGACAACAGAAAAACAGTAAAAAATCCCAATACAGTAACACCATTCTGATGCCATTCCCCTTCCCTGCCTCCCAGAGTGATGGAGTGAAAGAAAACCCCAGCATAAAACTTGGATCAGCTCAAGAGAAAGGGTCAAAAGCCCCCAAATCAACCTGTGGCAGGGTTGAGGGAAGGCCTCAAAGCCCTCAACGGAACGGAGACTGCAAGTCTGCCCTCTAGTGGACAACTGCAGTGCAGCCAGTTCTACGTGATCTGAGGAAGGGCCGCTTAGCTGGGGTTGTGAGGGAAGCAAGGGAGACAGAGCCACAAGCTCGGCACCAGAGCCAGCTCAGGCCCCAAACAGGGCTGCCCCACCCCGTGAGGCGCTCGCCCAGGCCCAGCGGCTGTAAACCTGACACACAGTCTGTGAGCTGCCTATGTCTGTAAACAAAGCCCCACCTGATCACGCAGGGGGCCCAGTGTAGCGATGCCTGGAGCCACTGTGCACAGAGCCTGCCACTCGCCCCACACACCCAGTGAGAAAGCTTTCCCTGGCTAAGGGCAGGTGACAGGTCCGTTTTAAATATGAGCTGTTCTCTCAAAGAAAGAAACCAAAAAGAGAAAAAACAAGGTCCATGAAGCTTCACATCCTTAAGGCGTTCGTTGTCAGGAGCAGCAGGGGACTGTAGGGTCCAGCCTGCCCAGAGAGCCCTTCTAGGCAGAGTGCAGTGGGATGACAAATTTGCAGCCAAAGGGCGAGTGGTAGCTGATGCCCACCTCCTGGAATACCTGCTGGGGAATGCCGATGTCGCACAAATAGACGCGGCCTGCATGCTCCCCCAGAGGCAGAGGTAGGCCCAGAGCCAGTGACCACTTGGCATCGATGCCCTGTTCAACTTCATGCACAGGAGGGTCTATGCTGAGTACTGGTGCCCGGTTCTGGTTGGCCCAGGCCACGGCTGCTTTGTACCAGGGCTGATCCCGCAGGAAGGCATTCTCGGGACAATCCAGGCAGTTGATCACCAGGTCCACAGGGCTGGTGGGCAGATCTGTAGGTGGAAAGAGTGCCATCTGAAAACCCCTATAAAATAGCAGCCCGGGCTGGGACTAGAACCATGGTGGCCCCTAAGAGTGTCTTGTTCGGACACCACCCCAATGCCTCTCCAGAGGCCAGCCTTCTCAACGCTGGGTCAGTACTCAGGCCCCGGAAGTTCCAAGGCCTGGTTAGGCTGGGTGCTAGAGACCAAGGGCGTGTCAGCCTGATGGACCACTGTCCTCATGGAGCTCCCAGGCTGAAGCACTGTCCTGCTGGGTGTGCAGAGCTTCTCAGGACACAAGGCCCTTGCCTCCTCCGCATATCTGACTAACTTCCTGGTAAATTATAAGCTCTGGGAAGGTAGGCTCTACTGCCATGTCAGCCCTCACAGGGAGACCAGACCGTGCCTAGGGCTCAGGAGAAATGGGCTGACTGCCATTTGCTGTCTGGCCCAAGAAGTGTGAGCAGGCAAGAGCATGCTCATTCTACACCAGGCTGGCCTGCTCCAGACTGCCTGGTCTTGATGGCCCCTCTCATTATCATGGAAATAAGTCCTCTTTGCAGCCCAACCTTAAGAACGGGGGTGGAATCTATCACTTCTCTCAGGTGTTTTAAAAGGCTTCTCTGCTCTAACCAGGCCTCTGGGACAGTATAAGAACAGAAGTCTCAACAAGTATGTAAGTCTTGACCAGCCCAAGAGGTTAAACTGAGACTAGTGGAAATCAAACCAAACTGATGCTCACATCCTCCGACTTGCCTCCTGGGGCAGCTGGGATAGAAAGGCTTGTGGGCAGCTAGAGGAAGAACCAACTGCCTGGAAAAGGGCATCATGTTACAGAACTCAAGGGGGGAACCCACATACGAGAACCCCTCCCCAGGTCTCAGCCTTAAGTAATGACCTATCTCAATTAGAGACTGAAGGCTTCCTTACTCAGAACAGGCCACTACGGATGGAGGTGGTGGTGTCCCTGTGGGCCCTGAGGCCCTCAAGAGTGGGAGCGGCATCTTATCTTCCACATGCCCACAAGAAGAGCCTGGCCTGAGAGTAACGAAACCTAGAATGGCTTGCTAACATAGCTGAACACACCCTTCTTTCTTTACTTGCCTTTCAGGTATGAGGCCTTCCGGGTTTTCCTTCTCCTTCACTGACCACTCTTTCCCTGTCTCCTTAGCTGGTCTCTCAAGTCCCTGACTTCTATACAAAGAACTCAGTCTAACAACTTCTCTATCTAATCTCTCTTCCTAGGAGATATCTTATCCAGGCTCATTATGGCTTTAAATACCACCCCCACACTTGTAACTCCAGACCAGATTCCTTAACTCCAGACTCTTCTCTATCAATCAGCATTTCCACCTGCATATCCAACAGGCATCTCTAACTGAGCTTCTGCTCTTCTTCCCCAAACCTCCCCCCAGCTCTTCCCATCTGTGATAGGACCTCCATCCTTCCAGTTACTCAGGCCAAAAACCTTGGAGTCATTCTTAACCCTTCTCTTTCTCTCGTCCCTTACATCCAATCTGTAAACTCTTTTCAATATTGCCTCAGAAACTAACCACCTTTCATCACTTCCACAGTCTTAGCCATCAACATTTCTCTCTCCAATTATCACAATAGCTTTAATAACTCTTTGTAAGCCTACAGTCTGCTCTCAAACAACAGCCACAATGATCATTTGGAAACCAAGCTGGATTATATCTTTCTTCTACTAATTCCTCCAGTGACTCTCCATCTCACCCAGAGTAAAATTTCAAACCCTCACAGTGATCCACAGGCCCTTTATGACTGGACCCTGAAATGTCTAAGTCTGCTACCCTCCACCCAACCCTCCAACATTCTCTGTCTTCCTTCCCTTTATTTGTCTCCATAACACTTACTGCCATGTGACCTGAAAGAGGTATTACTTGTCATCTGTCCCAACCAGAATGTAAGCTCCACGGAAGCATGGATTAAGAAAAAAAATCTGGTACTTCCCTGGTGGCACGGTGGTTAAGACTCCACACTCCTAATGCAGGGGACCTGGGTTTGATCCCTGGTCTGGGAACTAGATCCCACGTGCATGCTGCAACTAAGAGTTCGCATACCACAACTAATGAGCCAGCAAGCTGCAACTAAGGAACCCCTGAGCTGCAACTAAGGAGCCCGCCTGCCACAACTAAGACCCAATGCAATCAAATAAATAAATATTTTTTTAGAAAAAAAATCTATCGCCATATCCCCAAGTGTCAAAAACAGTGCCCGTTCTGTAAATACCTGTGAAATGAATAAATAGGTCCCCACCTCTCCATCTGAGTAGTGGGAGAAGGAGGAGGGTGAAAGGGATAGGAAGTAGGCAAATCGACACCAAAGGTATTTATTTCCCTTAGACACTAAGACTACTTACGGGCAAAGCACTCTACCCTTGTGGTGCTTTTCCACCTGTCACCACTGGGCGGCACTGCCAGACCAATGAAAGCACCGAGGACGGAGAGGGCCTCAGCCCAGCTCTGTGCAAGTGCTCACCTTTGAGGCTAGACACTTGTTGGCCCTGGGTCTTGCTGAAGAGAGACAGTTCGTTGGTAATGGATTCCAGCATCTTCACGAAGTTGGGCAGGAAGAGGATGACCTGGACATCATGGTTGGCTAGGTGCCTCCCACAGCTGATACCCTGAGCCCCCTTCACATGGGGCCCACATAGCAGGGCCACCGTAGGCCTCTGGTGAACATTTTTGGGATTCAACCTGGAACAGAAGGCAAAGAAGCATTATCAGCTGCAGACTTGCCAATCCCTTGCATCACATACCAGGCAAGTGCCTCTCGGCACTTACTGCTCTCAGAGTTCTCGCTAGTCCCAGGTTCCAGAGGGGGATGGACAAATCCACTAAAGGCCAGGTTTACAGGGTGGCACTCCCACTGTCCCACATCCTGGTGTCACATCATCTGCTGGGTCCTCTCATTAGGTAGTTCACCCAGATCTTGTTCCATATAACACTGTTTGCCAGAACATTGCTTTCTAACCAAGAACACCTACTGTTCTCACCGTATGACCTATTAGGTCCAAACTCTTCTTAGCAAAGAGGCTTTTCTACCTCTGCAGCCTTCTTTGCTCTTCTTCCCCAACATGCCTGCTCCACTGCAGGAACACTGGTCTCTCATCATTCTCTGCTGCACATGTAAAGTTCTTTCTTGCTTCTGCTCAAACTACTTCCCCTGCCCAGAAACCCCTTCACTTGTGAAACTCTGACCCAGCCCTTTTAAGATTACTCTGGCTCAACTCCTAAGACACTCACAGCAAGTACCAAAGAGGGTAGTTTTAATCATCCTCAATCAGTTGCCAGTCCAAGTTCTCTTTACTGAGCTGCCAGTAAGCTAATAAGAGCAATGGTGTAGATACTAATAGTACCTATTTCACAGGACGCTGGGTGGATGAATGGATGTAAAGCACTTGTAACAGGAACCGACACACAAAGTACTCAATCGATGCTGGCACTGTTACACTACTGGTCACAGAGGAGGCAGCAGGCAGGCTAGGGGCTTGCCGCCCTCCTAGGCTATTAGCTGCCTTGGACACCCACTTCCTGATGAAGTCACTTCCAGCTTCCTGCCGTTCAAAGCTGAGACCTCTCTGGTCTCAGAGAAGCCACAAGTAATGAGGTTTAGAGGATTAGCCCTAGAGCTGTGCCCGACTCAGTCTGCCCCCAGGGCAGGAAGGGAAGGGGAGATGAACAGCAAGAAAGAGGCTTAGGGCCCTGCTTAGGGGCGGAGCAGTGACAGTCACTTACTGTTTTTCCCCAAAGAGAGGAAGACAGATGTTGTCAAGCCAAAGAGGAAACCCCTACTCTCCAAATAAATTTGGGGGAATCTGGTAATGTACTTTACATATACACCGAGTCATTCATTTCCCTCACCCTGTTTGCATCTTACGGAAATATGACGAGTACTTCTCCCTTCACGCAGACAGAAGTACTTCTCCCTTCTCCGCAGAACTGAGGAGTTCTGGCATCTGACTCACCCGTATCTGTTCCCTAAATGGACTCTCCCTCTCACAGGGGCATCCCCATCAGAGGACTCAAAACGGAGCATGGCACTCACATACCCAATGGCAGGGTCAGAGTATAGGCACTGGAGACCTGGCTCCACCGTGAACCAGCAATATCACATGGGCCAAGTCTTTCTGCTCTCTGAGCCTTAGCTTTGCTCATCTTAAAACCCGGGTTACTATTTACCTTCGAGGTGAAGCTATGAGGATCAAATTAAATGCTGTTGTGAAAGCACAGTGAAAAAATGCATGGTACTTGACATACACGAAACTAATTACCGTGGTATCTTTCTCAAAGGAAAACCAGTAACAGCTGCAAATGACAGGAGATGGCCCTTCTGAGAGTTCAGACACTGAAAGAATAGACAGGCACAAGGACAGCCAACTCCAAGAAGCTGACTAGAGGAATGTGACTTGGGGAGGACATTCAGATCCTGCCCCCAAACTGTTATTTCTGGGAAGCCACTTAATGGCCTCAAATACTCCCAGGAAGAGGTTATTCCTCAAGTTGCCCCAATGGCCGCTCTGGGAGAAAGTTCAACGGTCATCAGACCCAAGGGCAGGATACTCCTTCAGAGAGCAGCTTGCACTACTTCCTCCTCTGGGGTCTCCACTGGCTCTTTCCTGGCAGAGGAGAGGCCAGGGATCCAGGTTGGGAAACAGGCCTAAATCAAGGGACAAGGAGGAATGAACACAATGCTATACGGTGAGGGGAGTGGAGAAGCCAGGAGGGGAAATCTCACAGCCAGCGTGGATCACTTTAGACACCACTCTCCCACAAGGCTACCAAAGTCCTCCACTGTACTGACAAATCCAGCAGATACCTGTCAACTCTAATTGTGCTTGCTCTCTCAGCATCGCCATTGCTGACCATCCCTTTAGTCCACAAACACCATTCCTTTGGTTCATAAACACTACCCTCTTGGTTCTCTTACCTCTCTGGCTTTAAACTTTCTTAGCTAGTTTGGAAGGTTCCTCATCTCTTAACTCTGCTTTAATGCTGATGTTCCCCAGAATTCCACCCTAGGCCCTTTCCTCCCTTTACACCCTCTCCTTAGAGGAGCTTGCCTATTCTTATATCATGTACAAGATGATGACTTCCACATGTTAATCTTCTGCTCAGACCGTTTTCTAAACTTCAGATCCAGATTGCCAATGGTTTATCTGGATGTCTCACACTCCTAAACCCAACATATCCAAAACAAAATCCACCATCTCTCCCAAACCTGCTCCTCTTCCCACGTTCCTTATCACAGTGAATGCTATCACTATCCAACCAGATGTCCATGCTAGAACGCTTTAAGTTCAGTGATCACTGACACTTCACTTTCTATCACCTTCCATATCCATTCAATACCCTGCCCTGCTGATTTTACCTTTAAAAATTCCCTCATCCACCCACTTCACTTCTTTGATCCCTACTTCCCTGCTTGGGGCCACCATCACCTAGCCCCTGGCTCAGTTTTCTAACTGGTCTCATGGCCCGTCTTGCCTCCATTAATCTACTTGGCCAAAGTCGCCTTTTTAAAACATAAGACTAACCATGTTACAGCACTATTGAAATCCCTTCAGCAGCTCCCTATCTTTCTATCTCTATCTCTCAGCTGTACCAAAGCCCTATTTTCCAGCCACACAAAATGACTTATGGATCCACAGTCTCCAGATCCTTTCTGCCCTCGGCACACACTTTTTACTTTTCCCCCCTTCCTGCTCGCCGCTGTGAACTCCCCCTTGCTCTGTAGGACTCAAGTTTGGATGCCACTGCTCTAGGAAGGGTGTGCGTCTTCTCCAGCCTGGAGTAGAAAAGTGGCTTCCTGGAGAGTCTTCTGTTTCCTCTACCACAGCACTGGACTTTCTGGAGACCTCACTAGGCTACTGGAGGACAGGAGCAGTATTTTCTTATTCTTTGTATCCCTAGCCCTAGCACAAGGTCTGCTACATGGTATCAGTAAACATCCACAAAACTAAGCACTGCCCCTGATCTAGCAGCCTAAAGGGCAAGTGGAAAGGTACCAAAGTCTAGCTCTTATACCCAGTTGTCAGGGTTATTCTAGAAGTTCTCAGGTATGGAACTCAGGATTGATTTTTATCCTAGCCCTCTGAGTGAATGGTGAGTTCCAAAGGCTGGGTCTCTGAAGGTTCTTAGAAAGCAAGCCTCTGGTAATCAGCAGGAGTCTGAGAGTCAGCTGTTACCACGAAGGAAGGATCAAAGGGTGGTTTGCTGGGAGAAGAATGAGGACTTCCAGGACAAGGGTGAGAGAGGCAAACAAAAACCTTGTAGCATCCAGGAAAGTGACTTCACAGAGGTACTCACGTTAGAGGAGCAGCAACGGTCTGATGAGCTCTGTGTGTGACGCACTGTGCTGGTGCTGAGGCAGAGCAGCGTCACCCCATACTCAGCCCCCGCCGATCTGGAGGCATTTACCTGTTGGGCCCTCCGAGGAGGGTCAGTGCCATCTGACTGGCACACACGCCTGTCATCTCCAGTCTCCGCTCCAGAGTCAAGCCATGCTTCTCAGCCACAGACAACAGCTTTTTATGCAGCTCATAGGAAATACTTGGGACAACCAGGCCAGAGTCTGCAGTTTGAAAGGAGGTGAGGAAAAAGGGAAAGTGATGACAGGAAACCAGCTCCACAAATGGGTGTAGTTGATCTGTGAAAGCCAAGACTTTAAGACTGACCCTCCCCAGCCCATCTGCCTGATCTGGGACTTAGGCATGCTATGCAGCTCTCCACAGAGCTCAAGCAGTGCATGGAGAACTGAGCAACAACCCGTTCAGGTTACCACAGAGCAGGGATGAACTTAAACTCTCTTAGAAGTGTAGCTTTAGACCACAAAGGCCAAATCCATGAAGATGTACTTGGTACTATCAAGAAAAGGCTGCAGTCTATCAACCACATTAGAAGAAAACATGCTTTTCTCAAAGTGCGGGAAATGCCATTCCTGGCAGTGAGGTTTTCCTCACAAGCAGACCCCTTATCCTTCCTTCCCCAGAGTGGAACAGACACTAGCTAACCCCCCTGACCCTCTTGGTCCCTGCTGTTCAATTTCAAGGCAGGATGACTTGTTCATCCCATCTGCTCCCACATCTTCTTCCTCCTACTGTCCTCTACTTAGCCCTTCCTTTTGGCTGAAGAAATTCAACTAGGAACTTGTTTCCTTAAATAATTTTGTCATTTTCTCCCTATTTGGGGTGACTGTAACCCAATACTCTTACCACAGGGAAAGAGTACATGGAAAGTAACCCATGGCTTGCTTTAAGCTACTCAGAAGAATCTTCTACTCACCATAAACAAACAGAACTCTATAAAGGTTAGGGAGAATCACAGTCATTGAAAGTACACCATGAAAAGTATTGATACCTGGTTTTACAAGGTCAAAGTCTGCAGCAGCTGGGTACACTTGAAGGAGTCCATAGTATTATACGTATCAGTAGCAAGGTGCCATTTCGGGGCCCAGAAAACCAGGACAGGAAAGAAACAGGGAAGTCAAAAATTGTGATCTTTTGCCTTGACAACGAATGCCATCTTACAAAGGCTAAAGCCACTGGGCTGGCCCCAAGGGAGCAAACCCTCTGCCAAACAGCCCCATTTGGCCTCACTGGCAGACCAAGAAACACAGATTCCAATCAGCAAGTCATCGTGGGATTGCATGTAATTAGTTTTGTCTGGATGGATCACATGCCTTTTTAGATCCTGTGTCTTCATCTATACTGCACTGTAAACTCGTCAAAGCAGGGAAATAAGCCTCTTACCTCCTCAGCCCCCACCTCAGTTATACTGTCCCAGCTGTAGATATTTACCAATAGAGGCAAGTTCTCATCAGGTATTCAAACGTATAAATGATGCAAACCTACTGCTATTTCTAGTGTGGCTTACTTAACTCTAAGGCAGAAGTTTTCAGAAAGTGTATCATCATCCTGTTGGTTCCAGAGCCCTGTATAGAAAAACTTTTCTTCCTCACTGATCCTTTCGGGAGAAATTTCTTGAGGTTCTATCAGATATCCAATCTTGCCTACATGGATTCTTAAAATAAAACCACACAGAATTAGGCTGTGGCTGTACATTTTAACAACAGAAATCCAGGCATAAAGACTGAACTTAAAGCACCCATGTCTGTATCCTCTCAAGGGAAGGCAAAATAATAATAACTTAATGTAATAATAAAATAAAAACCATCTCCAGAGGTACTCCGGGGAAGTAGGCACCTCCTGCTGGGTTCCTGGCCTACCCACTTCTGTCGGCTCCGAGGCGAGAAGCGCCTTTTCCACAGGTACTTGTGAGCCACAGCTGCTCCCCGCCTCTACAGGAGACCCTCCAATACCAGCAGGATATCAATGCAAGCCTGAGTAAAAAAAGAATTTCTCCCTCCTAAGCCATGGCATATCAGTTGTACAGAAATACCACTTTGGGAAACAGTCTTCAGGAGAGCCTCGATGAGCTTATACAGTCTCAACAGATTACCCCCCAACTTGCCCTTCAAGTTCTACTTCAGTTTGATAAGGCTATAAATTCAGCGTTGGCACAGAGGGTCAGGAACAGAGTCAACTTCAGGGGCTCTCTAAATACATACAGATTCTGCGATAATGTGTGGACTTTTGTATTGAATGATGTTGAATTCAGAGAGGTGACAGAACTTATTAAAGTGGATAAAGTGAAAATTGTAGCCTGTAATGGTAAAAATACTGGCTCCAATACTACAGAATGAATAGGAAAAAAATGGCTTTTTAATGCCATCCTGTTATTGTTCATCGCTTTTTGAAGAGACGCATAGAAGAGACTTTTTTAAAATTTATTCTAGCATTGCAGAAACGACTACACTGTGCCATCCTATCAGAATTCCAGTAGAAAGAAGCTTATAATTCTGTACCTTGTTACAGTACCTTATTATACAGCATGAAGAAACAGACCTTTTTTTAAATGACAAATCAAACGTGGCCTTCCTAAGACCATAATAAATTGAAAATTAAAAAAAAAAAAAAAAAAAACCATCTCCATGTCAAAATTCACACTATCCTGTCGGTTAATTGACCCCGTCCACCTGTATGAGTCCTACTCCTGCCTGGGGCAGAGACAGTGAGCTTCGCCTCTCCCCTCACCCTTTGTGAAATGTCAGTCATTGATATCCCGGTTGCCGATGCTGGAGGCTGTAGCCTGACCTTGCAAGTCAGCCGCTGATTAAAAGAGCCATTTCTTATGGCCTGCTCCAGACATGCACATGTTATCAGAACTAATTAGGAACCACTGATAATAGTGTGAAAAAGCTGAATGAATTCTCAGGAGTTCTAAGCCACTAACAACCCTAAACCTGTCAGACAAGTCATGCACCTGCCTACTTCAAACACCCCCTTCTCCTGCAGAGTCACGCAAGGGAGAGCTTTCCCTCAAGTCTGTGCATTTCTTCACCTAAATATTCCCTTCCTGGTGAATTTGAAACAGGTCAGGGCAGTGAGTCTTGGGCCTGCCACCCACTAATCAAACTTTCTTTCTGGGACTAGGTCCTGTACTGTGCGTACAGGCACCCCCTCTCCGGTTCTGAGGGCTCTCTGGGGGCAGGCTGAGTGTTTTCTGCTACCTTTCTCCTCAGTCTTTGGGGTACAAAACTCATGGCACAGGCGGAGGAGAGTTTACTCCACCCTGGCTGGCTGAATGCTGCAGCTGGAAACTGTGTGTCTGTTACATCTCACTGATTTGTGCTGCAGGGAAGGGGTCCTGTTGAGGAACTGGCAAGTTTTGTAGCCTAGGGAAAGATATGGCCAGGAATCCTTTCTGCTTAGTCTGCCGGTCGTAGGGTCTAGGACTTCACTGTATTCTACTCTGTATCTCTGAAAGGAACACGCTAGCACCACAAAATGTTCCTTTTCAACATTTACACACACAGTCCAACCAGTCAGGCTGGCTTATCAGAAACAGGCAGAGGGAATAACATGAACTCCAAAGGAAGGGAACCAAGAACATAGCGTGTAAACTGCAAACAATAACATCGCCAAAGCCTGAACATGGGCCAAGCCCAATTATGTTTCGGTTGGAAGGTGGATCTTTATTGTTTGAGAACCAAGGCAATAAAATTAGTTGGTAGGGGTTCTCTTAATATTACTATGTACTTTAGAGCTGTCAGTGAAACAAGAGAGAGATATAATTACAGCCAGTTCGTGACAAGCAGAGCACTTCTTAGGATCTGATTAATCTTAGGATATCAAGGAAAACGGCTTAAGCACACCCAGTACAGGCCAGGAGAGAAGATGCCTCCTCCCCGCACAGCTCATTCCACAGCCTGAAGCAGGGCCACGGAGCCTCGTGGCCCAGCACCATGTGTACTGCCCCTTCTTCATGTCTTTGTCACTTCCGCACTGCTCCTTCCAGTACATACTATTTGGGGCCTTTCCCTCCCTTACGGACACATATGCATGTCCTCACACCCTCCATCGCACTTCCCCACCCTCAAGACACCTTCTAGCACCACGTCCAAGCCTTCCCCCGCAGCCTCTGCATGTACATTCCCTCCCTGTCTGTCCTTCATACCTCCCAGCCTTTCTGTTGTGTAACAGGGCTCCCACAACAAAGTGTCATCTCAAATCCAAACTCAGTCCTCACACTGGCATGGACTTTTAGTTGGCAAGGCTGTGTGTATCCTATGTCTTATCAATGAGGAGCACAGCCCATTACTGGGCATGGGGATTTCTCCAGGACTATGAATTCTGATTCCATTCTGTGGTGGTCACACAACTGGGTGGCGATATCAGACGAGTTCTTTTTTGGAGTATAAAACAACTGGTAAACTCATACCTTTAGACCCACTGTACAGATAGCCCCTGTAGACTTATATTAAGGCTGCCACAAAACGCAATTTGGTGTCAAGCATACCTTTGAAAGAAGAATTTGTTACGAGAAACGTAAATACTCCTAGTACTCTTTACTGGGAAGGCATCCCGTGATCTGGTCCCCCCCTGTGTACTTCAGCCCCTTTACCTCAGGCCTCAACCTGCACCACGCTCTGGGCATCGGGGCTGCTTTCTGGTTACTCAGTACTCCAGGTTCCTCCCAGCCTCAGGAAGCATGTCCCCTCACATGCTTTCCCTCTTCCGGCACTCTCTTCTCTCTTCCAATGCTCCCTGACACCACACATGGCAGGTTCCTCATTCTTCAGGTCTCAATTTAAATATCCCTCAGTCTCAGCATGCTGCCTACCTGCTTCACTGTACTTAATACAATTTGTAAATAACTTTTTTCCTTCTGGACTATCTACTTCGCTAAACTGTAAGCTCCCTGAGGGCAGTAACTGTGTCTGTCTTGTTCACTGCTGTATCCCCTTCCTCTCCACTGTGCCTTCAGCGCACAATGCCTAGTGGAGGGGCTACATAAGTATGTGTTAAATTAATGAATGAATGTGAAGGAAACCTGTATAACAGCCTCAGGGCCTTCCTCTCTGCAGCTGGGTAAGAGTCCAGCTGTAACCAAAGGCAAGAGTCTTTCCCCACTTCTTCCTTCCCCCGTTAACAACTAGAACACCCTCCTATCCACAATGGACCTCACTCCCTCAGGTTAAAGCTCTACTGGAACAAGCTTTGGACTCAAGAGGTAAAGGACTTCCTGACAAGATTTCTCACTAATTTCAAAGGGGAAAAGTATCTTTACAAGGAAGAAATCTGTTGGACAACACCTTACCAAGTGATCAAACTAGCCTCAGTGATGGGACAAACTGATGTTGTGTACTATAAGATGTAATGCTCCAAGAAAGACAGAGTCCCACCAAAATCCTGGAAAAAAGGTTTAAAATGAATCACATCAAAAGAAAACAATCAATAAATCAAAACCAATGGTTATTCTGCAAATCAACTGGCCTAGACTCTTCACAAATGTCAATATCACAAAAGACACCAAAAGTTGTGGGAACTGTCCTGATTAAAGGAAATGAAAGAGATCTGACAACTATATGTAATATGCAATGGTTGATTAAAAATACAACTATAGGGACTTCCCTAGTGGTGCAGTGGTTAAGAATCCACCTGCCAATGCAGGGGACATGGGTTTGAGCCCTGATCCAGGAAGATCCCACATGCTGCGGAGCAACTAAGCCCATGCGCCACAACTACCGAGCCTGCACTCCAGAGCCCGTGAGCCACAACTATTGAGTCTGCGTGCCACAATTACTGAAGCCCGTGCACCTAGAGCCCGTGCTCTGCAACAAGAGAAGCCACTGCAATGAGAAGCCTGCGCACTGCAACAAAGAGTAGCCCCCGCTCGCCGCAACTAGAGAAAGCCTGCGCACAGCAATGAAGACCCAACGCAGCCAAAAAATAAATGAGTTAAAAAAAAATACAACTATAACATGATTGTATTTTGGGACATGATTGGGACAACTGGAAAGCTCTGCATATGGAATTAGATAATACTTTTGTATTAATTTTAAATTTCCTGAGAGCAATCTTGTAGTGTGGCTGTAGAGAGCAACATCCTACTGAATACATATGGAAGTATTTAGGGGTGAAACGTAACGAGTGCAACTAAATCTCAAATTGTTCAGGGTTGTGTGTGTGTGCATTTATATAAAGTAAGCAAAATGTTAACTAGTGAATCTAAATGAAGGCCATATGGTTGTTCATTATACTATTCTAGCACCTTTTCTGAAAGTTTGAAATTTTTTTCAATATAAAAAGTTGGAGAGGGGCTTCCCTGCTGGCGCTGTGGTTGAAAATCTGCCTGCTAATGCAGGGGACATGGGTTCGAGCCCTGGTCTGAGAAGATCCCACATGCCGTGGAGCAAGTAGGCCCATGAGCCACAACTACCAAGCCTGAGTGTCTGGAGCCTGTGCTCCGCAACAAGAGAGGCCACGATAGTGAGAGGCCCGCGCACTGCGATGAAGACTGGCCCCCACTTGCCACAACTAGAGAAAGCCCTTGCACAGAAACGAAGACCTGACACAGCCATCAATCAATCAATCAGTCAATCAATCAATAGAAGTTGGAGAGAAAAAAGAGTAAAGTGCCTCCAAATAGGATCAACAAATGTTTGCAGAGTAGTAATACATCAAGCCAGTGGTGGTGGTGGGGAGAATGGCAGGAAACAGAATAAATAAAAAGAATATGAAAACAAACCACATTCCCAGTCTTACAACCTAGCTGGAAACAAAAAATATATGTGTGCAAAAATCAGAGAGAAAAAACTGTGTTATCCTGAGCTCAAGTGTAAAATAGGAATTTCAAACCAGGAGCTACAGGTAGTGTCAAATCCTCAATCTGAACCATGCCTCGCAAGACAGACAGAATTATAGTCACAATGATAGAAAAGGGAGTGCACTTGAGGTGGCAGAGGAACCATGAACAAAGCTACAGAAGCTGGAAAGGGTGTGACATGAGCAGATGAAAACTACCCTGCTTGGAGCCCAGAGACCGACGTAAAGGCTAGTTTAGAGTAGTGAGCAGGGCCAGACTTCAGAAGGCATTAAAAGCCAAGTTGTTTTATACAGCATGAAGTTGACAGGGCTAGAAAATGAGGGCAGAAGGCCATGTAGAATTGATTTCAAGGGACAAAGGGAACCTGTGGGGTAGCATAAAAAAGTAAAAGGTCGGGCTTCCCTGGTGGCGCAGTGGTTAAGAATCCTCCTGCCGATGCAGGGGACATGGGTTCGAGTCCTGGTCGGGGAGGATCCCGCATGCCGCGGAGCAACTAAGCTCATGCACCACAACTACTGAGCCTGCACTCTAGAGCCCACAAGCTACAACTACTGAAGCCCATGTGCCTAGAGCCTGTGCTCCACAACAGGGGAGGCCACTGCAGTGAGAGGCCCGTGCACTGCGACGAGGAGTGGCCCCTGCTCTCCTCAGCTAGAGGGAGACTGCACGAAGCAACGAAGACCCAATGCAGCCAAAAATAAAAGTAATTAATTAAAAAAAAAAAAGTAAAACATCATGACAATTTCAAGGACCACTGAGAAAGAAGAGAATCTAGAGTCTGAATGAATACTGAGGACAAAGGAAAACTCCTTGTCAGGAGGAATCACTGTGTTGTTAAATTAGAAAAAAAATGGCCTCCAGGGTTCTTTCTAGTCATGAATGGTTTTTGGTTTTTTTTTTTTTTTTTTTTTTTTGGCTTCGTTGGGTCTCCATTGCTGCACGTAGACTTTCTCTAGTTGTAGAAAGCAGGGGCTACTCTTTGTTGCGGTGTGCGAGCTTCTCATTGCAGTGGCTTCTCTTGTTGCAGAGCACGGGCTCTAGGTGTGTGGGCTTCAGTAATTGTGGCACATGGGCTCAGTAGTTGTGGCTCGCAGGCTTTAGAGCGCAGGCTCAGTAATTGTGGCACACGGGCTTAGTTGCTCCGCAGCACGTGGGATCTTCCCGGACCAGGGCTCAAACCCATGTCCCCCACACTGGCAGGCGGATTCTTAACCACTGAGCCACCAGGGAAGCCCTCTAGTCATGAATTTTTATGAGAAGTAAGAGGCAAAGATGGCCACAAAGTTTCATGCTGGACACTTTAAAAATGGTGATTCCACTGAAAGAAATGGGAATGCTAAGGAGGCAAAGATATGGGAGGGGGTGAATGACTGACTTAGCTTTGATATGTTGAATTTAAGGAGGATGATGGATACATTGAAATCAAACCCCTTCCTTGGCTCTGGCCAGACGCCTGTGGCTGTGAAATGGCAAAGGGCACATAATAGCAAAAAAGTCACATTTGCAGAGACCAACTCAAGTTTCTAAAATGACCAATTGGTACCTTCATCAAAACTCAGGTGTCAGGCCATAATGTGCTGGCTCCAGATCCCCCAGCCATTAGTTTGACCTTAAATTGTTAAATTAAAAAACTCTGGCAGCAAGTTGCCATAAGACCTTTTCCAGTAGGACTGCAGGAAGCACAGGTGTTTATTACTGGGGGAAGAATCTAAGCCAAGACACCTGTCTTAACAGTACTGCTCTAACACCTCATGAGTGTCAAGGACTACAACCAAGCCCTTCAGGCTGATGTGTCCACCTGATTATCCAAGCCCAGAAACTCTGAAGGATTCCACATTAAAAGAACTAACTACTCCCTCCACTCCTGGCACTGGAGGATCTGCTAGAACCTGAGGTTCCCAAAAATCAACCAAGTCACTGTCAAGGAAGTCTGCCTGCAGAGACACAATTTCAGAAACTAGGCTCATCAGCTCTGCTCAATGAAAAGCTGTGGCGGCACTTGGTGCAGGAGTTTTCTGGTCCAGAACACCTCCTAGAATTTACCTCCTCCTGTCTCCCCTGTGGCTCTCTTAGGATAAGAAATATAATTAGGATAAGAAATGTAAAAGAGGTGCCTCCCCGGGAATGGCATCCCTGTAGCACATGGTCTAATCTGTAAACACAGGAAGGGGAATGAGGGTTGAAGGGAGATCAAGGAAGAACCCATGTGGGTTGGGTCAGTGGTTTGAAAAAGCAACGAGATCATGACCAGTTCCACTGCAGCAGACACTCGAGTCTCCGCGTGAGAAGGATCCTCCTCATGAGCATGATAGCCACTGAAGGCAGTCTTCACTATCCTCAGGGTAAATATTCTTCAATGGCCACTTCTAAGCTCAAAGATTTCTTTCTTTCTGAATTCCTTTCGAACACATAAACAAACCCAAAACAGATTTCCTGATTACCTGTTCTTCAGGAGGTAGAAAACACTGCTCATCTTGAAAGCATTAGGACACATCTTGAGGGACCCTGGGGACAAGAAGTAGAGGAAGGCACACAGGGCTCAGAGGCAGAAATGGAATGCCAGCTGTGGAAAACAACTGACAGCCTGGAATGGTGAAAGCAGAGCTTGTCCTGAGAGCAAGATACATCGCTACTGAAGCTCAAAGGGAAGAATAAAGAGGCAAGCCAGAAGCAGCAGAAACAAACCAACTGTGGCTTCACCAGCTACTCCCCTTCAGAGTAGAACTAGAACTGCTTTTACTGAGAAAAATGAGTATGGGTAAGTGGTGCTGAACTAAGAGAGCTCAAACCAGAGTGCCTCACACAAACTCTGACTTGATCCTTTTGCAAGACCGTAAGCAGTAACTCTACTTCAGGTCATCTTCATACACTTGCTACTCCCCAAACTTCAGCAGACACATAGTGTAGAGGCTGAGGAACATCCTTCAGGCAAAGCCGATGGGACAACTGTGGAGATTCAGTCAGTGCTTGTACCAATAGCACCCTGTGGCCTCCCATTCGGCTTCTATATACTTGAAGACAAAAGAAGGCTACACAGTGGAAAACAAATGGCAGAAATTAAATCAGAATTCTAACCTAAAATGAAGGGGTCTTGAATAAATGAACCTGAGGAGAATTTATTAGAAACCAGGGAATGAAGAATTCTAGACACTTTAAAGTCATTCCTGGTGAAAGATTTAATGGAACACTTAACTCCAACAAAATGAGGCTAAAAACAAAAAGGGGATAACAATGCAACCTCACAGAGATGCCATGAAAATTAACTGTGATAAGCATGTGAAGTGCTTAGAATGGTGCCCAGGACATAGTAAATACCCAATGAACATCCACTATTATGACGGTGATCATAATGTTGTTTCTCCTGAACCAGGCACTTACACTTCCTTTTCTGCCACCTCTAAATCTTGTACACACTTCCATTATTTGTTTGTTTACACATCTGGTTACCCTATGTAAGGCCCCTGAGGTGACGGACAATGACTTACCCAGAGCATCTAGAACAGTGCCTGGCACACAGTAAAAATTTTATAAATGTTGATGCTTTGAAATAACTTTACTGAGACAGCCTTTGCACTTCACATTAAAGTCAAATATTGACTGAATAATAATTATAAGCCAGGCGTTGCACTAGCTGCTTTCCACATGATCTCATTTAACTGCCAAATATTATCCCACTTTACAGACAAGGAAACAGGCTCAGTAGTCCCCACATGGCTACATAACTCAATTCTCTGACCCTACAGAAGCCTCCTCATTGAAGCCTTTAATATTGAATAATTAGTAAGTCCCTCAGTGTGGCAACTCTACTAATTGCTTTCTCTGGGCTCAGCCACGAAGCAATGCAAGAAAAAAAAATCACAAAAACTTGGCCCATTAAAACCTCATGCAATCTAAATCTAACTACAACTGGACTCGCTGCCATTCTTCACACCCCACAGATTCAATGCCTTTGAATTCTGTTGTTCACTCAATCCTCTTCAACATGTCTTCAATCATCAAATCCTATCAAATTCCCCTTTGTCACTTCTCTCACATCTCTGTCTTCCTTTCCATTCAGAGATCCAAACCCCTGGCATATTAGTTATGTCATCAGTCTAACTTACCTTCCTGCTCTGGTCTCTCTCCTGAAATTCTACCCTGAATTCTATCATGAGACCAGTCTTCCTAAAGACTAACAAATCTTCCTAAAATAGATTTTGGATCATGTCTTTTTCAGAATCCTTCAGTTGCTCCTGATGGCCATAAAACAAGGGACAGCATTAGCACACAGGCTCTCTGTGCTCTGGTCTAAAGCTATTTTTAATTCCTGCTATTCCCCCACACAAAAATCTCCGCCCTGGCCAAACCAGCAAATAGCCAATCTCCCACACAGCCCTTTATCACACTACAGAGCACCTGACCAGCCTACCCATAAGTATCTTCCTCTTCTTCTCTGGTGAAATCCTGCCCATCCTTCAAGGCTTCTGTCCTGCTCCCTTTGTGAAGCCTTCCCTGATCAGCCCAGCCTTCAGGACCTCTCATGCCCCTCAACACCCAATGCATTTAATGTCCACACTCTCAATGGACTCCAGGCATATATGGTATCTTTCCATTTCCTAGTACATCTTAATTACTTGGATGCAAGGACTGTCTTAGAGTGACTTACATGTAGTAATAAGCACAATGTTCTGACTGGCCCACACTGTCTTAAAAATTACTTTTAGAATATTATGAATGTTGAGCAAAGATTCTTCTCTGAAGCCTTATCACTCTCCTAACTGGTGTTCTTTGGGGACCTCTCACCTCTGAACACAGAGGGCTCACATGCATCTAGCATTTTATAGGCCAACTTAACCAACATGTATGCAACCACAGAATACAATTATTTAGCAGCATAGGTCCAAGCTGGAGGAATGTCTGACAATCTGTTGGAGATAGCAGCACTGTTAAAGGACCAAAGGGGCCTTCCAGAGAGAAAATATTTGGGTTAAACAAAGAGCTAAATTTAGCTGCTTCCTGAATGTGTTTTCCCAATCAATAGACCTTTTATAACACTACCCCCCCCCCACGCACACAGTTGGCAAGGAGTATTGCCAAGAGGAATATGAGCAATTAGAGAATAACAGCTTAGAAACCGTTGACACCACTCAGCATGCAGTCAGTGTGTAGGATACCAGCAGCAAGCTGACAGAATCCTGAAACTCAAGCCATTACCAAATGGGTAATAAACATGTTCTTTTGCTACTCTGGGAATTAGCAGAACTGCCCTTCTCTTCTTATATCCTTCTTTCTCTTTAACATATCTGTATTCAGAAAAGGAAAGGAAATGTGATAGATAAGGTTTAT
This sequence comes from Kogia breviceps, assembly GCF_026419965.1. Classification (NCBI taxonomy): domain Eukaryota; kingdom Metazoa; phylum Chordata; class Mammalia; order Artiodactyla; family Physeteridae; genus Kogia; species Kogia breviceps. The sequence continues at coordinate 101,962,787 of NC_081312.1, forward strand.
AGAGCCGTTACCTCTCTGGACCTCAATGTCCTCAATCTGTTAAATGAGAAAATTATACTAGGTGATCAAGTAACCGAACACTAACATTTTTTTTTTTGTCCTAGCTTGTTTCCCCACATATTCCAGATAGCTTGCCTCATTCCGATACTAACATTTGGATAGTAAATCCAACTGGAAAAGTATCCCCAGCCAGGCACTACATGAATAACACTGAGTAAAAACCTGCTTTGAGACTTGTGATTTGGAGCTGGAGCAGAGGCAAAATCACCTGTAGAAGCTGCTCAGCAAGATAACTGCTTGCTTGCTCTATTTCCAGCATAGATCCTGCTTGGCAAAAGGACTTCATTTCCACTCCTTATCACTGCTGAGAACAAAGAGAAAAACCAGATGGCATGAGGCTATATGGCCTCTTGTACCCTCACTGTCATGCTCCAGTGAAATGCAACTGGTTGCTATACACCACAAGCCGCCATACCTGAGTTCCTGGCCAATGCCTAGCACATGTGGTTTGTAATATGTCTGTTAATGGCAATTCTGGAAAAATATGAGAGGAGGGAACTTTCACTTCTGTCATTAAACAAAGTGTGAACATTAAGCTGGGGAGATAGAGTATGTAGGAAGAAAAAATTCCCTCCTCTCCTGTTGTCTACTTTGGCAAATGTTTTCTTAGGCTCTTTTAGATCTGAGAATCTTTCCTGATTCTTATTGCTATTCGCTCCCTGTTAGCCACTTCACTCCAAGGCAGGCTGTAATCTCCCCAAGCTCAGGAATTTCAGGGAAATCACATGTGGCATGACCCAACCACCTCAGCTTCCAGAGAGTGACCAGTAAAGAAAGCTTATTTTGCCACTAAGGGCAGTAAAAAAGAGAGCAGTCAAAAGTGGATGGATGGTGTATGTATAAATGATTCACTCTGTTATAAAGCAGAAACTAACACACTACTGTAAAGCAATTATACTCCAATAAAGATGTTTAAAAAAAAACAAGAAGTGGATGGACAGCAGGATCTGAGTATACAACCAGACCTACTGGATGATAGCTGCCTTTGAAAAGCTTAAAACCTGGCAATTTAAATTAAGCCTGATTCTGAGCTAGGTTGTTTGCCTTAACATAGGTGATAAAAATCAAAGGAGTTCAGCAACTCACAGTGTCACTTAAGGAAACTACCTTAGTAAAGAGGCGTGCCTGCCAGAGTCTGATAGTGAAAGACAGAAATTAGTAGTCTTTCTTAACCTGACAACCTGCTTATTTCTTTTTTCTTCACATGGAAGCTTTTACACTCAGCAAAACCAAATACAACAGAGCCCTACTGATGTTTACAAAAATGCCATGCCATACCTGTGATTTTCCCCCATATGTAACTAAGCTGACTCCATAAATCTCCCTATAACTGCTACTAGCATTCAAGGTTTATATTCCCTATATTCAAGACTCCAAGACTTCAGATGATTATTATACTTATTAAAATGATTGATTCCTCCTTTAGCTCCTAAGATCATTTAACAACAGTAGTTTCAATCTGTAATCTAAGAAGCCCAGTTAATAATAAGTTTGGGGGGAAGGGACAGAGACAGGGAAGAGGTAGACCACCTGTCCTACAGCTGCCTCAGATGCCATGTTTGAAGAAAAGATCCAAATGCTAAAAGAAAAAACAAAACCACAAACTTAAAAATCACTGAGTTAACAGATTAGGCTATCATACACAGTGACCTACCTAATTACCAAGGCACTACACTGTCACATAAGCATTATGACTAGCCAACCCTCAATGACCAGGGCTAGCAGGAGATGAGGACAGTGTAGTAAACAAATGTAATTTATTGAAACCCTAATTTTAGCCAATGGTTTCAACTACTCAGCTCTATTTCTTACCCCAGCAAACAACCAGTGAAACAGAGTTGAACTTCTGGTAAAATCTATAGGCAGTAACAGGGAAGCCAAAGTGAAAATAGAGCCGACTATGTCAATCTAGATAGTCAGACTCTATGCCTTTAGTTGTTAATCATAACATACTTAACAGCTGATCAGATCCTGCCAGGTATAGGATATAAATGGACATGTAGAGAAATCAGCCCCCACCCCAACCTAGTGGTAGGTAGGATGGCCACAGTCTCTAAAAGACAATATAATGGGCCAACCACCATGCCCCTTGAGTTAATTCCTACTACAAGACTCTGACTCAGAATCTGGGTCATTCTGTTTCAAGTATTAAAAAAAAAAAAAAAAAAAAAAGGAAGAGCAGCCAGTAGGACATGGGGTTAACTTACCTGTGCAGAACTCCTTGCTCACATTGTGGGGCACTGTGATCCGACGATAGACAATGGGCTCTGACTCCAGAATGTTCTCATCATGGCGATACCGAGTAGGCCTCTCATTTGGGATGCCCCGGGAACGGGTACCACTTCTCCTCTCATAAGTATCAATCTCCTCAAACACAGCTGCTTTGTCAAAAAGGGCCAGGTTCCCTTCAAAATCAAAATCTGTATCTGGGATCTCCTCAATATCATCCCCAAAGCACTCGTCATCTTTATTCTTCATCTGGCCGTTTTTTAAGCCACTTTTCTTTGGAGTTGCCTGATTTGGGTGCCTGCTACTAGAAGACCCTGGAGAAAAAAACAGGGACTAAAGTCAGTGTGCCCACAGAAAGTGCTCAGTATAAGTGGAAAATACATTAGTCCTTTGTGGACAGTGTTACAGGAATCAATGTGAAAATGGTATAAGGTAAAGCTATTCCTAAATCACATTAAGTAGAAAAAATTACCACAAATCTCATGGAATAATAGATTTCATATATTACCCAACTAACAGTGAATATGAAATAAGCAGTACTCCTGGAAATCTTAAGCTCTGCTCTTCATAAGGGAATTGGTAATGACCCAGGCTTTTCTGACAACTGAATATATCAAAAAAGTGGAAGGGCAAGAATACAGCAGTCTCTTCCCACAGGTCTGGGTGGTTTGACTCTGAATGTCCAGCAGTTAATTAAGAGAGAAATAACCCCCAGAGTAAAAGAAGGCCAAGTCCTCATAACCTGAAGCTCATAGGAAGATCTTACTCAAGTGGCTCTGAATTCCATGCTTATCAAGCAAGCAATCTTCTGATTTTTTAACTCAGTCTCAGGCTAGACCCCAGTAGGAGGGAATCCCTGGGTTTAGACAAATTCCAGACCTTGAGCCAGATATACATCTACCACTATAAGTTGATATATTTTGATTTACAGGCCTGTTTTTAGATCTTTTGGTTAATGTGATCTCTTTTCTCAAAATTTTACCACTTCTGGGTAAGCAATTTCTGAACCATCAAATGATGACAAGGACCATATTGACCTGATCCTGTAGAGGGCACACCAAGATGCATATCAACACCACAGCAGTCACTCTCTGTCTCTGAAACTCTATTTGGCCACCACATATCAGTCAACTACTCCTCTAGCAGCCAAGGCAGAAGACCCCACAGAATTCTCCAAACCATCCCTTCCCAGAGAATCCTGAACTGAGTTTATAGTTTGATCCCCATCTGATCACCCTGAAAGGATGGACCAGGTGACTGGTATGGTAAATGGAACTGCCAGCATAGTCTGGATAAACATAGTGTACTTCCTTTTGTGAGAACAAGCTCCTCAATTATTGAAAATACTCAAGAAAAGGTTAGGATGATCATGAGCAAACCCCCTCACACATATCATCCCAACTATACTGCTCTAACTTTACTCACAGCAACTCCCTTCTATCCAATGGACCATAAGTCATGAGACCTAGAATCTATTTGCATGCTGTATAATCTTACACCTATCACCCAAATTCTCAATTTCCTTGTGTGTAAAACGATCACTGTGGTACCCCCAGCAGGGTTTCTAGTACATAGCAGTCAGTCAATAAATATTTGTTTAATGTTATCAATCAACATCAGCAAGATCAATTACAACAATTATTCTGAAAGATGTATACTATGCAAAATATAACTCATGTCTAAGTCTTCCTAATGCCAAATATTGGTATGGAAAAGGGCTATGCTGGCAGTTAGGATGAGATTTAGGCCTCTGAAAAAAACCTAAGACTGACCAAAATTATGAAGGGGAGAAAGAGTTGGCTGAGTCACCATAAACAGCTGAGATAACGAACCACTAAGAAGCTTGTCAAAATCTGGGTTATGTTCTAGTTCCGATAATTTGATAAAAACATTTAGTGAGAACATGCGTGTGCCATAGCCAGGTACCAGGAATATAGTACATAACCAAAACATGCTACCCAAAAGGGAAGGAGGAGAGATATATAAGCAATTAACTAAAATACAATATAATGAGAATTATAATAGAAGTTTATATAAAGTACTACAGAAACATGGATGAGAAACAGAGCTGGATTAGGAATGGGAGAGCAAGAATTGAAAATACAAGGTCAGGATAACACCATTAGCAATGTATGTAGGTGAGGGAAGAACTAGAGAAAAAGTCCAGTTTGCAGGATTATCAATGTACTGCCTCAATATTAAATCAATAGGGACTTCCCTGGTGGCACAGTGGTTAAGAATCCACCTGCTAAAGCAAGGGACACAGGTTCAAGCCCTGGTCTGGGAAGATCTCACATACCGCGAAGCAACTAAGCCCGTACGCCACAACTACTGAGCCTGCGCTCTAGAGCCCATGTGCCACAACTAATGAAGCCCATGCACCTAGAGCCCATGCTCCACAACAAGAGAAGCCACCGCAATGAGAAGACTGTGCATCGCAATGAAGAGTAGCCCCCGCTCACCACAACTAGAGAAAGCCCACGCACAGCAATGAAGACCCAACGCAGCCAAATAAATAAATTTATTTTAAAAAATAAAAAATATTAAATCAAGATTATTAGGAAATAGGTCTCTGGCCCAGTGGTCTCTCTCCAGTGGTTGTGTGCATACCCAGGAGTGCAAAGGATGATCCACTGGGATGCAGGGAGAAGATATTGAATATTTTATTTACTCTTTCTTTTAACTAAAAACAGGAAGAAATTAAGCCTTATGAACTTAATGTACAGATGGAAATTGGCACCCTTATGAGGTTTCATGCCACCCAATCACTGCCAGTATCTGAACTATCTGAGGAATGAATGATGTTCCATAACAATTAGTGTGTCCATGCAAGTGGATTTACATCAAAATTTTTAAATTGTGGTAAAACATACATAACATACAATTTACCATTTAAACCATTTTTAAGTGTACCATTCAATGACATTAAGTACATTCACACTGAGCAACTATATACATTTTTAACTACTAAAGCATATAGAAATGAGTAAGTGGCTTTAAAAGATTCCTATAAATAAGCTATGTATTGGGACTTCCGTGGCGGTCCAGTGGTTAAGACTCCATGCTTCTAATGTAGGGGGTGCAGGTTCAATCCCTGGTTGGAAAACTAAGACCCCACACGCTGTGCAGTGCAACCAAAAAAAAAAAAAAAAAAAAGGCAGCTATGTATTAAAGATAACACTAATAATGCAATTATAAGTGAACAAGAGAATGGCAGAGATAACACTTCCTCTATTTTTCTTATAGGCTTCTTTGACCAGACTGTTTAAAAAATTTAATCTAATCAGATCTAAGAAGACAGCCTCCCAAATTAAAAAGTAATCAACGTTATTACAAACATGAATCCATATGGACTACCACTGATTAACTTTACCCTAAGTGTATACTCTACATCATAGCCCTGGGGCCAAATCCAGCCCAAACACTGCCTGTTTCTGTAAATAAAGTTTTACTGGAACACAGTTACATTCATTTGTTTACATATTGTCTAAGGCTGCTTATGTGCTACAAAGACAAAGTTACAAACCACCCAATCCAAAAATGGGCAGAAGACCTAAACAGATATTTCTCCAAAGAAGATACAGACTGCCAACAAACACATGAAAGAATGCTCAACATCATTAATCATTAGAGAAATGCAAACCAAAATGACAATGAGATATCATCTCACACCAGTCAGAATGGCCATCATCAAAAAATCTAGAAACAATAAATGCTGAAGAGAGTGTGGAGAAAAGGGAACACTCTTGCACTGTTGGTGGGAATGTAAATTGATACAGCCACTATGGAGAACAGTATGGAGGTTCCTTAAAAAACTACAAATAGAACTACCATACGACCCCAGCAATCCCACTACTGGGCATATACCCTAAGAAAACCATAATTCAAAAAGAGTCATGTACCAAAATGTTCACTGCAGCTCTATTTACAATAGCCAGGACATGGAAGCAACCTAAGTGTCCATCAACAGATGAATGGATAAAGAAGATGTGGCACATATATACAATGGAATATTACTCAGCCATAAAAAGAAACAAAACTGAGTTATTTGTAGTGAGGTGGATGGACCTAGAGTCTGTCATACAGAGTGAAGTAAGTCAGAAGGAGAAAAATACCGCATGCTAACACATATATATGGAATCTAAGAAAAAAAAAATGTCATGAAGAGCCTAGGGGTAGGATGGGAATAAAACAGACCTACTAGAGCGTGGCCTTGAGGATATGGAGAGGGGGAAGGGTAAGCTGTGACGAGGTGAGAGAGTGGCATGGACATATATACACTACCAAACGTAGGGTGGATAGCTAGTGGGAAGCAGCCACATGGCACAGGGAGATCAGCTAGGTGGTTTGTGACCACCTAGAGGTGTGGGATACGGAAGGTGGGAGGGAGGGAGAAGCAAGAGGGAAGAGATATGGGAACATATGTATATGTATAACTGATTCACTTTGTTTTAAAGCAGAAACTAACACACCATTGTAAAGCAATTATACTCCAATAAAGATGTTAAAAAAAAAGAGACAAAGTTAAATGTTTGAAACAGAGACCTTATGGCCTGCAAGGCCTGAACTATTTAATATCTGATCCTTTACAGAAAAAGTTTGCTCAGTCTGCTCTACATCATGCTTCTCACAGGTATTCTCTCCAACTATGACCGCCATTAAAATTTTAAAAAAATTTTTTAATTAACTGAATGTAACCAGAATTCTTTGAATCTCTGTTCTATTCAGGGTGTTAAGTGTGTCACTTGTCATTCAGACCTGTCAGCCAATACTATGCCTGGTCCACCATAAGTAAACAAGAATCTCTGGTGAATTATGAAATCAAAACAGCCATACCAAAAAACAAAACAAAACAAAAAAACCCCAAACAACAAAAGCCTCTAAAGAGGTTAAAAAAAAAGACAACTTGAGACTATGAGACTATGAGAAGGAAAGGGAACCATCAAAAACTATAGGGCTTCCCTGGTGGCACAGTGGTTGAGAATCTGCCTGCTGATGCAGGGGACACGGGTTTGTGCCCCGGTCCGGGAAGATCCCACATGCTGCAGAGCGGCTGGGCCCGTGAGCCATGGCCACTGAGCCTGCGCGTCTGGAGCCTGTGCTCTGCAACGGGAGAGGCCACAACAGTGAGAGGCCCGTGTACTGCAAAAAAAACAAACAAACAACAACAAAAAAAAACAAAAAAAAAAACTATGCCAAATGTGTTGCGTGACTGAAAAGGACAGGAAGATGAAGTCAACAATGATACAAGAGGGAGTATGAGGCAAGGGCTTCACAGGAAAGCAGTTCAGTCATGTCCATTATGAACTGACAATGAACTATCCTGGACCTATCAAAATGACAGATGAAGACAAGCAGTTAATCAATGGTAGAGGAGACAGGGTAAAAGAAGCAAAACGGGAAATCATTTTTGGCTTGGCCACAGACTCTACAAACATAACTTACAAACCCACAGTTCTGACTTTAGAAAGTATCAAGTATTTTCTCATGCTCCCTCTGACTAAAAATCTTCCATTCATTCATTTGACAAAGATACACTAGGGATCAGCTATGTTCCAAATACTGTCAGGAAATCACACAGTGAAAAAAAATTTCCAAGAGGAAATACTGACACCATAGGTCAGCAAGAAAAAGGTAAGAGAATGTCAAGTAAATGAAAGGCAGGCTAAAATTCTCAGTTGTCTCTTATTCTTCCCTTTCCTCAAACAAACATTGGGAAGTCCTGGGTGAATAAGCTGTCTCAATACTTGGCTTATTCAGCCCAAAGGGCCTGGCTCTGTGTTAAACTGGCATTTGGCCACTAGGAGAGAAAAGCACTTCCTCTGGAAAAGATAAACAATGCTTCCCTGATTTCTTTACCTTTCAACTACAAGGGCCAAGTGTGTGTTAAGACTAGAGGCTGGCTGCCTTCCTGTGCCATTTTGCTGCCAGCCTGTGGCACAGAGGCCCTTTGGCCAGGACAACTTATAACAAACCCATTGTTGTGTAACACTCAGTGCCACTTATTTATTGGTTTTTGTCACACACATATTGTAAAGGGGAACTTTGTCCTGCACTTACAGCACGCTAAAGGGCACCTGAAGGTCAAATTAGAAATGTTTTAGTGCCAGACTCAATGGGCTTTGAGAGCAGGTTCCTGACGGTATCTGGTACCTTCTTTTCAACTCCCAAATTCCAGGCCCTGGTAATCAGTCAACTTCTTGGGCTCCAGTAGCAGCACCAGGGTTTTCAAGTCTGGTGGATATATGAAGCACATCCAAGGAGGTTAAGAAGTCACATTAGAACCTCAGAAGGACCATGAAAACTTAGCAAAAAATAACTTTAGGGCCTCAGATGGTGGGATCACTGTTACACTAAACAGACCATATAACCTCAGGAGGTTTCCCTCTGCTCTCTGGGACTGATGCTCCATTCATCCACTTGACAAATATTCTAAGTGGTCAGTTCAACGACCAAGGTCACAGGAACTACTCTTTATAACCACCCTCCCACCCCCCTTCTTTTACAACCTGAAAGAAGAGATTAAAATCTGCTTGTGCTAAATCTCTCATCAGTGTTGGATTAGGTAACTAGAACCAACAAATCCGTCAACAACTTATTACTAACTTTGAAAGAACAATTATAAGCCAGAATCATCGAGAGATTATATTCCTACAGCTTTATCTACTAGTCTCAACATCAATGTACATATATCAGAGAAAATTTGATTTACAGATCTCTAATAAGAAAAATACTTAATCTCCATTTCTCACTCATCATGAAACAAACATTAATAATCTACATTACAACTGTGGTGGGAAGAAACCAATCTACTTCCTTGGAATCCTTAAAATGCTACATAATTGCTAAGTCAGTCAATCTCCGGCAAACCTTTCTACTTATCTTACAGGGTTCATGGATCAGATAAATAAATGTAACTCTGTTTTCTATCACAAACCAATTCTGAGCCACATCACATCATCAAATTCCCAGGCCACAGACATCTTCCACACAAATCTGGATTCAAAAGAAATTCTCGAAAAGAGAGTCTAACAGTTTACTGCCCATGACCTTATTTACATGCACTTAAAATCTAGGAAAGGGGAACGGATCAAACAGCGAAAGCAGAAGAAGCATCAACCAGAGTACACTTTTTTTTTTTAATTAAAAAAAATTTTTTTAGTTTAATTTTATTTTTTGGCTGCGTTGGGTCTTTGTTGCTGCACGCGGGCTTTCTCTAGTTGCAGGGAGCGGGGGCTACTCTTTGTTACGGTGCATGGGCTTCTCATTGCAGTGGCTTCTCTTATTGTGGAGCACAGGCTCCAGGCGCGCGGGCTTCAGTAGTTGTGGTGCATGGGCTTAGTTGCTCCACAGCATGTGGGTTCCTCCCGGACCAGGGCTCGAACCTGTGTCCCCTGCATTGGCAAGGTGGATTCTTAACCAATGCACCACCAGTGAAGCCCAACGAGAGTACATTTTTGAGAGTGACCCCACTTTTTACTATATCAGAGTGACTTGTTAAAGATCAAATAAATTACTTGTTTTGAAGTTAACTGTACTCTTTCAAGAGAATTGCTATAATCGTTAGTAACAGGGGAAGAAAAGAGAAACAAACTGATAGTCTCACCATAAAACCCAGCAATCACATCCCCTAGGTATTTACCCAACTCACCTAAAAACTTATGTCCACATAAAACCTGCACACAAATATTTACAGCAGCTTTATTCATAATCACCAAAAGCTGGAAGCCACCAAGATGTCCTGATATATCCATACAATGGAATATTATTCAGCAATAAAAGGAAATGAGCTATCAAGCCACAAAAAGACATGGATGAATCTTAAATACATATCAAGTGAAAGAAGCTAGTCTGAAAAGGCTACATACTCTGTGATTTTAATTATGTGATATTCTGGAAAAGGCAAAACTACAGAGATGAAGGGTAAAAAGATCAGCAGTTGCTGGAGGAGGGGCGCAGCAGGCGGTCCCTGAGGAAAAAGGGGAAGGACTGAATAGGTGAAACACAGGGGATTCTGCAGAGTACTGTAATGAGAAATACAAGATACTATGTACTTGTTAAAACCCACAGAACTTTAGAGCACAAAGAGTGAGCCTTAATGCATGCAAATTTTTTTTAAAAATCACTGAGGTTGGAAGGTCCAAGGATGAAATGCTGAATGTAAGGAAACAATCTGTTACAAATACATGAAACAAGTCAGTGAAGGGGGTGGGAGTATGGATTAGGGTTAGTAATTCTGATACTGTATATTGGAATTGAATAATTTAAGTCAATGAATGGCAGATGGTATGGGTTTCTCACAGTTGGAGGGAGAGGTTACAGATAAGGAGGAGGCTAGAATGATCCATGTGGTAATGGATTAGACTTGGACACATCAGTAAGAACTTATATTTAGCTTAATATTATAGTAGTGAAGGTTACATATAGAAGTATTTACAGATAGGTGTACATACACTGGTTGAGTATACACATATATATTTTCCTGCTCTGTCAGCTGAAGGGCGACACCCAGTATCAATGAGCACATCTAGTGGCTAGACTGTGGTTTGTAATAACATTCTCCAGTAAAAGGAAACAGGGCTCCTTGGAGACATGGCTGATTCTAGGGATGGGGCAGCAAATATAAAAGATAAACCTGGAGCACCTTGTAGTGCCAGAAAGTAAGGAAGTACTGGGGGGAAAAAAAAAAACCCACCCACAACAATGGGAGCATGTCAAAGGTACACAGTAGCCAACTGGAAGAGCTCTCAGCATCCAAAGCTGAAACAATCTGAGTACCAAAATAAAGTGGTATTGAATTATAAGCCAAAGTATAAAATAAATACCTATAAGTCCATACTGATAAAAATAAATGATAAAAACAAATGAGAGAGAAGAGACAAATCTCTGGTGCAGAAGAATTCCAAGTAACTTATGTAGATACTCTGCATAAGTCTCCACTCCTTAGGTGTGGGCTGTACACAGTGACTTCAGAGGAGAACTCTGACACACACTACCTCAGCCAGGCAATCAGGGTCAACATCAAAAGTCATAAACCATGGTGACAGTACATACTCTTGATATGATGTGATGAAAATGACACTTTCTCTCTGTGGTCTTCCTCCCAAAAGCATATAACCCCAGTCTAATCATGAGAAAAACATCAAATACCAATTGAGGAATATTCTACAAAATAGCTGACCAGTGTTCATCAAAACTGTCTAGGTCATCAAAAACAATGAAAGTCTGAGAAATTGTCAGAGCCAAAAGACATGACTACTAAATGTAATGTGGTATGCTGGATGACAGCCTGTAACAAGGACATGAGGTAAAAACTATGGCAATCTGAATAAAATGTAGACTTTGGTTAATGTATCAACACTGGTTCATTAAATGGAACAAATGTATCATAGTAATGTTAAGATGTTAATAACGGGGAAAATATGTGTGAAAAAAGTAATTTACAAATTGCTAATGAAGATTATCTACAAGTACATGAGAGATGATAAACTGCTTGAACATTCAAACTTAACAAAGAGTCAATTCAATTTTTTGGTAAAGAAAAAAGGTTTTTTTTTGGTACGCGGACCTCTCACTGCCGTGGCCTCTCCCGTTGCAGAGCACAGGCTCCGGATGCGCAGGCCCAGCGGCCACGGCTCACGGGCCCAGCCGCTCCGCGGCCTGTGGGATCTTCCCGGACCGGGGCACGAACCCGCGCCCCCGCATCGGCAGGAGGACCCTCAACCACTGCACCACCAGGGAAGCCCTGTTATTATTATTTTTTTTTAAAGGGCAGGTACATCAACTTCGAAGCTCAGTACATTGGTTCTACCTTTCTATTTATTTAGAAAAAAGTTTTTTTTCCTTAAAGAGAAAATAAAGCAAAGTACAGAAGGTTGAAGTCTAAATGGAAAAAGTCATTTTGTATCCTATAATTCTACAGTTTTTCAAATGATACAGAAGAACTAACAACTCAATTTCAGTCTCAGATCTTCAATCATTGTCAATTCAGACAGTTATTTAAGAGTACTGAAGGAAAAGTGCTTTGAAATACCTTTTTTTTCCCTCAAAATTTCAATAGTTTAGTCACAGAATCAGGTATTTTTAAAACTTAAAAATGTGGGCTTCTTGGGCTTCCCTGGTGGCGCAGTGGTTGGGAGTCCGCCTGCCAATGCAGGGGGCACGGGTTCGTGCCCCGGTCCGGGAGGATCCCGCATGCCGCGGAGCGGCTGGGCCCGTGAGCCATGGCCGCTGAGCCTGCGCATCCGGAGCCTGTGCTCCGCAGCGGGAGAGGCCACAGCAGTGAGGGGCCCACGTACCGAAAAAAAAAAAAAAAAAAAAAAAGTGGGCTTCTGAAGGGCCACACAGATTCTAGTGAATCTTCTATAATTCACTATTATAACATTATTCTAGTAAATATTCAATATGTTAAAGAGCATACCTGATTGTAGTGAATTAACTACGGTTCTATAATGAGAAAATGACATTCAACAATTTGTCTTGGGCTTCCCTGGTGGCGCAGTGGTTGAGAGGCCGCCTGCCGATGCAGGGGACACGGGTTCGTGCCCCGGTTCGGGAAGATCCCACATGCCGCGGAGCGGCTGGGCCCGTGAGCCATGGCCGCTGAGCCTGCGCGTCCGGAGCCTGTGCTCCGCAACGGGAGAGGCCACAACAGTGAGAGGCCCGCATACAGGAAAAAAAAAAAAAAAAAAAAAAAAAACACAATTTGTCTTACCAAACAAAACTGGGCATTAACACACACCAGTGTATGTCCTCCTTGGTGTGCTGGCAGGAACAGTGAACACAGCAAATTTAAAACTGTCAGTCTGTCAGAAACTGTAAAATCACAGAGATGTCTAGGACCATCCCTTCCTCTCCTCTAACTGAGGATGGGAGTCAAAGTACAAAAAGAGAAGTTATTCAAGAATCCCCAGAACAGCTTTAGTGCAGGTTCAACCCAGACATCACTACTACCACCAGTCACCAGATTAAAAACAACATCACTTTTGTCTATGTGAACTCTAGGCAGATCACTGACTTTTTTGAAGGAAGGGAAGTGGTGGGAGAGGGCAGGGAGCTGGTGTGAGTCTCTAACAGCTCATTTCCTTTCCCTTTAATATTTTGAGGAACTAGCTCCGGAAGAAAAGAAACATGCTATATACTTTTGCGAAGCTCTGCCAGCATCCTTTTTTTTATTAGGGTAATAAATGACTTATTTAAAGAACAGAAGTGGATAAGTGGACAGGAAACATCAGGTTAAGAAGAAATATTAACTTGATCCAACTTACAAGAGTTGTGCCGACGACGGAAACTTTTGGACTGACTCAAGGACTCCATGTGCCTGTCCACATAGCTCTTTGAGCACTGCTGCTGGGGAGAGACGGCAACATCTTGGCTCTTCACATCTGTCCTCTTAGGGATGTTCTGAGGGGCACTGCTGGAAGAGGCTGGCTTCTTGACCAACTTGCCCGTGCCATTCTGATTGATACCTACTTGGCACCCAACACCAGAGGGCCCTAATTCTGTCTGATGAAGGTCTCCAAAATGTTGGTTTTCTCCAGGACCTGGTATCTCCAGAATTTTTAATTCCGTTATGTCACCTGCCCTGAAATATACAAAAGAGTCCAAGTCTCAAAACTATAATAGTGACAACAGAGATGAAACTGGGATCAATAGCAACCAGCTACACCTTTGCAGGGCTGCATTGCAATGAGTCATCAGAGGCAAAACCTAGAAAAGGTAGTAGAGCACTTAAAGACAAGGCTCAGCCACTGACATTAAACTGACACAGCACTGGCCTTTAAAGAGACCTACTGTTAAGGGGGAGTTGGGGGGGGGATGGACTGGGAGTTTGGGGTTAGGATATACAAACTATTACATATAGAATGTATGGACAAGGTCCTACTGTAAAGCACAGGGAACTATATTCAGTGTCGTGGGATAGACCGTAATGGAAAAGAATATTAAAAACAATGTATACATATGTATAACTGAGTCACTCTGCTGTACAGCAGAAATTAGCACAACATTGTAAATCAACTATACTTCAGTAAAAAATAAAGAGATCTATTGTTAATCACAAAACTATTATTAACATCTTAGATTTCTATACTGCTTAATAGTTTTTATTCATTCATTCACTCACCTGCTCATCCGATAGGTATACACAGAGTACTTACTATATGGTAAGCCCTGTACTAGGAGTGGGGTATATAGCTATGAAAAGCATTACATGCCCACAAAGAACTCACAGTCTGGTCAGCAGAAAATTCAAGTAGGTAATCAAAAGTGTTAAATACTATGACAGAGGTGTGTACAGGGGACTAGAGCTCCCCACAGCAAAATACATGTGAGTCTGGCAGAGATGGATGAAGCACTTAAGCTAAGTCTGGTGGGGGAAGGCAAATAAGAGTTGGTCAAGCAGAGTA